>NC_083113.1:46788460-47988460 GCF_949774975.1 Lagenorhynchus albirostris
CCATTTACATTTACAGTAGTTATCAATATGTGTGTTCCTATTACCATTTTCTTAATTGTTTTGGGTTTGTTGTTATAGGTGTTTTCCTTCTCTTGTGTTTCCTGCCTAGAGAAGTTCCTTCAGCATTTATTGTAAAGCTGGTTTGGTGGTGCTGAATTCTCTTAGCTTTTGCTTATCTGTAAAGGTTTTAAGTTCTCCGTTGAATCTGAATGAGATCCTTGCTGGGTAGAGTGATCTTGGTTGTAGGTTTTTCCCTTTCATCAATTTAAATATGTCCTGCCACTCCCTTCTGGCGCACAGAGTTTCTGCTGAAAGATCAGCTGTTAACCTTATGGGGATTCCCTTGTATGTTATTTGTTGCTTTTCCCTTGCTGCTTTTAACATTTTTTCTTTGTATTTAATTTTTGGTAGTTTGATTAGTATGTGTCTTGGTGTGTTCCTCCTTGGATTTATCCTGTATGGGACTCTCTGTGCTTCTAGGACTTGATTGACTAGTTACTTTCCCATATTAGGGAAGTTTTCAACTCTAATCTCTTCAAGTATTTTCTCAGTCCCTTTCTTTTTCTCTTCTTCTTCTGTGACCCCTATAATTTGAATGTTGCTGCATTTAATGTTGTCCCAGAGGTCTCTGAGACTGTCCTCAATTCTTTTCATTCTTTTTTCTTTTTTCTGATCTGTGGTAGTTATTTCCACTATTTTATCTTCCAGGTCCTTATCTGTTCTTCTGCCTCAGTTATTCTGCTATTGATTCCTTCTAGGGAATTTTTAATTTCATTTATTGTGTTGTTCATCATTGTTTGTTTGCTCTTTAATTCTTCTAGGTCCTTGTTAAACGTTTTTTGTATTTTCTCCATTCTATTTCCAAGATTTTGGATCATCTTTACTATCATTACTCTGTAATGATATCATTACTCTATCATTAGATATCATTACTGTATCATTACTATCATTACAAAATTCTTTTTCAGGTAGACTGGTTATTTCCTCTTCATTTGTTTGGTCTGGTGGGTTTTTACCTTGCTCCTTCACCTGCTGTGTGTTTCTCTGTCTTCTCATTTTGCTTAACTTACTGTGTTTGGGGTCTTCTTTTCATAGGCTGCAGGTTCATAGTTCTCATTGTTTTAGGTGTCTGCCACCAGTGGGTAAGGGTGGTTCAGTGGGTTTTGTAGGCTTCCTGGTGTAAGGGACTGGTGCCTGTGTTCTGGTGGGTGAGGATGGATCTTGTCTTTCTGGGGGGAGGACCACATCCAGTGGTTTGTTTTTGATGTCTGTGCCCTTATTATGATTTTAGGCAGCCTCTCTGCTAATGGGTGGTCTTGTGTTCCTGTCTTTCTAGTTGTTTGGCATAGGGTGTCCGGCACTGTAGCTTGCTGGTCATTCAGTGGAGCTGGGTCTTAGCATTGAGATGGAGATCTCTAGGCGAGCTTTTGTCATTTGATATTACGTGGAGCCAGGAGGTCTCTTGTGGATCAATATCCTGAACTCAGCTCTCCCACCTCAGAGGCACAGGCCAGACACCAGCCAGAGCACCAAGACCCTGTCAGACACATGGCTCGGAAGAAAAGGGAGAAAGAAAGAGGGGGGGGTGGGGAGAGAGAGACTGAGAGAGAGAGAGAGAGAGAGGAAGGGAGGGAGGGAGGGAGGGAGGGAGGGATGGAGGAAGGAAGGAGGAAAGGTATAAAGTTATTAAAATAAAAAATTAAAAATTGTTAAAAATTTAAAGGTAATTAAAAAAAGAAAGAAAAGAGCAACCAAACCAAAAAACAAATCCACCAATGATAACAAGTGCTAAGAACTATACTTAAAAAAAAAAAAAAGAAGAAAGAAAAGAAGGACAGACAGAACCCTAGAACGAATGGTAACCCTAGAACAAATGGGAACCCTAGAACAAATGGTAAAAGCAAAGGTATAGAGACAAAATCACATACACAGTCACAAAGAGAGAAAAAGGAAAAAATATATATATATCTTTTGGGATATAAGCTCTCTAGACCTTTGCCCTCGGTACAAGTGCTCCACATCTTTGATAGCCCTTCTCTTAATCCTCTTGCATCATCACCATCTCTGTACAAGGAAACAGAAGAAAACAATACACTAGTCACCCCTCTCACTCCCTAATTTGACTTAAGCTGGCTTTTGGCCCCTCACTTAGCTGAAACTGCCTCTCTGGAAGTTCAGTGATGATTTCATTACCAAATTGAGGCCCTTTCTCACTCCACAGTGTTCCTTGACATCCACTCTTGTTTTGTTGTGAAATTACATCATGCAGGCCAAAGTGTGTATAACACATGCGCATAGCTTAAGAATAATAATGAATTGAACATCCACGTCTTATCACCCCCATTATAAATGTAACATTATTGGTAAATTTGAAGCCCCTTATGAAAGAGAACAGTGTGAAGTTGACCCCCAGCAGACCTGCTTATCCTCCATGCTGATGCCCCTGGAAGCCCCCCAGGCCCTCCATCACCCAGGCCTCCCATAGCCCATCCATCTAGAATCTCCTCTCCTGCTGTGATAGGCCAGCTAATTTATCTGACCAGGGGGTCAGATTAGCCTCTGGGACTAATGGGAGGGCTGCACACCATGTATCAAGTCTGAGCTTCCAGAAACAAGTTCCTGTCTTTGTAGTGAGCCTTCAAGTGACTTAAATCCAAGAAGAGGGAGACCTTTCACTCTCTTCATATTTAACTTAAAAGTGATCACCATGGGCTTCCCTGGTGGTGCAGTGGTTGAGTCCGCCTGCCGATGCAGGGGACACGGGTTCGTGCCCCGGTCTGGGAAGATCCCACATGCCGCTGAGCGGCTGGGCCCGTGAGCCATGGCCGCTGAGCCTGCGCGTCTGGAGCCTGTGCTCCACAACAGGAGAGGCCACAACAGTGAGAGGCCCACGTACCACAAAAAAAAAAAGTGATCACCATGTTAGGGATCACGTAGTCTGCTTCTATTTGCAGTTCAGTTTAGTCCAATTTCCTGAGATATTTGTTACCCCCTAGAGAAATGAATTGGGCTGTTTTTCATTTCCATTTTGAGTGTTATAAAACTTCTTATACAGCTTTTATGTTATTATAGAACTCTAGTTACCTTATTATAAGATTCATTCTTTTTAAGGCATCTTCCCAATGTCTCAAAATTCAGTGGAGGGCATCAGGCTTTTAGATATTCACTGTGAACTAAGCTGGCTTCTAAGGAAATCAGTGGAAAGTTATCAGTGCATATCTGAACCTGAGTTAGGATGATGTCTGCTTGCTTTGTATAGTGATCTGATTTATCCACATGTTTGTATTAATTAACGCCCCCCCCCCCAAAGCTAGCTCTGTCTACTGAAGGCCAGACATTGAAAGAAATTGACTTTAAAAACTGTCCTGTGTTGAAAATATTTCTGAAGAGCTTTGAAGCTGATTATAAGGGAGATTTCACAGCCCACCTGTTCGGCAGCCTTTCTAAGAGCATGTAGCAGTGGAGACACCTTCTGGAACTTTTATAGAAGTGGTCGTTTCTCACAGAAATCCCTCTGGAGAGCTTCGAGGTAAATTCTGGGCACATCCCTCTACTACTCACCTTGCAGCAAAACTCTCTGTAGGAAGTCATTTCAGGGACAAGGTAAACTATGTCTTGCTTTTCCTTATCTAGATACAATCAGGATGGGTCCCTTTTCTAACAAAGAAAGCTTCTAGACAATACATTGTATGTTCCTTATGTTGCGGCTTCCAGTTACTTTTAGGATGAAAAATAACTACTTTTTGAGTCACTGCCTTGGGCGTGGCATGGCATGAAGTAACCAAGGAGAAGCCTTCTCTTGTTGACCAGGTAGACTGTCCAGTAAAGCTGTTAAGAGCATGAGATTTGGAGCCAGGCTAACTTAGCTCAGCCACTTACTTGCTTTCTGAGTTTTGTCATCTGAAGACTGAGACCATCATAGGACCTACCTCATCAAGCTGTGGTGAAGATTTAACTAGGCAGTCCTTAGTAAGTGCTTAATATAATACCTGGTAGAGAGTAAGTGATGAAGAATTGTTGGCTGCAGTTACTTTATTGGGGCCTGTCTTAGTCTGTTCGGACGGCTATAACAAATACCAGAGACTGGGTGGCTTAAAACAGTAAACATTTATTTCTTACAGTTTTGGACGTTGGGAAGTGGTTCTTAAAGTTCTGCAGGTGGTTCCAATGGACAGCTGCAGTGAGAACCATTGTTCTAAAAGCTCCAACTGCATCTCCTTTTGAGAACCTTTAAAAATACGGTTTTCACCCCCCTACAGTCTGAGTAACTTGAGTCTCAGCTGCTCAGTTATGTCCCACCAACTTGCAGTACGGGTGGCCAGTTGGAAGCATTCTGGGATATAATAAAGAGCTAAGGCAGGCTGCTTTCCATCTGAGGAAGCGTGTGCGTGCCAAATGGAAGCAGATGATGGTGTTGACAGTGATGTTGACAGTGATGAGGGAGAGGAGGAGGATGGAGAAGAAGAAGACTAGAGAAGCGGTGGGTGGCAGTCAGGGCTATCCAGCGGTGGAGGCAGGCGTGGCAGGACAGGGGCCTAGCAGCCACGGGGACAGGAGAGGTGCCCATCCTCCTCCTGTCACTTTATTTTTACTGTTTTCGCACACCTCTTCCTGCTGGCATTGGGCACGGGAGGTTGACAGGCACAAACAGCAAATGTAGGGGGAGCATAGGTGCCCGAGTGATTGTGGTGACCCCTACTCTCTGCTCCACTGTTCTCTTATTTCCATCCCTCTGGCTAGCCAGCCACCCAACCTTGCTCATGGACAGGCTGGGGATGTGGCAGTAGGTGGGGATAGACCTCGGGCTGTGGTCTCTCAGGATGGGCTCCTCACCCCAGGGCCATGGTCCTGCCATTCCACCTGCTAATATGCACTGGAACTTCCCACTCCATCTCCATCTCCCCTTCGACCTCCTTGACCAAGGCTGCCATTATCTTTTTTCTGGATTTCTAACACTGTTTTCTATGTGGGCTTCCTGATTTTTATTTTTTAAAAAATCATAAAAAAACAGAACATCCCATTAGGTTATGCTTTCCATCGCTGTTTACAGCATGGTTCAGAGTTTTGGTCATTCTAGGGTTGTCCCCTTCTAATCCATGCTCCCTTCTGCAGCCCAAGTGAACTTTTCAGATCATTTCCCTTCCCCATTTAAAACCTCTGGGAAGACTCTCCATTTTCCTGAGGATAAAGCCAACTCCTTAGTGAGGCTTACAAGGCCCTTCAAGGTCAAGCCTCCTGCTCCCCAGCCTCCGCCTATTTGGATATCAAAATGAGAAAATGACCCACAGCAGCCGCTGGTCTCCTGTCAGGGGTCTTAGCGGTTCAGAGGTCCAGTCTGAGTTTCAGCAATTCAAGGTTACGAATGTGTGCTATTCAGTATGACCGATTTCATTGTCGAGATATTTTCTCCTACAGTTACACCTCCTACTTCCATTGCTTTTAATGTTTAATCTGTGTGCCACGTTCAGCAAACCACACGTCTTTACCTGTTAGACCTTATCAGGTGGTTTTTCACATTGCCATTCTTCCTCTCAGCTGTCTAACCTCTGCTTCTCTAATTTTCTCAAACCCCTCTCTCTCTACCTCTTTCCCTCCCTCCCTTCCTCTGACTCTACACATCATAAGCCTCCTCCAGATTAGATAGGCCCCCCCAGTTCCCGCTTGTAAAGGGGGCAGATTATAATCATCACTTTAAATCATGTTAAAAGTAGGCAAATGCTTGAGCCTCTCTGAGCACAAACACAAAGTTCCAGCCACTTTTCCATATTTGTGGTCTTACACTTGCTGATCTTCCCACTTCGGGAAGCAAATGACAGATGAAACAGATGGGACTGGCTCAGCGCCTTCCCCATCAGCACGTTCCAGCTCTGCCACATGAACAGGAGGAGCGAAATGCAGACATACACACATGGAAGACAGCCTGCCTTAGCCCTTTATTATGTCCCAGAATGCTTCCAACTGGCCACCCGTGCTGAGGTGGAAGTTGGTGGGACACACGGAGTAGCTGAGACTCAAGTTACTCAGACTGTAGTGGGGCGAAAAACAGCTCCCAGGCAGCTCAGGGTGGGTGAGGCAGCTCCTGCTGAGCCAGGGCAGTGCTCCAGAGAAAGGTGCAGCCAACACCCACAGCACCTAGGGGATGGGTGCGTCGTCTTAGTGAAGGGGACCTAGTCTGTGCACCAACAGCATCTGCTGCTGTCAGTAATTTCAAAAAAATATTAAACAACATATGAGCCAAACAAAACACACCTGAAGGACCTTTTTATCCAGCCAGTGGCCCTTTGCACCCTCTGTATGGATGTTCCCAGAATCCAGGTGCAATGAATCAACGAATTAAAAGTGTTTACTATAAGGCTGCCCCCACCTTTTTTTGAGACCTTGGCTGCACTGCAGAGAATTCAGCAGATGTGCGACATACACCATTCCATCTCCAAGTGTGGTCTGAAACACAACACACGACATTAACTGAAACACAAGCCTGTTCTTTGGGGTTTTATTTTGATGCAACACTGCTTCCAGTGAAGGGAGACCCGGAAACAAGAGTGGTGGACTTCTTTTAATTTTTAACACAAAAGATTGTATTGATCCTTACCCAAGAATTGAAAATAAACTATGGGGAGGGAGACTGCTGAGCCCAAACCAGTGTGGCTGATGGGCAGTGTGTCTGACATTCACGCAGTTCTGTCACAGCTTAAGGGAGGGTTTCTTTGCTGGTTCCTCCTGTGATTCTGATATGGGCAGCTCTGGAACTGGAGCAGTATTGATTTTCCTTGTTTGCTATGCATTCTTTTAAAAATAACCGAATCTAATCCCGTTTGGGTTAGCATAACAGGAAAGTAATCATCTGTTCCTGAGAGTAAAATAAAATCTGATCCAAAAAACTCTACCAACATTCTATTTCAATTCTTTGGAGCAGGTTTTCCATTTTACTGATAAGTTAAAGCCTTCATTATGGTGAAGGTTTCTCTGTCTGCTGTCTATTAGCAGCTGGGCTGCTTTACTGGTCTCCTTTGTTTCCAAAAGACCTCTCGCTTCCCCATTGTCCAGGTGTCATTGTCAGCTGAGGTGTTGTTTTTCCTCAGGTCTGAAGACACTCTACAGCTTCGTATTTTTCCTTTTCAGATATTCCCCATTTGCTTTTTTTTTTTTTCATTCAGCACAACATCCCAGGGGGGTGCAAATGTTGGATGAGAGTGCTGTTATGTGGGGCAGTGATCTGGCAGAGTCTCCCCAGGTGTCTCTGCTGCCCTGGGGTGATTTAATAAGTGCTCCGAATCATCCTCTGCTGATCTTCTCGGTCCCTAGCTGGTAAGGCTGAGTGAATGCCCCAGATTAATTACCAGCTTCAGCCCTTAGCCGTCCTCTGGCCCTTCCTACCCATGGCGGGTCCTAAATTTGGCTGTACAGTAGAATTACCTGGGAAGACTGTTAGAAACCTAACTCCTGGGCCCTACTTGAGACCTGCCAAATCAGAATTTACCCAAGGATGAGGTTCAGGAATCTTTAATGAGCTTCCCAGCACCCAGCCCCTGTGTCCTCTGCCCAGAATGGTGTGATTTCAGCCTAAGATAATGTGAACTAGAGGCACCTGACCTGGAAGAAGACAAATGGAAGTTTGTGCAAGAAGATGAAAAGAGCTTTTCTACTCTTCTCTGAGGCCATCCCAGGTGGGGATGGGGTGGAGGTGGAGGTGCAGAATAGCCAGATTACCCTGCATGCTGCTTACCTGTTCTCATTCAACCATCCATCCATCCATTCAATCAGATGCTCAGATATTGAGCTCATGCCCTATGTATAAGACCCTGGCCTATGTGAGCTGTAAAGAGGGAATACCTTGGACCCTGCCCTCCAAGAGCTCACAGTTCTTAGATGGTGCTAGCCCAGTGATTCCCCAAGGGGAATCTGAACTGATCTCACTTCTTAAAAAGAGCAAGCGGGAGTCAGCGCAGAGTCTTCACCAGGCAAGAAAATAGTAACATTAATTTTTCCCATCATACTGATTTTCCTAAATATGGTAGATAAAATTGGTTTTTAACTTATAGTAATGATATAAAATTTTCCTTTAAAATAAGCCTACTGATTAACACCACAATGTGCTATCACTACATAATCATTTGAATAGTTATAATTTAAAAGACTGAATACCAAGTGTGGGTGAGGATGTGGACCAGCCGGAGCTCTCATCACTGTGGGTGGTAGTGTAAATTGGTGTAAAGCCACTTTGGAAAACTGGCAGTTTCCTATAATGTTATACAAATACTATACAATCCAGCATTTCCCTTCCTCAGAATTTACCTAAGAGGAATGAGAACATATGTCCACACAAACTTCTACACAATTGTTCTTAGCAACTTTATTCATGTTATTAAAAGCTGGAAAAAGCCAAGGTGTCCATCAACAAGAAGATGGTTAAACACGCTAGTCATCATCCATACTCTGGAATACTGCTCAGTGTTAAAAAAAAAAAAAGAGAAGAGGCTACTGCTCCTTGCTACAATATAGATGATTCTCAAAAATGCTGAGCAAAAGAAGTCAGACACAAAAGAGTACATATTTAGGATTCCACTTATATGAAACTGTAGGCATAGCTTAATCTATAGTGATAGAAAGCAGATGAGTGTTTGTCTGGAGCCAGGGGTGGGGGAGGGGGAGGAGTTGACTGGTAGGGGCACAAGGGAACTTGTGTGTGTGTGTGTGCGTTTATTTTATTTTTTAAATTTAATTTAATTTATTTTTTATACAGCAGGTTCTTATTAGTCATCAGTTTTATACACATCAGTGTATACATGTCAATCCCAATAGTCCAATTCATCACACCACCACGCCCACCCCCCACTGCTTTCCCCCCTTGGTGTCCATACGTTTGTTCTCTACATCTGTGTCTCTATTTCTGCCCTGCACACCAGTTCATCTGTACCATTTTTCTAGATTCCACATATATGCATTAATATACAATATTTGTTTTTCTCTTTCTGACTTACTTCACTCTGTATGACAGACTCTAGATGCATCCGCGTCTCTACAAATGACCCAGTTTTGTTCCTTTTTATGGCTGAGTAATATTCCATTGTATCTATGTACCACATCTTCTTTATCCATTCGTCTGTCGATGGGCATTCAGGTTGCTTTCATGACCTGGCTATTGTAAATAGTGCTGCAATGAACATTGGGGTGCATGTGTCTTTTTGAATTATAGTTTTCTCTGGGTATATGCCCAGTAGTGGGATTGCTGGATCATACGGTAATTCTATTTTTAGTTTTTTAAGGAACCTCCATCCTCTTCTCCATAGTGGCTGTATCAATTTACATTCCCACCAACAGTGCAAGAGGGTTGCCTTTTCTCCACACCCTCTCCAGCAATTGTTGTTTGTAGATTTCCTGATGATGCCCATTCTAACTGATGTGAGGTGATACCTCATTGTAGTTTTGATTTGCATTTCTCTAACAATTAGTGATGTTGAGCAGCTTTTCATGTGCCTCTTGGCCATCTGTATGCCTTCTTTGGAGAAATGTCTATTTAGGTCTTCTGCCCATTTTTGGATTGGGTTGTTTGTTTTTTTAATATTGAGCTGCATGAGCTGTTTATATATTTTGGAGATTAATCCTTTGTCCGTTGATCCGTTTCCAAATATTTTCTCCCATTCTGAGGGTTGTCTTTTCGTCTTGTTTATGGTTTCCTTTGCTGTGCAAAAAGCTTTGAAGTTTCATTAGGTCCCATTTGTTAATTTTTGGTTTTATTTCCATTACTCTAGGAGGTGGATCAAAAAAGATTTTGCTGTGATTTATGTCAAAGAGTGTTCTTCCCATGTTTTCCTCTAAGAGTTTTATAGTGCCCAGTCTAACATTTAGGTCTCTAATCCATTTTGAGTTTATTTTTGTGTATGGTGTTAGGGAGTGTTCTAATTTCATTCTTATACATGTAGTTGTCCAGTTTTCCCAGCACCACTTATTGAAGAGACTGTCTTTTCTCCATTGTATATCCTTGCCTCCTTTGTCATAGATTAGTTGAACATAGGTGCATGGGTTTCTCTCTGGGCTCTCTATCCTGTTCCATTGATCTTTGTTTCTGTTTTTGTGCCAGTACCATATTGTCTTGATTACTGTAGCTTTGTAGTATAGTCTGAAGTCAGGGAGTCTGATTCCTCCAGCTACAAGGGAACTTTTTAAGATGATAAACTTTTTTTTTCAAATACATTTCTCTTTGTTTTTAATGTTTTTTATTTATTTATTTTTGGCTGCGTTAGGTCTTTGTTGCTGCATGCGGACTTTCTCTAGTTGTGGCGAGTGGGGGCTACTCTTCGTTGCAGTGCGCAGGCTTCTCATCATGGTGGCTTCTCTTGTTGCGGAGCACGGGCTCCAGGAACCCAGGCTTCAGTAGTTGTGGCACGTGGGCTCAGTAGTTTTGGCTCGCGAGCTCTAGAGCGCAGGCTCAGTAGTTGTCATGCTCAGGTTTAGTTGCTCCATGGCATGTGGGATCTTCCTGGACAAGGGCTCGAACCCATGTCCCCTACATTGTCAGATAGACTCTTAACCACTGTGCCATCAGGGAAGCCTGATGATAAACTTTTTAAGTGTTCTGTATATTAATATGGTAGTGGTTACACTGGTATATATGTATTTGCAAAAATTCATCAAACTGTATGCTTAAAATGAGTGTATGTTAATTATACCTCAATAAAATAGATTTATTAAATGATACTCAACAGGGCAGAAATCATGAAGCTGGTAGTCGAATGCCTGGTAGTGGTACTCAGGTACGTGGTAGACAGTGGACAGTATCCTAAAAGATGTGCGCATGAAATGCTGTGAAACTTCAGAGGGAGGAAAAAGTTCTTCAAATGGGAAGATGGGAGAGTGGTGGGACCTTCATATAATAGGTAACATTTCTGCTGAGCCTCTGAGAAAAAGTAGAGAGCATCTGGGGCAAGAATGTATCAAAGTGAAATTGGGTTGAAATTAATATAAGGGGGCCTAAGATGGGGGAGGGGAGGAGTCCCTAAAAAAGCCACATGCACCCTGGGGAAACGGGAAGAATGGGGGCGACCCCACCACTTTGGCCTTTATGACGTCAATTCAGTGAAACCTGGACATAAGGGCTTCAGCACCAGCTGGTGCAGTCACCAATTTCCCCCTCGGCCCTCTGCTCTGAGAATTGGAGTGGCAGCAAAGCAAACGCAGGGCCAGGACCAGGGTGGAGCAGTCCAGGCACCCAGAGCAAGCATGATGGGTCCCACAAAGGCTGAGCCCTCACTAACAGGCCCCGAGAGTGAGTGCCTCGCATCCTCATCCTGCTTTCTGGTTATCTGGGAGCAGGAGCCCTGGTGACTCATTCTTTCCTAGCCATGCTGAGTGCCCCCTGCAGGCCAGGCACTGTGTTAGATGGCGTATTAGATACAAGTCCTCAGGGGGCTCGCAGTCTAGCAGGAAGGGGAAAAACAAGTGTGAGAGGAGAAACCCGGTGGCCGTGGGTTCTCAGAGGAAAGACACTGGACCCAGACTGGGAGGGGGTGGTCAGCAAACTTTTGGAAAAACTGAAACCTCAGTTATGATTTGAAGAAGGTAAATCCAAGAGAGGGTGTAGGGCAGTCCCTTCTCAACCGGCCTCGTCTAGGATTTGGAGTTTGGCCTTAGAAACCAAGAGCCTACCCTGGCACTGACTTGCAACAGCTGATGTGACTCTTTCCCTCCATCCCCATGCCTCTGTAGGTTTGTGATGTGGCCAAGGAAGCCCTACAGTGCCCCCCTGTCCCAGGTGGAATCCATCCCAGTAACCTCGGCATCTGTCAGCTTGGCAGCAGTCCCAGCAATAGAGTCCCCTGAGATGGATCTGAGTGATTTTGTTAAGTAAGTGCAAAGGCAAAGCCAGAATGGATTTCTTTAAATAGCATTCTTTTCTCTACACTGACTTACATTCTCAAACTCGTCTTTCATGTATTCTTCCAGCAGTTTAATGAGTGCCTTCTCTGTGTTAGGCCCTGGAGGGGGCATCTGGGATACAGAGTTGAAAGTCATCTCTGCTCTCAGGGAATCATAGCCTCCTGAGTCCTGAGGGACTGAGCCCTTCTGATCATGTTGCCCTCTCCATCTGCCAAGCCAGGGTCAGGTCAAGGGTAGAAAGCAGAAAAGGATATGACAATTGGCCATGTGTTATATGCTCACAATAAAATGTTCCGGCCTTGGGGACACACCCAAGTTGTCTGAAGAACTGCCAGAGCTTCTGAGAACTTTCTGTAAGTCAGACAAGGGCTTGATAGCCCAGGAAAAGAAGGGTTGGGGCCTATGGAAAATGGACGAGTTTGATGCCCTAGACTGCATGTTTGGGGGCAGGTAGTAACAGAGCACTGACCAGCTGACCCTTGAGAAACGTGTCCCTTGAATGAGAACCCCACTTATTCTTTGGGGCGCCGTAGAAGGGAGAGGAAGACAGGGCCATCATGCAGCTGAAAACTGTGTTGTGATGCTTGCCAAATGAGTGATTCTCCACATTTCATTAAACCCCCCAGGACTATCCTTGTGGATGAAGAAGTTGGATCTGAAGAAAGAGAGACCAAAAAAGCACAGGTGTCCATCATGGCGGTCTCAGATGTATGGTTTCCTTTCCCTGGGGCGGGTGGGCTGCACATCTTTATCCGGGTTCCTTCCCAACCAAACACCGACAGAACCAACACCTCAGTGAGAACCCAGACACCTCAGCAAATAGATTTTCTCTGTAATGGAAAAGCCATTTACCTCTAACCTTGGCGATCTTGTGCTCTTCCCAGCCCCTAGATAGAGGCTACAAAAGGAGAACTGTCTTCCATAGTAAAAACAAAGAGTAGATTGAGAGAGTTTACAAATTCATACTCTTAAAATTCTCCTTCTAGAATGATGGCCTAAGGAAATCATCAGAAATACAAAGATGTATGTACAAAGGTGTGTGTTAAAAGTTTAGAAATAGCAAAAAATTAGGAAAATTACTGTATGTCCATGATAATATGCAATCTTTTAAATAAGGTTTGTCTCAATATTGGCAGAGTCGGGGAAAGCAAGCATTTTCACACTTCGTAGGTAGGAGTATGAATTGGTGTAGCCTCTCTGACATGTAATCTGGCAGGTGTATCAAAATTTAAAATGCACAATTCCTCTGCTAAAATATTATTCTCCAGATGCACCTTTACGTTTACATAAAGACGTGTAACTATCCTTGTACACTGCAGCTTTGTTGGTAAAAGCAAGAAAAATTAGAAACGACTTAATTCCCCTAGTAGGAGACTGGTCAAATAAACTAAATTACATCTGCACAAGGCAGTACTATGAAATCCATTTTAGAAAATGAAAAAGTTCTCTCTTTACTGATTTGGAGCAATCTCTGATATATTAAGTAAAAAATACTACATGTTCTGTTTTTTAAAGTATTTTAAATGATGCTTGTAAAGAATATTTAGTCATATGGGACGGTATCATTCATGCTATAATGTTAACTGAAAAAATCAGAATGCAAATATATATACATATATACTCACACTATATACACACACATTTATATCTGCAGAATAATCTAATGATGGATTTGTATTTCTTTCTTTGAAGCTTTCTGTATTTTCCACATTTTTTAGAATAAGTATGTGTGTGCATATAAAACACTTGTCTTTTAAATGTTAATTCTTTTCTTTTGTATATATTTTGAAAGATGTCATAGAAAATTCAAGAATACAGAAACATGAAAGCAAAAATTCTCAAAATCCCACCATTCATAGAAAAATTTCAGCAAATAACCTCCTAGATATCTCTATTTGCATATGCAGATCTCTGAGTGAATTTAAGCACACTCACACTTGCAGGTGTGATGCATAGGCCTGTGTAATAGTACATAAATGGAACTGCTTTTTTACTCAGTAATATGCTGTGCACATCATCCCTGGTTTATAAATATACACTGCATCATCCTCCATGGATAGCAGTACCACACACACTTCATGTAAAGTGATCCCCTAGTGATAGGTATTTAGTTTACTTCCAAAGTTTTGCTATTACAGAAAACACTGAAGTAAACATCCTTGTACATACATCTTGGACACCTCCCCAATTATCTCCATAGGAAAAAAAAAAAGTGCTATTTAAAAAATATATACAACATACTTCATTTTTCTATCAGCTAGGGGGAGGAGCACGTTGATGACAAATTATGAATGTTTGCAAGTTTTTCCTCACACTTCTAATTCCCAGGGATTAAAAATGAACTCTGCTGAAACAGAAAGAATAGACACAAACCAGAGTCAGGCGGAGTTTCAGGAATCGCCGTGGATCTTTAAACGGGATGAAATGTTTTCCATTGGGATAGAAGAAGTAAGTAACACCTCATGGGCCCTAGAGTCATCTGATACAATTCTTCTTACTGAACCCCTGCCCCAAGTTAGAAATTTAAATTTGCCCGAGCACTGTTACTGCCTTATCATCATGTATTTTCAGGGTGCTAGGCTAGTCACCTTTCATGGTGTCAAACAAGGTAAAGTCAGGAGTCAATCTGTAAATTGGCTGAACTTTAGCTTGCCCTTTGCAGACTCTCATATGGAATGACTTTCTCTGCAGGTGTTTGACATTTTGCCTCTCTATGGAGTGCTGCGGCCACACAGTAGCCACCAGATATCATTCGCCTTCTACGGACACTGTGACATCATTGCACAGGCTAAAGCTCTGTGTGAAGTGGAAGGAGGGCCCACCTATGAGATAATACTAAGGGGAGAGGCCTCCCTGGTCCACTATTCCTTTGACACCAAGGACATTAACTGTGGATTACAGGTATTGCCAGCCATCGGGAGGAGATTTTCTGGGTTTGCCTTAAACGTCGGTCATAGTCTTTGTGCTCTCATCTCTCCTGGAACCCCAGTCAGCATAGTCTCACCATCACCCCTATCCTTGACCCCTAAGCTGCTTCCTAAGCCTGATCATCCCCCCACTGCCAGCCATTTGCCAGACATTTTCACTTGCTTTTCTCATTGTCTCCTCAAATTCTGCATGTTAGACCCTAAAATTTGCATCTTTATTCTCAGTCCAAAAGCCCATTCCACCCTCTTTGTTTCTTTCAATAGGACTACTCCCTTCTCAGTCCCTTGAGTTTACGAACTCCAAGGAATTTTCCACTGCATTCTGTCCTTCAGCTCCCCACATCCTTACAGGCCCGGGGTTTGCTAATTCATCAAGCATAATTCCTCTGAGTTGGTTTTCCTTCCCATCACCACTGCGATTATCACACTGCAGGATCTCAAGCCATGCCTAAATTATTACAGCAGTTCTTCTCAAGCTGTGATGTGCATACGAATCACCTGGGAATCTTGTTCAAGTCCAGATTCTGATTCAGTAGGTCCAGGGTGGAGCCTGAGAGTCCACATTTCTGACAAGTTTCCAGGTGATGTTGATGCTGCTGGTCCACGGACCCATGGAAGCAAGGGATTACAGTGCATTTCTGGCTTCTATCAAAAACTGATCTAAATATCATTGCCAGGTAGATTTTCCCAAAATTACCTTGGGAAAAGAGCAAAAATGATTGCATAGAGAAAAGAGTATTGTTTTGTAGTTAGAAGAACTGGGATGTTATCCTACTTTTACTCCCTACTGACTGTGACCTTGGGCACATAACCTAACCTCTCCAAGTCTCAGTATCCCTCATCTCTAAAACAGGATTGGGGCAGCAATTCCTATTTCACCAGATGGTTATGGTTACCTAAGTAAAGTGTCTGGTCAGTACTGTGCCTGAGTCAGAGAAGGCCTTCAATCATGAGTCACTGTGGATCAGAGCCAGGTTCCTCCACCTGAGTAAGGGTGTCCTAAGCCCCTCTATTAACTGATGCTCCTTACATATTAAACTTTGTTTCTCATAATTTCCCATTATAAACTGCTCATTCATTTATGGCCAAGCTGGTTTACTGGCCCTAATGCAGCCCAGCCCTTTCTGCTTCCATTTTTCCTATTATATTATCTATCTCATCCTCCGCTCTGCCAACTCCAAAGTCACACATATTGTAAGACCCAGCTCAACTCCATCCCTCAGTTATCTTCCTCTTACACTATATTCTCTTGGCACTTAGAGTCTTTGCCATAATATAATGTACTTTCTAAATCTTGCTTTGGAATAATTGTCAGTTAATTCCATGTCTGTACAACTTCTCTCCCCAATTAGAATTTGTGTTATGTACTCAGATACCATATCTCCTACCAAATATGAACGGGAATTAGACCCCCCCATTATATAGCCACTGCATTAATTTTTTTTTATTATTCAGTATTATTACTGAATTGTGTGTGTACATATATGTTTACAGGTTAAAGATTGTGCCTAAAATCAAATTCACCTAACACCTATTGGCACCTTGTGCATTACTTTGACCAAATAGAATTGTCTTTCACTCCTTATCTCCAGGGTCTTCTGGGCAATTGGTTTTGGCTCAGCTCAGAGTGCTTCCTTTGTAGCAACTAGTTCTTCCCCTAGTTTGTCCTAAGAGCCCCCGAAGTGGCTTCAGTTTGTGGTTATTGGACCCTCTGAATTATGTTAGCAAAATCTCAGGAAAAAGAATATGGCTGGCCTATTACTCCCCTGTCTCTCCATAAAAATAGAAAAATTCATTCTAGAAAATTCTGAACTCAAATCTTATCTAAAAAAGCAAATCTTCGTAATATAAAAAAGCTTACTTTAAGATCCTCTAATATGAGTTCTTTGTGGGGAAGAAATCAGAAGTTCAGGAAGGTGAAATGCTCACCCCACAGCCGTACTAAACTAAATTAGTTGTTAGAAGACCTAAGACAGAGCCAGTCTCCAGGGTCTAGTGCTCCTCCCACCCAGTAGGCACCTGGTTGTGATACTGAAACGTGGATTGGCCAGCATCTACCTCATGGAAAACGAAATCCGTGTCTGTGAGACATGCTTGTCTCCCTGCCTTTGTCAGGATGACAGCAGCATCCCAGAGGGTGGGTGACAGAGGAGTCACTCTTCTCCTTCTTCTCCTCTCAAGCTGTTCGACCATGTCACAGAGAGTGAAATCACACTCAAGAACACTGGGAAAGTTGGCTTTGAGTTCAGCGTTCTGACTGACCCCCAGTCTTCGCCAGACAACCTTCTGCCTGGAGTGCCACTCATCCAGCCTCTCTCAGTAAGTAGCCCATCCCCCCCCCAACCCATGACGGCCACCTGATGATGGTAGGAGGGGCCCAAACCCAAACCTGCAAGCCACACCCCAGGAGCTGAGATTGTGCTAAACATTCACTGCCAGGATTATGGGTGTGATTTTTTTTTTTTAATTAAAACTAACAAGCTCTCAGAGACAAGAAAAATAAATATATCCAAGCCCTTCCTTCATTCATTAAACCACTATTTAGTGTGTCCTCCATTAGCCAGGCACTGTTCAGGCACCAGGGGTTAAACAATGAACAAGATATACAATCCCATGGATTTTTTTTTCATGATTATAAGAATAGTTTATTTCCACTTATGTCCTCACACTTCCCTTGTAATTCCTTGAAGCCAAGGGCCTGCTCTACTCTGACTACAACAAATAAAAGCAGCTTTTTGTTAGCAGTAGTGAAAACACCAGTAGACTGCAGTGAGCCGTATTGGTTTTAGAAGCAAATGGAAGAGATGGTTCCTTGTACATATTATGTTAATCTAACAGTTTTAAGGAATTTTTGTCAAGTTCATCTCATCATGAAAATAATACATAATTGTTATAGAAAAATTGAAAGATATGAAAAAGGATAAAGAATGAAATTATAATTGTTCATCATCTTACAATCCAAAGATAAAAGTGCTGTCATCTTGGATGATAGAGTCTATTCTTCCCCTAAATTATCACATATATTTGGGTCTATTGCTAGTTTCTCTGTTCTTTATTGATCTGTTTGCCAGTACCAACATCCATAATATACTATTTTAAGTGTTATAGCTTTAAAATACATCTTAATGTCTATTAAGTCAACTCCCTTTTAATTCTTCTTTTTCCAATTTGTCTTAGATATTCTTTTGAATTTTACTTTTATGTTCTTCCTAAGTTGAATGCCTACTTTTCTTTCTTTCTTAATTAATAATGAAAAAATGTGAGTACACATTTGCCTCAGTACACCTTTAGCTCCATCTCATAATTTTAAAGAAACTTATAGATTGAAAAAAGGAAGTTAACTTTGCATATTTCATACATTTTAATATCAACCATTATAATTTTAATTATTTTCTAAGTTGTCTAGAATTGTAGTTTTATCTACAAGTGTAATTTTAAAGTATATTTTTCTCTTTTTCAAATTTCCAAATGACTCAGCTTTTTCTTTTTGTTATTGAAACTCTTGTTAATGTGAAGTTAATACTGAGTTTTTCATATCATGGCCAGGTAATATGACCTTCTGAATTCCTACTTTTATTAGTTTGTTAATATATTTTAGTGGTCTAAAATGATTTTTTAATACCAGTGAATGTTTGGAAACAATGTTGTCTGGACTGTAGAATGCAGATTATGATGAATCTTTATTAAATTAACCTCTATTAAATTATATTATCCAAATCTTGTATCCCTTTTTCTGTTTAATTATTCTAAGACTAAGAATGGTATATAAAAAGTTTTCTAAGACTAAGAATGGTTTATAAAGGGTTTTGGTATATAAAAGACTAAAAATGGTATATAAAAAATATATAAATTTTTGTTTTATCCATTTTCATTTCTGTCTTATTTAACACACAAGATTTAATGACTATTAAGTGTTCATCCTGCACTGTATATTTTATCTATTTTAAATTGCCACTTTCTTCCCTTTTAATGCTTTTTACTTTGAATTCTTCTTTGGTATTAATATTGTGTCTTTCGAAGTACCATATTAGCTATCTTTCACAAGGTTTGGTATATTGTGTTTTTATTGTGGTTCAGTTCTATACATTTCATAGTAATCACAAGTATATCTTTTTCTTTGGCTGTGGGTTCACTCCTTCACTCTGAGGATATGTCTTTCATTTATTATATCTTCAAGTATTGCTTCTCCCCTATTTTCTCCAGTCCTTTCTGCTAAAGCAACTTTTAGACATATGTTGGACCTTCTCATTCTGTCCATGTTTCTAAACCTATATGTCACATGTGTATCTCTTTACTCTTTATCTCTCTAAACAGCATTCAAGATAATTACCTCAGCTCTTTCAGTTAACTAATTTTCTTTTCAACTGAGTATGATCTACTGTTTATACTCTGCATTCCTAACCCTACTCTGCATTCCTAACCCTATTCTGCATTCCTAATTTCAGTGATCATATTTTTCATTACAAAAATTCCACCTGTTATTCACCTCTTTCACTGGGATTTTAATTTCTTCATTTATCACTAATCATTTTGTAGATTCTTTTAAGTTATTCTAATTGAGTTATTAGGGATGCCATTATTCCTATTTGTGTGACTGTTAACTCTCTTTCATTATCAATGCTTTCCCTGTATGATATGTAATTTTTGACTTGGGATCATCTTCCACTGACACCATTTTCTCTGTGACAGCCTCATTCACCCTGGATTGCAGGGTGGTGCTACAGTAGTGTTGCAGTTGTTTTTGCCAGGTACCCCAAGGGGTCAGATTTTGAGTTAATGTTTTGTTTGTTTGTTTGTTTTCTTTCTTATTGGAGTATAGTTGCTTTACTTGAGTTAATGTTTTGACCTGGATTAACCACAGTGATCTGTCAGTGTGTGTGAAGACTCCATGCACATGCATGATACAGGCTTGAGCATTCTGTATCCCATGGGATACATATTTTCCCCACCTAGGATCCCAGAGAGATACAAGCTTCCTTGATTCTTCCCTGAAGTGCAGAGAAATAACAGGAGTGGCTGCCCTTCATGGCTCCAGCCTCGTGCAGGGATTTGCCCTGTGTGCCCACCTCACATGGGTCCAGGCTGCATCTCTCTATTTCAGTCCTTGGGTGGTAGGAACTGTAGTTGGGTCTGATGTCACCCATGGTCACCAAGTAAAGGCTCTGCACTTAACCACACTGGCTAGGTTCCATCTGTTTCTTTTTCACATCAGAGGATCTATTTTCTTTCAAGCTCACTATATATTGAAAGAGAGTTTTGTTGTTGCCTTTGTTGTTGTTGGGCCTTATACAGAATATCCTTACACTTGTAGCATGAGAGGGAGCTATAACAGTGCAGTCACCAGCATTTTCAGAACCAGAAGTAGGAGGATTTTTCATCCCCATATACTTTTTCCTGGTTTGGGGTTACTCCCTGTCCCTGACTCTCTGCTCCTGCTGTTTACACACGGTGGCTTCTTGAATCTCATTGATACAATGGATTAGATATTATCTTACTTTTTCTTCTTTCTTATAGGAACTCATAGAATATATTTGCTCTTATTCCTCAGAATCATCACTGTGTCATGGGTCCCCAGGATCATCCCCCAGGTTTAACGATTCTCTAGGGGGACTCACCAATAAGTTGTACTGGTGACTATGATTTATTCCAGCCAAAGAATACAAGTAAAATCAGCAAAAGGAAGAAGCACATGGAGCAAAGTTCAGAAGAAACCCGGCGCAGGCATCCAAGAATTCTCTCCCAGTGGAGTCACGCAAGATGCTCCTAATTCCCCAGCAATGAGCTGTGACTACACAATATGAGAGCTACCACAGAAGCCCACTGGAGACTCAGTGCCAGTGGGGCCCAGTCACACAGACACCCTCTGCCTGGCGCATACCAAAATTCCAGTCTCCCAGAAAGAAAACAGGTGTTCAGCATAAACCATAGTTGTTTGCACAAAAAAGTTGAGGCACAGTGAGCCATTCTTACCAACTTTGCAAGCAGGCCTTTCTAAGAGTAGCAGTTTTAGGACTGCTATGTTAACTCTTTTTTGTACTTCCCCCTTCTTTTGAACTGGACGTTGTTTTTATGGTTCCGAATGGGATTTTTTTCTCTGTATGTTTTTTCTTTTCTATATTTACCAGATTTCCTGCTATAAGGCCAGATTCTTAAAATGAAAACAAATGTTTACAGAGTCCTGCAGTGTACATGAATGCTTGAACATATAACTAGATAGAGAAAAATTTTCCACCAGAATAACATGAGAGAACTATTGGTTATTGGAAAACTACGTTGTTACTGCTAAAGATAAAAGCTGAGACCCACCCCACTACCCTCCAGGGCACTGAGTGCAGGAAGAAAGAGAATTTTGTAGGAAACAAGAGAATTTTATGGATTGCTCAAGAGAGGGGTGAGGAGAAGAGAGAATGAGCATGGGAGGGTGAATCCTGGGAAACACTGCGCACTGCAATTTGACTCCACCTTATAACACTCCCCACATACACACTCACACTCACACATTCCATAAAATGTGCAAAATTTCATAAAATGCTTCATGTGAGTGAGTGCATTGTGAAATTTGGTGACAAGGCTCAGTTCTGTTCAGTGAAGCAGATAGCGTGTAAGGAAGTGAGAGAGTGGAGGCCAAGGGAAGCAAGAGAATGAGGCAATGGCTTCTCATAGAAATGATGGCAATGACTTTTTTTTTTTTTTTTGAGGTATGCGGGCCTCTCACTGTTGTGGCCTCTCCCGTCACGGAGCACAGGCTCTGGACACGCAGGCTCAGCGGCCATGGCTCACGGGCCCAGCCGCTCCGCGGCATGTGGGATCCTCCCGGACCGGGGCACGAACCCGTGTCCCCTGCATCGGCAGGCGGACTCTCAACCGCTGCGGATGGCAATGATTTTTAACTGTCACAGGCACTTTGAGGGTTGGAGATAAGTTTATTAACACTAGTGGACTCATGGACCCCCATGGTGTGTGTGGGTGTGTATTTAAATAAAATATGGATTGATATCCACCAATCAGTGTTAATCATTATTTATGTGTCAGTAGTAAGCACTAGTGATCTTCATTAAATTTTTTCTTGTCTTCATGCTCTAATTTTTCTTCAAAGAATATATATTACTTGTAACATCAAAAAACAATAAAATACGTTCAAAATTATGAGGCCCCTTCAAAAATGACTTTTAAAACACTTCTAAATAGCTTGAACCTATACTAGCATTTTTCCCTAGTTTTTTTTTTCAATGTTGGCTCCTTTTTGGAATTTAAAAAAAAATTTTATTGGGGTATAGTTGATTTACAATGTTGTGTTAGTTTCAGGTGTACAGCAAAGTGATTCTGTTATACATATACATATATCCACTCTTTTTTTTTAGATTCTTTTCCCACATAGGCCATTACAGAGTACTGAGTAGAGTTCCCTGTGCTATACAATAGGTCTGTATTAGTTATCTGTTTTATGTATAGTAGTATGTATATGTCAATCCCAGTCTCCCAATTTATCCCTATAAATATCAATTAAGTCCATCTTGTTTAATGTATCATTTAAAACTTGTGTTTCCTTATTTGTTTTCAATTTGGATGATCTGTCTGTTGTTGAAAGGGGTGTTAAAGGGGTGATTGTGTTACTGTCAATTTCCCCTTTTATGGTTGTTAGCATTTGCCTTATGTATTGAGGTGCTCCTATGTTGGGTGCATAAATATTTACAATTGTTATATCTTCTTGGATCGATCCCTTGATCATTCTGTAGTGTCCTTCTTTGTCTCTTGTAATAGCATTTATTTTAAAGTCTATTTTGTCTGATATGAGAATTGCTACTCCAGCTTTCTTTTGATTTCCATTTGCATGGAATATCTCTTTCCATCCCCTCACTTTCAGTCTGTATGTGTCCTTAGGTCTGAAGTGGGTCTCTTCTAGACAGCATATGTACAGGTCTTGTTTTTGTATCCATTCAGCCAGTCTGTGTCTTTTGGTTGGAGCATTTAATCCATTTACATTAAAGGTAGTTATCGATATGTATGTTCCTATTACCATTTTCTTAATTGTTTTGAGTTTGTTATTGTAGGTCTTTTCCTTCTCTTGTGTTTCCTGCCTAGACAAAGTCCTTTAGCATTTGTTGTAAACCTGGTTTGGTGGTGCTGAATTCTCTTAGCTTTTGCTTGTCTGTAAAGGTTTTAATTTCTCCATCAAATCTGCATGAGATCCTTGCTGGGTAGAGTGATCTTGGTTGTAGGTTTTTCCCTTCCATCACTTTAAATATGTCCTGCCACTCCCTTCTGGCTTGCAGAGTTTCTGCTGAAAGATCAGCTGTTAACCTTATGGGGATTCCCTTGTATGTTATTTGCTGTTTTTCCCTTGATGCTTTTAATATTTTTTCTTTGTATTTAATTTTTGATAGTTTGATTAATATATGTCTTGGCGTGTTTCTCCTTGGATTTATCCTGTATGGGACTCTCTGTGCTTCCCGGACTTGACTGACTAGTTCCTTTCCCATATTAGGGAAGTTTTCAACTCTAATCTCTTCAGATATTTTCTCAGTCCCTTTCTTTTTTCTCTTCTTATTCTGGGACCCCTGTAATTCGAATGTTGGTGCATTTAATGTTGTCCCAGAGGTCTCTGAGACTGTCCTCAATTCTTTTCATTCTTTTTTCTTTATTCTGCTCTGTGATAGTTATTTCCACTATTTTATCTTCCAGGTCACTTATCTGTTCTTTGCCTCAGTTATTCTGTTATTGATTCCTTCTAGAGAATTTTTAATTTCATTTATTGTGTTGTTCATCATTGTTTGTTTGCTCTTTAGTTCTTCTGGGTCCTTGTTAAACGTTTCTTGCATTTTGTCTATTCTGTTTCCAAGATTTTGGGTCATCTTTACTATCATTACTCTGAATTCTTTTTCAGGTAGACTACCTATTTCCTCTTCATTTGTTTGGTCTCGTGGGTTTTTACCTTGCTCCTTCATCTGCTGTGTGTTTCTCTGTCTTCTCATTTTGCCTAACTTACTATGTTTGGAGGTCTCCTTTTCACAGCCTGCAGGTTCATAGTTCCTGTTGTTTTTGGTGTCTACCCCCAGTGGCTAAGGTTGGTTCAGTGGGTCATGTAGGCTTCCTGGTGGAGGGGACTGGTGCCTGTGTTCTGGTGGATGAGGCTGGATCTTGTCTTTCTGGTGGGTAGGACTGCCTCCGGTGGTATGTTTTGGGGTGTCTGTGACCTTATTATGATTTTAGGCAGCCTCTCTGCTAATGGGTGGGGTTGTGTTCTTGTGTTGCTAGTTGTTTGACATAGAGTGTCCAGCACTGTAGCTTGCTGGTCATTGAGTGGAGCTGGGTCTTAGCATTGAGATGGAGATCTCTGAGAGAGCTTTTGCCGTTTGATATTATTTGGGGCCAGGAGGTCTCTGGTGGACCAGTGTCCTGAAGTCGGCTCTCCTACCTCAGAGGCTCAGGCCTGGCACCCGGGCAGAGCACCAAGACCCTGTCAGCCACACGGCTCAGAAGAAAAGGGAGGAAAAAAAAGAAAGAAAGAAAGAGAGAGAGAGAGGGAGGGAGGGAGGGAGGGAGGGAGGAAGAAAAATAAAATAAAATAAAGTTATTAAAATAAAAAATATATTATTTTTTAAAAAGTAACAAAAGAAAGAAAGAAAGAAAGAAGAGAGCGACCAAACCAAAAAACAAATCCACCAATGATAACAAGTGCTAAAAACTATACTAAAAAACAACAACAACAAAAAAAAAAACGGGCAGACAGAACCCTAGGACAAATGGTGAAAGCAAAGCTATACAGACAAAATCACACAAAGTAGCATACACATACACACTCACAAAAGGAGGAAAAGGAAAAATATATATATTAAAAAAAATAAAGGAAGAGAGCAACCAAATCAATAAACAAATCTACCAATGATAATAAGCTCTAAATAATAAACTAAGGTAAACATAAAACCGAAAACAACTTAGATGCAGGAAGCAAACCCCAAGTCTACAGTTGCTCCCAAAGTCCACCGCCTCAATTTTGGGATGATTCATTGTCTACTCAGGTATTCCACAAATGCAGGGTACATCAAGTTGATTGTGGAGATTTAATCCTCTGCTCCTGAGGCTGCTGGGAGAGTTTTCCCTTTCTCTTCTTTGTTCGCACAGCTCCTGGGGTTCAGCTTTGGATTCGGCCCCACCTCTGCATGTAGGTTGCCGGAGGGCATCAGTTCTTCACCCAGACAGGAGGGGGTTAAAGGAGCAGCGGATTAGGGGGCTTTGGCTCACTCAGACCAGGGGAGGGAAGGGTACAGAATGCGGGGTGAGCCTGCAGCGGCAGAGGCCGGCGTGATGTTGCACCAGCCTGAGGCACGATGTGTGTTCTCCTGGTCAAGTTGTCCCAGGATCACGGGACCCTGGCAGTGGCGGGCTGCACAGGCTCCCAGGAGGGGAGGTGTGGATAGTGACCTGTGCTTGCAACAGGCTTCTTGGGGGCTGCAGCAGCAGCCTTAGCATCTCATGCCCGTCTCTGGGGTCTGTGCTGATAGCCACAGCTCACGCCCATCTCTGGAGCTCATTTAGGTGGTGCTCTGAATCCCCTCTCCTCGCGCACCCCAAAACAATGGTCTCTTGCCTCTTAGGCAGGTCCAGACTTTTTCCCAGACTCCCTCCCGGCCAGCTGTGGCACACTAGCCCCCTTCAGGCTGTGTTCAGGCAGCCAAGCCCAGTCCTCTCCCTGGGGTCTGAACTCCAAAGCCCGAGCCTCAGCTCCCAGCCCCTGCCTGCCCTGGCGGGTGAGCAGACAAGCCTCTCAGGCTGGTGAGTGCTGGTCAGCAGCGATCCTCTGTGCGGGAATTTCTCTGCTTTGCCCTCTGCACCTGCGCTCTCCTCCGTGGCTCCAAAGCTTCCCCCTGCCCACCCACCATCTCCACCAGTGAAGGGGCTTCCTAGTGTGTGGAAACTTCTTCTCCTTCACAGCTCCCTCCCAGAGGTGCAGGTCCCATCCCTATTCTTTTGTCTCTTTCTTTTTTCTTTTGCCCTACCCAGGTACGTGGGGAGTTTTTTGCCTTTGGGAAGTCTGAGGTCTTCTGCCAGCGTTCAGTAGGTGTTCTGTAGGAGCTGGTCCTCACGTAGATGTATTTTTAATGTATTTTTGGGGAGGAAGGTGATCTCCACGTCTTGCTCCTCCACCATTTTGAAGCTATCTCCACTAAAGCAGTTTTCACAGTGATTTTTTCCATTGACATTCCCACCAGATGTGTTGAAATGTGAGTTTCTTTTGGTGCATAGTCTTACCAAATTTGGCAAACTTTACCAATCTTATGGTTTAAAATTTTTTTATTATGATCTTAATTTGCATTTCCCTGGTTACTTATAAGGATAAGCAGCTTTACTGTTTGTTTGCCATTCTGTTTCCTCTTTTATGAAATGCGTGCCCACATATGCTGCCTATTTTTCTATTGTTTGTCATTTTCTCGTACCTTCATAGGAATGAATCTTGGAGGAGGAATGTGAGTGGACAATTTAGCACACTAGGCCCTTGGGATTATCTAGTCCATCAAACTGCCAGAAGCAAGAGTCCATTGTAAATTTTACATAAATTTTACGTAAATTTTACGTAAATCTTAAAATTCTCTCCCATCTTTCTGCTGTATAGGGTTTTATCGGTTCCCATAAAGAGCAGGTGTTGAAGGTTTACTACTTGCCTGGAGTACCTGAGATCTTTCAAAGGAGCTTCCAGATACAGATTGCCCACTTGGACCCAGAAAATATTACTCTGAGTGGAGAGGGAATCTTTCCCCGAATCTGCGTCGATCTCCCCAGGAACCTCAAAGGTACTTCTGCCCTCTATAGTATTTCCCCACTGGATGACAAGATGTGTTTTAGCTGCTTATTATAAGGTTGATGGCAACTCGCATTATTTGTTTGGCAGTCCTCACAAGTTCCCTTTTGTGTTATTCCTGAATTGCAAAAAACGTCAAGAGTTGAAATTGACTTGGTGACCTGAGATGAGTAAGACAAGATAGGGTCCATGGTAGTTCCAAATTAAGACCCCTGGCCAATTTTGCCATCATTAAATTACTTAAAGAGGGATCAGGACATTGTACTTCCAAAAGCCTTTTCCTCCATCACATGTTCCTTCCAACTGCACTCTCTCACTGAGTTGTCACTCACAGATGGCCATTCAGAAGGCAAAGCCTGATTGTACTGCAAGGAATACAGTTCTCAAAATATCAATATAAACTGTACAGAAAGGCAGCTAAGGTTCCAACCCCTTATGCTGGCAGTACAGTTTGGAGGCTAATTTAGACTTATCAGTTGTCTGCCCACATCCTTAGCCAAGGCTTTTCTGGGTAACATCTGGCACCCAGAGCCATCCCTCTGTATCAGAATATTTCTGTCTTGGCAGATCCTGAAGCTCACCCCAGCAGCTCTTTTAGCCACAGACTGACTCTGGCTCTTTCTTCCTGACATGGACTACAGAATGAAGAGTCAAGAGGAACTTCTCACTCTTCTTCATGAACCCTCTTCAAGCTCTTTGAAATCTACATTCCCTAAGCAGCTTCAGACTAAGCCCTCCCACCTCAGCCTTTCCTCCTACCCCACTCCCCAAAGTCACTAACTCACCTGTTGATGGTCATGCATTAAATCCCAATTGTCCGCTCCCTGATAATATGAACACAAATATTAATAAATCTAAGACCATGTTACACTCTAGTATCTAGAGTTCCAGCCAGCCGGAGGTTAGTCCAACTCTACATATAATTGTCAAGAAGAAAAGCCTTTGCCACACGGTTGAAAACTGGGTGCCCAGCTGGCCTCATGATGGCAGTAGACATGTTTGCCCAATACAGGGCTTTAAAATAATTTAAATCTGAATACTAGTTGGGTCTTCTGTACTCCAGTTCACCACAGTCCCAGCACTTCCTATGGTTTCATAGAAGGCACTTTAATGACTTTGCTTACCTTGCCCCTCAAGCATTTGAATTTGTGCTGGCTTACTGGTGAACTGGTGAAACCTCTCTCCCCATTGCCCAGCCTGCCTGATTCAGGGGACTGTAGCTTATTTAGTCGTAGTTAAAGCAACTTGAACCAAATATATTCTTTTTGTTAACAGAGAATTAATAAACATGAAGACCAACCTAAAGGGTGACCATCCACCTGGGTTTGTCCAGCATGGAGGGGTTTCCCAAGTGGTGCAGCCATCAGTGCTAGAACTGGGAAAGTACCAAGTAGGCTGGGATCCAGTTGGTCACCCTATGAGTGGCTCAGGATGTTACTGTCATTAAGTTCTTGAGAAACAGTTGGTAGCCCACTAAAGCATAATCTCATAAAACTCAGTGAGTTCTCTTTTACAAATTCTACTCATTCACAAATTATCCTCTGAAGCAGAGAAAACATGGCAGGCTAAGTTTCACAAAGTTCACTTCCCTTCTCACTTTATTTACCCTGAGCTTAGAGTCTGTGTTTTAGGCATAATTCATATATTTCTAGCCATTCAGATTTCCTTCTCCTTCCAACCCCCACAGGATGTGAGAAGTATGAAATCTTCTTAAATCAGGCCAGAAAAAACCTAGAAGAAACCAAAAATGAAATGTTTGACCACTTAGAGAGAACTGAGGAAGTGCCTGAGGATGAATCTTCTGAGGTAAGATTGGCTTCGCTCTGCACAGGAAGTAGATTCACAGGAAGCTGCAAAAAAATGTTTTTCCCAGTGGTAACATCTTGCATAACTATAGAACAGTATCAAAACCAGGAAATTGACATTGGTACAAGCCATAGAGCTTATTCAGATTTCATCAGTGTTATATGTACTCGTGGGTCTTTCTCTGCATGTCTGCATGTCTCTGTATGTATGCATATCTGCGTCTGTGTGTGGTTCTAATCCAATTTTTTCACGTGTAGTTTTGTGTATCCACCACCACAGTTAAGATACAGAAGTGTTCCATCTCCGTAAGTATCCCTTGTGCTCACTGGGGAAATAGAATTATAAGCAAAAATCTCTTTCCAACCCACAAAATCTCTCCACAAAGGTGGAAGAGAAAGAATCCAACTTTATTATTGATAAGCATTAAAGCAGAAAGTGTTCCGTGTCTCTGTCAGTCTGCTAGGAGATTGCAAAGACAGAAAGAAATCTCAGTCTTTCGTAAAGCCAAGCAGATACAACCTATTATATACATGTTCTCAAGGTAAACAGTAACTAGTCCTTAAGTAAAAACTATAACTAGTCCTCAAGTAAGAGGACTTGACAGCACCATTTGTCACATTAGTTCATGCTAAATTCACATGGTAATTGGGGTGACCATCTGTGTTAGCTAATTGGCTTTACTCAAAGGGAAAACAAACCTTTTGTGTTTTTATGACAGGGTCCTCTGAAGTTGAGCTCCTATCCTCCCACAGAAATGGCAGGATAGGAGATGGGGCTCTATCTTCCTTGATGATGACATGTCAAAGAGATGGTTCCCAGGTCCTTAAGGAAGATGTTCCTGGGTTGTGAAGCTGATAAAAAGTCTTAGCCTATGAAAAGATTTATATATATTTCCAAGAGACAGAGAAAGATCTTACAAGTTTTCTTGAAAATGAAGCTGGAAGAAGTCTCTACCCTTATTTTCAACAGGGAGAATTGAGCCTCTTTTTTTTTGCCACACCTCATGGCTTACAGGATCTCAGTTCCTGACCAGGGATTGAACCGGGGCCGCAGCAGTGAAAGCCCGGAATCCTAACCACTAGGCCACCAGGGAACTCCCTTGAGTCTCTTATTTTTAATTTGTTTTTTTTTTTTTTTTTTGCATTTGGAACATTTATTTCAGGAAATACATTTTGTTTTTGCCTTTACATGCTTCTCGCTTATAGCCATCCCCAATCTCCCCACCCCTTTCCCCTGGCAGCCACTATAGTTCTCCATCTCTATAATCTTGTTATGAGTATAGAAGAGTTATGTAAATGGAATCATACAGTATGTAACCTTTTGAGATTATTTTTTTTTCATTCAGCATAATGCCCTTGAGATCCATCAACATAAATAGTTCATTCCTTACTCCATTGCTCAGTAATACTCCATGGCACAGAGGTACAGTTTGTTTAACCACCTTGAACCCCAACAAAAATTTTAACACCACAGATATACTGTATATCTATTTATTTACTGTGGCCCTTTGGAGGGCCACAAGCCATTGTAATATCTAAGATTTTCTCACTCTCTCCTCCATGAAGCAACTTTCGCCCCCTTAGGGGTGGTTTTGCCCCCATTGAGAATGCATGTTCTCAAAGAATTTGCTTACTTGCTCTTCTCTCTTGCTCCAGTTAAATGCTCAACTCCAGATGGAAGTAGAGCGGCTTATAGTCCAAAACTATGCCACAGAACATCAGAAATCAATTGTCCTTGGTTCCGTGGACAACTTCTGCCATCAGAGTCACCGCAAACCGATCAAGTGAGCGCCCTTCCATGTCGTGTTTGTTTCAGAGTGTGGCAGAGCCAGCGGTGCCCTCCACCAGAGTGCTCCATGAATTAATGATTGACTATGTACGGATGAAATCCACTCGCCTTACATGTCTGCCGTTCTCTAGCAGCCAGCCAACCAGGCAGGTCTCTGCCTCTTAGTCAGAAACCTCCCACTTTGTCTAATAGATGGGCCGGTTTCAGGTCCTTAAGGACCAGCACTGAATGTGTTTAGAGATGACGGCTAAAGCAGCAATGTGGTCTTCTGGGGGAAGTGTCTTGTTCCTAGTCTCCATTCTGGAGAGTGGTGGTTCTCTACTCCAGAGAATAGAATTGTGCAGAGGAGATGGAAGAAAGCCTCACACTCTTGCACATTTGGAAATGTGAGTGGTAAGAAGACCTTGTTAACTGTTTCAGAGTCCAGCTGCCAGAATATATCCTAGACTTTGGCTACATCACCCTTGGTGACGTCCGAACCCACATCATCAAGATCACCAACACCAGTCACTTCCCAGTGTCCTTCCATGCAGAAAAGCATGTCCTTCACGACACAGGTAACCAGGATGGAGACCCTTCCTATTGCACTCTGTCATTTCTAACACGATGCCCATCTGTACTGTCCTGGAGTGCTTCTTCTGGGATCAGCTGAAAGAATTGTTGGGCCATTAATTGATACTTTGAGTGGTCATCCTGCCTCCGATGGGCTGTATCTAGAGCAGCTCTTGATTGCTACTTTTCTTTTCCTCAAAGAAATTTTGTTTGTCTTGGTCCAGGCTTCAGTATTGAGCTAGATCGTGTGAAGAATCTGCCTTACTGTGAAACGGAAACATTTGAAGTGAGATTTGATGCACAAGGGGCCAGCCTTTCTGTTGGAAACAAAAATGTCATTCTGCCCATCAAGGTAAGATGCATCACGAGGCCCAGCTGATCCTCCCCAGCTTCCATCTCTGCTTGCTGATCACCCCTGTGATGATCCAGTTACTATTTCAGAGCCGTGATTCTTTCTCCTATCCCATGCGACATGGTAACAACAATTTTATGCCCACTCTAGGTGGTTGGAGGGCCAGCAGTTCACATCTGTCTCCAAGCCAAGGTGACCATTCCCAGTATGACACTGTCTTGTGGAAAAGTGGAGTTTGCCACAATTCAGTGTGGACAGTGCCTCGTGGAAACTATTCAGCTTTCCAATCACCTCCAAGTCCCTTGTGAATGGTTTATCCACACCCCTAAGCAAGTTAGCAAGGTAAATGAATTGTGGCCCATTGTCCCCTTTTTTCCATCTCCATTTAAGTCAGATTTATAATTCTAATCCGTCACTCTCTTCATTTCACCCTTCTGCTCAAAGACTTTCAGCGACAACGATTGCCCCCTGAATAAAATGTAGGCCCTCAGCCCAGCACTCAAGGACTATCAGGCCATGCTATCTCGCGAATGTCATGTCGTATTTATCTTTGTGCCCTGACACCTGGAAAGTAATCAGTAAACATAGATTGAGTGGGTGGACGGTAGAGGCATTTTCCAAAGAAAATGGTCTAATTGTCTGCTATTTATTTGCCAGCTGGAGAAACACATGCCAAAGTACTTAAGACGGAAACTATGTGCTGAATTCAAGCCAAAGACACGGATCTTTGAGATTCAGCCCACTTCTGGGGTCTTGGATCCTGGTGAGAAGTCCAACATGCAAGTGAAATTCATGCCCAAAGAAGAGGTAAGCTTTAAAGAAATGCAGTCTCATTCAGACTCTCTGGATCTCTTTGAGCTGTACTCGAAGTCCATGCTTGATTGGGTCTCCAGGGAAACTTTGAGTGACCTGTCCCTCACTATTCTGATTATGACATTCAGTGCTCTGGTTCATGCAGGAGCTGTGTCCTGGTGGTTAGGAGCACCGGCTCTGGAATCGGCAGATCTATCTAACACTTTGACTTTTACCAACAGACCTGGCTTAGTGGCCTTCTGCCTCTGACTAAGAGGCTGCATGGCTTTGGGCAAATTATTCAGCCTCGCTAAACCTCAGTTTGCTCATAGATAAAATGAAAAATAATAATATCACATGTCCAAAATCCCTTATTGCAATTCCAAAATCCAATAAGTTCTAAAAACTGGAGGAAAAATTTTTTTAAGTTTCGGACCCAAACTCATTTGGCAGAAAAACCTATCTGAACTGACATGAGACTACTTAACCTTTATTTATCCCCCTTGGTTTGCAGACTCAAACACTGCAATTGCAGAAATATTAATGTGTTTGATTACAGGGGATGCTGCTAAGGCTACTATGTAACATAGGGTATATGCTCTGTGTTTACCTTTTTAAAACTCTGAATTTGAAAGCATCTGGCCCCTAGGGTTTCAGGTAAGAAATTATCAACCTGCAGTAGCTACCTCCTAAGGGTCATTTTGAAGATTAAATGAATTAATGTGAATAAAATGCATAGCATACTGCTCTGTATGTAGTGTCTCAATATCTATTTACTATTATCATCAGTAGTTGTGATAATAATAAGTACTTTCTGGTAGACATACTCCCTGGGCCTCACAAGTGTTTCTTTTGCAAACACCATGAGCACAAAGCTACTCCTGACAAAGAATACAGTAAAAAAATAATAAAAATCCTAGAACCAGAGAGGATCTCAAGAGGTTACACTGTAAAGACTTTTGCTGAAAGCCTAAGGCATTTGGGAGATGTTTTTCTTTATTCTTTTAAAAGAAGAAATCGATGTGAGTTTTATAAAATACCCATGGTTAACTCCCGTTTTCCTGGTAACGGCTTTGAGGAAGTGCTTCAGAATCTACAATGAAGAAAGAAAAGAGAATGACTTCATATCTGATTCTAAAATAGAGTCCCTGTTTCTGTCATTATCAAAATCTCCCCAACCCTTTTAAAAGAAAAGAAAACTAATGTGTTTGTCATTCTTAGAGAGTCTTAAGACTGCCAGCAGGTTTACTCAAGATTTTGGATGTTTTACTGAAAAAAATACCAGTAAATATAGTAAAAAAAAAAAAAAAAAGATTTGTTTGGGCAGTTCCATAAGTGTTGAGTTAGCATTGGTCAAAATTAATAAAATGTTTCCACCAAATGGGATAGGAATTTTTTTAAGTATCATTTTTTACTGAAGTATAGTTAATTTACAATGAATACATATATTTTTTTCAGACTCTTTTCCATTGTAGGCTATTATAAGATATTGAGTATAGTTCCCTATGCTATACAGTAGGTCTTTATTGTTTACCTATTTTATATATAGTAGTGTGTATATATTAATCCCAAACTCCTCATTTATCTCTCCCCCCCACCCCACTATCCCCTTTGGTAACCATAAGTTTGTTTTCTATGTCTGAGTTTATTTCTGTTTTGTAAATAAGTTCACTTGTATCACTTTTTTAGATTCCACATATAAGCAATATCATATGATATTTGTCTTTCTCTATCTGGCTTACTTCACTTAGTATGATAATCTCTAGGTCCATCCATGTTGCTGCAAATGGTATTATTCCATTCTTTTTTACTCCATTGTACATATATACCACATCTTCTTTGTCCATTCTTCTGTTGATGGACATTTAGGTTGCTTCCATGTCTTGGCTGTTGTAAACGGTACTTCTATGCACATTGAGGTGCATGTATCTTTTCAAATTAGAGTTTGGGAGAGGAATTTATTGGCCGTATACAAGGAACTGGTTAGCCTTGCAACCCATACAGTCCACACCTATATCTTCACCAGCATCAGCAGCACAGAGAAACACTGATGTCCACATTAACAACTCCTAGACATTATAACATGCGTTCAGAATACTTTGTGTTAGAAAACAAGATGAATGAAATGTTTTAGAAATATTTCCCTGGGACTTCCCTGGTGGTGTAGTGGTTAAGAATCCACCTGCCAGTGCAGGGAACATGGGTTCAATCCCTGGTCTGGGAAGATCCCACATGCCATGGAGCAACTAAGCCCATGCACCACAACTACTGAGCCTGTGCTCTAGAGCCCGTGAGCCACAACTACTGAGCCCACGCACCTAGAGCCAGTGCTCCGCAGCAAGAGAAGCCACCGCAATGAGAAGCCCATGCACTACAACGAAGAGTAGACCCTGCTCATCGCTACTAGAGAAAGCCCACGTTCACCAACAAAGACCCGATGCAGCCAAAAAAAAAAAAAAAAGTAAGAAATATTTCCCTAAAAAGCAGTTAAAATATAGAAGTTTGGATCACATAAGGTGCTAAACCCATAACTATATAGAAAACCTTCTTAGCCAATAATTTGTTCTCTTACTATCTCCAACAACAGGTATTTTTCTGAACTTGTATCTATGTCCTTACACATTCTTTCCATCTGATTTTCCTTCCCTCTGAGCTAAGGTAGTTAAGAGCTCTCCAAATCGCTCAGCCAATCATGCTTTCCAAACCCAAGCCATGAGCCCAACAGTTTCAGAACAACCTGGGCATCTGGTTAAGACTACAGAATCCCCAGCCTTATCCTGCCCCTACCAAGTCAGGATCTCTAGGAATGGGCCTGTGAATATGCATTTTAATAGGTTCCTAAGTGAAACCAGATTAGAATAATTCGTATCATTATCAACTGGTATTTGGATTGTAATTGTATCAGACGAACTGATTGCGTTAGCTGATCATCTCTGACTAGCTGCTTAACTGTATCTTTAAATAATGGAAATATGATCATTCAGATTCTCCAAGAAACAGACCTGGAGTCAAGAATTTGAGTGCAAGCAAATTATTTAGGAAGTGTAGGGAATACTAAAAGAGAAGTAGAAGGTGATAAGGAAAAGGAAGGCAGCTAATAGGGTGTGCGAGTGAGCCAGCTACCTTGGACACTGGACTGATTTATTGATGTATTTATTTTTGGCTGCCTTGGGTCTTTGTTGCTGCATGCGGACTTTCTCTAGTTGTGGCTAGCGGGGGCTACTCTTCGTTGTGGCGCACAGGCTTCTCGTTGCGGTGGCTTCTCTTGTTGCGGAGCACAGGCTCTAGTTGCACGGGCTTCAGTAGTTGTGGCATGTGGGCTCAATAGTTGTGGCTCGCGGGCTCTAGAGCGCAGGCTAGGTAGTTGTGGCACATGGGCTTAGTTGCTCCACGGCATGTGGGATCTTCCCAGACCAGGGCTCAAACCTGTGTCCCCTGCATTGGCAGGCAGATTCTTAACCACTGCGCCACCAGGGAAGTCCTGGACACTGGATCTTAATCCCACTGGAAACTCGGAGAAAATATACAAAATGCACATTTCAGAATTATCCCTCTCAGGAGTCTTTATACAGTAACTCCTGAGAGTCGTTGGTTAAGGATTGTCCCCAGAAGGTGTTACTTCTCTGACACTTCTGCCTTGCCCTGCCCTACCCATGGGCAGCAGGGCCCATGAAATGAGAGCCCAGAGGTACAGACCCAGAGGTGCAGATAGTGGCAGTGGGACATCTGAGCACATTGGAGGATCTGAGGGTTATGAGAACAGCATTCACAGGACTGTGATGAAGCACTTGGTACAGTGCCTGGCATGCTAGATCCCCAGTATTAACACTCTAATATAAGTTACTCTCATGCAATTTTATAAGAAAACTTTTCTCTCTTAATCTAAACAGGATCAATTTTGTCCCCCAGTGGCTATCCGTTTTACATGTCACATAACAGAAAAAAATTTAGTTGCTTGTTTTGTTTTTATATTTTCCAGAAATTCTACAGCCAAACCTTGGTGTTCCAGATTGCCCAGAGTGATCAAAAGCTTACTCTACTGGCACAGGGGCAAGGTCTAGAGCCGTGCTTGGAATTTAGTCCCTCAGTTCTGGAGCTGGGGCCACTGCTGCCTTATGCACCTGGAGATGAGGCCGAGGTGGTGGTGAAGAATCCCTGCAACTTTCCCATTGAGTTTTACTCCTTAGAATTTGACCAGCAATATCTTGTAGAAGAGAAGGTGAGCAGAGACCAAAACCAAACTCCATTTTCCTACACATGCTGGGCCTTGCCAGGTACTCTTCTCTGTGCCTGGACAACTTCCTCCTCACCTTTGCTCCTTCTTCCTGTGAACCCTTCCCTGTCAATTTAAAGATCACTTTGCAGGCTTTCCTGACCTACTTCCCTTGCCCTAAGCAGAATTCATTCTTCTTTGTGATCTCATTATACATTTGAAACAACTAATTTAAAAACTAATACATGCTCATGTTAAAATTCAAACAGTAAAGAATGTATGCCATAGTCATTATATTTGAAATGAGTTTCTTGTAGACAGCATATATTTGGGTCATCTTTTTAATATACTCTGGCAGTCTTTGTTTTTAATTGGTGTATTTAGACCATTTACATTTAATGTAATCACGTTAGGGCTTAAATCTGCCTTTTTTTTTTTTCTTATTTGCTCTGGCTTGTATATTTTACAATTGCTCCTCCTTGTCCATTTTTTTTTAAACTTTATTCTTTAGAGCAGTTTTAGATTCACAGCAAAATTGAGGGGAAGATGCAGAGATTTTTCATATAACCCCTGCCCCCACACATGCACAGCCTCCCCCATTATCAACATCCCTCACTAGAATGGTATATTTTTTACAATTGATAAACCTATGTGACATCATAATCACCCAAAGTCCATAGTTTACATTACAGTTCACTCTTGGTGCATTCTATGGGTTTAGACAAATGTATAACAACATGTAGCAATCATTATAGTGTCAAAGTATTTTCATTGCCCTAAATATCCTCTGTGCTCCACATATTCATCCCTCCCTCCTCCCAACCCCTGGCAACCATTAATCTTTTTTACTGTCTCTGTAGTTTTGCCTTTTCCAGAATGCCATATAGTTGGAATCATAGAGTATGTAGATGTTCAAATTGGCTTCTTTCACTTAGTAATATGCATTTAAGGTTCCTCCATGTCTTTTCATGGCTTGATAGCTCATTTCTTTTTAGTGCTGAATGATATTCCGTTGTCTGGAAATACCACAGTTTATTTATCCATTCACCTACTGAAAGACATCTTGGTTGTTTCCAAGTTTTGGCAATTATGAATAAAGCTGCTATAAACATCTGTGTGCAGGTTTTTGTGTGAACATAAGTTTTCAACTCTTTAGGTAAATGCCAAGGAGTATGATTGCTGGATTCTATGGTAAGTGTATGTTTAGTTTTGTAAGAAACTGTCAAACTGTCTTCCAAAATGGTTGTAACATTTTGCATTCCTACTAGCAGTAAATGAGAGTTCCTGTTGCTCCTTATCCTCACTAGCTTTTGATATTGTCAGGGTTTTGGATTTTGGCTGTTCTAATAGGTGTGTAGTGGTATCTTATTGTTGTTTTAATTTGCATTTCCCTGAAGGCATATATAATGTGGAATATCCATTCATACGCCTATTTGCCATCTGTATATTTTCTTTGGTGAGGTATCTGTTAAGGTCTTTGGCCCAATTTTTAATCAAGTTATCTGTTTCCTTATTGTTGAGCTTTAAGAGTTCTTTACATATTTTGAATAATAGTCCTTTATCAGATGTGTCTTTTTCAAATATTTTCTCCCAGTCTGTGGCTTGTCTTTTCATTCTCTTGACATTATCTTTTGCAGAGCAGAAGTTTTTCATTTTAATGAAGTCCAGCTTATCAATTACTTTTTTCATAGACTGTGCCTTTGGAGTTGTGTCTAAAAAGTCATCACCATACTCTAGGTCATCTAAATTTTCTGTTACGCTATCTTCTAGAAATTTTATAGTTTTATGTTTTTTATTTAGGTCTACAATTCATTTGAGTTAATTTTTATGAAGTTAAGATCCACTCAGATTTATTTTTTTGCCAGTGGATGTCCAATTCCAGCATCATTTGTTGAAAAAAACTCTTTGCTCCATTGTATTGCATTTGCTCCTTTAGGAAAGATCAGTTGACTATGTTTATTTGGGTCTATTTCTGGAATCTCTGTTCTTTTCCATTGATCTATTCAGGTCCATTTTTACTGTCTCTACCCTGCTGTCCTACCTTGAGGCTGATCTGTATAAACTATGCCTTTATCTAATACCCTTAGTACCCTACTTTTTAGAAACTGCCTCTTAGTTCCCTACTATGAGCAATAATGAAATTAGCTAAAAATCTCTTTTTACCTCTCCTCACCACCCTCTAATTTAAAATGATATTTCTTTACTTCCAGTTAATGCCTACTGGGTAATCATCTAATTTCCATCATTTAGTCTTAGTTCTACACTTGAACATATTTAATGCTCAACACCAGTCCTTGTGATGAGGCTTCTCCATTCGCTACTGGGTTGTCAGAAGATCATTCTCTAGTGGATTCCTCAGGAAGGGACCGTGGGAACAATACTTCCTGAGTATTCCTGTGTTCGTAACTGTTTTCCCTTGGCTTTTGTGCTTGAAGATCAGTTTGATTGGATACAGTATCCTTGGCTCACATTTTCTGCACTCGTATATCTTACATACATTGCTCCATTGTTTTCTCATAAGGTCTTGCTGTTCATGAAGTGTGATGTTATATTAGCTATCTATTGCTGCAAAATAACTTACTCCCAAGCTTAGTCACATAAAACAATAAACATTTGTCATCTCATGTTTGCTCTGGGTCAGGAATTTAGGAATGGCTTAGATAAGATGGTCTGCTTCCTCTGGACTCTCCATCAACTTGGCCTTTGAATCTATCTTCTTTACATCCAGTGTTTGTGCTCTGCCCGGTTTGGATTCTGTCCCTCTGGATTCGAGTCTTTTCATTAGGTATTTATTAGATGTTCAATGGCTTGTGTTGCCACAGCATCCTCTGCTGTGGGTCAGGGTCAGTGGAAAGCAGAATCCAAGACTCTGAGATTTGCATACAGAAGGTTTATCAGAGAGTACTCTCAGGGACGACACCTGTAAAGGATAAGGAACATTAGACCTAGACAGACAGAGAAGGTAAGCTGTGATGACATTGCACAGAGACTTCAGTTGATCCCACAGGACACTCTGCAGCTGGGTTGGCTGTTTACAGTCACCTCAGATGAAGCAAGTTGGCCAGGCCTTTGTGTCTCTACATCAGCCAGCCTTTGGAATTGGCCTTCCTTTCCCCACTGATCTGCCATGCCACCTCTGTCCTGTGCCAAAGCTCCATATACACGTGGGTCTATTCTATGCTCTCACCTCCATTTCATTGGTCAGTTTCTCTATTCAGCATCAATACCACCCTGTCTATTGCTCCAACTTCATAATTCCTGATATCTGGTAGGACAGTCCTCTCTGTTTTTCTTCATTAGCGTTTCAACTATTCTTAGCCCTTTGTTCTTCCATATAAATTTTAGAGTAAGCTCATTAATATTGGTTTTCAAACAACTAAAATTGGTGATCTTGGAGAAGGGTTACCTAACTGATTTTTCACACCAGTAAATTAGGTTGCATAGAAAGTAATTGCTTTCTAGGAGTTGATTTTACTGTCTTTTATAAATATACATACACACTAGTGTTGCTGGATTTAGCAGAAAGAAAAACAGGTTGCCGCAACTAAATTTGAATTCCAGATAAACAATATGGGACACATTTATACTTTAAAAATTATTCATTTTTTTATCTGAAATTTAAATTTAACTAGGCATCTTGTACTTCATCTGACAAGCCTAATATACATCCCTCTCTGTCTGTCTCTCTCTCAAATATACACACACACCCATACACATACCTAAACAGCCATTTTGCCTACTTTTCTCTGGATCCTCTATATATGAGACAACCACCTTACCAAGACAACATTGCTATCCACAGTATTTTTCAATAACATGTCACTCAAAGTGGATAATTGAGTTCTGTACTTTTGTCAATGGAAAACAACAACAACAAAAACAGTATATGTTATTTATAAAACAAGGGGAAAATTTTTTTCCACATGGGAAATGCCCAGGCACAAATGGGGCAAAATAAAAATTTGATATCCCCACAGATCCAGGGCTCAGCCTTACACTTTAGACCTCTGCAAAGGACCCTACCCTTTGAGATCCAGAAAGTATTTGTATACACCCCAGCCTTGGTCAGGGGCAGGGTTTTTATGAGATGGGTGGCAGACCCACCTGGGACTGTGGGGAGGAAACTTCCAGTGGGACCAACAGCAGTTCCCATTCTCCTTGAGCAGATCTTGCGAACGCTGAAGGGCTATGATTCCTACAACTCCCTGCTGCTGCCTCCCCGCCTTCCGGGGGAAAACCTGCCCCCAGAGGTGTATGAATACTTTAAGGAGATGAAGAGGTCAAAAGAGGAGCAGATGAAGGTGAAATATCTGCAGAGTCTGGCACAGGAGAACGGTGAGAACTCAACAGTTCTGGAGCCCATGGCTCCAGCCACTCCCCTGGCTTCTTTGAATTATCTCTGCTGGGAGACAAACCAGTTACGGAGCACCTTATGGATTTCATTTCTAACCCTTGCAAAATGGTCCTGTTGTCCCCATTGTAGGGATGCAGAGATGGGGACACATTCTGCTCTCACTAGAGTCTGGTGGGGAGTTAAGACTTAACAACAGCTAATTCAGATATAGAAGGACACTTGCTAGATACCAAGCCCTGTGCTGAGGGCTTCACACGTACAGATGAGAGAGGAAGCACTGAGAAGCCAGGTCCACAGATTTAAGTGGCAGAATCAGGACTCAAGCCCAGGTCTCTCTGACTCTGGAGTCCACGACAATAACCACTCCACAGCCTCCACATCTGTGCCTAGGTGATGCAAGGTAATCCATCATGCATGGTAGATATTGGTGCCCTACGAGAGGTAGGGGTGGGAGTTCACATGAGGAAAGACCCTCGATGGTCCTCAAGGCCAAAACTCAATCACAAAGCTGGACTGTGCTCTTACGATCTTGCCCTTTCTTGCCCAGCACCCCAGAGTTATCCATCATCCACCCAGGATCCCCCCTTGTGTGCACTTGAGCATCAAGGTTCCAGGGAGACCTATGGGATCGTGTAGCTTGTTGGGGTGCTCACTTCTCTGCTTCCCTGTGCCCTCACCCTGGAAATTTGCCCTCCGTTCTTACTTGCCCTCTTCTTCTGCATAATAGTCATCACATGTATTTTCTTCACACTTGTCTCCCCTCTAGACAAGCCCCCATAAAGGCAGTGATCATGTATTCCGCAATGTACACCCAGTGCATGGACCAGCACCTGATACATCATAGTGCCTGATAAATGTTTCTGTAAGAGTTAATGAATGAATGAATGAAGTCCATTTCTCCTGCCCTTGGACCTGTCTTGATGTCTCTCAAGACAGAAGGTAGTCGGAGAACACTAATCTGCCCTAAAAGGAGAAGATGAGAGAAGAAGGCTGCCTGTCCACCCAGTCTCCTGGTTGTATTTATTGAGCATATTAGTTCACTAGAACTGCCACTGCAAATACCACAGACTGGGGGGCTTAACCAAGCAAAACTTATTTTCTCATAATTCTGGAGGCTAGAAATCCAAGATCAAGGTGTTGGTGGAATTGTTTTCTACTGAACCTCCCTCCGTGGCTTGTAGATGCCTGTCTTCCCCCTGTGTGTTCACAAGGACTTCCCTCTGTGTGTCTGTGTCCTAATCTCTTCCTATAAGAACACCAGTGATATTGGACTGTGGATGGCTTAGGACACTCATTTTAACTTAACTACCTCTTGAAAGGCCCTAACTTCAAATAGTCACATTCTGGGATACTGGGGCAGGGAGTGGAGTGTGGCACGGGGGTGGTGCTTAGGACTTCAGCAAATGAACTTTATGGGAACCAGTTCAGCCCATAACAAGCACCCACTATGTTCCAAGCACTGAGCTGAAGTGCTAGAAGAAAGATCAATGAAATCAGCCCCTACCTTTGAGAGCTCAAAGTCAGGGAGGGGTGGGGGGATAGACATTTAAACTCAGGACTGCCTAGTGGCCTGAGGCAGAGAGTCACGAGGGTCTGCAACGTAAAGAGGACTTAGTGAGAGCTGAGAAGGGCCCATCGCTCTCATCCCTGTCCTACACGCCTTGGTTGTGGGTTCATTTTTCCATTTGGCCCATGGAAAGGTGATCTAGAGCCAGGACCTGAGGGTCAGTAGAAGTCCAGGGAGGCGCTCCCTCTGCTTCTCACCAGCACCTCTCTGAGCATCTGCTTACTCTGCTGTCACAGAGTACACGTCCTTCTCTGCTTCCAAACCACATCCAGGGAAGGCCAGCAGCTACAAGTCGTGTTGTTGCCATTCCCAGGAGAGCTACAACCTCTCTGACTCAAATTCAAAATTAAACAAAGAAGGTGTCTTGGCTCCAGGGTAGAGCTGGGTCACCTTGTACAATGACATCCCAATGCACCCACTGAAACTCTGTGGAATAGGGGCATTGACGATGGTGCGGGGCAGATAAAGTAGTAGATGTGCTCAACAATGACATGGAGAAATGTTCATGATAAATTAAGGGGGAATGCAGGCTACAAATTGGTATGTGTATAGTACGATCCCAACTTCAGTTTTGAAAAATTAAAAATTAAAAATCTGAGAGGGGGCTTCCCTGGTGGCGCAGTGGTTGAGAGTCCACCTGCCGATGCAGGGGACACGAGTTTGTGCCCCAGTCCGGGAAGATCCCACATGCCACGGAGCGGCTGGGCCCATGAGCCATGGCCGCTGAGTCTGCACGTCCGGAGCCTGTGCTCCACAACGGGAGAGGCCGCAACAGTGAGAGGCCCGCGTACCAAAAAAAAAAAAAAAAAAAAAAAATCTGAGAGGTTGCCACTCTCCTATACTGGTATCATAAAATGAAGCTGCTGTTCCTCTATCACCATTTCTTTGTCTATCTATATTTATTTCTGTAGCTAAATTTTATCATTTTTGCTCTTTTGAATTTCCCAAATTTTCTAAACCAAATGTATAATTTTGGTGTGTATTTTTTAATGTTAAAATGTAGAAAACACTCTGGGCAGAGAAATTTAACAGCAGACTGACTGCAGTTCTTGTTTATTGGGGTCAGATAGTCCAGGGTGATGGTAACCAGTTCAGTGATTCTCCTCTTTGTCTCTCTTCCCTCTTCTGCCCTATCTCCCTTGTCCTCCTCCCAACTCTTCCTGTGTGTTTCCATCCTTTGCTCCCTGGCAGAAGAGGACGATAGTCCCTTGTCAGAACAGGAAACCTCTGACAGCACGAAGAGGACCTCGCTTAGCCGAGGGATCTCTGTCACATCCTACCTGGAAGAGCAGCATATCCCAATGGTCAAGTCCGAGACCTACCCAGATGAAGAGGAGGATGAAGAAAGCCTGGAAAAAATCATGATTCAAAGTAACCAAGCATTTTAATGTTGGGGTACCTGTTCTCTCTAAGCAAAAGTGGGAAGGCTGTTCAGTGCCTTTCACCTTTCTCCATAAAATGCATCTTTCTAGCACTATTATATATTAATTCTACAATATGAATATGCCATCATTTATTTAGTCATTTCCCTTACTGTTGCATATTCAGCTAGTTTCCAATATTATTTTTCAGGAGAAGAGATTCCCCAAAGTGGGATTAAGAGTCAAAGAGTATCTGTATTTTCAATTGTAGTAGCTATGGACAGATTATTAGCCAAAACGGGCACTTTCGTGCACTACAGGGGGAGTGAGGCAACATCTGCAGCAGATTACGTTTGTTATTTTAAAATAGGATGTTTACTAAGAAAAAGTCGTCCCCACTTCCTTCAGAACCCAGGTGAGTTCTGGGTGTGTCCGCATGTATGTGCATGCACACACACACCCATGCATATTTAATTTGCAGCTGACAAGCTTCACAACATTGACAGCCACTCTTCAGAGGAGGTTGGGGAAGTAGAGAACAACCCAGTGAGCAAGGCCATTGCTCGCCACCTGGGCATTGACATTTCTGCAGAAGGCCGCATGGCCAAGAACCGGAAAGGCATCGCTATCGTCATCCATGGGACGCCCTTGTCAGGTATGCACAGCCCTGAGGGGTTTATGGTGAAGTTTGCACATGTAATTTTTTTTTTTTAACCTCTGGGTGATGCCTTTTCTTTAATTTATTTATTTTATTTATTTATTTATTTATTTTTGGCTGCGTTGGGTCTTCGTTGCTGCATGCGGGCTATCTCTAGTTGCGGCGAGTGGGGGCTGCTCTCTGTTGTGGTGCACGGGCTTCTCATTGCGGTGGCTTCTCTTGTTGCAGAGCGCAGGCTCCAGGTGCATGGGCTTCAGTAATTGTGACATGTGGGCTCAGTAGTTGTGGCTTGCATTGCTCTAGAGCGCAGGCTCAGTAGTTGTGGCGCGTGGGCTTAGTTGCTCTGCGGCATGTGGGATCTTCCCGGACCAGGGCTTGAACCCATGTCCCCTGCGGTGGTAGGCGTATTCTTAAGCACTGCGCCACCAGGGAAGTCCTGCATGTGTAATTTTTGAGGCAGTAAAAGACCCTTCTGTTTGAAATTTATATACCAAAGGATTATCCCCAAATTGTTAAATTGCCAACTTCAGAGATATGGAGTTAGAGAAAGAGCAGGGACACCTCATTCTTAATTAATACATCTCTGAATTGTTGGAGCTTGCATTCTTTCAATAATTTAATAACATTAAGATATTAAAGAAAAATCCAAGACATTAAGTTATTTAAAAAGAGAAGGGGGGGCTTCCCTGGTGGCACAGTGGTTGAGAATCTGCCTGCCAATGCAGGGGACATGGGTTCGAGCCCTGGTCTGGGAAGATCCCACATGCCGTGGAGCAACTGGGCCCGTGAGCCACAATTACTGAGCCTGCGCATACAGTTACTGAGCTTGCGCGTCTGGAGCCTGTGCTCCGCAACAAGAGAGGCCGCGATAGTGAGAGGCCTGCACACCGCGATGAAGAGTGGCCCCCACTTGCCACAACTAGAGAAAGCCCTGGCACAGAAATGAAGACCCAACACAGCCATAAATAAATAAATTTAAAAATTCATGACATATGTCAATATTTTTAAAAAAGAGAGAGAGAGGGGAAGAATATGTGCAAACTCTTTGGCTTGGCAGTATTACTTCTAAAAATTTATCTTAGGAAAATAATCACGTCGACAAAGATTAACTGCATGAGTGTTCACTGCAGCATTGGTGACCATACTAAGAATCTGGGAGCACTTGAAGCATTCAATATGCGGGACTAGTTAATTAAGCCATAGTATATTCACGCAGTGAATTATATCGCCATTATAAACAGTGTCTTGTACACCCATTTTCATAGCAGCATTATTCACAATAACGAAAAGGTAGAAACAGCCCAAGTATCCATTGATGGATGAGTGGATAAACTAAATGTGGTATAATGGGATATTTTTCACCTACAAAAGGAAGGAAATCCTCACACATGCTACAACATAGATGAACCTTGAAGACATTATGCTAAGTGAAATAAGCTAGACATAAAAGAACAACTACTGTATGATTCCATTTACATAAGGTACCTAGAGTAGTCATATTCATAGAGACATGAAGTAGAATGGTGGTTTCCAGGGGCTGAGAAAAGGGAGGAATGAGAGGTTATTGTTTACTGGGTAAAGAGTTTCCACTTGGGAAGATGAAAACATGCTGGAGATGGATGGTGGTGATGGTTGCACAACAATGTGAATATCCTTAGCAGCTGAGCTGTACACTTAAAAACAGTTAAAATGGTAAATTTTGTATGTATACTATCACAATAAAAAAAGTACCATAGAAGTGTATTGAATGAATAGAAAAATGCTCATGATATATATCGTTTTAAGTGAGGAAAAAAATGCCATGCTTACAATTTGTTATCTGTATTAATATCCTATTGCTACTGTAACAAATAACTACAAATTTAGTGACTTAAAAAAATGCAAATTTACTTTCTTAGAATTCTGGAGGTCAGAAGTCTAAAATGGGTCAACAGGGCTTCATCCTTTCTCAGGGCTATAGCGAAGAATCCATTTCCTTGCCTTTTCTTGCTTCTAGAAACATTATCTGCATTCCCTGGGTCATGGCCCCTTCCTCCATCTTCAGAACCAGCATCATAACATCTTGTAGTCTGTCTGTCTATCTGTCTCGTCTCTCTCTCTCTCACTCTCTGTCTGTCTCTCTCTTTGCTTTCCTCATCGCATCACCTGTTCTTACTCTGAGCATCCTGCTTCTCTTATAAGGACCCTTGTTATTACATTGGGCCCACCCAGATACTCCAGGGCAATCTCCAACATCAAGATTCTTAATCATACCTGCGAAGTCCCTTTAACATATAAGGTAACATATTCACAGGTTCCAGGGATTGGAATGTGGACATCTGAGTGGGGGAGGCATTATTCAACCTACCACATAACCCATTCTTTTTTAATAAGAAATACGAATAAAATAGTTACATATGCATACTGGGCAGCCATATGCTAACTGTAGTCTCTCTGGAAGATCAAATTTCTTTTATCCCTGCTGTTATTTCTGAATTTTCTGCTTTCTTTTTAATAAGCAGGTATTTTGAATGAGAAAAAAAATCAACACAAGTTATTCTTTAAACCAAAAAAGTCTCTTCCCATTAGAATCAGAGACAGTAAGAGCTACAAAATTTTTAAAGCTCATCTGATAGAATCACTTTTTAAGCCGAGGAGAAAATCCAGAGGGGACGTGGGTTGCCATAGCACAGAGCTCATCAGGGGTAGAATTAGGACCAGAATCCACGGTCCTAACTCCTGGCTCAGGTCTTGCCTCTCTTTTCTGCTGCCACCTCTGGCCACACGAGAGACTTAGAGGCAGAGACCTTGGAGAGATGACTTTCCAGTAGCCTCTGTTATAGAAGCTTCTTCTGTCTAGGACACTGAGGAAATGAGAGCTGTGAAATTCAACCTCCTGACCTTTTTTAACAGGAAAGTCAGCCACTGCAGTCAGCATGGCCAGGTACTACAGCGCAGCCTGCCTGAACTTCGACTCCATTGTGCTGCAAGCCATCTCCGATGGCAGCAACGTCGCAGGGATCCGGGCCCGTGAGCTCTGCATCAGGGCCGCCCTAGAGCAGTCCATGAAGGAAGAGGAGTATGGTGAGAGCCATTTCCCCTGACTCTTTGTGGCCAAGTGGCCCTTACCCCACTGGTAATGCACCTTCTCAGTTTCCCCCACCGAGCTTTTCTCCACAGCCCCATTGAAGGCTGACTTATAACATGCTGCCAGTTAGCATCCCAGAGAATTCTCTCCACCAGACACCTGTGGCTCTCCTGACTGCCCAATGCACTTGGCACTGCAGGGAGCAGGGCGATGGAAGAGATGTGGCCCACACCTTTGGGAGTGACCCCTGGAGGGGAGCAGACATGTGCTCATTCAGGGCAGAGGAAAATAATGTAACAGAACTACCAGCTTCTGTGAAAGACCAACTTTGGGATAGTTGGGTTCCAACAAGCATGATTTGGGGAAGTTTTCATGGAAGTGGGCTTTGAAGGAGGAGGAGAATGTTGACAGGCAAAGATGAAGATAAGGATATTCCAGGCCAAGAAAGCAGGGAAGCTGACAGTAAATTAAAGGTGGGAAGGCAGGTTAAGGCCAATCATAGTTGAATTTAATGCCAAGATTAGGAATTTCAATTTTATTTTGAAGGAAAAGAGGAGTTGGGCAGTTTTCACCCTATGGGAGAAATGGTCCGAAAGTTGCAGTAGGAAAGGAGCTCTAGTGATGTCTTGTAATGGAAGAGAGGTGAAGCTGAATATGAGTGGGGCTGGGCTGGCTGACCTGATAGCCGCATGCATGGCAGGGAATTGAAGGAGGGGGAGGCATTCAAGATGATGTTCACACCAAGATTTCTGGTCACAGAAACCAGGAAGAGAGCAATGTCATTTACCAAGACAGGGAACATGGGAGGAGGAGAAAGTTTACTGGAAAGGAAAATTAATTGAGTTTTTAAACCCCATAGTAGTGAGGCCTTACCTACCAGAGGTTAAGAATCCTGGCTCTCCCGGATTCTCTAAAGACATACAGGGCAGGAGGGTGGCTGCTCAGTGGGAAAATCTATCAAATATAATGAGAATACATGCTCAGAGTAGAATCTTTTTTATATAAATACTTAGAACAGCATGCCGTCATTCCTGATAGTGTCCCATGCCTGCTAGATGATAAAACTGGCTGGGGCTTTCAGGCGTGTCCCCTCCCCTTGATACCTCTGCATGGGATGCTTAGAGAAATGGAAGATTCTTTGCTGGGAAGATAAGAGAAACAGCTCTTTAGTGGTCTAGGGGAGAAAGAATAATTTTCTCTCTACTCTTCTGAGTTCTTGACTGAGCCCCCCTGCAATAAAAGACAGATTAACAAGAGAAAAACAAACAAGTTTATTAACATGTATACTTCATGTACCGTGGGAGATACTCAGGGGAAAATGGATGGCTTTAGAATTCAGAAGTAGATGCCACCTTAATAGGGAAAGGGAAGGGGGATGTAGTCCTCTTAGGGGAGGGAAGATGGTTTTTAGGAAAGATGAGGGACCCTTACAAGAATGGATGGGAGGTGTGGCTGTTTGTGATAAAGTCTTTCTGGGTGTGGTATGGACTTGAGTCTCCTCTCCTGTGATAAGAGTCCATCTCCCTAGTTGATGAAACTCTCTGGAAGGGGACTTGTGACAGTGGAGCTTCTTTTGGAGGTTCTGTCTTTGAGCAAATAAGGGGAGGTCAAGGAAAGCCACTCCCTGCATTTACTGTGTTTCAGGTGCCTACAGCTCAAAATAATCAATATGCCAACGCAGCATATTTTAAGGTGGCATATCCTGAACTCCTGTAGTCATATTTTGGGGTGGCATATTCTGATACCACTTAGTGGGAACCCCAGGCTGCATCACAATTCCAGTTCTCTTAGATTTTTTGTTTCCTTTTCTGTCAAATAAACTGCATTTCACAGAAGTCTTTGGAGCTGTGTTGACATCTCGTGACAAATCATGAATTTGAGCTCCCTGAGAAAGTAATGTCAAGCTAAAGGCTTAATAACTGGGGGAGACTTCCTCAACAAGGTGAGGGGTGCAGCCGCTGGAGTAGAGGAAATCAGCCCAGAAAGTTCCAGAAAGAGAGGAGAGGGATGGATAGGGCAGGATGGGAGCTTGGGGAACACTTCACATTTTAGGAGGAGGTGGGGGCAGGGGGAGAAGCCAGGGGAGGCGGAGAAGGCAGAGTGAGGGTCAGAAGGGTGGGCAGTAAGGAGAGCTACAGGCGGGACGGGGCCAGAAGGACTTTCGCATCTCTGCGGAGCCCTGGTTGGAGTCTGGGAGACCCTTCCCGCTTTATTTTCCTCATAGCCCTTACCCCTAGTTAACAGACTATTTATTTTATTTACTTATTTTATTGTCTGCCTCCTCCACGCCACCCCCGCCCCGGCCAAGAATGTGAGCTTCAGAGGGCAGAGATTTGTGTTAGTTTTCATCACTAATGTATTCCCGGCATCTAGACTAGTGCTTGGCACATAGTAGACACAGAGTAAAGATTTGTAAAAATGTGTGAAATCAGTAAGTGAATATAATCAGAGGTGGCTGAAGGTTCAGATAGAATGAGCCCTGAGAAGAGGGCCGCTGTAGTTCACAGTTCGGAGGTCACTGGTGACTTTGGAGAAAACCCTCTCAGTGATGGGGTTAAACCCAGACCTGCATTTGCTGTTTGCTGTGGAGTCAGCAGGCTGTACTGAAGTGGAAGTGACCAGTCTAAACCTGTCTGTCCCACGCAGGACCCACCGGCCCCTTGAAATGTGCCTAGTCCAAACTGAGATGTGCTCTCAGTATACAATACATGCTGGGTTTTGAAGATGTAGTAAGAAAAAAGACTGTAAAACAACACAGTAATCATTGTGGTAGGTTTCCAGGGCAGTCAGGACTGTAGTGTACCAGCAGTTTCAGAGATGATTACCCTCTGGGTTGGAAGAGAAAGTGGGGGAGAGTATCGTGGGATCCCCTGGGAAGATGAGCAGTGAAGAGCCCGGGGCACCAGGCCAGGCTCTGCACACAACCGTCATCATCATCTGTCCTCAGTGGGTGGAGCCTCTTCTCTCAGCCCTGCTAAGCCAGCTGCAGGTGGAGATGGCTTTGTAGTCTTCAAAAGAATCACACTACGTTTCAACTTGCCATCCTTGCTATTATTTCCTTATTATCCTAAGGTGACTTTTTTTAAAAAATTTATTTATTTATTTTTGCTGTGTTGGGTCTTTGTTTCTGTGTTAGGGCTTTCTCTAGTTGCGGCAAGCGGGGGCCACTCTTCATCGCAGTGTGCAGGCCTCTCACTATCGCGGCCTCTCTTGTTGCGGAGCACAGGCTCCAGATGTGCAGGCTCAGTAGTTGTGGCTCACGGGCCTAGTTGCTCCGTGGCATGTGGGATCCTCCCAGACCAGGGCTCGAACCCGTGTCCCCTGCATTAGCAGGCAGACTCTCAACCACTGCGCCACCAGGGAAGTCCCCTAAGGTGACTTTTAATATAAACCCTCTCTCTCTGTGTAGCCCAGGAGGCTGCTGCTTTGAGCCAAAATGCCGTGGGACAGATGCGACTGAGCAGTGAGACCCTGGGGAAGTTAACTTCAGAATCCACTCTGGTAACTCCCGAAATTAAACCTGCCAAGCCTGTGCGTGGGAGTGTGCTCCTCACCAAAGGCAAAGCAGACAGCCACAGCTCTGTGTCTCAGAAGCAGCATCACCAGCCCTCGTCCGAAACACCACAGGTACAAATCAGGGCTCCCGGGAGGAAGGTTGGGATTTTTCCTTCCCGCTCCCCCTCTTCTCTTTTTTCTCCTCTTCCTCGGCATCTTGCATCCAGGTTAGCACAACTTCATTCTTACAGGTGCCCTTGCCAGGAAGGCCTGAGTACTGTCCCTGTACCACTCCTGAAAGGAGTGTTCATCTAGCAGGTGTGAACCAAGTACCTTTAACGTTATAGGCATTTGGTTGGGTGCTGGCAAAGTGAAGATAAATAAAGCAAAATTCTTTCACTCAAGCTGAACTAAGAGTCTGATAAGGGTGATAACCACACATTCAAATATATGCAATAAAAAGAGATTGGTGACAAAAGAGGTGTGTAAAAAGAATTAGGTTGAACCATATGAAACTGCCAGTATTCAACCACTCGGGAACTCTATTGCAGCAATTTCATATGGCTCAAACTACTACTAAAGGCATGTGAAGGATGGAACCATGAATATAAGTTGTGGGAGAGCAGCAGGGGAGTCTTGGAAAGTCATAAAGAAGCCAGAGAGTTTGAGTCACATGCCGAGGGACTTCAAAAACAATCTCAGCAGGTGAGATGAATAGCAGGTGCTGAAGTCAGAGACAGTGGGTGGCACAGTGAGAGACAGGTGGGTAATGAGTTGTGAGTGGGAAAGCCGAGTCAAATGAGTATAGGCTTCTAAGATATTTGAAGAAAAGGGAAAAAAGATCAAGTAGTCATTAGAGGAGCAAACCCAGAGTCAGTGAGTTCTTTCTCTGAAAGGAGGTGGAGGCACAACGAGGTCTATTAAGATAGCTCCTGGAGAAGTATAAGGTGATGATCTACCCAAGAGGGAATGAGATTTCAGGAAGAAACAGGGAGGGCAGGATTAAGCATAGTTGAGGAAGTTGAGAGCCATCTTCCTCTAGAGTCAATAAAGGTGAAAGTAGATACAGCTACTTGTAGGGGTACCAGGGTGGAAAATGGAGGTTGGAGAAGGTCTTGCTGAATGGCCCTAAGATGTGTGCAGGATGCATGGTCTTTGTGGGCAGTGTTGAGGAAGTTGGGTTGCATAGCATGCTTGAGAAGAATGATAAAGAAAGCACTGATGTGTCCACTGTAAAGACAGAACCAGAAATTGGTGGTGGACAAAAGAAAAGATAGTTGAGAGTGCTGATGGCCCAGGCAAGATGTGAAGCCATAACTTCACGCTTGTAAGATTTCCCTAAGCAGCCCCTGGCAGCCCTTATTCAGAGGCAGAGAGAGAAGATGTCATCATTGCAGGTGTGGGGGTGTGCTCGGAACAAGCGTCAAGGGAGTTGAGAGTCGCATCAGTATAGGAAATCTGGCCTAGGTAGAGAAGGAATTAAAAGAAGGACAATAGAATGGGAGAAATAGGAAGAGTAAAAGGGTCTGTGGGTCTTGCTTCAGTCTGAGAGTGCTGTATAGGGGGAATGGGAGAGGTAGACATTTCAGAGAAGGTTGCTGAGGTGAATGGAGCAGAGGAGAGGAGAATCACACGTGTTGGTGGGGCAGGTCAATGGCGGGTTGGTGGGGCAAGTAGAGCACTGGATGGGGCATGTGGACAGAGTGGAGGTGAAGGTCTTCATGTAAGAGGAGGTATGCTGGTTGGATGGGGCATCCATGGGGTGGGATTTATGCCAGATGATGTCACATGATCTTCACTTCAGTTGCATGTTCTTCTAGCACCTTGAAAACTGAAACCGTTGACTCAGTTTCTTTTGGAGCATCATCCTTTTAATCCTCTTCTCCAAGATCTAATAGAATATTCTTTACTTAGATGTTTATGGATGAACTGAACCCATATATTTCTATTAAATACGGTATCATGGGAAATGATTTTCTTTGGTTTGTTTCTGCCAATCTGGATAGTAAAGTGAAGCTTTTTAGAACATATCAAAGGCAGCAGAAAATCCCAATTCTGACTACTATCTAAATAGCAACTTAAAACCTGTTCAATATCACAGTAGAAATCAGAGTTCAAAGACCTTCCCCCACCCGCACTGCACATGTGTCTGCCAGCATTGCTCCAGTGTTACAGGATCAAGTGGTTTGGACAGCTGTTGCCTTGTCAGAGTGCTTTTCCTAGAGATGGCTGTTTGGTTTTCTTGAAGCTCTCCTAAAGCATGAACTCTTCAATGATGGAAATTTTAGTCATGGTGCAAATGGGAAGAAATGTGTACTATGTCACATGATGAAGAAATGACCTGTAATATAAGGTCATTCACCAGTTTGAAATCCTAATCTTTTGAATATTTAATCCAACACCCTGACTCTTCAATTCCACGGCCTCCTCATCTACTCACTACCGTGGTCATATTCTAGACCTTATTCACTGTGGCCTGTAGACTTGTGATCTCTACATCACACATCCTACTTTTTGACAACCATCTTCTAACTTTCCAGATGACCTATTCTGGTAAATAATGGGTCCCAATGAAACCTCCAGTTCACATCTTCACTGCCTACCGACCCCTTCATTTCCTTTCTTACTCAGTTTGGATTCACGGTCCATCACTATAGGTGCTCCCTTTCCCCTTCCCCTTCATCGTACTCTCAATTCTCCACCTCCTCCATGTAGGGCAGTTGAACGTAGCTAGAAAAAACTGTCATCTTTCCTGAATGGTCTTAATTTAAATTTAAGACCACAGGGATTGGAACCAAGATGGTGGAGTAGAAGGACATGCTCTCACTCCCTCTTGCGAGAACACCAGAATCACAACTAGCTGCTGGACAGTCATCGACAGGAGGACACTGGAACTCACCAAAATGATACCCCACATCCAAAGACAAAGAAGCCACAATGAGACAGTAGGAGGGGCACAATCACAGTAAAATCAAATCACATAACTGCTGGGTGGGTAACTCACAGATTGGAGAACACTTATACCACAGAAGTCCACACACTGGAGTGAAGGTTCTGAGCCCCACATCAGGCTTCCCAACCTGAGGGTCCGGCAACGGGAGGAAGACTTCCTAGAGAATCAGAATTTGAAGGCCACTGGGATTTGATTGCAGGACTTCGACAGAACTGGGGGAAACAGAGACTCCACCCTTGGTGGGCACCCACAAAGTAGTGTGCGCATCAGGACCCAGGGGAAGGAGCAGTGACCCCAGGGGAGACTGAACCAGACCTACCTGCTGGTGTTGGAGGGTCTCCTGCAGAGGCAGGGGCTAGATGTGGTTCACAATGAGGACAAGGACACTGGCAGCAGAAGTTCTGGGAAGTACTGCTTGGCGCGAGCCCTCCCAGAGTCCGCCATTAGCCCCACCAAAGAGCCTGGGTAGGCTCCAGTGTTGGCTCACTTCAGGCCAAACAACCAACAGGGAGGGAACCCAGCCCCACCCATCAGTAGACAAGTGGATTAAAGTTTTACTGAGCTCCGCCCACCAGAGCAACAGTCAGCTCTACCCACCGCCAGTCCCTCCCATCAGGAAACGTGCATAAGCCTCTTCGATAGCCTCATCCACCAGAGGGCAGACAGCAGAAGCAAGAAAAACTACAATCCTGTAGCCTATGGAACAAAAACCACATTCACAGAATGATAGACAAGATGAAAAGGCAGAGGGCTATGTACCAGATGAAGGAACAAGATAAAACGCCAGAAAAACAACTAAATGAAGTGGAGATAGGCAACCTTCCAGAAAAAGAATTCAGAATAATGATAGTGAAGATGATCCAGGACCTCGGAAAAAGAATGGAGGCAAAGATCGAGAAGATGTAAGAAATGTTTAACAAAGACCTAGAAGAATTAAAGAACAAACAAAAAGAGATGAACAATACAATAACTGAAATGAAAAATACACTAGAAGGAATCAATAGCAGAATAACTGAGGCGGAAGAACGGATAAGTGACCTGGAAGACACAATGGTGGAATTCACTGCTGCAGAACAGAATAAAGAAAAAAGAATGAAAAGAAGTGAAGACAGCCTAAGAGACCTCTGGGACAACATTAAGTGCAACAACATTCGCATTATAGGGGTCCCAGAAGGACAAGAGAGAGAGAAAGGACCAGAGAAAATATGTGAAGAGATTATAGTCGAAAACTTCCCTAACATGGTAAAGGAAATAGCCACCAAGTCCAGGAAGCGCAGAGTCCCACACAGGATAAACCCAAGGAGAAACACGCTGAGACACATAGTAATCAAACTGGCAAAAATTAAAGACAAAGAAAAATTATTGAAAGCAGCAAGGGAAAAATGAAAAATAACATACAAGGAAACTCCTGTAAGGTTAACAGCTGATTTCTCAGCAGAAACTCTATAAACCAGAAAGGAGGGCATGATATACTTAAAGTGATGAAAGGGAAGAACCTATGACCAAGATTCCTCTACCTGGCAAGGATCTCATTCAGAATCGATGGAGAAATGAAAATCTTTACAAACAAGCAAAAGCTAAGAGAATTCAGCACCACCAAACCAGCTCTACAACAAATGGTAAAGGAACTTCTCTAAGTGGGAAACACAAGAGAAGAAAAGGACGTACAAAAACAAACCCAAAACAATTAAGAAAATGGTAATAGGAGCATACATATTGATAATCACCTTAAACATGAATGGATTAAATGCTCCAACCAAAAGACATGGGCTTGCTGAATGGATACAAAAACAAGACCCATATATATATGCTGTCTACAAGAGACCCACTTCAGACCTAGAGACACATACAGACTGAAAGTGAGGGGGTGGAAAAAGATATTCCATGCAAATGGAAATCAAAAGAAAGCTGGAGTAGCAATACTCATATCAGACAAAATAGACTTTAAAATAAAGAATGTTACAAGACACAAGGAAGGACACTACATAATGATCAAGGGATCAATCCAAGAAGAAGATATAACAATTATAAATATATATGCACCCAACATAGGAGCATCTCAATACATAAGGCAACTGCTAACAGCTATAAAAGAGGTAGTCAACAGTAACACAATAATAATGGGGGACTTTAACACCTCACTTACACTAATGGACAGATCATCCAAAATGAAAATAAATAAGGAAACAGAAGCTTTAAATGACACAATAGACCAGATAGATTTAATTGATATTTATAGGAATTCAATCCAAAAACAGCAGATTACACTTTCTTCTCAAGTGTGCATGGAACATTCTCCAAGATAGATCACATCTTGGGTCACAAATCAAGCCTCAGTAAATTTAAGAAAATTGAAATCATATCAAGCATCTTTTCTGACCACAGCGCTATGAGATTAGAAATGAATTACAAGGAAAAAAACGTAAAAAAACCAAACACATGGAAGCTAAACAATACACTACTAAATAACCAAGAGACCACTGAAGAAATCAAAGAGGAAATCAAAAAATACCTAGAGACAAGTGACAATGAAAACATGATGACCCAAAAGCTATTGGATGCAGCAAAAGCAGTTCTAAGAAGGAAGTTTATGGCTATACAAGCCTACGTCAAGAAACAAGAAAAATCTCAAACAATCTAACCTTACACCTAAAGGAACTAGAGAAAGAAGAACAAACAAAACCCAAAGTAAGCAGAAGGAAAGAAATCATAAAGATCAGATCAGAAGTAAATGAAATAGAGACAAAGAAAACAATAACAAAGATCAATAAAACTAAAAGCTGGTTCTTTGAGAAGATAAACAAAATTGATAAACCATTATCCAGACTCATCAAGAAAAAGAGGGAGAGGACTCAAATCAATAAAATTAGAAATGAAAAAGGAGAAGTTACAACAGACACTGCAGAAATACAAAGCATCCTAAGAGACTACTACAAGCAACTCTATGCCAATAAAATGGACAATCTGGAAGAAATGGACAAATTCTTAGAAAGGTATAACCTTCCGAGACTGAACCATGAAGAAAAAGAAAATATGAACAGACCAATCACAAGTAATGAAATTGAAACTGGATTAAAAATCTTCCAACAAACAAAAGTCCAGGACCAGATGGCTTCACAGGTGAATTCTATCAAACATTTACAGAAGAGCTAACACCCATCCTTCTCAAACTCTTCCCAAAAATTGCAGAGGAAGGAACACTCCCAAACTCATTCTATGAGGCCACCATCACCCTGATACCAAAACCACACAAAGATACTACAAAAAAAGAAAATTACAGACCAATATCACTGATGAATATAGACCCAAAAATCCTCAGCAAAATACTAGCAAACAGAATTCAACAACACATTAAAAGGATCATACACCACGATCAAGTGGGATTTATCCCAGGGATGCAAGGATTCTTCAATATACGCAAATCAATCAACGTGATACACCATATTAACAAATTGAAGAATAAAAACCATATGATCATCTCAATAGATGCAGAAAAAGCTTTTGACAAAATTCAACCCCCATTTATGATAAAAACTCTCCAGAAAGTGGGCATAGAGGGAACCTACTTCAACATAATAAAGGCCAAATCCGAGCAACCCACAGCAAACATCATTCTCAAACGTGAAAAACTGAGAGCATTTCCTCTAAGATGAGGAAAAAGACAAGGTTGTCCACTCTCGCCACTATTATTCAACATAGTTTTGGAAGTCCTAGCCACGGCAATCAGAGGAGAAAAAGAAATAAAAGGAATACAAATTGTAAAAGAAGAAGTAAAACTGTCACTGTCTGCAGATGACATGATACTATACATAGAGAATCCTAAAGATGCCACCAGAAAACTACTAGCGCTAATCAATGAATTTGGTAAAGTTGCAGGATACAAAATTAATGCAGAGAAATCTCTTGCATTCCTATACACTAATGATGAAAAGTCTGAAAGAGAAATTAAGGAAACACTCCCATTTACCATTGCAATAAAAAGAATAAAATACCTAGGAATAAATCTACCTAGGGAGACAAAAGACCTGTATGCAGAAAACTATACGACACTGATGAAAGAAATTAAAGATGATACCAACAGATGGAGAGATATACCATGTTCTTGGATTGGAAGAATCAATATTGTGAAAATGACTATACTACCCAAAGCAATCTACAGATTCAATGCAATCCCTATGAAATTACCAATGACATTTTTTTGCGGAACTAGAACAAAAAATCTTAAAATTTGTATGGAGACACAAAAGACCCCGAATAGCCAAAGCAATCTTGAGGGAAAAAAACGGAGCTGGAGGAATCAGACTCCCTGACTTCAGACTATACTACAAAGCTACAGTAATCAAGACAATATGGTACTGGCACAAAAATAGAGACATAGATCAATGGAACAGCATAGAAAGCCCAGAGATAGACCCACGCAGCTATGGTCAACTAACCTATGACAAAGGAAGCAAGGATATACAATGTAGAAAAGACAGTCTCTTCCATAAGTGATGCTGGGAAAACTGGACAGCTACATGTAAAAGAATGAAATTAGAACACTCCCTAACACCATACACAAAAATAAACTCAAAATGGATTAGAGACCTAAGTGTAAGACTGGACACCATAAAACTCTTAGAGGAAAACATAGGAAGAAAACTCTTTGACATAAATCACAGCAATATCTTTTTTGACCCACCTCCTAGAGTAATGGAAATAAAAACAAAAATAAACAAATGAGACCTAATGAAACTTCAAAGCTTTTGCACAGCAAAGGAAGCCATAAACAAGACGAAAAGACAGCCCTCAGAATGGGAGAAAATATTTGGAAACGAATCAACGGACAAAGGATTAATCTCCAAAATATAGAAACAGCTCATGCAGCTCAATATTAATAAAACAAACAACCCAATCCAAAAATGGGCAGAAGACCTAAATAGAGATTTCTCCAAAGAAGACATACAGATGGCCAAGAAGCACATAAAAAGCTGCTCAACATCACTAATTGTTAGAGAAATGCAAATCAAAACTACAATGAGGTATCACCTCACACCAGTTAGAATGGGCATCATCAGGAAATCTACAAACAACAAATGCTGGAGAGGGTGTGGAGAAAAGGGAACCTTCTTGCCCTGTTGGTTGAAATGTCAATTGATTCTGCCACTATGGAGAACAGCATGGAGGTTCCTTAAAAAACTAAAAATAGAGCTACCATATGATCCAGCAATCCCACTACTGGGCATATATACCCAGAGAAAACCATAATTCAAAAAGACACATGCACCCCAGTGTTCATTGCAGCACTATTTACAGTAGCCAGGTCATGGAAGCAACCTGAATGCCCATCTACAGAGGAATGGATAAAGAAGATGTGGTACATATATACAGTGGAATATTACTCAGCCATAAAAAGGAACGAAATTAGGTCATTTGTTGAGACGTGGATGGATCTAGAGACTGTCATACAGAGTGAAGTAAGTCAGAAAGAGAAAAAAAAATATCGTATATTAACGCATATATGTGGAACCTAGAAAATGGTACAGATGAACCGGTTTGCAGGACAGAAATAGAGACACAGATGTAGAGAACAAACGTATGGACATCCAGGGTGGAAAGCGGCAGGGGGGTTGGTGGTGGTGGTGTGATGAACTGGGCGATTGGGATTGACATGTATACACTGATGTGTGTAAAATTGGTGACTAATAAGAACCTGCTGTATAAAAAAATAAAATTAAAAATTAAATAAATAAATAAATTTAAGACCACAAATCTCAAGTGGACTCTCAGATCTGCCCTAGTATATTTGCCCTCCATCTCTTCAAGATAGCTGTTTTATTGCCATTACCCCTCTCCAAACCTCTGAGACACTTTCCTCTTTCTCATTCTCAGCTACTGATCTCTCTTCTGGCCTCATGGAGGGCACAGCAACAACCAGAAGACAACCACCTTATCCTCCAACCACCAAACCTACCAGCCAACCTTCATTCTCACCTGGTGCTATGCCTTCCCTGCCCCAGAGTAACCGCCCCTGCTCTCATCCAAAGCCTGCCCCTGCTCTCATCCAAATCCTACCCCTACACATGAGCACTGGACTCCACCCCTTCTCTCTCATTCAAGGGCTCAATCCCTGCAGTTGTGTCCTCTCTCTCATTTGTTTATCTCCCCTGTCTGTTGAATCCTTCCTGTCATCATCTATGCATGCTGCATTACCTCCCAACTTTAAAATACTTTCCCACAGCCCCAGATCCCCCTACAGGTATTACCTCATCTCTCAGCTCCTCTCCATAGCTATTCCTCCAAAGGGTTGCTGGATGATTGCGTCCTTGTCCTCACCACCATTGTCTCTTCCACCTATTCCAGTGAGCCTTTGTCCTCACCACTGTACTGGCTACTCTTCTCAAGGTCATTGACCTTCATCTTGTCCAATCCAGTGGCCAGTTTTCTGTCCTCACCTCACGTGACCTCTTTGGCAGCTGATAACCCCCTCCTCCGGGAAACGCTTTCTTTACTTGGATTTCAGAACACCATGCGCTTCTACTTTCCCATCTGCCTCATTAATGACTCTCTCCACTCCCCCAGTTTCTCCATCTCCTCCAGATTCCTAGGTTTTCAGAGTAGGCTAGGACTAAGTTATCTACTCTTTTCTTTATAGATGATCTCATCCACTTCATTTCTTAAAGATATTTTCAGTATCCTTATGACTCTTAAATTTCTATCTCCAGCTCTAATTTCTCCCCACGCTCAGGTTCATATATCCAAACTCACATTAAATATCTCTACTGAATGGCTTCAAGATGTCTCAAAAAAAATTTATATGTCCAAAAATTGACACTTATTTACCCCCAAAAAAACAAAACACTTATTTACCCCCAAAAAAACAAAACAAGAGAAGGCAAATGTTCTTCCTTCAGTCTTTCCTGTCTTAATAAATAACTTCACCACTTTCCAACTTGCTCAGGTCAAAACTCAAGGAGTCATGCTTGATGCCTCTCTTTCTTTCATATCCCTTGCCAAATCCTATTGGCTCTACTTCCAGAATATACCCTGTATCAGCCACTTCCATCATGACTGTCCTTGTCCCTGCCGCCATCATCTGCTGCCTTGACCACAGAGATATCTAACTAACTAATCTTCCTGCTTCACTCTTGTTATCTTGTGCAGGTAAAGTGGTCTTTTAAAAAGCAAAACAGGATCATTTATCTGCCTCAAACTTGCCAACAACTTCCCATAATACTTGGAATAAAATCCAAATTCCTTACCGTCCTGCAAGCCCTGCATGTTCTGGCCTGACTGTATCTTCGACTTTAAGCCTGACCATCTTCCCCATCGCTCACTCAGCTGCAGTCGCCCTGGGCTCCTGTGTGCTTCCCACACACCCACAGCACACTCATGATGAGGGACCTTGCTGTTCCCTTTCACAAAGACCCATCTCTCAGGATCTGGTCTCTAAATAGCCGTTGTTAAACCCTGTCATGGTTCTTTATTCCCTTAACTGATTGTTTTCTTCCTTGCACTCATCACTATCTGATATTATATCAGTGATCTGTATATTCATGTGCTCCTTTTCTGTCTCCCACCCCCCATTTGAACACAAGGACCACGTGGGCAGCAACACTGCCAGCCTCGTTTGTGGTTGTATCCCTGGTACTAGAGGGGTCCCTGGTGCATCAAAAGTGTTCAATGAATATTTGTTGAATGCACAAACAAATGTTTGCTGTTCAGTACACGTATAAAGCACCTTCCACAGTGTTCCTGCTTGAAGGTTACAGCAGTTCTTTTAAGTGAGCTAGGAATCTTCCATTTTACAGTGCAATCCCCATTTTACAGATGAGGAAATGAGACCCAGAGAGATGAGATGATTTTCCCGAGGTAACATGGCTCGTAAGTGTACGAGTTGTTGGAACACCAAGCTGGGTTCTAACTCTTGATCCTTCTTTCTCTGAACAGATTTCCTCCAGCCCTCTCCCCTCAGGACCCACACAGCGCCGGCTCAGCCTCAGCACCAGTATTGGAGGTGATACCGGGCTTGTGAGCTGCGTGCTCCCTGAGGAGCTCTTCACTCAGATCCTGGCCGAGCGTATTCAGGTACGTCCACACCCACCTGCACAGAGATGCAGGGCTCACACATCGTCCCCATGCTGTGAGCTGAGATTCTGAGCCATCACCCACCCACAGCAGCTCAGAACCCAGGGGTCTTGGAGAGGAAAGATGGGTTTCTTCACCCTCTTTTGTCCTTTTGACACAGCCCTTGTCAGTCTCTGACCCTGGCTCAGTCTGCTGCCTGAAGCCACTCACCTTAAAGGACCAGTGGGCAGAAGGTAGCGCCTTCAAAACATACACACACAAAGACAGACTCATGGTACAGCCCTACAGTGGTATGTTAAAAATTATAACATGGAGCCATGAAAAGTTAGAATTTGGAGCTATGTTAATTGTGGTAAAGGTAAGTTTTCAATATGTTGTTAACTGAAAAAAGCAGATTATGAAGTAGTATGTAAAGCACAATTATATTTCTCTGAAAATATTTACAAATGTATATCATACACATAGTAAAAACACTTAAAGTACATGTTAACTGTGGTTATCTTTGAATAGCAAGATTATAGGTTTATAACCTTCATACATTTCTGAATTATTTTATAATGATATATTGCTGTTAAAATCAGAAGCACAATAACTGTTTCTTTTTGCTTTGATTTTTCATAAGTGGTGTACAGTTAAAAGAAAACTAGATCCGCAGGATTTGGGAGTGTTTGCTGCTTATGGCTTACAGAGAACTAAATTGTTCACCGTGTCCTAGAGTTCTGTGTTTGCTTTGGTTTTCGAAAATGGGCCACACTATTAATTGCGCATTTAAATATAACAAAATTAGACTTGAGTTTCCCGGAAGAGGAGGAATGTCATCACCAGAAGTGATTCGTGTTAAGGTTTGAACTCACTACTGCATTAAAGGTACTGTTGCTCTCAGGTGATTTGAGCTAAGCGGTCTAGTAAGTGTGCAGGTGTTTCCTGCACCCAGATAAAGGCTGAGAATCATTGGTAAAGCCCACAGTAAGCCAGGAGAGCCGTACTACTCAAAGTACTGGTCTCTGATGAGATGCGGAGCTGGCCCTGCTTCCTTTATTGACAAAGCCTTCCTACAAGGCAAAGAAAACCAGCAGCTAAACTAAATAGTGTATTTACTGATTGTAGTAGTTGATTTTCTGACACAAGATTCTTGTCTCGTCAAAAACTGGTAGTATTCAGTTCCTAGCCAATGGTGGCTAGTCTGTGCACTACACTTTAAGTAACACTGCTGCACAGCCAAGGCTATTCTACAATAGCTAATGTTATCAAAACCATTACACTCCAAGGCAGGAATACCACTAAGGAAGATACAAATGGCCCATCTGCTACAGCTGCCCTTGCTGCATGGGGACACCTTTCCTTTGCATCTTCCTTCCCTGTACTTCATGGATCTTCCCAGACCCTCGCTTTAACATTTAGTTTGTCTTCTTTATCTCTATAGAGACAGAATAAATCCTTTACTCTACAAATATGTATGGTAAAGATCTTTCATGACTGCTAAAATGTTTTTATTTTTCTCTCTTATTTAATTACAGCCCCTGGAATCTAGCAGGTGAAAGGGCAGTTGAATGGGATTTTCATCCAGACCCAGTAGGTCTGCAGAACCAATTGCAGCACCAGTAAAAGCACCAACAAAAGAACAAGCAACTTTTCTCCTTAGAGAACAGATGATCTCGTGGCCACAGTAACTGTCTCTGCTCTCTGGTTTCAGCTGAGTGACTGCTACCGAGGAGTGGTGTTTGACAGCCTGGAGACGCTCTTTGCTCAGAATGCGGCTTCGGCTCTCCTCTGCCTGCTGAAGGCCATTGGCACCCGGGAGCATATCTATGTCATCAACGTGGCCCAAGATTATGCAGCCATGAAGGCAGAGGAGAAGGCCAAAAAGGAGCAAGAAGGCAAGCCCATACCCTCCTAGGCTGTCCGTCCCAAGCCCTACAGGTCTTTCCTTTAAACAGAGCTCTAGGCTTTTTACAGTCCTTCCATGCCATGGTTTACATGAAACTATTACATTTGCCATCTCATTGGCACCCCGCCTCTGCCCTGGAAGGTGGCTGGGAGTTCTTATTTCTACTTTTCATGTGAACGAACTGAGACACAAGTGACCTTTTGAGAGATTATAGAAGGAAGGATGAACCCAGATCTTCTGACTGCAGGCACCTTCCTCTTTCCCCCATCACACTGCATCCCTTCATCTTCTCTGTAATTACAGCCTAGCTGAGGGGACCCGATCACAGGTCCCATCCTGACTCAGTTGACGCATTAGCTTGTCGGTTTTAAGTCAACTGTGCATTTCCTGTAAGACCAGAGGTGCTGATCACTTTATGAAACAATTTCTACATCTTAGCCTACTGTGTACCAGGCACTGCAGCAGATATGGTGTACACTGTAAATGTCTTTAAATGACACTTTGAGTTATTTAATCCTCACAACAACCCTATGAAGATTGCTGCCCCAATTCTACAGATGAGGAAAATGAGGCTCAGAGGTATCCAAAGTCTTGTGTAAGGTCACATCGCAAATCAGTAAGATCTGTGTAACTCTGAACCCTTTTCTTTTTTGTCATTACATCAGTGGCCTGGAAAAATTTTTCAACGATTGAAAAATACATACACACACACAAAGAAAGTAATGTTAGCTTAAGTTCCTGGTTGAGTCAGAAGCAGACCCAGCTGGCCGCATCACTGCCCTTCCTAACTCAGCCTTACTTCTCTCTTCTAGAACAATCTACACCAATCATAATGCTTTTCCATTTAAGGAGACATTTGCAAACACTGAGCTCTCTTAGTTCTTAAACAGAACTCAAAGATTGCTTCCTTTTATTCTCATGCAGAGAAAAATTAGAAAGAACGACCAGGCATCTCTCGGCAGTATTTCAACATCTAGATTCCTAGTTTTCCAGAAAGCTCATTTCCCCTCAGTGATCAACTTTTAGAAAAAAGTATCTCTTTTTCATTTTCTCAATCATCTGTAGATTGAAGTTTTAGTTTTTCACAGTTTCCATATGGGCTCCTAGTCCCTGAATCATTTTTAAAAATCCAGAGGGAGCGTACAGTAGCAATATTATTATATTAAAATCTAATTTTTATGGAACATTTATGAATGTGCCAGGCGCTGGGCTAGGTACCTTACACGATTGCTTATTTGATCTCCACAACAGCCCTATGAAGGAGGAATTATCATTCTGACTTGTTACTATCCCTCGGTAAGTGTCAGAGAAAGAACTCAGGATGTAGATCTCCGAGGCCAAAGCTCAAACTTACAGAAATGTCAGGTGAGAATGTGGTGCTGGTGAAGGTGCAGAAGAAGCTGAGTGCCTTCGTGCCGAGGGTGAACCACACCTCAGGACCTGTAGGGTGTGGAAGGCGGTTCCCCTTGGTCTGCAAGTGGTTGTTTCGCCCTGAGCACTTTGGGGGCATATGTTAATAATAGGTAAAGTCAGTGCGTGGTATGTTACTTTGCTCCTATAACAAATTACTTCAAACTTGGTGACTTAACACAGATTTATTATCTTACAGTCCTGGAGGTCAGAAGTCCTAAAATTGAGGTGTCAGTAGAGCCACGTTCCTGTGGAGGCTCTAGGGGAGACTCCTTTCCCTTGCCTTTTCCAGCTTCTAGAGGCTGCCTGTATTTCTTGGCTCGTGGTCCCTGCCTCGCAGCTCTCTGACCCCTGCCTCCATCGTCACATCTGCTTCTCTCCCTCTGCTTCTTCGTCACATCTTCTTGGGCCTGACCCTCCTGCCTCCCTCTAGTGGGCCTCTTTGATTGTATTGGGCCCACTCAGATAATCCAGGATAATCTCCCCAACTCAAGGTCCTTAATATAATCACATCTGCAGAGTCCTTTCTGCCATGTAAGCTAGCATATTCACAGGTTCTGGGTATTAGGACGGGGACCTCTCTGGGGCCTCTATTCAGCCTGCCACAGATGGAAACCAATTTGGGAACTGTGTGAATGCAGGAAACCCCACCAGCAATTAGGAATGCCGCCGGTGGCACCAGCCACCTCTCACTGTCACACACCCTCCGCAGCCTGTTTAGGCTGAGAGCTAAACCACAGGGGAACCCTGCAGCCAAAGCTGCTGAGTGAGTTTTCCCCACCTTCCTGTTTATTCCCCCGACAGAACACAAACGCAGGGAAGCGCTTCAAAGAGAGAAGGAGCGTCTGCAAAACATGGATGAGGAAGAATATGATGCCTTGACGGAGGAGGAGAAAATAGTGTTCAATCGAGAGGTTCAGCAGGCCCTCCGGGAGAGGAAGAGAAGGTCAGTGTCAGGGGCTTGTCAGAACGGAAGCGCAGCCCCGGGGAGCAACTTCCGTCAGGCACACGGCCCATCCCAGAGACCGTGGTCATCCGGGGTGGAGGAGCGGGGGAGCAGTGGCCACAGGAGACCCAGGAGGATGAATTGCTGAGAGCAGAGACACATATCTTACACATCCAGGGTGCTGGTTGCTGCAGCCTTGCCAGGTCTCCATTCTCCTCTCCTTCCTTCTTTCTTGGGGACAGCTGGGACTCAGGGAAAGGTTATGTAATTTGATGAGGGGAGGGGCTTCTGGCCCCTGTGCTGTCCTGGGGCTCCTGCTGGCTCCCCGTGACAATTGTGGCTCATCAACTTCTGTGCTCAGGTGTCCACAGCTGGTGACCCAGGGGACATTCTTGTGACATGGGCATGGTGGTTGCCCCTGCATAACTCAGCCATTTCTCCTCCTTCCCTGGCTACCATCTTGGCCTTTGGTGGTGCTGTCCATTCCCTGAGGTCTGACCGCCTCTCTCACTTGATCCTCAGCCTGGGCAGTTCATCAGAGACCCTGGGCAGGCTCCCAAGCCAGTCCTCTCAGCCACCTTCTGTGCCTATCCCTGGGGACCACACAGGAACGACTGGATCCCCTCCACACCACCCAAGACACTTAGGCCACTATCTCGGGCCATCTCAGATACAGGTGGACAGCGAGAAATACGTCCTTTCTGCCCTCAGGTCTTCAAACATGCCAAGGGAGGGGGTCCTATTTCCTATCCCTCCTTAGGATTCCAGACATTGGAGGGGGAAGGCCAAGATGCCTGCCTACAATTTAACCCCCTTCTGTCCTCTCCCTCCACCTCCACACTCCTCCCACTGGCCCCAAAAGAGCTTTCATGTCCTCTGCAGTATGCAGTACATATACCCTCATCTCTTCTCCTGCATGGTCTACTGTAAATATGCCCAGTCCTCCAGAGGTATGCAAATCCCAGCTTTGGGATTTCAAAGGAGTCGCTTTTCTTTCTCATCCAGTTCATTACTTTCAGGCGTTCATCTCACAGTGGACTTAGGAAATGCAAATCTGATCCTCCAAGGTCAGCAATGACTTGTTTGTATCTCACACACACACACACACACACACACACACACACACACACACACACACGAAGTAATGAAGTCATGATGAGTCAGCTTCAGTGGACAGAGAGCCACAGCAGCTGGGGACAACTAGGGATTCCCAGAGATGAAAATAGATGGATTTCATATCTTCAGAAATGCTATCCCCTCCACTCTTGTTTGTACTTGGTGCCCAGGCTTGGTGCCCTCTCTGCCATTAGCAGCAGGGCAAACACGTTTGAATCCATAGCTGGAAAGGAAAGAAAGAGAAGGAAAGAGAGGAATGTGGCCTTCAGCTCCAGCACCATGGCTCCGAGCTAGCCAGGGTGGGGACTGCTCTTAAAAACACCATTTCTTCTTATCTAAACCTACGACGTGAGTGTAGGAAGGAAGCTGGGCCTCATCTGTACCGATATCAGAACGATCTTTGAAAGTTGCTTTTTAAAAGTGCTAACATCAAGCTTATTTCCAGCCCTTGCCTCACTCTCCTGTGAAAGGAGTTTGGAATAGAAATACAGATTAGTTGAGAATTCCACTTAGTTGAGCTTCAATTATCAGTTTTGCTGAATGACCATTCAAAGATAGACGTGAGCCGTCCTCTCCTCCTTTCTTTCCTTCTTTCCTTCTCTTCCCTCCCTTCCTTCTTCCTTCCTTCCTGTATACCCAGCTTTCTTTGTTCCTTCTTTTTATGCCCGAGAAAGCTCTGCCCCATGTCCTCCCACCACGTGATCCCAGGCAGGGGAGGGACTTGGGCAGGAGGGCCTCTGGACTCTGTTTTCTCTGCCTGGCTTGATGAAGGGAGCTGGAGAGACTGTCAAAGGAGATGCTGGAAAAGAAGCTACAGCAGGAGCTTGAGCGGCAGAAGGAAGAAGATGAGCTAAAACGGAGGAACAAAAAGCCAAAGCAGGGACCCGTGAAGGAGGAGCAGCCCGTGAAGAAATCTCAGACACCAAGTCGGCAGGTAGCAGCCCTCACTCGTCCCTTAGCAAAGGGCAGGCACAGAGGGGTCCACCACTGCACCCGGCCAGTCAGCCCAGCACACTTCCCCTCCAAAGAACTGACCGGAGACTGTGTAGATGTTGTGGTGGTGCAGAAGGTAGGAGGAAAGGGACCAACATTTGTTGATCACTGACTCTGCCTCCAGGGCTGTCTTATGCTTCGCCTAATCCTGCCCTTTTGTGTCCTGCTGTCCCTCGGAGCTTCATAGACATGAACCCCATCTGAGGTTGAACAGGATAAAGCCATACCGGTTGTGTGTGAGCACAGACCTGGCTCTTTCCACTGTCCCCTGCAGTCCCCTGGATGGTGCTAAATAGGCTAGTAGGAAAGAGTTGCCTCCAGTGAGCCACCAAGTCAGTGTGTTCAACCAAGGGCTGATCCTTGCCAACAGTCAAGGGAGATGCTCCAGCATAAGCTGTCCTTGCGTTTATCAGCCTGCCAAGCTCAGCTGTCACGTCTCTGCCCTCCGTGATACGGGAAGGGCAGAATGGCCAGAGCTGTGCCCAGGATGGCGCTGGTGGCCAAGGGGTGTGGCTAGCTGGTGTGCACAGCGGCCATTCCAGCATCGGGAGTTCTGAGGGTGAAACTAAAGCCAGACTCCCAGACGAGGTGCAGACCGATCCCAGGAGGTAGACATAAGGGCAAAGGACTCCGTGTCCAGGGATCCCCATCAGGTAGAGCTCAGGAAGGAGCAGGGTCTGAGTGCACAGAACTTCGGCACCAAAAAGGCACAAGAAACAAGCAGACCTGGAGTTCAGACTCCCGCAACCTTCCAGGTACAAGTCCTCCCCTCGGCAGGCCTATTCGTCCATGCAAAATCCACTTCTGCTTAGAACAGGGTGTCCAAACAGAACTCTCAGTGTCTTGGCAGTGACCTACAGATGGGGAATAATACAGTAGGCGCCAAGCCCCTCCCCTCCCTACACAACTAAGGTGAGACACCCCCGCCCCGCCGGCAGACAGCCTTGCCAGCGGTTCTCTCAAGGCTGTAGAGAAGGCCAGGTGGAGGAGGAGTTGATGCAGTGCGGTGAGGTGAGTAGCCAACCTGGGCCGCTGCCTCCAAGCCTGAACTTAGGCAGGAACAGAGCTGTCACTGGGCTGTACTGCAGACAGTGATCATTAGACTGAACTGGACTTTATGTCATCAAAGAATGACCCAAAAGCCTTTGAAGCCTCCCAGAGGAGTTCATTGGAGAAGAGAAAATCAGAGCCCACAAAGCAGGTTTAAAAGGGCAGTAAGAAAGAGAATAAGGTTGGTTTCTCTATGCCAGCTTCATCATATAAATGCAGGTTTGTTTAAAAGGCTGGAGTGCAGCCAGATTCTAAACCCTCATCTGTTCCCAACAATACTGATTATATACATAACCTGTATAATTTTAATAACTTGACATTAAGAGACCCTTTACTCTGTGGCAGACACTATTATAAGCTTTTTTAAAATTATTTTTACTGGAGTATAGTTGCTTTACAACGTTGTGTTAGCTTCTACTGCACAGCAAAACGAATCAGCCATACCTATACATATATCCCTTCCCTTTGGGATTTCCATCCCATTTAGGACACCACAGTGCATAAGCAGAGTTCCCAGTGCTGTACCGTATGTTCCCATCAGTTGTCTATTTTATACATAGTATCAACAGTGTATATGTGTCAATTAGAGAGAGTCATACAGAGTGAAGTAAGTCAAAAAGAGAAAAACAGATATCATATATTAACATATATATGTGAATTTAGAAAAATGGTACAGATGACCTTATTTACCAAGCGGAAATAGAGACACTGGCGTAGAGAACAAATGTATGGATACCAAGGGGGAGAGGGGTGGGGTGGGAGGAATTGGGATTAACGCTATTATAAGCTTTTTACATGTATTCACACATTTAATCTTCAGTAGTCCTCTGAGGTACTTATTAATATTACTATCAACATTATACAGATAGGACAGAGATGTGAATTGCTCACCCAAGATCACACAGCTAGCAGGCCGTGCGACCAGGATTGGACCTCTACACTCTGGCCTCTCCCGAAGAGAGGATCATTTTGGGGATCCTTTCCCGCTGATCCTTCAAAACAGCAGCTCTTAACCACAAGTGCACATCACAGTTGCTGTGCACCTTTTACCAAGTGCATAATGCCAGGCCCCAGCCAGCTGTATGACAAGGAAGGACCACAGAACGGCTATTTTGAGAAAGGCCCCCAGGCGATTCTTAGGCACAGCCCTAGTGTGAATAGGAGGTGCCTGGAATTGTATGAGGCCTTCTTACAAAACTAAACATCCTCTTGCTCTTCTTTATGCAATTTGCTCTCCCTTAAAGAACTCTTTTAAGAATAATTTATGTGTTTTGCCTCCTAGATTCTTACTTTTTCCAAACTAGAGCTGAAGAATGACGCAGTAGAAAGAAAAGTCTCTGTTAGGGAGCAGGTGGCTGCGGAGAAGGAAGAATTGAGCAAGAAGAAGAAGAACCAGCTGTCAGATATCAGCATGCTTGGGTTTCCTCTTGCACAGGAACAAGAGGACAGCGAAGGGGACTTCTGGAAGGACACTGACAAGAACATGGCCCAGAAGTTTAAGACCTATGAGTTGTCTCTGAAGGATATCCAGAACATCCTCACGTACTGGGACCGGAAGGAAGGAGTTCTGCTGCATCATACCGCGGCCGAGGATGCGAGCCATGAGTCCGGAACCGACCAGCGCCAGGTTCCGCCGTCGTCGTCGGGTGGTCGCCGAGGCCGCAAGGACCGGGAGAGGGAGCGCGCGGAGAGGGAGCGCCTGGAGCGGGCGAGGGCCGAGAGGGAGCGGCTAGAGAAGCTCCGCACGCAGGAGGAGCGCAGCGAGGGGGGCGAGAGCAAGGAGGAGGACCACGAAGGGAAGAAGGATCTCGGTGTGCCCTTCATAAACATCCAGATGCCCGACTCCAAAGGCTTGAGCTGGAAGCAGGCCCTGGAGAATGACAGGCTTCCCAAAGCGGAGCAGGTACAGGCTCTTCTCCAGGATGGGAGCCAGGGAGCTGTGCGGTGCTAATCCTCGTAAAGGTGTTGCTTTCAACACAAAATCCATATCCCCTTTATTCCATTAATCTCTGATGCCCCTTTGGATATAAGACAATAATGCCTAAAAGGACCTTTTTCTATGTGGTGAAACATCCATAGAGGGTTCCACAGATCTCAACCATTCCATCTAGCCTCGTAAAAAGCCACCTGTAAAGTTGATTTTTAACATTGACAGTCTTATGTTGGGGGTTGGCAAGGCAGGTATACTTTGGGGTGACGCAAGTGGCTCAACTATTCTAAAATTTCTTTCCCACAGGCTTCCTCCAGTGACAGAAATTATACTACCAGACAGCTTTTTGTTGCTAGAAACAAAACCATTGCATATCTAGAAGCCCCTTTGGCAGTGGTTTGGAGGGGATGATTACGATAGCCTTTTGTCCAGGGACAGACTTTTTCTGTGAAACGCCAGAAAGCAAATATTTGAGGCTGCAAGTCATACAGTCTCTGTCTTGATCCCCAACAATATGTAAATGAATGGGTGTGACTCTGTTCCAATACAACTTGATTTACAAAAGCAGGTAGCAAGTGAGATTTCACCAGAGGGCCACAGTTTGCCCACCTCTAGTTTAGTTTTTTTGTTTTTGTTTTTGTTTTTAATAAATTTTTTTTGGCTGTGTTGGGTCTTCGTTGTGGTGCGCGGGCCTCTCATTGCGGTGGCTTCTCTTATTGCGGAGTACGGGCTCTAGGCACGTGGGCTTTGGTAGCTGTGGCACACAGGCTCAGTAGTTGTGGCTTATGGGAGCTAGAGTGCAGGCTCTGTAGTTGCGGCACACGGGCTTCGTTGCTCCGCAGCATGTGAGATCTTCCCAGACCAGGGCTCGAACCCGTGTCCCCTGCATTGGCAGGTGGATTCTTAACCACTGCGCCACCAGGGAAGTCCCTCTGGTTTAGTTTTTATCAGAAACTAGATGCAACCTTAAAAGGTAGGGAGTGGAGCCAGAGAGGAGTCCTAGGTCAGACTGTAGCTTAAAGAACTCCCTGCCTCTGTTAATTTAATAAGTGGTACAAATTATTCATCCCTTTCCTCACAGACGTTCTAAATCCTGGGAGTTAACTCTAGCTACATGTTAGTCAGGAAGTGTCTTCTGCTGTCTGACCCAGAGAATTAGAAACACAAGATTACATGAAGGTAGTTACTTGCTAGGCCTAACAGCCCATTTAGTCCATAGAATGGGCACTCAGATGGCCTAATTGTTGTGATGACAACAATTAATCAGGGGATAGCATCCTTATTCGCAGGGTTTTACAAGCTGAGAAGGAAGTTACTACTAGATTTTCAAGCCATCTGCTCTGGAGAATGCTCTCATTTATCATATAACAGAGTAGAATAGGAAAATGCTATAGGGATAAGTTGTCTCTCTCTCAAGTCTCTTTTTTTACTTTTCTCTTCATTCCCATCTTTTAACCCATTCCCAGAACCTTTGGTGGGTTTTTTTTTTTTTCTTCTTTTCTGTATATGACCTGCTCCAGCCCTAACTCTCTTTCACCTTTGGAAAGAAAGAACACTTAAAGGTAAAAGAAAAATTAACAGGGGATCTGAAAATAAATGAAACAACTCTATGCTATAGACATCAGAACCTGAGGAGCTGGTCTCTTTAAACGGAGATTGTTTTTGAGTGCCTACTGTGTGCTAGGCCATGTGCTATATCGCCCTGGTTCCGGTCCTAATGGGCTTTACAGTCCAGTTGCAAAGACAGACAGTTATAATAAAATGACAAGCGTTATGATAAGAGAGGGAGCCCGCAGCCCACAGCAAGAGCCCCAGCCGGGTCTGGGGGCGTGGGGATCTGGAAGGACCTGCAGAGCTGTGTCAGAGACCCTATACATGCTGTCCCTGACCCAAGCCCATCTCAGGGCATCAGAAAGTTGACAGAAAGGAGGGAGAGTCTGAGCGTCCTGTGCTCACTCAGGGAGGCAGTTAGGGGTAGCCCACCCTCTGCACAGGAAATTAATCTTGGGCTTTTCCTTTAGATCCTAGACCTCTTGGGCCTGGGGTCCTCTGGACCACCCATCCCGCCGCCTACCTTATTCTCACTCGTCTCCTATCCTGTGAAGCGGCTGCCTTTGGCCATGACAGAAATCCTGGAGCATTTCATGTTTATAACTCTACCGTCCAAAGAGCTCTCCCTGATGGAGGAGAAAAGAGAAGTGGAAGCAGAAGCAGAGCTTTCAGCCACCCCAGCCTCCTCAAAGGTAAAGGGAGCAGCTTGTCCTCCTGACCTTGGCGGGAGTTCAGTCGGGCCCTCCACGTGGCCAGAAAAAGCAGTGTTGGGTGTCGTGCTCACTGGGGTGTTTCCCTCTACTCTCTGGGGATTCTGCCTGAGCCTCCCTAAGCTGCACCTTCCCCAGGTCTGACTCTTCCTACTCCCCTGAGAAGAGACTGAAAATGACCGATTCTTACCTTCCAACCTTTGCAATTCCTGTGGATGGTTTAGGGAACTTGCCGAATCACTCTGCAGCTCATCTGCAAGAAAAAGTAAGCACCAAAACTATCTCTTTTAAAGAGATATCAGAATGTATTGTGAATCCAAGGTAATTTACACAGTGCATAAGAATACAAGCATCAACAGATACAAGTTAAGGCAACACGCACCATTAGAGAAAGGACAGATTATTAAAGAAATTATATGGGGAAGATTGGATATTTTGGATAAAGTTGCTTTTTAATCTCCTTGCCTGACACAATACAGTAAGATTAATTCCACCTGGATTAAAAATATAAGCGATCAAAATGAAATCATGTAAAAGTAGAAAATATATATTACATATACAATTAGTGGAATAAATCACAAAGCGAAAATAGATTTGACCGATCATATGCAGAATGCATGGATATTAAAAATTAGGGAGGGGCTTTTTATTCCCAGAGGAGTATGGGGGCCCAAAATTTGAATCTCCCCACACAGCCTCCTTCGTATAAACCATGCATGTCAGCAAAAAACAAATAAAATCAGCAGCAAATAAAGTCACCTCTAGCCCCTGCCTACAGCTCAGTTAGGTAACAGAGAGCCCCAAACTTCAGTTTAATAAGTAAGTCGGAAATCAACATCTGAGGTCCCAGCATTGGTGGGCAGGCCTTACTTGAGCAGAGTCCAATAAAAAAGATAAAGAAGAAAATATTGCCACCATCAGAGGTGACTATCACACCAACCTCTTTTCTGAAAACTGACCACTAAGAGGCAAGAGTTTAGCATTCTTTAACTTACGGTTTTAGGAGGAACTCTAGTTCATCTCCAACGGATGAAGGAAAGCGCTTCTTTCTAGAAGAATGGCAGCTAAAATTATAGGAGGCATGGTAGAATTTAAAAAGTACTGGTGTACCCAAGGACATAATTGATTAAGGAGCGCCAGTGGATACCCACAGTGCTGGTTTGTCAGGGAACAAGACTCTCACTCTGAGCCAGAGCATCACCCCACAGGTGACCGGCTGGTTACAAAGGGGAAGGTCCACTTTGCCATGGCCGCGATCTGGCGGGCACCACTGCAGCCACACAGACACACTTTGCGTCTATAATCAGGGGTCAGCCTGACATTATTTGTCTCCCATCGTGATGGAGTGCGGTGTACACAGCATCGTCTCTGAATCTAATCAAGCTTCTAAATCTAATTTTCAGTTTACATGAAATGCGGCAAATAAAAGAATAAGTTAAATGACACTCTGAGAATAGTTAGGAAATTTGCAGGCTATGGAGTATTCTGTAAGAATACGGATCTGGTCTCTGCCAAAAGTCAGTGTGATTGGGAGGGAGGGAGGGGTCTAGATTAAAAGATATTAAGGAAACGCAACAACAAAATGCAATATAGGAACATACTCCCTGCCAGCTTCAAGCGTTCTCTGGAGTTTTGGCCTCCTCCTCAGGGAATGAGGTGCCAAGGAGAGCACTAGACTCTCTCCACTCTACCTCTTCCCTTGTACCCTAGTGTCATAGGCTGGGCCCTGCTGCTCTAGGCAGCCTCCAGCCTCCTGAACCTGCAGCGCAGTCACCGCAGACTGTAGGCATATGGCATGGGCGTCTCTGTCTCCTGCTCCTGTGTTCATAAGATGAATGTTTAAGACCCGGTGCTCATTTTTAATTAAGACCCAGGAGGAGCAGACCACCTCATCTAAGGGGAGCAGACAGAAAACTAAAGAAAAAACAGATCAGACCCGCGAGACTCAGAAGGAGAAACGTCGCATGGCCTCCGACAGGAAGGGCCTTTCTGGGGGAACCTCTGGAACCACTGCTCCCCTGTCAGACATAGAGGAGAACAACCTCTCTGAGCAGCATTCACAGGAGAAATTCCCCAGGTGGGCCTCGGAGCAGCCCAGGGAGGGGAAGGCTGAAGCCCCAGATGGAGGGTGTGGCTGTCACAGCACCAGATGGGAACAGGGCGGTCATGCCTATAACCCCAGCAGGACCAGACTCCTCCCAGGCACCAATCCTGTCTTCTCTTGGCCCGAAGGAAGCGTTCTCACTTTAAAAGCCTGTGTTCATTTTCAGGCTGAACCATTTCCGGTGGATCGTACCAGCCAATGGTGAGGTGACATTGCAAGTGCACTTCTCTTCCAATGATCTTGGGATCTTTGACCAAACGTTTAACTTTGAGATCCTTGGAACTCACCGCCAATACCAGCTTTATTGCCGAGGTGTCTGCACTTACCCATACATTTGCCAAGACCCAAAGTAAGTGTACTTTGTTTTGAAAAGAAAAGGTTGACAGATACATTTTCATTTTCCCCCATGGTGCCCTGAACCAGATGCCTCTTAATACAAATGTGGAACTGGGACAGCATCTCAGGCCCTCTTGTACTGGGCTCCAAAGTCAAAGTCCTGTGACATTGACTAAGTCACAGGAATGATATGGTACCATGAGACTGAAATAAAGAGAAAGTTAATAAGAGTGAAGAGGGGGGAAAAGTCTTCCTGTGACAAGTTAGTTTGCTTATTTAACTATATAGCAAATGTAAACAGATTTTGTGTTTACTGTAGGACTTTTTATCCTGTAATATCCATATATGTGTGAATCTCCACAGGCAGGAGATTTTTCCCTGAGCTACCAAACACTGAGTCCCTTATGCACCACATAAATGCACCTGACTGAGCAAGCTAGTGGGGCCTTTTATAGCTTGTCCACCGAGAGGAGCTTTTTTGCAGTTCTCGCCAAGGGACCACGTTGGACAGCGAATTCAGAAGCTGGTTAAGATCCACCAGAACTAGTTTTCCATAGGGTTTCTCAGGACTTTTTCTAGCTGGGCACACTAGAACAGGAAATCCAGCTCAGCTCCATCATCAGCCCCATCAGCTGATAAAGGATCCAGCTCACCCATCATCAGCGGTGAAAGACACCGCTGGGAATCTTTTTTCTCAAGTTCAAACTGTACTATCTTCACTCAGGGTTGGGGATGGGAGGGTACAGGAATAAAGGCTCAAGAAATGTCCTCAAATTAAGAGTCGTTCTGTCTCCAGACACCTGGACCCTTTGCTGAACAAAGAGTGTTGGGTTCATGTGTACCTCGTGTGGAGGCAATTCAGACAGCTCTCCTCTCCTCTTCCTCCCCTGTGTTCAGAGTGGTCTTCCCTCAGCACAAGAGGGACATGAAGGCGAATGAGGTCATCTTTAAGAAGTATATTGTGAGCCTGGAGAGGTTTTACTTCGGGCCACTGCTTTGTGGAAAACCAAGAGATAAGTAAGTGTTCCATTATTTCAAAGCAGATTTCAGACCCCTGGGTTGGACTCATGAATAGGACAAGCAGGGTTCCTATGGAGACGTAGCTTTTACTAACATGGCCTCAGTTAGCCCAGAACCACAAATCAGGAGAACTGGGTTCTTGTGCCCCAAGTTTCTGCTAAGGTCCCAAATGAATGGGGGTGCCATTTTCCCAGATGGGGAAGCTGGAAGAAGACCAGGTTTTGGTAGGGGAAGGTAGGGTCAAGCGTGCACTTTGGGATATGTTAAGTTTGAGATGCTTGGGAGATACAGCCAGTAGCCACGTAAAGCAGGGCATAGTCTATACGGTTTTGGTTCTCAGAGGAGAGCCTATCTTCAAGACAACAAAAGCCACAGGTGTGGATGAGACCACCTAAGATGAGAGGACACAGTAAGGAGAGAAGGACCATGGTTGGAGCCTCAAAGGACTCCACCGCTCACAAGAGGAGAGGCCAGCAAAGAAGATAAGAAAGAGGGCCAGAGCTATGGGTGGAAACCAAGAAAGGGTGGTGTCATGGAGCCATGAGAAGAGGGTGTGGTCAGCTATGTTGATTGCGGCAGAGAGGGCGGAAAAATGAGAACATCAGCGTCCACAGGGTTCAACAACATGGAAGCCATAGGAGGCTCAGCAAGAGCCCTTTGTGGGGGATTTCTGAGGATGAAGCCCAGGTAACGTGAGTTGAGGAGTCAGTGGGAAGTGAGAGAATGGAGACAGAGTGTGGAGATAGCTCTTTGGGAAAGCCTGGCTGTGAAGGGAGATGGAGGGAGTTGAGGACGGGAGGGAGACGTGGAGTGCAGGGAAGGCTGTTCGTTCGCTCTTGTTCTTACGATGTTTGGATGTCAAGGGGAAGTAGCAAGGAAGCGGCTAGAGTTTCCAGAGCACGTAAGGGCCAACAGTGGTGCAGCTCCCTGAAACAACACAACGAGATGTGGAGATGATGGCCTTTGCCAGGAAGAGGGACCATCATCTCATGCTAGGTTGGAGGGAGGTGAGACGGCTTCAGGTGCAGGTAGGTTTACAGATTTGGCTGGCATGGTGAGGAGGTTCCCATGGAACTGTTTTCTCCGTGATGAATGATGTGAGGTCATCCCTAACAGTGAGGCAAGTGGAAGGAAGTTTAAAATGTTGAGAAAATGGAGAAGGTATGAAACAGGTTTTGTGCAAAGTGGGAGAGGGACAATATTAGAGAAATAGATTAAGATTATCAGGTAGAACCAGGGGCCCAGGTAAGGTCAGTGACCAGAAATATTTAGTAATACTAGTTTTTTCAGTTATATATAAGTTTTTTAGTGTATAGGCACGGAGGTAAGACTGAAAATAGAACCAGGGTCTCAGCCTAGCATTTATTGTGATAAGTAGAGAATGATTATTTCTATGCCTACTTGGTGAAACTAATGAGCCAACTTAGTTCTCCATTCCCTTCATAACCACCAGTTTATTTCCTAAGGTGCTGAACTAGTAAATGAAGGTGAAGGGTGTTGACTGTTGATGGAGAGGATCTTCAAAGCCCAGTAGAAGGACTTAGGCGAGAGAAGGAGTGGGAGTCAGGTTGATGGACATGATGTACAGAGCAGCCTGGAGGTCGGATTCAGGGAAATGATGGCCATTCAGAGAGGCATGTATTCAGAGCTGCACTGGAATTAACCAGGATATGGGGCCAGACAGCGGGGATCCAGGAGGGCAATTACAGTGGTCCAGAAACAAGTATTATTCATCTATTCTTTTTTTTTTTCTTTTTCTTTTTTTGGCTGCATTGAGTCTTCGTTTCTGCGTGTGGGCTTTCTCTAATTGCAGCGAGCAGGGGCTACTTTTCATTGCAGTGCGCGGGCTTCTCATTGTGGTGACTTCTCTTGTTGCGGAGCACAGGCTCTAGGCACGTGGGCTTCAGTAGTTGCGGCACGCAGGCTCAGTAGTTGTGGCTCGCGGGCTCTAGAGCGCAGGCTCAGTAGTTGTGGCGCACGGGCTTAGTTGCTCCACGGCATGTGGGATTTTCCCGGACCAGGGTTCCAGCCCGTGTCCCCTGCATTGGCAGGCGGATTCTCAACCACTATGCCACCAGGGAAGCCCTCTTCGTCTATTCTTTTAAGTCCTACTGAGCCTCAATGTCCTCATCTGCAAAGTGGGAAAATAATAGCACCTACTGCACAGTTTGGGGAAGACTGAACTGGTTAGTACATATGGAACTTGTAGCAGAGTGTTCAGTCGTGGTGATTACCAGCGAGGTGTGGAGGCCACCACCACTCTGGCAGTTACACAGACAGTGCTCTGTCTCTCGGACTTTGATTTAGTCTCTGCAATGCCCTCTCCTTCCTTCCTCCATCTTAGTCTGTCCAGAGAGCTTTTCAGACTGTTTCTGGGCACCAGTGGGTACTATGGTGCCCTGCTTTCCTGACCTGTGCTATGACCTCCTACGATGTGTGTGTTCATTAATCTTCCTTGTGCCTTCTGTGGCTCCTTTCCTGTTTGGTTCCATTAACTGGGCAGCTTCCAATGCTTAAAGTGCTCCAGTCCATGGATCTCTCCCTAAGGCACTAAGGGAACAGAAACAACCTTGTAACAGTGAACAGTTACGATCCGTGTCGGAACAGTAACATCCCGCACAGGTGTAGAAGAAGGTGGTAAATGAGGTCATCTCTAAGACAGATACGAAATAACACGTTGCTCAGATTATCATCTCTCCTGGAAGTATAAGCTCTGGGAAGGAGAGAGCTACAGATTTTTCAGTCAGAAATCTTTGCAATAGTAATAACAACCATTTATTGGGTATTTGATATCTGCAGCTGTCCTCAGAGCGTTAGGTGCACTATTTCATTTAATAGTCATGGAAATCCTAAGGGATATTATCATCCCATCTTAGAGATGAGGATACCAAGGCTTGGGATGGGAGCGGGGGCTGGTCACATCACAGCTCTAAGTCTTCACAACTACAAAGCTTGTGTTCCTAGCCTCCATGACACTGCCTCTGTGTAGCCACATCATCCTTTGAAATTGCCTTATGCCTCACAGTCTCCTTTTCCACCTGAATTCTCAGCCAGTCCTCACATCCACATCCCTAATTTTTGTTTGTTTCCAGGTACAAGTCATCCTTGTTCCCAGAAAACATGGAGACACTGACAATCCTCAACAGTTCCCCAATGGTCGTGGAGGTGTCCTTCTGTTTTCAGAACGATGTCAAAGCAAACACCTACTTCCTGGAGCCTGTCAACATGATTCTGGAACCCAGTGAGAAGCAGGTACAGTCACATGGATACAAGTCTACCAGGGCAAGGCTTTCTTGGGAAATTTGAGGCCTTGGTATCCTCGGTATAAACGTACTTTGTTTGGACTCTCCCATTAGCAGCTGAACGTTTGGGCCTACCCTACTGCAGTTGGTGTCTTTGAAGACAGCATTGTCTGCTGCATCAAGGAGAACCCCAAGCCAGCCGTCTTCAAATTAAGCTGCCAGGGGGTCCGCCCAGAACTGGAGCTGGACCCCAGACAATTGCATTTTGACCGGCTCTTGCTGCACAGGTCAGAGTTCTGGGTGATACCAGGACCGGAATGACGTTTAAAGAACTTTTAGTTCTAAGGTGACCAGCTCATCCTGATTTGCTCGGGACTTGCCTGGTTTTAGTATTTGAAGTCCTGCATCCTGGGAGACTTCTGGTCCTGTGCAAATCAGAATAGTGAGTAACCCTCTGAGTTCACAGGTTGTCACCTTGGGTTCAGTGAATGGACTTCAGAATGGTTAAGGACTCCCCTAAGATCCAAGTGTGTGCATATGTGAATTTTTCTCAGAAGAAGGACTACCTTTTTCCAGATTTTCAGTCCATTACCCTAAAAGGTTAAGAATCTTGGTTCTAGAAATTAGAGGACAAACACAGAACACTAGACCAAACCTAGAACTTACATATTCATTCACTGGAATTGTATTACTCTAAATAGAGAATGTTTATTTCTGAGGAAGCTGGGAGAGAATGTTGATAATGTATCCTGCATTCCTTGATCATCACAGGTAGGCCCCATTCCCTGATAAATACTTATTAGTGAACTAGCAGTAATAGAATAACCAGACGTGCTTTTTCTGACCTGCCATAATAAATCAAAATCATTTGAAACTGGCAAAATTTCTCTTGGTCTCTGCAGGAAAGACTTCAAGGTAGTTCTTCTCCGCAACATCACACTACTTCCCCTGACCTGGAGGATCACCAGCCTGGAGCACCTGGGCGAAGACGTCACCGTGTCCGCGATGCAGGGGACCATAGCCCCCAAGGCTGAGGAGAGCCTACAAGTGCGCTTCCAACCCTCCAAACCCATCAACATCAAGAAGGCGATTCGGTTGGAGGTAAGGCTTCATACGTCTTCAGACTTGGTCACCAAAGTATGTACACACTGGGTTCCCTGACACACACACACCGACACACACATACCCACCAAGCCAGGTCTCCGTGTTACACGGTCCCATCTGATCCCCGTTTGACGCCCCCCAACCCACAATATCCTGCTCTGCTCACAACTGTAAGCTCCATAAAGGCAGTCTTGTTCATGGCTGATTTCCCAGTGGCAAGAACAGAGCACTCAATCAGTGCAGAGTGGATGAATGAGTAAATGAATGAATGAACGGTGTTACTATTCCTCGAGAAGCATTCGATTTCTGATTTAAGACCCCCAAACCCAGTCACCCCTCAGAGTCCTAACTCAGTAAACATCAGCCTCCACCCAGTTGCTCCCAGCAGACACCCAGGAGTCATCCTTGATTCCTCCGTTTTCCTGTTGGCCTCCCCCTCCATCCCAGTCCTTCAACAAGTCTTGTCAGTTCTGTCTCCCAGTGTATCTCCTGCCCATGCCCTTCCCTGTCTGCACTGCCACCACCACCCTCATGCAGGCCACTTGCTGTGTCGCTCACCTGGACTTCCACAGAGGCTTCCTAGCCGGCTTGCCTCTTCCCACTCCCCGCAGGTGTCCAGAGGGATCTTTACAATGTCCGTCAAACCAGGTCACTCCTTCCTAAAGCACTAGGCTGTCTTCCCATTGTACTAAGAATAAAGCCCAGGGTCCTCACCTACTTCTGAGTACCTGCCTGCCTCTGTATCCACATCAGGTTTTTCCTGCCTCAGCGCCCTGGCATTGCAGCACCCTTGCCAGGAATGTTGTCCCTATGCTCTGTGGGGGTTGGCTTCTGCCCTAGGGTCTGCTCAACAGCACAGCCTCAGCTGGCTTTTCCTAATCATCCCACTGAGGAAATCTCATTATGTGCAGTCGCTCACCCTGTCTTCTGTCCTTCAGAGCACCCACCCCATTCGGACATTATCCTGTTTCTTTCTTTACTTCCTTACGTGAACTCCACTGGAGCAAGATCTTGCCTGAATTGCTCATCATCTGTATTAGTTTCCTAGGGCTGCTGTAACAAATGACCACAAACGAGTGGCTTGAAACAACAGGCATTTATTCTCTCACAGTTCTGGAGGCCAGAAATTCAAAGTCAGGGTATCTGCAAGGCCATGCTCCCTCTAAAGGCTCCAGAGAATAACCCTTCATTGCCTCTTCCAGCTTCTGGTGGCTCCAGATGTTCCTTGGCTTGTGGCTGCATCACTGCAATCTCTGCCTCAGTCTTTGCATGGCCTTTCCCTCCGTCTGTGTCTTCTCCTCTTCTGTCTCTTATAAGGACACTGTCATTGAATTTAGGGCCCACCTGGATAATCCAAGATGATCTCGTCTAGAGATCTTTAACTTAATCACATCTGCCAAGACTCTTTTTCCAAATGAAGTCACATTCACAGGTTCCAGGGGTTAAGACATGGACATACCTTTTGGAGGCCATCATTCAACTCACTACCCTATCATATCCCCAGTGTCTAGCACAGGCCTGGATGTAAAAGGCACTCAGTAAAATCTGTTGAATGAATGAACGAATGAATGAATGAATGTCACTGACTTTTGATGGCTGAGCTGATAATGCAACAAGCAAGAAGTCGCCCAAGCTTCTCTTTGAATACCCCCAGGGATAGAAGACTTACCAAGTATCTCCAAGTAGCCTGATCTTCCTTTGAACATTTCTGGCTGTTGATGCCTTGTTCGGTTGCACTCAGATTTCTCCCTGTAATTTACACACATTAATCCTGTTTCTACTTTTTGGGGCCAGTCAATGGATCGCATTAATCTGTCTTATCACCTACCCCTGACAGCCCTATAGCTGAAAACAGATATTGACAGATTCGTTCAATCCACAAATGTATATGAATCCCAGAGGTGACAGTCAGCATTTTTTTTTTTTTTTTTTTTTTTTTTTTTTTTTGCGGTACGCGGGCCTCTCACTGTTGTGGCCTCTCCCGTCGCGGAGCACAGGCTCCGGACGCGCAGGCTCAGCGCCCATGGCTCACGGGCTCAGCCGCTCAGCGGCACGCGGGATCTTCCCGGACCGGGGCACGAACCCGCGTCCTCTGCATCGGCAGGCGGACTCTCAACCACTGCGCCACCAGGGAAGCCCGACAGTCAGCATTTTTAACACGTCTCTACACAGACGGGGGTCTCTGCACAATGAATCCAGGCCACACAGCAGGTGTAGGGTCCCAGCTGTGCCACCTTCATCCTTTAGTTAATGGATCATGGGGATCCCAGGCCTTCCCATGGTGAAGTGTGAGAGTGCAGGAGGCAAGCGTCAAGGGGACACTTGGAGAAGTCCTCACGACAGCTATTTATCAACTGGTATGGAAACATCTGTGTAATTTAACAACTGACGTCACATTCCCGTATGTTCCAACCAAAGCAGCCATAGTGGATCTGCCCTCAGGCCCCCAAAGTGGTCTAAGGCTTCCCTTCCCCAGGTTACATTCCTTCAACATCTACACGAGGAAATGCCTTGCTTTCTGGTCCCTTTGAAAAGCGCTCTGGTGAACTCTAATTGATTTTTGCACCTCTTAAATTTTCCTTCTTATTTTCCTCAATTACAAAATTTAATTGCCCCCCACTCCCAAGCAGGGAAGCAAAGGAAATAGAATGCTCTGGGTACTTGGTATCTATCAGTAGAAAAGAACTATATAAATTCTGGATCTGATAAACCAAGTTCTTTGTCTTATTTTTCCCTCCTGCTGCCAGCCCTTCTTGTCATCTCTGTCAGAGTTTGAGCATCAAAAGAAAGAAGGTAAACTTAAGCAGTCGGATTTGCTCTGTGAAGCACTGGCAAAATGCTTGATGGAAGATAAGATGGAAACTCTGCATTAAAACGTTTTTGGTGACAGCTACAGATATCCCCGTTGGCACCTAAAACACAAGCAATGGGGAGCTGGTGACTTAGTTGCTTAGTTTTTCAAATTGAGGCTTCAGCAGAGAGGCAGGTGGTGTCCAGGCAGATGTAGGAGGGCCACACCCACTGCCCAGTGGCTCTTCCCCTTGACACACAGACCCTTTATTGCCCATCATTAGTCTCAAGAGTCAACAGTTGGATCCGGCTGAGAGCTGATACCAGTTCAGACGTTCTTCAGGACAGTGAGGGAGGTGCTACCACCAGGGGTGACAGCAGAAGGGACAGGGAGGCGATGGAGGCTAGGAGTCTTGCTTTTTTTTCACATTTCCAATAGTAATGATGTTCGTTTTTTTAAAATCTGAAATTTCCAAAAGAGAAACATTAAACGCTTATTTTGTATGAAAAATCTAGCACTTATTTTATATGAAAAATATGACTCATAGGTTGAATCAGAGACAGAGAACAGAACGGTTCAGATATATAAAATTAGTTAAGCAAGGATAATTTAGAATATAAATGTTTTTCATTTCAACTGTCAGAAAAATGCTCTTCAGGTTTATTTGACTTGAAAGTTCAAAGAACACTTTCCTGCAATGTACACTCACAACCCAAACTTCAGTAAGGTCGTGACAATCATGCAAATAATTGAAACCCAGTAAGTGGACAGGTTGGAAAATGCAGTCCCATTTCCCCATCCTTGTATTGATTGTCTACACCAGCCTTCCCCAAAGGGTGTTACGAAGAACACTCATCCTACCAAATGCTCAGTGAAAACAAAAGCTGAATACATTTCAAAAATGTTCCTTACCATAGCCCCTTCTTCATGATTCCTCCTGCATGTTCCATAGTTCAGGCTCCAAGCACCTTGTGGGTCTTGCTTTTACAAAAGAATTTCTCTTACCCCGACAGGTTTTAGATCCAGACAACCTCGTTGGTGTCGTTCAGATTGAAAACATCCAGATCTTTGCAGAGTCCTACGACGTTGCCTTGGACATCAGCTTCCCCAAAGGTCTGTTGACCCCTTCAAGGAAAGGGTGTTTAGAGGTCACATCTTTTAGGCAGTATGTTTCTTGTGTAGAGAAAGATCAGTGGTTGTTGGGGAGAGAGGTGGAATTTAGGTAAATAGTAATCACGCAAGTTCAAGTGATGTTAGCAATGTTACTATGAATCTTAATTTCTCCAACTGGAGACAACAAGGCGTGGTCAAAATATAAAATTTGCAGAGCTCTCTTCTGAACAGTCATCTGAGAGTGAGCTCTTATCTGCCTGCCTGTGTTGTTTTTCTATCACTGCCCTAACAAATTACCACAAACTTTATGGCTTAAAACAATACATACTTATTATCTTACAGTTCTTTAGGTCAGCAGTCCAAAATGGATCTCACTGGGCTAAAAGCAAAGTGTTGGCAGGGCTGCGTCCCCTTCTGGAGTCTCTGGGGGCAAACCCGTTTCCTTGCCTTCTCCACCTTCTGGAAGCCACACACGTCCCTCAGCTCATGGTCCCCTTCCTCCATCTTCAAAGCTAGCAGTGTTGGGTCAGGTCCTTCTCACGCTGCCATCTCTCTGGTTCGCCCACTTCTGTCTCCCTCTTCTACTTTTAAGGACCTTTGTGATTACTTGGAGCCCACCCAGAGAATCCAGTATAATCTCCATTATTTTAGTCAGATGATTAGCAATCTTAATTCCATCTAATACCGTAATTCCCCTTTGCCATGTAGGCTAGCATATTTACAGGTTCCAGGGACTAGGACGTGGACATCTTGCAGGGGAGGGAGTGGGGGTGGTGCAGGGCATTATCCTGCCTACCACACTGCGCCAACACCCAGGTTAGGGCCCTCCTTCCTCCGATAGGTCTCCTACTCAGCAAGACTCGTAGAATGTTAAAGCTACATATTTGCCTGGATGTCATTAGTCTTATGTACAACAACACTTACTGCAGAATTATTTATAATAATGGAAGATTAGGAATACCCTAAATGTCTATCTATAATGAAATATTATTATTGTAGGAATAATATTGTAAATTATGAAACAGCCATATTATACAGCCATTAAAAGCACACTTATGGGGCTTCCCTGGTGGCGCAGTGGTTGAGAATCCACCTGCCGAGGCAGGGGACGTGGGTTCGTGCCCCGGTCCGGGAAGATCCCACATGCCGTGGAGCGGCTGGGTCCATGAGCCATGGCCGCTGAGCCTGCGCGTCCGGAGCCTGTGCTCCGCAATGGGAGAGGCCACAACAGTGAGAGGCCCGCGTACCGCAAAAAAAAAAAAAAAAAAAAAAAAAAAAAAAAAAAAAAAAAAATCACACTTATTGGGAGTTTTTAATTGTTTGGGGAAATGTTTATGACATAATGCAAAGTATAACAATACAGATGTATACGTTATATCCCAATTCTGACTATTATACACATGATTCAAAAATCTTTTTCAACACTGGGAGTTTTAGCTAATGAGAGACGTGAAAGGAAGAACAGTAGTCCTAGGATAGAAGCCAGAGGGAGCCGCCCCACTGAACTGGGCGCAAGAGCAGTGTCTGTTGTTTGTTTACTAAGGCTCAATTACAAGAGGCTTTTCTAGGCACAGTGTTTTCAGAAAGCAGATTCTCTGAAATTGTCGCCGTGGATTTTCCGTGTGAACTTCAACTGGAAGCTCCCCTGCTTCTCACTGCCATGCCCACTCATCCCACCCTTCCCCACCCCGGCCCCTGGCTTCTGCAGGAACTGAAGGAGGCCTCGATTTTGGGATTGTGAGGGTCATGGAGGAGGTGAAACAGCCCCTGCAACTGAAGAACCGTGGGAAACACGAGGTCATGTTCAGGTAACCTAAAAATCAGACAGCATGTGGTCATCCACATCCACTCATGGCAAGAAGTGTGTTGCCTGAGAGATATTTTTAAAAAGTCGATCAGGGAAATCATAAGAACCATCTCTGCTGTTAGCTCCTCTTGGTTTCAGGTGAATAGAATCCCAACTGCTCTATAGCCTGGAGCCACAGGGGTCTGGGGGTCGGGGGAGAGCCTCAGGGGGAGGTTGGGAGGAGGAGATACTGGGGTGAGGTATGGTCTTAGGGGTGGAGTGAGAGACCGGAGATGGCGGCCCTGGCCTTAAGCCATCCTGCCCTCCTTTCAGCTCCTCTCTGTTTCATAAGTTGGCAGTCTACATAGGATTTCATGTAAAGACCGAGGGATTTTCCAGTTTTCTTTTTTAATTTTAAGAACTACTGTATTATAGACTCCAAGTGGTGGCCTGGTGGAATAGAGCTCCAGCTTGTGCTCATCCTTGAGATTAAAAATGAAACACTAAATAAGGGAGATTCCTCAGAGAGGAAAGCGTGACGCTGGGTGCGGGGGGAGGAGGTCCCTCAGGCAGTGCCAGCACCTATGGCCAATCGATTTTATGGAAGGTCATCCCTCCCCCAGAAGAATTCAGAGTTGATAAAGGAACTTCCCCCGGCAGACCTGGAGGCATTCAGCGTATTCATGATAATTTCGCTTTAGTTCAAATATTGCCGAAATTAGAGAAGTCCCACCTCAATACTACCGTTCCTTAGAACCCTAAATTGAAATAAATAAAAGCAAAACTGGAATCCTGCCCGTCGTGAGTTTTGTTTTAGATTATGACAGGGCGTTAGCTCTGCTCTTTTAGGCTTCATGGAACAGAGGCACCCTTGGGTTGGAGTAAGTGATCAGGGTTCACTGAAGGGATGTGCAGGGGAGTGAGGAAGCACAGGCACCATGCACATAGCAACGAAGGGCCAGGTCTCCTGGACCCTACCGGGGATAACATGTGGGTCCCCACGGCAACTGCAGGTGTCTCGCCTCAGCTTCAGTTTCTTGCTCCAGCTCCAGTCCCCCTGGCATCTCGTGAGTCAGCTTTTCTCTGTGACCCTTCACCTCACCTGCATTGGGCCGTGGCCTCACTTCTGAACACCTCTGTTGCATGACTTCTGCCCCCGCCCTTTCTCTCCTCCCTTAGATCCTCTGGCTTCTGCATCACTGTTGCCTCTGTGTGTGCTGCATTCAGTCTCAGAGCAGGGAGGGAGGAAGGAAGGGGGACAAAGAGAGAGAGGGAGACAGGGAGGGAGAGAAATGAATTGATTTAGTTGGTCCTTATCCAGCATCACGTGTTCCTATTAGACACAGCTCTCCTGCAAGGACCCCTCTTAACCGCAGGCCAGAGATGGCTGTCTTTGCCTCAAGCACCAATGCTTGGCCTGGTCAATCCTGGCTAAGGAGGGGTGGTCACAGAGTACAAAGCACAGTGAACACTGCTACGCATAGTGGTTAAACAGGGCTGGGGACATGGCAGGCACTTAACCGTCTAGAGTCTCATCTCTAGTGTCTTGGGTTCCCTAGATAATGACTAAAACTGACTTTTTGTTCTTGCCTCTCAGCTTTTCTGTGGACTCCTTAGGGATTTCAGCAACCAATATAAGTTCCATGATCTCAGTCCAACCCAAGAAGGGCTCACTGACCGCAGTGGAAAAACCCACAAATGTCCAGGTGCTCTTCCGTGCAAAAAAGGAAGTGAAGATGGAGCACCAGCCAGTTCTGCGCTGTCAGGTAAGCGAGCTCAAAGGGAGGACTCACACGGTGGCAGGCTCGTGGGACTCACGCCTAAAGGAAGCGTACGCAGTCTAACCCATGCTCCGGGGGGGAAAGGGAGTGCTGGCCTGGTGGCAACCAGAGAGGATACACCAGGGCTTAGGGAACTATAGGCACGGGCAGGTCGGGTGGGAGGTATGCAGAGTCATCAGAAATTGACAACCCCAGAGCAGAAATGTGACCCCTGGTCTTCGGAAGAGACAAGACCAGAGATAGGGAAACTGAGTTTCAAGTCAAAGTGAAGAGAAGGGAAGTGAAAATGGGAGGCACACGTGGTGCATTTTGACCCACGGCTGGTACACGTTAAGTTTTATGTTGGCATTTACTCGTATTGATGATGCAATAATATGAAGAGAATGATACAGAGAACTTGGCTTCATGTCAATGAAGAAAATACGGAATGAAGTGGACAGTCATGGAAATTCTGGAGTCATGCTGGTGGCTGACATCTTCCCAATCCTTTTTCCCTTTCTAGATTATTGAGCCCAGTATCTCAGAAGGAGGTAAAGTCATTTCCAGCATCCCAATTAAGATCTCTGTGAATGCCGTGTTCTCCAGATACAGCATCATCCCCTCCTCCATCATCAACTTCGGGGCTTTGATCTGTGGCACGCGCAAAAGCTCCTCCTTCACCATAGAAAATCGAGGTGTGATCGATTTCAAATACACCCTCTATAGGCTGACAGGGGAGAGCGCCCTCCATCAGAAGAAAATGTAAGACAAGTATTTTCTTAACTCACACCGTTCCCTGGTTAATCAGTACTTCATATTTTACAATGAGCTTTCATATAGTTAATCTAAATTCACCCCCAATCCCCTTTTGTGGGTAAGGTTACTAAGGTTTAGAAGTGACTCCTCCAAGATTATGGAAGAAATCATCAGTGGATCTCAGTTCTGAACCCACATGTCTGACTCCAAACTTCACATGCTTTCCAACTGCTGTCCAATATATGATACATTTTAATTGAACAAATGTAAAATCTTCTGCATGGGATTGTGTCTGTTGTCCTGGTGCTCCTAGTGTGCTGCATTACTTACCAGTAAGTCATTGTCCTATCTGTCATTCTGTAGGATTTATAACAGCAAGCTAAATCAAAAGGAATCATAGCTGTGCTTCATCATGGGGGATGGCAAAGGGTACCCTGGAAATTTGGACTAGAGAAAGCCTGGTGAGGGCCTTCTTTCCCGGGACTGTTTTTACCTTCTCCCCATGAAGACACTTTATCACAACAGCTAACTTAGTAATTGTTCCAACAGCAAAACTCTGTATTCTTCAAAAGGTGGCTGTCAATCAATTAATCAAAACCATTTACCTTTCTGAGTGCTTTTGGCTTTTATTTGTCATATTCCTTTTTGACAAATTAGGGATTGTTTTTACCAGTTCCCAGGTACTTTGTCTTGACTTTCAAATGAATTGACTTTCTAAATAATTAGTAATTTAAGATTGACTTCCTAATTAATTGTTTTAAATCAGACATACAGTTTTACATTGTTCGTAATTGTTTAATATTTTTGTCGCTCTCCTCTTCCATTTTGGCAAAGTTTGAACATATTAAGACATTTTTAATTAAACTGTCTAAAGTCTCTTTCTTCCAAATCTAATTTCAACCTAATTTTTTATTACTTATTTTATAATTTAATAATGTTTATTTATAGGTATTATAATTTTGTTTTGCTTTAAATTGGTTTTAATTTTAATTTATTTTTCATATTAGCATACACAAATTCATGTAAAGCACTCAAACTCCAGTTGTTCTGGTCATTAAGCAAGTGAATTCTCAAATATATAAAACTCTCAAAAGTTTAAAATTGTACCTCAAATACATTTGAATATTTTAGGTGAACTGGCCTCTAAAAAACCAATTATTGGGTAAACTAGTTTCGAGTGAAGTGAACACCTACCAAAACCTGTGTTTGTGCTATTGTTTACACTAAGTCTTAAAAACACCGTGACTCTAAATGTGAAGAAGAGGGACAGAATTTAATCTATTTGCCATTGCACTTTTTAAGTGATAAAAGATTTGAGGTCTACAAATAATTCCCACACACAACTTTCCAGTGAACTCAAGTAAACGTTTAAAATTATTATTTACTTGCAGTAAACTTCAATGTCCTTATGAATCATAGTTAATAAGTATAATTTCTGCCTACTTCTTTCACAACTGTTCAATGAGTTTGGCTGATGATGAATAAGCCGGCTATGCTCCCCGATGACCTCTTGGGCAAGGAAAGGCCCTTTCCTCCATTCCAAGGAGAAGGGACCTTGCAAGCAGACAGGCAGGTGGTATTTAATGACCACCCCAACCTGAGGGTATGCTCTTGCTTCTTTAAGCAGCGTCAGCCGTGTTAGACATGCAAGATCCCGGGAAAGAGAGAGCCTCTACAGGACTGGACCTTCTAAGGCAACCAAGTTCTCTGACTCTGTTCAGAAAGACGTAAATGCCACAAACCAGGTGAGCACCCTTTTCCTTTTTCACAGAAACCCCTGTGTTCTAGCAACAGAAACCTGCCAACTAGTTCTAGCAACAAATACCTCCCTAGGATAGTGGGATTTGAATTTTGAATATTCCTACTATGGCAGGAATATTAAATAGTTATAATGAAATATCACTTTCCTCTTGAAATAAGGAGTTATGGCTTTTAATTTGGATATTCTCTTTTGCTTTAAAACCTTCATTGGCTCCTCACTGCTTTAAAATTAGTTTCTACTCTTCATAAGTATTTCAATCAAGAATCATTTGTTGATATGAAATAGAAGCCCATTCAGATTGGCTTAAATAAAAGGAGATTGCAGCCAGTTAAGCCGACTGTGCTCTTTTCCCCATGGGGGCCCGGTGCGCAAGGGCTGCAAACAGCAGCCTCCTCGGTAGTGTATGCGGCCTGTTGCCTGTACGGGTTGCCCTAAGGGACCTTGGAGACAGCCCTTTCCAGTGGACATTTATGACTGGCATGCTGTCCCCAATCTAGGCTCCAGACAGGTATGCGTGGTGCCTCTGGAAAGCCCCAGGGCACAGTGACCAGGGTCCACATTGGCAAGGTCATAATGTCCATCCGCACCAAGCTGCAGAACAAGGAGCATGTGATTGAGGCCCTCCGCAGGGCCACGTTCAAGTTCCCTGGCCGCCAGAAGATCCACATCTCCAAGAAGTGGGGATTTACTAAGTTTAATGCAGATGAATTTGAAAACATGGTGGCAGAAAAGCGGCTCATTCCAGTTGGCTGTGGGGTCAAGTACATCCCTAATCGTGGCCCCCTGGACAAATGGCGGGCCCTGCACTCATAAGAGCCTTGGAGCTGCCCCCTCCCTACCCATGCCCACCAATAAACTCTACTTTCTTTTCCCTGTCAAAAAAATAAAATAAAAGGAGATTTGAAGACTTTTACATCTGGTAAGATGAAGTAGACATCTTTTTCCCTAGTCTTCCAACTAAGTACAACTAAAAACCATGGACATTATGTATAAAACAAACACAGAAGACTGAAAAATGGAGAGAAAAAAATCACACCCGCTAGGGTCCTTGGGACCCAATAGACATCACAGTGATGAGTTCCCTGATTTCTTTTTGCTTCGTATACCCTAGATCGGGTGCTGAGGGAGCCAGCAATCCAGAAACATCAACAAGCACGGACCAAAAATGGCCCCAACAAAAGCCTTCTCCCACTAGCCAAAGGACCAGGAAAAAGTAGCCTAGCAAGACAGAAAACTTTCAGATAAGTACTGTAATATTACAGTCAAACATGACAGAGAAATCTGTGGTCCTACCCCACATATTTCAAGCAAAGGCCAGTGTGGAGCTGAGACTTCTCACTCAGTCCAGGCTATAATGAGGTGCCCTGACCCCCTGCCAAAGTGATGTCCAAGAACACTCAGTAGGGAGCCAGACATTCATTACCCACCATCACCTCCACCATTGTCAATGGCAACACCACATGGGGAGCCTTGACTTCCACTCCAACCCAGTGGTAATGAGACATCCTTCTCATCCCCCCCAGGGGACCTCCTAACCCATGGAATCAGCAGAACAGTAATGAGACACTCTTACCCCTCCCCACAAGGGAAATATTAGTCAAAGACTGGTGGGGAACTGGAACTCCCACCCTAAGAAGTCCGAGTGGAGAATCTGGACTACTATCCCCACCTGGCAGTAACAAGGCAGTGTTACCCCCCTCCCCTGCCAGAGTGGTGTCAGAGAAAGCCAGCTCAAACAGAAGTTAAATAAGATCCAGAGTCTCATAATATAATACCCAAAATATCCAGGTTTCAACTGAAAATCACTCAGCATACCAAGAACCTGGAAGATCTCAAACTAAGTGAAAATAGATAAGCAATAGATGCTGACACCGAGATGCCCAAGATGTTAGAATTATCTGACAAAGATGTTAAAGCAACCAGCATAATGTTTCAAAAAGCCATTACAAATATGCTTGGAAGAAATAAAAATATAGTAAGTCTCAGCAAAGAAAGAGAAAATATAAAGAAGAACCAAATGGAAATTTTGGAATTGAAAAAGATGAATCACCAAAATTTAAAACTCAGTGGATAGGGCTTCCCTGGTGGCGCAGTGGTTGAGAGTCCGCCTGCCGATGCAGGGGACACGAGTTCGTGCCCCGGTCCGGGAAGATCCCACATGCCGCGGAGCGGCTGGGCCCGTGAGCCGTGGCCGCTGAGCCTGCGCTTCTGGAGCCTGTGCTCCGCAACGGGAGAGGCCACAAGAGTGAGAGGCCCGCGTACCACAAAAACAAACAAACAAACAAACAAACAAAAACAACTCAGTGGATGGATTCAACAACAGAATGGAGGAAACAAAAGAAAGACTCAGTGAACTTGAAGCCAGAAAAATAGAAATTCCTGTGTCTGTTTCTTATTGCTCCCATAACACATCACCTGAAACTTAGTGGCTTAAAGCAATACAAATTGTTTCCCTTGTTTAAATTGTTCTGTAGGTCAGAAGTCTGATACAGGTCTCACTAGGTTAAAGTCAAGGTATTGGCAAGATACCTGCATTCTTTTCTAGAAACTTTAGGAGAGAATCCACTTTCTTCCCTTTTCCATGTTCTAGAGGATACCTGCATTCCTTGGTTCATGATTCCCTTCCTCCATCTTCAAAACCAACAATGGTGGATCAGGTCCTTCTCATATCACATTACTCCAGCCTCTTCCATAGTCACATCTCCCTCTAACTCTCTTATGTCTGCTTCTTCCATTTCTAAGGACTCTTGTGATTACATTGGGCCGAGGATAGTACAGGATGCTATCCCCATCTCAAGGTTCTTAATTCAATCATATCAACAAAGTCCCTTTGCCATGTAAGGTAATATATTCACAGGTTCCAGGGATTAGGATGTTGACATCTTTACAAGAGATGTCCAGTCTTAGGTGTCTTAGGATGCCCAATATAAAGAAAAAGAGAAAATAGACTGTTTTGAGTCTACTGAAAGTCTGTTTAGTCTAATGGGAAAAAAGTGAACAGACCCTCAGGGACCTGTGGAACTATAACAAAAAATCTAACAACCCTGTCAGCAGAGTTCCAGAAAGAGGTAGGAAATAGGTAGGGCTGCGGAGCAAGCCAGCGTTTGCTATTAACTTAAACCGGCATTAGTATCAGTCAGGGTCTGCTATTCTCATGGTAACAGGCAACCCTAAAAGTTATCAGTAGCTTTAAACAACAAAATTCTATTCAGTATTTCTCACTAATGTCTATGGGGGAGGAAAGAGGACACTGCGCTGGGTTGCCCTTACACTCAGACCCAGGCTTTTGGGTTGCCATGGCAGACAGAAGGGGACAGTGTGATAAATTACACATCGTCTCTTAAAATTACCTCTTGAGGGCTTCCCTGGTGGCGCAGTGGTTGAGAGTCCGCCTGCCGATGCAGGGGACTCGGGTTCGTGCCCCGGTCCGGGAAGATCCCACATTCCGCGGAGCGGCTGGGCCCGTGAGCCATGGCTGCTGAGCCTGCGCGTCCAGAGCCTGTGCTCTGCAACGCAAGAGGCCACAACAGTGAGAGGCCCGTGTACCGCAAAAAAAAAAAAAAAAAAAAATTACCTCTTGAAAGTGACACCCTTTACTTCTGCTCACAATTCATTGACTAAAGAAGTCACATGGTTTAATGTAATAACCATGTGTTCAAAAAGCTAAACATATATGATGAACAGCACTAATTAAAATTGATCAGAAGGTGTAGCAATACTCTTTCTTATTTTGCTTCAAGCAGGGGTTCCTACCCTGCAGTTCAGGGCCTCCCAGGACTACTGGGTGATGAGTGACACAAAGAGAATAGAAGCATTCTATTTTTTATGTCACTTTGGAGAGGCTTTATTTTATGCTACTTTCCCAAATTAGTTACAACTTTGGGACGCTCTCCATGGTTCCTCTTTCTTCTTTTCTTCCTTCCTTCCTCTCTGCTCTACTTCTCCACTCTTACCTTCAGAAAGAAAGTGTACTGTATTAAAGAGGGAAATGTATTAGTAATTACACTACTTAAGTTGCTTAATAGTTCAAGAAATAACCTTTATTGGGTTACAGTGTTTGTAGAGCTATAATAATGTAAAAATTTGTATGCTATGTTATTAGAAATATACTACATTAGTGCATTTGAGAGAATAAGGTCAGAAAGTCCCTGTATAGACACAGGTAGGGTAAGGAGGAGGTGCTCGTGGATGGCTGTTTACATTCCAGCTACTACTTCACCAGTAAAGTAAGGAAAGAACACAGTTGGCATTCAAGCAAATGGAGCAGAGGATTCAGCCCAAACTCTGTTACAGAGTCTCCACTTAGTTTAAGGATATTATAATGTCCTTATAGGATATATGTATATATAATATGGAGGATGTATAATACGCTATTTTAAAAGCATATGCAAATGAAGAAAAATGATAACTGGTCATCGAGCAATGGTGGACTAGCTCATTCTACCCTGGAGAAAAGTCTGATGGAATTTGTGGTGGTGGGGGGGTCAGGGTAGGGGATATTGAAAGGAGAGAAAGAAGGAGTGAGATTCTTTGGAGAAGGGTTAGGAGCCAAACTAGGAAGGCATATGTGGGGAGAGTTGAGCATGCTGCCTCTCTTCCCTTTGGTGGGACTGATCAGCCTGAATAAACCTGGTACGTTGCCTTCTCCGTCTCATCTCTTTGGATAAATGGAAAGCAACCATAGATGGAGGCTTTTCCTTGTGAATCTCTCATTTAGTGTTTCGTTTTGTTTTGTTTAATATTGGAGTATGGTTGATTTGCAGTGTTGTGTTGGTTTCGGTGTGCGGCAAGGTGATTTGGTTGTACATACATGTGTGTCTGTTCTTTTTCGGATTCTTTTCCCATGTAGGTTATTGGAGAGTATTAAGTGGAGTTCCCTGTGCTATGTAGTGTGTCCTTGTTGATTATCTATTTCATTCATTTAGTGTTTTTTTAGTATTGTTATAAAAGGAAAATAGTCTTTTCTTACTCTAGTTGAAAAGTAAAATATTGATAGAAAGAAGCATAAACAACGCCTAATCCCATCACCCTGAGTTAGTTACTGATAATATTTGGCATATGTGCACAATTGAGGTAATATATTAATAACTTTATACTATTTTTTCACCTACCTTTTTCATAAGCATTTTCCTAAGTCATTAAAACCTTTCATAAATATAATTTTGATTCCTATGAAATGTCCTATCATGTGAATGTACAAAAATATTTCCTTATTTTTATTTTGTGTAAAATAATTCAGAATAAACCTCTACAAAGCTGTTTTGTTTTCAAAGAATGGAAATTCATGTTTGTCCTAAAACATAACTAATAACATAAATCCACAAATAAATAAAGATCATGACACCAAAAAAACAAATAAATAAATAAAAAGGAGAGAAAAGAAAAGAAAAAGAAGTAGGTAGGGCTGAAAAGGTACTCAAGGAAAAAAATGGCTAAAAGCTTCCCACATTTGGCAAATATTTAAACCTACAAATACAAGAATCTGGGAAAATCTCTAACAGGACAAACCCAATGAAATCCACACCAACACACATCATAGTCAGATTTCTAAAAACTAAAGACAAAAAATCTTGAAAGCAATGAGGGAGGACTGACTCCTTACATACTTACATATAGGGGGGAAACTATTTAAATGACAGCAGGTTTCTTACCAAACACCAGAGGGGCCAAAAGGAAATGGCACAACATTTTGCAAGTGTGGAAAGCAAATCACTGTGAACCCGGAATCTTATATCCAGCAAAGATATCCCTCAGAAATGAATGGAAAATCAAAATCTTCTCAGATGAAGGAAAACTAAATTTGTCACCAGCAGATCTCTCCTAAAAGAATGGCTAAAGGAAGTTCTCTAAACAAAAAGTAAACAATAAAAGAAGGAATCATGGAGCATCAAGAAGGAAGAAAAAACATGGCAAGCAATTATGTGGGTAAATTCAATAGACTTTCCTTCTCCTCTTGAATTTTCTAAATTACGTCTATCAAAGAAAAAGTTATAACATTGTCTGATGTGGTTCTAAAAGGATGTAGAGGAAATATTTTAAACACTTATAAAAAGCAGAGGGTAAATAAGCAATTGACAAGCAACATGCTGAACACTACAGTTAAGGTGTGTATGGAGGGAGGGGCTCCAGAAAGATGGAGGAATGAAATCCTGCTGTTCCTGGTAGCTGTTAAAAGTCATTGACGTAATCATTTTGTAATATATACAGGTATCAAATCATCATGTCATACACCTTAAACTTATACAGTGTTATATGTCAATTATATCTCAATAAGCCTGAGGGCAAAAAAATAAGAAAGGAAGGAAGCTCCTAAGAACCAGAGAAGTATATGATAACACCCCATGTTTTGAGCACAGATGCTTTGCTAATTGCTTCATACACATTCTTTTATTGAAGCCTCCGGTGCTCTCAGGGTAAAGTGTTTGGCTTCATTTTACTGATAAACTAAGACTCAGAGAAGTCACTTGTCCAAGGTCAAACAGTTAATACGCAGCAGGGCTGCGATTCAAACCCAGGAGCATCTGACTCAAAAGTCCATAATCCTAACCCCTGTTTCCCATCTGGGTAAGTGTTGTACTATGTAGAATGTGTCTGTTCCCTTAGACCCCCACTTAACCATGACTGTTCAGAAGGAATGTGCATAGAAAGAAGTGCCGAGAAAGCCTGTCCCTGGAGACCCTCCAGACTCTCCCTGCCTCCAGGAGAAGAGCTGGGCCCAGAGAGAGCCTGTGGCGAGAGCCCCCCAACCCCCCCCCCCACATCCAGTCCCTCTTGACACCATCTCATGACTCTGGTGGAAGGGCTCAGACTCTGCCACCCACTCTGCCTCTGCCCCTCCTGCCCCTCCCACCCTTCCTGCAGGCTCGCTGCACCCTCGGCATGTTCACCGTGTACCCTGGGTTTGGCTCCATCTCTTCCGGAGGAATGCAGGTCGTGACCGTTGACTGTGTGGCTGACCCTGTGGGAAGATGTGAGGAATCTCTAGCGATTGATATCTCTGACCGAGACCCAAGAGACCAGCCCACTGGCATTCCTTACAGCCTGTTGGCCGAAGCCTGTCAGCCAGGTACTGGGCACTCAGATGGGACAGCATCCCTTAAAAGACCTTCCTTCCTCTGTAAGAACCCCCTCCCTTGCAGATGCCTAATAGACGTGGCTGGGCTTCTTCCTTTGGGACCTTAGATCTTCCTGTGGTGTCTTCAGCCATATTTTTCCTTATAGACTTACAGGGCATGCACACCTAGAAGGGGATGTGCAGCTTTAAACTCCTGGTCTTCCTGAGTTTGGTCTGGGATTCTCAGATGGATATTGTTACCTGGGAATGGTGGTGCAATGGGATATGGCACAGAACCCAGAAACACTGAATCCTGCTCATGGCCAGGCCACTCCCTGTAACATATGCACAGAGAACAGTGGTCAATGACTGAGTGTATTACAACTTTAACCCAGAAAGAGCTCAGATGAAGCACGGAGACAGCTCCTCTTGCTCTGGCTGTAGGTCCCCTGCAGCCTCTCACCAAAGTGGGCCAAATGCCTCCTCCCTTCCTCAGCTCACCCCGGATCTTATCCTCCTTACCATTGGGAAGAAAAGGTGGTTGAGACCAGCAAAAGCAGTCCAAAAGAGGAAGAGAAGACAGAATTTGTCCCATCCCTCACACCTTCTTGTGTGAATTCCCCTCTGTGATTGTCCTTTGCTGGAGTCTAAACCTCCAAATTAGGAATTGCAGAGAGCAGGAATCGAGCTCTCAGCCTTCATCTCACAGCCTTCCCTCCACTCCCCAGCTTTCGTGACCGACAACACCACCTTGATATTTGAGGAGCACCAAATCTGTAGCAGCGCCAACCTGTACAGCATCCTGCAGACCATAGAGAGCGGGGGACTGTTTGTGGAGGACGAGAACAAGTTCATCTTCTGCAATGTCCTGGTGGGCCATCAGGCCAAGGCTCGGTTCAAGATCTGCAACATGGGAAAGATCGCCTGTGACGTGAACATTGTGGTTAAGCCCGTCTCCAACAAGGTGAGTAGCCCCAGTGGCCCCGGCCCACCATGGTTGGCATAAAGCCAGGGCAAGAGCTCTTGGAAACCCCTGCTCTGGAGCCTGTATTGTGAATGGGGATTATCTGGCTCTCAGGCCCCCTGGAATTTATATGAGGGGGCATATGTTTATCCCAGTGGGCGTCTCCTCTGGGTACCTCTCTGATAAACTGGTTCACGCGACGGAGCAGTGCACTCCTCCATCAGACACTCACGTGTCTACGGGACAAAGCACTGTGGGGAGAGCCAAAGATCGGGTCATGAAGCCTGCTCAGGTGGCATGTTGGTGGCGAGGGAGATTTGGGGGGTGTCAGACTAGAAGTGTAAGGTGAAATGGTGAGCATTTATTGACCTCCTGCTGTATGTCGAGCACTGTGCTAAGTGATTTTCATTTATTATCTCATTTCATCCTCAGAAGTTTGTAGTATCAGATTTTGTATTATTATCCCCATTTTATAGTTGGGGAAATTGAGGCTCAGAAATGCTGAATTCTTCCCCTAGGTCCCAGAGCCTAGGGATATAAGGCTTGGTTTAAAGCCAAGCTTCATCTACATGCAAGGTAAATAATAAGTGTCCATCTCAGGGTCTTCCAGACCAAAACTGCCTTCCCTATCTAAGTCAGACCATACTGAGACCCTTTTCCCTCGCAGTGGAACAGAAAATTCAGGGTACCAAAAGAGAGGGCTAAGTCAGTGGATTTCACTCACCCGTAATTTCCAGTCGATGAACTGCAAACACTGCCTAGTGTCAGCTCAGCCACATCAGTTCTCTGCCCGAAGGTAGAATCTCGGCCCAGGTGGCCCTTGTGCCCCAGAGTTGGTCTTGTTCTCATGGCTGATGGCGGTAGGGAGATGGCCGAGAGGGCTGGTCTAGTCTAGAGCCAAAAGTAGTGTGCATTTCCGGGCGACTGTCACCGCAGACAGTTGAGAGACGGCTTGAGAGACTGTTATCACTTTCTGACCTTTCGGGGACAGGAAAGGGCAGCTTTCTCCCTATTCTGTTCTAAAAACATAAAAAGTGAGCAAGCCTGATTTCTAAACAAAGGTCGGTTTTTAACAGGGATTTGCAGGCATCGTGTTGTCATCTTCCTCCTTAATTTGCAGATTATTCCTTGGAAAGAGGAAAGAAACCTTATGCTCTCAGCTTAAGAACAAGAAGGAATAGTCAGTCTTGAATCCCACCTGCCTCCCGTGAGGATAAAAAATCCTTTTGAGGCCGTTCCAGGGGTCCCTACAGTCCCTACAGTCTTCCCCAAACACTGGCCTAAGACAGGAGCAGAGAAAGTGCTGCAGGAGCCAAAGCTCTTGGAGTTAGAAGGAGCAGAGACCCACTCAAGATGGCCCCAGCATAGCAAGGTTTGCTTCAGTGAATCCGAGACCTCACACGCAGGGCAGAACACAGCGTGTAGCCAGAGGTCTGTGGGACTGGAACTGTCACCCGAAATCCAGCTTTCAGAAGACCAGCCGTGGCTCCCCATCTGCCAGGAGCCACGGGTTTCTCACACATGGTGTCTCCACTGCTCCTTTCTCTAGTCTGGCTTCCACCTCAGCCCCACGTCAGCAGCCACCAGGGGTCTCTGGCATCTTAATCTATTTGTGTGGGGGTGTGGTGGTGGAGTGGCCAGGGGATCTGACTATCTGAGATATGGTTTAGTTCATCTGTTTGAGTCCAAGATCACAGGTCTGGCCGATTATTGCTCAGGGGCGGGTCCCTGAGTACCCAGGCCGCTCCTTCCAGAATCATGACTGTGCAAGCAGTGGGACATGCCTACTGCAGAGCTTAGAGGAGGGAGATGTCACAGCAGGGCTTGTAGAGGTGAGCAGCAAGCCTTGTGCAAATGCAAAGGGGCACACACCCCGATCCCTGCTTCCTCCCCGCCCCCATCCAGATCTTTGCCCGCATCACTGAGATCTTTGAAGTGGAACCCAACAAGATGTGTGTTGCCAGCCGCTCACATGCCTTTGCCACGGTGTCCTTCACCCCACAGACCATGCAGACCTACCAGTGTATCTTTGAGGCCACCTTGGACGGCTTGCCCAGGTACCAGCTCCCCAGCTCCCCCTCCTCCAGCAGGGCAGCAGGCCACACTCTCTGTGCAATGTCATTCCTGCCGTGCTAGGCTGACAGGCCTTGATCCTTCTGTTCCCTGCAGCAGCCTGGCCAAGAATCAAAGCCTCACGTTTGACATTGTTGGAGAGGGGAACCTCCCTCGAGTGACCGTTGTGCGGCCGATTCTCTACAACCAACATGGAAACCCCTTGCTCCTCTTTAAGAGGCTTCTGCTTGGTCATTCAGAGACGCTGCCTCTTGTCCTCAAGAACAGTGGCACCATCCCTGCCAAGGTACTGCTGGAGGGCGAAGCATGGGGTGAAAAGGGAGAATCATTTAGAAGCAAGACTTCTGACTTTGGGGTTTCTGCCATCCCTAACTCGTGAGGACTTCTTTGATGTTCCTCATACGTTAACCTGGGTAAAACATGGGACATTCAGAGGGGAATTAGGCGTGGTCTGATTACATAGTACACTGATACATGGTACACTGATAATTACTGTGCAAGGCAGTGAGCAATGATGATACACCAAGCTGAGTGGGTAGGATTATGGGTGTTCTGAGTGTCTTCCTTATTTTTTCACTTTTTTTCTGTAATGAACATTGCATTTGTAATAAGGAAAAAAGAAAGGAACTTCATCAGGGGTGAGAGATATAACATCAGAAGGGACTTTTGGTTCAGCAATTATGTTTTTATTTTACAAAAAAAAAAAAGAGTGATAAATTGTGTAAGTGTTATACAAAGAACTGTAGGACTTTTGAAAATAATCTACTCCCATCTAGGGGAATCCAGGAATATTTCACTATAAAATGACATTTGAGCTGGGCGTCGAAGGGTATAGCTGGGCTTCGTAAGTGGGCACTGTGGTGAGTGAAGCCTAGGCGGAGAAAGAAAACTGCAAAGACAAAGGCACAGAAGCAAAAAAAATATATATATATATAAGGTACAAATAGGAACTAGTAAGCACCAGCTTTGTGAGAGCATAGGGTATAGGTTGAAGAACAGTGAGAGATAAAAATAGAAGGGTAGAGTGAGGGGACAGTTTGTGGAGGGCTTTGGATTCTACCAGACATTATTACCATTGTTGTCGATGTGGTTAGGACCCATTTAGCTTCACCCAGAAGTTACCATTTTTATTGCTCTCCATTCCTGCATCTCCAACCTACCATCTGAGATCCTTTTTCTACCTACTGAAGAATACTCTTCAATATTTCCTTAATGCAAGTCCGCTAGTGGTGAATTCTCTCAGTTTTTATTTGAAAATCTCAATGTATCCTTTATTTTTAACGTAAATTTTGCTGGCTGTAGAACTCTGGGTTGGCAGTTGTTTTCTTTCAGCAAATGGGAGATATTATTCCAGTGTATTTTGGTTTCCATTGTTATGGCTGAGGTGTCAGCTTATAAGTCAAAAATGTTCCTCTAAGGCAGTCTTTTTCCCCTGGCTTTGTACCTTTGTATTTGTTTTCTGCAGTTTTACTATGATGTGTCTAGGTATGGATTTCTTTTAATTGATTTTTCTTGGAATTCACCAGGCTTCTGGACTCTGCAGTTGATGTTTTGAGTCAATTTTGGAAAATTCCTATATGTATTTTCAAATATTGTTTCTATTCCATTCTGTCTCGTCTCTCCTTGTGGGAAGCCACGTCAATGTATGGAAGGTCTTCTCATTATATCCTCTGTGTCTCACAACCTCACTATCTTTTCCATCCATTTTTCTCTGGGCTTCATTTTGCATGATTTCTTTTGTTCTGCCTTCAGGTCATTAACTCTCCCTTTGGCTATATCTAGTTTTCTATTAAACCTTCCATTCAGTTCTTAAGTTATTATATTTTTCAGTTCTAGAATTTTTATTAGATTCTTTTTCAAGTCTGCATAACCAGTTTCTATGATTTCTAGTTTCATGCCAAAATTGTCACTTTTATTTCTTGAACACAGTAATCACAGCCATTTTGCAGTCTATACCTGATAATTCCAAAATCTGAAGGCCCAGTGGGTCTAATTCTGATATCTGCTGCTTCTGTTCATTTTTGCCCATGTTGTCTTGTCTCCTCATGTGCCTGGTTATTTTTGATCATGTGTTGTATTATATTTGAAAAGTTAATCTAGAAATAATTAGGCTAAGGATGTATTTTTATTCAGAGGCAATTGCATTTGCTTCTGCCTAGCACTTGGGGGCACTAGAAATACAGGATCACCTTAAACTGGTTTTAGAGCTTGAGATTTTCTGTGTTAGACAGATAACTCTGAGCAGGATTGCTATCCTTGCGAGAGCTGCTTTATATCCAGCCTAACTTTTGTCTTACTGTGCAGACCTTTGGGGTCCTAGTCTAGAGCAAAGAAAACACTCCCACCCCTCACAGGACTTTTGCCCTCTTAACACCAAAAGACCGTCAGAAAAGCACAGTTCAGCCTCCCATCTGCCTCTTCCCGACTGGCAAATGACCCAGATCAAAAACAGCCCAGAAAGTTAGGCTGGCCTCTCTAGACATCCCAGATCTTGGTTCTGGTTACTCTTCATTATCTTCTTAGCTCTGTGATGCTTCTGAAATCGGGGGGGTGGGGGGATGGGGGGGCTGTTTGTTTGGGTTTTGTTTTGCATTTCTTTATTGTCTTGAGTCCATATTACCTAGTTTACCATTACCCTGCATGGTTTCCATTATTGTAGCTTTATAAAAGGTATTAGCACCCATTCCCTGTTTTTCTAATCTTAGCGAGTTTTTAACAGTCTCTCAGATGAACTTCAGACATCATTTTATAATGTTCCTCACAAAATCCTATCGGGATTCCTATGCATTATTTAGGAGGGAATTGCTACTTTTAGAGTATTTAGGCTCTCCACCAGGAACAACATGTAGGATTCCAGCCCATTTATTTACATCTTCTTGTATGTCGATATTTTTTCATATGATTCCTCTGTATAGTTTCTTATTAAGTTTATTTCTAAATATATATATTTTTATCTCAGAAGCTTCCTGTGTGGTGTCACTATTTCTTCCTTCTTCGCGCCTCATTTTTTATATTGTTCAATCTTATTCATGACAGTGCCAGCATTACTATCTTCTAAAAATGTCTGCTGGTTCCTCATACATAAAATATGATATATGGCTTTAGGTTTTTTTAATCACCTACATGGCTTCCAGTGGGCTATAAAGCATCCCTTTTCTACAGGTACGTCAGATGTCCACCTTGGTTTTCTTCTTATCAGCAGGACACTCTCAGGCAACTAATGTGTTAGTACCTAGTAGATACTGGTTTTTAGGAACTCACATTATTCAGGCCCTCACAGAATGACGACTATTCATTTCCATTTTACTAGTCTAGTGTATATTTCACAACTGCCTCTGTCAATAACAGAGGCCTTGGCAACCCCATTTTGACTGGGTAATCCCAAAGTCACCTATACTGTCTGGACCTCTGGTTCCTTATTTGAATAGCAAGGGCTGAGCTAAATTTTTGTTTGTCCTCTCCAGGCATAATATTTATTATATCTCTCTTAGTAAGAAACTCGAAAAAGTGGGCACTAGGCTCGATGATTTTTTTGGGTACTCCCCCAACAGCACAGTATCTCACTGCAGTTCAGAACTCATGAGCAGCCTGTAAGCTTAACACTCAATCTTATTTCCCTTATGCCAGTTGCATGTTGACCTGCAGGACCAACTAGGAGTCTTCTCCCTGAAGGGGAAGCCGTCCACCTCCTACATCTACATAATAGAGGAAAACAAACCACAAGCAAAATGTAAGTAGGGCAAGTATATCTTCTAGAGAGCAATGGGTCCCAGTAGCTCTTTTGTTAGAGGACTAACGTATACCCAGCCAGAGTCAGATGCCCAGTCTCGTCACCAATGGCCTCTCTAGGCGAGGCTCATTCCCACATGAGGGCTGCTATCCCTTGAGTCCAGGTCTTTATGGATACATCTTCCTTTAATCTGGTTCTAGATCATGTCTCTCTCTTCTCGTTGCAGCAAAGAAGGCTCACACAGCCTCCCTGGTTGTTCCTCCTGGAGACACAGCTGAATTTGATGTTGTTTTCCACTCCCAGAAGGTTGGGAGAATGGCAGGCAACATCCACTTGTCAGTGATCAACAACCGGTACGAGGAGACAGTCATCCACATGGTGGGAGAGGGGTACGAGGATGACATCACCTTGGACAACATCCACGGGCTGGTGGCTTCCTCCAGCCAGGAGGCCTCAGATATCTCTGAGATCATCGAGGAAAACATGATGGAAGACTTCGTGGCAGGTGAGAGAAGCAGCAGTGAGGTGTTGACACCTGTTGGCTTGTGGTTCATTTTAAATAAGAATGAAATTTAAATAACAGGTTGGCTAGCTTCCTGGGAATTTAGGACTGAATCTCCTCTTTGTTACCGTATGCTCCCTCATGCCTGACTCAGTCACTGCATTCATCCACGTGTTCCCTCAAAGAACAGTTGTGGAGCATCAGTGTGCATGTGCCTGGAGTTCCAAAGAGTAATTAATGAGAGAGTCTGTCCCTTAGGGAGCTTATTCTTTGAGCTCAAATTCCCATTTAGCTAATAAGAGAAATTCAAGTTCCAGATTAGCTGAAAAGTGAATACATGTCTCTCTGTAGTTTTCCCTGTCTGTATCTTTTAGCTGGCTTGCATTGGCATCCTCTGTTTCATCCGTATCATGTACCCTAGACATTCTAAGAGAAATGGCGGGCTGGTTTAATTAGAGAAGGTGTAGGTTTGTGCCACCTCTAGAAGACCGTTCTCCGCAGCCTCACTACTCAATGCGCTGTCTGAGAACCTACAGCATCAGCATCACCTGGGAGTTGCTAGAAATGCAAATTTCACACGCCTCCCCAGCACCTCAGACCTACTGAATCAGAATTTGCGTTTAACAAGATCCCCAGGTGACCTGTGTGAACATTAGAGCTTAAGACATGCTGCTCTGCAGTTTATCAAGCACTGCGGCTTCATTTGGTTGATGATATTCTCTGGGTAGGAGAATATTTACCTCTTCATTATTATCAAAACGCATTTGCTAAACACCCTAATTGTGTGGCTGACTGCTATGAAGTGAGTTATAAACACAGTCTCACAGTTTCTCTAGGAGCTTAATTATAGTCCTGGAGTGTAGCCCTAGGCAGTCCGTACAACATGGGTTAAAATCAGTGCTCCTCATGTATCTGGTGTTTTACCTCTGTTTGTAGCTACAGGGTGGCATCTTTCTTATCAGGGGTCAAGCAGGAGCCAGCAGTGAACCCAAGTTCAGAAATCAGATTTCATACTTACAATAGAGTTACCAGATTTAGAAAGTCAGAACACAGCAGTCCCCATTTTTTTAGTGTATTTGTGTCCCAAAATTTTGCATGGGACATACTTATACTAAAAATTACTCATCATTTACTTGTAATTCAAATTTAATGGGGGCTTGTGTATTCTGTGTGGCAATTCCAGCCCTTAATAGTACTGTTTCACCAAACAAATGGAGTTGGCAGGCGGGCAGTGGGGAGCTATGTTTTCCTTTGTACAAATGGAGGTGAGGGCCAGAGTGGGTGGGTGGGTGGGTGGGTGGATGGATGGGTGGATAAGTAGACTATAGGAGAGAAAGCTTGCTGGCGAAGGACTCCAGGCGTTTCCAGTGTAACCATCCAAGGAAGGTGGGGTTGCATGAGGGTGAGGCACAATGTCTTTTAGGACCTGCCTCCGTGGGGAAGTGAGCCTGCAGAGGAGGCAAGAGGGGACTCACTGCCCCCTGCTTCTGTCCCTTAGCTGCTCTGGTGAACCACATCCAGTTTGGGGACTGCCACATTGGAAACAGCTATAACGTGAGCTTCACAATCACTAATCACAGCCAAGTGAATGTGATACGGTTCGAATGGCCCCTTTTAGCCACAGTTTCTTTCTCCCCACAGGTAAGTGAAAACCAGTCCTTGTTTTCTGCACTCCCTTAGGCCTGAGCCAACCCCAGTTTGATTGTCGGCCCATTCCCACAGATACATAGGATGGGATGGATGCATCCCTCACTCCGACCTGGTACCGGAAATGTCCCCTCTGGCCTAAGAGCAGAGAATCAGGTCACCAAGACTGATGTTGAGGAATTCCATGGAGACCTCCATGGATGAAGACAGGTCCCAGTCTTCCCATCCCCACGTGTAGACCTGTGTCCCCCATGGTGTGTGTTCTTTGGAGCATTTTTCCTGCAAAAGTGGTTCACCAAAAGCTAAAACGGGGGTGGTGGGTTTTGTGGACAACAGAGATTTAGAAAATGTTACATCTTTCTCCTACAGATTCTAGATGCCCTTCAGCATATTAAAACCTAGTCAACTTTGTTTTACCTGGAATTTTCTAACCCCTTCTTTGAGTGTCTCACAGCACACATTTTATGATTTGCTAACCAAAGCTCGACCTCGAACAAGGCCTAGGACCACGTGGCAGCAGAGCCTCACCTCTGGCCAGCACTTGTTTTTCATAGACAGCTCACTTCTGAGTTCCCTGGACACCGGATGTATCCATGGCCTCTTGCTCTGTTTCAGCCACTGAGTTTGTTCAAGCACAGAACTCTAGGGGGTTGGAGCGAGGAGGGTTGGGGACCCTACTTTGTCACCTGTAAATTAGGGTGCTCTCAGGAAGAAGTGTTTTGCTTCCTGGAGAGATATGAAGTGATAGTCAAAGAAGGTAGAGATAAGCTTGTTATGGTCCATTTACACACCCACGGGCACACACTCGGGTATACACCCACGTGTGTACACACACACACACACACACACACACACACACACACACACACACATAGTTGTAGCCTTGGGAAGTATTAAACTTTCTTCTCCCTTCACTTCCCAGAGGAGGAGGGGTTTCTTATCTATTAGAAACATGAAAGGACTCTCTATATAGGACTATATATAGTATGTATTTGGTATGTGTATGTGCATTTATGCATGTTCAATCACAAATGATTTTATTCCACAAACCAAATTGGATTTCCCATATATCTGGAACACTTCAGCAAATCTCAGCCTTTTTGGTCTCAGGACTCCTTAATACTCTTAAACATTACTGAGGACCCTCAAAGAGCTTTTGTTTATGTGGGTTATGTCTATCAATATTTACATTAGAAGTTAAAACTGAGAATCTTTAACAACATGTATTTGTTCATTTAAAATATAATAACAAACCCATTACATGTTAATATAAATACCATATTTTTATGAAAACGGCTTTATTTTCCAAAACAAAATTGTGCGAGAAGAGTAGCAATGTTCTACATTTTTACAAGTCCCTTTAATATCTGGCCTAGTAGAAGAGAGCTGGATTCTCATATTTGCTTCTGCATTCAATCTGATGCAATATCATATGTCATGTAACCTCTAGGAAGCTCCATTGTATACTCACGAGAAAATGAGAATGAAAAAGTCAAATGTCATCTTAGTATTATGATGAAAATAGTTTTGACCTTGTGAACTCCTGAAAAGACCTCGGGGCCCCCAAGGGTCACTAGATCACACTCTGAGAACTGCTAAGGTACTGTGTACATCTGTCCATAATTTGTATAGGTCATATGGTTGAGAAGTACAGGTGGTTAAGAGTGTGGTACCTGGAGCCATACTGCCTGGGTCTGAATCCAGATCTTCTAACATTAATGGTATGACCTTGAGCAAGTTACAAGTTTCCTTGTCTATCAAATAGGGGTGGTAGCTGTACATCCCATAGGGCTGTCGTGGGGGTTAGTAGAATTTTGTGAAGGTTTAGTATAGTGCCTGAAGCATGTAACAGTTTGGTAAATATTAGCTGCTCTTTTTTTTTTTTTTGCGGTACGCGTGCCTCTCACTGTTGTGGCCTCTCCCATTGCGGAGCACAGGCTCTGGCCACACAGACTCAGCGGCCATGGCTCACAGGCCCAGCCGCTCCGCAGCACGTGGGATCTTCCCGGACTGGGGCATGAACCCACGTCCCCTGCATCGGCAGGCGGACTCTCAACCACTGCGCCACCAGGGAAGCCCAGCTGCTCTTGTTCTTATGATTAAATTTCTATCTAAGAACCTCTTGTACCTCTTTAAGATGGTCTACCTATACGGGCTTGAATGATGCATTATTTTTTGCCAAGACTTTTGACCCTGCCCCTAGAGTGGCACCATGAGGCATCAAGAGTCCTCAGGATTGAACTCCCCAAAATACTAACGCAAGGCTCTTCCCCAGCTGGGCCACCTCCACCCTGGCTGTGCCAAGGACATAGCGGTGACCATGAAGTCAGACGTGCCCATCAACCTGAAGAAGATGGGGATCGAGTGCAAGCTCTCCAAGATCATGTTTCAGCTCCCTGCAGACCAGGTCCCCGACTGGGACGACCGCATGCGCATGGTCAAGTGGGTGGATGTGCTCAGAAACACGCCCGGGACTTTCACTACAAAACAAAAAGTGAGTAGGGACACCAAGCCCCAGTCTGGCCAGGCCTGCCATGCTTGGATGCCTTCTGCCCTCAAGCTCAGTGTCTCATAATTTCCTTCTTTCATGGAAGAAGGAAATGGTCCCTGTTCCACCTGACCTGGGTTTCCAAAGCGGTGAACTGAACTTCCAAGCAAGCCACCTGCCATCTACACTACGTGGACCACACAAACCACACACCTTAATTGGTAGAGATTTCATTGAAGGTTTTTTTTTTTTTTAATTATTTATTTATTTATTTGGCTGCACCGGGTCTTAGTTGCAGCATGCAAGATCTTTGTTGCCGCATGCAGGATCTTCGTTGTGGCTTGTGGGATCTTCATTTGTGGTGTGCAGGATCTAGTTGCCTGAACAGGGATCGAACCCAGGCGCCCTGCATTGGGAGCTCAGAGTCTTAGTCACTGGACCACCAGGGAAGTCCCTCTCATTTAAGTCTTGATATCTAGTTTCTAGTTGAGCAAATCCTCCCACCTCTTTCTTCTTCAGAAACCTCATGGCTAGTCTTTTAGCTACTTCCTTTTTCCCCTCAGTGTCCAGAATTAAGTTAATTATAATCTATTTCTCGTGTCAGAATCTCATCTTTGGTCCATGCGTGCCCCTCCTTTAATTATCCCTTCGTTGGTTTCTTTTTAATAATATAATAAACAGGGACGAACCCACACCCAACACAGGAAGTATAACCAGGATTACCCGGGTGGTTCTCAGCCATCCCACCCCTGCCTGTCTCTAAGACGTGGTCACTACCCTGGGATCTCATTCCCTTGATTTTTGTTTTTATTTCTTTTTAAAATTAGCCTATGCATTCTAAAAGGCATATTGTTTAGGTGTAGTTTTTAACTTTATTTTTTTTACAGGTCATTGCGTGTGGTCATCTGTATCGCTGCAGGCGGCTGTAGCACACCCGTGTCCCTGCTATACAGAAGTGCATTATTATTTACCCATTCTTCTTTTGAAAATTAGTTGGGGTTTGCTACTGTGGACGGTGTTTCTGTGAGCATTATAGTTCGTGTCACACGGTGTTCATTTGCAGGAGTTTATATTCCCAAACTGCGTCACAGGAAGTGGAATTGCTGAGTCACAGGATGTGTGAGTGCTCAGCTTTCCAAGAAAATGCCCAAGCATTTCCAAAGTGGTTCTTCGCTAGTAGGAGTATAAATTGGTACAGCCCACTTTGGAAAGCACTTGGGTATTATCTTGGAAAAATAAGAGTATTAGTCATTTCATTTTTGATAAACTCTTTTATTCCTGTCTTTGTCTGCAAACGTGCTTGCCATATTTATCACTCATATTTTGACTTTAATGAATCTTTTCATGATTATCTCCATATTGTTTTATTCTGAAGTATTTTGCTTATGCTTGGCCCTTTACTTTTCTAAATAATTTTTTAATCCATTTAAACAAGTACTGTGAAAACCCTGATGGAAACTTGATTGGAATTGGATTGTATCTATATATCAGTTTAGGAAGGATTGATAATTTTATAACATTAATTCATCCTTTCCATTAGCAAGGTATATCTCTCTATTTAGGTCTTTTTAAAGATTTTTTTTTTTTTACTACCATTCATTTTCTTTAATAGAAATAAGACTCTTTAGGTTTTTTAAATTTGTTTTTGAGTCCATTTTATTAAATTATTCTTCTAGGAATTTTCCCTTCAACTAAGTTTTCATATGCATCTTCATAAAATTATTCACAGTATTTTCTTATCATCTGTTTAAATGTCTGTAGGATGGATGGTGATATCTCCCTTTTCATTTATGATATTGGTTATGTGTATTTTCTCTTTTTTTCTTCTTGATCATTCTCACCACAGGTTTTCTAAATCTTTTCAAATAAACAGCTTTTAGTTTCATTGGTCCTCTCTGTTTTAGATTTATTTTCTGTTTCATTAATATCTATTCCTACCTTTATGATTTCCTTTATTCTACCTTCTTGGAGCATATCTGACCCCAAAACTCATGCCTGTGCAGTCGTGATGCTCTCAGTAATTTCTTGCTCAATTTCTTCCTTTCCTATTTCTGAGTCATTTTAGGTTTGGCCTCATCGTTTCTTCTGGAACTTGAATCTGTGAGTTGGTTCTCATTTGCCTGGGTAGGAAGCACTGTTTTATCTCCCCATTATTCCTGTGAGGCAGGTGTCTCTGCATCACTGAGGACACGGCTGCCTTTGTTACAGGTGATAGAGACGGATCCTGAGCCTGCTTACTCAGTACTAGAAGAAAACTACCAAGAACTGCAGCTGCAGATCAGTGCCCACGTGAATTTCGCTTCATACAAGTGCCAGACGAGCGATGTGCACTTTAAGGAGACACTGGTTCACCAGACCCGAGTGTTTGAGTGAGTCATCAAAAGCCTCCTGACACTCTCAGAGAAGTTCTTTAACTCCATCATTCACTGGCTCCTTCATCAAACATTTATTCAGTGTCCACAACAGCGTAGACCAGACATCACATCTGCGCACCAGAGGGTCTTTGTAGGTCCAATGAAACATTCAGACCCACAAAACTATTGAAGTTCACACTTGAAATCAAGGTGTAGACCTGGAAACACAGTCTTACCGGGAAGGTGGCATCAGGCAGTGGGCTTCGGTGGGAAGAGTCCTTGCAACAGCCCGTATCACCACCCAGGAACTATTCCTGTTGCCCCTGCCCCAGGTGACAGCTCGGACAATACCTACGCTAGCGGGCATGGGGTCCATCTTAGCTTAGAAGGCCGTGACCAACAGAAGCCAACATTTCTCGTAACCACTCCATGGCTATAGCTTCCAGGATCCCTGCAAGGGACGTGCCCAGTTACAAGAGTCACTACACTCAGAGAACCCCAGTGCTATGGCCTCCCTCCAGAGAATCACGATTCTTCCCAGTCCAGCCCAAAGCAAGTTACCAATCAGGCGTCATTTTTACTATAAACAAAGTTGTCTAATAATATGGCTGACATTTCTCTCTTACCAGGCTTCCACGGAAGCAGAACTAGAAAATTAATTCAAAGTTGAAATTGTCCTTAGAAGGAGAAAGGGTTATGTTAACCCTTTATCCACACTCAGGTGATACAAGGATGCTGTGGGTCCTGCTCTCAAAGAGCTCGTAGTGGGTGTTGGGGGAATGGGTGAAAATAGTTCAACTGATGGTTGCAGTACAGTGCTCTGGGTTTGCAGGAAGCATACCTAAAGCAGACCAAGATATAGGGAGAGACAAGTGTGGACAAAGTGGTGGCCCAGCTGAACTTTGGAGGAGAAATAGGAGGTGGCCAGGTGAGGAAGTGAGAAAAAGGGCCTTCAGGCAGAGAGAGCAACATAGACAGAGAGAAAGCCTGTGACTGTTCTTTGAGAATTACAAACACAAAAGCGTAAGCCACTGACATTTCTGCATTGTAAAAATTAGTAAGTAACTTGTTCAACTCATTCTGCATTTGTGGCACTTAAGGCGTCCTCTCAAATTAGTATAGAACCAAAAGGTAGGAAGCAGGAAGTGGTATCTTCTGCTGACGGCCATTTCACCTACAGCAGGGGTCAGCAAATTCTGGCCCGTGGACCAAACCCAACCAGCTGCTTATTTTTATAGATACAGTTATGTGGACACACAGCTGTGCCCGTCTGTTTATTATCGTCCACGGCTGCTTCTGCACTTCCACAGCAGAGGGAGCAGTTGCTGCAGAAATCTCTGGCACGCAAAGCCAAAAACCTTACTATCTGGCCCTTTACAGAGCATTTGTTCACTCCTGGACCTAAACCAAGACTGCGTTTTTACTAAAAGTATTCTGTTCCACTGAGATTTCTCCTCTTTATAAAAATTTGCTTTAGGATAAAGACCAGTGCTCATAAATTCACACAATCCATAAATTCACACAAGCCCCTGAGGCCAAAGCACCTTGACTTCAGGCACAGCTACATGGTCTACCTGGACCGGATAATGGGAATCTAACCCCTAAACCCCACCTTTAGACCTACTGCCCCACCGCAACCCTCAGCTCCTACTTCTCCCCTAAAACTGGGAAGAGCGTGTGTGTTTCTTTCTCTTGCACAACCATTTTCTTACATCAGGGCCTCATCCTCTTGCTGTGACTGTGATCAAGTTTAATCGTGATTCCAGAAAAAGCTTCTATCTCCCAGTTCTTGTCTTAGAGCAGGGAAACTTGAGACAAGAAAAGTCTCCACTAATTGAGAATTTGAGACAAATATGTGTCTCAGCCAGTGAAGACATCTGAGGCAGGGGTCAAATGGTTTCTGACCACAAGGACATTGTTTCTGGTGGAAAGTGATTCAGGAAAGGAGAGGCTTTGGAATTTGCACCCGAGGAAGGTGCTGTCTTGTGAAATAGAGTTTGTTTCCTCTCTCATGGGAATTTTTCAGGATTACCATGATGCAGGCTGAGAGCTCATTGCACAGGCTGCCAGTAGTATGCAAGATGATTTAAGTGCTAAACATCTGCATACTTTTACTTTTAATAGCTATATATATATTTTGTGTGTGTGTTTTAGAAGGAAATATAACAAGTATATCGCATGCATGACTTCAGATAAAATTGCTTAAAACTTGTCTTTGAAGAAATATTTAAGAAACGAAGTGACTTAAAAAAGTTAACGGTACAGATGATGTGCAGACAGGACAAAAATCTGAAGCACGTTTCTCAATTCCATTCCCTGATCTGTTTGCAGGTTTGAACTGATTAATTCAGGAAATGTGCAGCTGGAATTCAGCTGGAGCTCAGAAGAGACGGCAAAGGCTGTCAGCTTTGCAATGCCAGACAACCAAGGTAAGTGCGGTGACGGGTAAAACCCAGGGCTAGAACTGGGTCCCCAGTTATTACAAGAGGCTTGTTCATGGAGAAGCAAGCACTGCTCCAACGGCCCCCTAAGAAGCAAAGGAGAAGCAGAGCAGAGGCCTCCTGGCATCTGCAGAGCCAAAAGGGCCTGAGAAACTCAAGAGCTGAGATCTGCCTTCCTGGGGCCCACACAGATCCCTAGGAATCTTTTCTTTTAGATCTTAACCTTCTGGAAGATTACAGACTCTTGGAGAAACTGATGAAAGCTATGAACTGTCTCCCCAGGAAAATACACACCCATGCCCAATTTGCACTTTAAAAAGAGCCCAACACTTAGTGGGCAATTATCCATTAATTCTCTTTCAACTTGGAGTTTCCCAGACCTTCCTAATGAGCCCTTTTCCATGGGCCCCCAGATTATGAACCCCTACTTTAAAGCAATGATTCTCCAAAGATTATGTTCACAGCCCATTATTCTTGAGGCACGTGACCCACAGACATCTACTTGACCCACCCCCTTGAGCCAAAAGAAAACAAACATGAAAACTTGATGTAATTAATGGAAGTGTTTTTCATGAGTCTCATGTGAGAGATGGGAGCCCATTCTTTGGGCCCTGGGGCCCAAAGTATACCTGCTAGCAGAGGTGAGCCCACAGAGGGTGCCTAGGGCCTGTGAGTGGGCTGCCCCACACCTGCCCTCCCACTGCAGGTGCAGAATATCACTGGCGCTCTATCTGCCCCCAGGTTTCTCCCAAAATGACCAGCTTAGCCAGGGCACGCTGCACACGGGCAGCACCCTGGACAGTGCCATGGACCACTGGAACGAAGCTTCCCTGCCACCCTTCTCTGTGGAGCCCGTCTCAGGCATGGTGCCCGTGGGGAAGACCCAGAAGCTCAAAGTGAAATTCTCCCCAATGGAGGTTGGAGACTTCGAGAGCAATCTTCTCTGCCAGTAAGGAGATGATCTCCCAGCACAAAGCGCTGCAGCTCCTAGCCCCTCTTCTGTCCCACCACGCCCACCATTCTTTCCAGCCCCAGACCCCTCCTCAGCCCCACATTGCCACATTTCCCTTTGGAGGACAAGGAGAATCCATTCTTTTGTATAGCTCATCAACCCTCTGTAGACCCTGCCTCCCGCCCACCTCCCCTTCCCGGCCACGTACAGGATTCCACTGGGCAACAGGATGGTGGGCAGCCAGCTGGGTTCCAGTCCTGGGGCAAGCATGAACTTGGGAAAGCTTTCTTGTACCTTTTCTGAGACTCAGTTTCCTCCTATGTAAAATGCAAATGACAATACCCACCTTGTAGAGTTGTGAAGACTAAATGAGCTAATTCAAGTGAAGAGCTTTGAACAGTGCCTGGCACGCAATAAGTACAATAAACATTAGGTGGTGGTGGCGATGGAGGAGGTGGACCTGGTACATAGTAAGCGAGGGACAGATGGGGCCCAGGTCCAGTTAGAGGAGAGTCAATCCAGTAACATCTGGCAATGAAAGTCCCTGATGTGGTACCCACTCCCCGGCCAGCTCCATGGAGAACACCTACCTTAGAGGAAGTCTGTGATCCATGGCATAGGGTGGCAGAGACCTATGTGAACAATAAGACCTATAGAAACCCTGCAATCACACTGCAGGGACCTTTCCCACACCTGGGCCACCTAAGCTTGGTGCTGGGGCTCGAGGTCTGCTCACATCTAGTGTGCTTTCTCCAAGGAGCTCAGGGTAGTTTTGTAAGGATGTCTGAGTCCTTTTTTGTATCCCACTAGATGCCTATGAAAGAGCCCAGAGGGAAAGACTCTGTGCTGACCTTACAGCAGGGAGGCTTTCTCACCATTGGCAAAGGAAGTAACTTGAGGCCATAGTAAGGTACACAGAAGGAACCAGAATTCAGGCCTCTCATACTCAGCCCATTCATGCATCCATCCACTCCACAATTAATTAGTGACCACCTACTATGTACCATGTACTGTTCAAGGCACTGAGGTTATATTGCTGACCGAGACAGACCCAGCCTCTGCTCTCATGGAGTTCACATTCTGATGGGTGTCATATTCATTTACAACCACGACAGCAAAAATCGACTAAAAAGTTAAAAATAGATCAAAATAACCTTATCCCCTCAGGATTCCTAACCTACCACCTGGAGAGCAAGGCCCAGTCCTGTCAGCAAAAGGGCGGAGCTCCCTGCCCTTCTGCCATTTTGACCTGAAAGACTCGGACTACATCAGCGGTCATCGGCGCAACCCAGATCTCCCAGGGCCTCGTGGTGGGGCTCTGGATCCAAACACCCGGGTGATTGAGTTCACCAGCGTGGGCATAGGAGGGAAGTGTCTCCGGTGAGTCATTTAGGTTTGCGCTAGTTGAGTTCATATCCGTCAGTCCTTCTAAAAACTCAGAGTAGGAATTCAGAGTAGCAAGCTAGACTGACACGTAGAAGCACGCTTGCTGTCCTGGGGTCTGACTTCAGAGAACTGCCTCCGTGAGGAAGCTGTCTTCTGTCTCCCTGGTTTTGACACTCTGGAAAACTTGGAAGACATAAAAATAGGATCCCTGACCACTGCCTTGACCACAGAGGATCACTGGAACAGAAGAACCCTTGGTGTCATTATTATTCCAAAGTCCAGAACTCTAGCCACACTTGGGATCCCCAAGTGAGATGCAGTTTTTGTTTCTGCAGCAACGAAGTGCTCAGAACAGTTCTGATTCCCACATAAAGGAAGTGTGCTAGGGAACAGTCTAGAAAAGTTTCTCTTAATCCTCAAGCCCCTCTCTCACTCTCTGCTATCGATTCTTCCCCCCTTGGCCAGGACTTTTACAATACTGAACCCGACCAATAGCACCTACTCCTTCTGCTGGGTCTCTGAAGAAACTGAAAGTCTCCAGAACCCTCCAGCCTTCACATGCCTTACAGAAAAGGGCCTCATCCTCCCTGAAAAGAAAGCTGAGGTGTGTATGAATGGGGACCGCTTGACCCAGGACTTTATTAATTCTATGCCTCTCTGCATAGCAGGTCTGCGGTAGAGCATGGGTAGAGTTAGGGAGAACCGCCTAAGGGTGTGTCCATCAACAAGTGTTTCTTGAGTGGCTACTCTATGTGTTAGGCAGTCCTCATGGACAAGACAAACCCGAGCTCTCTTGATTGGCCATGGAGAAACAGAAGTTTTAAAAATTGAGATTATTAAAGCAAGGAAAGGAGAGTTGGACACCAATGCCTGGAGACTCTACTAGGACTCATACAAGAATAAGAAGTAAAGAGTTATTTTTGTCCGAGGGACTGACAGCAATGAAAGGACACAGATGTATTTTTACTTGGTCAGGCCAAAGGGCAAAACAGAAAAGTGGAGTCATGTTCCATGGTTTAGTCCTAATGTCCACACAGTGATTTGGAGCAGAGGGACAGACTTAAAGAAATACGAACTTGCTGGCCAAAACAGATCTGTGGACTCTATGTCCTGTAAATTCCACAGAGAATCTTGGAGGCAGAAATAAATCCATGAAACGGAAATTCCGAATTCAGTTGCCTTCAGGAAGACCATACAAATGAATGACGCAGGCCAAGGGGACAGTGATAGGGAATGATGGGCACCAGGGCTGGCTGGCCACAGTGCTTCTCTGGAAGGTCACCATACAGAGCAGTGGGCTCAGCGTTGCTGGTTCTCCCAGACTTTTCAGGAAAAGCCCAAATTACAAGCTTCCACCTTGAATCTTTCCATTTTTACATGCCATCCAGAGACATGGCATGAAATATGGTAGCCTAGCCAGCAGAGCCTGTGAGTGGGGTAGACCCCCTGAGAAATACTTGCTGGGCTGGGCAAACAGAGATTGATGTTGCTGTTACAGCTAAACTTACGTGCCCTTACAAAGAGGGTAGAAAGGAAGTGATGACCTGGTAGTGTCCACCCGCATAACCCCAGGGCTGGCAAGCCTCTAAGGGCACATGGAGTAAACACACAGAAGTGCCTCTAACTGCTCTGCTCCAACCTGTCTTCTCAGATTATCTTCCAGTTCACACCTTTCCATCTGGACATCTCGGAAGCATTCTGGACTTTCTTAATCCCCGAACACAACATCACAGTCCCTTTCCTGCTGGTAGGCAAAGCCACTGACCCTCTCATCAATCTGGACAAGTCACATCTCAACTTCAGTTGTCTCCTCATTGGTAAGGCTGCCCTGTTGGTTTATATTTAGAATTGGCATGACCTGTGGGGAAGGGGCGTGGGACCAACCCAGCAATGCGCTGCAGGAGCAGACATGGGCAGGGAGCTCTTCCTGGTGCCTTCCAGAAGCATGTCAGAGGGCCTTTATCACTATTCACAAGGCCACAACATATTCAACCTCTCAATCTAATTTCCATCAAGTGTCTTCTAAACCCACACACCAATAACCTAAGGAAATTTAGGAGGCTTGCTACAGAGCCTACTTGGAAGATTCCTTTGGGGCCTGGACTGACTATGTTTATTTCCAGATCCCCACGTCAGCCCCATCCTGCTTGCATGTGCCCCCAGATTATGGCTGTATCTGTTTGCTTCTTGTTCTGTGCCAAAGTGATCACATTTCTCTGCCACCCTTTCACACTTTTATCCAGCTCAACAAATATTACCGAGCCCCTTGTGTGAGCCAGGCACTCTTCTGTAAGCTGGGAATGCGATGGACAAAGCCCAAGTCCCGACCGTCATGATGGTTACATTCTAGTAGCAGGAAGCAGACTACCAAAACATGACAAAGCAAAATGTATAGCATGTCAGATGTTGATAAGTGTTCCAGAGAAGAATAAAGCAGGGTAGGGGAATAAGGAATGCTAGTGGGCAGTGGGAAGGTGACATTTGAGATGAGACTTGAAGGACATAAAGGAAGTGATTGGCAAGTCCCTTATAACACTGTGAATCTATCACATGGATGTGATGTTTTGTGTGTGTGTGTGTGTGTGTGTGTGTGTGTGTGTGTGTGTAAAATACAACTAAAGTCAGAGGATTTTTTAGTAATTCATTAGATTTTATTATTTATAAAAGTAATATTCTTTATACATCAATCAATATGGTGTTGTATAAGGAAAAATGTAATAATCATTCCCCCCCATTCTATCTCATCCTTTCCTTTCTGTCAAAGGAAACCAGTGTTAACAATGTGATGTGTATTACTTCCATACATTTCTTATACTGATACATATAAACAGATAGGAGGAGATTGTGGCATTTAGTAAGGTTTTGAACAAATAAATGAGCAAGGTAGCATAAGAATAATAAGACAAACAGGATTTAATCTAGGAATGCAATGATGGTGCATTTCAATATAATTGTTACATCAACAGATTAAAGAAGAACCAGGTGATCATACTGATATATACTGAAAAGTCATTTCTAAAATTCAGCAGACATTCTCAACAAAAACTCTAATAGTAAAATAGGAATAGAGGGAAAAACGTGAATAAAGAAGATTAACCAAAATCAAGGGGCAGATATTATCTGGTAATAAACTACTAAAGTCACTTCAATTAAAGTCAGGAATTAGGCAAGGATGTTCATTATCACCGTCATTATTGAACACTTTCTTAGTGATTTTAGCAAATACAATAGAACAAGAAAATTAAATAATTGACAAACATTGGGGAAAAAAGAGGCAAAATTATCTCATTATGCTGTTGCTGATGACTTCATACATAGATAACCTCAAGAGACTCTAGAGAAAAGCAAAACAAACTACTAGAATCAACAAGATAATGTAGGAATGACTGGATGCAAGACGTGTGCAAAAATCAATGGTTTCTCTTTCTTTTAGCAGTAAGCACCTAGAAACAAACAAAAAATTCCATTCATAAGACCTATATGATAGCTAAGGATAAATGTAACGAGAAAAGCACAGGACCTATGTGAATAAAACTATAAAATCTTATTAAAATGCCCCCAAACAAGATCTGAACATTTGTCAATTCTCCCAAAATTAAATGCAAATTTAACCGAGTTTCAATTAAAATCCCAACTAGGGTTGTCAGATAAAATACAAGATGCACAGTTAAATCTGAATTTCAGATAACAATGAATAGTAGTTCAGAATGCCAAGCAATATGCAATATTTGGGACATACTTATACTAAAAAATTATTTGCTAAATCTGGCAACCTTAGTTCCAAAATGATTGGGGTGAGGGGGGAGTTGGAAAAAATGATTCTGAAGTTCATGTGGAAAAATAAATGCTCTACAATAGTCAAGGAAAGTAAGAAAAAGCAAAACAGTGATAGGAGATGTATTAGTCAGGGCCCTGTCAGCACGCTGGTGACATACCCAAAGCCTAATTCGAAAGAGTCCGATGCAGGGGTTGTTTACAGAGATATGGGCAGGGCTGAGGGGCCTACCAGCCCCCATTAACAAAAGCAGGAAGGCATCGGGTCTGAAGGAACAAGGAGGATCCCAGGAGAGCTGTGACCCAGGCAGAGCAGCCACCTAAGAGGAACAGGCAGTTGATGGGGTAAAGTTCTAGAAGGAAGAGGTAGAGTCCCTTTGGGAGGAAGGATCCTTGTAGAGCAAAAAGAAGGAAGAGAGGAGGCCAAAGGCCGAGGAGCTGGGAAGAGGAAGGGAAAGAAGCTGCGGAGCCTCTTCTACGAAGGCTTCCTCGTGCCTCCTGAGGTGGGCCAGGAGCAGGCACGAGGCCTCCCTGAGGGCAGTGTTTCCCCCTCCAGGCAGAGAGGCCAGGGAGACCGTGAAGATCATCAACAAGGAGGAGCAGAGGTTCCATTTTGCCTTCCAGGACACCTCCCGATATTCTGAAGGTTTCAGCAGCAGCCTGGTCGTGTGTCCCATGGAAGGCTGGGTCCCACCGCTGTCCAGGTAAACAGAAAGGAAGGCCCCCAGGACTGCACTCGCCCAACATGGCAGGGTCCCAGGCCCACCAGCCAGGAGAATCGGTTTCCCTTCGAGTGCCCCGTCCCTGAAGTCTCTCCCCACTCTAAAATTTAGATATTACAATTCCATCTCTGTCCTACTTATTCCCTGTTGTCAATTTTCCTAGTGAATTGTAGAGCATTGAGAACTTTAAGCTCTTGTTCTCAGTGTTTTCTTATGTTTATATTCTTTTCCTTGCTATCCACTGTGTTTGCAAATCCATAAAGCAGTGGCCTGCCGTGCCTGGCAAATCTTCAAAATTCATCGTGATTTGGAGTTAGGATGCCTTTTCCTCCTAGTGTATAATAGTTTAGTATTCAGCCTCTTTAACAGGTTGGTCTAGTCATCTAATCTGCTGTCTTCGTCCCCAACCAGGTTCCCAATTGATATTTTCTTCACACCGAAGCAGGAAGGAGAAGTGAACTTCAATTTGATCTGCAATGTGGAAAAGAAAGCCCACCCTCTGACCTTAAATGTCAAGGCTCAGGGCTACTCTATGAATGTAGAGGTCAAGTGCAAGGACAAGACTGGCACCGTCACTCTCTTGACTCCCAACCAGACCACGACTCTCAACTTCTATGAGGTAAAGATGAGAGAGGGCCTCGCTCTCTCTGTTTCCACACTGGCTGGGAAAAGCAGTACAAGTGAATAGTCGCTGAATCTCTGTTTCAAATGCCGGGGAGACCAGGAGAGCAGAAACAGGCCAGGAGCAGCTCCACTCCCAGAATGTGTATGGTTCTGATGTGAAAGCTTATTTTACTTTCCAGAGGGTGGAGAGATGGGAGAGAAGGGGGAAATGCTTGTCTTAAACCTACAGAAGGATGTTTTGCTACCAAGTGAGATCTAGGAATTAAATTGTCATCTCACTCTTCTCACCTAGTAGCTCTTGCTGGGCTCTCTGACTACTCTCTGAGCTAATGAAACTCAACTCGCGAAAATCATCTGCCTTCACTATTTCCCACAGGGTGTTTTCCCCCAACGTGTTGCGTATCCTGACCCCACAGAAGGGAACCATGGTTTGCATTCACTCAACATTCAACTCTGTTCTCTCTCAGGTGGCGTTGAATGAATGTGTCCAGTGTGAATTCAGCTTCATCAACACCGGCAAGTTCAACTTCAGCTTCCAGGCAGAGCTATCCGGCCCCAAGTCCCTGCTGCAGTACTTGAAATTTTCACCCATGGATGGCAGTGTGGATGTGGGGCAGAGTGCACAGGCCTCCCTGTCTTTCCAGCCATTTAAGAAATGTGTCTTGAAGGGCCTGGAACTCAAAATCAAGGTGAGACCATTTAACATTGTCCGACACTGAACGCATTCACAGCATTCTGTCTTGAGAACTATGTCTGATGGCCACCCTTAGCTGCAAGGAAGGATGGGAAGTCAAGCATGTTTCCCAGGCACATTGGCAGCCAGAGTCCTGCTAATGAGGAGGCCCTGGGAGGCAGCTGTTGGGTAAGGACTGGCAGTCTCTGCACACCCCTCCGCCTTCAGGCTGAATCATCGCTGCAGGAGCAAAGCAAGAGCCAATGTCAGGCCCAGGTGCAGAGTAGTCCACCTTGCTTTCCTTAAATAAACATGTAAACTGTTCATCAGAATCTCTGCAGATGGAGCCCTGAGACCTGAATTTTTTTTAAGCACTCGACTGTTCCCCTCCTTCACCTGAGGGCGTAAGGGCCCTTTCCTCTCACTTCTAATCACACTCCACCTGCCATTCCCTTCCCACAGATCAGCCACGGTCCAACATTTTTGTGCAGCATCTCAGGCTGTGCCGTGAGCCCAGCCGTCCATTTCTCCTTCACCAGCTACAACTTTGGGACCTGCTTCATCTACCAAGCTGGGATGCCCCCATACAAACAAATCCTAGTTGTCTCCAGCAAGGAAGAGACGTCTATGAGGTAAGCAGACTTCCCAGAGCTTCCAGATGATTCTGCCACTCCTGTGGGTCCTACAGCCTCCACACAGGTGGGGTCCTGCCAGGACAGAAAAGGAAGGATTCTGGGAAAGCCTCAGACACAGGTGGGCGTGAATCCTGAGTCTCCGTTCCCCGCCGCTAACACTCATACTTGGATAGCCATGAGCTACTCTGCTAAAAAAAAATCCTCTTCTGGAAATGAGGAGGGCAATGCCGAGCGACCTGACAAGAGGTTCGATGGCTTCCACTTATTTTCCGCATGTAATAGATGTGGGAACTGAGGTTTGGAGAGTTAAAAAGTTAATTTCTCAGGCGAGTGACCTTGCAGCAAATGGCAGATCTAAACTGAGCCTGAGCCTTCTGATTCAAATCCAGCCTCTCTGTGCCATCCCTGTGTAGAATGTTCCAGTCCAGGTTTCTGGGCCCTATTCCAGACCTAAGAAAACAAAACTGGCCCAGAGACCTATGTTTATTCAAAGTTCTCCAGGTTAGTACTCTGCAAGTGAACTTTCTTCAGTGTCAGAAATGTTGTATGTCTCCACTGTCCAGTGCGGTAGCCTACAGCTGCACGTGACTGTGGGGCACTTGAAATGTGGCTAGTGCCACTGCAGAACAGAACTTCATTTTATTTTATTTTAATTAATTTTAACTTTAAGAGCCACGTGTGTCTAGTGGCTACCATATCACATAGCACAGGTCTAGGTTCAGATCCCAGCGCTTCCCTAGCTATGTGACCTTGGGCAAAATTCTTAAACTCTCTGTGCCTCTGTCTCCTTGCCTGAAGTGGGGGATAGTCGTACCTCCCCACAGGGCTATTAGAAGGATTAAATTAGTAGAGAGAGTACTTAGAACAGTGCCCGGAACATAGGAAATGCTCAGTTTTTTTTATCTGCTGCTACTGTTGTGGCGGTGATGGTGGTGATGGTGCTGGTGACGATGATGATGATTCTCCTGAATGTTAAATTACAAGAGTGTCATGTACTTTTAAATACTAATTTAAAATCTTATCCACCTACACTCCTCCTTGCCTGATTTAATCTGAGTCTTACTTTGCTTAAGGCGTTGCGCTCTATTTTATTGCCTCAGCCAGAGTCCTTCTCTAAATACCCGGAAGGCAGATGAGGAGGGGCTGTAACGGAGGTCTACGTGCTTCCTGCCCACAAGTGAAGGGGGGTGGACATGATCTTTGAAGGTCCCTTCTAGTTGAGCGATTAGCAATAATAATAATAGCTCACCTTTCTGGAATGTTTCCCCTGTACCCTGTCTAGTGACTGATTTAGTCATTTTATCTCATTTAATCCTCACAACAATTTTATGAGGTAGCCATCACTACCCGCATTTACAGAGGAGGAAACAGAGACGCAAATGGGCTGAGTAAACTCTTCTCAGGTCACATGGCTAGTTAGGGATAGAACCCGGATCCACACTCCTGTCCGTCTGACTCTGGACACATACTCCTCCCCACTGTGCTTAACCACCCAGTTACTTCAGGAAGCCCCCCCTTCTTATGAAAGGGTACAAAACCATGAGCTGCCTTATCAAGGAAGAGAGGATAAAGAAAGTGAAAAGAGCACTGGGCAAAAGGTCATGAGACTTTGCATTTGAGGCCTGGCTCTGCCAGGATCTCTGGATGTGATCTGGGGGAAGTAACTCGACAGTGCCCGGGAGACCACGGGCTGGATCACTGCTGAAGTCCCTTCCAGCCCTTACATTTGGACTCCAGGAAAACTGGGCAGGACATCAAGCAGTGGATCCAGCTCAGAGAAACAAGGGACAGAATCTCCGCCACTGGGTCAGGCATCCGAGAGCTTACACACCTTCCTGCTGATCTTCTCCAGCTTAGAGTGTTTGTACACCAACACCAGCCACCTCGAGGTGAACTTCCGAGTTGATGTGGTGAAGCCAGGAAAGACACTGGAGATTCCCATCATCTTTTATCCTCGAGAAAGTATCAATTATCGAGAACTCATCCCCTTTGAAATCAATGGGCTCTCACAACAAGTAGTTGAAATCAAAGGGAAAGGCACTGAAATGAAGGTAAGAGCCAGTTGGGGAGATCCTCGGGCTGGGCGCCCCTCCTTCTTGCCCTTCTTTGCCCACCTGAGCCCACCTTCCACCCCCTCCAAGTCTCCTGCCCCCAAGCTGCTCTGTCAGGGGGTCAACCAGTCCCACCCAGGGGTGAATCGTCAGATCAGACCCAAGTGAATCACATAGATCTCGTTCAATACCAAACTTTACTGTATCAAAGGATACAAGTAATCACAGGAGGTCACTGGAGAAACACTCTTTTTCTTGGAGAAGTTTGAGACTATCAGATGCAGCATCCCGAGCATGTCCTCTTCGTCCCACATTAGGGCGTGTAGTGTTTTCAGGTTACGAGGTAAGACTTGTTTTAAGCTCTGTATGCAGACAAACCTTTCAGTCATGGGACATTTTTCCTTAACACCACACAGACTGACATTCTCCAGCCAGCCACAGCTCCCAGGATCCTATTTGACTGAGGGCCTTCCTTCTAACCAGGTGCTCCTAATAGGAAGGGACTGGTCCTGTCCTGCTGCTAATCCCAGTGTCTTCCCAGTGTCTGGTTAACATTTAAGGTGTCTGTCTGGTAGGAGCATTTGCGTTTCATAGGGAGTTTTGGAAAACTGAAGACCTTCCAAGATCCTCGGCAATGCATGGAACGTTTCAGCAGCCAAGAGAAAATGGGAGGGGTGTATTCCGGCAGCCTTCCCATCAAGCCGAGAGCAACAGGACCAGGCCACCTGGTGTGTCTGCACCCGCGCCAGTGATGGGGTCTCTTCTGATGTCATTGATTCATTCGAGTGTTCATTCGTTCATCACTCACTCAGCACCCATTGTGTCAGGTGCTTTGCAGAAATCCTGCAGAGGAGGCTTAAGCATGTTCTCTCACCTCCAGGAGTTCACAGGGTGGGGCTGGAGACCCTTGCCTTGGTACACAAAATGGAAACATATGGGCAGGATAGAAAGAGCGTGTAGGGGAGGGGTGCAGTTTAGTGACTGGTCAAATGACAGTGACCAGTGGGTGCTATTCGTGTGGGTCACGTCATCCTGGAGGACAAGGCCCAGCCTGACCTTGGCCTGATCCAGGTCAGCATTTTGATCAGTACTTCAGATGAGGACTTTGAAATGTACGTGCTTCTCCCACCTCCGCTGCCACCATCACCTCTCACTCCTAAAGGCTCTCGCTCCTGCCCTCTTCCAGTCCATCTCCACAGAGGAGTGAGCCAGGGCACCCTCCCAAGACACACACTTGATGGGGCCACTCCAGGCTGCACTGGCTTCCCACTTCTCCCAGAAGAAAGCCTGACCCCTCTCCGAACTGTCTTCCCGTGTCTCCCTCTCGCTCCCAGCCACGGGCTGGGAGTCCAGTCCACTCCCTCCAGCTCAGGGCCTCGCCACAGCTTGTCTCCTCCCTCGGGATCCAGCCCCACACCACCCTGACGCAAACCCACAGGATCCCACCCTTCCTTTAGCTCTCAGTAGGAACATGCCTTCCTCAGGGAAGCCTCCCTCACCCCCAGGCTGGCTCAGCCCCTTGTACCCTGAGCTTTTCCTTCCTAACATCTCTGAACCCAGCCGTAATTATGTGATTGTGCAACAAGTTGTTTAGTGGGCATTTTAAGCACATAAATGTTTGTTGAGTGGGCGAATGCCCATCCGATGTGAAGAATGAGGGACACAGAAAGAGAAGGAACCAGCCTTGCCTCACCAGGGTACCCATATCGTATTTCTTTTTCTCATTAACTGATGAACCCTCCTTCCCTGCTCTCTTTCTTGTCCCACAGATTTTAGTCCTCAATCCAGCCAATAAGACTGTGAAGTTAGGAGCTGTCCTGCCTGGACAGGTGGCGAAGAAAACGATTTCCATCATGAACGACAGCCAAGCCCAGCTCACCTTTGACCTGTCAGCCCTGTTCTCGATTCCAGAACTCCAGGACCCCAAGGTTGGTGCTCGGGCCCCTAGTGGCATCTTCATGCCCCATCTCTCCCCCCACCCCCCGCCCCGATGACAGGGATGGCCGCGGTTCTCGTGCACCTTCAGTGTGCCGGGCAGTTCTGAGAGCTCTCCCTGTGCTGCCTCTGGTCATCTTCACAGAAACAGTGTAGGGTGGTGCTTCTGTGATTCTCATTTTACATGTAAGGAAACCAAGGCTTGGAGAGGCTGCATGCCTCTAGAGGGCAACAGTGATGTAGAAAGAGAAGTGCCCTTGCTGGATTCAGAAGATCTGGGCTCTAATGAATATACATATATCATCACAGCAGAAAATTTGAAAAAATTTTCAAATACGGAAAATCACAAAGCAGAACATTTCGCCTATAATCTCATACCCAGAAATAATCACTTAACATTTTGGTACCTATCTTTCCCCTGTTTTTCCTACACATTTTTAAAATAACATATTAACGTTCAGATTGTTTTGAAACCTGCTTTTCCCAAATTGAAATAGCTCCTAAACATTCAATGTCATTTGTGCCTCTATACCCCCATTATGCAGATGGACCAATCCTCTGTTTCTGCTCATCTCAGGTGTTCCTGATTTTTTATTTTTATAAGCAGCATTGTAATATCCATGTAAACAAAACTTTGTGTGAATCCATGACCTTCTGCTTAATACATACTCCTAGGAGTGGGCTTCTTGGACCAAAAGGAAGAGTATGTTTCGATATACGTCACTCATCTGCCCCCGAAAGCTTGTCCCTCCTTCCACTTCAATCCGCTGTGTGAAAGAAGCATGCTTGTTGCCAAATCCATGTCCTCGAGCTCCCTAAATAGAGAAGCTACAGTCCTGGCTGCCGTCTACCCATCTCACAGTGTTTGGGTGGCCCTTTGAAGATGGACCAGGTGTATTTCATTTTGAGGATGGACTATATCCATTCCTTCATTCAATTCATTCTTACATTTACTCAGTAAGTCAGTGCTACGTGCTGGAAATATAAAGGTGTGGCTTAGTCAGCTTGGGCTGCCATAACAGAACACCACAGACTGGGTCGCTTAAACAACAGACGTTTATTTTCTTACAGTTCTGGAGGCTGGAAGTCTGACATCAGGGTGCCAACATAGTTTCTGGTGAGGACGCTCCTCCTGGCTTGCAGACGACCACCTTCTTGCTGTGTCCCCACATGTCAGAGAGACGGCAAGCTCCAGCTCTCCGGTGTCCCTTTTTATAAGGGCGCTAATCTCATCATTAGGGTCCCACTCTCTTGACCTCATTCTAAACCTAATTACCTCCCAAAGGCCCCATCTCCAAACACTACTCACATATGGACTTGGGAGGACACAGTGCAGTCCATAGTAAGGTGAATATGACATAGACTTTGGTCTGGTGGAGTTCACAGTCTTTTGGGGTCACAGACACATGAACAGTCCCAGGAAAGCCTAGAAGCTGCAGAAGCAGGGTGCGATTCAGGACCAGGGCTGCTCAGAGGAGGGCCTCACAGTGGAGAGAGGTCTGAACTGCGTCTTACAGGATGAAGAGGTATCTCCCAGGCAGACAGGTTGAGGAAGAGTGTTTCTGGCAGGCAAGATTATATAGGCTCAAAGGGGTTGATGCTTTTGGAATCCTAGGTGTGATTCAATGTGGTAGGAGTGTTGTGGACCATCTGAGGATTGCAGGATACAGGAACACTGGCTGTGAGAGGCCAACCAAAGCAGGAGACCCAGTGGGCATCTCGTCCTTGGACCCCGCATCACCCACTTTGCCATCCAGAGAAAGAGGGAAAACCTGCTGCTTCCCTTTCCTCATTAATCCAAAGTAAAGTCCTCATTCCAGTGGGTCAGGGCCCCTCACAGTTCGGCTGCACCAGTTCTGCCTCTTGAGGTGGTGAGACGAAAGCTGCCAGAATGGCCTGGACCGGCACTGTCACCCCGGGGGGTCACTTCCATCATTGTGTTTTGAGAAATCTCTAAGGTCGCTTTCCTATTGTGATTCTCAGCCGTTATCTCACTCCCCCCGCCCCCCCTCCCTGCCCGCCACAGTCCACTTCCGGTGGCTGCTCAGCACTCCGTAGGGAAGGGAGCTCAAGGATGAAAAGGGCTTGACTTCCTTCAAGCTGATTTTGATTTGATTTTTACCAGGACCAAGGGGAGAGAGCAGCCCCTTATATTCAAGTTCCAACAGCGGTTCTCAAACTTCAGAACACATGAGTCCTCAAATGCAGGTTCCAAGCTCTCCCAAGGAGACTGGTTCTCTTGGGCTGGGGCAGGACCCAAGAGTCTGCCTTTTAACCAGCACACTGGGGAATGTGATGCAGGGAGCCCAGGGAGCGCGCCTTGAAAACCACCGGCGCACTGAGTCTTTTCTACTTGCTCTTACTGTTTCCTCCACCAGAGAACGGGGTTATTTGCAAGGGGTTGGAAAGAGAATTAACACTGATTGAATGCCTGTTACGTGCCACACATTTTGTACGGGTGGTCTGGGTCTTCACCGTAGAGTAAATCACAGAAAGTTTCAGTAACTCACCACAGGTGACACAGCTGGTGAGAGGGCAGAATGATATTACACCTGGCCTGATACGGTCCCAGCAGCAGGACCCCCCGAAACGGAGCCTCAGGAGCACCCCACCCTCAGCTGCTGAGGCTCGTTGTCATTTTATCCAGGTCATCACCTTGACACCATCCCGCAACATCACCCTGAAGCCCAAAGAGGTCCGGAAGCTGGAAGTCAACTTCGCCCCGAAGAAGCGTGTCCCTCCCTTCTCCGAAGAGGTGTTCATGGAGTGCATGGGGCTCCTGCGGCCCCTCTTCCTCCTCAGCGGCTGCTGCCAGGCCCTGGAGATCTCCCTGGACCAGAAACATCTTCCCTTCGGAACAGTCGTGTGTCAGACACAAGCCACGCGTCGCGTCCTCATGTTGAACACAGGCGACGTGGGTGCGAGGTAGGAGAGCCCTCTGGGCCTGGATTCCCATTTAACTATCCCAGGACCCTCTAAAGTGGTCAAGATATTGTCCCCATTTCACAGATGAAGTTGAGGCTCAAAGTGGTTATATGACTTGCCAGCAGGGACCCACCCAGGCACTACTTGGGGAATGCTGCCATCGCCGTGCCCACTGCGCACCACACACCTGCAGGGGGCGCCCTTCACACCGACCTCAGTTGAACAGTGCCCTGAGGCTGTGGTATGGCAGCCTTGGCACTGGAAGCACTGGTCTGCACCATCCACCCTCTGTGTCCTACCTGGACCAAGTGCCAGACCACAGAGGGGGTGACCACACAGGGCCATCGGATCCCAGTGCCACCAAGAATAGGGGCAACTGTCATGTGAAGGGATCATCTCCACCCCCCTGGTCAGACCTGAGAGGCAGTGCAGGGAGCAGCTATGGCCACAGTCTCAGGAGGGTTCCAGTCCTGGCCCGACCACATCCTAGCTGTGTGACCTCGGGTACACGTGTAAGCGTGTTCACGCACATGCCCCTCAGTGTGCCACTTCCCACCCTGCTCAGCCCCAAGGGAGAGCCTGGAGATCCCACCCAGGAATGACCTGGCCTTTGTCCCACTGCCTCTGCTTTGCCCAGTAGTCTGAACCTCCCAGCTAAAAGCACAGGCAAAATCTCTTTTCTCAGCAGGATTGAGGACACCCCAAGGATATTAGTAAACTACTTTGTCTCCTTTTGTCTTGGAAAAGGTTTAAATGGGATGCCAGAAAATTTGAGCCTCATTTCTCCATCAGCCCGGAAGAGGGCTATATCACCGCAGGCATGGAGGTTTCTTTCGAAGTGACTTACCATCCTACTGAGGTGGGCAAGGAGACCCTCCGTAAAAACTTGCTCTGCTTCATCCAGGGTGGCAGTCCTCTGAGCCTAACCCTGTCTGGAGTCTGCGTGGGACCACCTTCGGTAAAAGAGGTCAGTAGGTGCTGCCCACAGATGGGCCAGTGGCCAGAGTGGGCCCAGCAAGCCCCACAGGAGAACTCAGTCAGGCCTTCTAGAAACAAGTGGCCCTGTTCAAACAGTCCTTGGTGCCCACATCAAACATGTAGACCTGCTCCCTCCTACCACAGGGCCTTCGCACATGCTGTTCCCACCGCTGATATATTCATGTCCCCCTCTTCATCTAGTTAATTCCTATTTATTCTTCAGCTCTCAACTCAAGCATCTCATTCTCAGGGAAGGTTGTATTGACATCTTGGGCTAGATCAAATTCTGTCATAAGCTCTTTAAGTAAGGGGTGAACACCTTTCGCTTTCTCTATGGTTAAAAAGTGGGCTTGGGGGGCTTCCCTGGTGGCGCAGTGGTTGAGAGTCCACCTGCCGATGCAGGGGACATGGGTTCATGCCCCAGTCCGGGAGGATCCCACATGCCGCGGAGCAGCTGGGCCCATGAGCCATGGCCGCTGAGCCTGTGTACCCGGAGCCTCTGCTCCGCAACGGGAGAGGCCACAACAGTAAGAGGCCCGCGTACAGAAAGAAAGAACGAAAGAACGAAAGAAGGAAGGGAGGAAGGGAGGAAGGGAGGAAGGGAGGAAGGAAGAAAAAAATGGGCTTGGGTTAATCCTCTGCTAGCCCTGTTCCTGGAAACCTAACAGTGGAAACCTGATAGTTCCTGGCAACACTGCTTATGGTCATAGACACCTGATCTCCATCTCCTGTTGTTTCAACAATGTTATATAAATGGAATCATGCAGTATGCTATAAATGTGTATGTACAAGTCTTGGCAAGAATATATGCTTTCATTTCCTTGGGTAAGTATGTAATAGTGGAATGGCTGGGTCATAGGGTAGGTATATGTTTACCTTTTTAAGAACCTACCAAATTGTTTTCCGAAGTGGTTGTGTCATTTTACATTCCCATCAGCCACGTCTGACATTTCCACTTGTGCCGCATCCCTGCCAATACTTGATATGGTCAGTTTTTTTTAATTTTAGTCATTCTAACAGGTACGTGGTGATATCTCATTGTGGTTTTTAATTTGCATTTTCCTAACGACTAATGATGTTAAGCATCTTTTCAGGTACTTATTTGCCATCCATATATCTTCTTTGTTGAAGTGTCTGTTCAGATCTCCTATTTTTATTTGGGTTGTTTGTTTTCTTACTATTGAGTTTTGAGAGCTCTCTGTATATTCAGGACACAAGTTTTAAATTTAGATCCTCAGTCTGTTTAGAGTTCATTTTCATATGTAGTGTAAGACAGGAATCAAAATTCATTTTTTTTTTGTACATGGATATCCAGTTCCAGCAGCATTTATTTAATCGATTATCCTTTCTCCACCAAACTGCCTTTGTACTTTGGTCAGAAACCAATTGATAATATATGTGTGGGTCTCTTGCTAAACTCTGTTCTCATCCCACTGGTGATCTCTTTAACTCTCTTCACACCACTGCGACATTGTCCACGTTGCTAAGCTCAATGGCTAGTTCTCATGGCTCATCTTACTTGACCTGTCGATAGCATTTGACACCTTGAACAAGCCCCTCCTCTTTCACGCACTTCCTTCATTACATGGCCTCCAGGGTACCACCCTCTCCTGGCTTTCCACCCACCTTATTAGCTGCTGCTTCTTGTCTCCTCTTCTGATTTTTCTTAACATTGGAACACGCCAGTCAGGAATTAGTCCTGAAATTCCTTCTTTTTTCCTAAATACACTTACTTCTTGATAATTTCATCCAGTTTCTTGGCCTGAAAAAAACATTGCTATACTGACAACACCCAAATATATATAGAGAGAGGTAGATATAGATAGATAGATAGATAGATATAGATAGATATCTATATATCTATAGATATATAGATATCTATATATATATATATATGGCCTGAACCTTTCCTTGAACTCCAGATTTGTAAATTCCACTGCCTGCTTAAGGTGCCTGTTTTCTTCCAGGTGGTGAATTTCACCTGCCAGGTACGCTCCAAGCACACACAGACCATCATGCTTTCAAACCACACCAACCAAACCTGGAATCTGCACCCCATCTTTGAAGGCGAGCACTGGGAGGGGCCCGATTTCATCACCCTGGAGCCCCATCAGCAAAGCAAGCCCTATGAGATTACCTACCGGCCCCGCACCTTGAATGTGGAGAACCGCAAGCATCAGGTAGGTTGAGCCCCACCTCCCCCACTGTTTTCCTGGCATGGTTGGAGGGAGGAGTTGTGTGAGAGAGAATGTTAAAACAAGAGGGGACCCCACAAATGATATTGGATCCACGGGGAATCATGTCCAAAGCTTATCAAGTCCACAGCTTCCCTTTTCGTCCATGTATTTTCATGTTTAGGGGATTCTCTTGGAACCAGGGGCTCAGTTCTAAAATGGAGTCCTCAACTAAGCATCAAGCAATTGATACTTAGTTTAAGTGCACAAATAGCATCATAGTGACTGTAATAAAAATGAAAAAAAAAAAGAAGCCACAGTCTTCCACCTCCCCTCCCCAAAAAGAGCTGTTTTCTTCCGTCTTCACTACCAGTCCTTATTCAAATACAGCCATAGCTACCATCACAGCATCCTCAGTTTTGCATCCTGTTTACTTTTACTTTACATTATATCATGAGCATTTTTCTATTTAACTATGTAATCTTTGTGATAATCATTTTTAACAACCGACTAATATTTCATTGAATGACAGTTCCATAATTTATTTAACATCCCCCAGTTGTTGGACGTTTAAGTTATCTCTAAATTTTCATCAATATAAGTAGTTCTAATATACACATGTATGTATACATGTAACTTTTTCTGCTGTAGGGGTTTTTCTTCAGTAAGTTCCTTGGGATGGGATCCCTGGTTCAAATACACATGAACATTTTTATGACTCTTGGGAACATATTCCCAAGCTGCTTTCCAAAAGTGTTATGCTTATTTGCAGAGCCTCCACTAATCCTGTGCTACTGCTATGCCTGAGAGGTAGCTAATAAAGGACCCTCTGTGTCATTCTGACCACATTTCTTCTTCTCTTAGGGCACCCTCTTCTTCCCCCTCCCAGATGGGACCGGCTGGCTGTATGTACTGCATGGGACTCCCGAGCTCCCCAAAGCCGTGGCCAATATCTACCGTGAAGTGCCATGTAAGACGCCCTACACTGAGCTCCTGCCAATAACCAACTGGCTGAACAAGCCCCAGAGGTGAGGAAGTGGGGGAGACGGGGGGAGGACTCGCACCGTCGAGCCTAGCCCCTCCCCTGGTCAGGGCCCCTAGAGGACAGTGGGGGCTAAAGAGTCAAAGTTCTGTGCTGTGGCCAGGCATTGCTCAACTGAGCCCCAGAGAGAGTCTCCTGTTCAGCGCTCTCTGTGAGCAGCTGATAACTTGAAAATCTCCTAGAACAGAGCCTGGCACAAAATAAGTGCTCAGTAAATGTTAGCTGTCATTATTATTATCAAAACGATAATTGTGGTTGTTATTATTGAAAGCCCTGTCTTATCACCTAAGCCACTGGCCAGAGAAGGACGTCCCTTGGGTCTTGTACTTGCAGTGAGAGTGGAGGAGAACAGAAGACCTAGAGGAGCTTGAGGCCAACCAGCCTGGTCCCCTTCTTTTATGGAAAAGAAGCCAAAGGCTGGGAGAAGAGAACTGCCTGCTCAGCATAGTGGATGAAGGCCCAGACCCAAGCTGAAATGCTAGTTCTGCCAGTAACTAGGCCTTGTTAAATGAGCTGTCATCTTCCTTCTCTCAGCCTCAATTTCTTCCCTAGTAAGATGGAGAGGATAACGAGAGGTACCTCCGACAGGCACTGTGAGGACTGAAAGCCCGTAATGTAACGCGCGTGGTGCACTGTGAGGACTGAAAGCCCGTAATGTAACGCGCGTGGTGCACTGTGAGGACTGAAAGCCCGTGATGTAACGCGCGTGGTGCACTGTGAGGACTGAAAGCCCGTGATGTAACGCGCGTGGTGCACTGTGAGGACTGAAAGCCCGTGATGTAACGCGCGTGGTGCACTGTGAGGACTGAAAGCCCGTAATGTAACGCGCGTGGTGCACCGACGCAGTTCTGGTACAAAATAGGCGGTTAGTGAATGGTAGTTACTGTTACTGTTAGTGACAGAGTGAAGACTAGAACCCTGGGCCCGTGTGCTTTCCATGAAATCAAGAGTGGAGATGGCACCTTGCCTTCTTTCCTTTGGGCAAACTGTCTCATTTTGTCTGTCCTCTCTTCTTGCACCCCTGTGCTCCCCCAGATTCCAGGTCATTGTGGAAATGTTGAAACCGGAGAAGCCCGACCTAGGTGTCACCTTAAAGGGCCTTGATTATATTGATGTGCTGTCTGCCTCCAAGAAAGACTACAAGCTGAACTTCTTTTCCCACAAGGAGGGACTGTACACAGCAAAGGTATCCACCTGTTAAGGGCACTGCCCTGGGACCCCAGAGGTTTGACCCTGAGGCTGATGAGCCCCGTGTTGGGAGTGAAGATGCCCTCTCACAGCCAGCCTAGCATCATCCTGTTAGGCTGACCATTTAGAGGGACCAGGCAAAGGCATTCAGGATTCCCAGACTCTTCAAGATGAGACCAGATTGCAGGGCTAGCCAGCCAACGTGTAGGTCCATTCCAAGCCTTCAAGGTGGCAGAATCATGAAAATCTCTAAGCAGTAGGTAACAGTGGAAGAGCAAACACCAGACCACAAAAATAGTAACAAAAGATCCCTTTTCTGAGGGCTTATAGAGTGTCCAGCATCATGCTGAGCCCTTGACACAGCTAGTAACATCAGAGCCAGGATTCAGCTTAGAGCCATCGACTCTAAGACTCCTCAGGGTCTTTCACACGTGAGCGGTTTGTCCTAATTCATTCGTCAATTGAACAAGCATCTCTTGAGCACATGCGCCATATGCTATACACTATGTGCTGGTAATGCAGCAATGATCAAAAGTAGGCACAGTCTCTGTTCTCCTGGAACACACAGTCCAGTGGAGGGAGATGGACATTCATCAAATAATTGCACTATGAATGCATACTTATAAAATGGCCTAAGTGCTGTAAAGAAAAGGAGCATATGGGTCAGTGGCTCACTGAGAGGTCAGGGCTGAAGAGAATTACAGAGGAATTACCCGCTTACAGGTGGTACTTGAAGCCAAGATGGAGGATGGAACCACCTAGGGAAAGATTTTAAAGTGAAAAAGTAGCACGTGAGCACAAAGAAACGACAAGAATAAAAGGCAATAATAACAAGTACTGGCAAGGGTGTGCAGAACATGAATCCTTCACGCAGTGCTGGTGGGAGTGTAAATAGTGCAGCTGCTTTAGAAGACAGTCAGGCAGTTCCTCAAATGGATAAACATAGAGTTACCATAGAATTCAGCAATTTATACCCAAAATAGGTGAAAACGTACGTCCACACAAAAACCTGTACGTAAATGTTCATAGCATCATTATTCATAAAAGCCAAAAAATGGAAACAACCTAAATTTCCATCAATTTAATGAATAGATAAATACAATGGAATATTATTTGGCAATAAAAAGTAATGGGGGGCTTCCCTGGTGGCGCAGTGGTTGAGAGTCCGCCTGCCGATGCAGGGGACACGAGTTCGTGCCCCGGTCCGGGAAGATCCCACATGCCACGGAGCGGCTGGGCCCGTGAGCCATGGCCACTGAGTCTGCGCGGCCGGAGCCTGTGCTCCGCAACGGGAGAGGCCACAACAGTGAGAGGCCCGCGAACCGCAAAAAAAAAAAAAAGTAATGGGAACAAAGTACTGATTCATGCAACACTGAAATGAACGCTGAAAACATTATGCTAAGTGAACGAAGTCAGTCACAAATGGCCACATATTATATGATTTTGTTTAAATGAAATGTCCAGAATAGGCAAATCTATAGGAACAGAAAGTAGACTAGTGGTGCGTAGGACTATAAGGGATGGATTTGGGGAAGTGGGAATGATTGTTACTGGGGACAGGGCTTCTTTTGGGGGTGGTGAAAATGTTCTAAAATTGAGTGTGGGGATGGTTGGATCACTTTGTGAATGTATTAAAAAAGCACTAAATTGTACACTTTAAATGGGTGAAATGGGTATAGCATGTGAATTGTACCTCAATAAAGCTGAACGGAAATATGAGACATAAAATATATATCAAGAGGTTCTAATACCCATCTAATAGGAGCTCCCGAAACAGAAAAACAAGGTAATAAAAGGAAGAAAATACTCTATGAAATAATTGAAGAAAAAAAATGTCCAGAGCTATTTGACAAAGTCTGAGTCTTCTAACTGAAGGAATCCACCAAGTTGCCAACCAAGGAAAAACAGACTCACATCTAAGTACATGAGAACAAAATTTCAGAAAACTGGGATAAAAGAGAAAGTCCTAAATAATTCTAGAGAAAATAGATGGAAGTAATATTCACAATAACATCAGATTTCTCATGGCAACACTGAATACCAAAAGCAATAGGGTAAGCTATTCAAACTGTTTAGAATGACTTTCAATTTCGAATGCTTTTTCCAGACAAGACTATCATGAGAGCAAAATAAAGACACTTTTAAACATGCAAAGACTCAAAGTAACCAACCCATATACACAATCCCTATCTGAAAGAAGTGCTACAAAATTTAAAAATTTTCTTTTTTTCTTTTTATAATTTGTACACAATTTATGTTTACGTTAACAGATACAGTGGAAAATATGAAACATTAATTCTAATTAGCAAAATGATTCCTCTTATAAATGAATCCAAGAGGAAAGTACAGGATACAATGAACAAAGAATCAAAATTAAGTTGATAGGTAATTTCAAGTAATTGCTGAAAAGAAATCTGAAATTAATATTTCATGTGACCTCAATATAGGAAATAGCAAGGGGAGGGATAAAATAAGGCAATGAAAAAAATTTTCTTTCGTTTGGAAGCAAATGGGGAGATAAGAGATTTTCTCATTCATAGAGAAGGGTAGGAAGAGAATTAGAGCTATTTGTAAACTGTAGGTATGAACAGAAAAATACCAGTAAATATATTTATTAAAATACAAGTGAAGGGACTTCCCTGGTGGTGCAGTGGTTAAGAATCCACCTGCCAATGCAGAGGACACGGGATCGATCCCTGGTCCGGGAAGATCCCACATTGCCGCGGAGCAACCGTGCGCCACAACTACTGAGCCTGCGCTCTAGAGTCTGTGCGCCTAGAGCCCGTGCTCTGCAACAAGAGAAGCCACTGCAATAAGAAGCCCGTGCACCACAACGAAAAGTAGCCCCAGCTCGCCGCAACTAGAGAAAGCCCATGCACAGCAATGAAGACCCAACGCAGCCAAAAATATAAATAAAGAAATAAATTTATTTTTTAAAAAATAAATAAACTACAAGTAAAATTTTGGGTAAAAATGACAACAAACCCAGATCACAGGATCTCTTTACAGTAACATATATACTGAAATGAACAATAACAACCTAAAAGTGTTTTAAAAGTCAAAAACACTTTTACTTCTGGTTATGTTGGAGTAACTAGACCCTCACGATGAACAACCATAAAACTGGACAAAATATCTGAGGTAACTCTTCTTAAGCATCAGACAGCAGGCAGCACAATACTGCAGTCCATCAGAGAGAAGAGAAACCTATGCAGTGAGTCCTGTGATTGTCCTCTCTGGCTTGTGACAATTTCCTGACTGCTGTGTTGTCAGCTCTAGAGCAACTACTAAAAATCTATTATTTAAAAATATAGGTAAGAAGCCAGTAGAGGAAATGAAATATATTACAAAAGATTACACATTGATCCAAAAGAAGGCAGGAAAGTAGCAAGCAAGGAATGAAAAAATAAGAGACAAATGGAAAAGAAATAGCAAAAGGGCTGGCTTCAACCCAAACACATAAATGATTGCTTTAAATGTAAAAGACTAAACACTCCAATTAAAATACAGAGGGTATCAGAGCACTCTCAATTTAAAGACAGGAAGAGATTGAAAGTAAAAAGGCAGGTATGTAAAGAACTATTACCACCTACTGTAATAAGATAAACAGCTCAAGGCATTAAAAAAAGCAAAAAACTGGAGTAGACTCTAGGTCACAGAAGTAAATATGTGAATGACCAAGAAGCGCATGAGAAAATGCTCAACATCATCAGTCATCCAGGGAAAGAACTGAAAAAGGGGAGCAGCTTATCAACAGGTCAGACACAGGGGTGAGGGGACAACGCACTGCAGTTACAAGTGTGAGCTCTGGAGTCAGGCCAGCCTGGGTTCTAATCCTGGTTCTGATACCACTCTGCAGGTGACAAGGTAATAACTTGCTAAGCCCGTTTGCTCATGTTTAGAAAAACCAGTGAGGGGAATAGTCATTGTTGCCTACAAGCTGTATGAATTAAATAAGTACTTCCAGTGCCTAGTACACAGTAATCAAGTGTTAGATGCTATCATTATCATTATTGTTATTATTAACTATTCCAGCAGCAGCAGGAATTGGAGTGAAGCCCACCACAACATGAACCTCTTGAGGTCTTGCTTGTTCTCCAGGGCCACTCAGCTGTCCCCACTGGGGACACCATCTTCAGCACTAGATGGTGCTGCTCTAGCCTCTCCTAAAGCAACCCAGGCTCCTTCATGCTCTCTCACCTGGGAGAAGCCAGAGCGGAATACCTGAAGAGAAGGGCTGGCTGGCAGGGTTCACAGGGGCTGGGAGGGCCTGTGTCAGCCTGGTCCCTGTGCTTCACGCACTGCGAACAGGGAGAAGGATCGTGTAGACGGCGGAGGACCCTGGGCTAACCCCTCTGCTCTGCCCCACTTCCTCCCACTCTCTCTGTGAACCCAGGTGATCTTCCGAAACGAGGTGACCAACGAGTTCCTATACTACGTGGTGAGTTTCAAGGTCATCCCTTCAGGCATCATCAAAACCATCGAGATGGTGAGCCCTGTCCGGCAAAGCACGTCGGCCTCCATCAAGGTGGAGAACCCCCTGCCCTACTCGGTGACCTTCTCCACGGAATGCAGGGTGCCCGACATCAGCCTGCCCTCCCAGTTTGTGGTGCCGGCCAACTCTGAGGTATGGCCCTGCCTGCCAGGGGCTCCCCGCCCCCATATCCGTGCTGGAGGCTCCGCCCAGGGGGCCTCTGGATCCACGTTCTGCATCCCTTAGTTGGGCCAGCCTTGGCGGTGGTCGGGAGGGCAGGGGATGATCGACTGGTCGACAGCGCTCCTGTTCTCTCCTTTCCTCTGCTGCCCAAGTCCTCACATAAACCAGGGCCACATAGAGCTTCGGTTCAGGCATGTAAAAGGGACTTGTCTCTATTATGTGTTTGTTTGCCTTGCTCAAATTTAAAATATTCTTCTTGTTTTTCCTAATTACAAAAGTCACATAGAATATATGTGGTGAAAAGGACAGCAAGGGACACATAATAGTGTATCAAGTGTACAACACACACATTTGTCTATGTGCTTGTTTATGCGCAGACCACTTCAGGGAGGTGGCCCAAGAAGACTTTGACAGTGGTTGGGCAGACATGGCCCGGAGTTATGAACTGGTGGGAAGATAAATGCTCTTTTCATCAGTTTGTCACTCCAAACTCTCACTGTCCGGATTCCATCAGAATCTCTTCTGTTTCCCCAGCTTCAGCCCACCAGGCCTGTTCCCTGCACTCCCACTCTGTCTCTTCCTTCACTTTCAGAATCTAGTTATCTGTTTTGTTCTTCAGAGAGAGTCTCCATGCCCTTTATTTTATTGTATTTTTATATTTTTCACTGTGAACGATACAGAAAAGTATATAAAACATACATATACATATATGTATGTGTACATATAAACATGTATATGCATGCAAACATGTTTGTTTAAACAAAAAAATATGAAATAAATATCTGTTAAACCAATACCCAGGCCAAGAAATTAAAACCTGCCACCTCCCCAGACACCCCTCTCTCCCTGACTCCTAAAAGTTGCCACTATCCTTATTTTGTAATGATCATGTCTTGCTTTTAAGCAATATAGTTTAGTTTTGCCTGTTTTTGAACTTTATGCAAAAGAAATCATACTATATACATTCTGTAATGTTTCATTTCTTTCGCTCAGAGTTCTGAATTGTGACGGTCCTCCATGCCGTTGCCCACAGCTGAGGTTCATTCATCCTCACCGCTGTAGACTATCCTAAATGACTAGACCACAATTTAGATCTCCATCCTACTATGGCCAGACATTTGTGTTGGTTTCAACATTTGGCTATCGTGGAAAATGCTGCTATGGTTCTTTTTGCACAAGCGCCCTCTTGATGCACATGCGCCTGTATCTCTCCACAGTGTACACCCGGGAGTGGAATCCCTGGGTCATAGGATGCGCCTGCCTCTAACTGCCAATCAGTAGATAACTGCCAATCAGCAATGAGAGTTCACCAACCCTTGGTATTGTCAGAATTTTTTAAAGTTTACCAATCTGATAGACTCTTCATAAACTGATAACTCCCTTTTTACATACAGATTGATTTTAGTTGAGTAATAGTCTGTGTAGGAGATTTGCCTCTGTGCTCATGAATGAGAATGGACCACAGTTTTCCTTCCTCATACTCTTTGTTCAGTTTGGGTGTCACTTTTGCTAATTTTCTCACTTTCTCAATTCTGTGAAAGAGTTTATAAAAGATTGAAATTATGTCTTCTTTGAACTCACTGGTGAAGCCACTGAGAACTGGTGTTTTCTTTGTGGGAAGATCATCTACTACTGATTTAATTCTTTCAGTGGGTTATTGGACTATTTAGATGTTCTGTTTCTTCTTGAGTCAGTAATAAGAGCCCTTCCATTTCATCGATATACTGAAAATATTGGTATAACATTGTTACTATCCTCTTATTACCTTTTTTTTTGCTTTTTGATTTTTTTGGTACTCAAAAAACCCTCATTTTTTAAAATTAATTTTTATTGGAGTATAGTTGCTTTACAATGTTGTGTTAGTTTCTGCTGTACAGTAAAGTGAATTAGCTATACATATACGTATATCCCCTCTTTTTTGGATTTCCTTCCCATTTAGGTCACCACAGAGCATCAAGCAGAGTTCCTCTGCTTCTCATTAATTATCTGTCGTATACATAGTAGTGTATATATGTCAATCCCAGTCTCTCAATTCATCCCACCCCCGGTATCCATACATCCGTTCTCTACATCTGTGTCTCTATTTCTGCTTTGCAAATAAGTTCATCTGTATCATTTTTCCAGATTCCACAAATAAGTGATATTATATGATATTTGTTTTCCTCTTTCTGACTTACTTCACTCATTCTCTAGGTCCATCCATTTCTCTGCAAGTTGCACAATTCCGTTCCTTTTTATGGCTGAGTAATATTCCATTGTATATATGTACCACGTCTTCTTTATCCATTCTTCTGTTGATGGACATTTAGGTTGCTTCCATGTCCTGGCTATTGTTAATAGAGCTGCAATGCACATTGGGGTGCATGTGTCTTTTTGAATCGTTTTCTCAAGGTATATGCCCAGTAGTGGGATTGCTGGATCATATGGTAGCTCTATTTTTAGTTTTTTAAGGAACCTCCATACTGTTCTCCATAGTGGCTGTATCAGTTTACATCCCCACCAACAGAGCAAGAGGGTTCCCTTTTCTCCACACCCTCTCCAGCATTTATTGTTTGTAGAGTGTTTGATAATGGCCATTCTGACTGGCGTGAGGTCATACCTCATTGTAGTTGTGATTTGGAGTTCTCTAATAATTAGTGATGCTGAGCATCTTTTTGTGTGTTTGTTGGCCATCTGTATGTCTTCTTTGGAGAAATGTCTATTTAGGTCTTCCACCCATTCTTCGATTGAGTTGTTTGTTTTTCTTGATATTGAGCTGCATGAGCTGTTGGTATATTTTGGAGATTGATCCCTTGTCATTTGCTTTGCTTGCAAATATTTTCTCCCATTCTAAGGGTTGTCTTCTCGTTTTATGGTTTCCTTTGCTGTGCAAAAGCTTTTAAGTTTAATTAGGTCCCATTTGTTTATTTTTGTTTTTATTTTCACTACTCTAGGAGGTGGGTCAGAAAAGATCTTACTGTGATTTATGTCAAAGAGTGTTCTGCCTATGTTTTCCTCTAAGACGTTTTATAGTGTCCAGCCTTACTTTTAGGTCTTTAATCTATTTTGAGTTTATTTTTGTGTATGGTGCTAGGAGGTGTTCTGATTTCATTCTTTTACATGTAGCTGTCCAGTTTTCCCAGCACCACTTATTGAAGAGAGTGTCAAAAAAAGCTTCATTTTTAATTTAGCTTTCTGACTCTGTGCTTTTGCCTTCAATACTTTCTCAACGATTTTCTTCTCCTCAATAAGGAGAGCATGTTTGATCCTGTCACTGACACATTTAGCACACAGGGAGCTACCAGAGGCCCGGCTGACGTGTTTTTTCATTTTAGACAACCTCATAAGAACTTTAGGTCTCACAGCACGAATCTTATTACCTTTTTTATGTGACGTCCCCTTTTCATTTCTAATATTGGTTATTGTGCCTTCTCTCTTTGTTTCTTGATCAACCTTGCTAGAGGTTTCTCAACTGTTTTGTTTTTTTTTTTCCAAAAAAGCATCTTTGGGCTTTGTTGTTACGCTCTATTGTATGGTTGCTTTCTAGTTGATTGATTTCCACTCTTACCTTTGTTATTCCCTTCCTTCTGCTTCCTTTGGGTTAGTGTTGCTTTAACTAATTTCAAAGATAAACACTTAGGGAATTAACTTATAGTCTTCTTTATTTTCTAATATACACACTTAAGATTATAAATCTCCCACTAAGTACTGCTTTAGCTGCAGCATACAAGTTTTTATATTTATATGTAGTATTTTTTATCATTAAGTTCAAAAGTGTTCTAATTTTCACTATTATTAATACTTCTTTTTTGACTCCTGGTTTATTAGAAGTTTCTTAATGTTCAAAGATGTGGATTTTTCTAGTTACCACTTTTTAAAATTATTTTGTGGTCAGAGAATATATTCCATATTATTTCCGTACTCTAGAATTTTTTTAGACATGCTCTATGGCCCAATATAGTCTTTTTTTAAAATCCTCCTTCTCTTTTTGAAAAGAATGTATTTGCTGTTTTGTTGTTCAGTTTTCTTTACCCTTACTGATAGTTTTGTCTGCTTGTTTAATCAGTTTTAGGAGAATATATTAACATATACTACTATGATTGTGTATCTGTCTATCTTTGTAGTTCTGTCATGTTTTGCTTTATGTATATACTTTGAAGCTATATTACTAGTTAAATAAAAATTATAATATCTTTCTGGTGACTTGAAACTCTTTTCATTATAAAGTGATCTTCCTTGTCTGTAGTAACACTTTTTGCCTTAAAATCTATTTTGTCTAATATTAATATAGGTTTCTTTTGGTTAGCATTTGCATGGTGTGGGGTTTTTTTAATCATCATACTTTCAATCTTTCTCTATCCGTATAATCTAAACGTGTCTCTTATAAACGGTGTACAGATGAGATGGATTTGGTTTTTTAACCCAGTCTAGCAAGGCTTCCTTTTCACTTGAGCATTCACATCATTTATATTGAGTGTAAATAGTGACATATTCAGGTGTACATGCAAATCTGTACTTTCTGTTTATCTTATCTGTTCTATGTTTTCTTTTTCTCTTTGTTTTGTAGTGATCTCTTCCTGGCATGTCTTCATTGTCTATAGCAATATTATTCTGCTCATCATTCACCTTTTTTATTCCTTTTCTGTTGTTCATTCTAACTTTTTCCATGCTTTTAGAAGGAAAAGGTGGCCCTGGATACCTTTTGTAGCTTCACGTAACTAAGATTCTCTCTTCTGTTGTTACCACAAATATTTTTTAAAATACAGCTTTGTACTTTTTAGGGTTTTTTTTTTCCTTTTTTCTCCCCACCTTTATCTGAGCTTTATCTTTCCTTTGCCCTAAGTGTCTCAGTCACAGTCAAATAGATTCTACTCTCAGAGGTTTCTCTCAGCACAAGGTTTTGTCTTAGAAGGTAGTTTAAGTAACTTGGTTTTAAGCTGCCCCACGTCACCCAATCTTATTGTGACATGTTTGCAGTTAGCGATAAACGAGAGCCTGAGATCATCCTTCCAGCTTAGGCTGCTGTTGTCAGTTGTCCCGTCGAGTTTCCCAGGTTGAGTGGGACCCTCCATCTAGGGTGATTCTCTGGCTCTCAGACTGATGTTCCTTTGCTCTCTCTCCCACTCCTCCCATACAGTGGCTTACTCACACCAGTCTCATGGCTGTGAGTAATCAGCCCTACTCACCCATCTTTTGGAGTTGGTAGCTTATCTTTTCACTTAGTTATGTTATAGATGTTGTCGTTAAGCTGGTTGGTCTGAGTGTTTTGTGGGGGTTTGGGAAGACTGTGCAGCGGCTGCTGCTATCATCTTGCTCAAAACCTGACTGGTTTTAATGTATGACGTGAGGCAAGAGTCAAGTTTCCTTTTTCTCCAAGTGAATATAAATCATCTCAGACTGTGTTACTACAAAGACCGTCTTTTCCGCACTGATTTACACGGCCATTTGTGAAATAAATCAAGTGTCCATATATGTATGGATCTGTTCTAGGTTTCCTATAATATAATAATGACTCAATTTCTGAACTTGTACCAATACCACGGCATCCTAATTATTACAGTTTTATAGTATAGTTTGATATATGGCCAAGCAAGCAATCACTCTAGCTTTATATTAAGACTTAATAATCTCTTATATTCTTTTTTTTCAAGAGTACCTTAGCAAGCATAGCATTGCATTTTTGGCCCTTTGCATTTCCATATATATATTTAAATCAGCTTGTCAAGTTCCTTTAAAAAAAAAACTCTGTTGGGATTTTGATTGGGATTAAATTAAGTCTATAGATTATTTTAAGAATGTATATGTTTTCTGGGGTATTCCCTGGTGGTCCAGTGGTTAAAACTCCACACTTTCACTGTCAAGGGCCTGGGTTCAATCCCTGGTCGGGGAATTAAGATCCCACAAGCTGCGTGGTGCAGAAGGAAAAAAAAAAGAATGTATAAGTTTTCTGTTGATCCACAACAAATTATTCCAAAACTCAGCAACTTAAAACAACAGACATTTATTACCTCCACAGTTTCTGAGGATCAGGAATCTAAGAGCAGCCGCCTAACCGGGTGGTTTTGGCTCAGGGGCTTTCATGAGGATGTCAGTTGTCAGCCAGGACTCTAGGCATCCCTAGGCTTGACTGGGGCTGGATAATCTGCTTCCAAACTCACTCATGTGGTTGGTTGTTGGAAAGGTCCTAGTTGCTTGCTGGCTGTTAGCTGGAGGCTTCAGTTCCTCACCATGTGGCCTCTCCCGCGAGCTGCTTTCAACGAGGCAGCTCACGTACCTTAGAGTGAACGATCTAAAAGAAAGCGAGGGGACTTCCCTGGTGGCGCAGTGGTTAAGAATCCGCCTGCCAATGCAGGGGACCCAGGTTTGATCCTGGGCCGGGAAGATCCCACATGCCACGGAGCAACTAGGCCCATGCACCACAACTACTGAGCCCGCACGCCACAACTGCTGAGCCCGCGTACCACAACTACTGAAGCCTGCATGCCTAGAGCCCGTGCTCTGCAGCAAGAGAAGCCACCGCGATAAGAAGCCCGCACACCGCAACGAAGAGTAGCCCCCGCTCACCGCAACCAGAGAAAGCCCGCGCGCAGCAACGAAGACCCAACGCAGCCAAAAATATTAAAAATTAAAAAAATAAAAGAAAGTGAGGCAGCAAAGAAGAAAGAGCATGCACAAGACAGAAACCACAGTCTTTTCCTCTTAATCTCAAAAGTGACACGCCATCTCTTCTGCCACATACTTGTGGTCACATAGACCAACCTGGTTCAGTGTGGGAGAGGACTATACAAGGGTGTGAATACCAGGAAGTAGGGGTTACTGGGGGCCATCTTGGAGCCTGTCTGTCATAGGCGAGAATTTGAATCTTTATAGTATTGAGATTTCCAATCCATGAGCAAATCTCCATTAAGTCTTCTTTAATTTCTCTCAATAATGTTTTTTGTTTTCTACGTAGAGGCTTTACTCATCTTTTATTAGATTTATTTCTAGGTTTTGTATATTTTGATGCTATTATAAATAGCATCTTTTTAAATTTTCATATTCTAAATATTTGTTGCAATCATTTAGAAATGTAACTGATTTTTGTATATCACCTTTTACCCAAACAGCTTATAAATAAAATTCACTTAATAATAATTTAAATTGTAGATTCTTGTATTTTGTACATGTACAACCATATCATCTGTAAGTAATTACAATTTTGTTTCTTCCGTTCTAAACCTTTTCCTTTAAGTACTTTTTCATGCCTTATAGGGCTATCTAGGACCTCCAGAACAATGTTGACCAGAAAGGCAACAGAAGGCATTGTCTTGTTCCTGATCCTGAAGGGAAAGCTTTCAAAGTTTCACCATTTATTATGATGTTTGTTTTGGGTTTCTTATAGGTACCCTTTATCAGATTAAGGGTATCTCCTTCTATTCCTAGTTTGCTAAGAGCTTTTTTAAAAACACTATGAATGGATGTTGAGTTTTATCAAATACTTTTACTGCATCTATTGAGATGCTCATTTGATTGTTTTCCTTTTAATTTGTCAATGTGGCAACTGATTGGTTTTTCCAGTGTTAAACCAACTTTTCATTCATGGAATAAGCCCAACTTAGTCATGTAGTATTCTCTTTTTTATATGTTGCTGGATCAGTTGGATAACATTTTTATTAGACATTTTGTATATATGTTCAGTAGGGAAACTAGCATCCAATTTTCCTTTCTCCTTGTTGGATTCTGATGCCAAGTTGAGGTAGGTTTCCTCTTTTTCTTTTCTCTGGAAGAACTTGTGGAATATTAGATTGGTAGAACTTAAAAGTAAAGCTTTGTGATCTGGAATTTTGTTAAGGGAAATTTTTTGTTTTATTAGTGATTAAATATCTTTCATGGTTATAGGACTATATGGGTTTTCTTTATCTTTTTGAGTCTGTTTCTGTAATTTATATTTGTTTATACATTTGTCCATTTTCATCCAAATTTTTTTAATTGTGGTAAGATCATGTAAATTTTTGTACTGTATTCTCTGTTAAACATCTACAGTAATTTTAGTGGTATCCTCTTTATTTTATTGTTCAGGAAGAAGTAGTTTTCTTTTGTTTTTTTTTTATAAATTTAATTTATTTTATTTTTGGCTGTACTGGGTCTTCGTTGCTGCATGCGGACTTTCTCTAGTTGTGGCGAGCAGGGGCTACACTTCGTTGCAGTGCACGGGCTCCTCATTGCAGTGGCTTCTCTTGTTGTGGAACACGGGCTCTAGGTACACGGGCTTCAGTAGTTGTGGCTCACGGGCTTAGCTGCTCCGTGGCGTGTGGAATCTTCCCAGACCAGGGCTCAAACCATGTCCCCTGCATTGGCAGGTAGATTCTTAACCACTGCGCCACCAGGGAAGCCCAAAAGTAGTTTTTTTTTAAAAAACAAAAACAACAATACCTACTCATGATAAAAACAAAATTTTAACCCTACAAAAGTACATGAAATAGAAAGTAAAAGTCCCCACAGTCCCATTTCCCCCATCCTAAGATAACTACTGGTAACAATTCGACATACCCTTGTCTCTTTTCTGTACATACATAGACATAATCTTCTTCACAAAAATAAGCTCATATACATTTCTAGAGCTTTATATACATTTCTAGAACCTTCTTTCTTCCACTTAAAATATTACCAGCACCTTTTATTTCAACGCTTAGAGCTTTGCCTCTTCCTTTGTAATGGCTACGTAATATTCCACTGACGTGAATAAAGAATACTTTATTTACCCAGTCTCTTACTGCTAATGCATTTGAATTGTTTCCATTGTTTTGCTATTATAAGCAGTACTCCTTGGTTCTTGTTTTGTTTTGCTTTGGATGATAATAGAGGAAGGAGAAGGCCTCCCCCAAATGATGATAGGACCCAGGAAACTGTTCAGAGATGGGCTACGAGCAAAGAAAGAACTGCCTGACCTTCAGCCCTCCTGCCCCTCCAGCCCACCCACCCCCATCTCCATAATTATGCTTCTCAAGAGAGGATCCAGTACCTTTTTTTAGATTCAAAGAGATTCCAGATATAGAAATACCCAGACTAGGGAAAGGTAGAAGGGGTCCAGAGGAGGAAAAGTGGGCTGGTTTGGACAGAGGTCCCCCAGGCTCAAGGTCAGTATGAGCATCTGCTACCAACCTGCTGTGAGGTCACCGGGGGGCAGAGGATGGGTCAGACGTTCAGTGTCACCCGAGCCTTCATCTTCTATTGCAGGGCACATTCTCATTTGAATTCCAGCCCTTGAAAGCTGGAGAAACCTCCGGGAAACTAACACTGCACAACAGTGATTTGGGTTACTACCCATATGAGCTCAATTTGAAGACCACGCCAGCACTGCCTGAAAAGCCTCTCCACTTCCAGGCTGTTCTCGGCAGTGGCCAGAGCATCTTTGCCAAGTTCACCAATTACGCCCGGCAGAAGACAGAATACTACTGCAGGGTGAGCAGCCCCTGCCTCACCCTCTGCCCTATGCGTTCCAGAAGTCTGGGCTCCAAAATAATGGGAGGGGGACACGGCGGGTGCAGAAATGTGAAACTCAGACTCAAGTGCTTTATCTAGTTGGAAACTCCCAGCTAGAAACAAAGAGTACCAGGCCTGGGTTCTTCCTCACAGACTTTCTAGCGTAACAAGCTGGGGTTGGGGTAGGGGGAGTTTTGCTTCCCACAACATACTCAGTGGTCAGTACAGTGAGACAATAGAGCTTAGTGGTCATGAGTATCAGCTGTGGAATCCAGCAGACCTGGATTTGAATCCTGGCTTCACCGTTTACTCTTTGTATGAATAGTTTACTAACACTCTCACAGGATAGCTGTCAGGATTTTTAAATAGGTATATAAAACTAATCCTCGCCCATAGTAAGTGTTCCATATGTGTTAGCTATTAAATCAGTGTGAATATAGGATTAGCTACTGAAACAGAAAGCCCCGCAAACCAACAAAATAGTAGTTTATTCCTCTCTCAGATAGCAGTGTGGGCATAAGCAGTTTGGGCTGGAATGGCAGCTCCGTGACATCAGGCACCCAGACCCTTCTTTCCTGATGCTCTTCCCTCTATAGGGAGGTGCTGCGGTGCACACAGACCAAGATGGTTTATTGTGACATCCACACTGCAGCCAGCTACCTGGGGAAAACGGGGAAGCTGCATACATCACTGCCACTCACATTCCACTGAAGAAAACTTCATGTGACCACACCCAGCAACAAGGGGAGCTAGCAGTGTAGCCTTACACTGGGTGGCCGTGTGCCCAGTTATCATCAGAGTCCCATGGCCATGGTCACAAGGCATAGGCTCTATTTTTAACTGAGGTATAGTTGATGTACAGGATTTTATAAGTTTCAGGTGTACAACGTAGTGATTCATGATTTTTAAAGAGGCATAGGCTCTTGATCATCCCCATCCGTCAGGAGAAGCCTGGTTATTCTGTGGTAACAAACAGCCCCCACATCTCAGTAGCTTAAAACAACAAAGGTTTGCCTCCCATTCGTGCTTCTCTATCCAGGGAAGGTCAGCAGGGGACTCTGCTCATCACAGCCACCCGGGGATCCAGGCTGAGGGGCAACCACTATCTCAGATGTTTCCAGTCATAGCAGCAGAGGGGTGAAAAGACCCCAGAGGGACTTGCTCTGGCAAATAAATGCTCTAGTGTGGAAGGGACACCTTGCACTTCTCCTCTCAACTTATTGTCCAGAACTAGTCCCACCCGTCCACGAGGAGCCAGAGTCTCCGGTCCTCCAGGGGCAGTGGAAGGAAAGAAGCACGGGATACGGGGGGGCAGCACCCAGGACTGCCGCCCATATCATCCCGCTGTGTGTCTGTTTAACATCTCTTGGCCTTGGTTTCTCTGTAGTAAAACGGGGATAAACTAGTAACACCTACTCTTCAAGGGAGTTTTAAGGGCACAGCTTTTGTGTAACCTGCCCATCCTCACGCAAGCGTAGGTTGCTCATGGCGGAGGGTGGAGGGCTCGGGACGGACATGAACTGCTGGTTTGCTCTTCAGAGTCCTGGGTGAGCTGAGCGTGTTTGTTCTCCTTTCAGACCGACTGTCCAGACTTCCACACGGAAAAGTTCATCTCCGCGGCCCCCGGGGTGCAGGGCGGCACCGAGGCGAGTGTGGAGGTGTACTTCGAGCCCAGCCGCCTGGGCGAGAGCAAGGGCATCCTGAGCCTGTCATCGCTCGTGGGTGGCGAGTACATCATCCCCCTCTTCGGAGTGGCTCTGCCGCCCAAGCCGCAAGGCCCCTTCCTGATCCGAGCTGGGTGCAACATAGTCATCTCCTTCAAGAACGTCTTCTACCACCCGGTCACCTTCTCCTTCACGGTGGAGAACCCGGCCTTCTCTGTCCGCGCCATAGACTCCGTGAAGCCCAAGAAGATCAACAACATCACGGTCTACTTTGGAGGAAACCCATCAGGCAGCAAAACACCCATCACCAGCAAGCTGATTGTAGCCTGCCCTCCCGGCGAAGGCAGCGACACTGGAATTAAATGGGTTTATTACCTGAAGGGGATCACCCCCTAGTGGGAACCAGGGCCCGCGGCATCATGGAAAAGCCGTCTCCTCAGCCTTAATACCTATGTGTGGTTCTAGCCCTGCGAAGAATAGAGAAAATAATCAGAATTCTAAAGGTACTGTTTTATCCTCCAGTTCAATTACAGGGGCACTTATTTCTGCATTATATGAATTCCAGATATCTGTATGAAATATAGATATTCCATATTAAACATGGTAACTACACGAAACAGCTATATTTTACTTGACAAGGACAAGTCTCTTCATTTAGTCTCTTAATATATCTCCAAAGCCCAAGCACTATGTAATAATGCTCATGTTTAATAAGATGACACAGGTCTTACACTCATGACCTTCTATCATACAGCACTTAGCAGTGTATGACTCTGGGGCCCCTTTTTTTTTTGCGGTACGCGGGCCTCTCACTGCTGTGGCCTCTCCCGTTGTGGAGCACAGGCTCTGGACACGCAGGCTCAGCGGCCATGGCTCACGGACCCAGCCGCTCCGTGGCATGTGGGATCTTCCCGGACCGGGGCACGAACCCATGTCCCCTGCATCAGCAGGAGGACTCTCAACCACTGCGCCAACAGGGAAGCCCCAGAATCTGCATTTTAATGACACCTCCAGGGGGGTTGTGTGCACACTGCAGTGCAGAGCACTGCTTTAAAGGCACCAGCAGAACTTGAGACTTTGCTGAATCCACAGCCCTAACGCTCTTCATTAGAGCCCTGGAGAGGATTTCACCAACTCTGCTTTCAGACGAAGTGAATGAAATGGTTGCCCGCCCCGCAAAGTCCCTCCTCCCACCCACTCCCCAGAGGCAGAGCTGGGGGGAGGGGAGCAGTTGGCCCACCACCACCTTCTTCTAAACGGGTGCCTTTTCAACACTTCTAAACCTAGTATGATAAACAATCGTTAAGACTGCAGGAAAGACGGAGGAAGCCGCGTAGAAGTTGGCTAAAGCACCCACGGTCACAGTCGGAGCGTGATGAGACTCAAGATTCCTCTAACTGGGACTTCCCTGGTGCCGCAGTGGTTAGGAATCCGCCTGCCAATGCAGGGGACACGGGTTCGAGCCCTGGTCCGGGAAGATCCCACGTGCCACGGAGCAACTAAGCCTGTGCACCACAACTACTGAGCCTGCGCTCTAGAGCCCGCAGGCCGCAACTGCTGAGCCCGCGAGCCACAACTACTGAAGCCCGCTCACCTAGAAGTCTGTGCTCCACAGGAAGAGAAGCCACCGCAATGAGAAGCCCACACACCGCAACGAAGAGCAGCCCCCGCTCACCGCAACTAAAGAAAGCCCGTGCGCAGCAACAAAGACCCCACGCAGCCAAAAATTAATTAATTAATTTAAAAAAAAAAGATTCCTCTAACTGTGAAGGTCAGGACTCAGATATGTTCCCTTGGGGCTGCAGGGCTCCAGCCACCACCCCAGACACTGGCTGCTACAGAAACTGGCCACTTCCCAGTGTCACCACCTGCAAAATGGTGCCTTTAGGTGGCCAGGGGCAGCTCCCCTCCTTCATCCCCACCCCAAGCCACTGAGTCTAGAGCCCAAGCCTCAGTCAGGCCTGGAGTGAGGAGGCAGACGGGCCTCCCTGGGACCAAGCAACCAGCTCAGACCCTGCCCCAGCATGAACCCCCTTCCCGGATGACTTGAGATGGGGTACATCGCTTTCCTATAGGTGGTTCTTATGTTTTCTTGGCCTCAAAAAAGGCAATGACAAAATCGTTTCATATTGGCAAGTTTGGAATGTCGCTCAGCAGAGAGCTGAAGGGGAGGCTTAGTGAAAACAAGCATTCTGACGAAAGCTAATGGAAGTTACATTTGAAAGGACGCATTCTCAGCAAAGGAAACCAGGAGACATCTCACTGGGGGGTGTTCAGAAAATATCAGGGCCCAGGTGACACAATTCCAGAGACCATTGTGCACGGAAAACAACGTGAATGAGGCCCCCTGACACTCACTGTTCGACACAGAGGCCCTGGTGAGTGTGGCATCCTACGTCTAACCACTTCTTTGGGCGAGTCCTGCCTCAGGTCAGAGGTGATTATACTGTGACGTCATGAGGGCCTGCTGGATCTGAAGAAATCCCAAGTTTGGGATCTCCCAAACCTCTCATACTGTGCCTCAACATGTTGCCCTGACACTCGAGCAAAACCACACTGCTGTTGGAGAAACTGCTTTGTGCAATTCAAGATTCGGGTTCAGTTTCTTACAGTGTCACCAGCACCCTCTTGCAACAATGCCCATAAGTTATGTAACACCAACCATGCCTCATCACACATATGTGCAGATGAGTTATAACTGTGACATGATGGCCACTGTGCAACCAGACATACTAATTATCCACTAGTCTGGAAGAGTCTGAGCACGGCAGGCCTGGCCACCAGGGACAGAGGAGAAGTGAGCACATAGAGAAGGCAATGGTGGCCCTTGGGCTTTATTCTCAGTACCAACGCCAGTCCAGTTATGCATAAATAACCTTAACTAGCTGACATTTTCCAAGATGTCAGAAAAAAAAAGTAACCGTTATTTTCAGGAACTTCTGAACTAAAGGTAGGACAAAGCATTGGTTTCAGCCTTGAATGAAAAACTGGTTTCTTAGCAACCTAGGCCAGAATGTGATTACAGAAGAAAAGAGTTCCTTCTGGTAAAAAAACATTTCCTTACTGTTTCAATTGTTAAAAAATTGTATCACATTATGACCCATGGGAAATTCAGTTCACCTTTAAGAAAAAGCCAAACCAAACAGCAAAAGGAACAGATGAAATATTATGTTAGATATGGATCTAGTGGAAATGAATACACACTAAAGAAATAGATCCAAATCATTCCCATTGATTTTTTTTGCATTGTTTTACCTCAACCATCATCAAAATTCTAAAGACATAAACTTTGCAAGACATTTAGAAATGTCCTTATCAGTGCTACTTGCTATCAAGGTAAGGGGAGGAACCTATTAAGCAATACATTTTCTTCTGGAGATGAATCTGTATTGGGGGCAGTTTTCAGGTTGTCGGTGCACCCACCTTCATTTGTCAGATTGTGTTGGCAAGGGTTTTAAAAGCTGTGAAAACCCCACCAGTAAAGGAAAGCACATTTTTCACAGATTTTTCTAGACACAATTACTCCATGACTTGCTGAGTTGGGGGATAGCTCCTGTATTTGTTTTCTATGGCTGCATAACAGATTATCACAAACCTAGCAGCTTAAAACAACACAAATGTCTTATCTCAGTTGCCATGGGTTAGGAGTCCAAAAGGTACTAAATTGGGTTCTTGGTTCAGGCTCCCACGGGCTGAAATCAACATGCCAGCCAGCTGCATCCTCATCTGGAGGCTGAACTGGGGAAAGATTATCTTCCAAACTCCCTCTGTGTTGACAATATTCATTCCCTGGCAGCCATTTCACTGACGTATCATTTTCTTGGCAACTGACAACAGGGGACCAATTTTAGCAACGAAAGACCACTCTCAGGTCCTTACCAAGTGATCCATCATAGACAGTTCACTGTTGTTATTATCGACTCCTCAGGACCAGCAGAAGAATATCTCTCCCATTTAAAATCTCTCCTAACTTCTTTTAAGGCCTCTGCTGATTAGGTCAGGCCCACCCAGGATAATCTCCCTTTTTAGTAACTCAAAGTCAACTGATTAGGGACATTAATTAGATCTGCAAAATATCTTCTGCTATATAACATGACAATTGTTAGAATGACAGTCCATCATATTTACAAGACTTAATCACAGTTGAAGGGAGGGGATTGCCCAGGGTGTATAGCAAAAAGGGTGGGACACTTAGGGACCATCTTCGAATTCTATGTACCATAGCCCCTCACCTGTGTCCCATAGATTCTGATCTGTTGATTGAGGATAACACTCCATTTTCAAGACTGTTATAAGCTTTACAGGACTGCTTTTCACGCATTAGAAAAAAGTACGACCAGTGTTATTTCATATTGTTAAAAAAAAAGAAACAGGCCCCAAATTGATTCACTTGTGCTAAACTCATGTCAGCAAACCAAGACTTAACATCTAACCTACTTGTAGTTTCAGCTTCTCCCAGCAATATGACCTTTAACTAGTTAATCCGGAATTACTTGATCAGCTCTGGTGAAGTAATCTGCATGATAAACACCCCCCTTCCCCAAAGGAAGGTGACATGCCTGAAACAATCTACTTCATTCCTAGCTGCCACCCCCTTCTGCCTATAAAAGCCTTCCATTTTGTTGAGCTCCTTGAAGCTCCTGTCTGCTAGATGGGATGCTGCCAGAGTCATGAATTGTTGAATAAAGCCAATTAGATCCTCAAATTTACTCAGCTGAATTTTGTTTTTTAACAATATTAATCCTCATTGGGTTCCACTGTGGTATTATAGCTTTGCCCTAAGTCCCTGTTCACTATGGAAGCTTATGATAAGGAACTCTGATGCATCTCCCTGTTACTGTATCTTTAGCCACACTGCATCCATAAAGTGCTTTTTATCACACAGCTTCAACTTCTGTTCCACCATTTAGTGTGAAACTTCAAAGCAGTTGGAGGGGCCGCTTTATAGTGGCTCCACCTGGAGGCCTGCAATCAACACATTTGGGGCTTCTGCTGTCTGTAACCCAGCCCTGCAAGGTATCAGAGCATGATAAACACATCCTGAGTCCCAAATGGTGGGGTGACAGCCACTGCTGGTACCTGAGATTTTAGATGGTAGGCAGATAATTCTGTTTTTAATTGCAATTTATATGTTTTAGAAAAATATGTCACTACTCAAACCCATGATTTTAAGGCATAAGCAAGGCTAAAGAATGAATTTAAGATTTTTTTAAAGTGAGTTGATTAGAAAGTACTTTTAAAATAACAGTACAAGTGGCTAGGACACAGCGAAAATCAAGATGGTGTTACTCCAATGCGGGAAACTTTGGCATATGAGATATTGACTGGTGACTAAGTAGTGAATGAACTAGCAGATTCAGTAAGTATAGAATAAATTATCCTAAGCGAGTCAGGCTCCAGGAGCCCCTTCGTTCTCACGAACATCTACAGAAGCCCACCAAGTGCCAAGCCTACCACGTGCGGGCAGTTGACTGCATGTAATACAGGCCCAATTAAGCAGGTCTCAAACCAGACTCAGACTGTTGGGGTCGAAAGCTGGAGTGTGAGGGTAGAAGGTGAAGCCTTGTGGGGCGTGGCCAAACACCCTGCAGGTGCGTGCGGAAGCGTGGCTGGAGAGGGGCGGGTCCTAGCGGCGGAAGGCGGAAGCTGCTTCAGAGTCACCTGATTCAAGTAAGATGGCTGTTACCCTTTAAGAGCTGCGGTGCGGGTTCCACGTGGGACTCGTGACCGGTTGGGCGGTGGAGGGTAGGTGTGCGGAGACGGGGACCTGGCCCCCGTTCCGAGGCGGCGCATGGCGGCTGCGGCGGCGGAGCGAGACAGGCGGCCCGGGGCGGCGTGGTCCATGAGCCGGCGCCGGAGGCAGCGCGGAGCCGCAGACTCCCCTAGCCCCGGCGCGGCCCGGGCTGCCGCGGGCTGAGGAGTCGCGGGGCTCCGGGGAACGCCCCGAGCTGCCACCATGAACCCCGAGAAGGATTTCGCGCTGCTCACGCCCAACACCATGCGCGCCTTCAGTGACAAGCTCTACGAAAGCTGAAGGTGGTGGCAGCGCTGGAGATAGACAGGTAAGAGCCGCGGGCACCCGGGATAGGCGTGGAGAGCGGAGCCGGGACTCCGTCCTGGTTCTGCAGGGATCCCGCTCCTCCGGGCAGCTCCTCACGCCTTTGCAGCCAGTGTTGGTACTCCAGGTTTCAGGCCCTTAGGGCCGTGCTTAAGAGCAGGAGATTGGCAGTCCCAGCTTTGCTTCTGACTGTGTGACGTGGGCCAAATTATTTAACCTCCTGGTACCCCGAAGGGGCTGCCGTGAGAATGAAGCGACGTTAATGTATGTGTGCTGCTTAGGGCTGCGGTGAGAATGTAGCGCCGTAACGTATATCTGGTGCTTAACACAGATGCGTCCTCAGTGTGGTCTCCATCAAAACGAGCAAATCAGAGACTGGCCTCTGATGCGAGGGAGATGGGAAGTGTGAGAATTTGCTAAGGATGTTGACCTGCCTCATTTCTTACCCAGCTTCTGAGAAGTGAAGGGGATAGTTAGTTGACCAAGTGGAGAAATAAGCCAAAACCTCAAGGCTCAGAGGGCTGTTTGTTTTACCTCTGTCTTATCACGCTTCCGTGCAAGCGGAAGTAGGAATAATTTGACCTTTCTTGTTTCTGCAGTCTTATTACGTGTTCAGTAGGACCCTCTTATCTGTGGGAGATACGTCCCCAGACACCCAGTGGATGCCTGAAACCTTGCATGGTAGCAAACTCTATATATACTGTTTTTTCCTATACATACATATGTATGATAAAGTTTAATTTATAAATTAGGCACAGTAAGAGAATATCCCAATGGCCAGCATCACTAGCCTTGCACTTTAGGGCCATTATTAAGTAAAATAAGGGCTATTTGAACATAAGCACTGCGATACTGACAGTCGATCTGATAACCCTACTAGATGGGTAGATATCATATACAGCATAGATGTGTTGGAGAAACGGATGATTCATGTTCTGGTGGGACAGCAGGAGATTTCATCTCACCACTCAGAACAGCATATAGTTTAAAACTTAGAAATTGTTTATTTCTGGAATTTTCCATTTAATATTTTGGACCTGCGGTTGACCACTGGTAACTGAAACCTCGGATGACGGGGGACCACTGTATGTGTAACCATGATCTGACGTTTTGCTTTTTTTGCAATCCACAAAACAAGATGTTTGTGAACATTTTAAGATTTGTCTGCTGTTATCTTACTTTTGTATTTTTTCCAGCCAAATCGTTGTGATAAAGTCTGGTGGGTGGGTCATTTCAGAAGAGTGGAAAAGAGCAGGCTGTGAAACTGCAAGAATGCCGGTCTGGGCGTCAGGAAGTACGGACTGTAGTCCTGCCCTGTCCAATAGGGTGGCCACTGGCCATGCTTGGCTGTTTACATTTAAATTATTAAAGACAAAATAAAAAATTTAAATCGAGTTCTTCAGTCACACTACCCGTATCTGACATGTTCAGTAGCCACATGTGGCTGTCAGAGACCATAATGGACAGTGTAGAGTTCGGAACATTTCCGGCACTACCGAATGCTCTCTTGGACCCCTCCAATCTAGTCTGTGGTGTGACATTCTTTGACCTCCAGCAAATTCCTTAACTCAGGGTTTCTTAATCTCAGCAATATTGACATTATGGGACAGATAATTCTTGGTTGTGGTGGGCTGTCCTGTACACTATAGGATTTTTAGCAGCATCCCAGGTCTCTGTCCACTAGACACCAATAGCTTTCCATCAGTTGTACAACCAAAAATCTCTCCAGAAACACTGCCTAATGTCCCGTGGGGATGGACAGTCACCCCGGTTGAGAACCGCTGCTTTAACTGCTTTGGGTTTTAGTTTCCTCCTCGGCTAAAGGGTTTGGATTTTGCTAAGAGGACCCTCACGTTCAGCTCTAACATCCAGTATGTCCAGAACCACCTAGCTGCTTCTCTCATCAAGCACCACTTTCTTGAATGCTCTCTTTTCCCACCACTAGTGGTGGTTACCCTGACTCTCGCCAGTGCCAGCAAGTCGTAATGATAAGTATTGCTATAATGAGTAGGAGACCCAGAGCTGATGTATAGACTTGGCTCCATAGCCGTGGTTTTATCAGCTGACGCGACAGTGACACCTGTTTTGTCCATCACCCACTCTGTTTCTCAGGAATGTTCAGTTTTATCATAGCTTGAGTCGTCAGTTGAGTCCTTGAATAGGGGTGTTCATCTCAGCATTATTGTTGCCTCCAACACATCTTGTGTAAGTGCTCTCACTCTGCAGGCTGTTCTGGAAGGGCTTTGTCTTTCATGGGGTTCATTTTGTGTTTGACATTGCCCTTGGCTTGTGGAATCAGGGAAACCCCTTAGGGCCTTCACTGGACTATAAACTCCTTAAGAGCAGAGACCCTGTTTTATTTATCCTCAGCATTTAGCACAGTGCCTGGCAGCATTTGACGGTTGGCATCTAAATGAATGAATGTTCATACATTCTTGGTGGGGAAATAACATTGCAGTCTAAGGACCTTGCTACTCAAAAGTGTAGCCCGCAGACCAGCAGCATCAGGATCCCCTGGGGACTTGTTAGGAACAGATTCTCCAGCCTCACCCCAAACCTGTGGATCAGAATCTGCATTTTTAACATGATCCCTGGTGCACATTAGAGTTGGAGGAGCACTGGCCTAGAAGACTCTACACTCAGTTTGGAGCCTTCTTCAGACATGTTTGGGATGAGGAGTGTCCTGTTTGATATCAGGGACAGAGGGACTTGTGCTTCACCTGGGAGCTTTCTAGTGTCTCTGCTTATAAGGACACTGATCCTACTGGGTCAGGGCCACACCTATATGACCTCATTTAACCTTAATTACTTCCCTATAGGCCCTCTCTCCAAATACTGCCACCAGGGTTGTATGAATTAGGGGGCAGGGTGGAACAACTCAGTCCATACCATTGATCATTTTAAAAAGTGATCACGTGTAAAACGCTGTCTGCCTCATTTGGGGGGAGGAGGATTTGGCCCTTGTACATCCCTCATCTCATTTATTTTGCGCAGCTGCCCTATGAGCTAGGTAGTGTTACCCCATTTCACAGATGAGGAAACAGAGGCTCCTTGAGGGTAAGGAATCATCCCAAGCTTTCACAGCTAGAACCTGGATCTAAAAACTCAGGTTCTTCTGTCTCAAAAGGCTTCCCCACTACATGATTCGTTTTCCCTTCCGAAAGCAGAACATATACTTAATAAGTTTCATACTTGAACACCCTCATGGTAGTTTTAACTGCCACTTTCTGTTTTCTGGAGACCATCTATCTGCTCGAGTGGCAGAACCAGTACTGCATGGGGTGCTGGAGTGAGGGATTAAAACTCCTAATGAGAGGAGGGTGTTTTATCTTGATGACAGGCCTCTCAGACACTGAAAACGCAGAGATGGATGCTTGGCTCGACTGAAGGACCCCAGACTCTAGACTCTCAAGACCGGGCTGTGGTAGGTGACCAGGATCTGATGGCGAAATGTGTGAGCCTGTTGTGCACAGTCCTGGAGAGCCTTTACCCCACAGCCTGGCTCCAGCACACCCACACAGCTTTCTCAAGGATAAGGCCCTGAGGCTAAGATTTTAGAACGGCTGTGGCAGGTTTTGCGGGCCCTGGGTGTCAGGGGTTATAGTCCCTGATGAGTCCCGAGGACAGGAATGGTGAGACCCTAGGCCCTGCCCTCCGGGAGAGTCTAGCGTGGGGGAGAAACGCCAGCAGGCGCTCTGATAAGTGTGGTGGGTGCTCCCTCACTGTGGTGACGGGGCCCTCACTGCAGGCTGGGAGAGATGATGCCCTTCGTGGGGACCAGGGATGGGCTCACTGGCAAGTCTCTGGTGTTCCTGAACTTTGAGTTCCTAAAGCCAGCAAATGGAGGTGCCCAGGCCCTGCGCCCTGAGAACACCGAAGCTCAAGGAGGGGCTCCAGGGTCAGAGCTCCTGAGGGATGAGTCCCTGCCTGCTGGGGAAGGCAGGGTGGGGAGGGTGGTGTGGGGAGCTGGGATCCCTGGGGCTCTGTGATCAGATCAGGGTTGAACTGCTGAGTTTGACCTGGCCTTTTGCAGCCTGCCACCTCTGTAGGGAGACACTGTTTATTACCAAGTGACTTCAGGCAGATTTTCGAGTGTGGGTCAGAATTCCACCCAGCAGATTGCCTCATCCAGGGGTGACAGACTGGCAGCCAGGGGCCGTGTCCTGCCGGCTGACCTGTTTGGTTTGGCCTGGATCCCAGGGTATTTTTTTAATAATATTTTTTTTCCTGCCTCTCTTGTGGAAGGGTTGGCATGTTTTCATTGTTTGAGGTAAGCGTGATTTTGCTATTGTCTTTTTTTGTTTGTTTTATTTTGGGGGTGGGGGTGTTGCTTTTTTTTAAATTTATTTTTTTGAAGTGTAGTTGATTTACAGTGTTGTGTTCATTTCTGCTGTGCAGCAAAGTGATTCATTTATACATAAATATACATTCTTTTTTTAATATTCTTTTAAAAATATTTTTTAAATATTCTTTTTTTAAAATATCCTATGGTTTATCATAGGATACTGAATATAGTCCTCTGTACTATACAGTTGGATCTTGTTGTTTATCCATTTCATAAATAATAGTTTACATCTGCTAATCCCAACCTTCCACTCCATCCCTCCCCCACCTCTCCCCCCTCGGCAACCACAGGTCTGTTCTCTGTGTCCCTGAGTCTCTTTCCGTTTTGTAGATAGGTTCATTGTGTCATATTTTAGATTCCACGTATAAGTGATATCATATGGTATTTGTCTTTCTCTTTCTGACTTCACTTAGTATGATGATCTCTAGTTGCATCCATGTTGCTGCAAATGGCATTATTTCTTTTTTATGGCTGAGTATTATTCCGTGGTATATATGTACTACATCTTCTTTATCCATTCATCTGTGGATGGACATTTAGGTTGTTTCCATGTCTTGGCTATTGTGAATAGTGCGGCAGTGAACATATGGGTGCAGATTAGAGTTTTGTCTGGATATATGCCAAGGAATGGGATTGCTGGATCATATGGTAGTTCTATTTTCAGTTTTCTGAGAACCTCCATACTGTTTTTCCACAGTGGCTGCACCAACTTACATTCCCACCAACAGTGCAGGAGGGTTACCGTATTTCCACACCAGAATTTGTTATTTGTAGTTTTTAATCATGGCCATTCTTTTTTTTTTTTAACATCTTTATTGGGGTATAATTGCTTTACAATGGTGTGTTAGTTTCTGCTTTATAACAAAGTGAATCAGTTATACATATACATATGTTCCCATATTTCTTCCCTCTTGCGTCTCCCTCCCTCCCACCCTCCCTATCCCACCCCTCCAGGCGGTCACAAAGCACCGAGCTGATCTCCTTGTGCTATGCGGCTGCTTCCCACTAGCTATCTACCTTACGTTTGGTAGTGTATATATGTCCATGCCTCTCTCTCGCTTTGTCACAGCTCACCCTTCCCCCTCCCCATATCCTCAAGTCCGTTCTCCAGTAGGTTTGTGTCTTTATTCCTGTCTTACCCCTAGGTTCTTCATGACATTTTTTCTTAAATTCCATATATATGTGTTAGCATACGGTATTTGTCTTTCTCTTTCTGACTTACTTCACTCTGTATGACAGACTCTAGGTCTATCCACCTCATTACAAATAGCTCAATTTCGTTTCTTTTTATGGCTGAGTAATATTCCATTGTATATATGTGCCACATCTTCTTTATCCATTCATCCGATGATGGGCACTTAGGCTGTTTCCATCTCTGGGCTATTGTAAATAGAGCTGCAATGAACATTTTGGTACGTGACTCTTTTCGAATTCTGGTTTTCTCAGGGTATATGCCCAGTAGTGGGATTGCTGGGTCATATGGTAGTTCTATTTGTAGTTTTTTAAGGAAACTCCATACTGTTCTCCATAGTGGCTGAACCAAGTCACATTCCCACCAGCAGTGCAAGAGTGTTCCCTTTTCTCCATACCCTCTCCAGCATTTATTGTTTCTAGATTTTTTGATAATGGCCATTCTGACTGGTGTGAGATGATATCTCATTATAGTTTTGATTTGCATTTCTCTAATGATTAATGATGTTGAGCATTCTTTCATCTGTTTGTTGGCACTATGTATATCTTCTTTGGAGAAATGTCTGTTTAGGTCTTCTGCCCGTTTTTGGATTGGGTTGTTTGTTTTTTTGTTATTGAGCTGCATGAGCTGCTTGTAATTTTTGGAACTCAATCCTTTGTCAGTTGCTTCATTTGCAAATACTTTCTCCCATTCTGAGGGTTGTCTTTTCATTTTGTTTATGGTTTCCTTTGCTGTGCAAAAGCTTTGAAGTTTCGTTAGGTTCCATTTGTTTATTTTTGTTTTTATTTCCATTTCTCTAGGAGGTGGGTTAAAAAGGATCTTGCTGTGATTTATGTCATAGAGTGTTCTGCCTATGTTTTCCTCTAAGAGTTTGATAGTTTCTGGCCTTACATTTAGGTCTCTAATCCATTTTGAGCTTATTTTTGTGTATGGTGTTATGGAGTGATCTAATCTATACTTCTACATGTACCTGTCCAGTTTTCCTAGCACCACTTATTGAAGAGGCTGTCCTTTCTCCACTGTACATTCCTGCCTCCTTTATCAAAGATAAGGTGACCATATGTGCGTGGGTTTATCTCTGGGCTTTCTATCCTGTTCCATTGATCTATCTTTCTGTTTTTGTGCCAGTACCATACTGTCTTGATTACTGTAGCTTTGTAGTATAGTCTGAAGTCAGGGAGCCTGATTCCTCCAGTTCCGTTTTTCGTTCTCAAGATTGCTTTGGCTATTCGGGGTCTTTTGTGTTTCCATACAAATTGTGAAATTTTTTGTTCTAGTTCTGTGAAAAATGCCGGTGGTAGTTTGATAGGGATTGCACTGAATCTGTAGATTGCTTTGGGTAGTAGAGTCATTTTCACAATGTTGATTCTTCCAATCCAAGAACATGCTATATCTCTCCATCTATTTGTATCATCTTTAATTTCTTTCATCAGTGTCTTATAATTTTCTGCATACAGGTCTTTTGTCTCCTTAGGTAGGTTTATTCCTAGATATTTTATTCTTTTTGTTGCAGTGGTAAATAGGAGTGTTTTCTTGATTTCACTTTCAGATTTTTCATCATTAGTGTATAGGAATGCAAGAGATTTCTGTGCATTAATTTTGTATCCTGCAACTTTACCAAATTCATTGATTAGCTCTAGTAGTTTTCTGGTAGCATCTTTAGGATTCTCTATGTATAGTATCATGTCATCTGCAAACAGTGACACTTTACTTCTTCTTTTCCGATTTGGATTCCTTTTATTTCCTTTATCTCTCCGATTGCTGTGGCTAAAACTTCCAGAACTATGTTGAATAAGAGTGGTGAGAGTGGGCAACCTTGTCTTGTTCCTGATCTTAGTGGAAATGCTTTCAGTTTTTCACCATTGAGGATGATGTTGGCTGTGGGTTTGTCATATATGGCCTTTATCATGTTGAGGAAAGTTCCCTCTATGCCTACTTTCTGCAGAGTTTTTATCATAAATTGGTATTGAATTTTGTCAAAAGCTTTCTCTGCATCTATTGAGATGATCATATGGTTTTTCTCCTTCAATTTGTTAATATGGTTTATCACGTTGATTTGCATATATTGAAGAATCCTTGCATTCCTGGAATAAACCCCACTTGATCAAGGTGTATGATCCTTTTAATGTGCTGTTGGATTCTGTTTGCTAGTATTTTGTTGAGGATTTTTGCATCTATGTTCATCAGTGATATTGGCCTGTAGTTTTCTTTCTTTGTGACATCCTTGTCTGGTTTTGGTATCAAGGTGATGGTGGCCTTGTAGAATGAATTTGGGAGTGTTCCTCCCTCTGCTATATTTTGGAAGAGTTTGAGAAGGATAGGTGTTAGCTCTTCTCTAAATGTTTGATAGAATTCGCCTGTGAAGCCATCTGGTCCTGGGCTTCTGTTTGTTGGAAGATTTTTAATCACAGTTTCAGTTTCAGTGCTTGTGATTGGTCTGTTCATATTTTCTATTTCTTCCTGATTCAGTCTTGGCAGGTTGTGCATTTCTAAGAATTTGTCCATTTCTTCCAGGTTGTCCATTTTATTGGCATAGAGTTGCTTGTAGTAATATCTCATGATCTTTTGTATTTCTGCAGTGTCAGTTGTTACTTCTCCTTTTTCATTTCTAAATCTATTGATTTGAGTGTTTTCCCTTTTTTTCTTGATGTGTCTGGCTAATGGTTTATCTATTTTGTTTATCTTCTCAGAGAACCAGCTTTTAGTTTTATTGATCTTTGCTATTGTTTCCTTCATTTCTTTTTCATTTATTTCTGATATGATTTTTATGATTTCTTTCCTTCTGCTAACTTTGGGGTTTTTTTGTTCTTCTTTCTCTAATTGCTTGAGGTGCAAGGTTAGGTTGTTTATTCGAGATGTTTCCTGCTTCTTAAGGTGGGCTTGTATTGCTATAAACTTCCCTCTTAGAACTGCTTTTGCTGCATCCCATAGGTTTTGGGTTGTCGTGTGTCCATTGTCACTTGTTTCTAGGTATTTTTTGATTTCCTCTTTGATTTCTTCAGTGATCACTTCGTTATTAAGTATTGTATTGTTTAGCCTCCATGTGTTTGTATTTTTTACAGATCTTTTCCTGTAATTGATATCTAGTCTCATGGCGTTGTGGTCGGAAAAGATACTTGATACAATTTCAATTTTCTTAAATTTACCAAGGCTTGATTTGTGACCCAAGATATGATCTATCCTGGAGAATGTTCCATGAGCACTTGAGAAAAATGTGTATTCTGTGTTTTTGGATTGAGTGTCCTATAAATATCAATTAAGTCCATCTTGTTTAATGTATCATTTAAAGCTTGTGTTTCCTTATTTATTTTCATTTTGGATGATCTGTCCATTGGTGAAAGTGGGGTGTTAAAGTCCCCTACTATGAATGTGTTACTGTCAATTTCCCCTTTTATGGCTGTTAGTATTTGCCTTATGTATTGAGGTGCTTCTGTGTTGGGTGCATAAATATTTACAATTGTTATATCTTCTTCTGGATCGATCCCTTGATCATTATGTAGTGTCCTTCTTTGTCTCTTTTAATAGTCCTTATTTTAAAGTCTATTTTGTCTGATATGAGAATTGCTACTCCAGCTCTCTTTTGGTTTCCATTTGCATGGAATATCTTTTTCCATTCCCTTACTTTCAGTCTGTATGTGTCTCTAGGTCTGAAGTGGGTCTCTTGTAGACAGCAAATATATGCGTCTTGTTTTTGTATCCATTCAGCCAATCTGTGTCTTTTGGTGGGAGCATTTAGTCCATTTACATTTAAGGTAATTATCGATATGTATGTTCCTATTCCCATTTTCTAAATTGTTTTGGGTTCGTTATTATAGGTCTTCTCCTTCTCTTGTGTTTCTTGCCTAGAGAAGTTCATTTAGCAGTTGTTGTAGAGCTGGTTTGGTGGTGCTGAACTCTCTCAGCTTTTGCTTGTCTGTAAAGGTTTTAATTTCTCCATCAAATCTGAATGAGATCCTTGCTGGGTAGAGTAATCTTGGTTGCAGGTTTTTCTCCTTCAACACTTTCAATATGTCCTGCCACTCCCTTGTTTCTGCTGAGAGATCAGCTGTTAACCTAATGGGGATTCCCTTGTGTGTTATTTGTTGTTTTTCCCTTGCTGCTTTTAATATGCTTTCTTTGTATTTAATTTTTGACAGTTTGATTAATATGTGTCTTGGCGTATTTCTCCTTGGATTTATCCTGTATGGGACTCTCTGTGCTTCCTGGACTTGATTAACTATTTCCTTTCCCATATTAGGAAAGTTTTCAACTATAATCTCTTCAAATATTTTCTCAGTCCCTTTCTTTTTCTCTTCTTCTTCTGGAACCCCTATAATTCGAATGTTGGTGCATTTAATGTTGTCCCAGAGGTCTCTGAGACTGTCCTCAGTTCTTTTCATTCTTTTTTCTTTATTCTGCTCTGCAGTTGTTATTTCCACTATTTTATCTTCCAGGTCACTTATCCGTTCTTCTGCCTCAGTTATTCTGCTATTGATCCCATCTAGAGTATTTTTCATTTCATTTATTGTGTTGTTCATCATTGTTTGTTTCCTCTTTAGTTCTTCTAGGTCCTTGTTAACTGATTCTTGCATTTTGTCTATTCTATTTCCAAGATTTTGGATCATCTTTATCATTATTCTGAATTCTTTTTCAGGTAGACTGCCTATTTCCTCTTCATTTGTTAGGTCTGGTGGGTTTTTATCTTGCTCCTTCATCTGCTGTGTGTTTTTCTGTCTTTTCCTTTTGCTTATCTTACTGTGTTTGGGGTCTCCTTTTTGCAGACTGCAGGTTCGTAGTTCCTGTTGTTTTTTGTGTCTGTCCCCAGTGGCTAAGGTTGGTTCAGTGGGTTGTGTAGGCTTCCTGGTGGAGGGGACTAGTGCCTGTGTTCTGGTGGATGAGTCTGGATCTTGTCTCTCTGGTGGGCAGGTCCACGTCTGGTGGTGTTTTGGGGTGTCTGTGGACTTATTATGATTTTAGGCAGCCTCTCTGCTAATGAGTGCGGTTGTGTTCCTGTTTTGCTAGTTGTTTGGCATAGGGTGTCCCACACTGTAGCTTGCTTGTCGTTGAGTGAAGCTGGGTGCTGGTGTTGAGATGGAGATCTCTGGGAGATTTTCACCATTTGATATTATGTGGAGCTGGGAGGTCTCTTGTGGACCAGTGTCCTGAAGTTGGCTCTCCCACCTCAGAGGCACAGCACTGACTCCTGGCTGCAGCACCAAGAGCCTTTCATCCACACGGCTCAGAATAAAAGGGAGAAAAGGTAGAGAGAAAGAATTAGTAGAAGAAAGAAAGAAAGGAAGGAAGGAAGGAAGGAAGAAAGGGAAGGAAGGAAGGGAAGGAAGGAAGAAGGAAGGAAGAAAGAAAGAAGGAAAGAAAGAAAGGAGGGAGGGAGGAAGGAAGGAAGGAGGGAAGGAAGGAAAAAAAGAAGATAAAGTAAAATAAAATAAAGTAAAATATAATAAAGTTGTTAAATTAAAAAATAATTATTAAGAAAAAATTTTTTTAAAAAATGGACAGATAGAACCTTAGGACAAATGGTGGAAGCAAAGCTATACAGACAAATTCACATATAGAAGCATACACCTACACCCTCACAAAAAGAGGAAAAGGGTAAAAATCATAAATCTTGCTCTCAAAGTCCACCTCCTCAATTTGGGATGATTCGTTGTCTAAAGGAGGGAGGGAAGGAGGGAAGGAAGGGAGGGAAGGAAGGGAGGGAGGGAGGGAGGGAGGGAGAGAGGGAGGAAAGAAAACAAAGTAAAATAAAATAAAATGATTAAAATTAATTATTAAGAAAAAATATTAAAAAACAAAGAAAACGGACGGATAGTACCCTAGGACAAATGGTGGAAGCAAAGCTATACAGACAAAATCTCACACAGAAGCATACACATACACACTCACAAAAAGAGGAAAAGGGGAAAAATCATAAATCTTGCTCTCAAAGTCCACCTCCTCAATTTAGGATGACTCGTTGTCTATTCAGGTATTCCACAGATGCAGGGTACATACATCAAGTTGATTGTGGAGCTTTAATCTGCTGCTTCTGAGGCTGCTGGGAGAGATTTCCCTTTCTCTTCTTTGTTCTCACAGCTCCCAGGGGCTCAGCTTTGGATTTGGCCCCACCTCTGCGTGTAGGTCGCTGGAGGGCGTCTGTTTTTCACTCAGACAGGGCGGGGTTAAAGGAGCCGCTGATTCGGGGGCTCTGGCTCACTCAGGGCGGGGGTGTGGGGCACGGAGTGTGGGGCGGGCCTGCGGCGGCAGAGGCCAGCATGACGTTGCACCAGCGTGAGGCGCGCCTTGAGTTCTCCCGGAGAAGCTGTCCCTGGATCCCGGGACCCTGGCAGTGGCGGGCTGCACAGGCTCCCCGGAAGAGGGGTGTGGAGAGTGACCTGTGCTCGCACACAGGCTTCTTGCTGGCGGCAGCAGCAGCCTTAGCATCTCATGCCTGTCTCTGGGGTCTGCGCTTTAGCCGCGGCTCACGCCCGTCTCTGGAGCTCCTTTAAGCAGCGCTCTCAATCCCCTCTCCTTGCGCACCAGGAAACAAAGAGGGAAGAAAAAGTCTCTTGCTTCTTCGGCAGCTCCAGACCTTTTCCCAGACTCCCTCCCGGCTAGCCGTGGTGCACTAACCCCTTCAGGCTGTGTTCACGCTGCCAACCCCAGTCCTCTCCCAGCGCTCGGACCGAAGCCCAAGCCTCAGCTCCCAGCCCCGCCTGCCCCGGCGGGGGACCAGACAAGCCTCTAGGGCTGGTGAGTGCTGGTCGGCACCGATCCTCTGTGCGGGAACCTCCCCGCTTTGTCCTCCGCACCCCTGTTAATGTGCACTCCTCCGCGGCTCCGAAGCTACCCCCCTCCGCCACCCGCAGTCTCCGCCCACGAAGGGGCTTCCTAGTGTGTGGAAACCTTTCCTCCTTCACAGCTCCCTCCCACTGGTGCAGGTGCCGTCCCTATTCTTTTGTCTGTTTTTTCTTTTTTTTTCTTTTGCCCTACCCAGGTACGTGGGGAGTTTCTTGCCTTTTGGGAGGTCTGAGGTCTTCTGCCAGCATTCAGTAGGTGTTCTGTAGGAGTTGTTCCACGTGTAGATGTATCTCTGGTGTAACTATGGGGAGGATGGTGATCTCCGCGTCTTACTCTTACGCCATCTTCCCCTCGTCCAATCATGGCCATTCTGACTGTTGTGAGGTGGTACCTCATTGTACTTTTGATTTGAATTTCTCTAATAATTAGCGATTTTGAGCATCTTTTTTAAAAAAATTTATTGGGACTTCGCTGGTGGTGTAGTGGTTAGGAATCCACCTGCCAGTGCAGGGGACACAGGTTCAAGCCCTGTCTGGGAAGATCCCACATGCTGCAGAGCAACTAATCCCATGCACCACAACTACTAAGCCTGCACTCTAGAGCCCGTGAGCCACAACTACTGAGCCCGCGTGCCACAACTACTGAAGCCCGTGCACCTAGAGCCCGTGCTCCCCAACAAGAGAAGCCACCACAATGAGAAGCCCGCACACCGCAATGAAGAGTAGCCCCTGCTCGCCACAACTAGAGAAAGCCCGCGCACAGCAATGAAGACCCAAACGCAGCCAAAATTACATTTATTAAAAAAAAATTTTATTGGAGTATAGTTGATATACAGTTGTGTTAGTTTCAGGTGTACAGCAAAGTGATTCAGTTATGCATATACATATATTCATTCTTTTTCAGATTCTTTTCTCATATAGCTTATCACAGAATATTGAGTAGAGTTCCCTGTGGTGTACCGTAGGTCCCCATTGGTCATCTATCTTATATGTGCGTGTGTTCATCCCAAGCTCCTGATTTATCCCTCCCCACCATGTTTCCCCTTTGGTAATCATAAGTTTGTTTTTGATATCTATAAGTCTGCTTCTGTTTTGTAAATAAGATCATTTGTATCTTTTTTTAAATTAAATTCCACATATGAATGATATCACGTGAAATTTATCTGTCTGACTTACTTCACTTAGTATAATAATCTCTATCTAGGTCCAGACATGTTGCTGCAAATGGCACTATTTTGTTGTTTTTTATGGCCGAGTAATATTCCATTGTGTGTATGTACCACATCTTCTTTATCCACCTCTCTGTTGATGGACATTTAGGTTGCTTCCATGCCTTGGCTATTGTGCGTAGTGCTGCAGTGCACACTGGGGTGCATGTATCCTTTCAGATTATGGTTTTCTCTGGATATATGCCCAGGAGTGAGATTGCTGGATCATATGGTAGCTCTATTTTAAGTTTTTAAAGGAATCTCCATACTCTTCTCCATAGTGGTTGTACCAATTTACAGTCCCACCAACAGTGTAGGAGGGTTCCCTGTTTCTCCATCTTGTTTACCCTTTCAAACAACCAGCTCTTGGTTTTATTGACTTTTAGAATTTTTTAAAATTTCTATTTTATTTCCTCTCTGATCTTTATTATTTCTTTCCTTCTGCTGACTTTTTATAGGGTATTTAATTTTTTAAATAATTTATTTTATTTATTTATTTTTGGCTGTGTTGGGTCTTCGTTGCTGTGCGCGGGCTTTCTCTAATTGCGGTAAGCGGGGGTACTCTTTGTTGTGGTGCACGGGCTTCTCATTGCGGTGGCTTCTCTTATTGCAGAGCACGGGCTTAAGGCACGCAGGCTTCAGTAGTTGTGGCTCATGGGCCCTAGAGCGCAAGCTCAGTAGTTGTGGCTCACGGGCTTAGTTGCTCCGCAGCATGTGGCATCTTCCCGGGCCAGAGGTCGAACCCATGTCCCCTGCACTGGCAGGCAGATTCTTAACCACTGCACCACCAGGGAAGCCCCTGAAGGGTATTTTAAATTGAGAAATTTCACAGTGAATTTCAGGTTTCTGGCATTTTTTAAGGGAACCCTGGGGCTTTGTGATCAGATCAAGGTTGAACTGCTGAGTTTGACCTAGCTCTTTGGAGCCTACCACCTCTGCAGGGAGACACTATTTATTACCAACTGGCTTAAGGCAGTTTTTACAGTGTGGGTCAGAATTCCACACAGCTCTGCTCTTTACCAGCAGTGGGACCTCAGCAAATTGCTTCATTCAGGGATCACAGACTGGCATCCAGGGGCTGTGTCCGGCCAACAGACCTGTTTGGTTTGGCCTGGATCCCAGGGTCTTTTTTTTTTTTTTATTGTTCAGCTGTAAGTTCTCTCATTAGGCTTTTTTTTTTCATTTTAACATCTTTATTGGAGTATAATTGCTTTACAATGGTATGTTAGTTTCAGCTTCACAACAAAATGAGTCAGTTACATATATACATGTTCCCATATCTCTTCCCGCTTGCGTCTTCCTCCCTCCCACCCTCCCTATCCCACCCCTCCAGGCGGTCACAAAGCACCAAGCTGATCTCCCTGTGCTATGCGGCTGCTTCCCACTAGCTATCTACCTTACGTTTGGTAGTGTATATATGTCCATGCCTCTCTCTCGCTTTGTCATCGTTTACCCTTCCCCCTCCCCATAGCCTCAAGTCCATTCTCTAGTAAGTCTGTGTCTTTATTCCTGTTTCACCCCTAGGTTTTTCATGACATTTTTTTTTCTTAACTTCCATATATATGTGTTAGCATACGGTATTTGTCTCTCTCTTTCTGACTTACTTCACTCTGTATGACAGACTCTAGGTCTATCCACCTCATTACAAATAGCTCAATTTCGTTTCTTTTTATGGCTGAGTAATATTCCATTGTATATATGTGCCACATCTTCTTTATCCATTCATCCGATGATGGACACTTAGGTTGTTTCCATTTCTGGGCTATTGTAAATAGAGCTGCAATGAACACCAGGGTCTTTTAAACTGACAAATTTCATAGTAAAATTTGAGTTTCTGGGTTCTCTTAAGGAATGGGAAGATGTGGCTCTGTGGGGCCCACATTCCCACATAGAAGATCAGGGGACCCAGGGGTCCAACCTCCTACCCCAGCCGAGACTTAGGCTCCCCAGTTTGCTTCCTGTGTTGCCAAGTTCAGCACAGCCTGTCTTACCTCCCTTGGCCTTCTCACTTGTGTCTCTTTCTTGGCCCCTGTAAGCATTTGAGTTTGTGACCTTGGGTTTAACCTCTCTGTGCCTCAGTTAACTCATCTTAAAAAGAAAAAAATGCACATTGAAAACATGCTGAGTGAAAGGAGCCCGTCGCAAAAGGCCATGTATTGTATGATTTCACTTATATGAAATGCCTAGAATAGGCAAATCCACAGAGACAGGAAGTAGAGTAGTGGTTGCCTAGGGCTTAGGGAAGGGGATTGGGGGATATGGGTAGTGACTACTAATGAGGTAACCTTTGTGGGATGATGAAAATGTCGTAAAATTGATTGTGGCGACAGTCGCACAACTTTGTGAACATACTAAAACCCACTGAATTGTACACGTGAATTTATGGCATGTGAATAATATCTCAATTTTAAAAAATAAGAGAACCTGTAGGTTGTGTTACAGTGTGAGGACAGCGCTTATTCAGTGGTCACAGTTACTGTCACCTGAGATCCAAACATGCCTCCTGCTATCTCGGACTCGTTCCTTCTTTACAGTTTTTCCACCGATTATACCCAGTGGATGCTTTGTATATTTTGTTACTTAACTCACTCTTGGGCTTTTTCAGAAGCTCTTGGGCCTTTCCTCAGAGGCAGATGTTCCGCTTTTCCTGTTCAGTTATTGGAGACTAGTGAGCAAGTGGAAACCACATTACTTAAATACTCAGCAAAGCAGATGGAGGAGATGTTTGCCTGCCAGCTTCTGTTTGGGAAATCACTGCCTGGATATGTTGCCCGATTACAGCATGTCACATAAAGAACTGAGGTGGGTCATTGGACTTGCCAGGGTAAAAAAGGCAGCCCAAAGTCCAGGCTGAAATTTTTACAGCACAGGAACAAACACAACTCTGGATTATCTTGCTGTCCTACTTGGAGCCAGGAGCAAAGCAGGTTCTCAGTCAGCAGTTAATGAATGAATATGATCTTGTATGGTGTGTTTAAGATCACAGTCTGTCTGATTGTGACTTTGCACTAATACTGTTACATGAGTATATGCAGTGCAGAACACATTGCATGCATTATCTTATGTAATTCTCTAAAAACAGTGCAAAGTCACAGCCAGGGCTGTCTCCACTAAAGACACAGAAATGTGCATGCAGTGGCTGAAACCTCTGCCACCTCCTGGCCGGGCCATTTGGACATCAACACATGAAACGAGATAGGGCTAAACGGAATAATGCATGTAAAGTGCCTGGCACCCAGTAGGCATCCAACAGGTGGGAGCTTTGATGTTTGAAGAGAGGATAATGTAACATGGCAGATTTCAGACCTGCTGTCAGAAAAATCTAGGTTTGATTTCTGCACCTCCCATCCATAAATTGTGTGACCTTGTATGTTCCGTAACATCTCTGAGCCTCATTTCCCCCCATCTGTAAAATGGGTATTATAGTACCTAGCTCTGTGGCTTAAGGTTCAAATGAGATAACACATGTAAAGCATCCACCACATTACTAGCATGTAGTAAGTGCTCAGGAAATGGTTACTTCTTTCCTGCCTTAATGGTAGAAAACCAGCCCTAGACCTTCAACATCTCAAGTATGTACCTCATCTGTATGTACACCCGTGTGTGGTGGAGGAATGCTTCAGAGATGTCTAACACTAGACAGTGGCGAAAATGCATGGAGAAAGCTGCACTTCAGTTGGGGCCTGAGTTCTGCATGAGGGAAGTACCCTCTGTAATTGGGTGTGTGCACTTTGCAGCTGACGTGCTTTAAGAAGATGGGCGGGAGGAACTGGTGTACAGTTGAGGGGGCCTGGGCTTTGTAGGTGCCAAGGTTCAGATCCTCTGTGACCTCAAGAAAGGGACTTGGTTTCCCTGAGGCTCTGTTTCAAATCTAAATGATGAGATGATAATAACTACAGAAGGAGGTTGCTGTGAGGAATAACCAACCCCTGGAATACTTAGAGTGTGTTCCTGGGAAGTGGTCAGCTCCCCAGTCCTCATGCAGCCTGTGGTTGTCCCGGGGCTGCGTTACAGAGGCCGAGGGTCCCAGTGTGGGGCTGTGGTTTTGTTGCAAGAAAGAAAGTGGGGCGCAAGAGGATGGTCACATCCCAGGTCTCAGGTGAGTCCCTGGGACGGCCGCCGAATGTGGGTTCTTGTCTTCATGGAGGAAAGAATTCAAGAGCGAGCCATAGTAAAGTGAAAGAAGGTTTATTCAGGGAGATACACACTCCACAGACAGAGTGTGAGCCATCTTGGAAGGTGAGAGAGGCCCCAGGTATGGGATTGTCAGTTTTTATAGGGGTGGGTAATTTCATAGGCTAAGGAGTGAGAGGCTTATTCCAGGAATGGAGCCACCGCCCACTTCTGGCCTTTTACTGTCCGCCTCCGAATTGACATGGCGCCTGTGGGTGTGTCATTTAGCTTGCTGATGTGTTACAGTGAACCTGTACTGAGGCTTAAGGTTAGTAGAAGTCAATCATCTCTCATCTTGAACCTAGTTGTTTCTAACCAGTTTATGTCGTGTCCTCAATGGCTATGGCATTCTTGTAAAGGTTGTGCCCTGCCCCGTTCCTGTCTCATTTGTGTTGCTGAGACGAGGCCCCAGGTTCTCCTTGGGTGAAAGACACATCCTGGCCTGTCTGTGGCTCCTTCTCAATCAGGGACAAGGTAGTCGGTGTGGCACTTTGTGAAGTTGAGAGCAGTGTAGAGAGCTTGGAGTTGGCCAGCATTGGGCGTTGTGCCTCCTGGGGAATGGGTGTTGCTGCCATCCTGCGACACCTCTGACTAGTTGAGAATGGAGGCTCTGAGCAATCTCTAGAGGATACTTTGTCAGCCAGAGTTTTTAGAGAAATGAAGCAGAAGCAGATCTCTTCTGTGGCACAGAACAGCGATGCGTGTGACCCTAATGTCAGCAAAGTTCACTGGGACTTGTGATCTGGGCCAAATATTAACTTCAGAACTAGTTGAGATCCCCCAGCTGTGGCTCACAACGTGGAGATGAAAGAGGAGACGGGGTGTTCTTTTGAAGAGACACTAGCCTGGAACTGGGGACGCCCGGATTTCAAACTTCACTTCCTCTGCTTCCCTTTGTAGTTGCTTTTTCTCTCTGCCTGTGCCCTGTGGAGAGACCAGGTCCTGCTGACGGGGGCTATTTGGGGCGCCCCCAAGGGGTTGGTTCACCCCTAGGCAAACGCATGTCAAGTCACATCCTGGCATCGGCATCTGTCCCCAGCCACAGCCCTGGGTACCTGGTCCTTCTCAGTGTGCGTTCTGAGATCCTGGTAGTGGTGCCCTTTGTCCCTCCTAACTTGAATAGTAAACTAGGGGTTAGGCCCGTCCAAGTACAGTTCTGATTTACCCAACAGGTTAGGTGTAGATGAGCAGGCCACCCCTTGTCACCAGTACGGCAGCGTGGGGCTTTGCCCGTGTTTCCCTACAGCTTGCCCTGCGGCCCCGCCCACCGGCACAGATGGGTCCCTGGGCAGATGCTTACTGATTCCTCACTTACTGTGTGGGGAGCTCTAGACGCGGGGAGAGGGCTGGCGCTCAAGAGGCAGAGAATCGTGCCACCAGTCTGTCTTCAGGGACTCTGGCCTGGAGCTGTGGAGCTAGAAACATGAAACACGTGAGAAAGAACCCGTGACATTCCATGGTGCAGTGCTGGGCACAGACTGCGGGGTGGCCGAGTCCTTCAGCGTTCAGAGGAGTGGTGGTCCTTCCTGGGATGGTCGGGAAAAGCAGGGGGTTGGATGTGAACTGGACTTAAGGCTGGCTAGGATGTGGACAGGAGCGGGAGCTTCCCCATGGAGTGGAATGGACAGGAAGTGTCCAAGGAGTAGCATAGCAGGGCCCAGTAAAAAGCCCTTACTGGAGAGGAAAGTTATGCTGGGCAGCTGAGCAGTGAGACTGCAGAGGTCAGCCGGCCCTGTCTTGATCACCCTGACTGTCAGGTAGAGAGCGTGGGCTCGGGTCGTGGGACAGGTCTTCCTGCTGTGGCCCCAGGGGTGTCCCACAGGGCCAGGCCCAGTGCTCTGAGAACTGGTGGTTTTGGTGAGAACATGTTCTCAGGGTTTCCCTCCACAGGGAACCACTGTTTGTCATTGTCTCGCTCTCCTGGACACTGATAATATTCTTCCTCCAAGAGCAGATAGAGACTTGGGGTTCCAGGCCCTCGGGAACTGAATGGACCATTGTATTTGTAGTGGCCTGGGGTGCCCTGAGTTGCGTCCTGGTAAGATTCAGGGTGGGGGGACCTTGCAGCTGGTGTAGAGCGAACGGGAATGTCGGGGGGTGCTGAACACAGATATTCCCCTTGCCCATCTCCTCCCCCTTCAGGAGACCCTGTTACACTTGCCCGCTGTCACCCGTCGTTAGTGCCCCATTCCTCACGCTTTCCCACCGTTTGGTCTCTGTCAGCCTTTGCAGTCTTCAGAGTTCCCTAAACGCTGTTCGAATCCCTACCACCCACCGCTGCAGATCACTCGTACCTTCCGTGGCTGCTCACGGCCACCAGAAGCAAAGGCCACTTCCTTTGCCAAGCACATGAGTGGGCGCAGCCTCTCTGGCCCTGTCACCCACGTCTCCTCCACCTGTGTCCTTTGTGCTGCCAATCCAAGTGCCTCTCCTTCCTCTGAGCCTTTGTTCATGCTGTTCCCTCTGTCTGGGCTTCCTCACCCTGAATGAACACCTACTGATCTTTCAGAACCCCTTTCAAAAGCTGACCCTCATGAAGCCACACCTAACTCCCTCCCCACGAAAGCTGCCACTTGTGCTCTTTCTCGCCTGCCCCCTCCTCACCTTGCACTGTCCTCACCAGATTTTTTTTCTCTGTTTTGCATGAAAGTCCTTGAGGCCTCTCTTGTTTCCCCTCCATGGGATTCTGGCAGAGAGCCCCTCAGGGGCAGGGAATGCATCCCCTTTGCTGTCTCTCAAGTGGGGAGGAGGGCCCTTTCCCGTGACTCAGGGACCGTTTGTGACCTGAAACAAGGAGACAGGCGAGGAGGTGGTTCCAGGACCGGCTGCCCTGCTGGCAGGGCTGGGTCTTTGCTGCCCTGCTGGAGCCTCATGAATGTCGTTACTCCCATTCTCAGGGCTGCTCTAACACCGACGGAGCAGAAACACACACGGCCTGGCTTCCCCCGGGGCCTTGCAGTCAGAGTCCCCAGGCAGCCTGTCTGGGCAGGAGGGGAGGCACAGCTGCTTGCAGTGGCTTTGGTGATCCCCACATCCTGGACTCCTCAAGAACAAGGGGACACAAGATCTAGGTAGGTCTCTGTGGAATTTAGGAAACAGGCGTGGAAAACTCAGGCTAGAAAAAAGTCATTCTAGGTTTTTCAGACTGTATCACCAATGCTGTAGGCAGTGTGAAATGTCAAATCCAATCTCTTAGGATGATTAAAAAAAAGTTTGCTGCTGCATTGGCTGGGAATCGAACCCGGGCCTCCCGCGTGGCAGTCGAGAATTCTACCACTGAACCACCAGTGCTCCAGCTGTGAGCAGCTGTGTGAGCACCTCCCTTTAACCCCAGCCCTCTTGTCTGTATGCTGATTCACAGAATGGAAGGCCACATCAGCACAGCTGCAACGACAGAGGCTTAGGCTCCAGAGCAGGAGAGAAGGCAGGAGGAGGCTGTGTGTGTGCGCGCACAAGCGCGCATGTGTGTATGTGTGTGCGTTATGTGTGTGCATGGGAAGTTGATTTGCCTTCAGACGTCAGGACAGTAAGTAGAGCTCAAGTCGTTCCTTCTCAGTAGCAAAAAGCCCACTGAGACTCTGGGGACTTCCTCCTCTCTGAAGTGTGGGTCCTCCCATCCCACATTCACATGGTGTGTTGAGCTGTTTTACAGCTCACAGGCTTCAGCACAGCTTCCTGCTGGAGACTGGCCAAGGCTGAGGGGGTGCAGCAGGAGTCCCTTTACGGGGGGAAGGGTCCCGCAGCCAGTGGTGCCTCTGTGGAGAAGCCAGCTGCTGTTCGTGCTCACGAAGCAGGGAAGTGCGCTCGGAGATTCGCAGCATCCTTGGCTGCTGCAGGCCGGGCGTGACTGAGGAGCTGGATCCTGCAGCAGGATCTCTGGGGGAGCTTGCCAGGAAGAGGCCAAAAAGCAGCACTGCATTGGCCGGGAATCGAACCCGGGCCTCCCGCGTGGCAGGCGAGAATTCTACCACTGAACCACCAATGCTCTGGCTGTTCTCTGGCACACCTGCAGGGCTTTTCTCAAGAGGCTGTGTCTGTCATGACAGTCAGAGAGCGCTGACACATCACTGGGCCCCGTCTGGCTGGTTTGTCCTGTATGAGAATACAGCGGGTTTATGTAGAGCCATCCTTGCTGCGCCTTATTACGCTGCTTAGGGAGGGGGCGCTTATGGAACTGGCTTCCTCCCGAGGCCCTTGGTTCATCCACAGCCCTCAGCCCCCTGGGGTGGGCTTGGTGGAATCACACCCTATATAGATCAAAGCAAGAGGGCCCTCACAGACCATCTGCATAGCCCCTTCCTGGAATCCCTGTTTCTGCTCCCACATCCGCCAGCTCAGGAGTCAGGCCTGTTTGATTCACCTGTGGCCACAGTCCCAGGCACAGAATAGATGCCCCTTACGACTTGCGGGATTGAATCTTTATCAAGCCCTGTAATCCCCATTGAACAGCCTTTTTTTTTTTTCATTTTAACATCTTTATTGGAGTATAATTGCTTTACAATGGGATGTTAGTTTCAGCTTCACAACAAAATGAATCAGTTATATATATACATATGTTCCCATATCTCTTCCCGCTTGCGTCTCCCTCCCTCCCTATCCCACCCCTCCAGGCGGTCACAAAGCACCAAGCTGATCTCCCTGTGCTATGTGGCTGCTTCCCACTAGCTATCTACCTTACGTTTGGTAGTGTATATATGTCCATGCCTCTCTCTCGCTTTGTCACCGTTTACCCTTCCCCCTCCCCATAGCCTCAAGTCCATTCTCTAGTAAGTCTGTGTCTTTATTCCTGTTTCACCCCTAGGTTTTTCATGACATTTTTTTTCTTGAATTCCATATATATGTGTTAGCATACGGTATTTGTCTCTTTCTGACTTACTTCACTCTGTATGACAGACTCTAGGTCTATCCACCTCATTACAAATAGCTCAATTTCGTTTCTTTTTATGGCTGAGTAATATTCCATTGTATATATGTGCCACATCTTCTTTATCCATTCATCCGATGATGGACACTTAGGCTGTTTCCATCTCTGGGCTATTGTAAATAGAGCTGCAATGAACATTTTGGTACGTGACTCTTTTCGAATTCTGGTTTTCTCAGGGTATATGCCCAGTAGTGGGATTGCTGGGTCATATGGTAGTTCTATTTGTAGTTTTTTAAGGAAACTCCATACTGTTCTCCACAGTGGCTGTATCAATTTACATTCCCACCAACAGTGTAAGAGGGTTCCCTTTTCTCCACACCCTCTCCAGAATTTATTGTTTATAGATTTTTTGATGATGGCCATTCTTACTGGTGTGAGATGATATCTCATTGTAGTTTTGATTTGCATTTCTCCAATGATTAGTGGTGTTGAGCATTCTTTCATGTGTTTGTTGGCACTATGTATATCTTCTTTGGAGAAATGTCTGTTTAAGTCTTCTGCCCATTTTTGGATTGGGTTGTTTGTTTTTTTGTTATTGAGCTGCATGAGCTGCTTATAAATTTTGGAGATTAATCCTTTGTCAGTTGCTTCATTTGCAAATATTTTCTCCCATTCTGAGGGTTGTCTTTTGGTCTTGTTTATGGTTTCCTTTGCTGCACAAAAGCTTTTAAGTTTCATTAGGTCCCATTTGTTTACTTTTGTTTTTATTTCCATTTCTCTAGGAGGTGGATCAAAAAGGACCTTGCTGTGATTTATGTCATAGAGTGTTCTGCCTATGTTTTCCTCTAAGAGTTTGATAGTTTCTGGCCTTACATTTAGGGCTCTAACCCATTTTGAGTTTATTTTTGTGTATGGTGTTAGGGAGTGTTCTAATTTCAGTCTTTTACATGTAGCTGCCCAGTTTTCCCAGCACCACTTATTGAAAAGGCTGTCCTTTCTCCACTGTACATTCCTGCCTCCTTTGTCAAAGATAAGGTGACCATATGTGCGTGGGTTTATCTCTGGGCTTTCTATCCTGTTCCATTGATCTATCTTTCTGTTTTTGTGCCAGTACCATACTGTCTTGATTACTGTAGCTTTGTAGTATAGTCCAATGTCTGGGAGCCTGATTCCTCCAGTTCCGTTTTTCATTCTCAAGATTGCTTTGGCTATTCGGGGTCTTTTGTGTTTCCATACAAATTGTGAAATTTTTTGTTCTAGTTCTGTGAAAAATGCCGGTGGTAGTTTGATAGGGATTGCATTGAATCTATAGATTGCTTTGGGTAGTAGAGTCATTTTCACAATGTTGATTCTTCCAATCCAAGAACATGGTATATCTCTCCATCTATTTGTATCTTTAATTTCTTTCATCAGTGTCTTATAATTTTCTGCATACAGGTCTTTTGTCTCCTTAGGTAGGTTTATTCCTAGATATTTTATTCTTTTTGTTGCAGTGGTAAATAGGAGTGTTTTCTTGATTTCACTTTCAGATTTTTCATCCTTAGTGTATAGGAATGCCAGAGATTTCTGTGCATTAATTTTGTATCCTGCTACTTTACCAAATTCATTGATTAGCTCTAGTAGTTTTCTGGTAGCATCTTTAGGATTCACTATGTATAGGATCATGTCATCTGCAAACAGTGACAGCTTTACTTCTTCTTTTCCAATTTGGATTCCTTTTATTTCTTTTTCTCTGATTGCTGTGGCTAAAACTTCCAGAACTATGTTGAATAAAAGTGGTGAGAGTGGGCAACCTTGTCTTGTTCCTAATCTTAGTGGAAATGCTTTCAGTTTTTCACCATTGAGGATGATGTTGGCTGTGGGTTTGTCATATATGGCCTTTATCATGTTGAGGAAAGTTCCCTCTATGCCTACTTTCTGCAGGGTTTTTATCATAAATGGGTATTGAATTTTGTCAAAAGCTTTCTCTGCATCTATTGAGATGATCATATGGTTTTTCTCCTTCAGTTTGTTAATATGGTGTATCACTTTGATTGATTTGCGTATATTGAAGAATCCTTGCATTCCTGGAATAAACCGCACTTGATCATGGTGTATGATCCGTTTAATGTGCTGTTGGATTCTGTTTGCTAGTATTTTGTTGAGGATTTTTGCATCTATGTTCATCAGTGATATTGGCCTGTAGTTTTCTTTCTTTGTGACATCCTTGTCTGGTTTTGGTATCAAGGTGATGGTGGCCTTGTAGAATGAATTTGGGAGTGTTCCTCCCTCTGCTATATTTTGGAAGAGTTTGAGAAGGATAGGTGTTAGCTCTTCTCTAAATGTTTGATAGAATTCGCCTGTGAAGCCATCTGGTCCTGGGCTTTTGCTTGTTGGAAGATTTTTAATCACAGTTTTAATTTCAGTGCTTGTGATTGGTCTGTTCATATTTTCTATTTCTTCCTGATTCAGTCTTGGCAGGTTGTGCATTTCTAAGAATTTGTCCATTTCTTCCAGGTTGTCCATTTTATTGGCATAGAGTTGCCTGTAGTAGTCTCTCATGATCTTTTGTATTTCTGCAGTGTCAGTTGTTACTTCTCCTTTTTCATTTCTAATTCTATTGATTTGAGTCTTCTCCCTTTTTTTCTTGATGAGTCTGGCTAATGGTTTATCAATTTTGTTTATCCTTTCAAAGAACCAGCTTTTAGTTTTATTGATCTTTGCTATTGTTTCCTTCATTTCTTTTTCATTTCTTTCTGATCTGATTTTTATGATTTCTTTCCTTCTGCTAACTTTGGGGTTTTTTTGTTCTTCTTTCTCTAATTGCTTTAGGTGTAAGGTTAGGTTGTTTATTCGAGATGTTTCCTGTTTCTTAAGGTAGGATTGTATTGCTATAAACTTCCCTCTTAGAACTGCTTTTGCTGCATCCCATAGATTTTGAGTCGTCGTGTCTCCATTGTCATTTGTTTCTAGGTATTTTTTTGATTTCCTCTTTGATTCTTCAGTGATCACTTCATTATTAAGTAGTGTATTGTTTAGCCTCCATGTGTTTGTATTTTTTACAGATCTTTTCCTGTAATTGATATCTAGTCTCATGGCGTTGTGGTCAGAAAAGATACTTGATACAATTTCAATTTTCTTAAATTTACCAAGGCTTGATTTGTGACCCAAGATATGATCTATCCTGGAGAATGTTCCATGAGCACTTGAGAAAAATGTGTATTGTTGTTTTTGGATGGAATGTCCTATAAATATCAATTAAGTCCATCTCGTTTAATGTATCATTTAAAGCTTGTGTTTCCTTATTGATTTTCATTTTGGATGATCTGTCCATGGGTGAAAGTGGGGTGTTTAAGTCCCCTACTATACATGTGTTACTGTCTATTTCCCCTTTTATGGCTGTTAGTATTTGCCTTATGTATTGAGGTGCTCCTATGTTGGGTGCATAAATATTTACAATTGTTATATCTTCTTCTTGGATCGATCCCTTGATTATTATGTAGTGTCCTTCTTTGTCTCTTTTAATAGTCCTTATTTTAAAGTCTATTTTGTCTGATATGAGAATTGTTACTCCAGCTTTCTTTTGGTTTCCATGTGCATGGAATATCTTTTTCCATTCCCTTACTTTCAGTCTGTATGTGTCTCTAGGTCTGAAGTGGGTCTCTTGTAGACAGCATATATAAGGGTCTTGTTTTTGTATCCATTCAGCTAATCTGTGTCTTTTGGTGGGAGCATTTAGTCCATTTACATTTAAGGTAATTATCGATATGTATGTTCCTATTCCCATTTTCTAAATTGTTTTGGGTTCGTTATTATAGGTCTTCTCCTTCTCTTGTGTTTCTTGCCTAGAGAAGATCCTTTAGCATTTGTTGTAAAGCTGGTTTGGTGGTGCTGAACTCTCTCAGCTTTTGCTTGTCTGTAAAGGTTTTAATTTCTCCATCAAATCTGAATGAGATCCTTGCTGGGTAGAGTAATCTTGGTTGCAGGTTTTTCTCCTTCAACACTTTCAATATGTCCTGCCACTCCCTTGTTTCTGCTGAAAGATCAGCTGTTAACCTTATGGGGATTCCCATGTGTGTTATTTGTTGTTTTTCCCTTGCTGCTTTTAATGTTTTCTTTGTATTTAATTTTGACAGTTTGATTAATATGTGTCTTGGCGTATTTCTCCTTGGATTTACCCTGTATGGGACTCTCTGTGCTTCATGGACTTGATTAACTATTTCCTTTCCCATATTAGGGAAGTTTTCAACTATAATCTCTTCAAATATTTTCTCAGTCCCTTTCTTTTTCTCTTCTTCTTCTGGAACCCCTATAATTCGAATGTTGGTGCATTTAATGTTGTTCCAGAGGTCTCTGAGACTGTCCTCAGTTCTTTTCATTCTTTTTTCTTTATTCTACTCTGCAGTCGTTATTTCCACTATTTTATCTTCCAGGTCACTTATCCGTTCTTCTGCCTCAGTTATTCTGCTATTGATCCCATCTAGAGTATTTTTCATTTCATTTATTGTGTTGTTCATCATTGTTTGTTTCATCTTTAGTTCTTCTAAGTCCTTGTTAACTGATTCTTGCATTTTGTCCATTCTATCTCCAAGATTTTGGATCACCCTTACTATCATTATTCTGAATTCTTTTTCAGGTAGACTGCCTATTTCCTCTTCATTTGTTAGGTCTGGTGCATTTTCATCTTGCTCCTTTATCTGCTGTGTGTTTTTCTGTCTTCTCATTTTGCTTATCTTACTGTGTTTGGGGTCTCCTTTTTGCAGACTGCAGGTTCGTAGTTCCTGTTGTTTTTTTGTGTCTGTCCCCAGTGGCTAAGGTTGGTTCAGTGGGTTGTGTAGGCTTCCTGGTGGAGGGGACTAGTGCCTGTGTTCTGGTGGATGAGGCTGGATCTTGTCTTTCTGGTGGGCAGGTCCACGTCTGGTGGTGTGTTTTGGGGTGTCTGTAGACTTATTATGATTTTGGGCAGCCTCTCTGCTAATGGGTGGGGTTGTGTTCCTGTTTTGCTAGTTGTTTGGCATAGGATGTCCAGCACTGTAGCTTGCTGGTCGTTGAGTGAAGCTGGGTGCTGGCGTTGAGATGGAGATCTTTGGGAGATTTTTTCCGTTTGATATTATGTGGAGCTGGGAGGTCTCTTGTGGACCAGTGTCCTGAAGTTGGCTCTCCCACCTCAGAGGCACAGCAGTAACTCCTGGCTGCAGCACCAAGAGCCTTTTATCCACACCTCTCCTTAATTTGGGATGATTCGTTGTCTATTCATGTATTCCACAGATGCAGGGTACATCAAGTTGATTGTGGAGCTTTAATCCGCTGCTTCTGAGGCTGCTGGGAGAGATTTCCCTTTCTCTTCTTTGTTCTCACAGCTCCCAGGGGCTCAGCTTTGGATTTGGCCCTGCCTGTGCATGTAGGTTGCCGGAGGGTGTCTGTTCTTTGCTCAGACAGGATGGGGTTAAAAGAGCTGCTGTTTCGGAGGCTCTGGCTCACTCAGGCCGGGGGTGTAGGGAGGGTCACGGAGTGCGGGGCAGGCCTGCGGCAGCACAGGCCAGCATGACATTGCTAGCCTGAGGCGCGCTGTGCGTTCTCCCGGGGGAGTTGTCCCTGGATCCCGGGACCCTGGCAGTGGCGGGCTGCACAGGCTCCCCAGAAGGGGGTGTGGATAGTGACCTGTGTTCGCACACAGGCTTCTTGGTTGCGGCAGCAGCACCCTTAGCGTCTCATGCCCGTGTCTGGGGTCCGCACTGTTAGCCGCGGCTTGCACCCATCTCTGGAGCTCCTTTAAGCCGCGCTTTTAATCCCCTCTCCTCGTGCACCAGGAAACAAAGAGGGAAGAAAAAGTCTCTTGCCTCTTAGGCAGGTCCAGACTTTTCCCCCCCCGACTCCCTCCCGGCTAGCCATGGTGCACTAACGCCCTGCAGGCTGTGTTCACGCTGCCAACCTCAGTCCTCTCCCTGGGGTCTGACCTGTGAAGAAGCGGGAGCCTCAGCTCCCAGCCCCGCCCACCCCGTCCTGCGAGCAGACAAGCCTCTCGGCTGGTGAGTGCCGGTCGGCCCTGATCCTCTGTGCTGGAATCTCTCCGCTTTGCCCTCCGCACCCCTGTTGCTGTGCTCTCCTCCGCAGCTCCGAAGCTCCCCCACTCCGCCACCCGCAGTCTCCGCCCGCAAAGGGGCTTCCTAGTGTGTGGACACTTTTCCTCCTTCTCAGCTCCCTCCCGCTGGTGCAGGACCCGTCCCTATCCTTTTGTCTCTATTTTTTTCTTTTGCCCTAACCAGGTACGTGGGGGGTTCCTTGCCTTTTGGGAGGTCTGAGGTCTTCTGCCAGCGTTCAGTAGGTGCTCCGTAGGAGTTGTTCCACGCATAGATGTATTTCTGGTGTATCTGTGGGGAGGAAGGTGATCTCCGAGTCTTACTCTTCTGCCATCTTCCCAGAAGTCTGAACAGCCTTTTTACAGGAGTGGTCACAGCCTCACAGGACAGCACATTTAGTTAAACAACGCTAATTACTAGCAGGTTCCTGATACTGATCTGAAACCACACAAACTAATTCATACCTTTTGGACTTGACTGTCCTTAAAATTCTTTGAGCCAGCTTGAGACCCCCGTTTATGCCATAGGCGAGCAGTATACCTGCTGTGATGGGCACAGAGCAATTAGGCAATGAGTCCAGGCAACTACTTTGAAAAGTCTGTGATCTCTAGGCCTCCCTCGTCACAACTTCAGCTGCTACACGGGTCCTAGTCCCTCCCACCTGATGATGCGACAGTCTCCCCCTTCCCATCCATCTCACAGCTTTTTTTTTTTGGAGTATAATTGCTTTACAATGTTAGTTTCTTCTGTACAATGAATCAGCTGTATGTATACCTATATCCCCTCCTTCTTTGTATTCCTTTGTTTCTTTTTCTTCTCTGATTGCCATGGCCAGGACTCCCAAAACTATGTGGAATAATAGTGGTGAGAGTGGACATCCTTGTCTTGTTCCTGATCTTAGAGGAAATGCTTTCAATTGTTCATCATTGACAATGATGTTATTATGTTGAGGTGGGTTTATTATGTTGAGGTGGGTTCCTTCTGTGCCCACTTTCTGGAGAGTTTTTATCATAAATGGGTGTTGAATTTTGCCAAAAGCTTTTTCTGCATCTAATGAGATGATCATGGGGTTTTTCTTAAAACACTCTGACCATCTCTTCAAAACCCATGAGCAGCTTCCCTGTTACCCACGATGTGAGATCCCTTCTCCTGAATCTGAGCTGCCGGGCCAGCTCATCCCAGTTGATTTCCTGCTGTTCTCTGGACCCCAGGCAAATTTGGCTATTTTTCTCTCCTTGCCTTTGCCCACACATTTCCTCCTGCCCGGAACACCTGCTTCCTTCTCTCAGGGTCCCTGCCTCCTCTGAGGTCCAGCTCAGTTCCCACTCCTGGGAAGATGTCCCTGACCCTCAGGCCGAGCTCCCCAGTGGTTATCTGGGCCCCTCATGCCACCGTTGGCCCTCATGAGGCTTCTCACTGCAGAGATGCTGTGAGCCTCCGAAGGGCAGAGTGTCTTCACGTCCACTGGGCTCTGAAAGGAGACCCTGGTGCCTGACGGAGCTGGGCCTCCCTGTGCTCGCCTCCATTCGGGCAGGGCCTGCCTTGGGAGCATCCCCCCAGGGTGACCACAGGTGCTGCCTCCCTCAGACCCCCTCTCCCTGCTAGCATCACCCCCCAGGTGGGCACCTTGCAGGCGTCTCTACCCTTCCTGCCCTCTCCCTGCTGCTTCCCACTGCCTCAGCTGTATTTCAGGCCTCCCTTCCTGACCCTGAGCACTGCAGTGTTCTCCCTTGGAGATATTGCAGTCTCCCTCTGTCAAACCAGGCCACCTCCACCTGAGGCAGCCTCTCTGGTCAAAACACAGACATAAGTATGTCACCCCATTGTTGGAAACCTTTCACCAGCTCGTCTTTTTCTTTAACTGTTCCCAGCCACCCCTTCCACACACCGGACTCCTCACCCTTCCCTAAATACACCATGTCTTTTCGGGGCCCCCGCCTTTAGCCAGGCTCTTCCCTGTGCCTGAGGTTCCCTGCCTTCTTTACCTGGAAAAGGCCTGGTAATGGTACTAAGATCCGACTCAGATGGCGCTTCCCCGTCAGCCCAGGGAGACTTACCTGCGGCGTTCTTGCTTCTGTGGTGTTGCTTGTGTCATGTTGCTACACATCCTTGATTGTTTGTGGATCCCCAGAAACAATGACACAGACACAGAGAACCACTTGGGTGCATGAGCTGTTTGCAACACTGAGCAAGTATTGAATGAAGACGATGGATCACTACAGTTTTGAGGCCCCAGCAGGACATTCACTTGCATTCTCTCAGATTCCCAGAAGTGACACTGTTCACCACTGTTCTTCATTCTGTCATAGACAAAGGGAAACGGAGACCCAGAAAAGGGAAAGGACCGTGACCCAGCCAACGCCTCCCAGTCAGCAGCAGAACTGGGAAAGCCCTGCCCCGAGATGCCTGACTCCCAATTCCTCTTTCTAAACAGGTCATCTCCCTCCCTCACCCCAGCCCCGGGCCCCAGAGCCGGCAGTAGCAGGAACAGCCTGATCCCGCTGGTCCTGCAGCCCGTCTCTGCTCCCTCTCCAGGCTGGTCCGGGAGTTCGTGGCCCAGAACAACACCGTGCAGATCAAGCATGTGATCCAGACGCTGTCTCAGGAGTTTGCCCTGTCCCAGCACCCACACAGCCAGAAAAGGGGCCTCATCGGCCTGGCCGCCTGCTCCATCGCGCTGGGCAAGGTGAGCCCTTCTCCTGGAGGGACGTACACACTAGCCAGGGCCTTGACCCTGACCCCCGAGCCCCAGCAGGGTGTTGCAGACTTGTGATTTCTTTATTGCCATTCTCTCCACATCTCAGACCTGAAGGCTGGCTCTGTGGCCTTGCACCGTGGGTCTTGATGCTCTTGGTAATTAAAAAAAAATTTGTTTCACTTAACAGTTAATGGAATAGTATACAGCTCTATGATGAGAGTATAGAGTTATGTCAACAGCAGGATCAAAATACAGAACCATTCTGTCCCCCTAATGGCCCCTCATGCCGACCCCACCCTGCCCCCAGTGACAGGGCAGTTTATGCTCAGCTCACCAGGGCATTCTAGCCAGACCACAGAGATGCAGGGTTTTGCCTTTTGATTAGTTCTCTCGACCTTGATTCCTGCTTTCAGTGCATCCTTTTTGCTGGTCCTTCGGCCTGTGTGAGGAGGGATGCTCCGGGGGCCTCTCCTGCCTGACTCAGGCTCCGTCATCTTCCTCTGTGTCCGCCTGACCCCTGGAGCCAGCCCGGGCCGGGGATTCAGCCAGGTCAGGCAGCCCCGCCCCCAGCAGGCAGCTCTCATGCCTTTGACCCACAGGACATTGTGACGGAGAGCAACAAGTTCGACCTGGTGGGCTTCATCCCCTTGTTGCGGGAGAGGATTTATTCCAACAACCAGTACGCCCGGCAGTTCATCATCTCCTGGGTAAGGTCCGGCCCCGCGACGCTCCTTCTCCAGCCGTAAGGAGCCTCTAGGTGAGTGAGGTCTGCTCTCTGGCTCACCTGGGCATTTCCTGTGGCTGCGGGGGTGCCTCACTGTTATCCCTCTAGGAGCCAATGACACCAGATCATCCGAAAACACATGTATTCAGCTTTGCCCCCAAAGCCCATCACGTTTGCCTCTGCAGAGGATGTGGTTCCTTCCTTGTCTCCGGAAACACCCAGATTTACCTTTGAAGCCAGCTGTGCTCCTCCAGCTGTCACACCTCTTCTAGCCTTGCCCACCTTTCCCATGGGTTCCCTCCCGCAACCCCGCCCCGCCCCCGGGCATCTGAACTGCCCTGGGGTTAAATTGCCGTTCCCCTGCCCATTGAACAGAAGCAACAGCTACTAGCACCTGCTCCCCCATGGGACACTGCCGTGAAAAGATGCCTCAGCAGGGCCCCTTCTCGCTGGCCAGTCCAGAGGATGGGCGAGGAGATGCAGGTTCTCTGGCTGGTGACTTTCCCTGATGGTTTCCTCCCCTGGGGCAGATCCTGGTTCTGGAGTCCGTGCCAGACATTAACCTGCTGGATTATTTGCCGGAGATCCTGGATGGACTCTTCCAGATCCTGGGCGACAACGGCAAAGAGATTCGGAAAATGTGAGTGGAAGAGGAGAGGGGCAGGCGGCTGCAGGGGCCCCTCGGCGCATACGCATACCCCACACCCAACAGACAGGCGGCGGCAGGAGAGCACAAAATTCACCATCCTCTTCCTGGCTCGTGTGCTTCCTGCTTTGAAGAGCTAGGAGATCATCCACCCCCAGCCTCTGAAAAATGTCCATGTGACAAGTGTGTCCCACAGAGCACAGCAGACATGGCACCACTGGTGGAGGCTCCTCTGGCTGCATGAGCTGTCTCCTTTCTCCTTTGCTCATTGGTAGGTGTGAGGTGGTCCTTGGAGAATTCTTGAAGGAAATTAAAAAGAACCCTTCCAGTGTTAAGTTTGCTGAGATGGCCAACATCCTGGTGATCCACTGCCAGACCACGGGTGAGTGTGTAAAGGCCCCAAGGCCACCACCACCTCCTCAGAAGCACCTTTCTGTCTCCCCATCTCAGAGAGAGTCCTCCTGGGAGTGTGAATCAATGTGACAGCGGGTCCTGGAGCGGTGAGTCCTTGTGGGAGAGATTCCAATTCTCTAACAAAGGCATAACTAACCAAGTTCAGGAATTAAAAATGGGGGACCTTACTATATATCCTAATTCATGATTTAGCAATCCATAGTAATACTAACAGTGTTCTCCTTATGGCATAACTTTTTACTATATAAACAAGCTATGATACTTGAGTATATAATTTAGAAAAACAGATACCAAAATAAAATACAGTCCCACAACTTAGGCAAAAGTGTTCCTCAATTCTTATAGAATGTAAACTACAAAACATTGAAAAATTAGAGAATACCAACATAAATGTAAAGACATCCCACATTTATGGATTAGATGACTTAAGATGACAATACTTCCCAAATTGATCTCCATATTCAATTCAGTCGATATCAACATAACAGCTGCATTTTTTTCAGAAATGTTTCAGATCCTAAAATTCATATGGAAATGCAAAGGATCCAGAATAGGCAAAAGTACCTTTCAAAAGAGGAAAAATATTGGAAAATTCATACGTCCCAATTTCAGAACTTAGTACAAAGCTACAGTAATATGTGGACAGATCAAACAGAACTGAGAATCCATAAATAAACCTTTACATTTATGGTCAGATATTTTTCTTAAGAGGTGCCGAAACAATTCAGTGGGGGAATTAGTCTTTTCAACAAATAGCACTGGAACAACTGGATACCTGCATGCAGAAAAATGAAGTTGGACCCCCTCCTGCCACCATACACACACAAAGAAAAACTCCAAATAGATCACAAGCCTAAGTACTATATTTAGAACTATATATGACTTTCGGTTGAGCGATGGCTTCTAAAATATGACAGCAAAAGCACATGGGAGAAGACAAAAGGAAGAAATAGGTATTTGGGGATTCATCAAAATTAAAAACTTTTATGCTTCAAAAGACACTATCAAGGGACTTCCCTGGTGGTCCAGTGGTTAAGACACCGTGCTTCCACTGCAGGGGGCACAGGTTTGATCCCTGGTCCAGGAACTAAGATCCCACATGCCACACTGCACAGCCAAAAAACAGAAGGAAAACAGCAAAAGACACTATCAAGAAAGCGAAAAGACAGTTCCACAAAAGGGAAGAGAATATTTGTAAATCATATATCTGATATGGGGCTTGTATCTAGAATATATAAAGAACTCTCATTACTCAAACTCAGTTTTAAAAAATGAGATCTGAATAAACATTTCTCGAGAGAAGATATACAGATGGCCAAAAAGCACGTAAAAAGGTGCTCAACATCCTTAGCCATCATGGAAATGCAAATCAAAGACACTATGAGATACCACTTTACATCCATTAGTATTAGTATCAATGGCAAGTATCAAATAAAATAAAAAGGAAAATAACATGTTGGCAAGAACGTGGGGTAATTAGAAACCTTATACACTGCTGGTGGGAATGTAAAATGGGACAGCTGCTTTGGAAAACAGTCTGGCAGTTCCTCAAAAAAAACATTTGACCCAGCAACTCCACTCCTAGGTATATATCCAGGAGAAATGAAAACCTATGTCCACGCAAAACCTTTTACATGAATGTTCATAACAACGTTATTCGTAATAGCCAAAAAGTAGAAGCTACCCAGACTTCTATCAACTGGTAGAATGGATGAGTAAAATGTGATATATGCCTATAACTAGGTATTATTTTACATTTAATCCTGTGAAGGACCTGATCAGATTGGTTTCTTATAAAGATTTACTATAGGATCAATGCGGATAATCAGTTGCGGGGGTAGACAGGGAGACACTTAGAATGGAGACAGGAGGGACATCCGGAGATTGCTGCTATGTCCCAAAGATGCCTGAACTAAGGTAGCAGCAGTGTGATAGGAAAGATGGGACAAATTTGAGAGATGTTGTCTAGAATTAATGGGCCTCAGCAAGTAATGGAGGACAAAAGAAAAGGGCAAGAGGGGAGTCACAGCAAGCTCCTACTTCTCAGGACGCCACTCAGGCAACATCACCAGAGTAAAAGCTCCCAAACCGTACAATATCAAGAGTTAATAAACTTCCAGAAACTCTCTAATAGAATAGGCTACAGAACCAGACTCCCTGGATTCAAATCCAGCTTCTCCATTTCTTGTGTTGCCTTGCACAAGTTACTTTACATTTGCAGGCCTCCATTTCCCATCTGTACAGCAAAGATAATATCACCTATTCATAGAGCTGTGCGGATTAGACAGTCGATACATCAATACAGAGACACTTTTAAATATTCTAGATGCATGCAAGTGTTCCATTAGTATTGGCTCCTCTTATTAAGTCCCTACCTTATCAATTTGCAGCAAGCCTGTCTCTTTACCGTGACTTCTAAAATTTGCACAGCACCCAGCATTAACTGATGTAGCTTATATCCTGTGAACACCTGATAGGCAGAAAAGAGTCTCAAGCTGTAGCAAGGTGAACTTGCGGACCTATTCACCAGTAACTAGCTAACAAATATTAAAGACTCCATTGTAAAAACAGATACATTTAGACTTACGATATGAAGGTTAAAGCCTCAATACGCCAACTCCATTTCCCTTGACTAGTAGCCCTCCATCCACATAATATGTGTGTTTACTGTAATGACTGACTAACTGCCTTTTGCGGAAACTGTCAATATTCTGCATACACAGCATCTAGAAGGATTAAGCAGAACTCTAGGGAATTAAAAGATAAAATTAAGTGAAAATTAAGAAGGAAATAGAAAGATGTGTTCTAAATCCCTAGAAAAGGGTTCTAGTAAACTTTCAGTCTTTTTCCCCTTTTTTGTTAGACTAATATTAGAGTTCTGTCCTTTAACTGTCAAATGGTTTTCCAGCCTACAAGTAATCTTTCTTCACAGAGGAGTCTTTTAAAAGTTATAAATAAAATATCCCAAATATTTTCTCTCACAGATGAGAACATTGGAACACTGACATTTTAATCTGTTCTGTACAAGAATGAGTTGTGTCAACACAGTGCTCCCAGCTACAGCACTGAAAAAAACAAGTTTAATTAAAGACAGAGAAGAAACTGCATATGGAGCCTAAGCCATTGAGATACAATGAAGAGTGTCATCTTCAGAGTCAGTTCTCTATGAACAAATCTCTTTTGTCAGTATCAGGAGGGAAAAAAAAGACAGCAAAGTAAAGGTGTGCTGTATACCACAGGAAACTCTGCTCAATATTCTGTAATAACCTAAATGGGAAAAGAATTTGAGAAAGAATAGATACATGTATATGTATAACTGAATCAGTTTGCTGTACACCTGAAACTAACAACATTGTTAATCAACTATACTCCAATATAAAACAAAAATTTTTTAAAAACAGGTGAATGGATAAAGATGTGGTGTGTATATATACAGTGGAGTACTACTCAGCTGTAAAAAAGAATGAAAACTTGCCACGTGCAGCAAGAGGGATGGACCTGGAGGGTATTATGCAGTTCATATTCTTATTATGAAATAAGTCAGAGAAAGACAAACACTGTATGATATCACTTATATGTGGAATCTAAAAAAATACAATGAACTAGTGAATATAACAAAGAAACAGACTCACAGATACAGAGAGCAGACAAGTGGTTACCAATGGAGGGGGGGAAAGGGGCAAGATAGGGGTAGGGAATTAAGAGGTACAAACTATCAGTATAAAATAAATAAGCTACAAGGATATATTTTACAACAGAGGGAGTATAGTCAATACTTTACAATAACTATAAATGGAGCATAACCTTTAAAAATTGTGAATCACTATATTTTACACCTGTAACATATAATATTGTACATCAACTATACTTCAATGAAAAAATTAAGGGTACTTTCCTGGTGGTGCAGTGGTTAAGAATCTGCCTACCAGTGCAGGGGACACGGGTTCGATCCCTGGTCCAGGAAGATCCCACATACTGTGGAGCAGCTAAGTCCACGCACCACAACTATTGAAGCTGACGTGCCACAACTACAGAAGCCCGTGCACCTAGAGCCCGTGCTCCACGACAAGAGAAGCCACCACAGTGAGAAGCCCATGCACTGCAACGAAGAGTAGCCCCTGCTCGCCGCAACTAGAGAAAGCCCATGCACAGCAACAAAGGCCCAACACAACCAAAAATAAATAAATAAATTTATAAAAAATAAAACATCAGACTTTCTGTGCAATTGTGAGGGTTTTTTTTTTCTAATGTTTATTAGAAAATTCAAAGGAATCTTTAAACAATAACATAAGCCTTTGGGTGCTCAGATCTCTTACTGGTTTATAGAAGTCATAAAAGAGAGGCCATCATTTTTCACTAGCTAAAACATAAAACAGTATTTTGTAATTAATTGTCATTTTACATACCTATATAAACATAAACCTTAGTGTTTAAGCTTTCAAAAATTGTTATGAGAAGTTCTTTTAAGCAAACAAATTGAACTGTGAAGGTTAAAGAAAGGTAGAAAACAACAACTCAATTATTCAACCAATATTTATTAAGCACCCCCCTCGTGCAAAGCCTCTTGGGAAATACAAATATGACCGAGATGCAGATGCTGCCTGTGTGGGGCTTGCTGTATAGCAAATAACTGTTTCTGACCTTCCATTTGCAAAAATGGGCAGTGTTCCACAGGCTCTGTAAATTTAAAATGCTCTGTAGGGCATTTTGAATTGGTTTGTATTCTAAAAGAAATGGGCAGGACAATAATATAAAGCATGGTAAAAAATGTACCCCTTAAGTTTTCTCCCCATTTTCCATTAAAACTTTAGCTTCTCTAAAAATTGTGATGTTGATAAACTATGTGCATATTGCCTAGGAATGAAAAAAAAAAGAAGGTGTGATGCTATAAAGGAAAAACATGGTGGTATCAAATGTCAATATTCAAACTAAGTACTAAAACTTAGTATTTGTGTAGTACTTACTACTTACTTCCAGAGTTTGAACAGTACTCCTAACATCATAAAACATCTTTGGATATAAGTAGATACCTATTAACCACATATATGTTATAAAAGATAGAGCTGAAGTACAAAAAGAGAAAGAAGCTTAGCCAAGATCACAAGGTAATGGTTTAACAAAAATGAATACTACTTTTACTGGGTTTATTCCAGAATGTTGGTTATATTCCTTCCTCAAATTCTAATTTGAAGAAAAAAAGTACCATTATCACTACTGTTTTCCAAAGTTAAGCACAGCTCTAACTACATTCTAACAGTGGCTCGCCTGCGTGTCTCTGCCCTTCTGCCAGGGCACCTACCATCAGAGAGGCAGGACAGCACAGTGAAAAGAAAACAGGGCAGATGGGCCCAGATTCCAGCCTCAGCTCTACCACTTCCCAGCTCAGTAACTTTTGGGCAGGTTACCTATTTGAGATTTATTTTGATTGCACCAGGTCTTAGTTGCAGCTCACCAACTCCTTTAGTTGCAGCATATGTGCTCCTTAGTTGTGGCATGGGAACTCTTAGTTGCGGCATGCATGTGGGATCTAGTTCCCTGACCAGGGATAGAACCCATGTCCCCTGCACTGGAAGGCAGATTCTTAACCACTGCACCACCAGGGAAGTCCCTCTTTTCCCTCATCTATAAAATAGGGTTGATAGCAACTACTCAATAGTGTTATGATAATGCTTCGATAGGATAATATATGCAAAGTACTCTGTTCATTTCTTGGCATATACAGTTGATCCTCCATAAATAATATTCTTATTAACTATTGATTTCTATATCACTGACCATTTGCTGGTATTACATGTTATCGTACTCTCCAGATTGTATATTTCTTATGACTGCAACTTCTCTTTCTTCCTGTAATATAGCCTAACTCACCTTAGCGGGCATGTTTAGTACTAAATACCTACTGGTCTGCTCATACATCTATAACTTGGCTTTTTTGCAGCACAGTATTACAGAATGTTTTATTAGTATGGGCTCATTGTCAACACTGCCCACTGTAACTGATTACATTTCAATCCTGGCGTTGATACTTAATAGTGTACAACTTTTGGCAAGTTACTTAACTAACCTATGTCTCAAACTTCCTCATCTGTAAGATGGAGATGTAAAAATATTTTATATATATAGGGCTGCTGTGAAGACTAAATATGTTAAATATACATAAAGCTATTAGAATAATGCCTGGTCCAAATAAGAGCACAAAAAACATTTGCTATTACCTGATAAATATATACGCACAATGAATATTATTTTATATTTATTGTAATAGTATTAAATATTCCTCAGAATTTATATGACACAAAGTTGTAGGAAGAGTGAGCAGGATAAATATCAGCATAAGAACAATAGGAACATTTATAAAGGGAAAATGCTGACAAATATAAGATAGAAAGTAAGTGAATAAGAATTAATACAAAGAAAGAATACGGGCTTTACAGAGGGCACCAAACTTGAGTGAGTTAATAAATGTAATAGAATACAACAAACAAAACTGCCATACTTTAACTGTATTAGGGACAGCATCATGGAGAAGACAGGAGGAAGATTCAGAGATGACAAAGGAAATACAGGTTATTCAAAAACAAAAAAGACATAAGCAAATGTATGAGAGGAATATTGAAGGCCCATTTGGAGGCCAGTAAACAGATTTGTCTGCCTGGAACTAAGAGTTCATGTAGGAGAATGCCTGATACAGTGCTCTCAATTCCTTTCCCCTAGAGCTTAGCGTGGACACAAACAGTGCTCATTAATTATCTATGTAAAAGACAGAATGAATTCCAACTGCAGCTAGTCTAAAATGCTAGATTAAGCAGAGCTTCCCAGTAAGTATACCAAGGCATACTGGTGTGCCCAAATTAGGTGACGGCTGTACTGAGAGGGTGACTCAGCCCTTAGAATCCAAAACCTCCAGTCATAAGACGGCTTGCTTCCTACCCCAGTGTACCACACAAATATCATCATTTTCTAAGTGTACCATGCCATAAAAAGTTGGGAAACATTGAGTTTAAAATATGGCTATTAGGCAGTATGTGATGGGTCAAAGAAAAAGAAGACTAAATAGAAGAGGATATACTGTGCAACAGTCATTGCCTAGTTTGCTGGTACTGTGGAAAATCAAGAGGGAAAAGACAAGGAGCAAAAAGAGCCATTCAAAACTGCTGTTAATAGGCAAGGCCCAAAAAACAGGCCTAAATTAGACTAGCAACAAACGAGATAAAACAGGTTGTGAAAGAATAAGTGCTTAGAGGCCAGGTTAGTTCAGTTCAGTAAACCCTTATTGCTGCCTATTATGTGTCAGCCATTTGCTGGGCAGTAGGGATTTAAAGTGAAGAAATTATTCCAGTCATTAGGGATTTTTTTTTTAACTGTAGAAACAATTCCAGGTTTTCTTTAACATTCTATTTCACCTTAGCTTGAAGAATAAAGGAAATATTAAAAGGTGTTACATACTGCACTATAAACCAAAGGTGGTTTTAACTTACTCACTGAAGTTTCCAAAAGTAAGCCTTTTTCAGTTAAAAGGCTCAATATCAGGACCCTTAGGGCTATGAACAGAATCCTGTGGCACAGTCACCGAAACACAACAGCTGTACGAATAGTTCTTAATATATTTGTATCTGAGCAAGTGTTAGAATGCATGCTATTGGCAAATTGCTTCTAGGCTTTAGGAGAAGATAGTAACAGCTATCATATATTAGGGGCTCACTATATATCAAGCATCGTGCTATTTTACATATATTATATCATTTTATCCTCCAAATATCCCCAAAGGGTAGGTATTATTATTCTCACTTTGTTCATAAAAACCAAGGCTTAGAATATTATCACCTGTCCAAGGTTATCCAGCTAGTAAAATGGCAGAGCCCGAATTTAACACAGGCCCACCTAACTCTTAAGTCTATGTTCTCATTAAATGCATTTTAATAAATAAGTCATTCAAGAAAGGGCTTCAAGGAAGACACCTGAGATACAAAGAAAGAAGAGCCACTGAGGCAAACATGGGCAAGGCCCACCTGCACTGTTCTAGGAGAAGGTGTGCTTGCCCAAGGCTTAACTGCCTAGATCCACATTATAAGGTCTGTGTTTTAGTTTTTCATTGCTGCTGTAACCAATTTCCACAAATTTAGTGGCGTAAAACAATACAGATTTATTGTTGTACAGTTTTATAGGTCAGAAGTCTGACATGAGTCTCACTGGTCTAAGATCAAGGTGTCAGCAGGGCTGTATTCCCTTCTGAGAACTCTAGGAGAGAATCTACTTCCTTGCCTTTTCCAGCTGCTAGAGGCCACCAGCACTCCTTGGCACGTGGCCTCTCGCCATCATCTTCAAAGCCAGCAGTGGTGGGTTGAGCTCTTCCCATACTGCCCTATCTCTTGTTCTTCCATAATCCCATCACCCTTTCACCACAGAAAGGTTCTCCCATTATAAAGAAATGTGATTACAGTGGATTATCTTGGGGTGTCCAATCTAATCTCCCCATCTCAAGGACTTTAACTTAATCACATCTGCAAAGTCCTCTCTGCCGTGTAAGGTAGCAGGTTGTAGGGATTAGGACACAGGTATCTATGGGGGTTGGTGGGGGCATTATTCTGCCAACCACATTCTGACTAAGAGAGTGGTGCCACTCCATGTTTGAACCATCTAACTAGCCTCCTTATTCTGGTTCCATATGTGCCAGGCAACTTACTGAGGACACTTTAGCTTCCCCTACAGCTTACTTATAGGATCAGTCAGGGGTTGAGGTTGAGGGTATATTTAACAGGTCTACATCTATGATAAAAAAAAAAAAAAAAACTTGAAAATCATGATTAAGAAGCTGTATATAATGAGATATATCTAAGAATGCGGTTATATGTCACTCTCTTTGATTTACAAGACTTTTATCAACAAAGATTAGTTACAGTTTTCTGACTGTACCTGTGTGATCAATCAAATGGTTTGAAGTAGAATGTCCTTGGAAGGCAGCAGAGAATTTCAAATCAATAACTTGTAAAACTTGGATCACATGGTTGCCTAGGGCTGGAATATTGGGGGAGAATAGAGAGTGACTGATAATGAGTATGGGGTTTCCTTTTGGGAAAATAAAAAATGTTCTAAAATCGATTGTGGTGATGGTTGCACAACTCTGTGAATAACAAAAAATTCATTGCACTGTACATTTTAAATGAGTGAATTGTATGGTATTGAATTATATCTCAATAAAGTTGTTAAAAGAAAACCAGGTCACAAAGAGAAGGCAATGAGAGGAGGATCTGATTAAATACTAGGATGAAATGGGGCCGGGGGGCATCTTATGATCTTAATGAAGATTCTTCCTTAATGCCTACTACTTTCCTCCTTCTTTCCTCTACTCTAGCTTTTTATAGATTCTGCTCTTAGAAAAGTCACAGCTTCCCACCTCTTTCCTGTTTCTTAGTTTACTAATCAATCAGTATACACATACAACATATACAACAAACTTATTCCATAAATTATAAATAACATAGAATGTGATTCCAATGTTAACTCCCTCTGCTCTTTACTAAAGAGTAAGTATGGATGAAAGGAACGTTCCCATCCTGATCCTGTTTTAGATGCTCATGTTTTGTCACCCTTATTCTGTATTGTGTGCTGATTCTCTATATGACCTGAATCATTCCATGTGCCATAAGAGCCTATGTAAAATTCTTGCCTCCTTGTATCAAGATTCTCATATTAAATTCAAAGAATTTTTGTTCTGTTTTATAGTTGTAACTATTACAGTGCCCAGTAGTGACTCCCCTGATCTGTACAATGTTACTGAATGAGCTCTGCTTTCACCTGCATCCTCTTCTTTTCACCTGCATCCTCTTTCTCAAGAGCAATGACATCCCCTTTATCCAAATACCATAGCAGAGGAAAACCTGCATGTCAGAGGTCACTAGGTAGCTATGCTTACAAATTAGAAGGCCAGGCAAGGTTTGGCTTGAAGTTTTCCTATAGTTGATATGAAAATGATCAACTGAATAGCCGCCAATGCCACCTTTGAGTGAGTGATCAAGTCTTTTCATTTCAAAGAAAACACCTCCCTAAAACTGATACATTAAAGCAGTTTAGTTAAATTAATAAAATACCATTATCTGAGCCCATAAACAGGGGTTCTTTCAACCTTGAGATGAAATACTTACCTTATAAGGGCTTAGAGAAAATGGTTAGTTACTTTTCTACTTGAGAATTATAAGAGATCACTGTCCATTCTCAGAGTAACAGAAATACCTGAGGTTGTAACCCTAATCCATGGGTATAACTGTGCTTATATACTGGGTTAGCCACTGAACCACAAGTCCACCACACTCTGTCATGTGATTCCATGCAGTACAGTTTATTCCCATATCATGGTATGCCCACTTGTATATGAAGAACCCGATCATCCAAGAAGAAAAGATCAATATATATGATTCACACTGTAGAGTGCAGTATTACATAATTTCCTTCCTCTTAAATATGAACAACTGAGGCCTGTGTGCTGGAGCAGAGCCCTGTCAGAGGGAGGCAAGTAGCAGAAAAGGCCAAATAAGGCAAAGGGGCATGTTGTATAGGTCCCATAGGCCACTGTAGGAGCCAGAGCGTTTCCTCTGCAATGGCCAACGGAGAAGAGTGATGTAACTTTGTGTTGTAAAAAGGCCAGTCAGACTGCTGCATTGAAGAGGCTACAAAGACGAGAGAAGCAGCAAAGACTATGTCAGTATCCAGGGTTTTTTTCGTATTATAAATAGAATACATGGGAGATGGGCGAAGATGGAGGAGTAGAAAGACCCTGAGAGCTCACCTCTCACAAGCACCCCAGAATCAGAATTATCTGCAGAACAGCCATCAAAGAAAAAGACCAGAACCTACCAGAAAAGAGCTTCTACAACTAAAGACATAAAGAAGGACCCACACAAGACGGGTAAGAGGGGTGGACTTGCGATATAATCAAGTCCCATACCCCCAGGGTGGGTGACCCATAACCTGGAGAATAATTATAGAGCAGAGGTTCTCCCACAGGAATGAGAGTTCTGAGCCCCACATTGGGCTCCCCACCCTGGAGGTCCTGGACCAAGAAGATGAGCCCGCAGAGCATTTGGCTCTGAAGGGCAGCAGGGCTTAATTTCAGGAGTCCCGCAGGACTGGGGGAAATAGAGACTTCACTCTTAAAGGGCACACACAAAATCTCACACACACCAGGACCCAGGGCAAAAGCAGTAATTTGATAGGAGCCTACTGGTCTTGAAGAGCCTCTCTGAGAGGCAGGAGGGGAGCTGCAGCTCACCCTGGGGACACAGACACTGGCAGCAGCATTCTTAGGAGCTCTCTACTGCATGGACACTCATGTGCACAGGTGCCACCGTGGGATCCTCCCTCTAACTCACTAATGCCAAGTCCTGGCTCCACCCAACATCCTGTAGGTGCTAATGCTGGGATGACTCAGGCCAATAACTAACTGGTGGGTGACGGGGGGACACAGAGCCATCCATCAGCAGAAAGGCTGTCTAAACACTTCCTAAGCCCACAGCCACCTCTAGACATGCCTCTAGACTCGGCCCTGCCCACCAGAGGGCCAAGGCACAGCTCCACCCACCAGTGGGCAGGCACCGGCCCAGCCCTCCAGGAAGCCTGCACAAGCCTCTAGACCAGCGTCACCCACCACAGGTGAGACACCAGACACAAGGAAACCACAGTCCTGCAGACTGCAGACACCACCTGCCCACAGGACAGACCCTACCCTATGACCAGCTGGGCCTTAGTCATGTCCACTAGCAGGTCAACACAGGCTTTGGGACACCCTGGACCCTGACCCATCTGTGTCAGGAACTGGTCTCCCCCCGTGAGCTGTGTGACACCAGCTCTGGGATCCCAGGGCCCTGCACCCAGACTCTAGGACTCAGCTCTGCCTGCCAGTAGTTCAGCACTAACCCCAAGCCATGGCTTCACCCACCAACAGGCGGGCAACAGCCCCAGCGTCTTCTGGACCTTGACTCTGCCCGCCAGTGAGCCAGCACTACCCCAGGGCCCCCTGGGGTTCTGCAGTCAGCTGCTTTGGACCAGTCCCTGGTAACCAGTAGCCGGCATCCTCTGCACAAGGCAGGGCCTGGCAACCAACAGGGCTAGGGGCCAACAAAGCCTACCAGACCACCCATATAGTCATCCCACCACAACAGAAGGACCCACACAGCCCTCAGAGGGGGAACCCCAAGAGCATATAGCTTGGGTAACAAGTGGGGAACGTGCTGCTGGGACACAGAAGATGTATCCTACAGAAGTCTACTTCTCCAAGGTCAGAAAACCATAACTAACCTATCAGATACATTAAAATACAAATAGCAACCTAGGCAAAATGAGGCAGCAGAGGAACAACTTCCAGACAAAGGAACAAGATAAAAGCCCAGAAGAAGAACAAAGTGAAGTGGAGATAGGCAATCTACCCAAGAAAGAATTCAGGGTAATGACTGTAAAGTTGATTAAAGAACTCGGCAGAAGAATGGATGCACAGAGGGAGAAGTTAGAAGTTTTTAACAAAGCGTTAGAAAATATAAAGAACCAGAGAAAAAGATTACAATAAAACAAATGAAAACTACACTAGAAGGAATCAACAGTATACTAAATGACAGAGGAACAAACCAATGAGCTGGATGACAAGAGTAGTGGAAATCCCTGATGCCGAACAAAGAAAAGAAAAAAGAACAAAAAGAAATGAGGACAGTTTAAGAGACCTCTGGGACAATATCAAGTGCAAAATATTCATATCATAGAGGTACAAGAAGGAGAAGAGAGAGAGAAAGGGGCTGAGAACATATTTGAAGACATAACAGCTGAAATCTTTCCTAACCTGGGAAAGGAAACAGTCACCCAAGTCCAGGAAGTGCAGAGAGTCCCATACAGGATGAACCCAAAGAGGAACATATCAAGACACAGTGGAATTACAATGACAAAAATTAAAAGAGAATATTAAAAGCAGTAACGGAAAAGCAACACATCATACACAAGAGAACTCACGTAAGGCTATCAAGTGATTTTTTAGCAGAAACTCTGCAGGAAAGAAGGTAGTGGCATGATGTATCTAAACTGATGAAAGGGAAAAACCTACAGCCAAAATACTCTAGCCAGCAAGGCTCTTGTTCAGATTTGATGGAGAAATCAAAACCTTTAGGACAAGCAAAAGCTGAAACATTTCAGCACCACTAAACCAACTTTACAACAAATGTTAAAGAAACTTCTCTAGGGACTTCCCTGGTGATCCAGTGGTAAAGAATCCACTTTCCAATGCAGGGAACGTGGGCTTGATCCCTGGTCGGAGAACTAAGATCCCACATACCGTGGGGCAACTACTGAGCCCACGCGCCTCAACTAGAGAGCCCACGTACCGCAAACCACAGATCCCATGCACTCTGCAGCCCACGTGCCACAACTACAGAGCCCACGTGCTCTGGAGTCCGCACACCACAACTAGAGACAGAAAACCCAGGTGCCACAACTAGAGAAAAGCCCGCACACCACAACAAAGAGCCTGCACACCACAACTAAGACCCAACACAGCCAAAAATAAAAAATAATTTTTTTTTTTTAAAGGGACTTCCCTGGTGGTGTAGTGGATAAGACTCCACACTCCCAATGCAGGGGGCCCGGGTTCAGTCCCTAGTCAGGGAACTAGATCCCACATGCATGCTGCAACTAAGAGTTCGCATGCCACAACTAAGGAGTCCGCATGCCGCAAGTAAGGAGCCCATGTACTACAACTAAGGAGTCCACAAGCCACAACTAAGGAGGCTGTCTGCCGCAACTGAGACCCGGTGCAACCAAATAAATAATTTATTTTTTAAAAGAAACTTCTCTAGGCAAAAAAGAAAAGAACACAACTAGAAACAAGAAAATTACAAAATGTGGGACTTCCCTGGTAGCACAGTGGTTAAGAATCCACCTGCCAATGCAGGGGACACAGGTTCGAGCCCTGCTCCAGGAAGATCCCACATGCCGCAGAGCAACTAAGCCCGTCCATGCGCCACAACTACTGAGCCCACATGCCACAACTACTGAAGCCCACACGCCTAAAACCCATACTCTGCAACAAGAGAAGCCACCGCAATGAGAAACCCATGCACCACAACCAAGTATAGCCACTGCTCGCCACAACTAGAGAAAGCCCACGCACAGCAACAAAGACCCAATGCAGCCAAAAATAAATAAATAAAAATAAAATAAATTTTTTAAAAAAAGAAAATTACAAAATAAAAAGGCTCAATGGTAAAGGCAAACATACAATAAAAGTTAAAAAATAAAATCACCCATGCAGAAATTTAGGAGGAAGATTGTTTGCTTTTTTTCGTTTGTTTTTATGGCTGCATTGGTTCTTCATTGCTGCATGTGGGCTTTCTCTAGTTGCAGCGAGCAGGGGCTACTCTTTGCTGCAGTGCGCAGGCTTCTTATTGCAGTGGCTTCTCTTGTTGTGGAGCACAGGCTCTAGGCCAGTGGGCTTCAGTAGTTATGGCACGTAGGCTCAGTAGTTGTGGCACACGGGCTTAGTTGCTCCACAGCATGTGGGATCTTCCCAGACCAGGGCTCAAACCCGTGTCCCCTGCATTGGCAGGAGGTTTCTTAAGCACTGTGCCACCAGGGAAGTCCCCTTAATTTTTAAACTGAAGTATAGTTGATGTACAATACGTTACAGGTGTACCTCATCAACAGCAAAGTCCCTAGCAGGAAGATTAAAAGACAAAAGTAGTAAAATCATCTATATTCACAATAAGTAGTGAAGGGATACATAAAACTATTCTATGTAAAATATGATATCAAAAACAGTAATTGTGAGAAGAGAGTACAAATGCAGGGGTTTTTAAAAAATGCATTTGAAATTAAGAGATCAGCAACTCAAAACAATCACATATATATAAAGACTGCTACATAAAAACCTTATGGTAACCAAAAGCCAAAAATCTATAAAAGATACACATACAAAAAATAAAAAGGAATGTAAACATAACACTGAATATAGTCATCAACTCACAAGACAACCAAAAAAAAGGGGGAAACGATGAGCTATGAAAATAACCCCCAAGCAATTAACAAAATGGCAATAAGAACATACTATAATTCCCTTAAATGTAAATTGACTAAATGCTCCAATCAAAAGACACAGACTGGCTGAATGGTTACTAAAACAAAACACATATATATGCTACCTACAAGAGACTCACTTCAGATCTAAAGACACACAGAGACTGAAAGTGAGAGGATGGAAAAAAGTATTCCATGCAAATGGAAATCAAAAGAAAGCCAGAGTAGCAATATTTATATCAGACAAAATAGGCTTTAAAATAAAGAATGTTACAAAAGACAAAGAAAGACACTACATAATGATCAAGGGATCAACCCAAGAAAAGATATAACAATTGTAAATACACATGCACCCAACATACAAGCACCTGAATATATAAGGCAAATGCTAACAGACATAAAAGGCCAAATTAACAGTAACACGATAATAGTAGGGGACTTCAACACCCCACTTACATCAATGAACAAATCATCCAGCCAGAAAATCAATAAGGAAACACTGACCTTAAGTGACACATTAGACCAGATGGACTTGATTGATATTTATAGAGCATTCCATCTGAAAGCAGGAGAAATTTATAGAGCATTCCATCTGAAAGCAGCAGAATACACATTCTTTTCAAGTGACATGGAACATTCTCTGGGATAGATCACATGCTAGGCCACAAAACCAGTCTCAGTAAATTGAAGAAAATTGAAATCGTATCAAGCACTTTCCCGACCACAACGTAGAAATCAACTACAAGAAAAAACAAACAAAAAACCACGAACAGGTAAAGGCTAAACAATATGCTACTAAAAAACCACTGGATCGGGCTTCCCTGGTGGCGCAGTGGTTGAGAGTCTGCCTGCCGATGCAGGGGACACGGGTTCGTGCCCCGGTTCGGGAGGATCCCACGTGCCGCGGAGCGGCTGGGCCCGTGAGCCATGGCCGCTGGGCCTGCGCGTCCAGAGCCTGTGCTCCGCAACGTGAGAGGCCTGCGTATCGCAAAAAAAAAAAAAAAAAAAACCACTGGATCACTGAAGAAATCAAAGAGGAAATCAAAAAATACCTGGAGACAAATGAAAACAAAAACACAGCAATCCAAAACCTATGGAACACAGCAAAAGCATTTCTAAGTGGGAAGTTTAAAGCAATACAAGCCTATCTCAGGAAACAAGACTGAACCAGGAAGAAATAGAAAATATGAACAGATCAATCACCAGTAATGGAATTGAATCAGTAATTTTAAAACTCCGAACATTAGCAAGGTGGGTGGACCTAGAGACTGTCATACAGAGTGAAGTAAGTCAGAAAAACAAAAACAAATACTGTATGCTAATACCTATATATATGGAATCAAAAAAAAAAAAGGTTCTGAAGAACCTAGGGGCAGGACAGGAATAAAGACACAGACGTAGAGAATGGACTTGAGAACACAGGGAGGGGTAAGGGTAAGCTGGGACAAAGTGAGAGAGTGACATGGACATATATACACTACCAAATGTAAAACAGATATCTACTGGGAAGCAGCTGCATAGCACAGGAGATCAGCTCGATGCTTTGTTACCACGTAGAGGGGTGGGATAGGGAAGATGGGAGGGAGATGCAAAAGGGAGGAGATATGGGGATATATGTATATGTATAGCTGATTCACTTTGTTATAAAGCAGAAACTAACACACCATTGTAAAGCAATTATACTTCAATAAAGATGTTTAAAAAAAAAATACTCCCAACAAACAAAGTCCAGGACCAGATGGCTTCACAGATGAATTCTACCAAACATTTAGAGAAGAGTTCATACCTATCCTTCTCAAACTATTCCAAATAATTACAGAAGAAAGAACATTTCTGAACTCATTATATGCAGCCAGCATCACCCTGATACCAAAACCAGACAAAGATATCACAAAAAAAGAAAATTAAAGACCAATATCAATGATGACCATAGACCCAAAAATCCTCAACAAAATACTAGCAAACATTATCCAACAACACATTAAAAAGACCATACACCGTAAGCAAGTGGGATTTACCCCAGGGATGCAAGGATTCTTCAATATACGCAAATCAATCAACGTGATACACCATATTAACAAATTAAAGAATAAAAACCATATAATCATCTCAGTAGATGCAGAAAAAGCTTTTGACAAAATTCAACACCCATTTATGATAAAAACTCTCCAGAAAGTGGGCAGAGAGGGAACCTACCTTAACATAATAAAGGCCATATATGACAAACCCATAGCAAACATCATTCTCAATGGTAAAAAACTGAAAGCATTTCCTCTAAGATCAGGAACAAAACAAGGATGTCCACTCTGGCCACTATTATTCAAAATAGTTTTGGAAGACCTAGCCATGGAAATCAGAGAAGAAAAAGAAATAAAAGGAATACAAATTGGAAAAGAAGAAGTAAAGCTGTCACTGTCTGCAGATGACATGATACTATACCTAGAAAATCCTAAAGATGCCACCAGAAAATTACTAGAACTAATCAATGAATTTGGTGAGGTTGCAGGATACAAAATTAATGCATAGAAATCTCTTGCATTCCTATACACTAACAACGAAAAATCAGAAAGGGAAATTAAGGAAACAATCACATTTACGATGGCAACAAAAAGAATAAAATACCTAGGAATAAACCTACCTACAGAGGCAAAAGACTGTACTCAGAAGACAATAAAACACTGATGAAAGAAATCAAAGATGACACAAACAGATGGAGAGATATACCATGCTCCTGGATTGGAAGAATCAATATTGTGAAAATGACTATACTGTCCAAAGCAATCTACAGGTTCAATGCAATTGCTATTAAATTACCAATGCCATTTTTCACAGAACTGGAACAAAAAATTTTTCAATAGCCAAAGCAATCTTGAGAAGAAAAATGGAGCTGGAGGAATCAGGCTCCCAGACTTCAGACTATACTACAAAGCTACAGTAATCAAGACAGTATGGTACTGACACAAAAACAGAAATATAGATCAATGGTACAGGATAGAAAGCCCAGAGATATACCCACGCAGCTATGGTCACTTAATCTACGACAAAGGAGGCAAGAATATACAATGGAGAAGAGACAGCATCTTCAATAAGTGGTGCTGGGAAAACTGGACAGCTACATATAAAAGAATGAAATTAGAACACCCCCTAACACCATACACAAAAATAAACTCAAAATGTATTAAAAACCTAAATGTAAGACCAGACACTATAAAACTCTTAGAGGAAAACATAGGAAAAACACTCTTTGACATAAATCACAGCCAGATCTTTTGTGACCCACCTCCTAGAGTAATGAAAATAAAGACAAAAATAAACAAATGGGATCTAATTAAGCTTAAAAGCTTTTGCACAGCAAAGGAAACCATAAACAAGATGGAAAGACAACCCAAAGAATAGGAGAAAATATTTGCAAACGAAACTATGGACAAAGGATTAATCTCCAAAATATACGAACAGCTCATGCAACGCAATATCAAAAAACAAACAACCCGATCAAAAAATGGGCGGAACTCTTAAATAGACATTTCACCAGAGAAGACATACAGATGGCCAAGAGGCACATGAAAAGCTGCTCAACATCACTAATTATTAGAGAAATGTAAATCAAAACTACAATGAGGTATCACCTCACACTGGTCAGAATGGGCATCATCAAAAAATCTACAAACAATAAATGCTGGAGAGGATGCGGAAAAAAGGGAATCCTCTTGCACTGTTGCTGGGAATGTAAATTGATACAGTCACTGTGGAGAACAGTATGGAGGTTCCTTAAAAAACTAAAAGAATTACCATATGACCCAGCAGTCCCAGTACTGGACATATACCCTGAGAAAACCATAATTCAAAAAGACATATGTACCCCAATGTTCACTGCAGCACTATTTACAATAGCCAGGACATGGAAACAACCTAAATATCCATTGACAGATGAATGGATAAAGAAGATGTGGTACATATATACAATGGAATATTACTCAGCCATAAAAAGAAATGAAATTGGGTCATTTGTAGAGATATGGATGGACCTAGAGTCTGTCATACAGAGTGAAGTAAGCCAAAAAGAGAAAAGCAAATATTGTATATTAACGCATATACCTGGAATATAGATAAATGGTACAGATGAACCTATTTGCAGGGCAGGAATAGAAACACAGATGTAGAGAATGGCCATGTGGACACAGAGGGGGAAGGGGAGGGTGGGATAAATTGAGAGATTAGCTTTGACATATATATATACTACCACGTGTAGTACACATACTACCACATCTAATGATGACCTAGAGGGGTGGGATGGCGGAGGGGGGAGGTCCAAGAGGGAGGGGATATATGTATACATATAGCTGATTCACTTCACTGTACAACAGAAACTAAACGCAACATTGTAAAGCAATTATATTCCAATTTTTTTAAACAGAGAAAGAATAGTCGTTAAATTTGGTCTTAACCTTTGGTTAAAATAAATTTTTAAATCTCTACTAGTACTAATGGCTGTGCAATGCTCAGTTTTTCCACATGAGTTATACCTTTCAAAATGTATTTGTAGCAAATGGGCAGCACAGAGTCATAAGCCCAAAGTTCATCTCAGTTCCTCCATAACATTAACCAGGGTTTCAATGGAATATTCTGCTTAGACTTAAGTTAGTAGCCTAATATTTTCAAATGACCAAAAGATGAATTAACTATTAGTTGATCCATATGAAGATGCCATTGCTATAGGTCAAAACAGTCAAATCTTGGCAATTTCATGTAGTTTAATCTAATAACAGCTTTTTAGACATTCAAACTATACTCTAGAAGAAAGCAAATACACACAAAAAACTGTTTACATGATGTGAAAATACATGTAAAAATGTTTTCAAAAGAAACAACTAACGCAAAGGTATAAAGAGAAATAAAAATAGTGGGCTTTATGAGAAGGGGAAAAAAGTCAGGTAGTTCAACAGGTTATTGAAATCCTGGTAATGATCAATAAATTTATTTCTGCTTCACCTTTTATGAAGAGGCTGTACTTAGTAAATCACTGAGTAAGCTGCCTCAATAATACTACTGCTATCAAGTTTACTTGCAACGATTCCAACAAAGAAATTAATTTCTTCATGACAAGAAAAGGTTATCTGAAACGGGGAAAACACAGGAGGCGGAACTTTCTGCTAATAAAACAGACAGGTAACAGTCTAGGCACTGAATTCAGAGCTGTTTTATGCTCTGCCAGATCTGAATTCCTTGTAGCTCTACTACCATCACTTTAGACAGACAGACAGACAGACACACACACACACAAGTATATGAAGATACATAATTGCCTATTAACCTGTTTTTGCAAGGTTCCTAGTTTAGCACTGAAAGTTCCATGATCTAGAAACCCAAGCCTAGGCAAACTGGGATGATTAGCTACCCTGATGTACAGATCCCAATCCGTGCACATGCGTGTGCTTGGGTGCATACACCCCCCCACACACCAATCTACATCCCAAACTCCAAAGAATGTTTCCTATAACTTATAAGAAATTTATTAACTCTTCAGAAGATAAGTGCTGTTATAAAATTATCCAAAAGTTATTGTTTTATGACTGTATAAAATATGTAACTGGCCGTGATCAAATCTGAGAACATGGAAACTACCATTCATCACAAATCATCAGACCCACTCTTTCCCAAAAAGTTTCATGTGTTGACAAGCATTAGAATTGGTCACTTCTTACAATTACGCTCCATTTTGTAAATATGAGGACAAACTCTGTGGCACTCTATAGGTTCAAATCTCAGTTTCACCACTTATAAACAACGTAGCTTTAGAAGAAATTGCTTGACCTCATTAATTCTCTTTTTCCTACTATGTAAAATGGGAGCAATAATAGTACCTACATCAAAAAAAAATAGTACCTACATCATATGGTTTTCATGAGTACTAAATGATGCAATGTATATATATATTAATTATATATAATGTTACCTAACATGTTATGGAAAACCCCGAATGAACTTTTTGGCCAATCCAATACTTAGTACAATACGTAGCATAAAATTAATTCTCAATAAATGTTACTTATTACTATAATTGCTATTAGTATATTGTACAGGTAAGAACTTGCAAGTGCTTTGAAAGTGGCAGTCACCCATTCCTGCCTTCTTTGGTGGACACATTTTCTATTAAAAATCATTTATTTCCTTTTATAATATTAAGATTTCCAGGATTATACTTTCTGACTGTAAAAATTAAGAGAATCTTGAATAGTTTTTAAAAAAAGAGTGTCCTTATATGAGATTAATTACTTCTTTTTTTCCTTCCTGCCTTTCCTTCTTTCTTCCTTATTTATTTATTTATTTATTTATGGCTGTGTTGGGTCTTTGTGGCTGTGCGCGGGCCTTCTCTAGTTGTGGCGATTGGGGGCTACTATTTCTTGCCATGCGCGGGCTTCTCATTGCATGTCCTCTCTTTCTGACTGTAAAAACTAAGACAATCTTGAATAGTTTAAAAGAAAGAGTGTCCTTATATGAGATTAATTACTTCTTTTTATCTTATTATTTATGTTTGTTTGTTCATTTATGGCTGTGTTGCATCTTCGTTGCTCTGAGCGGGCATTCTCTAGTTGTGGTGAGCGGAGGCTACTCTTCGTTGCCGTGTGTGGGCTTCTCATTGCGGTGCCCTCTCTTGTCGCGGAGCACGGGCTCTAGGCATGCAGGCTTCAGTAGTTGTGGAACGTGGGCTCAGTAGTTGTGGCACATGGGCTTAGCTGCTCCATGGCATGTGAGATCTTCCCGGACCAGGGCTCAAACCCATATCCCCTTCACTGACAGACAGATTCTTAACCACTGTGCCACCAGGGAAATCCTAATTACTACTTTATATGGAATTTCTTCCCATTATTGAATTTCAACATTGGATACAATAGTGCAAGTAAAGAATACAAGAGCTCCTTGACCCCTAACTTTAATAAAATATAATATTTAATATGTGGAAATATAGGTGGTAAACTTCTATCTGTGCTAAAAAGAACAAGTATAAAAATTAAATCAAAATAGAGTTAAATTAGATTTTAGAGTTTGAGGAAACCTTTAAAATCATCCAATCCAGGGCTTCCCTGGTGGCGCAGTTGTTGAGAGTCCGCCTGCCAATGCAGGGGACACAGGTTCGTGCCCCGGTCCGGGAAGATCCCACATGCCGCAGAGCAGCTAGGCCTGTGAGCCATGGCCGCTGAGCCTGCACGTCCGGAGCCTGTGCTCCGCAACGGGAGAGGCCACAACAGTGAGAGGCCGCGTACCGCCAAAAAAAGAAAAAAAAAAAAATCATCCAATCCAATCCCCTCATTTTATAAATAAGACCTAAAAAGCTGATTTGTCCAATGTCATATGGCCAGTATCAGAGATAATATAGGAATTCAAGTCTCCTGATACCTACTCCAGTTATCTATTCAACATGCTTTTCTCCAAAATCATAAGGGAAAATCACGAGACAAATTCCTATTCCAAAATTTCTAACAAAAACCAGGAGATGTGTTGAAAAGGATAAAGGAAAGATAACTAGTAGTATGTAGTAGAAAATATACTTTGAAGTCTAACAGAGCCAGCTCTGTCACTCCTTCCCTATGTGTCAATGGGCAAAGTACTGACTCTGAATTCAGGCTCCTCACTTGTAAAATGGGGGTAAAACCACCTAGGACAAATAAATAACATATAAAAAGGGTTAGAATACCACAATAGCTGGCAGTCACACAACCAACCTCTGAATCCCAACCTAACAACTTACTTACCGTTTGACCAAGTTATATAACTTCTCTGAGCCATAGAAAGGACTTTAGCACAGAACATGGCACATAATAATGGCAACAGATTTTACTTTTATCAATACTATGTATAGATCACAACTACCTGCTGAACAATCTTCGACAGGAAGACAATGGAATTCATCAAAAAAGATACCCCACATCCAAAGACAAAGGAGAAGCCACAATGAGATGGTAGAAGGGGCGTAATCACAATAAAATCAAATCCCATATCTGCTGGGTGGGTGACTCACAAACTGGAGAACACGTATACCACAGAAGTCCACTCACTGGAGTGAAGGTTCTGAGCCCCACGTCAGGATTCCCAACCTGGAGGTCCAGCAACGGTAGGAAGAATTCCTAGAGAATCAGACTTAGAAGTCTAGCAGGATTTAATTGCAGGACATCACAGGACTGGGGGAAACACACACTACACTCTTGGAGAGCACACACAAAGTAGTGTGCGCACTGGGAACCAGGAGAAGGAGCAGTGACTCCATAGGAGACTGAACCACACCTACCTGCTGCTGTTGGAGGGTCTCCTGCAGAGTCAGGGGGTGGCTGCGGCTCACTGTGAGGACAAGGACACTGGCAGCAGAAGTTCTCGGAAGTACTCCTTGGCGTGAGCCCTCCCAGAGTCCACCATTAGCCCCACCAAAGAGCCCGGGTAGGCTCCAGTGTTGGCTCACTTCAGGCCAAACAACCAACAGGTAGGGAACCCAGCCCCACCCATCAGCAGACAAGAGGATAAAGTTTTACTGAGCTCTGCCCACCAGAGCAACACCCAGCTCTACCCACCACCAGTCCCTCCCACCAGGAAACTTGCACAAGCCTCTTAGATAGCCACATCCACCAGAGGGCGGACAGCAGAAGCAAGAAGAACTATACAATCCTGCACCCTGTGGAACAAAAACCACATTCACAGAAAGATAGACAAGATGAAAACGCAGAGGACTATGTACCAGATGAAGGAACAAGACAAAACCCCAGGAAAATGACTAAATGAAGTGGAGATAGGCAGCCTTCCAGAAAAAGAATTCAGATTAATGATAGTGAAGATGATCCAGGACCTTGGAAAAAGAATGGAGGCAAAGATCGAGAAGATGCAAGAAAAATTTAACAAAGATCTAGAAGAATTAAAGAAAAAACAGAGATGAACAACACAATAACTGAAATGAAAAATACATTTAAAGGAATCAATAGCAGAATAACTGAGGCAGAAGAACAGATAAGTGACCTGGAAGACAGAGTAGTGGAATTCACTGCTGCAGAACAAAATAAAGAAAAAAGAATGAAAAGAAATGAAGACAGCCTAAGAGACCTCTGGGACAACATTAAACGCAACAACATTTGCATTATAGGGGTCCCAGAATGAGAAGAGAGAAAGAAAGGGCCCGAGAAAATATTTGAAGAGATTATAGTCGAAAACTTCCCTACCATGGAAAACTAAATAGCCACCCATGTCCAGGAAGTGCAGAGAGTCCCAGGCAGGAGAAACCCAAGGAGAAACACACCGAGACACATAGTAATCAAATTGGCAAAAATTAAAGACAAAGAAAAATTATTGAAAGCAGCAAGGGAAAAACGACAAATAACATACAAGGGAACTCCCATAAGGTTAACAGCTGATTTCTCAGCAGAAAATCTACAAGCCAAAAGGGAGTGGCATGACATATTTCAAGTGATGAAAGGCAAGAACCTACAACCAAGATTACTCTACACAGCAAGGATCTCATTCAGATTCGACAGAAAATCAAAAGCTTTGCAGACAAGCAAAAGCTAAGAGAATTCAGCACCACCAAACCAGCTCAACAACAAATGCTACCAGAACTTCTCTAAGTGGGAAACACAACAGAAGATAAGGACCTACAAGAACAAACCCTAAACAATTAAGTAATTGGTAGTAGGAACATACATATTGAAAATTCCCTTAAACATCAGTGGATTAAATGCTCCAACCAAAAGACACAGGCTCACTGAATGCATACGAAAACAAGACCCATATATAAGCTGTCTACAAGAGACCCACTTCAGACCTAGGGACACATACAGACTGAAAGTAAGGGGATGGAAAAAGATATTCCATGCAAATGGAAATCAAAAGAAAGCTGTAATAGCATTACTAACACCAGATAACATAAACTTTAAAATAAAGAATGTTACAAGAGACAAGGAAGGACACTACATAATAATCAAGGGATCAAGCCAGAAGATGATATAACAATTATAAATGTATATACATCCAACATAGGAGCACCTCAATACATAAGGCAACTGCTAACACCTATAAAAGAGGAAATCGACAGTAACACAATAATAGTGGGGTACGTTAACACCTCACTTACACCAATGGACAGATCATCCAAACAGAAAATTAATAAGGAAACACAAGCTTTAAATGACACAATAGACCAGATATTTAATTGATATTTATAGGACATTCCATCCGAAAACAGCAGATTACACTTTCTTCTCAAGTGCGCACGGCACATTCTCCAGGATAGATCACATTTCGGGCTACAAATCAAGACTCACTAAATTTAAGAAAATTAAAATCATATCAAGCATCTTTTCTGACCACAATGCTATTAGACTAGAAATCAATTACAGGGAAAAAAACGTAAAAAACACAAATACATGGAGGTTAAACAATACGTTAGTAACTAACCAAGAGCTCACTGAAGAAATCAAAGAGGAAATCCAAACATATCTAGAGACAAATGACAATGAAAACACGATGATACAAAACCTATGGGATGCAGCAAAAGCAGTTCTAAGAGGGAAGTTTATAGCAATACATCCTACCTCAAGAAACAATAAACATCTCAAACAAACTAACCTTACACCTAAAGGAACTAGAGAAAGAAGAACAAACAAAACTCAAAGTTAGCAGAAGGAAAGAAATCATAAAGATCAGAGCAGAAATAAATGAAATAGAAACAGAGAAAACAATAGCAAAGATCAATAAAACTAAAAACTGGTTCTTTGAGAAGATAAACAAAATTGATAAACCATTAGCCAGACTCATCAAGAAAGAGAGGGAGAAGACTCAAATCAATAAAACTAGAAATGAAAAATAAGAAATTACAACAAACACCGCAGAAATACAAAGCATCCTAAGAGACTACTACAAGCAACTCTATGACAATAAAATGGACAACCTGGAAGGAATGGACAAATTCTTAGAAAGGTATAACCTTCCAAGACTGAACCAGGAAGAAATAGAAAATATGAACAAAAGAATCACAAGTAATGAAATTGAAACTGTGATTAAAAATCTTCCAACAAACAAAAGTCCAGGACCAGATGGCTTCACAGGTGAATTCTATTAAACATTTAGAGAAGAGCTTACACCCATCCTTCTCAGACTCTACCAAGAAACTGCAGAGGAAGGAACACTCCCAAACTCATTCTATGAGGCCACCATCACCCTGATACCAAAACCAGAAAAAGATACCACAAAAAAAGAAAATTACAGGGCTTCCCTGGTGGCGCAGTGGTTGAGAGTCTGCCTGCCGATGCAGGGGACACGGGTTCGTGCCCTGGTCCAGGAGGATCCCACATGCCGCGGAGCAGCTGGGCCCGTGAGCCGTGGCCATTGGCCCTGCGCGTCCGGACCCTGTGCTCCACAACAGGAGAGGCCACAACAGTGAGAGGCCCACTTACCGCAAAAAAAAAAAAAAGAAAAGAAAATTACAGACCATTATCACTGATGAATATAGATGCAAAATTTCTCAACAAAATACTAGCAAACAGAATCCAACAACACATGTAAAGGATCATACACCATGATCAAGTGGGATTTATTCCAGGGATGCAAGGATTCTTCAATATACACAAATCAATCAATGTGATATACCACATTAACAAATTGAAAAATAAAAACCATATGATCATCTCAATAGATGTAGAAAAAGCTTCTGAGAAAATTCAACACCCATTTATGATAAAAAAATCTCCAGAAAGTGGGCAGAGAGGGAAACTACCTCATCATAATAAAGGTCATATATGACAAACCCACAGGAAACATCATTCTCAATGGTGAAAAGCTGAAAGCATTTCCTCTAAGATCAGGAACAAGACAAGGATGTCCACTCTCACCACTATAATTCAACATAGCTTTGGAAGTCCTAGCCACTGCAATCAGAGAAGAAAAAGGAATACCAATTGGAAAAGAAAAAGTAAAACTATAACTGTTTGCAGATGACAGGATACTATACATAGAGAATCCTAAAGATGCCATCAGAAAATTACTAGAGCTAATCAATGAATTTGGTTAAGTTGCAGGATACAAAATTAATGCACAGAAATCTCTTGCATTCCTATACACTAATGATGAAAAATCTGAAAGAGAAATTAAGGAAACACCCCCATTTACTATTGCAACAAAAAGAATAAAATACCTAGGAATAAACCTACATAAGGAGACAAAAGACCTGTACGCAGAAAACTATAAGACACTGATGAAAGAAATTTAAGATGATACCAAGAGATAGAGTTACCATGTTCTTGGATTGGAAGAATCAATATTGTGAAAATGACTATATTACCCAAAGAAATCTACAGATTAAATGCAATCCCTATCAAATTCCCAATGGCATCTTTTACAGAACTAAAACAAAAAAATCTTAAAATTTGTATTGAGACACAAAAGACCTGAATAGCCAAAGCGATCTTGAGGGGAAAAAAACAGAGCTGGAGGAATCAGACTCCCTGACTTCAGACTATACTACAAAGCTACTGTAATCAAGACAATATGGTACTGGCACAAAAACAGAAATATAGATCAATGGAACAGGATAGGAAGCCCAGATATAAACCTGCACACCTGTGGTCAACTAATCTATGACAAAGGAGGCAAGGATATACAATGGAGAAAAGACAGTCTCTTCAGTAAGTGGTGCTGGGAAAAGAGGACAGCTATATGTAAAAGACTGAAATTAGAACACCCCCTAACACCATACACAAAACTAAACTCAAAATGTATTAGAGACCTAAGTGTAAGACCAGACACTATAAAACTCTTAGAGGAAAACATAGGAAAAACACTCTTTTACATAAAAAACAGCAAGATCTTTTTTGATCCACCTCCTAGAGTAATGGAAATAAAAACAAACGTAAACAAATGGGATCTAATGAAACTAAAAAGCTTTTGCAAAGCAAAGGAAACTACAAACAATATGAAAAGACAACCTTCAGAATGGGAGAAAATATTTGCAAATGAATCAACGGACAAAGGATTAATCTCCAAAATATATAAACAGCTCATGCAGCTCAGTATTAAAAAAAAAAACCCAATCCAAAAATGGGCAGAAGACCTAAATAGACATTTCTCCAAAGAAGACATACAGATGGCCAAGAAGCACATGAAAAGCAGCTCAGCATCACTAATTATTAGAGAAATGCAAATCAAAACTACAATGAGGTCTCACCTCACACCAGTCAGAATGGACATCATCAGGAAATCTACAAACAACAAATGCTGGAGAGGGTGTGGAGAAAAGGGAACCCTCTTGCACTGTTGATGGGAATGTAAATTGATACAGCCACTATGGAGAACAGTATGGAGGTTCCTTAAAAAACTAAAAATAGAATTACTGTATGACCCAGTAATCCCACTACTGGGCATATAGCCAGAGAATACCATAACTCAAAAAGACACATGCATCCCAGTGTTCATTGCAGCACTATTTACAATAGCCAGGTCATGGAAGCAACCTAAATGCCCATCGACAGACGAATGGATAAAGATGTGGTACATATATACAATGGAATATTACTCAGCCATAAAAAGGAATGAAATTGAGTCACTGAGACGTGGATGGATCTACAGACTCATACAGAGTGAAGTAAGTCAAAAACAGAAAAACAAATATCGTATATTAATGCATTTTTGTAGAAACTAGAAAAATGGTACAGATGAACCAGTTTGCAGGGCAGAAGTTGAGACACAGATGTAGAGAACAAACGTATGGACACCAAGTGGGGAAAGCTGCGGGAGGTCTGGATGGTGGTGTGCTGAATTGGGCAATTGGGATTGACATGTATACACTGATGTGTATAAAATTGATGACTAATAAGAACCTGCTGTATAAAAAAATAAAATAAAATTCAAAAATTTTTTAAAAACAAAAAAACTAATACTAAACTTTCTTTGGGTTACTTGTATGGAAATATGTTAATATAAATGTTTCAGACATTACAAGAAATTCCTAAAAATCTTATATGTTCTGGTATAATGTTATAAGTCATAATTCTAGTTATTACCTTAAAATGTGTATCTCAGAAATGACTGAATTTCCTTGTCAGCTGCATTATTATGAACTTTCATCAAATCTTTAACTGTGGTCACTTTTAAATCTTTTGTCATTTATAGACAGTTCTGGGTGTACTCTGATGCTTTTGCAAAAATGTTCCTATAAAAGGGTTTCATCTTCAAGGAATTCATGGAAAAGACTCTGACAAGTACAGGTTTCTGGTAACTGACTATACTGCTGAACTGAATGAATAAGCGTTTTCAGAACTGTAATGGAAAAGTGATGAATTCATAAAAGTGCTGACAAAAGATCAAGATAAAAAAATTAATTACATGGGACTGAGTGAACAGATGAGGATGATTATAATTTTTGTGACTTTCTGTTTGAATAAAAAAAGAAAAATGAGGGCTTCCCTGGTGGTGCAGTGGTTGAGAGTCCGCCTGCCTATGCAGGGGACACAGGTTCGCACCCCAGTCCAGGAAGATCCCACATGCCGTGGAGCGCCTGGGCCCATGAGCCATGGCCGCTGAGCCTGCACGTCCGGAGCCTGCGCTCTGCAACAGGAGAGGCCACAACAGTAAGAGGCCCGCGTACCGCCAGAAAAAAAGAAAAATGAAATGAAAAACAGATGTGGACAATGCTTTTTGCACAGGAATATTCTTTACTTTCTATTTATAATGTAAAAAACTGGATATAAGTTCAACAAAAAATTGTATTGGAATGGTACAGTATGATTCTGAAAAATTCTGATTTTGAAGAACTTTAATTATATGTAAATGTTCACAATAAAAAAAAAAAGATCCAACATGCAGCAGAGCAACTAAGCCCATGCACCACAACTCCTGAGCCCACGCACCCTCAACTACTGAAGCCCCCACACCCAGAGCTCTGCAGCAAGAGAAGCCAGAAGCCACAATGAGAAGCCTGTGCACCACAATGAAGAGTAGCCCCTGCTTGCCGCGCTAGAGAAAGCCCACGCACAGCAACGAAGACCCAATGCAGCCAAAAAACATTAAAAAATTTTTTTAAAAAATTAATTAAAAAATAAAATGCAAAAAAGTTAAAAAAAAAAAAAGACACATGAACCCCAATGTTCATTGCAGCACTATTTACAATAGCCAGGACATGAAGCAACCTAAATGCCCATCGACAGATGAATGGATAAAGAAGATGTGGTAAATATATACAATGGAATATTACTCAGCCATAAAAAGGAACGAAATTGGGTCATGTGTAGACACGTGGATGGATCTAGAGACTGTCATATAGAGTGAAGTAAGTCAGAAAAAGAGAAACAAATATCATATATTAACGCATATAAGTGGAACCTAGAAAAATGATACAGATGAACTGGTTTGCAGGGCAGAAATTGAGACACAGACGTAGAGAACAAACATATGGACACCAACCAAAGTGGCAGGGGTGGGTGGTGGTGCTGTGATGAATTGGGAGATTGGGATTGACATATATACACTAATATGTATAAAATGAATAACTAATGAGAACCTGCTGTATAAAAAAATAAAATAAAATTCAAAAAAAATACTACATATCAATTACCTGTCACTTAGTGGATAGTGAATAATAAAAACCACCACCACAACCAACAGCAAAAACAAAACACCTGCTTTTACAAGTAAAACAGATGACAAAGGCAACATGCTATAAAAACCAATGCCACCTATCTTAAAATATACCCATGTAAGTAAAGTTCATTAGATTGGGGTTAAATGTCAAATTTTAAAGTACAAAATTTAAAATCTTTTAAGTAAATAATCATTCTATAGTGAGATATTTAAGAAAATTGTGGTTTTCAGGGTATTGGGCTCAGTTCACAAGTCAGAAAAGTATGGTATAAAGTCAGAAGTTAGGTAATATTAGAAGTGTTACAAAGAATGAAATAAAGCTAAAATCACAGCATTAGTACATTAGAAAATCTGTAAAAGACCCACTGTGCATAGAAGAAACCATCAACTTTGGAAGACTTTCTAATATGACATGGTTTATATAAACTCCTAATCAAAAATATAATAAAAGAAAAAGAAAGTAGAAAAACACATCGAACATATCACCATTTAAAAGAACCAGTTCCCAGGTGATTAGAAAAGATCTCTGAACCGGGTGGAAGGGTATAATTCCTAAATCCAAAGCGAAATTAAAACCACAAAGTTTAAACATAGCAGCATGGAAAAAATCAATACATCACAAAATAAAAAGGAATAATTTAGGTTTCATCTTTCTCTTTACAATAATTCTGTTTTTTAGATCAGATACAGTGGCTTAAGATGCTACCATGTCTTTAAGCTCCATTTTGTCGGGAAATACCTGTTTGTCTGCTACTTCTAAAGTTAAATAGGAGGTTTTACATTTAAGTTACAATGTGGAATACTTCAGAGTAACCTCATGCCAAGGCGACACATTTCTGAGGAATGCAAAGATATACAATAAACAGCTTTTAAAGGCATATTTTTAAACTTGCAGCAGGAAAGCTTTTCTGTGTCAAGACAATTATTCTTTTAATAGCATTGATCAAAGTGTCATTCTTCAATGACTGTACAATACCTTTTAAAGGAATACAACAAGGCACTAGGGTTATACACCTCTGTAGAGCAGACATCTTATTGGAAAAAAGGGAACAGTGGCCAAGATACAGTCAGTAGGTTTCATGCTTCTAATAAGAAACCTTTTCCTCCCTAGCTACTTCATTCTGAAGTCCACAACTGACATTATCCAAAGATTAAGTGTAAGATCTCTTTACTTCCGTAATTTAGAAGCATTTTCACAGAGGCCTAAACTGCAAGATCTCAGCTGTATCTCTGTAGATATTACAGTATGGCCTTGGAAACATCCTCTCAGACAGGGCCAGTGAGAAATTATTCATGAAGATTAGAAAAGAATGATGGTTTTATTTACTTTGCTACTCTCTGGGGAAAGAAGAAAGTGTATTTTAAGAAAGTTTTCAGATAATCACTGTTCATATTTATTGAAAAAGCCAAATAGTAAAAGAACATTAAAATTACCTATTACTCTACCATAAAATAACTCTGTCAACTAACACTGATTAGGTAATCTTTCATAATGGGGAACTATTTAAAAATCATCTTAAAACAAGTCCTTTTTGTTGGGGTACTCATGCTTTAAGAAAGATAAAATAGAGTGATTGGTTCAAGATGGCGGAGTAGAAAGACGTGCTCTCACTCCCTCTTGTGAGAGCGCCAGAATCACAACTAACTGCTGGAGAATCATCGACAGGAAGACACTGGAACTCACCAAAAAAGATACCCCACATCCAAAGACAAAGGAGAAGCTACAATGAGACGGTAGGACGGGCACGATCACAATATTATCAAGTCCCATAACTGCTGGATGGGTGACTCACAAAATGGAGAACACATACCACATAAGTCCACTCACTGGAGGGAAGGTTCTGAGCCCCATGACAGGCTTCCCAACCTGGGGGTCCGGCAACAGGAGGAGGAATTCCTAGAGAATCAGACTTTGAAGCCTAGGGGAATTTGATAGCAGAACTTCGACAGGACTGGGGGAAACGGAAACTACACTCTTGGAGGACACACACAAAGCAGTGTGGGCACTGGGACCCAGGGGAAGGAGCAGTGACTCCATAGGAGACTGAACCACACCTACCTGCTGCTGTTGGAGGGTCTCCTGCAGAGTCAGGGGGTGGCTTTGGCTCACTGAGAGAACAAGGACACTGGCAGCAGAAGTTCTCGGAAGTACTCCTTGGCGTGAGCCCTCCCAAAGTCCGCCATTAGCCCCACCAAAGAGCCCGGGTGGCTCCAGTGTTGAGTCGCCTCAGGCCAAACAATCAACAGGAAGGGAACCCGCCCCACCCATCAGCAGACAAGTGGATAAAGTTTTACTGAGCTCTGCCCACCAGAGCAACACCCAGCTCTACCCACCACCAGTCCCTCCCACCAGGAAACTTGCACAAGCCTCCTAGAAAGCCTCATCCACCAGACGGCAGACAACAGAAGCAAGAAGAACTACAATCCTGCACCCTGTGGAACAAAAACCACATTCACAGAAAGACAGACAAGATGAAAAGGCAGAGGGCTATGTACCAGATGAAGGAACAAGATAAAATGTCAGAAAAACAACTAAATGAAGTAGAGATAGGCAACCTTCCAGAAAAAGAATTCATAATAATGATAGTGAAGATGATCCAGGACCTCAGAAAAAGAATGGAGGCAAAGATCGAGAAGATGCAAGAAATGTTTAACGGACACGTAGGAGAATTAAGGAACAAACAGAGATGAACAATACAATAACTGAAATGAAAACTACACTAGGAGTCAATAGCAGAATAACTGAGGCAGAAAAACAGACAAGTGACCTGGAAGACAGGATGGTGGAATTCACTGCCATGCAACAGAACAAAGGAAAAAGAATGAAAAGAAATGAAGACAGCCTAAGAGACTTCTGGGAAAACATTAAACGCAACAACATTCGCATTACAGCAGTCCCAGAAGGAGAAGAGAGAGAGAAAGGACCCGAGAAAATATCTGAAGAGATTATACTCAAAAATTTCCCTAACATGGAAAGGAAATAGCCACTCAAGTCCAGGAAGCGCAGAGAGTCCCAGGCAGGATAAACCCAAGGAGAAACACGCCTAGACACATAATAATCAAACTGGCAAAAATTAACGACAAAGAAAAATTACTGAAAGTAGCAAGGGAAAAATGACAACATAGAAGGGAACTCCCATAAGGTTAACAGCTGATTTCTCAGCAGAAACTTTACAAGCCAAAAGGGAGTAGCATGACATATTTAAAGTGATGAAAGGGAAGAACCTACAACCAAGATTACTCTACCCAGCAAGGATCTCATTCAGATTCGACAAAGAAGTCAAAAGCTTTTACAGACAAGCAAAAGCTAAGAGAATTCAGCACCACCACACCAGCTCTACAACAAATGCTAAAGGAACTTGTCTAAGTGGGAAGCACAAGAGAAGAAAAGGACCTACAAAAACTTACCCATTACAATAAAGAAAAGGGTAACAGGAACATACATATTGATAATTACCTTAAACGTGAATGGATTAAAGGCTCCAACAAAAAGACATAGGCTCCCTAAATGGATACAAAAACAAGACCCATATATATGCTGTCTACAACAGATCCACTTCAGACCTAGGGACACATACAGACTGAAAGTGAGGGGATGGAAAAAGATATTCCATGCAAATGGAAATCGAAAGAAAGCTGGAGTAGCAATACTCGTATCAGATAAAATGGATTTAAAATAAAGAATGTTACAAGAGACAAGGGAGAACACTACATAATGATCAAGGGATCAAACCAAGAAGAAGATGTAACAATTATATATAAATATACATGCACCAAACACAGGAGCACCTCAATACATAAGACAACTACTAACAGCTATAAAAGAAGAAATCGACATTAACACAATAATAGTGGGGCACTTTAACACCTCACTTACACAAATGGACAGATCATCCAAACAGAAATTAAGAAAACACAAGCTTTAAATGACACAATAGACCAGACAGATTTAATTGGTATTTATAGGACATTCCATCCAAAAACAGCAGATTACACTTTCTTCTCAAGTGTGCACGGAACATTCTCCAGGATAGGTCACACACCTTGGGTCACAAATCAAGCCTCAGTAAATTTAAGAAAACTGAAATTATATCAAGCATTTTTTCTGACCACAACACTAAGAAATTAGAAATCAATTACAGGGAAAACACTGTAAAAAACACAACCACATGGAGGCTAAACAATACACTACTAAATAACCAAGAGATCACTGCAGAAATCAAAGAGGAAATCAAAAAATACCTAGAAACATATGAGAACCCAAAACACGACAACCCAAAACCTATGGGATGCAACAAAAGCAGTTCTAAGAGGGAAGTTTAAAGCAATACAATCCTACCTCAAGAAACAAGAAACATCTCAAATAAACAAGCTAACATTACACCTAAAGCTATTAGAGAAAGAAGAACAAAAAAACCCCCAAAGTTAGCAGAAGGAAAGAAATCATAAAGATCAGATCAGAAACAAATGAAAAAGAAATGAAGGAAACAAGAGCTAAGATCAATAAAACTAAAAGCTGGTTCTTTAAGAAGATAAAACTGTTAAACCATTAGCCAGACTCATCAAGAAAAAAAAGAAGACTCAAATCAACAGTATTAAAAATGAAAAAGGATGACAACGGACACAGCAGAAACAAAGAATCGTAAGAGATTACTACAAGCAACTATATGCCAATAAAATGGACAACCTGGAAATGGACAAATTCTTAGAAAAGCACAACCTCCTGAGACTGAACCAGGAAGAAATAGAAAATATAAACAGACCAATCACAAGCATTGATATTGAAACTGTGATTAAAAATCTTTCAACAGGGGCTTCCCTGGTGGCGCAGTGGTTGAGAGTCCGCCTGCCGATGCAGGGGACACGGGTTCGTGAGCCAGTCCGGGAAGATCCCACATGCCGCCGAGCGGCTAGGCCCGTGAGCCATGGCCACTGACCCTGCGCGTCCAGAGCCTGTGTTCCGCAACGGGAGGGGCCACAACAGTGAGAGACCCGCATACCGCAAAAAAAAAACAAAACAAAAATCTTTCAACAAACAAAAGCCCAGGACCAGATGGACTCACAGGTAAATTATATCAAACATTTAGAGAAGAGCTAACACCCATCCTTCTCAAACTCTTCCAAAAAACTGCAGAGGAAGGAACACCCACAAACTCATTCTATGAGGCCACCATCACCTTGATACCAAAACCAGACAAAGATACTACAAAAAGAGAAAATTACAGACCAATATTACTGATGAATATAGATGCAAAAATTCTCAACAGAATACCACCAAACAGAATCCAACAACACATGAAAAGGATCATACACCATGATGAAGGGGGATTTATCCCAGGGATGTAAGGATTCTTCAATATACTCAAATCAATCAATGTGATACATCATATTAAAAAATGGAAGAAGAAAAACCATATGATCATCTCAATAGATGCAGAAAAACCTTTCGACAAAATTCAACACCCATTTATGATAAAAACTCTCCAGAAAGTGGGCATACAGGGAACCTACCTCAACATAATAAAGGCCATATATGACAAACCCACAGCAAACTTCACTCTCAATGGTGAAAAACTGAAAGCATTTCCTCTAAGATCAGGAACAAGACAAGGATGTCCACTCTCACCACTATTATTCAACATAGTTTTGGAAGCCCTAGCCATGGCAATCAAGAAGAAAAAGAAATAAAAGGAATACAAATTGGAAAAGAAGAAGGAAAACTGTCACTGTTAGCAAATGACATGATACTATACATAGGGAATCCTAAAGATGCCACCAGAAAACTACTAGCGCTAACCAATGAATTTGGTTAAGTTGCAGGATACAAAATTAATGCACAGAAATCTCTTGCATTCCTATACATTAATGATGAAAAATCTGAAAGAGAAATTAAGGAAACACTCCCATTTACCACTGCAACATAAAGAATAAAATACCTAGGAATAAACCTACCTACAGAGACAAAAGACCTGTATGCAGAAAACTATAAGACACTGATGAAACAAATTAAAGATGATACAAACAGATGGAGAGACATATCATGTTCTTGGATTGGAAGAATCAATATTGTGAAAATGACTATACTACCCAAAGCAATCTACAGATTCAATGCAATCCTTATGAAATTACCAATGGCATTTTGTCACGAACTAGAACCAAAAATCTTAAAATTTGTCTGGAGACACAGAAGACCCCAAACAGCCAAAGCATTCTTGAGGGAAAAAAACACAGCTGTAGGAATCAGACTCCCTGACTTCAGACTATACTACAAAGCTACAATAATGAAGACAGTATGGTACAGGCATAAAAACAAATATAGATCAATGGAGCAGGATAGAAAGCCCAGAGATAAACCCAACACCTGTGGTCAACTAATCTATGGCAAAGGAGGCAAGGATATACAATGGAGAAAAGACAGTCTCTTCAATAAGTGGTGCTCGGGAAACTGGACAGCTACCTGTAAAAGAATGAAATTAGAACACTCCCTAACACTATACACAAAAATAAACTCAAAATGGGTTAGAGACCTAAATTTAAGAGTGGACACTATAAAACTCTTAGAGGAAAACATAGGAAGAACACTCTGACATAAATCACAGCAAGATCTTTTTTGATCCACCTCCTAGAGTAATGGAAATTTTAAAAAAAACAAAAAAGAACCAAATGGGACCTAATGAAACTTAAAAGCTTTTGCAAAGCAAAGGAAACTACAAACAAGACAAAAAGACAACCCTTAAAATGGGAGAAAATATTTGCAGATGAATCAACGGACAAAGGATTAATCTCCAAAATATATAAACAACTCATGCAGCTCAATATTAAAAAAACAAACAACCCAATCCAAAAATGGGCAGAAGACCTAAATAGAGATTTCTCCAAAGAAGACATACAGATGGCCAAGAAGCACATGAAAAGCAGCTCACCATCACTAATTAGTAGAGAAATGCAAATCAAAACTACAATGAGGTATCACCTCACACAGTTAGAATGGGCATCATCAGAAAATCTGCAAACAATAAATGCTGGAGAGGGTGTGCAGAAAACGGAACCCTCTTGCACTGTTGGGGGGAATGTAAATTGATACAGCCACTATGGAGAACAGTATGGAGGTTCCTTAATAAACTAAAAATAGAACTACCATATGACCCAGCAATCCCAATACTGGGCATATACCCTGAGAAAACTGTAATTCAAAAAGAGTCATGCACCCCAATGTTCACTGCAGCAGTATTTACAAGAGCCAGGTCATGGAAGCAACCTAAATGTCTATTGACAGATGAATGGATAAAGAAGATGTGGTACATATATACAATGGAATATTACTCAGCCATAAAAAGGAACGAAATTGGGTCATTTGTTGAGATGTGGATGAATCTAGAGACTGTCACACAGAGTGAAGTAAGTCAGAAAGAGAAAAAAATAAGTATATATTAATGCATATATTTGGAACCTAGAAAAATGGTACAGATGAACCGGTTTGCTGGGCAAAAATTAAGACACAGATGTAGAGATCAAACGTATGGACACAAAGTGGGGAAAGTGGTGGGGGAAGGTGGTGGTGGTGTGATGAACTGGGAGATTGAGATTGACATATATATACTAATATGTATAAAATGGATAACTAATAAAAACCTGCTGTATAATAAATTAAATAAAATTCAAAAAAAAAGATAAAATAAATTCCGAAACTACTTATAAAACTTAATCACATGAGTATACAAACTCATAAAACACTTCCATCAATTCACCAAATTTCTAACCATTCAGCAAATAGAGCTAAGGGTGGAACAAAAATAGAAAGGGAGACTGTTCCTGCTTTTCATGCAAAACATTTACTTATTTTTCACTGTTAAAGAAAATATGACTTGAGTACAGAATTACACAAATATCGCAGATATGTTGATTGCAGCCTAAATGTCTACCTTTTGCAAACTATTTAAGGGCCTCATAGAGTCTAAGGAATGTTACCAATAATAATTATAGTCTTGCATCAAAAAATAAAACTCAACTTTACAGACAACACCAGATGCACTTCATAAACCTTTTCCCTCAAAGTTAAGTTTTAAAAGTAGAAGACTCTGGGCTTCCCTGGTGGCACAGTGGCTAAGAATCTGCCTGCCAATACAGGAGACACAGGTTCGAGCCCTGGTCTGGGAAGATCCCACATGCTGCGGAGCACCTAACCCGTCCACCACAACTACTGAGCCTGCGCTCTAGACGCTTCGAGCCACAGCTACTGAAGCCCACGTGCCTAGAGCCCGTCCTTTGAAACAAGAGAAGCCACCGCAATAAGAAGCCCATGTACCGCAACAAAGAGTAGCCCCCACTCGCTGAAACTAGAGAAAGCCTGCACACAGCAACAAAGACCCAACTCAGCCAAAAATAAATAAATGAATAAATTTATAAAAGAAACCAGGTAGTAGGAACATCAAAAAATTATTTTTTTTTTTAAAGTACAAGAATCTAACTCCTTTTAAAGGTGTGAGTTTGGGTGTGGGGTATGTGGGTGTGTAGTGGGAGGAAAATGTTAAGAGGAGGAAGTTCCTACGAATGGCTTTCCAAATTTTATTATCAAACAGAATATTGTTTCAGGCAAAGCAGAGAATCAGAGCATCTGAACCAACTCCATCACTGAAAACAACTAAAAATGCAAGGTAATATACAAAAACATCTTAAAAGCATCCCAGTTGATAAAAATAGTAAGAAATTATTAATATAAAATCTAAAGGAAACTGGGAAATCAGAGAAGGTAAGTGTAGTGCTAAACCTGCTTTTGCCCTAAGTATATTTGGTCAACCATTCTGACCAAAGTTAAAATGTACAGATCTGGTTTGGAATGAAGGATAGAAAACAAACACAAACACCATCTAAGAGTCTAACAAGAGGCTCTCCTCCCATGAAGCTGGGAACTCAACGAGTTAGGCCCACAAAGTAATGGTAATCCAGGAGTCTGGGCTTAAGGGACTGTAAGGAAATCTATCTTGGCGATGAACAAAACAGAAGAAAACATAAAACACAAGTTGTAAACATAACCTAGCAGTCAAATAAATATACACGCCAAATTCACATCACCCAAATGGGTCCAAATAAATAAATAAAGTTGTATGTGACTGGAAGGGCAGAGTCAAGATGGCAGAGTGGAAGGATGCGGAGTTTGCATCTCCCCACAACTAGGGCACCTACGGGACACTGATGGAGGTCCTCCACGCCCGAGGAGATGGGAGGAACCCCCGAGCTACCCAGTAGGACATGGGGGGACTGAGGGGGGAGGAGAAGTGGAGGCCAGACAGGACCGGTGCCCCTGAGGGGTGGCTGGGAGAGGGGAGGGGTTCCCACATCTGAAGGGACCCTTGGGGGCTTGGAGGATGAGGGGGCAGTGTAGCTAGCGTTTCCCCTGCCCAATCAGCCCCAGGAAGCCTGCTGGGCTCCCAGGATAGGTCCTCCCCCTCCAATGCCCCTCCAGCTGCACTGGTCCTTGGGGCGTAGGAGGGAGGGGTGGGAAGAAGAGGAGAGGTTGAGGTAAAGGGGCCCCCTCTGGGATCAGAGAATCAGGGGAGGCACAGTGGGCGTTTCCACCACACACACACACACACACACACACACACACACACACACACACACACACGGCACACTCGGGTCCTGGAAAGCCTGCTGAGATCCCTTCCTTCGCCCTCCAGGGCTCCCTACAGCCCCATGGGTCGTAGGGGCATGGGTGGGGAGGGGCCAAGAATAGAAAAGGTGAGGTGGAGGGCCCTCCGGGATCGGAGGATCAGGGGAGACTAGTTTCCCCTGTCCACTCGGGCCCAGGGAGACTGCTGGGGTCCCAGACCTGGTGCTCCACCCTCCTGGGCCACAGGCACTCCTGGGCCTCTCCTGGGTGGGTTGCCTGGGTGAGGCACTGAGCCTAAGCCCCGTCCCCACCCCAGCCCCACCCCTGGGGCCTTTTCTGGCCCTCTGGATCCTAATAATAGGGCTGCCTCCTACCTAAATCCCACCCCTGCCTAAGCCCCATCCCCCACAGCCAAGGCCTTTTCTGGCTTTTTTTTTTTTTGCTACTGTGATTCTATTTTACCTTTTGGTAAAAGGTTGTTTCATTTATATTTTTATTTTTTCTAACATATCTATTAGTTTTCTAATCTTAGTTTTTACTCTTTATTATTGTTCTGCTCTTTTTTCTTCCCCCCTACAGAGCTTGCAGGATCTTGGTTCAAGAGCTGGTGTTCAGGCCTATGCTCCTGTGGTGGGAACTCTGAGTCAGAACCACTGGACTAACAGAGAACCACGGACCCCAAGAAATATTCATCAGAGTGAGGTCTCCTGGAGGTCCTCACCTTGGCACCAAGACGTGGCTCTACCTAACAGCCTACAAATTCCAGTGCTGGAAGCCTCAGGCCAAACAGCCAGTAAGACAGGAACACAATCCCACCCATCAAGAAGAAAATGAGATGACAAAAAAATATGTCACAGATGAAAAGGCAAGGTAAAAACCTCCAAGACCAAATAAATGAAGAGGAAATAGGCAAGCTACCTGAAAAAGAATTCAGAGTAATGATAGTAAAGATGATCCAGAATCTTGGAAATAGAATTGTGGCATGGATTGAGAAAATACAATGAGTGTTTAACAAAGATCTAGAAGAACTAAAGAACAAACAGACAGAGATGAACAACACAATAAATGAAATGAAAAATACACTAGAAGGAATCAGTAACAGAATAACTGAGGCAGAAGAACAAGTAGTGAGCTGGAGGACAGAATGGTGGAAATAACTGCTGCACGACAGAATACAGAAAAAAGAATGAAAAGAAATGAGGACAGTCTCAGAGACCTCTGGGACAACATTAAAGACACCAACAGTTGAATTATAGGGGTCCCAGAAGAAGAAGAGAAAGAGTCTGAGAAAATATTTAAAGAAATTATAGTCGAAAACTTTCCTAACATGGGAAAGGAAATAGCCACCTAAGTCCAGGAAGTGCAGAGTCCCATACAGGATAAACCCAAGGAGAAACACACCAAGACACATATTAATCAAACTAACAAAAATTCAATTCAAAGAAAAAAATATTAAAAGCAGCAAGGGAAAAGCAACAAATAACATACAAGGGAATCCCCATAAGGTTATCAGCTGATTTTTCAGCAGAAACTCTGCAAGCCAGAAGGGAGTGGCAGGATATACTTAAAGTGATGGAGAAAAACCTAAAACCAAGATTACTCTACCCAGCAAGAATCTCATTCAGATTCAACTGAGAAATCAAAAGCTTTACAGACAAGCAAAAGCTAAGAGAATTCAGCACCACCAAACCATATTTACAACAAATGCTAAAGGAACTTCTCTAGGTGGGAAACACAACAGAAGAAAAAGACCCACAAAAACAAACCCAAAACAATTAAGAAAATGGTGATAGGAACATACATATCAATAATAACCTTGAATGTAAATGGATTAAATGCCCCAACCAAAAGACACAGACTGGCTGAATGGATACAAAAACAAGACCCATATATATGCTGTCTACAACAGACGCACTTCAGACCTAGGGACACATACAGACTGAAAGTGAGGGGATGGAAAAAGATATTCCACACAAATGAAAATCAAAGGAAAGCTGGAGTAGTAATACTCGTACCAGATAAAATACACTTTAAAATAAAGACAGTTACAAGAGATAAGGAACGACACTACATAATGATCACGAGATCAATCCAAGAAGATATAACAATTATAAATATTTATGCACCCAACATAGGAGTACCACAACATATAAGGCAAATGCTAACAATCATAAAAGGAGAAATTGACAGTAACACAATAATAGTACGGGACTTTAACACCCCAATTACACCAATGGACAGATCATCCAAACAGAAAATAAGGAAACACAAGCTTTAAATGACACAACAGACCAGACAGACTTAACTGATATTTATAGGGCATCCACCCGAAAGTGGCAGAATACGCTTTCTTCTCAAGTACACAGAGAACATTCTCCAGGATAGATCACATCTTGGGTCACAAATCAAGCCTCAGTAAATTTAAGAAAACTGAAATCATATCAAGCATCTTTTCTAACCACAATGCTATGAGATTAGAAATAAATTAAAGGGAAAAAAACCTGCAAAAAACACAAATACACGGAGGCTAAACAGTGCACTACTAAGTAACCAAGAGATCACTGAAGAAACCAAAGAAGAAATAAACAAACAAAAAAAATACACAGAAACAAATGACAATGAAAACACGATGACCCAAAACCTATGGGATGCAGAAAAAGCGGTTCTAAGAGGGAAGTTTATAGCAATTCATTCTCACCTCAAGAAATAAGAAAAATCTCAAACAATCTAAGCTTACACCTAAAGCAACTAGAGAAAGAAGAACAAAGAAAACCCAAAGTCAGTAGAAGGAAAGAAATCATAAAGATCAGAGCAGAAATAAATGAAAAAGAAATGAAGGAAACAATAGCAAAGATCAATAAAACTGAAAGCTGGTTCTTTGAAAAGATAAACAAAATTGATAAACCTTTAGCCAGACTCATCAAGAAAAAAAGGGAGAGGACATAAACCAATAAAAATAGAAATGAAAAAGGGGAAATCACAACTGACACCACAGAAATACAAAGGACTGTAAGAGACCGCTACAAACAACTATATGCCAATAAAACGGACAACCTCAAAGATACTGACAAATTCTTGGAAAGGTACAATTTTCCAAGACTGAACCAGGAAAAATTAGAATATATAAACAGACATATAGCAAGCAATGAAATTGAAACTGTAATTAAAAATCTTCCAACAAAGTCCAGGCAGATGGCTTCACAGGTGAATTCTATCAAACATTAGAGAAGAGCTAACACCTATCCTTCTCAAACTCTTAGAAAACATTGCAGAGGGCGGAACACTCCCAAATTCGTTCTACGAGGCCACCATCACACTGATACCAAAACCAGACAAAGGTATCACAAAAAAAGAAAATTACAGACCAATATCACTGATGAACATACACGCAAAAATCCTCAACAAAATACTAGCAAACTGAATCCAACAACATATTAAAAGGATTATACACCATGGATCAAGTGGGATTTATCCCAGGAATGCAAGGATTCTTCAATATATGCAAATCAATCAATGTGATACACCACATTAACAAATTAAAGAATAAAAAACATATGATCTCAATAGATGCGGAAAAAGCTTTTGACAAAATTCAACCCCCATTTATGATAAAAACTCTCCAGAACATGGGCACAGCGGGAACCTACCTCAACATAATAAAGACCACATATGACAAACCCACAGCAAACTTCATTCTCAATGGTGAAAAACTGAAAGGAAATCTTAGAGGAAATCTCTAAGATCAGGAACAAGACAAGGATGTCCACTCTCGCCACTCTTATTCAACAGTTTTGGAAGTCCTAGCCATGGCAATTAAAGAAGAAAAAGAAATAAAAGGAATACAAATTGGAAAAGAAGAAGTAAAACTGTCACTGTTTGCTGATGGCATGATAATATACCTAGGAAATCCTAAAGATACCACCAGAAAACGATGAGAACAAATCAATGAATTTGGTAAGGTTGTAGGGCGCAAAATTAACGCGCAGAAATCTCTTGCATTCCTATACGCTAAGAGAAATTAAGGAAACAATCCCATTTACCATCGTAACAAAAAGAATAAAATACCTAGGAATAAACCTACCTAAGGATGCAAAAGACCTGTACTCAGAAACTATAAAACACTGAAGAAAGAAATCAAAGGTGACACAAACAGATGGAGAAACAGAACATGTTCTTGGATTGGAAAAATCAATATTGTGAAAATGACTATACTACCCAAAACAATCTACAAGGTCAGTGCAATCCCTATCAAATTACCAATGGCATTCTTCACAGAATTAGAACAAAAATTTTTACAATTTGTATGGAAACAAAAAAGACCTGAATAGCCAAAGCAATCTTGAGAAAGAAAAATGGAGCTGGAGGAATCAGGCTCCCAGACTTCAGACTATACTACAAAGCTACAGTAATCAAGACAGTATGGTACTGGCACAAAAACAGAAATATATGGAACTTCCCTGGTGGTGCAGTGGGTAAGAATCCGCCTGCCAATGCAGGGGACATGGGTTTGATCCCTAGTCCAGGAAGATCCCCCATGCCACAGAGCAACTAAGCCTATGCGCCACAGCTACTGAGCCTGCACTCTAGAGACCGTGAACCAGTCTCTACTACTGAGCCCATGCACCACAACTACTGAAGCCCATGAGCTCTCAGCCCACATGTCGCAACTACTGAGCCCACATGCTGCAACTACTGAAGCCCGCATGCCTAAAACCTGTGCTCTGCAACGAGAAGCCACCACAATGAGAAGCCCGCACACCGCAATGAAGGGTAGCCCCGCTCGCCACAACTAGAGAAACCCACACACAGCAACAAAGACCCAACGCAGCCAAAAATAATAAATAAAATTATTTTTTAAAAAAACGGAAATATAGATCAATGGTACAAGAGAAAGCCCAGAGATAAACCCATACACCTATCGTCACCTCATTTATGGCAAAGGAGGCAAGAACATACAATGGAGAAAGGACAGTCTCTTCAATAGGTGTTTCTGGAAAAACTGGACAGCTACATGTAAAAGAATGAAATTAGAACACCCCCTAATACCACGCACAGAAATAAACTCAAAATGGATTAAAGACCTAAATGTAAGACCAAACACTATAAAACTTAGAGGAAAACACAGGAAGAACACTCTTTGACATAAATTACAGCAAGATCTTTTTTGACCACGTCCTAGAGTAATGAAAATAAAAACAAAGTAAACAAATGGGACCCAATAAAACTTAAAAGCTTCTGCACAGCAAAGGAAACCATAAAGAAGATGGAAAGACAACCCTCAGAATGGGAGAAAATATTTGCAAACGAAGCTACAGACAACGAATTAATCTCCAAAATATACAAACAGTACATGCAGCTCAATATCAAGAAAACAAACAACCCAATTAAAAAATGGGTGTAAGACCTAAATAGACATTTCACCAAAGAAGAGATACAGATGGCCAAGAGGCACATGAAAAGATGCTCAACATCACTAATTATTAGAGAAATGCAAATCAAAACTGCAATGAGGTATGACCTCACACCAGTCAGAATGGCCATCATCAAAAAATCTACAAACAATAAATGCTGGAGAGGGTGTGGAGTAAAGGGAACCCTCCTGCAGTATTGGTGGGAATGTAAATTGATACAGCCACTATGGAGAACAGTATTGGAGGTTCCTTAAAAAACTAAAAATAGAACTACCATATGACCCAGCAATCCCACTGCTGGGCATATACCCTGAGAAAAGCATAATTCAAAAAGAGTCATGTACCAAAATGTTCATTGCAGCTCTATTTACAATAGCCTGGAGATGGAAACAACCTAAGTGTCCATCATCAGATGAATGGATAAAGAAGATGTGGTACATATATACAATGGAATATTACTCAGCCATAAAAAGGAACGAAATTGGGTCATTTGTAGAGATGTTGATGGACCTAGAGTCTGTCATACAGAGTGATGTAAGCCAGAAAGTGAAAAACAAATATCATATATTAACGCATGTATGTGGAACCTAGAAAAATGGTACAGATGAACCTATTTGCAGGGCAGGAATAGAGAGGTAGACGTAGACATAGAGAACGGACATGTGGAAACGGGGTGGGAAGGGGATGGTCGGTTGAATTGGGAGATTAGGATGGGCATATATACACTACCATGCGTAAAATAGATAGCTAGTGGGAACAAGCTATAAAGCACAGGAAGCACAGCCCGGTGCTCTCTGACGACCTAGTTGGGTGGGATGGGGTGGGAAGAGGGAGGTCAAAGAGGGAGGGAATATAGGTATACATATAGCTGATTCACTGCATTGTACAGCAGAAACTAACACAACATTGTAAAGCAATTATACTCCAATAAAAAAAAATTTTTTTAGTTGTATGCGACTAGTCACTGAAAAAAGCCAGATTGCAATGAACACAAATGTTATCTGGTGGAACAAACTATGCATTATGGAAGAAACTAGCAAAAACAAACCTACGAGTTCATTTTTTGGAATTATCAAACAGATTATTTGGTAACCATGTTTAATATGTTTAAAATAATTTTTAAAGTGTAAAAATAAATCCACAGAACAGAAAATTTAAACTCATGATGTAAAATGTTCACAAGACATTTATATGAAGTAAATATACAGTAGCTTAAAAAAATTTTTTTCTTGGTTCCTTGGTACTACAGGTTTTTGTTTTTTTTTGTGTGGTACGCGGGCCTCTCACTGCTGTGGCCTCTCCCGTTGCGGAGCACAGCCTCCGGACGCGCAGGCTCAGCGGCCATGGCTCACGGGCCCAGCCGCTCCGCGGCATGTGGGATCCTCCCGGACCAGGGCACAAACCCGTGTCCCCCGCATCAGCAGGCGGACTCTCAACCACTGTGCCACCAGGAAAGCCCACTACAGGTCTTTTTTTAATTCAAGTATAGTCGATATACAATATTGTGTTAGTTTCACAGCAAAGTGATTCAGTTATATATATATATATATATTCTTTACATATATATATTCTTTACATATATATACTTTATATATATATATATTCTTTTTCAGATTCTTTTCCATTATAGGTTGTTATAAGACATTGAATATAGTTCCCTTACTCTACAGTAGGTCCTTGTTTATCTGTTTTATATATAGCAGCATGTATCTGTTAATCCCGAACTCCTAATTTATCCCTCTTCCCGCTTTCCCACTTGATAACCATAAGTTTGTTTTCTGTCTGTGAGTCTGTTTCTCTTTTGTAAATAAGCTCATTTGTATCACTTTTTAAGATTCCACATATAAGTGATATCATATGCTATTTGTCTTTCTCTGACTCACTTCACGCTAGTGTGATATCTTTACATCCATCCATGTTGCTGTAAATGGCATTATTTCGTGTTTTTATGGCTGAGTAATATTCCATTGTACATATATACCACATCTTCCTTATCCATTCATCTGTTGATGGATACTTAGGTTGCTTCCATGTATTGGCTATTGTAAATAGTACTGCAATGAATACTGCGGTGCATGTATCTTTTCTAAGTATGGTTTTCTCTGGATATATTCCCCAGGAGTGGGATTGCTGGATCATATGGTAGCTCTATTTTTAGTTTTTCAAGGAACTTCCATACTGTTCTCCATAGTGGCTTCACCAATTTACATTCCCACCAACAGTGTAGGAGGGTTCCCTTTTCCCTACACCCTCTCCAGCATTCATTCTTTGTAGATTTTTTGATGATGGCCATTCTGGCAGGTGTGAGGTGATAAGACTCCTCACTGTAGTTCTGATTTGCATTTTCTAATAATTAGCAATGTTGAGCATTTTTCTTATGCCTGTTGGCCATCTGTATGTATTCTTTGGAGAAATGTCTGTTTAGGTCTTCTGCCCATTTTTCGATTGGTTTGTTTGTTTTTTTGTTATTGAGCTGTATGAGCTGTTTGTATATTTTGGAAATTAAGCCCTTGTCAGTTGCTTCGTTTGCAAATATGGTGGCATGTGGGATCTTAGTTTCCCAACCAGGGCACGCGCCCTGCATTGGAAGCATGGATCCTTACCACTGGAATGCCAGGGAAATCCCTGAAAATGTTTTATATCTTGATCTGGAGATTATATATATACACGCTCTGTGGCATATAGGATCTTACCAGGCCAGGACTCAAACCCGTGTCCCCTGCATTTGCAGGTGGATTCTTAACCACTGCACCACCAGGGAAGCTCCATTCTAACTTTTAAATCTCAAATATAACTCAATTAAATTCAATACAGCAAAACAAATCTAGAATTTTAAATGATTAACTATACCGTAGTTCTGTGTAAAATTCATAGATGATCAAAAGTAGACAGATTTAAAATCCTCTCCCCAGTATTTTCAGTGTACTTACAAAATGTCCATCACATTGAATGAAACACCACAAAACCAACTGCATTACACCTTTCATTTGCCCTGTGTGTATAATTAAATTCAATAAAATATAAAACTACAATGAAATCCTTCTACAACATTAGCAGGTCACCCTCAAACAACTTGACCTACACATGACTTGTCTAGCCAAGACAACCTATCTTTCACAAATCAATCCTCCCCTCTTCTCTCCCCATAATACTCCATAAGCAGCAACAACTAGGGAGAAAAAAAATATCTAATAATAAAGAATCAGAAGTCCCTGCTATACATTCAGGAAATTCAAATGAAAACCTGATTGTAATCTTAAATATAACACTATTTATATTCAGGGAAAAGAAAGAAACAAGATACGTACCTTTTCTATCAAGAGATATTTCAGATGGCAAAAAGTTTCAGGTGGAAGAGAATATTAGATTATGATTTAAATAGTAACTCCTCGCCCCACCCGACCACCAGAGCCAAGCCCAAGGTCCCGCCATGGAGCCCCACTCGCTCGCTGACTCGGGCCTGGAGCCGCCGGCCGCACGCCTCTGAGCCCCTCGGCGTTCTTGGAATATGAAAACAAGCCTGGACGACCTAGCAGGCCACCCTCACCAAAGCAGAATGTGAGGAAGAATATTGACTTTGAGCCTCTCTCCACCACCACACTCATCCTGGAAGACAGACCAGCAAATCTCTCAGCAAAGCCAGCTGAAGAAGCTCAGTAACACAGGCAACAGTATGAAGAAATGGTGGTTCCAGTCAAAAAAATGAGAGTTGAAAGAAGCTCAGAGAAGGAAAAAGCAGCTGGAAGAAAGATGCAGATTAGAAGAAAGTATTGGAAACGCCGTCCTCACTTGGAATAATGAGATTTTGCCTAACCGGCAAACAATGCGGTACTCTAGGAAAAGTTAGAGATTTATGGTGGCAGGGAATCCCTCCCAGTGTGAGAGGCAAAGTCTGGAGCTTAGCCATTGGCAATGAGTTAAACATCACTCCGGAGCTCTCTGACATCTGTCTTGCCCAAGCCAAGGAGCAGGGGTGGTCCTTTAGTACGGGAGGCTCTGAAGTGGAGAATGAAGATGCTGGTTTTTCAGCAGAAGACAGAGAAGCCAGTCTGGAGTTTATTAAACTAGACATTTCCAGAACATTCCCTAATCTCTGCATTTTCCAGCAAGGTGGCCCGTATCACAACATGTTGCACAGCATTTTGGAAGCTTACACTTGTTACCGAACGGATGTGGGTTACGTTCAGGGAATGGCCTTCATAGCAGCCGTGTTGATCTTGAACTTACTGTAGATGCCTTCATTGCTTTTTCCAATCTTTTGAATAAACCCTGTCAAATGGCTTTTTTCCAAGTGGACCACGGCCTTATGTTGACTTATTCTGCTGCGTTTGAGGTATTTGTTGAAGAAAATTTGCCAAAATTATTTGCTCATGGGCTTCCCTGGTAGCGCAGTGGTTGGGAGTCTGCCTGCCAATGCAGGGGACACGGGGTCGTGCCCCGGTCCGGGAAGATCCCACATGCCGCGGAGCGGCTGGGCCCGTGAGCCATGGCTGCTAAGCCTGCGCGTCCGGAGGCTGTGCTCCGCAACGAGAGAGGCCACAGCAGTGAGAGGCCTGCGTACCGCAAAAAAAAAATTTAAAAAATAAACAACAAAATTATTTGCTCATTTCAAGAAAAACAACTTAACTCCAAACATCTACCTAATTGACTGGCGACAAAAGGCTTACTTCTAGAAGGTAAAGTCCGAACGTCATCTGAAACAAGGCTCAGTCCCTTAAATAAAGCCGATTTGTCTGCACTGTAGACAAATCTTGGGAGCAAGCCCTTGGGACTCTCGGCGTTTGTTGCTTCTGTCCCAAACCCTGAGACTGTTCTGACACTGCTGAATTCTCGCTGGGAACAAGGTTTTGGAGGTGAGAGCTCATAGCTGAGGCCACAAGTGCTGGTGTCACTGTGGAATAGTACACACATCAGGCCATGAAGTGGCTGCTGGCGGGGGTGCTGGGCTGGCCTGTCTAGCTGTGCCAGGCAGGAGTGTTTGGGGCCTGCCTTAAAGGCCACCTTAATTTAACCAAAAAATGATTTCTCCACAACAGGAGCACTCAACTCTTGCATAGGCTGTCCCTCTGCACCCCTGTTGGTGCACCTGTGCTGTAATTTGACTGTGAACCCTGACCTCGCAGACTCCCAGGCCTGGGGCCCGTGACCCCTGGGGAGGGGGTGTTAGGAGAGGATCACATGGGACCAGAGTCTTCAGCTTCTACCTTATCTATTTTAGGCCCCCAAGTTAGATTCTTATGATTCCAGGCTAAAGGGAAGTTTGGAAAACACTGTCCTAGAATAGTGTCTTTTAAACTTTTTTCACCCTGACTTGCAAAAGGAAATACATTTTATGTTGTGACCCCCCTGCAAAAAAAATAGTAATTCCTCATTTCATTTTAAAGGATACAAACCATTACATGTTATATGGTGATGAGATTTAACTACTCACTATTCACCGAGTAAAATTTGACTCATCTAGATCCAGCACCTATAAAATATATTAAAAACTGACATGATGTGACATGATGTGCATATATTACTTTCCCTGGTCATTTAATTGAGCTCTTGTCCTCCTGTTCTACAGGCAAGGAATTTCGTCCAGTTCTCACAACACTACCTTACAAATTTAGGTTACTGCTCACAAAAGGACAATGGACATCATTGAAAATCTCAGAGTAAAAAGTTCTGAAAACACTTTCCTCCACAAAAGCAATGAGAACACTAGCAAAAACTGTCAAAATCAACTTTCTCAAAATGCTAGAAATTAACCAAAGACTTGCAGCCATCTAGGGAATGATTATTCAAGGAAAAGAGCTGAATCTCAGTAAAAACAATGAGCTTTGTGGCATTTTAATTTCCCTGTGCTCATCTGCCCATCCCCAGGTACACAGGAATCTTGAAAAACAACAGCCACAACCAAGTCTGGCAGTCCAAGAAGTTGGAGTTCCCAGAGAAGGGTCATTATTGGACATGAAAGACTTCACATGTAAGGCTGTTATTATTGAACTTACTCAGAGCTCACTAGTACAAAAAGTGGTCTCCCCCCCCAAGACAATCTATCAAAACCAACCAGAGACAGTTGTTGAACATAACTCTTAAAACTCAACAATAAAAAAAGGAACCCATTAATAGACAGGCAAAAGATCTTAACAGATATCTCACCAAAGAAAATAAACAGATGGAATAAAAGCATATGAGAAGATGCTTAACATGATAATGCATTAGGGAATTGCAAATGAAAACAATTAGAAATCACTATATACCTATAAGAATGCCAAAAATCCAAAACATTAATAACACCAAATGCTGGTGTAGATGTGGAGCAACAGGAACTTTCATTCGTTGCTGGTAGAAATGCAAAATGGCACAGCAACTTTGGAAGATACTTCGGCAGTTTTTCTTTTTACAAAACTAAAATACTCGTACCATAAGACCCAGCAATTGTGCTCCTTGATATTTACCCAAAGGAACTGAAAACTCACATCCAAAGCTTGCACATGGATGCTCATAGCAGCTTGATTCACAATTGCCAAAACTTGGAAGCAAGCAAGATGCTCTTCAGCAGGTGGACAGATGAATTGTGGTACATCAATACAATGAAATTTTATTCAAGGCTTAAACGAAATGTCTTTTCATAGCATGACAGCTCATGTTGAAACCTTAAATGCATATTACTAAGTGAAAGAAACCAATGTGAAAAGGCTACATACTATATGATTTCAACCATATGATATTCTGCAGAGGTAAAACTATGAAGACAATAAAAAGATCAGAAGTTGCCAGAGGTTGGGGGATGGGGTGAGAGGGATGAATCAACAGAGCACAGAGGATTTTTAGGGCCGTGAAACTATTCTGTATGATACTAAAATGGTGAATATATGTCATTGTCCTTGTGTCAAAACCCATGAAATACAAAACGCCAAGAGTGAACACCAGGACTTCCCTGGCAGTACAATGGTTAAGACTTCACCTTCCAATGCAAGGGGTGTGGATTTGATCCCTGGTCAGGAAGCTAAGATCCCACATGCTTCCTGGCCAAAAAACCAAAACATAAAATAGAATATTGTAACAAATTCAATAAAGACTTTAAAAACGGTCCACATCAAAAATAACTTAAAAAAAAAAGAGTGGACACAAACTGTGAACTATGGACTTTGAGTGATAATGATGAGTCAATGTAGGTTCATCAATCAAAGCAAATGTACTCTGGGTGCAGGATGTTGACAGTGAGGAGGCTGTGCATATGTGGAAACACAGGGTATATGGGAACTCTGTATGTTCCACTCAGTTAATAATACCAAACAATTAAGGAAGAAGTAGCATTAACTCCTCACAGACTTTTTTTTTTTAAATAAAAAGGAAGAAACACTTTCCATCTCACTTTATGACACCAACAATACCAAAATCATACAAAGCCACTACAGGGGAAAAGAAAATTAGAGAACCATAATATTCTCCCAAAATTAGCCATAAACATTCTTAACAAAACATTAGGAAATCTGACTTGGCAATATAAAAATAATTATAGTAATAATAACACATAATAATGGAGTTTATTCCAGCTATGCAAAGTAGGCTTCACAGTTAAAAATCAACGTAATTCTCCATATTAATGGAATAAAGAAGAAAATCATATGATAACCTCAACTGATACAGAAAACCACTCAACAGAATTCAACATCTCTTAGTGATGAAAACTCTCAGCAAAATAGGGAATGAAAGGGAATTTCCTCAACCTGATGAAGAACAACTATGAAACAGCTGTAGTTTTCATCATACTTAATGGAGACAGACTGAACATTTTATTGCCAAGACCAGGAATAAGGCAAAGATGTACTGTCATTTCTATTAAACATCATATTGAAGGTCCAAGATGATGCAATAAAGGTAGATAGATAGATAGATAAAAGACATATATATTGGAAAGAAAGGAGTAAAACATCACAGATAAATTTTTTTTTTTCTTTTTTGTGGTACGCGTGCCTCTCACTGTTGTGGGCCTCTCCCGTTGCGGAGCACAGGCTCTGTACATGCAGGCTCAGCGGCCATGGCTCACAGGCCTAGCTGCTCCGCGGCATGTGGGATCTTCCCGGACCGGGGCACGACCCGTGTCCCCTGCATTGGCAGGCAGACTCTCAACCACTGCGCCACCAGGGAAACCTGAAAGCATTCTTAAATACTAGCAATTAGCAAAAAATTAAAGGAAAACAAAATTTGCAATATTATCAAGAAAAATGAACTACTCTGGGATGAATTTAACAAAATTTCTGCAAGACCTATACAAGAAAAACTACAAAACACTACTGAGAGAATTTAAAGATGATGCAAACAAATCAAAGATACCACATGACTGAAAAACTCATATTTCTTACTGAGATAATTACCAACTTATTGGTCTAACACAGATTCAGGGTACTCCCAAACAGGTTTTTGTAGAAATTGACAAGTTGATTCTAAAACTTACAAGGGAAAGGGCCAACAATCACCAAGATGTCTTAAAGAAACATAAAAAGCTAAAAGAGTGACACTGAAAGGATCTAGATGGTGGAGTAGAAGGACATGCTTTCACTCCCTCTTGTGAGAACACCACAATCACAACTAACTGCTGAACAATCATCGACAGGAAGACACTGGAACTCACAAAGAAAGATACCCCACATCCAAAGACAAGGAGAAGCCACGTAAGACGGTAGAAGGGGCGCAATCACAATAAAATCAAAACCCGTAACTGATGGCTGTATGACTCACAAACTGGAGAACACTCAGACCACAGAACTCCACCCACTGGAGTGAAGGTCCTGAGCCTCACATCAAGCTGCCCAACCTGAGGGTCCGGCAACAGGAGGAGAAATTCCTAGAGTATCAGACTTTGAAGACTAGTGGGATTTGATTGCAGCACTTTGACAGGACTGGGGGAAACAGAGACTCCACTCTTGGGGGGCACACACAAAGTAGTGTGCGCATTGGGACCCAGGGGAAGGAGTGGTGACTCTATAGGAGACTGAACCACACCTACCTGCTGCTGTTGGAGGGTCTCCTGCAGAGGCAGGGGGTGGCTGTGGCTCACTGTGAGGACAAGGACACTGGCAGCAGAAGTTCTGGAAAGTACTCCTTGGCGTGAGCCCTCCCAGAGTCCACCATTAGCCCCACCAAAGAGCCTGGGTAGGCTCCAGTGTTGGCTCGCTTCAGGCCAAACAACCAACAGGGAGGAAACCCAGCCCCACCCATCAGCAGACAAGAGGATAAAGTTTTACTGAGCTCTGCCCACCAGAGCAACACCCAGCTCTACCCACCACCAGTCCCTCCCACCAGGAAACTTGCACAAGCCTCTTAGATAGCCTCATCCACCAGAGGACAGAGAGCAGAAGCAAGAACTACCATCCTGCAGCCTGTGGAAGGAAAACCACATTCACAGAAAGACAAGATGAAAAGGCAGAGGGCTATGTACCAGATGAAGGAACAAAATAAAACCCCAGAAAAACAACTAAATGAAGTGGAAATAGGTAACCTACCAGAAAAAGTATTCAGAATAATGATAGTGAAGATGATCCAGGACCTTGGAAAAAGAATGGAGGCAAAGATCGAGAAGATGCAAGAAGTGTTTAACAAAGATCTACAAGAATTAAAGAACAAACAAACAGAAATGAACAATACAATAATGAAATGAAAAATACACTAGAAGGAATCAATAGCAGAATAACTGAGGCAGAGAACAGATAAGAGACCTGGAAGACAGGTTGGTGGAATTCACTGCTGCGGAACAGAATAAATAAAAAAGAATGAAAAGAAATGAAGACAGCCTAAGAAACCTCTGGGACAACATTAAACCCAACAACATTCGCATTATAGGGGTCACAGAAGGAGAAGAGAGAGAAAGGACCCAAGAAAATATGTGAAGAGATTATAGTTGAAAACTTCCCTACATGGGAAAGGAAATAGACACCCAAGTCCAGGAAGTGCAGAGTCCCATACAGGATAAACACAAGGAGAAACACAACGAGACACATACAAATCAAATTGACAAAAATTAAAGACAAAGAAAAATTATTGAAAGCAGCAAGGGAAAATCGACAAATAACATAGAAGGGAACTCCCATAAGGTTAACAGCTGATTTCTCAGCAGAAAGTCTACAAGCCAGAAGAGAGTGGCATGATATACTTAAAGTGATGAAAGAGAAGAACCTACAACCAAGATTACTCTACACAGCAAGGATCTCATTCAGAGTCAATGGAGAAATCAAAAGCTTGACAGACAAGCAAAAGCTAAGAGAATTCAGCACCACCAAACCAACTCTACAACAAATGTTAAAGGAACTTCTCTAAGTGGCAAACACAAGAGAATAAAAGGACTTACGAAAACAAACCCAAAACAATAAAGAAAATGGTAATAGGAACATACATATCGGTAATTACCTTAAAAGTGAATGGATTCAATGCTCCAACCAAAAGACACAGGCTCAGTGAATGCATACAAAAACAAGACCCGGGCTTCCCTGGTGGCGCAGGGGTTGAGAGTTCACCTGCCGATGCAGGGGACACAGGTTCATGCCACAGTCCGGGAAGATCCCACATGCCGCAGAGCGGCTGGGCCCGTGAGCCATGGCCGCTGAGCCTGCGCGTCTGGAGCCTGTGCTCCGCAACGGGAGAGGCCACAACAGTGAGAGGCCCGCGTACCGCAAAAAAAAAAAAAAAAAACAACAAGACCCATATATATGCTGTCTACAAGAGACCCACTTCAGACCTAGGGACACATACAGACTGAAAGTGAGGGGATGAAAAAAATATTCCATGCAAATGGAAATCGAAAGAAGGCTGGAGTAGCAATACTCATATCAAATAAAATAGACTTTAAAATAAAGAATGTTATAAGAGACAAGGAAGGACACTAAATAATGATCAGGGATCAATCCAAGAAGAAGATATAACAATTATAAATATATATGCACCCAACATAGGAGCACCTCAATACATAAGGCAACTGCTAACAGCTATAAAAGAGGAAATCGACAGTAACACAATAATAGTGGGAGATTTTAACACCTCACTTACACCAATGGACAGATCATCCAAACAGAAAATTAATAAGGAAACATAGGCTTTCAATGACACAATAGACCAGATAAGATGTAATTGATATTTATAGGACATTACATCCAAAAACAGCAGACTACACTTTTTTCTCAAGTGCGCACAGAATATTCTCCAGGACAGATCACATCTTGGGTCACAAATCAAGCCTCAGTAAATTTAAGAAAATTGAAATCATATCAAGCATCTTTTCTGACCACAATGCTATGAGACTAGAAATCAATTACAGGGAAAAAAACGTAAAAAACACAAACACATGGAGCCTAAACAATACGTTACTAAATAACCAAGAGATCACTGAAGAAATCAAAGAGGAAATCAAAAAATACCTAGAGACAAATGACAATGAAAACACGACGATCCAAAATCTATGGGATGCAGCAAAAGCAGTGCTAAGAGGGAAGTTTATAGCTATACAAGCCCACCTGAAGAAACAAGAAAAATCTCAAATAAACAATCTAACCTTACACCTAAAGCACCTAGAGAAAGAAGAACAAACAAAACCCAAAGTAAGCAGAAGGAAAGAAATCATAAAGATTAGAGCAGAAATAAAAGAAATAGAAATAAAGAAAACAATAGCAAAGATCAATAAAACTAAAAGATGGTTCTTTGAGAAGATAAACAAAACTCATAAACCATTAGCCAGACTCATCAAGAAAAAGAGGGAGGGCTTCCCTGGTGGCGCAGTGGTTGAGAGTCCACCTGCCGATGCAGGGGACATGGGTTTGTGCCCCGGTCCAGGAAGATCCCACATGCCGCAGAGCGGCTGCACCCATGAGCCATGGCCGCTGAGCCTGCGCGTCCGGAGCCTGTGCTCCGCAACGCGAGAGGCCACAACAGTGAGAGGCCCATGTACGGCAAAAAAAAAAAAAAAAAAGGGAAAGGAAAAAAAAGCAAAAGAGGGAGAGGACTCAAATCAATAAAATTAGAAATGGAAGAGAAGAAGTTACAACAGACACCGCAGAAATACAAAGCACCCTAAGAGATTACTACAAGCAACTCTATGACAATAAAATGGACAACCTGGAAGAAATGGACAAATCCTTAGAAAGGTATAACCTCCCAAGACTGAACAGGAAGAAACAGACCAATGACAAATAATGAAATTGAAACTGTGATTAAAAATCTTCCAAGAAACAAAAGTCCAGGACCAGATGGCTTCACAGGTGAATTCTATCAAACATTTACAGAAGAGCTAACACCCATCCTTCTCAAACTCTTCCAAAAAATTTTAGAGGAAGGAACACTCCCAAACTCATTCTATGAGGCCACCATCACCCTGATACCAAAACCAGACAAAGACACTACAGAAAAAGAAAATTACAGACCAATATCACTGATGAATATAGACGCAAAAATCCTCAACAAAATACTAGCAAACAGAATCCAACAACACACTAAAAGGATCATACACCATGATCAAGTGGGATTTATCCCAGGGATGCAGGGATTCTTCAACATACGCAAATCAATCAATGTGATACACCGTATTAACAAACTGAAGAATTAAAAACCATATGATCATCTCAATAGATGCAGAAAAAACTTTTGACAAAATTCAACCCCCATTTATTATAAAAACTCTCCAGAAAGTGGGCATAGAGGGAACCTACCTCAACATAGCGCGTCCGGAGCATGTGCTCCACAATGGGAGAGGCCACAGCAGTGAGAGGCCCGCGTACCGCAAAAAAAAAAAGTGCACAGAAATCTCTTGCATTCCTATACATTAATGATGAAAAATCTGAAAGAGAAATTAAGAAAACACTGCCATTTATCATTGCAACAAAAAGAATAAAATACCTAGGAATAAACCTACCTATGGAGACAAAAGACCTGTATGCAGAAAACTATAAGACCCTGTTGAAAGAAATTAAAGATGATACCAACAGATGGAGAGATATACCATGTTCTTGGATTGGAAGACTCAATATTGTGAAAATGACTATACTACCCAAAGCAATCTACAGATTAAATGCAATCCCTATCAAATTACCAATGTCATTATTTACATAATTAGAACAAAAAATCTTAAAATTTGTATGGAGACACAAAAGACTCCAAATAGCCAAAGCAGTCTTGAGGGAAAAAAACGAAGCTGGAGGAATCAGACTGCCTGACTTCAGGCTCTACTACAAAGCTACAGTAATCAAGACAATACGGTACTGACACAAAAACAGAAACATAGATCAACAGAAAAGGATAGAAAGCCCAGAGATAGACCCATGCACCTGTGGTCAACTAATCTATGACAAAGGAGGCAAGGATATACAATGGAGAAAAGACAGTCTCTTCAGTAAGTGGTGCTGGGAAAACTGGACAGCTACATGTAAAAGAATGAAATTAGAACACTCCCTAACACCATACACAAAAATAAACTCAAAATGAATTAGAGACCTAAATGTTAGACTGGACACTATAAAACTCTAAGAGAAGACCATAGGAAAACCACTCTTTGACATAAATCACAGCAAGATCTTTTTTGATCCACCTCCTAGAGTAATGGAAATAAAACCAAGAATAAACGGGACCTAATGAAACTTAAAAGCTTTTGCAAAGCAAAGGAAACTACAGACAAGACGAAAAGACAACCCTTAAAATGGGAGAAAATATTTGCAAATGAATCAACGGACAAAGGATTAATCTCCAAAATATATAAACAGCTCATGCAGCTCAATATTAAAAAAACAAACAACCCAATCAAAAAATGGGCAGAAGACCTAAATAGACATTTCTCCGAACAGGACATACAGATGGCCAAGAAGTACATGAAAAGCTGCTCAACATCACTAATTATTAGAGAAATGCAAATCAAAACTACAATGAGGTCTCACCTCACACCAGTTAGAATGGACATCATCAGGAAATCTACAAACAACAAATGCTGGAGAGGGTGTGGAGAAAAGGGAACCCTCTTGCACTGTTGGTGGGAATGTCAATTGATACAGCCACTGTGGAGAACAGTATGGAGACTCCTTAAAAAACTAAAAATAGAATTACCATATGACCCAGCAATCCTACTACTGGGCATATACCCAGAGAAAACCATAATTCAAAAAGACACATGCACCCTAGTGTTCATTGCAGCACTATTTACAATAGCCAAGTCATGGAAGCAACCTAAATGCCCATCAACAGACAAATAGATAAAGAAGATGTGGTGCATATATACAATGGAATATTACTCAGCCATAAAAAGGAATGAAATTGGGTCATTTGTATAGATGTGGATGAATCTAGAGACTGTCATACAGAGTGAAGTAAGTCAGAAAGAGAAAAACAAATATCATATATTAACGCATATATGTGGAACCTAGAAAAATGGTACAGATGAACCGGTTTGCAGGGCAAAAATTAAGACACAGATGTAGAGAACAAACGTATGGACACCAAGGGGGGAAAGCAGTGGCGGGTGGGAGTGGTGGTGTGATGAACTGGGAGACAGGGATTGACATGTATACACTGATGTGTATAAAATGGATGACTAATAATAAAAGAGGGACACTACTAGATATTAAGTATTACAGACTTAGAGAATTATTATACCTAATTTCAAAACAGTATATGGCAGCAGCATAAGGGATAGCCATATAAATCAGCAGAATAGTGAGTCCAGGAATAGAATAATGCACATTAGGTTGATTGGTTTTCAAGAAAGGTGCCGAGGTATTTCAGAACTTCCTTCAGCATTCCTTATAGTGAAGACCTGCAGGCAGAAAATTCTCTAAGTTTTTACTTACCTAAAACATGCTTTATTTGGGGACTTCGCTGGTGGTCCAGTGGTTAAGACTCTGCGCTTACCCTGCAGGGGGCACGGGTTCAATCCCTGGTCAGGGAACTAAGATCCCATATGCTATGTGGCACAGCCAAAAAAATAAATAAAGCATGCTTTATTTGACCTTCATTCTCAAAAGATATTTTTGCTGAAGAGAGAATGAAGGTTTACAAGGGTTTGGTTTGGTTTTTTTTTTTTCTTCTCAATACTTTAAAGACATCATTCCTTTGGTTTCTGGCCTCTGCTGTTTATGAGAAAAATGAATGCCAATTCATACTGTTCTGTTCTATAAGTAATGTGTCATTTTACCCTAGATGCTTTAAATATTTTCTCTTAATCTTGGTTTTCAAACAGTTTGACTACAATCTCAAGCCTTGCTGTCATTTTGTTTGTATTTGCCCTGCTTTTTGTTGCACTCTGTAAATTTGTCTTTCACCTCATTTAGTAAATTTTCATTGTCTCTTCATATTCTTATTATTGTTTTGCCCCTCTTTTGGCCTCTTATTCTGGCACTCAAATTAGGTGTGTATTAGATATCTTGATATTGTTCCATGTGTCACTGAGGCTCTGTTCACTTTTTTTTTAATTGGAGTATAGTTGATTTACAATGTCATGTTAGTTTCAGGTGTACAGCACAGTGATTCAGATTAATATACATACATATATATGTGTATACATTTCTTTTTCAGATTCTTTTCCCTTATACAAAATACTGAGTATAGTTCCCATCTGTTCACTTTTGATTAGTCTTTTTTCTGTTGTCTTCACATTGGATCTATTGGTCTGTCTCCAAGTTCACTAACTCTCCTGTTACGTGAATCTGCTGTTAAGCACATCTACTGATTTGGGGGGTGGGGGGGTGCTGTTTTTTTCAACTCTAGAATTCCCCACCACTTTTTTTTTTTAATAAATGTATTTATTTATCTATCTTTGCCTGAGTTGGGTCTTTGTTGCTGAGCGCAGGCTTTCTCTAGTTGCCCTGAGCGGGGGCTACCCTTCGTTGTGGTGCGCAGGCTTCTCATTGTGGTGGCTTCTCTTGTTGCGGAGCATGGGTTCTAGGTGCACAGGCTTCAGTAGTTGTGGTGCACAGACTTAACTGCTCCACAGCATGTGGGATCTTCCTAGACCAGGGTTCAAACCTGTGTCCCCTACATTGGCAGGCAGGTTCTTAACCACTGCGCCACCAGGGAAGTCCCACACCACTTCTTAAAAATAGTTTCTACTTCTCTGGTGAGATTTCCTATTTCTTAATTTATCACAACAAATTTCCCTTTATATTATTGAGCATACTTCTGATGTCTGCTTTAAAATCCTTATATTCTAGGGACTTCCCTGGCCATCCAGTGGTTAAGACTCCACGCTTCCACTGCAGGGGGCACAGGTTCAATCCTTGGGCAGGAAACTAAGATCCCACATGCCACACGGCCAAAAAAAAACAGGCATAAAAAATCCTTATGTTCTAATTCAATGTCTCAATCATGTTGAGGTCAGATTTCATTTATTGCCTTTTCTCTCAAAATTCACATTTCCCTGTTTCTTTGTATGTCTAGATTTTTTTCACTATATTTTGGACATTCTGAATGATTTGTAGAGATTCTGAATTATTTTGTGGTTCTCTGAAGAATACTGATATTTCTACTGCAACAAGCAGTTAACTCAGCTGAAGTCAAACACCAAACTGTTTTTCCTTTCATGGGCAACAGTTGAAGTATCTGTTCAGATCTTTTGGATTTACCTGGACTGCCTGAAAACAGTCTCATGAATGCCCAGTTCAGGGGTCAGGTGATGATATGGGTGAGTTTATAAACAAAATTTAGAGCTCCGCTTTGTGATTCTGTCATTTCCTTACTCACTTTCCAGCTGCTGAGGTCACCCCAAATCCTGCTCTCAAAAATCCTATTTAAGTTTTAGCTTGGCCTGCATATTGGAGTAATAAATGTGATACACATGGGAAATTCATGCAGTGCCATTCCCGTTTTCCAAACAGATACTCCTCCAGTTTCTGCCTGCTTTTGGTTGTTCTCCATTTTATTCAAGTAGTTAAACTTCCATCTTTTTGACAGATTATAATTGTTACCACAGAAGGGTTGTTCAAAAAGGTGGTACTCCTTCCTTACCAGAATCAATGGTAATTCAGTTGGGAGAGGTAAAAATGGTACTAGAAGAAATGGATATCCATATGGAAAAAATGAATCTTAACCCTCCCCTCACACAAAAATTAACACAAAATAGGGCTTCCCTGGTGGCGCAGTGGTTGAGAGTCCGCCTGCCGATGCAGGGGACGCGGGTTCGTGCCCCGGTCGGGGAAGATCCCACATGCCATGGAGCGGCTGGGCCCGTGGGCCATGGCCGCTGAGCCTGCGTGTCCAGAGCCTGTGCTCCGCAACGGGAGAGTCCACAACAGTGAGAGGCCCGCATACCGCAAAAAAAAAAAAAATTAACACAAAATAGATCAGAGATCTAAATACAAAAGCTGAAACTATAAATCCCAGAAAGAAAATCTTTGTGACCTTGAGGTAGACAAAGATTTCTTATGACACAAAATGCATCAATCATGAAATTATAAACGGATAAACTGGACTTCATCAAAATTAAAAACTTCTCCTCTAGAACAGACATCATTAAACAATGAAAATGCAAGTCTCAGACTAGAAGACATTCTGAACATGTGTAATTGACCAAGTACTTTTATACAGAATATATAAGGAACTTTTATATCTCAATAAAAAGAAGACAAGCCAGTTCTTAAATTGGCAAAAGATTTGGAAAGACACATCCTGAACATTACCTGAATACCCAATGAACACATAAAAAAATGGTCAATGTCATTAGACACCAGTAGAGTACAAATTAAAACCACAAAGAGATGTAAATATCCACTAGAACAGTTAAAATTCAAATAATTAATAGTTCCAAGTGTTGACAAGGATATGGAGAATTGCAACTCTCATACATTCCTGAAGGGAACATAAAATCATATAAATACTTTGGAAAACAGTTTGACAGTTTCTTATAAAATTGAACAATTACTGTGTGATCCAGCAATTCCACTTCCTAGATACTTAACCCAAAGATTGCATACAAATGTTCACAGCAGCTTTATTTATAATGGCTTCAAACTGGAAACAATCCAAATGTCAATCAACATATGAATGGATAAATTATAATATATAAATATAGATACAGAAACACCAGGGAATTCCTTGGTGGTCCAGTGGTTAGGACTCTGCGCTTCCACTGCAGGGGGCACAGGTTCCATCCCTGGGTGGGGAACTAATATCCCGCAACACATGCGGCGCAGCAAAAAAAAAAAAAAAAGAATTTCATTCCATAGAAATACCATAATACTGATGCACACTAAAATAGGAGTTAATGTCAAAAACATAATACTAAGAAACCAGATACAAAACAGTACATACTGTATAATTTCATTTATATGACATTAGAGAAAGTCAAAACAAATCTATAAAGTCAAAAAGCACAATAGTGGTTGCCTAGGGTTGGAGGGGAAGGGATAGAAAATGACTGAAAACGGACAAGAGAACTTACTGGGGTAAAGGGAGAGAATGGGGAAGAAGCTATATCTGAGAAGAACTGATCAAGAATTTTACAAAACTGGTAAAAATATATCAAGCCATGATTCAACCCTACAAAAGGATAAACAGTATGCATTATAAAAAATATATAAGCCTAGGCACATCATAATAAAACTACTGAAAATCAAAAAGGGAAAGGCTTAAACAGAGTCCAAGAAGTAAGTTCCTTTTAAAGGTGTAGAAGTAAGTCTGATAGCTAACTTGTAAGGAAAAACAGTAGAGACCAGAAGACAATGGAATTACACCCTCAAAGGGATGGGAAAACCAAACTATCGATCCATAACTGACAAAACTACCCTTCATCAATGGAGGTGAAATGAAGACTTTTTTCAGATATATGAAAAATTATGAGACTCTGTCCTCAACAAATCCATATTCAAATAAATACTGAAGGGCATTCTTCAGGCAGAAGGAAAATGATCCCACCAATGGAAGCTAGGAGAGGAAGGAATGAAAAGTCACAAAAAAAAGGTGAATCTACAATAACGGTAACGTCATAGGGGATTTTAAACATCTAGAAAATTAAAATATAAAATAATAGCAAAATATGAAAACATGAGTGTAAATGTAAGGCAATGATAGATTTGATAAATCAAGAATATAGAACAGAGGGGGGAAATGAAATTATTTTAAAAATCAATCCAACAAAAAGCAAAAAAGAAAAAAAATGAGACAAATAATAAGATGGTAAATATCAAATCAACATATTTTTAATTGTTAATATGTTAGTAATTATATTAAAAAAAAGGGCCAGGGACTTCCCTGGTGGTCCAGTGGGTAAGACTCGGCATTCCCAATGCAGGGGGCCCAGGTTCTATCCCTGGTCGGGGAACAAGATCCCACATGCATGCCACAACTAAGAGTCTGCATGCCACAACTAAAAGATCCCGCATGCCGCAACTAAGACCTGGCACACCCAAAATAAATAAATAAATTAAAAAAAAAAAAAGAAGGGCCAATTGCAGGGATCTGATTTCTAACCACTTGACTCTTCAGGACCCCAAGACCTCATCTCTTGAGGCTGTATGCCTCTAAAACTCAAGCCTCGGGACTTGCCTGGTGGCACAGTGGTTAAGAATCCACCTGCCAATGCAGGGGACACAGGTTCGATCCCTGGTCCAGAAAGATCCCACATGCCGTGAAGCAACTAAGCCCATTCGGCCCAACTACTGAGCCTGCACTCTAGAGCCCACGAGCCATGACTACTGAAGCCTGCACCCCTAGAGCCTTGCTCCGCAACAAGAGAAGCCACCGCTTGCCACAGCTAGAGAAAGCCCGTGCACAGCAACGAAGACCCAATGCAGCCAAAAATAAATTAATTAAAAAAAAACAAAACTCAAGCCTCTTTATTACTGAGACCTGTATCTCCTTACTCTCAGTATAGCAATTTGATCAGCCTGCAGGCTTACTGCTCTTTTCTTCCAGCACTTTGTTTCTGGACCCTGGGGACTTTACTTTTTTAAATATATGTTTGTAGGAGAGGGTATTTTAGGTTATCTTTTCCTCCATTATGCAAAAACAAAAAATCTTACCTGCCCAGTGTTCTTCTTTTAATTTATGTCTCACCAAGCAAGCACAGTAGTCATTTGCATTTTAAAGTATTTTATTGCTAATTGCTGTAGGGAACTAGGCAGTGACTAGCAAAAGTAATGAAGATGAAGAATGTATTAGGACAGCAATGACAAATTACCATACAAACTGAGAGGTTTAAAACAACAGAAATTTATCCTCTCTCAGTTCTGGAGATTAGAAGTCTGAAATCAAGGTAGCAGCAGGGCCATGCTCCCTCTGAGGACTTGAGAGAAGGCTCCCTCTTTCCCTCTTCTTAGTTTCTAGTGGTTGCTGAAAATCCTTTGTGTTCTTTGGTTTGCAGCTGCATAATTCCAATCTGTTTCCATCATCACATGGCCAGAATCTTCCCTCAGTGTGTGTGTGCTCTCTGTGTCTCTATTCAAATCTCCTTCTTCTTTCTCTTATAAAGATACCAGACACTGGATCAGGACCCACCCTAATCCAGTATGACCTCATCTTAACTTGGATAAAATCTTCAAAAACCTTATTTCCAAATAAAATCATATTCACAAATAACAAGGGTCAAAGACTTAAACATGTTTTGGGGCGGGGGGGACACAATTCAACCCACACCAGAGACTGTCTCTAAATTTAAGAAGCTGTACAGAGTTCTAATAATTTCTATCCATATTCTGCAGGTCTGGGTTTCTGGAAGTCCCTTGGGCCTCCTGTTTGCTTCATTTCTCTGTGAGTAGTGCTTTTTAAATGACCCTAGCACTCTGAATTTACAACTCCTATAAAGCTCTCTCTACAAAAATTTATCTTTCCAGGTAACAGGCTTGATGGTATAATTAGAATAAATTCCTATCCTCCTTGAGGGCAGGGATCAAACCTTTATAATTCCCTAAAACCAGAATAGGGACTGATACCAATAAACTAGAAACCATTCAAGTTACCCTCGTTTCAGCTGTGTTATCTGTTTTTCATGGGACCTCCTGATTAGGTGATTACCTTTTAACTGAGCTCCTCTGCCATGTAAGAAAGATCTCCTTATGGCTTTTCCTCACACCCCACATCCTTGTTTTCCTCCGAGACTACTTGATTGACTTCTGAGAGCAGAACCACTTTACAAAATATGCATTAGTGAAATTGCGTTCAGGTCATCATGCTTTGCGTTTTTGCTTGGTGTAGTATTTCCAAAGGAAACCACAACTTCTTTAAAAGAAGTTATATGATTACGACTTCGTGAATGCAAATCAGTCTTCCCCCAATATCCTTTTCTCAATTGGTCGTTATCTATCCTCAGTGGTACATTAGCTATTGTGCTTTTTTTTTTTATTAGAGTCGTCAGGGCTTATTTTATTTCATTTTATTTTATTTTTTTGGCCGCGCATGCCGCATCTTCGTTCCCCGACCAGGGATTGAACCCGCCTCCCCTGCACTGGAAGCATGGAGTCTTAACCACTGGACTGCCAGGGAAGTCCCTGTGCTCTTTTGTAAGGAGAAAAATTTTACCTTATTTATTCCTTCCAGGTTCTACCTCCATTTTGTTGTGTCCTTTGTATTTTCTTATAAAAATTATTTGAGGGGGCTTCCCTGGTGGTGCAGTGGTAGGGGGTCCGCCTGCCAATGCAGGGGGCGTGGGTTCGTGCCCCGGTCCGGGGGGATCCCGCGTGCCGCGGGGCAGCTGGGCCCGTGGGCCGTGGCCGCTGGGCCTGCGCGTCCAGAGCCTGTGCTCCGCGGCGGGAGAGGCCACAGCGGTGAAAGGCCCGCGTACCGCAAAAAAAAATAAAATAAAATAAAAATTATTTGAAATATTCTAAAAGCAAAAATCAAGTAAAACTAACTCCTATATACCTATCATACAGCTTAAGAGATAACACATTGCCAAATACAGCTTAAACACACTATAAATTCTTCCTTAATGACATTCTTCCTCTCTTGCCCTCCTCCACTACAAGTAAATGCCACTAGTTATCTCCACAACTAATTACTACCTGGAAACTGATGTTTATGATCCCCATGTTCAATTTTATACTTTTAATAAATTATATTGTGTTCTACAACATATTTTTAAACTTTAATTTGGTATTATACCTGTTAGAGATTACTCTGCAATGTTTTTTTGCTCAAACTATGACTGTGAGGTTCATCATACTGATACATATTTCACTTCATTATTTTAATACCTTCTTCACTTTTTCATTCTGAGAGTATGCAACCATTCCTATATTCATTCGTCTACTGATGGACATTAAGTTAGTTTCCATGTATTTGCAATTATAAACAATGCTATTTGAATAACCCATAAATGGATCACAACTAGTAGTTTTTTCCCTTTCTTTGAACAGCCTTATTGAGATATAATTCACATACCAGAAAATTTGCCTTTTAAACTGCACAGTTCAGTAGTTTTAGAATATTCACAACCTATGCAGCCATCACAAGTATCTAATTCCAAATATTTTCATCATGACCCCAAAACCCCATGTCTACTCCAAAAAAAAAAAAACCCCATACCCACTCCCCATTCTCCCCTGTCCCAGTGCCTGGCAACCACTAATTTACATTCTGTCTCTATAGATTGCCTATTCTGGATATTTTATGTAACCAGACTCATACAGTATGTGGTCTTTTGTGACTGGCTTCTTTCGCTAAGCATACGTCTTCAAGGTCCATCCATGTTGTAGCATGTACATTAATCTGATTGTAGTGATGATTTAATGGGTGTATCCATATGCCAAAACATATCAAACTATGAATTAATTATATGTAATTTGCTGTAGTTAATTATAACACAATAAAGCTGTCCAAAAAATAGGCAAAAGATTTTAATAATGCTCCACCAAAGGAGATATACATATAGAAAATACATGAAAGATGCTCTACATCATTGGTCCTCAGAGAAATGCAATTAAAACTACAATGAGGGAATTCCCTTGTGGTCCAGTGGTTAAGATTTCGCCTTCCAATGTAGGGGATGTGGGTTCGATCCCTGGCTGGGGAACTAAGATCCCACATGCCGGGGGGGGGGCAACTAAGCCTGCGTGCCGCAACTAGAGAAGCCCTTGTGCCACAACAGAGACCCAGCAGAGCCAAAATTTTTTTTAAAAAATTTTTTTAAACTACAGTGAAACATCAATATACACTGATAGAATGGAAGAGTTAAATTTAAACTACTAACATCATCAAGAGCTGATGTGAATGTAGAATAACTAGAACTGTCATGTGCTGCGGATAGGAAAACAAATGGAATAGCCACTTTGGAAAAAAGTTTGGCAGTATTTTAGAATGTTAAACATACACTTATCATATGACCTAGTAGTTTCATTCCTACATAGTCACCCAGCAAAAATAAAGATCTACGACCTGTAGGCAAATGGTTAGAGCAGCTATATTGCTAATAGCCAAAGCCTGGAAACAACCCAAATGTCCATTAACTGGCTAATGGATAAACAGATTATGGTACATATGTATAATGGAGTACTACTCACACATAAGAAGGAATAAACTACTGATACATGCAACAACGTGGATGAATCTTAAATTCATTATGCTAAGTTAAAGAAGCCAGACATAAAAGGCATACAGAATTCCATTAACATGATGCTCTCAAAATGCAAACCTATAGTGGCAGATATCAGATCAGCAATTGCTAGAGGATAGGTATGGGGTCTGAGAATTGATAAAGGAGCATGACAGAACTTTATAAACTTACAGATTTCTATATCTTGATTATGGTGGTAGTTTACAACTGTTTACATTTATCAAAGCTCTAAGAACTATATTCCTAATAAAAGTGAATTTTACCATATGTAAATTAAGCTTCAATAAAACCGACTTTTTTAAAAAAGCAGCAGCCAGGAAAAAAAATAAAAGACATTACATACAGGAGAACAAAGATAAGAATGACTCCAAATATCTAACGAAAAACCTCCTCTCTCCCTGGATCAATAGATTTTGACTTACTGGGAGCTGGAAGGGAAGGTGAGGGCTGGGTTTGGTGGTCTTGGAGCCATGCAGTTTCCAAAACAGAAAAGTCTCCAAGATCCAGGTCTTCAGACCCTTTGAGCCACCGACCCCGCTGATAGTTCTGGACCCTTTGTCAGAGAAGTGCACATGTACACAAAGTTTTGTACTCAAGTTCCTCTCTCCTCCACTTCCCTACCCTCCAGTTCATCCCTGGATCTCTGCTCCCTGGGCTGAGGGTTTAGACTCATTAAAGGCAGTCCATTCACTCACATCAATTCTGTGACCCACAGTCGTTGTCACAGTATCTTAGCTCTGGAAGGTTCTCAGAAATCAACTTGGTTTACCCCTTCATCTTAAGGAGAAGCTTATGTTCTAGATGAAAAAAACTGCCTGAGGTCACATAGGGAATTAATATTTTTTTGGCACAAAACATGGTTCCTTTAAGATTAATTTTGCAGGTACATTCCCACACATTTTCTTTTGGGTGCACACAAATGCCCTCATGGGCTTCTCCCATGTGTTCTGTTTCTTTGTCTGTCTTTTCCTACTCATCTCCTACGTTTCCCTGTCCAAAACTGATTGTCATTTTGGGTCCAGTTCTCAGGCCCCTCCTTCTATGGTCACATGCCGCTACTCCCACTGTTCTCAAAACACTTAACCTTAAGCCCCAAGTGAGGCTGAGGTCAGAGCTGACTCTAAAGAGGAGTGGAGTAGTGGGGATTGATGCTTTGAAAGATGTGGAAGAAGAGACAAGATTCCAAACATCTAGGCAAGGAACTGGATGTGACAGAGGTAAGGAAGGAAAGGGCCAAGTCGGCCATAATACAAAACATGAGTCACACCTTTAAAGGAATATATATTAACTAAAAACATTTTCAAGTTAAAAAAACACTTACAGGGATTCTCTGGTGGTGCAGTGGTTGACAGTCCACCTGCCGATGCAGGGGACACGGGTTCGTGCCCTGGTCCGGGAAGATCCCACATGCCGCAGAGCGGCTGGGCCCGTGAGCCATGGCTGCTGAGCCTGCGCGTCTGGAGGCTGTGCTCTGCAACGGGAGAGGCCACAACAGTGAGAGGCCCGCGTACCGCAAAAATAAATCAATGAATTTAAAAAAATAAATTAAAAAAAAAGTATGAAGGATCCAAGGGCCAAGAATAAATAAGGCAAAGAACAACTTGGTATAGGGAGTAAGGGAAGCAGTTAACCTATTGGATATTGACTTATTTTAGCACTAAAGTACTTAAAACACTGCTATATGTGCAGAGCTAGACACATGTGATAGACTACAAAAGGTCAAAAACAAAACACATATATATTGAAGCTATATGGGAACATGACATTATACAATTGGTGAGGAAAGGATGTCATATTTCAGGGGTAGGCAAAGTTTTTCTGTTAAGGGCCAGACAGTAATATATTAAGCTTTGAAGCCCATATAGTAAGTCTCTGTCACAACTACTCAACTCTGACGTTGTAGCACAAAAACAGCCAGACAACAAGTAAACAAATGGATGTGCCTGTGTTCCAACAGAATTTTATTTACAAAAACAGATGGTGAGCCAGATTTGGCCCATGAGCCAAGGTTTTCTCAACAGCAACGGAACAATGAAAGGATTCTGGTAAAAGCTATTTATCACATCATACACAAACTAAGTTTCAGGTGAACTAAAGTTCTACTGTGAAAAAAAATAATGCTTGACAATAGAAATTATATTCAGGACACGTTATTTTTTCACAATAAAAATTATTTTAGGGTTTCCCTGGTGGCGCAGTGGTTGAGGGTCCGCCTGCCGATGCAGGGGATGCAGGTTCGTGCCTGCGTACCGCAAAATAAAATAAAATAAAATTATTTGAAATATTCTAAACTATTGGACGCGCTGGGCCTGCGCGTCCAGAGCCTGTGAAATTGCGTTCAGGTCATCATGCTTTGCGTTTTTGCTTGGTGTAGTATTTCCAAAGGAAACCACAACTTCTTTAAAAGAAGTTATATGATTACGACTTCGTGAATGCAAATCAGTCTTCCCCCAATATCCTTTTCTCAATTGGTCGTTATCTATCCTCAGTGGTACATTAGCTATTGTGTTTTTTTTTATTAGAGTCGTCAGGGCTTATTTTATTTCATTTTATTTTATTTTTTTGGCCGCGCATGCTGCATCTTCGTTTCCCGACCAGGGATTCAACCCACACCAGAGACTGTCTCTAAATTTAAGAAGCTGTACAGAGTTCTAATAATTTCTATCCATATTCTGCAGGTCTGGGTTTCTGGAAGTCCCTTGGGCCTCCTGTTTGCTTCATTTCTCTGTGAGTAGTGCTTTTTAAATGACCCTAGCACTCTGAACTTACAACTCCTATAAAGCCCTCTCTACAAAAATTTATCTTTCCAGGTAACAGGCTTGATGATGTAGTTAGAATAAATTCCTATCCTCCTTGAGGGCAGGGATCAAACCTTTATAATTCCCTAAAACCAGAATAGGGACTGATACCAATAAACTAGAAACCATTCAAGTTACCCTCGTTTCAGCTGTGTTATCTGTTTTTCATGGGACCTCCTGATTAGGTGATTACCTTTTAACTGAGCTCCTCTGCCATGTAAGAAAGATCTCCTTATGGCTTTTCCTCACACCCCACATCCTTGTTTTCCTCCAAGACTACTTGATTGACTTCTGAGAGCAGAACCACTTTACAAAATATGCATTAGTGAAATTGCGTTCAGGTCATCATGCTTTACATTTTTGCTTGGTGTAGTATTTCCAAAGGAAACCACAACTTCTTTAAAAGAAGTTATATGATTACGACTTCGTGAATGCAAATCAGTCTTCCCCCAATATCCTTTTCTCAAGTGGTCATTATCTATCCTCAGTGGTACATTAGCTATTGTGCTTTTTTTTTTTATTAGAGTCGTCAGGGCTTATTTTATTTCATTTTATTTTTTTGGCCGCGCATGCCGCATCTTCGTTCCCCGACCAGGGATTGAACCCGCCTCCCCTGCACTGGAAGCATGGAGTCTTAACCACTGGACTGCCAGGGAAGTCCCTGTGCTCTTTTGTAAGGAGAAAAATTTTACCTTATTTATTCCTTCCAGGTTCTACCTCCATTTTGTTGTGTCCTTTGTATTTTCTTATAAAAATTATTTGAGGGGGCTTCCCTGGTGGTGCAGTGGTAGGGGGTCCGCCTGCCAATGCAGGGGGCGTGGGTTCGTGCCCCGGTCCGGGGGGATCCCGCGTGCCGCGGGGCGGCTGGGCCCGTGGGCCGTGGCCGCTGGGCCTGCGCGTCCAGAGCCTGTGCTCCGCGGCGGGAGAGGCCACAGCGGTGAGAGGCCCGCATACCGCAAAAAAAAAAAAAAAATTATTTTAATATAAAACATCCAAAAAATTAAGCCACATAAATTATTTTAACTCCCTGTTGATCAAGAGTTTTATATGTATAACTGATTCACTTTGCTGTACACCTGAAACTAAATCAACTATACTCCAATAAAAAATTTGTAAAAATTGAATATCAAATTGAACTCTGAAATAAAAAAAGAATTTTCCTACTTTTTATGTTAACTCAAAAAGATATAAAATCTTACCAATTTTCTTCCTGTATGCCTGTGTGCCCATACCCTCATCTGTGAATGACCTTCCTGTAACTTTAGAAAGCTTTTCAGTGTCTTCCCTAAAATTCTTAACTCAGTGCTCATTTTGAAGCTATGCTACTAATGTATCTGAGTAGGATCCTATGGGGTCTTCCCAGCACAGATTCTCCCCTCCCCCATGTCCTCCACCTGCCTCTAGTTTGTAGAAAAGCTTCAGCCTCCTAGGCCTTCCCCAAGTCCCAAAGAACAAAATTTAATCAGAAGTGAGAAAAAACAGAAACAAAGGATAACAATCAAGCAAGACAAAATAATAATAGTTCAGCCATAAAACAAAGTCAAGGACCTTTAGCTCCTCAAGGGAGGAACTCAGATAATGTTCTGAGCTATATCCTTCGCGCTCTTTTGCAGATGCTGAAACACACACCAGGTGGAAGAAGTTAACTGCATGCTGACCCAGACCAGTTGGAAGCAGAAGATTTAATGATATCGACTCCCAATTACCTCACCAACAACCAATTAGAAGAATGTCCATGAGCTGATCATACACCCCGCAACCCTCTCTCTCATCCTGTCTTTAAAAACCTTTCCCTGAAAGCCATCAGCGAATTTGGGCCTTTTGAGCATTACCTACCTTGACTGCTTGCTTGGTGCGTGCAATAAATGCTGCACTTTCCTTCACCACAACCCAGTGTCAGTAGATTGGCTTTACTATGCACGGTGGAGCAAATACAAGTTTGCTTTGGCAACACTAATACAACTGCTTCAGCCTTCTCAATCCCCACTTCCTTGAGAACTACAAATCTTAAAAGAACTCAAATTAAACGACGGCCATTTTTTACAAGACACTTAGCTACTTTGGCTGTTTAACTACTTCTACTTTTTAGAAAAATAGAAATAAACCTCTAGAACTGGACTGAAGTCCTTCGGATATCCATACTTCAAAGTGGACTTTAAAACTCCCTGAAATTCGTATAAAATTTCTATGCGTCATATTCGAGTCAACAACTGAGACAAGAGCTTACATTTTTGTAGCGCTTTATACCGCGCTTCAAGTTGCTCAGGAGTCTTTTCCACACTGTCAAGGGCAGGTAAAAAGTTTCTGATAGTGTTGGTGATGGAGAGCCGGAGCAGGAGGCCGGATAGAGGTCGGGAGAGTCGAGTACGCTTGGGGGAGGTGTAAGCATGGCAGGGTCGGAGGGTTGCTACTGGGGAGGGAAGGAACTGAGAGACACCGCGAAAGAAGAGGAAAAGGGAGCGTCAGGAGGAGCCTCCCTCCAGGGGCGACAAAAGAGGGGCGGGCGCGTTGTCTCTGACACGCGAGGAAAACGACGTGATAGAAGAACCTAGAGGCTGCGAGGAAGCGAACAGAGGGGCTGCCTCAGGGAGGGAAGCAGCCCGGCTGAAGCCCCCCATCTCGAGGCGGCTTGTTTGACTCAGCGTCCCTGCACCTCGGCCGCCCTTATCGTCCTTCTCCCCTCAAGGTCACTCACCACCGAGTTTGTCGGCTCCAGCAAGACGCCCAGCTCCACTCCGCACCTCACGAACTCCCGGCGCCACAAATTCAAATATGAGTTCCGGAGTCCCGCAGCCCGGAAACTCTCCCAGAGTGAAGGACGGATGGACCAATCGAAGCCCGGCTGGCTATAAATATAAAAGGAGGTGGGCGGGGCTAAGGGATGGGGTGGGACCAAACAGCGTTACCACGACGACGGCTTCGGGTGGGCGGGCTGTGGTGATAATGGCCAGAGGGCGAGACTCGGCGCGAAAAGCGGTCCTGTTAGGTGGTCCAGGTGGTTTGGGGCTGAGGCCGTCTCCTCAAGGGTAACCGCGGGCCTGTGCTACGGTCACGCCACCGGCCTCCGTTTCCTTTAGCCTTCTCTCTCACCAAACGACTTTCCTGTCCAGTTATAAAGTGAAAGCTATTTCCCCAAGGTAAGCGTGTAGTACCAGCACCCCTTGTTGGGTAAGGGGTAACAGAAACTTGAGTCCACTTTGTCTCCCGGGGAGCGAGTACTAAAAACAGAAAAGGGTGAAAATGTGGATTTCTAAACATTTAGTAATTTCTTACCGTGTGAATTTTTACTGTATCGTGCACATTTAGTAGTCTTTAAATATTGGGTGCAACTTGAGTTACAATTAAATTTACCATTCTAGTTCTTTCTGACCCCAAAATTCCATCTGACCGGTTAACGAACAAAGACCTGAATTTTTAAATTTTCTGTAACAGTCTCAAAGATTCTCTACCTTAAGTTCTTAATCTCACCTAAATCTGAAGGCGGATGGTAAAATGGGCAGGTGCTTTGAGTCCAAACCGTTAGAAGAATCAAACTAATTCAGCTGAGGCTCCTCCTTTCTTAGATCATCACTTGAATCTAAAATAATTGAAACCAGATGCCGAACATGGTTCAATGTGTATCTCATTCAATGCTGATGGTCTCACAGAGGTCTCATTTATGAAAGAAAGTAAACATTGTTGAAATGATGGGGGAGAAATAAGGCTTTCTACAGACAAGTAGTTCTTAGAAAAAAAAAACCTACAGCTTTGAAACACATCTTGTAACAAACCACAAAGTTGTTGTTAAATTCTTGTCTCCAAAATCTAAAAGAAAACTTCAGCAGAACTTACTGGCTTATCAAGTAGAATTTCTTCCTCTATACTTAAGGCAGAGAAGCATTTATGAAAGCTTAGATCTATATGTGTTTAGATACCTGCCAATCCTTTTCTTAAAATTCCATCTTCAAAACCCCCTGCTAATGAACCAGCCAGCTGCATCTTCATCTGGAGAGTCAACTGGGGAAAGAGTCTCTTCCAAACTCTCTCAGTCTGTTGACAAAATTCATTTCCTTGCAGCCATTTGAAGTCCCATTTTCTTGGCAACTGACAACAGGGGACCATTTTTAGCAACTAGAGACCATTCTCAGGTCCTTACCAAATGACCTGTCATAAACAGTTACTGTTGTTACTGTTGACTTCTCAAGGTCAGCAGGAGAATCTCCCTCCCACTTAAAATCTCTTCTAATGGCTTTTAACTCCGCACATGATTAGGTCAGACCCAGTCAGAATAATCTCCCTTTTTAGTAACTCACAGTCAGATGATTAGGGGCCTCAATTACATCTGCAAAATCTCTTCTATATATCGTAATACTTGTTAGAATGACAGTCCATCATATTTACAAGACTCAATCACAATTGAAGGGAGGGGTTTTAGGGCATATACCTAAAAGGGAGGGATTCTTAGGGGCCATCTCAGAACTCTACCCACCTATAGCCCCTCACTTGTGTCCCATAGATTCTGAGCTGTGGCTTGAGAATAAAACTCCATTTTCAAAACTGTTATAAGCTTTAAGTGAGTGCTTTTCACTCAGAAAAAAGTACCACCAGTGTTATGTTCACATTGTTAAAAAAAAAAAAAAGAACAAGCCCAAACTGAGTCACTCACTTGTGCTAAACCCACATCAGCAAATCAAGACTTAATATCTAACCTAATTGTAGTTTCAGCTTCTCCCAGGAATGTGACTTTTAACTAGTTTATCTGAAATTACCTGATCAGCTCTGGTGAGGTAATCTGCATGATAAACACCCCCCTTCTCCAAAGGATGGTGACATACCTGAACCCATCCACTTCCTTCCCAGCCCCCTCCCCCTTCTGCCTATAAAAGTCTTTGAAGCTCTTTGAAACTCCTGTCTGCTAGATGGGATGCTGCCAGAGTCATAAATTGTTGAATAAATCCAATTATATCCTCAAATTTACTCAGCTGAATTTTGTTTTTTAACAGTATTAATCCTCATTGGGTTCCACTGTGATATAGCCTTGTCCTAAGTTCCTGTCCGCTGCGGAAGCTTATGATAAGGAACTCTGATGCATCTCCCTGTTACTGTATCTTTAGCCACACTGAATCAATAAAATGCTTTTAAAATTTTTAGCACATAACTTCAATTTCTGTTTCAGGATTTAGTGTGACACTTCAAAGCACTTGGAGGGGCTGCTTTCTAGTGGATCCATCTGGAGGCCTGCAAGCAACACATTTGGGGCTTCTGCTGTCTGTAACCCAGCCCTCCAAGGTAGCAGAGCATGATAACACATCCTGATTCCCAAATGGTGGGGTGACAACTGCTGTTGGTACCTGAGATTTTAGGTGGTAGTATAAGCAGGTAGAGTAGGGGGTCCCTGGAGAAAGAGTACCAGGCAAGGCTTTCTTGACATAAGAGAAGTGGCCTAAGCTATTTTGTGACCTAAATCTGGCCACAATGCCTGCCCTGGAACAGGTCTCAGTAATCATTGATATTAAGGGAAGTAAGGGAATGCAAGAACAAAGGAAAAGCAGTCAAGTAAAACAGTTCAACTATAAAACAGAGTCCTAGTTCCTCCTCAAGGGATGTACATAACAATCTGATACGGTCTTTGAGTCCTGCAAGAACTAAGGCCCCCACCTAGGAGGAGGATGGAATGATGATGTTGACCCTCGTGACTTCAATCAACTAAAGCTTGGACTCTGTCGACTGTGGCCCGAATTCTATGCTGAATTCTCCACTGCTCAAGCCCCTTCATGAATACCCATGTACCTTTAGCTTAAAACTTCCCCAAATTTGCTGTTGGGAGAGACACTGCTTTGGCAGAGATCACTGGTGTTCTTACTTGCTGCAAGAAATAATAAATGCTTCCTTCTCCCTAACTTTGGCTTGGTTGTGACTTTTGGCTCAATACCCACCAAGAGGTGAACCCACTTTTGGGGTCACAATAGACAGATTATTCTGTTTTTAATTGCAATTCAAACCCATGATTATAGGGCATAAGCAAGGCTAAAGTAGGAATTTAAAATTTTTTAAAGTTCGTTGATTAGAGAAAATATTTTTTAAATAATAGTACAAATGGCTAGGATATGGCAAAAATCAAGATGGTGTTACTCTAATTTGGGAATCATTGGCATATGAGAAACTGGCTGGTGACTAAGCAGTGGATGAAGTAGTGGATTCAGTAGATATAGAATAAATTACGCTAACCGAGTCAGGCTCCAAGAGCCCCTTCGTTCTCAGGAACGTGTACAAAAAGAAGCCCACCATGTTCCAAGCCTACCACGTGCAGGCAGTGGAGTGCATGGTATTCACGCCCTACTAAGCAGGCCTCAAACCGTGGGGGTCTACAAGCAGGAGTGAGATGGGAGAAGGTGGAGCCTTGTGGGGGCGTGGCTAATCCACCTGCGGATGCGTGCGGGGGCGTGGCTGGCGAGGGGCGGGTCCTAGCGGCGGAAGGCGGAAGTCGGTGCAGAGTCACCTGATCTGAGTAACATGGCCGCTGCCCCATGAGCCCGGCAGGTGCTGGCCGGGAGTGGGTCTCGTGAGCTGTTTGGCGGCCAGGGGCAGGGGTACGGAGACGGGATCCAGGCCCGGGTTCCGAGGCGGCGCGCGGCGGCGGAGCGAGACAGGCGGCCCGGGGCGGCGTGGTCCATGAGCCGGCGCCGGAGGCAGCGCGGAGCCGCAGACTCCCCTAGCCCCGGCGCGGCCCGGGCTGCCGCGGGCTGAGGAGTCGCGGGGCTCCGGGGAACGCCCCGAGCTGCCACCATGAACCCCGAGAAGGATTTCGCGCCGCTCACGCCCAACATCGTGCGCGCCCTCAATGACAAGCTCTACGAAAAGCGGAAGGTGGCAGCACTGGAGATCGAGAAGTAAGAGCCGCGGGCACCCGGGTTGGTCGTGGAGAGCGGAGCCGGGACTCGTCCTGATTCTGCAGGGGTCCCGCTCTTCCGGGCAGCTCCTCACGCCTTTGCAGCCAGTGTTGCTACTCCAGGTTTCAGGCCCTTAGGGCCGTGCTTAAGAGCAGGAGATTGGCAGTCCCAGCTTTGCTTCTGACTGTGTGACGTGGGCCAAATTATTTAACCTCCTGGTACCCCGAAGGGGCTGCCGTGAGAACGAAGCAACGAAATGTATGCGTGGTGCTTTGCACAGTGCCTGGCACGTGGTGCGTCCTCAGTGTGGTCTCCATGCAAACAAGCAAATCAGAGAGTGACCTCTGATGAGAGGGAGGTAGGAAGCATGAGAATTTGCTAAGGATGTTGACCTGCCTCATTTCTTACGCAGCTTCTGAGAAGTGAAAGGGACAGTAAGTTGACCAAGTGGAGAAATAAGCCAAAACCTCTGTTTATCTCTGTCATATCTCGCTTCCCTGAAAGTGAAAGAAGGAATTATTCTTGTTTCTGCACTCTTACTACACGTACAGCAGTACCCTCTTATCTGTGGGGGATATGTCCCCAGACACCCAGTGGATGCCTGAAACCTTGGATGATACCAAGCTCCATATATACTATGTTTTTTCCCATACATACGTATGTATGGTAAAGTTTAAGCACAGTAAGAGAATATCCTAATGACTGGCATCACCAGCATTGCACTTTAGGGCCATTATTAAGTAAAATAAGGGCTATTTGAACATAAGCATTGCGATACCGACAGTCGATCTGATAACCCAGAAGCTACTAAGTATGTGGGTATCATATACAGCATAGATATGCTGGAGGAAGGGTGACTAATGTTCTGGTGGGATAGCACAATATTTCATCTCACCACTCTGAACCGCATACAGTTTAAAACTTAGAAATTGTTTATTTCTGGAATTTTCCATTTAATATTTTCTGACCTGCTGTTGACCATTGGTAACTGAAACTGGATAACAGGGTTCCATTGTATTTGTAACCATGATCTGACATTTTCCTTTTTTTTTTTTAATTATAAAACAAGGTATTTAACTGCGAACATTAAGGTTTTTCTGCTGTTATTTTACATTTGTATTTTTTTTTCCAGCCAAATCGTTGTGATAAAGTCTGGTGGGTGGGTAATTTCAAAAGAGTAGAAAGAGGCAGGCTGTGAAACTGAAAGAATGCCAGTCTGGGCGTCAGGAAATATGGATTGTAGTTTTGCCCTCTCTAATAGGGTAGCCACTGGCCATGGGTGGCTATTTACATTTAAATTATTGAAGATAAAATAAAAATTTTATCCAGTTCCTCAGTCACACTGCCCATATCTGACATGTTCAATAGCCACATGTGGCTGTCAACTGCCATATGGACAGTGCAGATTGTAGAACATTTCCATCACTGCAGAATGCTTTGTACGGCTCTAATCTAGTCTGTTGTGTGATACTCATTCTTTGACCTCCAGCAAGTTCCTTAACTCAGGGTTTCTTAACCTCAGCACTACTGATATTTTTGGACAGATAATTCTTGGTTGTGGTGCGCTGTCCTGTGCATTATAGGGTTTTTAGCAGCATCCCTGATCTTTACCCACTAGACACCAGTAGCTTTCTGTCACTTGTACAACCAAAAATGTCTCCAGACACTGCCTAATGTCCCCTGGGGAACGGACAGTCACCCCGGTTGAGAACCACTGCCTTAACTGCTTTGGGTTTTAGTTTCCTCCTCGGCTAAAAGGTTTGGATTTTACTAAAAGGACCCTCCCCTTCAGCTCTGACATCCAGTATGTCCAGAACCACCTAGCTGCTTCTCTCATCAAGCACCACTTTCTTTTTCTTTTTTTTTTTTTTTTTTGACTGCACCTTGTGGCTTGCTGGATCTTAGTCCCCTGACCAGTGTCCTATTTGATATGTTCCTCAGAGTATGTGTTTCACAACTTGCTCAGGGACAGAGGGACTTACTTGTGCTTCATCTGGGAGCTTTCTAGTGTCTCTGTTTATAAAGACACTGATCCTATTGGATCAGGGCCACACCTATATGACCTCACTTAACCTTAATTACTTCCCTTATAGGCCCTATCTCCAAATACTGCCACTAGGGTTGTATGAACTGAGGGTGGCGGGGGACAATTCAGTCCATAACGTTGATCATTTTAAAAAGTGATCACGTGTAAAACACTGTCTGCCTTATTTGGGGGGAGGAGGATTTGGCCCTTGTACATCCCTCATCTCATTTATTTTGTGCAGCTGCCCTACGAGCTAGGTAGTGTTACCCCATTTCACAGATGAGGAAGCAGAGGCTCCTTGAGGGTAAGGAATCATCCCAAGGTTTTGCAGCTAGAACCTGGATCTAAAAACTCAGGTTCTTCTGTCTCAAAAGGCTTCCCCACTACATGAATCGTTTTCCCTTCCGAAAGCAGAACATATACTTAATAAGTTTCATACTTGAACGCCCCCATGGTAGTTTTAACTGCCACTTTCTGTTTTCTGGAAACCCTCTGTCTGCTAGAGTGGCAGAACCAGTACTGCATGGGGTGCTGGAGTGAGGGATTAAAACTCCTAATAAGAGGAGGGTGTTTTATCTTGATGACAGGCCTCTCAGACACTGAAAACGCAGAGATGGATGCTTGGCTCGACTGAAGGACCCCAGACTCTAGACTCTCAAGACCGGGCTGTGGTGGGTGACCAGGATCTGATGGCTAAATGTGTGAGCCTGTTGTGCACAGTCCTGGAGAGCCTTTACCCCACAGCCTGGCTCCAGCACACCCACACAGCTTTCTCAAGGATAAGGCCCTGAGGCTAAGATTTTAGAATGGCTGCGGCAGGTTTTGGGGGCCCTGGGTGTCAGGGGTTATAGTCCCTGATGAGTCCCGAGGACAGGGATGGTGAGACCCTAGGCCCTGCTCTCCGGGAGAGTCTAGCGTGGGGGAGAAACGCCAGCAGGCGCTCTGATAAGTGTGGTGGGTGCTCCCTCACTGTGGTGACGGGGCCCTCACTGCAGGCTGGGAGAGATGATGCCCTTCGTGGTGACCAGGGATGGGCTCACTGGCAAGTCTCTGGTGTTCCTGAACTTTGAGTTCCTAAAGCCAGCAAATGGAGGTGCCCAGGCCCTGCGCCCTGAGAACACCGAAGCTCAAGTAGGGGCTCCAGGATCAGAGCTCCTGAGGGATGAGTCCCTGCCTGCTGGGGAAGGCAGGGTGGGGAGGGTGGCGTGGGGAGCCGGGATCCCTGGGGCTCTGTGATCAGATCAGGGTTGAACTGCTGAGTTTGACCTGGCCTTTTGGAGCTTGCCACCTCTGTAGGGAGACACTGTTTATTACCAAGTGACTTCAGGCAGATTTTGGAGTGTGGGTCAGAATTCCACCCAGCAGATTGCCTCATCCAGGGGTGACAGACTGGCAGCCAGGGGCCGTGTCCTGCCGGCTGACCTGTTTGGTTTGGCCTGGATTGCAGGGTATTTTAAATCAAGAAATATCACAGTGAAGTTCAGGTTTCTGGTTTCTATTAAAGAATGGGAAGATGTGGCTCTGTGCGGCCCACATTCCCATGTAGCAGTAGGGGCCCCAGGGGCCCACCCTCTTCCCCCAGCCAGGACGTGGGCTCCCCAGTTTGCTTCCTGTGTTGGCAAGGTCACTACAGCCTGTCTTACCTCCCTTGGCCTTCTCACTTGTGTCTCCTTCTTGGCGCCTGTAAGCATTTGAGTTTGTGACCTTGGGTTTAACCTCTCTGTGCCTCAGTTAACTCATCTTAAGAAAAAATTGCACTTTGAAAACATTATGCTAAGTGAAAGAAGCCAGTCACAAAAGGCCATGTATTGTATCATTTCATTTGTGTGGATTCATAGGCAAATCCACAGAGACAGTGTAGATCAGTGGTTGCCTAGGCCTTGGGGGAGGGGGGTTGGGGGGAAATGGGGAGTGACTACTAATGAGTACAGGTTTTCTTCTGGGGATGATTTTAAAAAGTCTAAAATTGATTGTGGTGACACTTGCACAACTTTGTGAATATACTAAAACTCACTGAATTAATTGTACATGTTTAAAGAGTGAATTTATGGCATGCGAATAATATCTCAGTTTTAAAAAATAAGAGTGCCTGTAGGTTGTGTTACAGTTGAGGGAAGCGCTTGTTCAGTGGTCTATTGCCACCTGAGATCCAAACATGCCTCCTGCTGTCTCCTTTACAGTTTTTCCACTGATTATACCCAGTGGATGCTCAGTATATTTTGCTACTTAACTAACTCGTGGGCCTTTCCTCAGAGGCGGATGTTCCGCTTTTCCTGTTTAGTTATTGGAGAGTAGTGAGCAAGTGGAAACCAGGTTACTTAAATACTCAGCAAAGCAGATGGAGGAGACGTTTACCTGCCAGATTCTCTTTGGGAAATCGCTGCCTGGATATGTTGCCTGATTACAGCGTGTTACATAGAGAACTGGGATGGTTCATGGGACTTGTCAAGAAAAAAATGGCAGCCCGAAGTCCAGGCTGAAATTTTTACAGCATAGGAATAAACACAACTCTGGATTATCTTTCTGTCCTTCTTGGAGCCAGGAGCAAAGCAGGTTCTCAGTCAGCAGTTAATGAATGAATATGCTCTTGTTAGGTGTGTATAACATCACGGTTTGATTCTGATTTTGCACTAATACTGTTACATGGGCACATGCAGTACAAAACACGTTATGTGCATTATTTTATTTAATTCTCTAAAAATAGTACAAAGCCACAGCCAAGACTGGCTCCTCTGAAGACATAGGAATGTGCGTGCAATGGCAGAAACCTCTGCCACCTCGTGGCCGGGCCATTTGGACATCAACACATGAAATGAGATAGGGCTAAACAAAATAATGCATGTAAAGTGCCTGGCACCCAGTAGGCATCCAACAGGTGGGAGCTTTGATGTTTGAAGAGAGGATAATGTAACATGGTAGATTTCAGACCTGGTGTCAGAAAAATCTAGGTTTGATTTCTGCACCTCCCATCCATAAGTTGTGTGACCTTGTATGTTTTGTAACATCTCTGAGCCTCATTTCCCCCCATCTGTAAAATGGGTATTATAGTACCTAGCTCCGTGGCTTATTTTAAGGTTTAAATGAGATAACACATGTAAAGCATCCACCACATCACTAGCATGTAGTAAGTGCTCAGGAAATGATTACTTCTTTCCTGCCTTAATGGTAGAAAACCAGCCCTAGACCTTCAACATCTCAAGTATGTACCTCATCTGTATGTACACCCGTGTGTGGAGGAGGAATGCTTCAGAAATGTCTAACACTAGACAGTGGCGAAAATACATGGAGAAAGCTGCACTTCAGTTGGGGCCTGAGTTCTGCACGAGGGAAATACCCTCTGTAATTGGGTGTGTACACTTTGCAGCTGATGTGCTTTAAGAAGATGGGCGGGAGGAACTGGTGTACAGTTGAGGGGGCCTGGGCTTTGTAGGTGCCAAGGTTCAGATCCTCTGTGACCTCAAGAAAGGGACTTGGTTTCCCTGAGGCTCTGTTTCAAATCTAAATGATGAGATGATAATAACTAAGAAGGAGGTTGCTGTGAGGAATAACCAACCCCTGGAATACTTAAAGTGTGTTCCTAGGAAGTGGTCAGCTCCCCAGTCCTCATGCAGCCTGTGGTTGTCCCTGAGCTGCGTTACAGAGGCCGAGGGTCCCAGTGTGGGGCTGTGGTTTTGTTGCTGAGACGAGGCCCCAGGTTCTCCTTGGGTGAAAGACACATCCTGGCCTGTCTGTGGCTCCTTCTCAATCAGGGACAAGGTAGTCGGTGTGGCACTTTGTGAAGTTGAGAGCAGTGTAGAGAGCTTGGAGTTGGCCAGCATTGGGCGTTGTGCCTCCTGGGGAATGGGTGTTGCTGCCATCCTGCGACACCTCTGACTAGTTGAGAATGGAGGCTCTGAGCAATCTCTAGAGGATACTTTGTCAGCCAGAGTTTTTAGAGAAATGAAGCAGAAGCAGATCTCTTCTGTGGCACAGAACAGCGATGCGTGTGACCCTAATGTCAGCAAAGTTCACTGGGACTTGTGATCTGGGCCAAATATTAACTTCAGAACTAGTTGAGATCCCCCAGCTGTGGCTCACAACGTGGAGATGAAAGAGGAGACGGGGTGTTCTTTTGAAGAGACACTAGCCTGGAACTGGGGACGCCCGGATTTCAAACTTCACTTCCTCTGCTTCCCTTTGTAGTTGCTTTTTCTCTCTGCCTGTGCCCTGTGGAGAGACCAGGTCCTGCTGACGGGGGCTATTTGGGGCGCCCCCAAGGGGTTGGTTCACCCCTAGGCAAACGCATGTCAAGTCACATCCTGGCATCGGCATCTGTCCCCAGCCACAGCCCTGGGTACCTGGTCCTTCTCAGTGTGCGTTCTGAGATCCTGGTAGTGGTGCCCTTTGTCCCTCCTAACTTGAATAGTAAACTAGGGGTTAGGCCCGTCCAAGTACAGTTCTGATTTACCCAACAGGTTAGGTGTAGATGAGCAGGCCACCCCTTGTCACCAGTACGGCAGCGTGGGGCTTTGCCCGTGTTTCCCTACAGCTTGCCCTGCGGCCCCGCCCACCGGCACAGATGGGTCCCTGGGCAGATGCTTACTGATTCCTCACTTACTGTGTGGGGAGCTCTAGACGCGGGGAGAGGGCTGGCGCTCAAGAGGCAGAGAATCGTGCCACCAGTCTGTCTTCAGGGACTCTGGCCTGGAGCTGTGGAGCTAGAAACATGAAACACGTGAGAAAGAACCCGTGACATTCCATGGTGCAGTGCTGGGCACAGACTGCGGGGTGGCCGAGTCCTTCAGCGTTCAGAGGAGTGGTGGTCCTTCCTGGGATGGTCGGGAAAAGCAGGGGGTTGGATGTGAACTGGACTTAAGGCTGGCTAGGATGTGGACAGGAGCGGGAGCTTCCCCATGGAGTGGAATGGACAGGAAGTGTCCAAGGAGTAGCATAGCAGGGCCCAGTAAAAAGCCCTTACTGGAGAGGAAAGTTATGCTGGGCAGCTGAGCAGTGAGACTGCAGAGGTCAGCCGGCCCTGTCTTGATCACCCTGACTGTCAGGTAGAGAGCGTGGGCTCGGGTCGTGGGACAGGTCTTCCTGCTGTGGCCCCAGGGGTGTCCCACAGGGCCAGGCCCAGTGCTCTGAGAACTGGTGGTTTTGGTGAGAACATGTTCTCAGGGTTTCCCTCCACAGGGAACCACTGTTTGTCATTGTCTCGCTCTCCTGGACACTGATAATATTCTTCCTCCAAGAGCAGATAGAGACTTGGGGTTCCAGGCCCTCGGGAACTGAATGGACCATTGTATTTGTAGTGGCCTGGGGTGCCCTGAGTTGCGTCCTGGTAAGATTCAGGGTGGGGGGACCTTGCAGCTGGTGTAGAGCGAACGGGAATGTCGGGGGGTGCTGAACACAGATATTCCCCTTGCCCATCTCCTCCCCCTTCAGGAGACCCTGTTACACTTGCCCGCTGTCACCCGTCGTTAGTGCCCCATTCCTCACGCTTTCCCACCGTTTGGTCTCTGTCAGCCTTTGCAGTCTTCAGAGTTCCCTAAACGCTGTTCGAATCCCTACCACCCACCGCTGCAGATCACTCGTACCTTCCGTGGCTGCTCACGGCCACCAGAAGCAAAGGCCACTTCCTTTGCCAAGCACATGAGTGGGCGCAGCCTCTCTGGCCCTGTCACCCACGTCTCCTCCACCTGTGTCCTTTGTGCTGCCAATCCAAGTGCCTCTCCTTCCTCTGAGCCTTTGTTCATGCTGTTCCCTCTGTCTGGGCTTCCTCACCCTGAATGAACACCTACTGATCTTTCAGAACCCCTTTCAAAAGCTGACCCTCATGAAGCCACACCTAACTCCCTCCCCACGAAAGCTGCCACTTGTGCTCTTTCTCGCCTGCCCCCTCCTCACCTTGCACTGTCCTCACCAGATTTTTTTTCTCTGTTTTGCATGAAAGTCCTTGAGGCCTCTCTTGTTTCCCCTCCATGGGATTCTGGCAGAGAGCCCCTCAGGGGCAGGGAATGCATCCCCTTTGCTGTCTCTCAAGTGGGGAGGAGGGCCCTTTCCCGTGACTCAGGGACCGTTTGTGACCTGAAACAAGGAGACAGGCGAGGAGGTGGTTCCAGGACCGGCTGCCCTGCTGGCAGGGCTGGGTCTTTGCTGCCCTGCTGGAGCCTCATGAATGTCGTTACTCCCACTCTCAGGGCTGCTCTAACACCGACGGAGCAGAAACACACACGGCCTGGCTTCCCCCGGGGCCTTGCAGTCAGAGTCCCCAGGCAGCCTGTCTGGGCAGGAGGGGAGGCACAGCTGCTTGCAGTGGCTTTGGTGATCCCCACATCCTGGACTCCTCAAGAACAAGGGGACACAAGATCTAGGTAGGTCTCTGTGGAATTTAGGAAACAGGCGTGGAAAACTCAGGCTAGAAAAAAGTCATTCTAGGTTTTTCAGACTGTATCACCAATGCTGTAGGCAGTGTGAAATGTCAAATCCAATCTCTTAGGATGATTAAAAAAAAGTTTGCTGCTGCATTGGCTGGGAATCGAACCCGGGCCTCCCGCGTGGCAGTCGGGAATTCTACCACTGAACCACCAGTGCTCCAGCTGTGAGCAGCTGTGTGAGCACCTCCCTTTAACCCCAGCCCTCTTGTCTGTATGCTGATTCACAGAATGGAAGGCCACATCAGCATAGCTGCAACGACAGAGGCTTAGGCTCCAGAGCAGGAGAGAAGGCAGGAGGAGGCTGTGTGTGTGCGCGCACAAGCGCGCATGTGTGTATGTGTGTGCGTTATGTGTGTGCATGAGAAGTTGATTTGCCTTCAGACGTCAGGACAGGAAGTAGAGCTCAAGTCGTTCCTTCTCAGTAGCAAAAAGCCCACTGAGACTCTGGGGACTTCCTCCTCTCTGAAGTGTGGGTCCTCCCATCCCACATTCACATGGTGTGTTGAGCTGTTTTACAACTCACAGGCTTCAGCACAGCTTCCTGCTGGAGACTGGCCAAGGCTGAGGGGGTGCAGCAGGAGTCCCCTTACCGGGGGAAGGGTCCTGCAGCCAGTGGTGCCTCTGTGGAGAAGCCAGCTGCTGTTCGTGCTCACGAAGCAGGGAAGTGCGCTCGGAGATTCGCAGCATCCTTGGCTGCTGCAGGCCGGGCGTGACTGAGGAGCTGGATCCTGCAGCAGGATCTCTGGGGGAGCTTGCCAGGAAGAGGCCAAAAAGCAGCACTGCATTGGCCGGGAATCGAACCCGGGCCTCCCGCGTGGCAGGCGAGAATTCTACCACTGAACCACCAATGCTCTGGCTGTTCTCTGGCACACCTGCAGGGCTTTTCTCAAGAGGCTGTGTCTGTCATGACAGTCAGAGAGCGCTGACACATCACTGGGCCCCGTCTGGCTGGTTTGTCCTGTATGAGAATACAGCGGGTTTATGTAGAGCCATCCTTGCTGCGCCTTGTTACGCTGCTTAGGGAGGGGGCGCTTATGGAACTGGCTTCCTCCCGAGGCCCTTGGTTCATCCACAGCCCTCAGCCCCCTGGGGTGGGCTTGGTGGAATCACACCCTATATAGATCAAAGCAAGAGGGCCCTCACAGACCATCTGCATAGCCCCTTCCTGGAATCCCTGTTTCTGCTCCCACATCCGCTAGCTCAGGAGTCAGGCCTGTTTGATTCACCTGTGGCCACAGTCCCAGGCACAGAATAGATGCCCCTTACGACTTGCGGGATTGAATCTTTATCAAGCCCTGTAATCCCCATTGAACAGCCTTTTTACGGGAGTGGTCACAGCCTCACAGGACAGCACATTTAGTTAAACAACACTAATTACTAGCAGGTTCCTGACACCGAGCTGGAACCACACAAACTAATTCATACCTTTTGAACTTGACTGTCCTTAAAATTCCTTGAGCCAGCTTGAGACCCCCATTTATGCCATAGGCGAGCAGTGTACCTGCTGTGATGGGCGCAGAGCAATTAGGCAATGAGTCCAGGCAGCTACTTTGAAAAGTCTGTGATCTCTAGGCCTCCCTCGTCACACCTTCAGCTGCTGCATGGGTCCTAGTCCCTCCCCCCCGATGATGGGACAGTCTCCCCCTTCCCATCCATCTCATGGCTTCTTAAAACACCCTTTGACCATCTCTTCAAAATCCGTAAACAGCTTCCCTGTTACTCACGATGTGAGATCCCTTCTCCTGAATCTGAGCTGCTGGGCCAGCTCATCCCAGTTGATTTCCTGCTGTTCTCTGGACCCCAGGCAAATTTGGCTATTTTTCTCTCCTTGCCTTTGCCCAAACATTTTCTCCTGCCCAGAACACCTGTTTCCTTCTCTCAGGGTCCCTGCCTCCTCTGAGGTCCAGCTCAGTTCCCACTCCTCGGAAGATGTCCCTGACCCCCCAGGCCGCAGCTCCCAGTGGTTATCTGGGCCCCTCATGCCACCATTGGCCCTCATGAGGCTTCTCACTGCAGAGATGCTGTGAGCCTCCGAAGGGCAGAGTGTCTTCATGTCCACTGGGCTCTGAAAGGAGACCCTGGTACCTGAGGGAGCTGGGCCTCCCTGTGCTCGCCTCCATTCGGGCAGGGCCTGCCTTGGGAGCATCCCCCAGGGTGACCACAGGCGCTGCCTCCCTCAGACCCCCTCTCCCTGCTAGCATCACCCCCCAGGTGGGCACCGTGCAGGCGTCTCTACCCTTCCTGCCCTGTCCCCTCTCCCTGCTGCTTCCCACTGCTTCGGCCGTATTTCAGGCCCCCCTTCCTGACCCTGATAGCTGCGGTATTCTCCCTTGGAGATATTTCAGTCTCCCTCTGTCAAACCATGCCACCCCCACCCGAGGCAGCCTCTTTGGTCAAAACATAGACATAAATGTGTCACCCCATTGCTGGAAACCTTTCACCGGCTCGTCTTTTCCGTGTGTGTGTGTGTGTGTGTGTGTGTGTGTGTGTGTGTGTGTTATGCAGGCCTCTCACTGTTGTGGCCTCTCCCATTGTGGAGCACAGGCTCCGGACGCGCAGGCCCAGCGGCCATGGCTCACGGGCCCAGCCACTCTGTGGCATGTGGGATCTTCCCGGACCGGGGCACGAACCCGTGTCCCCTGCATTGGCAGGTGGACCGTCAACCACTGCGCCACCAGGGAAGCCCTCGTCTTTTCCTTTAACTGTCCCCAGCCACCCCTTCCACACACCGGACTCCTCACCCTTCCCTAAATACACCATGTCTTTTCGGGGCCCCCGCCTTTAGCCAGGCTCTTCCCTGTGCCTGAGGTTCCCTGCCTTCCTTTCTTTACCTGGAAAAGGCGTGGTAATGGTACTAAGATCCGACTCAGATGGCGCTTCCCCGTCAGCCCAGGGAGACTTAACCTGCGGCGTTCTTGCTTCTGTGGTGTTGCTTGTGTCATGTTGCTACACATCCTTGTTTGTTTGTGGATCCCCAGAAACAATGACACAGACACAGAGAACCACTTGGGTGCATGAGCTGCTTACAACACTGAGCAAGTATTGAATGAAGACGGTGGATCACTACAGTTTTGGGGCCCCAGCAGGACATTCATTTGCATTCTCTCAGATTCCCAGAAGTGAGATTGCTCACTGTTCTTCATTCTGTCATAGACAAAGGGAAACGGAGACCCAGAAAAGGGAAAGGACCGTGACCCAGCCAACGCCTCCCAGTCAGCAGCAGAACTGGGAAAGCCCTGCCCCGAGATGCCTGACTCCCAATTCCTCTTTCTAAACAGGTCATCTCCCTCCCTCACCCCAGCCCCGGGCCCCAGAGCCGGCAGTAGCAGGAACAGCCTGATCCCGCTGGTCCTGCAGCCCGTCTCTGCTTCCTCTCCAGGCTGGTCCGGGAGTTCGTGGCCCAGAACAACACCGTGCAGATCAAGCATGTGATCCAGACGCTGTCTCAGGAGTTTGCCCTGTCCCAGCACCCGCACAGCCGGAAAGGGGGCCTCATCGGCCTGGCTGCCTGCTCCATCGCGCTGGGCAAGGTGAGCCCTTCTCCTGGAGGGACGTACACACTAGCCAGGGCCTTGACCCTGACCCCCGAGCCCCAGCAGGGTGTTGCAGACTTGTGATTTCTTTATTGCCATTCTGTCCACATCTCAGACCTCAAGGCTGGCTCTGCGGCCTTGCACCCAGGGTCCTGGGCGTGATCCCTATCCCAGGAAGCTGACTTGCAAAGGGTCTTTCAGCCCAGCCCTCACTCGAGGGCCTGAGCGTCTCCAAGGGAGCCGAGGGCTGGGTCCCCGAGGTCTGACCCATTCTGAGCTGCTTCTGCTTCTACCCCATCGCAGGACTCGGGGCTCTACCTGAAGGAGTTGATTGAGCCAGTGCTGACCTGCTTCAATGATGCCGACAGCAGGCTGCGCTACTACGCGTGTGAGGCCCTCTACAACATCGTCAAGGTGGCCCGAGGCGCTGTGCTGCCCCACTTCAACGTGCTCTTTGACGGGCTGAGCAAGGTGACCGCTCCTCACTCAACTGGGCTGAGCTCACCCAACACACCTGACTTGACCTTTCGGGACCTTGAATGCTGGCCTCCCTTTTCCCAGATGCAAGGGGAGCAGATAAGCACATGCTGCCAGGGGTGCTTGTTGTCTGTTCAATCTAATGATATATTTTTAGATGGGCTTGTAAATATTTATGTTTGTTTTTCCCCCACACCTCTATTAATTTATCTTTAGTTCATTTTACAAAAGCATCAGTCCACCACAAATTGGAGGGGAAAAAACAGTCATTTGAGAGCACTGACCTCCCTTATAGAAGGTGAAGGTGGTGATTCCATAGTACAGACTGTATTTCCCCTGCAAGGAGAGCGTAGCCCATAAGCTCTAGAAAAAGCTCTGCTTAGAAAGGCTTTGGGTTCCCTGATAGCTTATCGGCACCTCTCCCATCGTCATGGAGTTCTCCTCCCTGAAGTCGTTTCTAGAGGATTAGCCTCACAGCTGATCCGTCCCCTCCTCCAGGAGTGGAGAGAGGACCCAGCATTGTACGATTGGAAAGCCCTGAGGAAGGCCAACGGGAAGCAACCACCTGACTGGTGGCAGCAGGTCCCAGCGGTCCCTGAGCAGAACGGGGGTCTGCCACATCTCGGCAGCATTGCCAAGTTCTGCTTTACCCCCTTGCCTCCCCTGCCTGTCTTGCATCTGTGCACTGAGAGAGGTGCCTATGCGATGTTCAGGCTGCCCCAAGGCCTTTGCTATTGGACTTCAGTGGATTCCTTGTCTTATATATTGACAGTGACCCTCTCTCCACCTCTGTCTCTCTCATAGTTGGCTGCTGACCCAGACCCCAATGTGAAGAGCGGCTCTGAGCTCCTAGACCGCCTCTTAAAGGTACTTGTACTTGGTCCTCACTCTTATTTTTAGCTTCTGTTTCCTCCATCTGTCTGTACAGCTTATAAATTCTATCATTGGGATGCTCTTCGTAATAAAAAAAATTTTTTTTTCATTTACATACAGTTAATGGAATAGTGTACAGCTCTATGATGAGAGTATAGAGTTATGTCAACAGCAGGATCAAAATACAGAACCATTCTGTCCCCCTAATGGCCCCTCATGCTGACCCCACCCTGCCCCCAGTGACAGGGCAGTTTATGCTCAGCTCACCAGGGCATTCGAGCCAGACCACAGAGATGCAGGGTTTTGCCTTTTGATTAGTTCTCTCGACCTTGATTCCTGCTTTCAGTGCATCCTTTTTGCTGGTCCTTCGGCCTGTGTGAGGAGGGATGCTCCGGGGGCCTCTCCTGCCTGACTCAGGCTCCGTCATCTTCCTCTGTGTCCGCCTGACCCCTGGAGCCAGCCCGGGCCGGGGATTCAGCCAGGTCAGGCAGCCCCGCCCCCAGCAGGCAGCTCTCATGCCTTTGACCCACAGGACATCGTGACGGAGAGCAACAAGTTCGACCTGGTGGGCTTCATCCCCTTGTTGCGGGAGAGGATTTATTCCAACAACCAGTACGCCCGGCAGTTCATCATCTCCTGGGTAAGGTCCGGCCCCGCGACGCTCCTTCTCCAGCTGTAGGGAGCCTCTAGTTGAGTGAGGTCTGCTCTCTGGCTCACCTGGGCACTTCCTGTGGCTGCGGGGGTGCCTCACTGTTATCCCTCTAGGAGCCAATGACACCAGATCATCCGAAAACACATGTATTCAGCTTTGCCCCCAAAGCCCATCACGTTTGCCTCTGCAGAGGATGTGGTTCCTTCCTTGTCTCCGGAAACACCCAGATTTACCTTTGAAGCCAGCTGTGCTCCTCCAGCTGTCACACCTCTTCTAGCCTTGCCCACCTTTCCCATGGGTTCCCTCCTGCAACCCCGCCCCGCCCCCGGGCATCTGAACTGCCCTGGGGTTAAATTGCCGTTCCCCTGCCCATTGAACAGAAGCAACAGCTACTAGCACCTGCTCCCCCATGGGACACTGCCGTGAAAAGATGCCTCAGCAGGGCCCCTTCTCGCTGGCCAGTCCAGAGGATGGGCGAGGAGATGCAGGTTCTCTGGCTGGTGACTTTCCCTGATGGTTTCCTCCCCTGGGGCAGATCCTGGTTCTGGAGTCCGTGCCAGACATTAACCTGCTGGATTATTTGCCGGAGATCCTGGATGGACTCTTCCAGATCCTGGGCGACAACGGCAAAGAGATTCGGAAAATGTGAGTGGAAGAGGAGAGGGGCAGGCGGCTGCAGGGGCCCCTCGGCGCGTACGCATACCCCACACCCAACAGACAGGCGGCGGCAGGAGAGCACAAAATTCACCATCCTCTTCCTGGCTCGTGTGCTTCCTGCTTTGAAGAGCTAGGAGATCATCCACCCCAGCCTCTGAAAAATGTCCATGTGACAAGTGTGTCCCACAGAGCACAGCAGACATGGCACCACTGGTGGAGGCTCCTCTGGCTGCATGAGCTGTCTCCTTTCTCCTTTGCTCATTGGTAGGTGTGAGGTGGTCCTTGGAGAATTCTTGAAGGAAATTAAAAAGAACCCTTCCAGTGTTAAGTTTGCTGAGATGGCCAACATCCTGGTGATCCACTGCCAGACCACGGGTGAGTGTGTAAAGGCCCCAAGGCCACCACCACCTCCTCAGAAGCACCTTTCTGTCTCCCCATCTCAGAGAGAGTCCTCGTGGGAGTGTGAATCAGTGTGACAGCGGGTCCTGGAGCGGTGGGTCCTTGTGGGAGAGATTCTGATTCTGTCAACATGGAGGCCCTTTCACTTGGTCTGACCCTAGAGGGGAGTCAGATCTGGAGGCCTTCTTGCTGGCAAGCTTGCCATTAGCACTGTGATTGAAATGCTTGGAGATTGAAGTCATGTATCTCTTTGCTTCTACTGAGTATCAAGCCACCACAAAATGCAGTTACTTCACATAGCAGTCCCTTGGTATTGTCCTGAGTCTTTGGGTCAGCTGGGTGGCCCTGCTCCCCTGGGCCAGGCTCAGCTGGGCTCAGTCATGTGCCTACAGTCAACTGGAGGGTCGGCTGAAGTGTTACTCATGGTCAGTGGTGTCACTCATGTCTGGCTGTTGCCAGCTGTCACGTGTGGCAACAGGAACAGTCGTTCCAGGTGTCTTATCATCCAGTGGGTTAGCCCAGGTGCATTCACATGGCATCAGTGGATTCCGAGAGGCATGATAGACGTGAGCAAGGCCTCTAAGGCCTAGGCTTGAACCAGGCACACCATCACTTCTACCACCTTCTCTTGGACAAAATAGCAGGGCTGGCCCAGATACCAGGACGGGGGAAGTAAACTCCAGCTCCTGATGAGAGAAGCCACAGAGCTCCATTACAGGGGAGTGGACACGGGGGGGATAGAGAATTGTGGCTCCTCTTACAATCAGCCACAGGGTTGTAATTCCATGTCACCCTGGTACCTGTATGTTCCTTTGGAAGGAAAAAGCAAGGGCGAGAGTATTGGTGAGGCTCGAAGCTGTGCCAGCCCTCAGGTGCCCTCCAGTTCTCCAGTCCCATGTGTGGACATGGTCAGTGGGAGGGGCGCTCTGGCTGCTCATGCGGACCCCCTGGAACCCACCAATTCCCCTTACAGACGACCTGATCCAGCTGACAGCCATGTGCTGGATGCGGGAGTTCATCCAGCTGGCCGGCCGGGTGATGCTGCCCTACTCCTCTGGGATCCTGACCGCTGTCTTGCCCTGCCTGGCCTACGATGACCGCAAGAAGAGTATCCTTCACTCTGGAGAGAGGAAACAAGAGCAGCCCCAAAGGGGGCCATAAAGTTGCAAGACCCTGGAGTGGGCGATGGGGGCTCCCTTAGGATCCATCATACCTCCACATTTCCCCAGGCATCAAAGCAGCAAGAGGTGGAGCTGAACATGGACAGGGAGAGCCAGGGCAGCACTAGGGACGTGGTGCTAATGCCGCCATCCCCAAACCTCACCTGGTTACTTAGAGATCTGGAGAGGCTCTCGCAGGTCCCAAGGTGCCAAGTCTTTGAGCTCACACTGCCCCACATTGGGTGGAAGAAATCCTGTTGATGAGAGGTCCACCAGGAAGGGCCCCTGTGAGGCGACACAGGAGCATCTTGCGGGGACCCCAGCGTGGCAGGGAGAGCAGGGACTCAGTTCAGCCTCCCTGTCTGCCCACTAACATACCCCTGGATCAGGCTGCTCCTTACATCAGTGGACTCAGGCATCAAGGAGGTGGCCAACGTGTGCAACCAGAGCCTGATGAAGCTGGTCACCCCCGAGGACGACGAGCCCGACGAGCCCAAGCCAGTGGTTCAGAAGCAGGCAGAACCTAACCCTGATGACTCGTTGGCAAAGCCGGAGGGAGCAGCCAGTGGTAAGTGGTCTCTGCCTCCTGCCCCTCACCTCCCAGGGAGGGCCACGTGGACCCAGAGGCTGTAGAACCTGACCTGGGGCCTCACTCAGCCAACCAGGGCTGCTTTCCATATCTTAACTCCTGATTCCAATAACAGCCCAGTGAGGTGGGAACTGCTGTTACCTTCATTCTACAGATGGGCGCAGGGAAGATAAGTACCACCGCCAGGATCTGGCAGCCTGGCAGCTTTGAACCCTGGCAGTCTGCCTCCAGAACCCATAGCTCTTCACCCTTTCTGCCTCAGAGCATTAATGCTTTCTTTACTCTTTTTCTGGGTTCAGCTATAGTCGATGTAGAAAGGTTTGGAGCATGGCAGGAGTATAGTCTGCAGGGTTCACTTGAGTCTTGGCGGTAGACATCCAGTGACTCGGAAGCTGGCTGCCTTTCCTGTGCCAGTCATTCTCAGGGTGGGAGGGTTAAGGAAGCTCCAGCTGTGGTTTATTTGGTCCTTGGGAATTCTGCTCTCCTTCAGACTCCTTTAACATTAACGTCTTGTTTATCCTTAACATGAAGAAAACCACTTTTATGCCGATTGGAGTCTGGAGTTTGACTCTAAATGTTTTCTAGAACTCTAGACTTTTCTAATCTCTTGGGCCTCTGTCGTCACTGAGATGTCACCAATCAGCTCTGGAGTGATGTTCTCCTTTCCAGAGTCAACCGAAGAGTAAATTGATTCAGAAACTACTCCGATCTTTAAGGCTAACAGGCTGAGGCCTGGAACCTGCCCCGCAGAAGCCAAAAGAATTTCTAAAGCCTTTTCCCCTGTCGCCTTTCATCGGAGCAGAATGTCAGGCATGTGTGCGCCATGGGCCTCCTCCCATGGATTTGGCCTGCAGAATGGAGCAGCATTCCATGCTGGACCATCTGAGGTGTCAGGTTACAGCCGTGCCAGTGCCACTGTGAGCCAGAGCAGCAAAACAGCTGTGGGCAGAGCGGCATTCAGCTGGAGCATTGGTGGTTCAGTGGTAGAATTCTCGCCTGCCACGCGGGAGGCCCGGGTTCGATTCCCGGCCAATGCAGCTCATTTAACCTTTTATTTAGACAGTTTTCCTAAGCATTCCTAAAAACAGCTCCCGGCTCAGGGGAATCCTATCCTAAATCAGGATACATTCAGGCAGCTTGCTTTCAGGTTTTACTGCCTCATAAACAGCACTTCAGCAGATGCAGAGCTCACTTTATAGTAGTTGCCAGAGATGGCCGCAGCTAACTCTGGGGCTCCACGTCCACTCCAGACGCGCTCAGCTTGTAACTAACCACCACTTTACGAAGGTACCAGCAATCCAAGAGAGTCAGGATTTAGTTACTCCGTCCACGGGTTCATCCAGCCCTCCTGCTTACTCTCACTCTGACTCTGTGCCACTCTTCCAGCCTGGCAAAGGCAGGAACCTCCTGTCTGGTTTCCCTCCTCTAGTGCCCCTGTCCCCGACTCAGCCTGCGTTGTGTGTCCCACAGCACACCGCGTTCTCCACTGCACACCTCCGGGCAAGCCCCACAGTGAGGCCCGTCAGCCAGGCCCTCTGCACGTGAGCACACGCACACACACGCTTGCACATGCACGTGCTTCTCCCTCTCCCCTCACCACGAGGCTTCAGGCAGGGCAGGCCCTTGTTCGTGTCACACTGCTCCCAGCCCCCTCCACTTGCTCTGGCTCCCCCTTTGCCCTGCTGCTTGGGGAGTCCACAGTGCAGTATCCTTTCTCCGATTCTGCGTTCTAGGCGTTTGATGCATCCTCCCAGTTCCCCTCCATGACGTTCCCTGATTATCTCAGGTGTCACAAACTGGAGTCCACAGTCAGAACTGCCCGCCTGTGCATCCTGGCCCTGCTGACTTCATATCTGTTGCCCTTGGACAAGCCACTTGGCCTTTTTATGCCTCAGATTCCTTATTCATTGAATAGGGCAACAGTGATAACACCGAACCTATGTGTGGTTGTGAGTTTCGGAGATTTTTGCATGTAAAGCTCTTAGCACACGGCATAGGCCACACACTCCCAATAACAGGTGCTTTAGTGTCAAGTTGTTTTAATGTCTGTTTATAATGAGACCCACTACTTAGCAAGGTTGTCAGGGGCAGGGCTTTTGCTCCCGTGTCTTTTATCATCAGCTTTGCCCAGGTGGTAATGGGCCCCTGATGGGTCCTAAGTGAGGGATCGGAGAGGGTCAGGGGTGGAACTTCATGTGGTGAGTGAGGAGCAGATCTATAAACACGGTTTCCAGTGGAAGACTGGTGACCTCCGTGGGTGAGCATGAAATGGAATCCACCCATTTGCAAAGCTTTGATGGGACTGCGTGTATCAGGACCCTCTTTGGACACTGCAGATGTAAGTGAACCAGACCCAGGACCTGCCTGCAGGGAGTTCAGGGACAGATCCTCAGATGAGTGATCGTGTGACAGCGGATGTGGTCACAGAGGACTGGGGGCACCGGGCCGGGCTTTGTGGAGGTTATTTGAACTGGATCTTTTCTTTCTCCTTCGCTTCCACTCTCCCCTAACTCCACCCTCATTTTTAACTCTGGTGATAAGAGAAATACACATTCCCTGGAGAGATTTTGGAAAAAACAGACGTTCCTACTGGAAGGTGGAGAGTAAATACATTAAATACGTTGTCTGGTAGATACATTTGGCAGTATGTATCATAACATTTAAGAATTTATCCTTAGGAAATAAATATAAATGTGGGTCAGGTTTTTCATCTTAACAAGTGTTAGGCTCCTTTACTGTCCTAACAAGCCTCTGGTGCAGGCAGTGGCGTTAGCACATTATACAGGTGAGGAAATGGGGGCAAAGGCAAGTGACCTGCCAAAGGTCACACAGTGGATGAGTTGGAAAGTCAGGCTCAGACCCAGGCCCAGGGGCTCCTGAGTCTGGAAATTGATGCAAAAGGGCAACCAAAGATGCTCAGCTTGCCTGGGTATCCCAGAATTGCAGAGTAAAACAGTGTCTCATTTTTACTCATCAACTTGGCGAACACTTTAAAGATTACTAACATCCCAGTGTGAGGCTTTGGGTGGGTGGGGGGGGATGACTGCTCAGGAGAACATTCCTAAAGGGAGCTTGGTGACAGCTATTAAAGCAGCAGGTGCCTGACCCTCCCCCGCAGCAGCCCCCTCTAATGGATCCTGGAGAAGTGCCCACACCCATGTGGAAGGAAGCACAGGTGAGATCTAAGAGTGAAAATTAGGAAATAATCGAAGTCAATTTGGAGCCGGTTTCTGACATCCTATCATTTCATCTATAAATGCGTGTGTTTCCAAAAGGCAGGAGAGAGGGAGGCCACCAGCGGCAGGGAGCCCCAGCTGCTGCTCCCAGCTGGCCCACCCAGGCTACCCAGCATGTCCTCCTCACCTTTCCCCAGGCCTGTTCAGGTGGACAGCGGGCTGTTCAGCAGGCCCAGCTGGCGCCCACAGCTACTCCTGCCCGCTCTGGGCTGTGCCCTGTCCCACAGAGGGCCTCTGGGACCAGAGGGGACAGGCGGCAGCTCAGAGCTTTTCTGTTCAGCGTGGAACTCAAGGCCCCCTTTACTGGGGGACTTCGGACATCCCTAGTCTACAACTGGAGTGGCGTAGCTTGAAGACAGTAGGAAGTGAAAAAAGCAAGTTGCAGAAGATAGACTCTGATCCCATTTATGTTTACAAAACAAAAAGTAAGACTGGGAAAAGACGAGAGGGACCTTTGCCTAACCAGTAAATTAGTGAGTTACCTGCCCATAAAATAAGATTGAAGGTTAAAGAGAGAAGGCGGGGACTTCCCTGGTGGCACAGTGGTTAAGAATCCACCTGCCAACGCAGGGGACACGGGTTCGAACCCTTGTCCGGGAAGATCCCACATGCCATGGAGCAACTAAGCCCGTGCGCCACAACTACTGAGCCTGCGCTCTAGAGCCCGTGAGCCACAACTACTGAGCCCACATGCCACAACTACTGAAGCCTGCACGCCTAGAGCCTGTGCTCTGCAACAAGAGAAGCCACTGCAATGAGAAGCCCGCGCACCGCAACTAAGAGTAGCCCCCGATCGCCACAACTAGAGAAAGCCCGCGTGCAGCAACAAAGACCCAACATAGCCAAATAAATAAATAAATAAATGAAAGAGAAGGGGGCTTTGCCTTGTTGTGTTAGGAATTTTTAGTGTAAAACTATGTGTTACTTGTATAATTTAAAACTTTTAGGAGGCCAGGGGTGGTACCATTTGTAAAACAATATAAATAATGATAGTTTTAATGTGTAACCCACAGAATAAAATAAATATGTATGGGTCAGTGATGATATAAATGAATGAATGGATGGATGGATGAATAGATAGGTAAATGACGGAGAAGGAACAGTTCTTCTATATAGAAGAATTCCAGTTAATAAGCGTAGAAGGAAAGAGGAATATAGAAAATCACCATTAGTCAAACTCCATAGTACTAATTGTAGGCAACATCTACTGATGGATGATAAAAACAGTGGGGGAATGTTTGAGGGGAAAAAACTGGATATTTGTCTAGTCTTAAGTATCTTCCGCAAGATATTTATTCATTACAAAAAGAAAAATAGTAACTTTACAGGGGAGAAACCTGGTAGGCACTACCGTAAATTGGGTAATAGGGTTAACGTCACCAGTAAAGAGAAAGATAGACATCATGTACCCCTGATTTGATGTACTGAGAAGGCACATCACTTCAGAAGCATTTTTCCAAAAATGCATAGCCTTAGCCTAGTCATGAGAAAACATGAGACAGGCCCAGATGGAGAGATGTTCTACAGAGTAACTGACCAAGGGTTTCAAAAGCATGTTCATGAAAGATATGGAAAGACTGAGGAACTATCACAGATTGGAGGGGACCAAGGAGACAGGAGAACTAAATGCAATGCAGGGTTCCGGATTTGATCCTGGAACAAAGGACATGAGTGGTGAAATTGGATTAGATCTGTAGTTTAGTTAGTAAAACTTATCAATGCTACTTTCCTGTTTGATAATTGAGCTATGGGTTTGTACAATACTAATATTAGGGGCAGCTAGATGAAGAATATCGAGAATTCTATACTATTTTTGCAACTTTTCTGTAAATCTAAAATTATCTTAAAAGGTTTTTTTTTTTAATTTATGAAAATGGCCATCACACCCTTGTCTCCTCTAGTCCTCAGCAACCTCTAATCTACTTTCTGTCTGTATAGATCTGCCTATTCTAGACAGTTCATATAAATGGGATCAAAATATGCGATCCTTTGTGACTGCTTTCTTTCATTTAGCATAATGTTTTCAGGGTTCATCCATGTAGCCTGATCAGTACTTCCTTTTTATTGCCAAATAATAGTCCATTGTATGGGCTCCAACACATTTTGTTTATCCATTCATTTGATAGACATTTGGATTGTTTCCACTTTATGGCTGTTGTGAATAGTGCTGCTATGAACATGGTGTACAAGGTTTTGATGTGGATGTAAGTTTTCATGTCTCTAGGAGTGGACTGGCTGGGCCATATGGTAACTAACTGTTTGGAGCCTTTTGAGGAGCTGCCAGACTGTTTTCCAAAGCAGCTGCACCATTTCACATTCCCACCAGCAATGTACAAGGGTTCCAGCTTCTCCACATTCTCACTCTCACTTGCTACTAATATCTGTCTTTTTTATTTTAGCCACCTGGTGGGTGTGAAATGGTATCTCATTGGGCTTTTGATTTACATTTCCCTGATGGCTTATGATGTTGAGTGTTCCAGAAGTCACTTTTAACATCCATGGTCCTTGAACCAGCAACACCTTCTGAGATTTCCCAGATATGTTTAGCCCTGGAGAGCCCCTCCTTGAGAGGTCACTGTGCCTAAAAACCTACAAGCATGGGTACTGTCCAAAAGCTTTGGGGAATGAATAGGCATTGGGTCTTCAGGGCTCCAGAGTTACATCCCTTTCCAAGAGCCAGAATCAAGGTGCAGGGGACCAGAGGGTCTGTGTGTCCTTGTGACAGGGGTCTTGTTCATTTGGAAGACTCCAACAGCCTTTCTCATGATGCCTCGTTCCCCTTTCTTTCCCCAGGAGGGCCCGATGGTGCTTGTGACTCCAGCTTCAGTAGCAGCATCAGTGTCTTCACTCCGGCCAGGTAAGTGGTTTGTTCTGGCCAGAGCTGTTTGTGGAAAGTGAGCAGCCTCCATCTTCCCTGGGTGCAGGAGACTGCAGCAAAGCCCTGAGGCAGACTTTGCTTGGGGCCGCTACTTGTGGGACACAGGAAGTGCCTGATGAGGGAGTCCGAAGGATATTAAGAAAGCCCACCCAACCCGGTTCAGATGGACACATGGCCTCTTGGGAGGGATTAGAAGCTGTTTGAGGTGAGTAAATACAAGTTGTAAGAGTGTAGCTAATGCATGATGACCACAGGGAGACGCTTGCAGATGCCTTTGCCCAGCACCTTTCGCTTGTCCAGGATAAAAAAGGCTGATGAGACTGAGCAGGGAAATGCCGTTCAAGGAGAGTCCAGAGCACAGGCAGGGAGGGTGCATAGGCTGGGATGCAAGAGCTGTCCTTTCCCCGGTGCCCAGGTCGGCTGTGATGGTGCAGCCTTCCACATGGGGGCAGTGCAGGCTGTAATGGTGCAGCGACGTAATCCTCTTCCTTGCCAGCCCCCGCCATGCTCTGCAGGATGATGACATTCCCCTGGGAGGGAATCATCACCATTCTGTCCCTGTCTGCGTCCCCTGGACTTGCCCCATGTCACTTTTTCCTTGGGAAGGATTGGCTGTGGGGTTGGAATAGATGGAGGTTCTCCTATAAGGGGTTTCTTCCCTCTGAATTCAACATTGAATGTGGACCCTGGGGGAACGGGTCACTCATGAAGAGAAAATATACACTCAACCCCAAGAGACTCTTCTCCTCAGACCCTTAGGATCTTTTCTCCTTTTATATCATTTCTTTATTCTTATCTCTAAGGACCTTGTGGGTGTTTTCAAAGTGAGTACTGACTATAAATGTGGACTGTTCCTAAAACCTCTCCCACATTGTTCAAGCAAGCCAATAAACACTGTTCATTTATGTGTTTTTAGCCAGTCATCACACACGTCCAGAGCCTGTGTTCAGCCCTGCAGGTTCCAAGATAAAGATACGGCCCCTGAATGTGGTCCCTGATCTTGAGGTTCTCCAGTGGGGAGGCAGAGAAGTAAGGGTAGTGGTGGTTTTGCTGGGGGCTCAGACGGTGTTGGGGGCAAGCGTTGGCGCCCCAGCTGAGGCTCGCTGGAACACTGGCTGACAACCATGAACGCTCAGGGAGGGCTTCGGGGCCCGGCTGTGCCCCACACTTTGTGTTGCGTCGTTAGGTTTTGCTGACGTTTAAATCCCGTGGGGTCAGTAGTAGCATTATCTCCACTTTAGGGCTGAGGAGGGACAGGAGGTCGGGGCTGTTGTGTGGAGAATGGATTTAGGAGGGACTCGGGTGGATGCAGACCGGTCAGGGGGCCACCGCCACATCCCGGTCAGACGGGATAGAGGCTCAGACTGAAGAGGAGGCAGAATGTGGAGGAAGTTGATAGGTTTGAGATCTGTTTTGAAGGTAGAATTGACAGGATTTGCCGAGGGATGGGATGGCATGAGAGGAGGAAAATGAGGGAAAGAAGAACTTCTAGATTTGGGGCTTGAGCCAGATCAGGGCATCGTGGTATCATTTCCCAAGCAGGGGCGGAAGGAGGAACGGGTGTGTGAGCGGGCCCATCGAGAGCTGGGTTCCAGGCGGCTCTGAGCGTCACCCAGGAGCGGTTAAGGAAGCAGGTTTGGATATTGGATTCCAGAACTCGGGGGAGAGGTCTGGATGGAGATGCAGGGGGACTGGCCTGTCCTGTAGAGGAATCGCTTTAGTTCTGGAGGCCCTGGGAGTGAGGGGGGCAGACCTGTGGTTTAGAAGCCCCTCTGGCAGCGCCGGGGAGGATCGGTGAGGGAGGGGGCCAAAACTGGCAACAGAAGGGCCTGTTGCAGACTTGTCCCTAATCTAGGCCACAGGGAGGGGATGATCATGCTCCTTGGGGGTTGGGGAGGTCCAGGAGGAGCAGAGACCTCCCTCACGTGGGAGGCGGTGGTCCGTTCGCCTGAAGGAGGCCTCGGTTCCTGTGCTGCAGCCGGGAACCACCTGGCTGGAACCAGTGCCTTGATTTATACCCGTCATTCAGCAGCAAACACCAGTCCTGTCTTTGAAATTAAAAAACCAAATGAGAACAAATTATCTAGTGCTTTGTTTCCCTCGAACGGAGGTTTCCTCGCGGCAGCTGCTGATCTGAGTCACTAGCTACGCCAGAGAGGAGGGCGGCCTTCAGAGTCGTGGAACCTGAGCCCAGCCCCCCACCCACTGGAGACGGCAGCTGAGGACAGGAGGGTGGGGTGCCTGCTTCCACCAGTTGGTGCTGCCAGAGGGAGACTGAGCTTGGGCAAGATGGCCTCTTCCAGGGACACCGAGAAACATAACCCACCCTGTGGTTTTCCAGATGCACCGCTCGCCCAGGGCACTGCCCGCGGGTGCCACTTTTACTAAGTTCAGGCCAGCCTAGGGCAGCAGCCCAATTGGGGTCCCCTCCCATGGCAGAGAAGCATCCCCCTCTGGCAGAACACTGTCAGCGAGGTGACACTCAATCTGATGAAAGCTCTGGGCCCTCTCCCTTAGTCACAAAACTCTAAATACACTTTCAGGGGTTCAGGGATCTCCTCGAAGCCAATCCTTGCACCCCAGACTTTTTTTTTTAATCTCTAAATCCTCACTTGGCCCTAAACACAGGGAGAGTAACTGACAACCCAAGAGCATAAGCCTCTTCTTCCTCCTCATGTCCCCTCTGTCCCAAGATGCTGGGAAAGCCTCAGGCGGCCCCGGGTGAACAGTAGCCACAGGGGAGAGCCATCTGAATGAGCAGGGGCTACGAGGTGATCGTAGTGAGGAAGGGCTCCAGGTACCGGAGGCTGGGTTCCTCCACCCTCCAGGAGCATGAGAAATGCATACGGAGCTGGAAACCGGACTCCCTAGGAGGGCGGGGGAAGAGGGATGGAGGCAGCGTGCTTGCAGCTGAGGGAAGGGTTAAGGAAGAATAGTATACACCTCTTTCTCTCTGTCCCTCCCCTTCCTTCTCTCCCTGTCTAATGCTGCTATGTGCACCAGGCACGTTCTTCATCACCGTGAATCCTCTGAGCCGTGGAATCCCACTGCCTGAGCGCACATCCTGACTTCACCATGCCTGGCGGTGTGGCCCTCGGCAAGCAGCTTAACCTCTCCCTGCCTCCGTTTCCTCATCTGTAAACTGGGTGTGATGATCTGCTCACCCCGTAGTATGGAGCTTAAAGGAGTTAAAGCATGTAAAGAGCACAGAATGGTGCCTCGCCCACAGAAAGCACTTTACACACTTCAGCTACAATTATTATTACAAGAACCTTGTCATTATACCCATTTTACAAGTGAGGATACGGGCCCGGAGAGGTTAACTTCTTGCCCAAAGTTGTTCAGCTAGCTAGTGACGAGCTTGGAATTCAGGCTAGTAAGTCTGTCCGACCCCCAGGCCCACACATTTGAGCTTCATTAGTCACAGTTGGAGAGTTGCAGGAGCTTTACATGTTGGCCTGTGACCTGATACAGGAGCCCCAGACAGGCATTGCCATGGGCACAAGCTTCTACTCTGAAGCCCTGGGCCTCGCTGAGGACCAGTGTCATCGGGGACATTTAGTACAGGTCTTCTGGTATAGCTGGCTGCATAAGGCAAGCAGAAAGATCTAGAAATCAGTGCTTCCCAACTTATAGCACCTGCTGATTGAAAGAATTAGTAAAGATCTTTTATAAAAAACAACTTTGAATCCAGCAACAGTTCCCTTTTAGATTTACCTTTGTTCTAATTTGATTAGAGCCGTAGCATATGAGTGCCGTCAAGGGTTAGACATTACAGAAATAAAGTGCTGCTTCCCAGAGAGAAGCGCTGGATTTTATCACCGTGTAGTAGAAGTATCAGAAGCCGTAGTCAATAAATCAATATTTTAATAGCCACAGTAGCGCCATTCATTTAGAAGTCGTAGCACATATACTTGTAAGACCTTCATTATGAGATGCTTTATGAGAAAATGCTCCGTGAAAATGGAGTTTTGGAGACACCTTGAAATAACTCAAAAGCCCTCAAGAGTGACTAGTCTAGACATTTTGGAACCAGTGCAGAAATGTGTTTCAAACTGTGTGTGAGCTCCGTTCTGTTCTTTCTGGGTAAAGTAAACCAGCGCGGAGGGAGCGCACCTCCAGCTCCAGCCCAGCAGCTCAGGAGCTGAGCACAGAGTGCAGCGTGCCCGCTCTAGGAGGGGCCCAGGTTCCAGAGTCCTGGCTTCCCACCGAGCACGCGCGGAGCCCAGCACACACAGCCCACCCAGCGTAGCAGCTGAGAGCTGTCCCCTCAGAGGCGGGCAGGATCATCTATCCTCCCTTTCCCTGGTGCCCTGGGCCGTGCCTGCTTCCCATGGCCTTCACCTCCAGCCAGCCAAGGGAAGTGGGAGCCAGGGAGAGCGTCTCCAGCTGAGGGAGTGAGTTCTCCATGCCTCATGGCCTCGGACAGGCCCCATACTGCCTCATCTGTGCATCAAAGGACTTTGACCATCTGTGCATCTGTGCGTGGTCTACATGAACCATGGGGCCTCTTTCAGCCATGAAGTTCTTGGTTGTTTGAAGCTGACCCCTGCCTCACCATCAGTCCAAAGGTACCCGTGTCTGGGGAGGGCTGCTGTGGGGAAAGTCGGAGACTGTTAGCACACACAGTGCTGCCAGTTTATACACCAGCTCCATGAAATCCTTCCTTTGTTATTTGGCCCCAACAGAGCGCCACCTGAGGGAGATGCCATAACGGGCATCGATTTCTGCCCTCAGTAGAGATGCTCAGCTGGCTAGGAGCATCTCGGGACCACTGTGAGTTAAGGAGCCCGGCGGGCCGAGCGACTGTCTATCCTTGGCATCTTGGGATCCTATTTGGGCCACTTGGATTTGGAGCGCCCCCCCCCCAACAAAGATCAGCACCAGGCTTCCCCAGTGTCCTCTCTCGCGCGGAAATGATGCTGCCGTGGACTGTCTTGAGTGCGGCCCATTAGGGGCCAGTGCCATGCAGTGGGTGAGGCCACTCTGGACTCGGATCTCGGATGCTCGCATTCAGGTTGCCAGCTCCGCCACTTCCCAGCTGTGTAACGTGGAGAGGTTACTTAATGTCTCTGTGCTCTGATTCCCTCGTCTCCAGAATGGGAACAGCATTGCTGCTGGCATAGGGCCCTTGAGGGAAGGAAATGCGGCTGTGCAGGTACAGAGCTCAGCATGATGCCTGGCACAGAGTATTTATGCAGAACATGAGTAATCATCGTTTTGAGTACCATCGCCATCATCACTGTTATCAGAGCCATGTGTCATCTTGTCTCCCCTACCCCAGCAAGGTTCATACACCCCACTGGGCCTGAACTGCAGGGTGGATGGGGGAGGTGGGTTTGGCACTGCCTTCCTCCCCACCAGCAGGACACAGCTGTGCTAGACCAGTGCAGCCCTGAGTCCCCCAGGCCTCCCTCCTGAGGGCTGGTTCAGCTAAGAATGTGGCAGCGACCTGCCAGACATGGGGCACTCATGGCACCCTGGGCCCCATGTGGCAGCTCCTGCTGTGGAAAGGGACTCACTGCAGACCTTGGGTTCACGGGGTCAGGGGAGAGTAGGCAGGGAAGGGGCTTCCGTTCATTCCCCACTGCTTTCCGAGCTCGCTTTGTTAAGGCCTTGGGCTGCAGATGGGCATCTGAAGTGTCTCCAGCCATGGAGACACTAATCTCCAAGTTCCTGCCCACCCAAGGAGAAGAGCTTACAGAGCACCCCAGAAGGCGCTCAGTAGGAGGCCAGTGCTATGGGGAAAAGAGGAACTTGGAGATTAGACAGTAAATCCTGGCTATCGGAGGAGGGAGAGGAGTGTCTAGGAAATTGTCAGAGAAGAAAAGAAAATGCTTGGGAAGCCCTGGGATGGCCTGCCAGCCTGCCACTGCAGAACCTGCCACATGTGCTGCCCAGTGTGTGTGCCGTGGTCCATCTGAGCTGAGGGTGCTGAGGGCATGAAAGACACACTGAGTTTAAAAGACTCTGGACATAAAAAGAATATAATGTCCTTTATTACTAATCTATATATTGATATTTATATTGATTCTGTGTTGAAGTGACATTTGGGGTATATTGGGTTAATTACAATATATCATTAAAATTAATTTCACCTGTTTTCTTTCTACTTTTTAATATAAAACCGAAAAGCATAAAATTCTATATGTGACTCGCATTATGTTTCTGTTGAACAGTGAGTGTGAGAGAGATTAAGAGATTGTCCGGGAGGCTGCATTTGCCACCCTGGACTTGTCTGTCTGTGGGGGAGTTTCCCCATCTGTCTTAGGCTACCAAAGAACCCAGATGCTTGAATATTCTCAGAAGACCCCAGAACTTCCAGACATACGGCTCTTGGGGAGATCTCAGTGGCAGCCCCACCCAGAGGCTCAGGTCTGCTGGGCCGCGTCACTCACACGCCCAGCCCCTCTAACCATCAGAGGATAAAAGTGCCCACTTGCACCCCCGAAACGAGCACCGTGGGGAATCATCAAACTATATTAAACAGCAGTTCCGCTTAGCACTTAACAGAGCTAAGACCATGCCCTTTAGGAATTCACTTCAAATGAGCTTCAGGAAGTCTGCAGGCAAATTGGGAAAGCACAGGCATCGAGTTCCTGATGCAAATGAATAATTGAGCAGCCTGGAAATACCATGAAAGGCCGTTTTGTACAGGCGAGCGATAGTGTCCTGCGTCGGAGGGGAAAGGAGCCCCTGCCTGACATCCTAAGGCCCTCTGTCCTTGCCGTCCCCATCCCTGACAACCCTGGCCAATGCCTGGACACCGTGCTTTGGGCAGAGGGCTAAGTGTCAGTGTCCCAGCAGCACCCAACCTTCCCGGGGCTGCTTGGTGGGACTTTTCTCTGCCTGGAGACCAGCAGGGCTTTGGGCCAGGGAAGCGGGGAGTCTGTGCCCCACTGGAGCAAAGGCATTCTGAACAAGCTCCATTCTGTAGGCTGAGGCTGTGTCACCTCTTCCCCGACTCAAACAAGAATGTTACAGCTTCACAGGCAGCTCTCAAGGCCTCTCAACCAGGCCAAATGTGGTGCTGAGTGCCCTGAGTGTGACGAGGTGAAGAGCCACGATCCCTGTCCTCACGGGAGAAGTGTTCTTTGGGTGCCTGGTGAAGGACCTGTTGGATTTAAGGGGTGTTACCAGGGCCATCCCCTGGACTCTCTGGACATGGTGGTTTTGTTTTATCAACAAAGGGTCTGGACGTAATGCCCTGAGGGCGCTAAACAGTCTTTCAACCATGAGGTCTGCTAGGGCAGAGCTCTTTGATATCAGAGAGGTTTTCTCTGGTACAAGCCTGCTAGTGCTGGAAAGAGAAAAAGGGGAAGCGGGTGGCTGCCCGGCAGAACGGCTTTCCTCCCCAGACGTGGTTGTTGGAGCGCCTACCTTGGAGAGGGAGGAGGGGAGCGGAGGTAGAGGGGCCCTCTGAGCGCTTTGCGCGGTGTGTGCCCTCTGCCACTGCCCCAGGACAGCGGGCTGAGCGTGTGTTTCTCAGTGTGCGGGGCCAGGGTGCGTCTGCAGCTCTAGGGGCGGGGACCTGATGGGCTTCAACCTGGCTCCTTCCTGGTCTCACCCACAGCACTGAGAGGGCCCCCGTCACCCTCCACCTCGACGGGATTGTGCAGGTTCTGAGCTGCCACCTCAGCAACATGGCCATCGGGATGATGACCAGGATCGCTGTCCTCAAGTGGCTCTACCACCTCTACATCAAGACCCCCCGGAAGGTGAGCCCCCGGGCCCCTCAGCCCTCCAAGCCAGGTGGCTGCTTCTGGGTGGAGTTTGAGGGCCTGCCCGTGCTTGGTAGGATTTTGGTCGTTGCAGTTCTGGAGAAACCGTGACCAGGAGAGAGGTGGCAGATGCCTGAGGAGCCCTCGGTGTCTTGAGGGGGGTTTGGGAGGTGTTCCCTGCAGTGGGGGAGCTCATGTGGGTCCCTGCTTCTCTGCTCTCCAGATGTTCCGGCACACAGACAGCCTCTTCCCTACCCTACTCCAGACGTTATCAGATGAATCCGATGAGGTAGGTCACCAGTGCCCCTTCCTCTGTGCCCCGGCTGCCAGCCTCTCCTTTTGATGGGGTTGTGTAGCTGAGGGGTGCTCATTTTGTTGTTGTTGTTCTCGTAAATCAACACCCCTAAAATCACCCTATTCCTCCTACCTGGTGAGGTGTGTCCATGAAGGGAAAAGCTGTTTGCTGCCCTCAGCTTTGGGAATAAGGACGCTGTCTTTGTGGGCCCTTCTGAGGAGAGCGCTGGGTCAGGGCACTGGCGAGGAAACCAGTCTGGCGGGGAGCTCCTTGTCCCTGGAAGGCCGTGGAGAGTGGTGATGGGGAGCCCAAGGGCAAGGTCCATCCCGCCTAGCTGCCCAAACTCGGGCAAGTCACTGCCCGGCTCCGCACCTCAGTTTCCTTCTCTGTCCGACGAGGTAGTAACAGCATACGGGGTTGTGAGAACGAAATGACCCACGAAAAATGCCGGGCGCTGTGCTGGGCACCCGCTGAGCACTCAAGGAGCGTCCGTTGTGACTCATTTCAGCTGGACTCCATTTTGACCTCTAGTTTGAAATCGGACCCTGAAGCTTTGCGTTTATTGGGGTCACCGAAAGTTAAAGGGAGAGGCTGGCCCCGTCCCAGGCAGCAGGAGTAACCCCAGGTGGGGGGGGGTGTCTCAGAGTGGGGCAGGGGGAGCAGGACCCTGCATCCGGCCATGTGGGGGAGGGGCTCCTCCAGCCGCACCTTTCCCCACGCCATTCCCAGCAGCGTTCTGTTCCGTGGACTTCCTCACCAGGACTCCCCTGCTTCCCAGCCAAGGGGCAGGATTTGTAGTTGGGTGTTGCCATTTGCCGGGGTAGCATCCCTTCCCTCCGCCAGTACCAGCTCCAGGCTCTGTGTTGGCCGCTGGCGGCCCGCGCCTTGACCCGCCCCTCCCTCCCCTCTTCTTCCCTCCTCGGGGCTCCGGGCAGCTGTGGGCTCGGTGAGGCAGCAGGCTCGCGCGCACCTGCAGACCTCCCCGCTGCCCAGCGGGAACGAAGAGCAGACGGGCTGGCGCAGTGGGAGAAAGAGGGAGAGGGACGTGGCTCATGACTTCCCGTGGCAGGAGGCACCTTGGTCCTTCCCGGGCTGGTACCAGGCTTGTGTGGCGCCCAGGGCAGCTGTCCTGCAGCCTGACTTTGCTTCCCTGAACCTGAGCTGAAGAGAGATGCAGACAGGCAGGTGTCCACCTCTAGGTCCTCTCAGGAACTCTGCACTTCCAGAAAACTCAAAGCAGGTGGTCTGGGAGTCTGCCTGTGTCCCCTCCTGCCTGTCCACCACACACGCCTGTGCACACACACGCCACCATCCCCTTTTTCCCCCACCACCGCTGCAGTGTGAGGCCCAGGTGGACGTGGCCCAGTTCTGCCTGAGTTAGGACTGACTCACTGCACAGTCACGGCCCTCATTTCAATACAAAAAGGGAGAGAATAGCTTTGCTGATTGGTTCCTTCCCGAGTACTGCAGTGGAAGCAGCTGAGTTTTCAGTCCTTTAAATGGAGTCCTTTAAGCCCATCCAGCCTTCTTTGCTCGCGACTGGTCTTTGCGTGCGTGTGCATTTGAAGGGAGCCGGAGGAGACGCAGTCCATGAAACAGCTCTGTTCAGGTTGCGGCTGTGGGAGCTCGATTTGCTGAAGTGCCAGGTGTTGTGGGGCTTTGGGGCCCATCTTGTGGGCCTCCGGTGGGGAGGGGATTGCAGCTGCTCCTGGGGACAGTGACCGGCGTGGGGTGAGGCGGGAGGGTGCTCCTCTAACAGCCGTGAACGTCCCTGCTTTCCCATCTCTCCAGGGGAAGGATTTAGGGACCTCAGTATCAGTGGCGAGTTGTAGTTTTGCCGCATCCTGGTTCTTCACCAGAATCACGTCCCCAAATGTCCCCCGCCGAATCTGGTGACCTTGAGAGGGTACAGTGTACTTGGCAGTGGAAATACAGCCATGAACAAGACAAAGTCCCTCTTCTCCTGAAGTGAGCTTCCTTTCCAGGGTATCTAGGAAGTGCTGTCTGTGAGAATATCCCAATACTTCCAGGCACAGCCCTGATCTCAGATTGGAGCTCCCTGGGGTGCAAGACCCTGAAAGGCCATCTAGTCAAGTTGGACCACAGTCAGATTGGTGGGGAGGGGCCCCTTCCTAGGGAGGGCTTCACAGAGCCCCCTCGCTGATGGAATGTAACTGTGGCCCACCCTACGCAGGGCCGTACATCCAGCCTGGGGCCTCAAGGCACAGTTTAGCCCATTTGTAACAGCTGACTTGTGTGAGGTCGTTACAGTGCCAGGAACTGTGCTTAGACCCCTTAGCTGTTGTATCTAGAGAAGGTTCAACAGTTCTGTGGGGGAAATACTGTCATCATTTCATTTTACAGTTCAGAAAACACGGCCGAGCGAGGTGAGGTTAAGCTGCACACAGCCAGGGAGTGGTGGAGCCAAACTCAGAACCGGATCTGTTTGACTCCAAAGCCCGTCCTCTTAGTCGCTTAACCACCATGCCTGTGTTTCGCCACCTGCGGCCCTGACCGCCCACATCAGAACCCCAGCTCGTGTTTAGTCATATCGTCATCCCCATATGCCTTTTTCTCTTGTTCCACAAGTTCTTGAGAGTTCTCTCAGTCTGGTGTGGAGAGGGGTGTGTGTATTCTGAAAAAGTTCTCCCTCAGCCCCCTGACCCTTTGTCTGCTTTTCTTATTGATTTACAGGCACTCTTTGTATATCGGGGACATTCCATTTATCATGTATGTTGCAAATGTTTTTCTCTCCCGGGATGATTGTGATACACCCACGTGCCCATCACCCTTGGTGAGAGCCACTGGCCCCCGGGGGACAGAGTGTACCCAGGTGTTAAGGATGCAAGAGCTGGGCACAGGGAGGGGCAGAGCCTTAGAGACCTAGCTCCGCCCCCCACCACCATGTTCCACAGTCCCCTTGGCACGTGGCCTCACTGGGGTGTCTTGTGTGCCGTTGTTTCTCTGTCCGCCTCCCCTTCCCCCTGCCCCGGTGGCAGCTTGGTAGTCCACACCCTTCCCCCCGCCCCAGTGGCAGCTTGGTAGTCCACACCCTTCCCCCCGCCCCAGTGGCAGCTTGGTAGTCCATCCACACCCGTCTGGCATCCTCAGGTTGTCTCTGCTTTACCTTATTCAGGAGAAGCGGCTGTTTCCTCAGTACCGCCTGCTCCTTGCAGACTTTATCTGAAAATCCCTTTTGTCAGAAAGAATTTGCAGGTGTCAAATTAATATTCTTGGCACTGGAGTAGAAATCCTCCCATTAGCTGGAGATCCAATGACTTGTTTTTAAGTGAAAATGCAACCCCAATTCAACAGCGCAGAATGCATGGCACGTGCACAGAGCTTCCTGCTGGACCCTGGTGGGAGGTGGGGCTGCTTCTTCCCCTGCCCGGAAGATGCCAGTTGTCGGCTGCCTCCCGAGCCTGCAGCTGCCGGGGCGGGCTCTGCCCGTGAGCCCCCAGAGGACAGGTCTTCTCCATGTTCCTGGTGGTGCGGCTGGCTCAGTTGCAGGGGGGTGGGGGGAGGGGTGGCTCGGTGATTCCTCATCCTCATCTTACTCTCAAGCACAACTTGCCTCCTAACCTGGATTTAAAATCCTCAGCGGGTGGGGGGAGGACTTCCCTGGCAGTCCAGTGGCCAAGACTCCTCGCTTCCACTGCAGGGGCTGTGGGTTCAATCCCTGGTCAGGGAACTAAGATGCCATGCGGCACAGCCAAAAAAAAAAAAAAAAATCCTCAGGGGGTAATGGTGGGTACGTGTCATTATACATGTGTCCAAACCCACTGAATGTACAACACCATGAGTGGACCCTCATGTCAGCTATGGACTTCGGGGGATATTGATGTGTCAGCGTAGGTTCATCGATCGTAACAGATGCTCTGCCGTGGTGAGGAAGACTGATAAGGGGGAGGCTGTGCGCATGCAGGGGCAGGAGGTATGTGGGAAATCTCTGTACCTTCTGCTCAGTATTGCTGTGAACCTAAAACTTCTCAAAAAAAAATAAAATCTATTTTAAAGAAAGAAATATGTAGAATTAAAAATAAAAAGTCTCAGTCTCAGAAGAGACCTGGAAGGATGTCTGGTGCCCCTCCGAGAGAATGTAGCATCCCAGACAGCCAGCCACCAGACCTGAGCTCGAATCACAGGAGCTCTAACCCCTCCTCACCATGGACCGTGGGCGAGAGCCTAACCGCTCCAGCCTGCGCAAAGGGCCATGATGTCTGGACATGCCTCATAGACCACTGTTTAAAGGGACAGAGTAAAGCTCCTGGTCCGATCCTGGCCCTTCCTAACAACCTGTGCATCACCCCAAGTTCTTCAGGGGAAATTGGCGTTTCGCTCTGTTGAACTCTTCTGCCCAGGAGCAGGGCTTGTCCCCATTTGAGTCATCTTGTAAAGCTTCGAGGTCTTTTTTGTAGGTCTTATTCATTATGAAGTTTATTTTCACTATTTAAAATTCTGTTGTGACTTTGAGGGGCACTCCTTTCCGGTAATTTTTTTTCCCGAGTGACAGTGCAGCCCGGTGGCCAGGCTGTCCAGGAGTCTGGTCCTGACTCTGCCACTTAATAGTTGGTTGGGGGATTCCCTGGCAGTCCAGTTGGTTAGGACTCTGCGCTTCCACTGTAGGGGGCACAGGTTCTATCCCTAGTCGGGAACTAAGATCCCCCATGCCGCATGGCGGGGCCAAAAAAAAAAAAAAGTTGGTTGCCCTTGAGCAAATTACATAGCCTCTCTGAGCCCGCTTTTCTTATCTGAAAACCGAAAGTAATGGTGGAACCACCCACCCAGGTTGTTGTGAGGATTAAATGAGATCGAGAATGTCAAATGCTCAGCACAAGACGCAGCACATGTAAACACGTGGTAAACGTTAGCTCCTCCGACGCTGGTTATAGTTTCTGTGAAAATGGCAGAGACACACACTGAAATCAGGAAGGTGGGCTCCACGTTTGCCCCACGTCCTTCCTGCCTCAGTTTCAGCAGCAGAAGCTGGAATGGAAGCAGGTCTCTGTCCTGTTTCCCTGCCTGTCTCTAGGACCACACAGGCCCTTTGCAGATGTCCAGAGTAGGTGGGGCTGTTGGGGGTTCATCGTCCATTTCCAGGTCACAGAAAAACCAAGAGGAAGGCAGCAGGACCGGTACCCCATCCTGTGCTTTCTCCCCCTCTATCAGCCCCCCAGCAGCCCTGAGATAGCGCTGCCCAGAGCGGGGAGCCCATCGTCAGTGGGCTGTGTTGCAGTGTCGCCAGTGGAGGGGCTCCCAGCTGGCTGCCCCGGGTCCAAGGGAAGGAGGAGAAATGCCATCTGCAGCAGAGAACCTGCACTGGGGCCTCTCACTGCCACAGCTTCTTGCTGATTCCATTGAGATCCAGAGGGGCACACCTCCTGGGGCCCCCAGAGGCAGCCTCCCAGAGGCTTCTCAACATCTCGGAGCTGGGGTGTCCCTAACACCTTAGAGCAGACATTCTCAATCCAGGAGAAGTCCCCGCCTCTTTCCCCTCCCCTAGTTGCAAAGTAACTATGAAGAGAAATTGTGGATGGGAGTTTATGGCTTATGTGTTCAAATTCTAGAAAATTTGGAAGGTAGGTTAGTGAGGGCATTACTCACGGCAGTGGTAGAGTTTCTAACTCCGGAATCCATTAACTGCATGGAGAGTGTGGTCTGGCTGTCACACCCAGTGGGACATACAGCCATGACTAGGAGGCCAGAATAATGGGGGGATAGTTAGACGGGTCTAAGAAGTGATCTGGGGGCATCTAACAAAGGTACTTAAAGTCCCCCATGGGAGCAGTGATGTACCCCAGTCCAGAGTAGCCCAGTGCCTTTCCTGTCCTCTACCCCATGGTACATCCCAGAAGTGTCCAGACCCTTGGGCGGGAGTGCAAGAGCTGCCCCGCCCTCTGCTGAGTCCTGAGGGAAGGGGGGGCCGTCAGCTCTTCTCTCTGGTGCGAGACTTGGCCTATCAACGCACTCTGTCTCGGGGCACTCGGACCCTCACCAGCAGGGGTGTTATCAGGGAACAGACACGACTATATTTGAGGGTGGTGGGCTTTGGGGGACAGGGAGAGGATTTCATTTGTTTTCATGGTCCAGATCCCAGGAGAAATGGAGCGGGAGATGTTCTCAAATCTCTCAAAAGAGAGAGCTCTGCGGGGCTACGCTGAGTCGCCCCAAAGACAAATGGGCCGAGGCCGGTATAAGGGATGGGCAGAGTGGCTCTGGGATTGTGCTGTGACTGTTGCCACTGCTGCTGCTGACTGGAGGTCTGAGCCCAGTCCCCCGGCGCAGACTTGGGGCGAGGCTGCCTTTGGCTTCTTCTGCCTCAGGAAGCGGCAGCCATGCTGTCCCATCATGTCCCTTTCCCTCTCCATCCCTCATCCCACCCGGTCCACGAAAGCACTCCCTCAACTTTTCCTCTCCCCAGGAGCCCTTGTCACTATGGTCTGGTGGGGTCGGCCAGTTGGGCCCAGGGATTCATCTCTCTGCTGTAAAGGGATTTAGTTGGTGGCAACAGAGCCTTCCGCGTTGGGGGAGGCCCCAAACCCAAGAGCTGTGCCCTGCGGATGGTGGGGAGGCGCCAGTCCCCATGGGTTCCTCTTCTGACTCACGTTCCAGCATGACGGGCTGTGCTCTCCTGCCCTCGGGAAGGAGGGCCTTCTGTTGGAAATTGGCCATCCCTCAGCGTCTGCCCCAGAAATGAGGGCTGCCACTTATTTAGAGGCCCCTGTAATTGACAGCAGCTTAGAGAGCCAGTGATGGCCTGTCCGACGCCCCCAGCACTGGCGTCCTTTGGAAACCGTGCTGGTTGCTGTGTGCCGGACGCCACGTGTCTGGGAGAAGGAGAGGCAGAAACCAGTTTATGGGGTAGTTGCGCTGGTCAGAGTGCATCGCATCTGTTGCCTTAAGGAATCTGCCTGGTGATCTTGGAGTGGTTTTCATTATCCCCAGTTTGACATAAGACGAAATTCAGGCGTGAGGACGATAACTTGCCCAAGGTCACACTGCCAGGAGCCAGAATTGGAAGTCAGCTCTGTCTGATTGCAGAACATCTAAAACCCCGCAGGAGGTCTGACCTCGCTGCACAGCGGGAGTGCCGCTGGGATGGGGTGCGCTTTATTCTTCAGTCTGGACACACTTGACTTTGACCTGCCCCATCAGGCTGCCCTGGGGCTGCTCACCCACCCAGGGCCCCATCCAGAAGGAATGGGCCAGTGGCAGGGACGGCTGAGGGGCGGTGTGGAAGCAGCCTGGGTGGAGAGCAGGAGCACAGGCCTCTGCTCCACGCTGCCCACTCTCCCCGTGGGACCGGGCAAGTCCACGGCATCTCCTCACCTCCATTTCCCTCCCTAAATTGAGGTTGGACTGGATTGTGTTAGTCCCTTCCAGCTCTGACTTTGTGTGGTCCTGACTCCACTGCCTAGAATACTAATGCGGCCTGCTCAAAAGTGGACAGTCTTCTGTAAGAATGGGGCTTGTTTTTCCTTCTCATATCCTTGCCTCAGTTTTTATTTCACTCCAATTTTCATTCCATCCACTCTCCAAAACAAACAAAAACAACCCCTCCACCACCCACCACCCCCCGCTTCAATTTCGAAGATTTCTTTATAGTCAGATCACACGATCAGGTCAGATGCCAGCCCGGAGAACCGAGGGGTGAGATGTCAGGGGCCAAGAACTTGCTTCCTCTCGCCGAGAGCCCACCTCACATGGAGAGATGAGCTGGGCCACAGCACAGACAGCCAGAACAAGGAAGGTGTGGACCCTCTCCTGCTGCAGCCTTCCGGGGGCTGGTCCACTCAGCTCTCCCTGGGGCTGACCCTGCGGCTTCCGTTGGAGGCTTTGGAGAGGAAATGAGAGGAGGGGAAGTAATGAGCAGGGAGAAAAGCTGTGGCCAGCAAGGCAGAGACACAGGCCTCTAGTCACAAGCCACAGGGACAGGTGGCCCCAGGCCCCCACGGCCCAGCAGAGGCACTGGCCGTCAGCGCTAGAGATCCTGGGAGGTCTTCTGCAGTGAGCCCTTGACGCAGACGATTGCCGTGGAGGGGGCAGGGGAGAGGGGCGCATGGTCTCAGTCCCAGAATTGAGCCTATGGGGAGGCCTGCTGCTCTCATCCTTCCATATCTCTGCACTGTGTGCTTTCACTGCCCCGCATCAGCCTCCCTCAGGTAAGGGGGGACCCACAGTACTCGCCGTCGGCCGCCATCACCTGCTGTAGGAAGGCAAGTTTGTGTGCCGGGAGGGTTTTCAGTCTTCTCTCTGTCTGGATTCCCTCCACTAATGGGCAAGTGAGGACCCAGAGCTGCACTGTAACTGGAGCACCTGAGTTGGGCAGGGGGCTCCTGGTGAAGGCGAGGGTGGACTGAGAAGGGCAGATGAAGGGGAGGTTTGCTTTCCCGAAGTAGGGCTGGGCGGCACAGCAGGGAGTCCACAAAGGGGAGCTGGTTGCGAACCGTCTTACCCTGGACAGGGCTGGGGGCTCCCAGAGAGCCGAGCTACAGGCGTCTGGCCTCCAGGGATGAGCAGACCACCTGCCGCAGCCCATCTCTCCTTGAACTCAGGAAGTGATCAGTCACCTCACCTAGAAAGGTCAAAGTCCAACAACCCAACAGAAGTGCCCCAGGGAGCCACGCACACCAGGGCCACTGTCAGAATCCTCTGGAGCTTTTGTTTTTTAATAGGTAGGTGGTTTGTTTTGGCTGCACCGCGTCTTAGTTTCAGCATGAGGGATCTTCGTTGTAGCATGCAGGATCTTTAGTTGTGGCACACGGGCTTCTTAGTTGCAGTGTGCGCGTGGGATCTAGTTCCCTGACCAGGGATCGAACCCAGGCCCCCTCAATTGGGAGCGCAGAGTCTTACCCACTGGACCACCAGGGACCCCTCTCTGGAGCTTTTTAAAATCCGGCTGTTTGGGCCTCAGCCCAGACCGCCTGAATTGGCCTCAGCCCAGACCGCCTCGTGGCCTGGGTGCTGGTATTCTCCAAAACCCGCAACGATTTTGATGCTTGTCTCTGGTTGAGAACAGATCAGCCTAAGATCCTATTGGGAGGCTAGGTGCCAGGCCCCTAGCTCTCAGCCCTGATGCCCTCTCTCCATAGCCCTTGTGGTGGTGGCCAGGTCAGGGGCCCTGTTTTTACCCGCACCCCCACCCCACTTGCAGCATCTTCAGAAGTCAAAATTTCTCCCAAGATGTGTGTCGATTTCTTCTCCTCCAGAGATGGCCAAAGCTGAATCAACTAAATTTCGCTGACATCTTCCTGTTGGCAGTTTGCAAGGCCCACGGACGGGGCGGGGAGTTCTGGTTGCTAGAGATGCTGAGGACAGGAAGTGTACCTAACGCTCGCTCCACGCCAGACCTGTGCTGGGCATCACCCAGCAGGCGTGGTCTTAGTCCGTCTCCACAGCAGCCCCTCGAGGGTGCGTTCTGCTGTGTCCCCACTTTACTAAAGTGGAAACAGACTCAGGGAAGTGAAGGAACTAGGTCAGGATCTCGGCTTGATGCTCCGTGAATCCACGAAGCCTTATTTGTCACGTATGCCACCCACTCCTGCTCATCAAGGCCAGCCAGGTCCCCGTCTGTGTCATCATAGCACCCTGTGCCCTCAGACCCTCTCACAGCCCTTGTCACACTCTATGAGGACAGAGGCTGTGTCCAGCACATAGGAGGTGCCCAGACACGTTTCATGAGCAAGTGAAGAGACGGGTGGGGCAGGTGGTGAGCTGACCCCACTGCGGCCTGCCCCACCCTCCTCCCTCCCTTGCTGGGGCCTGGTTCTGCCTCCTCGGACCAGAGCTGAGTGGCTTGCAAGCACGCTGAGATTAAGTGGAGACCTGGTAGTGGGCAGGAGACCGGGCAGCCCCACGCCGCTCTCCTGGTTGCCATGGACTGGTGCCCCGGAGACAGCGGCCCCTCGGCTCATCGCCTGGTAACTGAGCTATAACAGGGTGCGCACTACTCCCAAGCTGCCCGCAGCGTGGCCGGCCCCTTGCCTGTTCCCTGTCTGGCTCGTGGGGAGAATTTACCTGCTGGAGGTGCACCTACTGGTCAGGGCCTCTGGGATGCAAGTGAGCGATGGCTGGCTTCAGCAGGATGCCCTGGGAGTGGGAGAGAAGGGGCGGCGGGGGCGGGGGGGACTGGTCTCCAAGTTGTCTCACCCAAGGCTGGCCTTTCCCTCCTCTCCCCTTAGAGGGATGGAGGCTGGAAGGCTTTAGGCTGCCAGAACCCACGCTGTGCTGTCACTGTGGAACTTAATAAGCAGTAGGTGCTGGCCTTTGGCATGTATGGCACATTTCAAACTTCACTAGAAGCAGAAGAGAAGGAAGAAAGAAAAGAAAGCAATCTTGATTCCTAAGGGCATGCTTCAAAGTCAGGCAACAAACCAAGATATAATCCTTTTTTTTTTTTTTAAGTTGATTTTGCTTTACCAAGCCATACAAGGCTTTAATCTGCGTAGTTTGCTCAGTGGGAAAATAGGTCTAAGCCTAAGCAGTCCTTCTCCCCCACCCCCAAATCTAAGTGTTCTTTTTGGCAGTGCTTTCCTTGCTTGTTGCAGAAGGCAGGGCTGCAAGGCTGCGGGACCCGCCTCCCAAGAGTGCTGGGCATGGCCTGCTCTGACCCCGTTGCAGCGGAAAGCTTTTCTGGGAAAACCGCTCCCTCCTGGGCTGGGTTGCGCTGGGCCAGGCTGGAGCCTGGTCGCTGCTTCCTCCAGCCTAGGTTTGCTCTGTGTCCAGGGCAGGGGCTTCCAGCCCCAGTGCCGACTAGTGCCAGGTGCCGTCACCTAGAGCTCCATAGTTTGACTGCTGCGGGGCCTGTGGAGATCCTTTGACCTTCCCTCAGCTCCCCCAGGGGACCCTTCCTGGGGACGGCAGCCTGTGTTCCTAGAGTCAGTTCTCTGGCTGATTCCACCAACCGCAGAAGCCATTCTATAGGTGTCAGGAACTCAAGAGGCCTTGGCCTGCTGGGCTGTACCCGTTGTGAAGGAAGGCGACAGGCTTCTGTGTGGAAGGAAGCAGAAGGCCCCAAGGCTTCCTGTGGACGCCTGGCCTCTTCATTTACTCTTAGCTCCACTTCCCAAGAGTAAGGAGTGGCCTGACCTGATCCAGCTCTCAGGCATGGCCCTGCAGCCCCACTGCTCTGGACAGAGGCATCAGATGGCAGTGGCCCGCAGACCTCAGCCTCCAGGACCTTCAGCCTGAATTCACCTCTCCCACCAGCCCGAGTGCATCGCTTGGAAACACTCTTGTGGCCTCCTCCTGGCTGGGACTGGAAAGGGCCCACCCTGGGGATTTCCTTCCCTCCTCGTGGGACTGGAAGGCTGAGCCAGTTGACATCTGGGGCCTAATCAGCTGACCAGTGGCCTAGCCAAACTTTGGAGAAAGCTTCTTAGAGATAAGTGGGTAGAGAGATGGGAGGCCTTTCCAGCCACCCCCTTGGCAGAAGCTGTCCAGAAGCATCCATCTTCCAGTTCCTGCCTGGCACTGCAGGTCAGCGAGAATCTATTCAGTATCTGCTGAGGGCTTCATCTGGGGCTTCATGTTCAGGAGTCTTGGTAGGAGGAGAGGACGGGCCTGCAAGCCTAGGGAAAGCCTTGACCTTGCAAAGCTCTGGGTCTCCAGCTATTCCCAAGGTGGCGAAGGACCAACAGGAACGCGTCGCGGAGTGGGGAGGGGGCCTTCCTCCCCGAGCGGTTTTCCAGGGCTGGTCTGTGGACAAGGTGTTGGGACAGAGAGCGCCTGGATGGACCAAAAAGGGAAGGAGGGAGCAGTCACCATCCGGGAGACTGTCCTTGGCCTACTGGAATGCAGGGGGTGACAGCCTGCCGTGGCCCATCCAGACGATGACTCCCCTCCCACACTGAACTGTGCCCTTAGCTGCTGTCAGGTCACCTCCTAGAAGGAAGGCCTTTCTCAGGAGTCCCGTGGCTTCCTTACTTTGCTCCCCAAGCCACGGAGGGTGTGACACCCCTTCCCCCTCACCTCTGCCACCTTCCCCTCAGAGTTGCTTTGTCAAATGTTTTCCTTACCCAGTTGCCACCGACCCTTTCACTTCATCGATGGCCAGCTCACTCGGGGACCAGGGACCAGCTGATGTGCCTTCCCCACCCCCCCCAGCCCGTTGCCATGGTGACGGCAGGCACTCCTCCTCCTGCAGAATATTGCTTTCTTGTAACCTTTTTCCCTCCCTCTCTTTCCCCCCTTCTTTCTCTCACACAGAAAGAAAGCACAAGTGTTTTATATTCATTCTGCAAAAAGCTGTGTAGTGCATACTAATTGGTGTGGCTTCCTCCTGCTTCTTTGAGCCTTTCCCGTCCTCAGAGCCAGGACCACAGGCCAGCGCAGGCATGGCCCCAGCCGGCCCGCTCTCTGGAAGGGGGACTGGCTCTGCGTTTCTAGAGGCCGAGCAGCGCGTTTATAGCTCTCGGCCTTTTGTCCAGGCCGTGAGCGTGATCAAGGCTGCTGAGATCACCGTGTCCTTCTCCCCGAGCTTCCTGTCCTCAAGCCAAGGGCTGCGAGGTCTCCAGGGGAGTAGAGCACTAACACCCTGGCTGGCACAGAGACTCAAAGCCAGGTCCAGCTGGAGGGTGGCTCCTCTGTGGTCTCTGTTGCTCTGTCCCAGGCCCCCTGTTGGCGTTGCCCCCTGGAACCTCTCCTCACTCCCCAGGCAGAGGCAGAGTCTCAGCCTAGGCCTGCGTCAGGGTTGTGGTTCCGTAGCCTCAAGTCCAGCACCTGGACTGAGTGGTTTTGCTGCTTGGCTGGGGGAGAGCCAGTGGCTGGACTTGATGGGCCTCGGAACCAGGAGCAGCTCCCCGCCAACTCCCCACTCTGCTCTTCAGGCAATTCCTTGCCCTCCATTTTGATAGCCCCTCTCAAGCCCCTTGCTCTGGAGGCTGAAGGAGATGATGGTGTGTTCTCTGACTCCCACTTAAAGGGGGTTCCCACTGTACGGGACAGGAAGGACGCTATGTGTGTGCGCGTGTGTGTGTGTACAGCAGACAGTGGGGCTGTCTGTTGGCTCTAGCCCCCCGGAGACCAGAGACAGATCTTGAGGCGTGGCCGGGATCACTGAAGGAACCTGTAGACGACATTTCCAGCTTTAATTGTGCAATTGAAGTGTAATTTGCATTCATTTGCCATTTGGTGTTAAACTTTCTAAAATAAGAGAATTCAAAATGCGAAGTGAGAAATGAGAATTCAAAATGCAGCTTTGCTGGCTGTGCTCTCCAGTGGGGCAGGAGGAGGTGTACAGAGATGGACGCTGCAGACTCTCTTTGGTGCAGAGATGAAATCTGAAGGCCTCGATGTGTGCGCCGCTGTTCCTGCCCAGTCCCTGATCCAGGGCCACTGACCAAGCTCGGCTGTGGCACCAAAAATCTCAGCACAGAAGTAGTACGTGAAGTATCTCCTGTCATCTTCACAACAACCTTGCAAGGACGAGTCCCCATTGGCACATATGAGGAAACTGAGCCCCCCATATCACCTGCAAAACCAAGTTCAGGCCTGCCTCTTTGCCTGGGTCCTAGTTCTTTTTTTTTTTTTTCTTTTGGTTTGCAGTACGCGGGCCTCTCACTGCTGTGGCCTCTCCCGTTGCGGAGCACAGGCTCCGGACGCGCAGGCTCAGCGGCCATGGCTCACGGGCCCAGCCGCTCCGCGGCATGTGAGATCTTCCCGGACCAGGGCACGAACCCGTGTCCCCTGCATCGGCAGGTGGACTCTCAACCACTGCGCCACCAGGGAAGCCCCAGGGTCCTAGTTCTTGATGACCTGCTCCTGCCTGTGGCTTCTGCCTGATCTCTGCACCAGCCCCACACCCCACTCCGGAGCTGGGCCGAAGCCTAGTTTCCTGGAATGTGCCACAGGGTCTGGCCCTGTATCCATGAAAGGCTTCTGCTAGTTAAGAGAACACTTTGCGTGCCTTCCTCTAACCCCTGGTTCCCAGGCAAACTGGGGCTCAGGTACTTCCGAAGCCTCCCAGCCCCCCTCAGGCCGAGCTGCTGGCTCCCGTTGCACAGGCGCTGCCTTATCAGTGCGTCAGGACCGCCCATCTCCCCCAAGGGCACTCTGGTCCGAGGCAGGGCCCAGTTCAGCCTTGCAGCCTTGCATCTCCTCCAACCAGCATAGGCCCCGGCAGTAGATGCTGGGGGATGGGGGGAGGGTTGTTCACTGGTCCACTGGTGATGTTCACTGGTCCAGGGTCAGGTGGCTGAAGAGCAGGGTCAAGATTGGAAGTCAGGGGGACTCCCATGGTGGCGCAGTGGTTAAGAATCCGCCTGCCAATGCAGGGGACATGGATTCGAGCCCTGGTCTGGGAAGATCCCACATGCCGCGGAGCAGCTAAGCCTATGAGCCACAACTACTGAGCCTGCGCTCTAGAGCCTATGAGCCACAGCTACCGAGCCCGTGAGCCACAACTACTGAGCCTGCGCTCTAGAGCCCATGAGCCACAGCTACCGAGCCCGTGAGCCACAACTACTGAAGCTCATGTGTCTAGAGCCCGTGCTCCGCAACAAGAGAAGCCACCACAATGAGAAGCCCGTGCACCGCAACGAAGAGTAACCCCCGCTTGCCACAACTAGAGAAAGCCCACGCACAGCGACGGAGACTCAATGCATCTGAAAATAAATAAATAAATAAATTTATTTGGGAAAAAAAAAGATTGGAAGTCAGGATTGTGACCACAAAGCCCTGTGTAGCTTATTGGTCTCCGGTTTGTGGACTAGAGCTGGGTTTGAAGTGGACCCCCTGGTGCCTTGAGCGGGTGCCTGTATGTGAGACTGAAGATAAGTGAGGGCATTACCTCCAGTTGGGAGCGAGGACAGCTGCCTCTTATGGCCCAGCCCTGGGGCCACTCACAGGGTGGGGACATCTCACGGGCCAGACCTCTCAGGCAGGGTGGTTCTTCCCAAGCATGTTTTCTGTTAGAGAAATAAGTACCTGCTGGACCTGGTGTGGGTCGTTGCAGCCCTCATGGGGGTCAGCGTCTGGCCGAGCGCTGGCCTGGCCCCAGCTGCCTTGCAGTTTTTCTTACTGACAGCATTCGACCACCAGGATTTGCTGCCCACCTGTGCAGCCAGACCTGAGAGGAGTAGCCTGTGGTTCAGAGGTACAGTCGGCACGAGGGGTACAGTGGGGCTGGCAGATGCCATGAGATGTAAAGAAACACAGGTTGCCCCCCAGCTCCCTCGGCTCCCCTGTGAGTCCGAGCCAAGTGTGAGATCACGGGGAGTGAGTGCGGCCCCGCCAGCCCGAGCTGTGGGCAGAGCAAGAACCAACTGCTCTGCCAGGGCCCCTGGGCTGGGAGTTACGCTGCTCATGTGGGGCTTTGGCTTCTTTTTTTTTTTTAAGATGAATTTCACATACCATAAATCTCAAACTTTTAAAGTATACTACACCCCAAAAAGAAACCCCTGTGCCCCTTAGCAGTCCCTCCCCCTGGCCCCTGGCAACCACAGCCTACTTTCTGTCTCTACAAATTTGTCTCTTCCGAGTGTTTCATATAAATGTATTATATGTGACCTCTTGCAACTGGCTTCTTTCCCGTAGCACATGTTTTCAAGGTTCGTTCTTGTTGTAGAAGGTATCAGAACTTTGTTCCTTTTCATTGCCAAGTAGTAGTCCATGGCATGGATATGCCATGTTCTGTTTTATCCATTTATCAGTTGATGTACGTTTGGGCTTGTGGTATTGTATATATATATAGTAAGAAATATATATTTGATCTTCCTCGTTTCTGGCACAGAGGTTCTAAAACTGTTGTAATTTCCTAACTGAAGAGAGCAGTAAAGATGTCTTTCATCGTCCAGTTCCAGGAAGAGGAGAGGGGCTGAGATTGAATCAATCGCCAAATGCCAACGATTTAATCAGTTGTGCCTATGTACTGAAGCCCCCATAAAAACCCGCAAGGCCGGGGTTTGGAGAGCCTCCAGGTCGGATATTCAGGGAGAGTGTCACCCCCGGAGAGGGCATGAAAGCTCTGCTCCTTTCCCCATACTGTGCCCTGTGCATCTCTTCCATCTGGCTGTTCCTGAGTTGTATCATTTACAATAAACCACTGGCCTAATGAGAAAAATGTTTTCTGAGTTCCGTGAGCTGCTCTAACAAATTAAACCCAAGGAGGGGATTCTGGGAACCTTTGATCCATAGCCGGGCAGTCAGAAGCACAGGTGACAGACAGCCTGGACTTAGGATTGACATCTGAAGAGAGCCTTCTGGGGGGCAGTCTTGTAGGACTCTGCCCCCAACGTGTGGGTTCTGACGCTGTCTCCAGATCAGACAGTGGCAGAATCAGGTTGCATTGTGGGATACCCAGCTGGTGTCGGAAAATTGCCTGGTGGTGTGAGATAAAGACATACATCAGAATTGGTGTCAGAATCTTGGGGCTGTCTCCACTTTCTAGCTATGATGAGCAGTGATACCGTGAGCTTTCCTGTGGAAGTTTTGTGTGAACATGTCATCAGCCCCCTTGGGTAAAACACTAGGAACCCATAGCTCTGTTTAGCTGTTTGGGGCACAGTTGGCTTGCTGCTCCCTGGATGGATGTGCCAGATGGAGGGGCTGCTCCATGGTGCGGCGCTGCACCCTTGCTGCTTTGCTGCCTGTTCCCCTATCCACCTCCTCCCTCTGTGTCCTCTTTCTGCCATTGCTGCAGTAGGCAGCCTTCTGGGGGCCTCCCTTGATGAAGCAGAGGCCTGGGCCTCTCTACTTCCAGGCCTAGACCCACCCAGGCCCTGGGCTCTTGGCCTGGGCATAGGGGCCACCCTTGCTCCTGCCATCTGTCTGGGTTCTTAGCAGCCACGACTTTCAGCCAGCACGGATCCATTCCCTGCAGGCCCAGCAGTCAGAATGTTCTGAAATCACGTACACAGAAGCACAGAAGGGCAGGCTAGTGTGGGTCTGCCCGCCAGGCCGTGGCAAGGGCAGGTGTGCCTCATCTGCAGCCCCAGCACCCAGCACAGCGCAGGGCTCAGGCAGTGCTGAGAGTCAGCAGAGAGACGAAGGAAAGGACGAGGTTGGACAGATGGGAGGTGGCGTTTGTGTGCATGAGTTCCATGTCCAACGTGGATGGGACCGGGGTGCGACAGGGTAGGAAGCAAAGCAACAGGTTCTCGGGGAAACTGCGTGCCAACCACACCATGCTGCTGGGAGAGGTGGATGGGCCAGAGCTGACAGAGAGGACACCAGGAGGAGAAGTGACAAGTGGGGCAGGGTAGGAAGAGGTACTGGCATGTTACTCGCATTGAGACAAGAATCGCCTTCAAGCTATGGAGAGAGGATAGTAGCATTATCTTTATTTTTTTACATAAAATTTGCCCATTTAAAATATACAGTTTGGGCTTTCCTGGTGGCACAGTGGTTAAGAATCCGCCTGCCAATGCAGGGGACATGGGTTCGAGCCCTGGTCTGGGAAGATCCCACATGCCGCGGAGCAACTAAGCCCGTATGCCACAACTACTGAGCCTGCTCTCTAGAGCCCGCGAGCCACAACTACTGAGCCCGCGTGCCACAACTACTGAAGCCCACGCGCCACAACTACTGACGCCCGTGCGCCTAGAGCCTGTGCTCTGCAGCAAGAGAAGCCACATGATGAGAAGCCTGTGCGCCGCAACGAAGAGTAGCCCCCGCTTACCACAGCTAGAGAAAGCCTGGGCGCAGCAACAAAGACACAACACAGCCAAAAATAAATGAAATATCCAATTCAGTGGGTTTTGGTATATATACAAGGTTCTGCAACCATCACCACTGTCTAACTCCAAAACATTTTCATCATCGTACAAACAGCCTGGGAGTAGCCTTATTTTGACTATAGTCACCACGTTCCATGGCTGGCCTGTCGAGCCACACACAGCCCACCCACCGGGGCCCCATCCGCCGGTGCTCTGCGTCACTTCCACTGGTTCAGGACTGAAGCCCTTGGTTGCCGTGGTAGTTCTTGGCCTGGGCTCAGGCACAGTCATCCATCTATTGGATGGTGCCTCTTGGGCATCCACTGGGTGCTAGAGATAGTCTTGCGGGTACACATGTGCTAGGACAGGCACAGTCCCTCTTCAGAGCACAGAGATGAGTGGGGAGCAGAAAAGGGTGGGCAGCCCTGCCTGCAGTGTGGCAAGGGCTCTGCTGGAGGAGCTGGGACAGGTGAGTTACCGAGTTGCGCACACACACACACGCACACGCACACACACACACACACAAACAGGGTGCCCTACCCCCACCCTGGTGAGGCACCACCCTGCTTGCTGTTGATGCCAGGTGAGGAGCTGGAGGAGATGGGTGCTGTGCAAGGGGAGACAGTCTCTAAAGGTACAAGGGCTTTTTGGATTGTGGGGTCTCCCCTGGGGACCTCTCACATCTTCGTATGAATGTTGCAGAGGTAGCCGAGAACTGAACCTTGTGTCTAGAAGTTGGAAACTCCTCCGTCCTGGAGACCAGAATTACACCCCAAATGTGGCAGGTGGCCTGGGGTCACCTCTGTAGTAGGATCTGCCCTGTGGCCTGGTGGTGGGCTGGGCTGTGGCCGGCACCCCCAGGAGTGTGGCCTGGAGGGCACTGTTGGACACTTGCACAGGTCGACATCGAGGCCTGGCCAGCCCCGGAGCCCTGGGGCACACACCGCACAGACTGCACCCTGGGGACCATTTAAAATATACAAGAGGAGTGGTCATGGGAGAGCTGACTCCCGGGCCTTGACTCCGGCTTCCTTCCTGCACTTGCCCCCGTCCACTGCCTGTCTGTGCTCTCCTCCGTCCATGTCCTTTGCAGAACCCTCTGAGTACTGTTAGAGCCACAGTCTTGGCAGCTCTCACCAGCCCCGTCGCCCTCTGCAGACCCCTTCCCACCCCCTGGAGGGAGCTCTCCGTCTCCAACCACAGCTCAGCACGGAGGTCCTTGTCCCTCATCCTCTGCTTTTCTCCCCCAGGTTATTCTGAAGGATCTGGAGGTATTGGCAGAAATTGCTTCCTCCCCCGCAGGCCAGATGGATGACCCAGGCCCCCTCGATGGCCCTGACCTCCGGGTCAGCCACTCAGAGCTCCAGGTGCCCACCCCTGGCAGAGCTGGCCTACTGAAGACTCCTGGTGAGTCCTTCCTGGAGGGTTGCAGCCTCGGGGACCCTGGGAATGGCAGTGCTCAGTCTTGTCCTGGACCGGCTGGCCTTTGGGCTGTCCCTCTTTCCGCACCCTCCTACCTCACACTACAGCAGCCCTCCACCCCCGTAAGAGACCTTCACAGCCCTTTTTCTTCATCTCCCTGCAAGTCTCGGGCTTTGGGGCCTTTGGCTAAATATAAAACCATCCGGGTCAGCTGACTGTCTCTTTCCCTGGGGTGGCGTCTCCCAGTCAGGAATCAAGGGGCTTCGGAGTCTTGGGTGTCACAGGTGGAAGACTAGGCAGCCGCTCCCTTCCTCATCGAGAAGCTAAAAATAACATGGCAGGCAGCCCAGGCCGGAGAGCAGATAATTCAGACAGGATGTTCCCGGGCAGTCCTTCAACGTAAAGGTGGCCGTGGCACTCCTGGAGCTCAACCCTCAGCGTCCTTCCAGACAGCAGGTGGCTCTTCTCCCTGGGCCTGTGTGACTCCCAGGTCCTCCCTCCCAGGCAGACGCCTCTTCCCTCCAGTGACACAATCCTGGAAAATGCCCAGGGATGCGACTTGGAAGGAAAGTACCCAGTGAATCTTGGGCATTTGCCTGGGGTGTCTCTTTGTCCCCTGAGCAGCTCTTGACATCCAGATACAAGGTCCTAGACCTCCTTTGATGCAGAAGCCAAGAGTCAAATAGATCTGGGGCCTTTCAGTGGCAGCATCCCTCCTGCAGCCCCACCATACTGGTCCCAGAAGGCGTCCCGGTACTCAGCCCTGAGGACACCTGCTTGGTGGAATTGGAGGTGACCCCAGGGCTGCCATTCAATCACAGAAGGCCCATGCATTAAAGACATCTGCCTGATGACACTTGAATTGAAGCCCCTGCAGTGGGGTGTCACATAGGACCCCAGGCTTCAGGCTACCGCCACTGTGCACACTCTTGGGCCTGCAGCTGGTCCCAAGTTTCCAGCTGTTTCTGACCAAAGCAAGGAAGGAGTAAGGGGCTCTAGCAGCAGCCCAGCTTCCTTCTCTCATTTCACAGGACACGGTGGTTTCCCTGCCTGTGAGCCGTTTCCTCTGGGCAGTCAGAGGCCACGGCCGGGAGGCTCCCACGTCCTGACCAGGAGACCCCTAGGGAGGAGATTCCTACCCTTTGTCCCACAGCTCAGGAGTCCATTCTCCATCCTGTGTCCCCATGTCAGCACTTGGGCGTCAGCCTGAAGTCTCCGGATGGGAGGCAGGAGTGCCAGAGGTTGAGTGTGAGGCCAAGCCTCGCCGCAGGGGTGGGACAAAAGGGGGAAGAGCAGCAGCTGAGGGAGGGGTTCCCACCAGTGCGGCCAGGCCCCCAGATCTCCCTGCCCAGGAAGCAGTTAGCACACATCCTCAGGGGGAGAAGCTGAGGCAGCATAGCCTCGGGCAGGGGACACCTTGTTCTCCCGGGACTGTCTGTGATCTGTCCCTCCATCTGTAAGGACTGTCTGTGATCTGTCCCTCTATCTTTTCTCTTCCTCCCGGGCACAGAGAAGCTGATGACTGTGAAACGCTTACTGGCTAGTGGAGATGGGCCAGAAAACAGCCATGAACAGCTCGGGTCTGTGTTGGAGAGGGCCTGGTCCAGGGAGTTCCGGCAGCAAGCCCTCCACTGCTGGGGAGCAGGGGCTGAAAGGGACTTGGAGGGCAAAGAGGTTGGACCCCAGCTCCTGGCCCTGTCAAGACAGGTGGGCCGCTAGGGAGGCCAAGGTGGTGAAGACTTGCCCCAGCTCACAAGGCTGTCAGACCGGCTCACATCAGCCAGGGCCTCACCCCGAATTCATAGAAAACAGCCGAGTATGCCAGATGGGAAGAAATTCCATCCTGGAAAGAGCACCAAGGAAGTGCCTGAAGCTAGTAATGCTTCCCTACTTCAAGGATACACAGTGCCATGGGCCCCGAGCTCTTAGCCCGAGACCTATGTGTGCCCTGCAGGGAGTGTGGGAACCACACATGCGTGCTGTCCATAGTTGACACCAGATCTGTCCGACGGGTCCATGGTTTTAAAAGGTCAAGCTCAAGGCCGTAATAGAAGAGCATGGGAAGCCAGAGCTGTACCCTGTCCCCTCTCCCGCCTCAGCCACCTTGGGGAGGGCACACGCCAGGCCCCAAAGGCCCCAGAGCTGTTAGGATGGTAGGGGTGCTTGTGTGAGTCAGAAAGCACGCAGGAAGTGCGCGCTCATTCCCTGCGGCCGCTCTTTCTCCCATCGCTTCTCAGGCGTGCGAGGGGTTTGTTCTGTCCGCTTCCGTCTGGCTGTGCACAGAGGCTGCGAGGCCAGCCCCTCTTCCTGTTCGGTCACTGCCTTCCTCTGCTCTCCAGGGCACAGCTCTGAGAACTTGCGGAGTGCAGAGCTGTGTCCCTTTAAGGTCGTTTGCCACCTTACCGCCACCCCACCCTCCCGTCCCTGTAAAGGCACTTTGGAAAGCCAGGGAGGCTGGGAGCCAAGCAAAGAGGAAACCGGTGGTGTTTGTAGGGAGCTAAGTGGCCCTGCCTTCCTGTCGGGTCTGTAAACTCGGAGGGTGCAGATTGAACGCAGCAGGAGCGGTAGGGAAGCCAGCCCATTACACGCCTGGATAGTTGCTGTGCTGGCCTAAAAGCGCCATAGGAATGGTCCCCAGGGCCACAGGCAGAGTTGTCCACAGGGGATTTTGCTCTCGCCTGGCCTAGCATGAACATCTCTGGCTCCAGCACAGAGCGGCAGGGGCAGAGGTGGTGGTCTCCCTCCCCCCACCACCCCACCCCGGCCTGCCCCTCTTCACTCCTGACCTTGGCAGAGCCCCGGGGCTGGGGAGAGGGCCACCTCTGGGGCAGTCAAGAGGGGAGCTGCCTGGGTGGGCGGCTCTGAGGGAAGCCTGTGGAAGGCTCCCTGTCTCCCTAACTTGTGTTTTGGTGATATGACACGAAAACAACCGGTTGGGTCCCCTGTGACTTGGCAACTTTTGTGCCTTCTCTGTGTGGCTCCACATGGCTGGGGCCCTGCCAGGCTCTGGGGAGAGGGGGTGGTGAGCCCCCTGGAGCAGGCCTGCAGTGGGCAGGCCCAGCAGGAGCAGGCAGGCTCTGGGCTGAGTCCGTCATTGGAGACGGGGCTGGACATCCTGCTGCACGAGAGGCAGGCCCCTGGGCCCCGCACCACAGCAGTGTGGTGATCTGGGACCAAAAGTCACCCCAGGACTGACGTTTGCCCCCAAAACCCAGTCTTCATGACCTTCCCTTCTGGCCACGGGGCCCATTCTTGGGATAAAGCAGCTCTTGTCAATGTGCCCTGCAGGGCTCGCTGGTCCCAGCTCTAAACACACGGGCAAAAATGAACGTTCTGATTCAGTTTCGTTGCTTATAGCCCGGCCTGGCGTGACCAAGTGCAGAAATAAATTCTAGAAGAAACGCGGGAAGCCATCCCTGGTAGTTTTGCCAATAGTAGCGGTGACTGTGATATGCTGAGCTCTCGTTTAGGACTGGGCACCGTTCTAAGCACTTCTCACGTCAGCTCACTGAACCCTCCCCGTGGATCAGCCCTTGACCCTTACGCCATCTCTGAGGAGGGCACTGCTGTCATTCCCACCTGGGCTGGGGGATCATGGCAGCGGTGGTGCTGGCCCGGGAGCCTGGCCTGAGAGCCTGCTCTCTTCACCTTCACACTCAGAAGACGGCAACACACGTGAACCCCACCCTGTCCAGCAGTGGTGGTGGTATCGGTGGTCCAGCTTCCTCCTCTGCGTGCTGGGCTGTGGCCTCAGCCTGGCAGTTTTGGGGGGTATCCCTCCTCTTCACAGCGACTTCAGGGACCCCATTCCAGCCTTAAGCCACTCAGCACCTCATTTCCTGCCCTTCTGCTGCCTCCCCCCTGGCCTGCCCTCTACTTCCTCCGGCCACACCAGACCATTTCCCGGCCCACACACCCTTTTCGGGCGGCGTAGAAGCACACGGGTGCTGGGGCAGCTCTGCCCTGCCTGTCTTGTGACCTTGGGCAAGTGTCCTGCCTCGGTGCCACCTCTCCTTCCTGTGTAGATCGGGTGATGGGCCCCTGGGGGGCTTTGTGAGCGCTTGCATGGAAGGGGGTAAGGTAAATGCCCTGTATGTGTAAAGTGCTGCCTTTGCTTCCATCCTTCTATGTTACAAGAGCTTACGTGTGCTCCAGGCCAGCTCAGATGGCTTCTCTTCCATACAGCTTTCTAGGATATCCCAGGCCAGACTCCTTTCTCACACTTTGTTCCTTCCACCAGTCACACTGTGGGGTTCGCATCTGTTTCCCCCCTGGCCGTGACCTCTTAGACCCCCTGAAAGTGCAGGTTATGCCAGCCTCAGCATCGCCTAGAGCTCATCAGAAATGCAGACGCTGAGGCCCACCCCGGAGTCAGAATCGCATTCTATCAGGATTGCTGGGTGACTTGTGTGCTCCTCAGTTTGAGAAGCACCAGCTCATACCGCAGGGGCCTGCTATACTCACCTCTGAACCCCCAGCGTCAGGCGCCCAGTAAGGGTCAGCACCCCTCTTTCAGAGTTTCTTAAATTGACAGAAGGAGCGGGTACCAGGACCAATCACCCAGTCCCCATTGTCGGGTCTGAAGCTCCCCTAGCACATCTGCCCAGGCCTTCACTTGTCCCCAGATGGAGAACCTGGCCCCCTTCAACCCAGGCCCCTTCCTGGTCTCTCCAGCGCCCCCTTGGCCCCAGCCCCTGCTCTCCCAGCAGGGGCAGCGCGGCCCCTCTCCACCGCCACATCAGCTGGAAGGTCCTCCCAGGCCCTGCCCTGGCCCATCAGCTTATCTCTTGCTCCGAACCAGGCAACTGGAAAGCCTCCTGGATTTGGGTGACTGCCCAGGGCAGAGGACTCCCCGGCTTTTCCACAGAAAAGAAAGTTTCTGCCCTTTGGATTGGGTCCCGAGGGTGCCGTTGCTGCAACATCTCAACCACCCTTTTGTCCACACAGCCATAGGGTTTGGGCCCTCTACTCGGTGGACTCCACATCCCCTGAGACCCTGCTTCCCGAGTGGCCGGGGCCTCCCTGTCTCCCAGCCCCTGTTCTGTGTGTAGGCTCTCCCTTCCCTGCTCGTCCCCCTCGGTTCCATACCAGCCTCCCAGTCACGCAGCCCGCTCTTCGGAGCACTTCCTGTGCCAGGCATGGCGTCACACTCCTAATCCCCGCGAGGTTCACAGATAGCTACCGGCCCAGAGAAGGTGTCACATCCTCGGGAGTGCCCTGCCAGTCAGCCACAGGACCTTCATCTGCGCCGGGTCCCCGGCCCTTCCCCCTCCTCTCAGGGCAGCGGAGCCAGATGCCCACTGGAGGTGCTGGCCAGGCATACGGCCCCAGCCCTCGGGGGAGGTAGCTGGGAGGGCTGGGAGCGGAGCGGGGACCCTGCTGGGCCCAGGCTGGGCGCCTGGTGTTTTTGCATCTGGTTTTGTTGAACTGTAACTCGCGTTGTGTATTGAGGCCAGAGCTATTTTTATCCTGACATGTGAGGCTCCTTCACGTCATAGCCGCAAAGCTCAATCCAAAACATCCCAGGGAAGGCTGTTTGTAAGACGTTCTGCAGATTCTCATGTCGCCACATCAGGTTTCACTTAGTAACATCTGCAGGGCTGGCTCCCTGGCCGCCCACGCCCCGGCCTGGTTTTGTATACAGGGTGCTCCCAGCAGTATCTGTTGGCCCCTCGGCCAGCCGGTGGTCACGTGAACATCCTGCCAGAGCCCACTCCTCTAAACCAGAAATGCCAGGCAGGCGGCACTGGGACTGGTCCTCTGCAGGAGTAGGGAATGGAAATCCCGCTCTTCTCAGCCCCTCAAAGGGCGCCTCCCTCCTGAGACCCGTGTCCAGGTTGCTCCCAGCCCTCTCCTCACTTCCCCACCTCCTGGGGCCCCGGCCAGAACAGCTCCCCGACCGTCCGCGGCAGGCCTGGAAAACCGTGCTATCAGCAGTGTCTCCTGAGTCGAAGCCTCCCAGCCCTGTCGTCCCAGCAGATCCTCATGTTGGAGGGCGGGCCCTGACTCCGGGCGCCGGGCCCCTCTCTGGCTCTGCCCTGTCCTAATGGGCCGGCAGCATGTAGCCCCGGGCCCCTCCCGAGGGAGAGCTGAGCTGAGTAGGCTTTTATGGGCTGCTGAGAAAGGAGGCCGATTCCCAGTCGAGCTTGTCAAGCACGCAGACGAGCGAGAGGCAGAGGCGGCCGGTGGAGGCACTGTGAGCTCCCCACGGGGAGGAGCAGGCTGCGGTTGGGCAGAAATTAGTTCAGTTGAGAGAGGCCTGTCATTCCCTGTAGTAACACCCCTGGAGCGGGTTTGTTCTCTCTGCACCCCATCTCCTCCTCCCGTGCCTGCAACCTTGCCTGGAAACATCTCACAGGTTCCACCTCAAGCCAGCTGGGCCAAAAGGGCTGGTGAGTCAGAAAAGTGGCCGGTGGGGCCAGTGGGAAACAGGCTGGGAAGGACCGAATAGGCCCTCACCCTGTCCGTGGTGAGCACTGAGATGCGCCCCATCCTTGCCCGGCCTACCTGGCCAGTGTTGCCCTTCCCCCCCAGCTTCCCAAGGCTCCCCGCCCTCTCCTGCAGAGGCTTCTCTCAAGGGCAGTGGCCCTGACCAGAGCCCATTCTGGTGGGTGGGAGCCTGAAGGGCCACCGGCCTCAGGCAGCTCCCCCGAAGCTCCCACCCTCCTAGTCTCAGCCTCAGGAAGGCGCCCGGCGCCCACTTCGGTTGCACCCGGCCTGCTGCTTCTCGTAGTGCTTAAGCGGAGCAGCGGAAGCTTTCTCAGTAACCACCGCACTGTGAGAATGGGAGGCACTCGACGTGGCTTCTCCCAGATGTGGCTCTGCCCCCTCCTGCCTCCTAAGGGCCTCAGCTCCAGGGGCCACCATGCGGGCCTGGACGTAGAGAGTGGATTGTGGGGCCCAGAGCGGGCTGTGGCTGAGGAGAGCGGCGACATGTGCGGAGCAGCCCCAGGCCTTCTCTTCTGCCGGTCTGTCAGCTGAGGGGTGGCCAGATCTCCCTCCCTGAATGTGGGGGGTGGGGGAGGGGTCCCAGGCGATCCCCTCTCCTCACAGCCTCCCTGCCCCCCAGCAGAGGACTGTGAACTCGTCCCAGATCTGACATTCCAGACTATCCCCAGCCCTCAGTCGTCCAGTCCGAGACTCGGAGAACGGGAACCATTTGCTTCATTCAGTGCTCTGGGTTATGGCACGTTTGCCAGGGATAGCAGCCCCGGTTTACCGAGGTCAGACTATTTAGGAAGCCCCAGGCCAGGTACGTTACATGTTTGTCTCGTTCAATGAGGGCTCTCATTGCCCCCACTTTGCAGATGAGAAAACTGAGACTTAGAGAGGGTAAGAGACTTGCAATTCTGGAGTTGCACAGCTAGTAAGCGGTTGAGTGGAGGTCTGATCTGAACCCAGGTCTGATGGACTCCCAAGCCAAGCTCTAAACACCATGTTTGATGCTTCCCACTGCCTCTGTAGGGACAGAACCACCCAGCACCTCTCCCCAGTGCCTGCCCAAGACACCCAGTCCCTGGAGACTGGAGACTGTGGCCGCAGGTGGGGAGGATTTTGTTTTGGTCAGTCCCCATTTTGGTCCCTTTGTCCTTTGGAACCTAAGCCTGGAAAAGGGGTGGGACAGAGGTGTACGTACAGAAGCTAGAAGGGGACAGGGACATAAGGAGTCATCATGAACAAGCACCCAAGAGAATGCTGCAGGCAGCTGGGCTCCAGTCCACACACACCTCCACTGGGGGGCGTGGGGGGAGCCTCTGCCCTCCGGCCAGGCCACCATGGGGGCGGCAGAATACATATCCTCAAGTGTGGGGAGGGGGACAAGGGGCTGAGAGGCAGCCAGGCTGCCTCAGCAGCTGTATCTGCAGCCACCTCTTTGGAGATCAGCCCCAGCTGGGCCTGGGGTAACTTGATCTGTGAGAATGTGACACTTGATTCTGCAAACAGCCCCTCTGGGCAGGGAGCAGAGACTGTTTGCCATTCCAGAGTCACTCAGGACTGCCTGGGCCAGGCTCTTCTGGACAGGGACCCAGAACAACACACTGCAAACAACAAGAAATTCAATGAGGCCTGTCCTTGAACTGGCTTCTCGCCCCGTGCACAGTTCACAGGAGCTGTAAAAGAGGTTCAGGAGAGAGGACAGTATTTTGAAGGTGTGGCTCCTGGTAAGGAATCCTCATAGAGTAATTCACAGCCAGGAAAAACAAAACAGGAAACACCTTTTCCAGTTCCCAGCCACTTCCCCGTAAGGACCACACGAGGATGTAAGGAAGACTGAGTTCAGCAAAACGACAGAACTCCTGGGACAAGGTTTTACTGCTGCTTCCTGGCATCTGATGAAGTCAGCCTGTAGGGGCTCCTCTGTAAGGCTCACTTGTAGTGCTCTGGGCGACGCTTCCACACGTTCCTGTTTTATGCTCTAGGCTGATGCTTCTGGGAGCTGATACTCCTTGCACAGCCAAGCTTGATTCCCAGAGACCCCCCACGCTGCCTGTTTCACTAAATCGTACCCTTTAAAAGAGTGAACTTTATGGTATATGAATTATATCTAAGTTAAGCTGTTATTTTTTTAAAAAAATCAGATGTCCTGTTAATGCCTCAGGCAGATGGAATGAGGAGTCCTAGCATCACTGACAGCTCTTTCCAGCAGTGCTGTTGAGGTCATCATGTGTTAGAAAGGAAGGACGGGGGGAGATCCCAAGGGGCGTATGAACAGACACTACGTTGGGATCACCCCGGCATTGTGTCAGCCCCGCCCTCGTCCCCTCCGCGCTGGAGGCCTTACATAGGGGACCATGTGCAGGGCTGGGGCTGGGACGGGGTTGCAGGAACAGTGTGGTGACGGCTGTATCTGGCTTTCAGTATATTTTCAGCTGGTACACATAAGAGGGAGACCTCGAGTGTGCTTCTGGTTGTAAAGCCAGCTCAGGGTCTTCAAAGTACTACTCTAAAAGAGCGTCTTTGCCTGAAGATGAGGAAGAATCTCTGATTTCAAAACATTGGGTGCAGATGGAAACGCTCGGTCACATTCTGTCGGTGTGTGCTGTCTTCACCCTGGTGGCTGTGTGCATAATTGACTTATTCTTAAGCAGCGGCGGGAAGGGAGTATGGCTTCTGCCTCGCAGGCTTCATGGACCATTGAGGTTGTGTGTCTGCCTTCTCTCTTTCCTCTCTTTGACTTGCCATTTGCTCTTAACCAGTCAAACAAAGCCCAAGTGTATTTTATTTATTAGGATAATGAGTAAAAAAAAAATTTTTTTTTCCAGAAATTTCCGGCACCTAGCAGCAGGTCTCACACGTAGGAGATATTCACTAAGTGATGGAGGGTCAGCTGGAGGGGTGGACAGGGAAGTGGGTGCTTTTTGCAGTAAGCGGAGTTGTATCAGCTTGCGCACACTTGTTTGGTCCTGGCTTTTTTGCTGCCATCGTGGCCCTTGATTGAAGGTGCTCCCTCATCCTGTTACACAGAGACTCTTCCCCCACCTTTCTGGCGTTGATAATTGTTTGCATTCTGTGGACGCGTAGAATAAATCCCGGCTCTGTCCCTTTCTCTATAGGTACCAAAGGCTTGGAGTGTTCTCCTTCGACTCCGACCATGAACTCCTACTTTTACAAGTTCATGATCAACCTTCTCAAGAGGTTCAGCAGCGAACGGAAGCTTCTGGAGGTCAGAGGCGGCTTCATCATCAGGTTAGCCTCCGCGTACCTTCTGTGGTTCCACAGCCTCGGCTTTTCATTCTCCTACCATACAAGGGGTCAGGGCAACCATTTTCGCTTCCACTCCTCTCTCCTCCTTTTCCTGACCTTTGAGCTCTTAAAAGAAACAAAGAAGGTTCCCCCTTCACACCAGGTTGCTGGTGCTACTGACATGGGTTAGGTCGATGTCACCATTTTTTGAACAAATGAATTCGTTTTTCACTTGTTGAGACAGCTTTCCTTGAGGCTAAGTATCCTCTCATTGAACACTCTTGTGGGAGTCTTCAGGGAGAAAAGGAGGTGAGCCAGACAGAACATGAACCTGGCTGCGCTGGGTGCCCAGCTGTCAGCACACTGTTGGGCCACAGCTGGGTGGCAGCAGTGGCTCTGGCGGAGCCAGGTTCTTGTGCTGTGTGAGCCCAGCCCCGGACAGTCCCAGGGCACCAGCCCCAGTCCCTGGAGGCCTCCAGAACTGTCACCGCCAGCAGTATGGCCAGGTCTGGCCCTTTGCCTCTTGCTTGGCTCCAAGGAGCAGGGTCACCAGGAGAGTGACCTTAGGCCAACAGAAACCTAGAGGGGACACAGATTTCTCCAGGCTCCCCAGAAAGCCAGGCAGAGGAGTTTTCCAGAATACTCTGAGTGACCCTAGATACTCTACAGCAGTGGTTCTTGGCCCTGACTGCACGTTAGGTCACCAAGGAGGCTTGAAAAAGAAGGTGATGGCTGGGCTCCACCCTGACCAGTGAAATCAGGACCTCTGGGGCAACGGAGGTTAGTAAAGCCATCCAGGGTGCTCAGGGCGCGGACTAATGTCCCAGGAGTTGGGGGGCTCCTGATCAGGGCCATCTGGGGGTCGGGGACTTGAAGGAGAATTCCAGGGGGAGGGTCCACCCTGCACAGAAGCTTCAAGGCAGGAAGGAGGTTGGAGAGTTCATTTTGCTGTAAACCAGAAGGCGAGGGGAGAGGGGCTCAGCCGTGCGAGCTGGACTAAGGACTGGGGCCCTTACCCAGAGGTCAGCGGGAAGCCGCTGAATGGGCTTGAGCAGGGGAATGGTGTGACCGGTTTGCTGCTTTTTTATATATATATAAATTTATTTATTAATTTCTATTTTTGGCTGCGTTGGGTCTTCGTTGCCGTGTGCGGGCTTCTCATTGCAGTGGCCTCTCTTGCTGCAGAGCGCGGCCTCTAGGCGCGTGGGCTTCAGTAGTTGTGGCTCGCAGGCTCTAGAGCGCAGCCCCAGTAGTTGTGGTGCACAGGCTTAGTTGCTCCGCGGCATGTGCGATCTTCCTGGACCAGGGCTTGAACCCTTGTCCCCTGCATCGGCAGGCGGATTCTCAACCACTGCGCCACCAAGAAAGCCCCAGATTGCTGTTTTTACAGATTACTGTGCTGCTGGGAGAGAATGGGTGGATGTGTGGGAGACCGGCTGGGAGGCTGTTGTCCAAGGTGGCAGCTTGGTAGCGGGATGGGAAGAAGCAGTGCAGTGCGATGCAAGAATTAGTAAGAAGTGTGTTGATTGGTGATGAATTGCATGAGGGAGGGAGAGAGGAGAGAGGGAGTTGGGGGGGACGGCCAAGACTGTGGTGTGAGCAGCAGGGTAGATAGTGGTAGCTGTCCCTGAGGTGGGAGCCCCGGAAGAGCAGCTGGGAGGGAAGGGTTTCAAATAGCTTTGGGAACGTAAAAGGAGAGACATTGAAGACATCGCTATGTCTGCCTCTGAAAGGAGGGATCTAGGCCCACGATACAAATCTGGAGGTTGACGGCAGTTATTCATTCATTCACTCTCTTATCCATTCATTCAACAGGTATTTACTGAACACTGTGCGGGGTTCCATTCTAGATAATTTTACCTTGTGGATTTCATTCCTAGGGACTAAGAATGGTTGGTGTTCAGAGCGAAGGAAGGCTGCCTGGAGCCGGGTCCTTCAGAGTTCCAGTGTGTAATAGTTGGGTCTGGAGAAGCCGGGAGAGGAGGCTGAGAAGAAGGACCCAAGAGGTAGAAAGAAGCAGAGGAAAGAGGCGGATAGCGGGAGGCAGCGAGGGGAGAGGAGGCCGGAAGAGGGCCGGCTGGAAGGCGTTGGGGAGTCTGCTGAGCGCGGGGCGAGCTGAAGGAATGGGGGACAAGGAAATGGGGGGAGCAGGCCCAGGGCTTGCCTGTGTGGCGCCGGTGGGTGGAGGAGCCTCAGGGCCCCAGCTCCGGGCAGAGGGTGGCATTGAGGCCTCCCTGGGGAACAGGCCAAAGGGTAGAGTCTCAGGAGGGGGCAGGCCTGCCTGGTCAGAAGGACAAACGGCAGGACCACACGTCCCTGCCCATCAGGAGGAAGGGGCTTCTGAAGGTCTAGACCACCCACAGGCGTCCCGGTGGTGGTGGGGTGGTGTCGCCACCCTCTGCCCTCCTGAGCTCTCGCAGAGCGGGGTTTCTCAGCGTCGGCACTGGTGGCATTGGGGGCCGGGGAATTCTTTGTGGCAGCGGCTGCCCCGTGCGCTGTAGGGTGTGGAGCAGCGTCTCCAGCCTCGACCCGCTGGATGCCAGTGGCACCGTCACCCACCCAACTGGGACAATCAAAAATGTCTCCAGACAGTGCCAAAGGTCCCCTGGGGGGCAGAATCGTCCCGGGTGACGACCACGGTTACAGAGCGACAGAAATGGATTCTTACCGTCACTTGCCAAAAGAGGAAGGTTTCCATGGTTTTTTTTTTCACATCAAGTTGGATGGTTGGGTCTTGAAGAGACCCCCTACCAGGAAAATGACGGACTCTTCCCACACGAGTGGCAGTTAGCTTCGTGCGGCTTTCGAAATTGTAGAGGTGTCAGCTCTTTTGATGAGCCCTCCTTGCCTGGAAGACTTTCAGGAAACCAGTGGAGAGAAAGGCCTTTGAAAATGGAATTTGTAGCTAGTTTCCTCTCTGGAGAACTGCGCTGTAATGGGTTTTTCCATCCTCTGTCAGCCTCACGTGCCCTGTCAGGGGCCTGGGGAGAGGATGCTCGGGGAGTCGGGACTATCCCCAGACAGCACCAGGCAGAAGTGCGGGCAGCGTGGGCGCGCATGGGTGTGTGTGAGTGTGCGCGGGTGCTCTCCCCACCCGCTAGGGCCGAGGCTCCGTGGAGCTGGGGCCACGTTCCCGTTCACAGCCTCTAGGACAGTGAGGCTTCGCTTGCTTTGCAGTGTCTCCCAGGCATCCTAGGCTGATGAGAATCCTCATTTTGCAGGAGGGAATTGAGAGGAAGCCGCGTGCCTGCCTGGCTCCGTTGGAGCTGGGCTGCAGACCGCTGCACTCTGCTAATTTCACAGCTGCCCCTCTGTCCCTTCTGTGAGAGAGTGTCGAGCCAGGTGCCTTGAGGAGCCCTGCACGGCCTGCAGACCAGGACCACCTGGCGCCCAGCTCCTCAGAGGGTCCTCCCTCCTCATCCCTCTGGGGCTCAGTATCCAGCATGGCAGTCACTCGCTGTTCCAGGGCGCACACTCCCCGTGCACCACACTGGGGCCTCAGTGGGCATGGCACCTGGCCTCCAGGGCACGTGTCACTCCCACCTCGCACAGCCACAGAGGTCTCCTAGCCCTGGGCAAAGGACCCGGTGGGCTGGACAGAAGGAACCTGTGACTGGGCCCCTCACCTTTGTTGTCCCTCCTAGCCGTTCGCTTCATTTGTCCAGCCTGCCGTTCCCCCTGAAGCAGCACCAGCCCCTGTCATTCCGAGCTACAGCTTCCTCTGGGCCACACCAGCTCTGTGGGGCGGCTACCTGCTAAGCCAGCGTGCCACGCCACCCAGTCTGGGTTCTCAGGGTGAGCACAGCCCAGTATCCGACGTGGAGGAGGCCTTGAAGACGTGTGCCTTTCTCCTTCCCGTGGCCAGACGGGCCAAGGCCCTTCAGCAGAGTTTCACTGGGGCCCAGCCCTCGGAGTGTCAGCCTGCCCACCTGCCTTTCGTTTCATTTCCTTATTTTCTGCTGGTGGCTTTAAAGAGGAGCCTAATAGTGATACATGCAGGCTGAGAAGAAGCCACAGGCCTGATAAGAAACACAGTAAATGAAAAACTTTAAAAAAAAGAGAGCGAGAAGCAGGGACTTCCCTGGCGGTCCAGTGGTTAAGACTCCATGCTTCCACTGCAGGGGTCATGGGTTTAATCCCTGGTCGGGGAACTAAGCTCCCTCATGCCGTGTGGCGCAGCCAAAAGAATTTAGAAAAGAAAAAAACCCACAGTAAATGATTCTTAACCCCCTTCTTCTGGTGTTAAGCCAGCTATGATTTGCTCCTCTCAACCCCCAAGACTGAGCAGGGAAAGGAAAGAGATTCTTCTGGCAAACAAGTGAAGAGCCATTGTTTCTGTAGTAGTGTGTTTAGCTCAGGGTCCAGGAACCGCTACTGTCTATAGAAGGACAAAGGCATCCAGACTTCTTGAGGACAAACATCTGGTGGGGGGTCTTGGCCTTGAGGAAGATGCATGACTCTCCTCAGGCCCTGGGGTGTTTCCCCCAACTCGGCTTTCCCAGGCTGCACCTCCGTGGGGCGTGGGAGTAGGGCCCCAAACTCCAGCCAGGCCCCTGGGTGGGTTGGACATCCTCTCTGTGTCCATGTGGCCTCGCTATCTGGTGGATGTAACAGTTGAGAGGCATGTTGAGTTTGGGGAAGTCAGTGACTCCAAAACCTCGTCTCAGCCAGACTTGCTGTGACCCACTCCAGGCCCAGGCCCTTCTCCCGGCTGCAGGGACTGAGGGAGGGAAGAGAGGGACATGAGCAGATGCCACCCCAGCCCTGCCCACACCCACGCCCCCTCCCCAAGGCTCCACAGGAGTCGGGCAGATGCCACAGGCACTCAGGAGCTGGATTAAGAGGGGAGCTTCTCGAGTCAAACAGCCTTGGGTTCGAATCCCAGTTCCTCTAGTTTTTAACTCTGTGACCTGTTTCCAAGCCCGTTTTGCTTTGACTATAAGACGAAGATAATTGTGCCTGCCCTGTCGTTTTGCGGAGAGGGTTACATAAGCCTGCGTGTTACAGCGCTCCGCACGGCTTGGTCCAGGGGAGCTCGCTGTTCTGCCTCATGATGCGGTCTCGGCCTTCCACAGTGGTCTGTGGGGAGGGGAAACCAGACCCGGGAGGGGGTGAAAGAATTGAACCTTCTGTGCCGAGAGCTGGCTCCTGAGCGCCAGGCCTGCTGCGCCGACACCCAGGGCGCCCACCAGCGGCCTGGCCCTGACACCGCTAAAACAACTCGGCCCTAAGTGGGTGTTCGTGTACATTTCCCTCCTCTGGCCTCTCCCTGCTCCCCCCACCCCGCCCGCCACCGCCAGTGCAGACAGAACAAGCACAGAGCTTGTTTTCCCACGAACCGCTCCACTATACTCAGTAGAAAAGGAGAGGAGGGAGAAAACGCAGCCTCTTTGATAGGCTGTGATATGAGCTCCAGCGCAACCCAACAGCTGTGATCTTCACAAGGCCTGCTTCTGTGCTGGGAGGCCAGCGAGGCTGAGGACGCTCACGCTGCCGGCCAGCGCGGCCTTCCGACCAGCCGTCCTTCGGCTTCATCAGCTGCGCCTTTCCCCCTCCCCTTCCTCCCTGCTGCCTCGCAAAGAGGGCTTGCCAGAGAATGCTTTCTTTTCAACGAGTGACTGTGCTGTGAACTCGAGGGCTCCAGCCCCATCCAGCCCTGTCCATGGTGGCCGAGCACCCTCCCCGGAGAAAGGAAGCCCCCAAGATGAGGTGCAGGTGGGGGTCCAAGTGAGAGACGGGGCAGCCGTCACGAGGACCCCGAGAGCCCCACGATAAGGTTTCTGGTCCTTCTGGTCCCCTCTTGCCTCTGACACAGGCCTGGCAGCCTCTCCAGTTCAGCCAAGAGCCAGAGTCCCTAACATGTACCCCAGCTACGCCTGCCCTCCCCTCCCCCAGTGCCCCGGCTTTGCATGACAGCCCTGTGTTGGGGGGCAGGCGAGTGAGGTGGGTGGTGGGGCTAGGAAGCCCCCGGACTTGTTTTGAATTGCAGGGTGGGAGGGGGGCACAGTGGCTCAAGAGAAGAAGCTCTCTTTCATGCCCTAATTGGGAAATTCCACTTTGCTGTCCTTGTCCGTTCCTTGGCAGGGGGTCAAACGGCCTCTGCGGCTAGGGCAGCGCACACCACAGATCCTTGCCGACCCCAGCTCCGCCCCCCTCGGTCTCTGTATCCACCGGGCCTCTGGAGTTCATTTGCATCGGGGGCACCCCCTTTCCCCTGTCTCTGCGTGCCACCTTACCTGCCAGGGGGCATCGGTTGGGTCCCCAAAAGCCCATTGTGCTGATGCTAATGAAAGATGAATTGAGTGAAGTGGCAAGACCCAGATCCCTGTTCAAATGGCATTTTAGAAAAGCAGCTTCGCTTCTGGACCCCAGCCTGCGGAGAGCGCTGCTGAGAGGCCCGCTCGACTGTCTTCCTCTCGCCCCTTTAATGGATTGCGTTCATTTGCTCAGAATAAAAACAAATCGCTGTGACAAACACGCACCAACCTAAGTCTGTCTGTGGAAACAGGCCCTGATCCCCCTCCCCAGAATGCAGGCGGATTTGGGTCTTTCATCAGTTGTAGCCGTGTTGACTGGGGTCCCCAGCTGAGGGCAAGGAGACAGAACATTGAACAGGGCTGGAGGGTTGCTTCGAGGAATTTCTTACTTCCCTCTCAGAAGAAGCGTCTCTTCCTGTTAGCTTTAAGTCAGTCTGCCCAGTTCCTTGTGTGAATCTCGTGGAGCCTTCCCCAGTCATTCTTCTCCAGGGGCCAAGGTGCTTTTGTTGAGACGCAGGACAGCAAAGGGAGTGAGTGGCAGAAGCTGCTTTGCACAACCAGCTCTTGGCTCTGATCTCCGAATTGGGACAACGCTGAGGACCTGTGAGTGGCAGGGCGGCCCCATCTGACATGCCAGAGAAGATTGCCTGCAAGAAAGCCCTGCCCTCAAACGTGAAAAGGTGTCCCTGGGAGGTACAAAGTGCAGGCAGCCCAGAGAACCCAGCCCGGCCCTTGTCCATTGTCCCCTAATGCACGGCAAAGTGCCAACACCCCAGCACCTCATAGAACCATCCGTGACCCGGGGGTGGCAGGGAGGGCTGGGGACAGCCAGTGGCTTTGCTCTGTCTCCTGCAGGCAGTCCCCCTGCTGTCCCTGTAGAGCCCACTGTCATACACACTGGCGCTCCCTGCAAGAACGGATGTATTTTCTTCTGGAATATGGAAACCACATGCGATAAGCCTTGCTAGGCCAGGCTGGGATTAACTAGGTGCAGCCGGGGTGGGGGGGGAGGAGAGGAAGTGCTGGCCAGAGGGAGCCCCGTGCAGCGTGCTCTGGAAGTCTGGGGAGCTTTAGAGGGAAGTGGCCCCACGTTTCAAGGGTCCTCCTGGATCCCTTGTGGGCGGAGGGCTGCTGATGGAAGCAGGGGCTGGAAGGAGGCCAGGGATCCACTCGCTTCGAGCCGGGCTCGTGGGAGGTTAGGGGTCACAGGTGAACTGGGCACGGGGAGGCCAGGTGACCCACAGAGCCAGCCGTTTGCCCCCACGTCCAGGAGCATCTGTGGTGGGGGAGGACTCGGGAGCCATCCCGCACCTGCTGCATGGGAGGCCTTAAAAGGCCCCCAAAGACTCATCACATGGGTGGTGGCACCTGCGGGGCCCTTTCCAGCCTCCAGTTAAAAGCACTTTCTTTGCAGTCTATACACCTGAGACGCCCAGCTCCCCAGCCCCGTTGCCAGGGGCTGAGAGCTTGACAGTGAATTTCTTTCTGAAGCTCTAGAGGTTATGGAATCTGCAGTTGTCTCTGGACCTGTTTATACTTTACCTAAGGATGCCAGGAAACTAGCAAAGCTTTGACCTTGGTAAGTCAGACAGCGCGGTTAATTAGCAAGTAGCTGCTGGAATCGTAATGTAGCAACTTAAAATATCGGCAGGTTTGGAATTGGCCCCTAGAGGTCACTTCCATCCTCCTGCCTCCTTGGAGTTGGGCTGCATCCGAGCCAGGAGAGATAAATGGGCGTCCTTAGCTTAAAAGTGCTTTTAAACTCCTGGAACAGCAGTTGCAGAAATGTGTCCTGTTTGTCCATGGTAGAACGTGGTTCTCAGGAAGCTCTTTATTTCATCCTTTTAACCCAACCTTTTCACCGTGGGTGCCCTGGGAGGGTCCTCCCCCCTCTCTCCCCACAAGGGTATTCATTTAGCAGGTGGCCACAAAGATCACAGACACACGTGCACCCACTTCCCACCGCCACCCCCATCATCAGAAAAATAACACAGAAGGGTTTCCATCACATGCGGTTTGTGAAAGGCCGTCAGACCAGCTGCCCCTTCCACATAGAAGGAGAGTTTCCGTCTCTGAGCACGTGTGATGGTGACACCTTGCAGGGGCCCTGGCCTGGGGGGACCTTGGCGCTGAATTCAGCCTCAGACGGTGAGCACAAGCCCACGTGAAGTAGCGTACAGCCTGTGGGGAAGGGTGCTTTGTAACCCGGGCTGTGAGGGCCCACCGAAGAGGCTCTTGGGACCTAAAGTGGATAATGGAACTCTCTTTACAAGTATGCGGCCTCAGCTCCCAGGAGAGCATGGGCTTTGGGTCTGTTGCTGTCATCCTAAAATCTTTCAGTGTCTCTGTAGCAGCAGCGCATGTGCCCCCAGCTCCCTCACCCCACGTCTTAGGACATCTCCATGGGGGTGCTGTGTACCATCTAGAGATCCCAGAGCTGAGGTTCTTGGTTGTCTTCCAGACTGGGTGCTGGAGGCCATTTGGGAAAACTGCCCAGTTTCCAGTCTGGACTTGCTTTTCCTCAGCCTCATTGGAAAGAAGCTATGTTCTCTTGTGGCGCCTCCCTTTTGCCCGGAGTCATTGACCCACAGAAAATCCCCACCAAGACCCGTCCTGACGTGGCCTCCTCCTCGTCGTCCTCTCCCGGGGCTCTCCTCCTACTGCCTGTCACCTCTCAGAAGTGAAACACCGAGTAAATCTGCGGATCCTTCCCTGTCTTCCTTCTAGGTCCCGGGCCCTCCAGACTCCTGCCTGGCCATCATCCTGGCCCATTTCTGGTCTATATTTAGATTACATAATCTCATTGGAACTGCCTGGCACTTGGACAGTGACTGTCTTTCTTGGTCTAAATCTCTGTTTTGACCCTTGCTCGAGAGGACAAGTCTCCCCCCACCCCCAGATCATTTGTTTTTCCTTCTGGTTTATCACAGTTGCTCACATCACCCACATTGGCCTCTCTCTCTCTCTGGAGCTGAGCTGAGATGGATTTCAAGTGCAATCCTGAGTCATCTCTCATTTTTCTCTAGTCCTCTGTCGAGCATCCCGTGCTGTCTGTTTCGAGCCTTGCCTCTCCCTCTTTCCTTTCAGAAGCTGCTTTCCTAAGCGTGAAGTTTTGCATCTCTTTCTCCGTTTCCACCGGCCGCACCCCCTGCCCGGGCCGCGGTCACAGTCACGCGCCCCAGTGCCAGCTCTCACATGTGACCCGTTTCCCGAACGTGGGGCCATCTGAGCCTCCTTGTTTTGCTCCCCCAGAGAGCTGCTACTTTAGCCTAATAATGGCGCTCGTGTCTCCACTTCTCAGCCTTGTCATCGGTAAACTCGTGGCCTCTTGTGTCCCCAGAAGGTCTGACTTGTTTTCTGCACCGTTTTGCCATCTCTTTGGCAAAACCCTCTCTTTCTTAACCACGTAAGCGTAACACTTTTTGCTTCAGCGCCCCAGATCTATCTTTTCCTTCTCCTGATCAGGCCACCATGGCAGCCTTTCCTCCCTCCATGCCTCAATTTCCACAACGCCTTTTTTGAATCTAAATTTTACATTAACAACATAGTATATAAAAGTACGCAAATCGTAAGTGTACTACAGTTTGGTTAGCTTTCACTAATTGTCTACATCCGTGTAACGAGCACTCAGATCAAGAAGTAGAGGGCTTCCCTGGTGGCGCAGTGGTTGGGAGTCCGCCTGCCGATGCAGGGCACGCGGGTTCGTGCCCCGGTCCGGGAAGATCCCACATGCTGCGGGGTGGCTGGGCCCGTGAGCCATGGCCGCTGGGCCTGTGCGTCCGGAGCCTGTGTTCCACAACGGGAGAGGCCACAACAGTGAGAGGCCCGCGTACCGTAAAAAAAAAAAAAAAAAAGTAGAGCGTTTCCAGCGCCCAAAGGTGCCTTTCATGTTTCTTCCCAGTTACTACCCCTACCCTCCTCCCCAAGGTAGCCACTGGCCTGAATTCTAACGCTGTACATTCGTTTACCTGGGTTTTTGTTTTGATTTTGGGTTTTGGGTTTGGGGGGGTTTTTTGTTAATCTGGTTTTTTGAACTTCATATAAATGGAATCGCGTAGTTTGTGCTCTTTTACACACTGTAAACTTTCTTTTGACCCACCTCGTGTTTGTGAGGTTCGCTTGTGTCCCACGTAGCAGTGGTTCACGTTTCTGTCAAGTCCCCACTGCGTGAAGATGCCGTGGCTCATTCACACATTCTGCTAGTGATGGGCATTTGGGTGATTTTCAGTTTGGCACTATTGTGAATAATGCTGCCATGAGCATCCCTTCACATGTCTTCTGGTGAACATACATGTACGTTTCTCTCAGATAATACCTAGGGATTGCTGGATCAGGGACCATATATGTGTTTAGCTTTGATAGATATTGTCTGAGCTGCACCAATTTCCACTCCCATCCATGGTGAGAGAGTTCCCATTGCTCACATCCTCACCAGCACTTGATATCATCCATCTTTGATTTTAGCCTTTCCTGTAGGTGTATGGTGGTATCACCTGTTGTTTTAATTTGCATTTCCCTGAAGACTAACAAAGTCAAAGAACTTCTCATCACTTTTTGCCTTTTGGGTATCCTCTTTTGCAATGAGCCTGTTCCAGTCATTTCCGCATTGGGTTTTTGGTGCCTTTCTTATTGATTTGTGGAAGTTCTTTATATATTCTGGATGCAAGTCTTTCTCCAATGTGTGTACTATAATTATCTCCTCCTACCCCGTGGCATGCCTTATCACCCTTTTAAAAGTATCTCTTGTTGAACAGAAGTTCTTTATTTTTAATGTAGTCCAGGTGACCAGTTTTTCTTCTCAGCATGTTTTATGGTTTGTGCTGCTTTTTTCAGGGGATTAGGAGCTCATGAAACTACCCATAAAGCTGCCTGTTTCTGGTAAGCACTCCTAGTGAGCTGAACACTGAGTACAGTCCGCCTAAAAAGGTATTATATCTTCACTCTGGACGGGGTCTTGGAGGCCACCTAGTCCAGCCTGCTTATGCAAAGATTCCCACTCCCTCTCCATCCCCCCACCCAGCTAAATCCCAGGGGCTTCTGGTGCAGCCAGGCCAGTGGAGGTCTGCAGCCTGGAGTTGGGAACCGCTTATCTAACTATGGTGGTCAGCAGGAGGTGGGAACCCAGGTCAAAGGCACCAGTACGAGCAAGGGGGCTTGACCAGCCCGTGTAGCCAGACCAAGGCGGACGGCTGCAAGGCCCAGGAGCCCAGCATCTTCCTGTGGTGCCGTCCGTCTTCTTGGCCTCTGTTTCAGGTCAGCCTCACTGCTTTGGTCTCTTCCAGTGGCAGAGACGCGTTCGCCATATCACATGGCCATCATGCCCCAGCTGTCTGTGCTCCGGGGGAGCTCTGGTTGGTTCCCACGGGGTCATGTGTCCCCTGTGGTAGGGGAGGCGGGGGCAGGGTGCTGCAAGCAGCAGCCCTGACAGAACCCCAAGTGGAGTGGGGAGCGGCAGCTCTTCAGAGGAAAGGGGCTCCCACGGGGCAGCTTTCCTGAGCAGTTTTCTCGTGTGAAAAATGGGGACACTCACCATCGTGATCTGCTGATCCTCGGGAAGTTAAATGATGTTACAAAAAAGTACTCAGAAGAGTGTCTTGCACCTGGTAACTGTGCAGGAGGTGTCCCGGTAGTGACTGTAACAGTCATTGTGAAGAGAAGCATCCACCCTCTCTCTGTGCATGTCAGAGTCAGGGAGCCCGCGGGCGGGTGGGCTGGCGGTCCCAGAGCTGGCCTGGCCCCCGTTCACCCCCTTCCCAGGCCCTTGCCGCTCGCTGCCTCAGGCTCAGCTCCTGGTAAGCAGATGTTCTGGGGTTGACTGTCACTTTCTCTTGTTTTCTAGGGAAGAGTAAGAGAGAAAGCCATTGAGCAAACTAAGACTTGCCCCCAGGTGTCCCCCCTTCCTCTGCCCTTCACCCCCCCACCGCCCCCCACCGAGACCCCACCCTGTTCAAAGCTGCCCAGTCAGGACTCTTGAGCGCGTGTGACAGAAAACCAATTCTCACGGTTCTGTTGAAAAAAACGAAGGTGCTGTGTAGCCAGGGACCAGGATTGGCAACTCCGCAGCTAGCACCCTCCTGGCGTCCTCAGGCCTCCGTCTCACCTGCTTGCCTCCACAGCAGGCTCTCCTCCCTCCTCTGTCAGCCCCGTGCCCCGCAGGCCGTCTGTCCCGTGACAGGACAGCCACCTCAGCTCTCAGCTCACTCCTCACCCTTAGCAGCCAGCCTTCAGCCGCGGGGCTGTCCTTGAGTCTCACTGGACCCGTCACTGTGCCCTGACTGTTCAGGATGGGATTGTGTGCCCACCCTCCCGCGCAGGAGGAGGAGACGTTGTTCGTGGGAAACTGGATCTGGAACCAGAATCCCAGGCTGTGGACACCACGGAGGCAGACGCAACCAGCGCCCGCCCTGTGGTCAGGTTCAGTGCTGCCCGAAAAGGGGTGCGAAGCAGGCCCCACTGAGGGCCCACCATGGCAGCAGTGGAAGGAGAGACACTCCCTCTCCACTCTCCCAGCAGCCAGATTCTCCAGGAAGGAGGGCAGGGGGAGGGTGGAGCTGTGTGTGTGCCCCAGTGACCTTCCCAGAGACCACCGCGCAGGCAGGTGGGGAGCAGGGTGGCCTCTGAGGAATTAGGCCTCCAGCTGACTCCTTCTCTAGGGCTTCCTTCCATTTGCAACACTGCACCTTGCCAGAGACTAGAAGTTGTCTGCTGTGTCATTGTGTGTGGAGCTGGGGGTTAGACTCAGACCCAGCCCCTCCCAGGACGGCCACTCGTGCCCACACATGTGCTCCCAGAATGGTAGCCCCAGGCCATGATTGAAGAGAGACCAGGAGAGTCTCGGTCTGGAGTTTAGGCTCAGTTCAGAGTGACCAGAAGGGACCTTAAGTGTCAGCTGAGGTCTTTCACACAGGAGGGAACCGAGGCTCTGATTTTCCCAGTAAATATTTTCCTCGCGCTGCCCCGTGCCCCGCCTGGGCTAGGCCGACGCAGGACCAGCCACCACAGTCCACACGCGGGGCACTCAGGTGTGGCAGGAGCACGGGGTGGGGGGGTGGGGGGGCAAGGAAGAGCTCAGGCTAACCCAGACGGGGGACAGGGGTCAAAGGTTCACTCCCCCTGGTTCATTCCGTGGCGGTTCCTGGAGCACCCGCGGTGTGCCAGGCCCCGCGCCAGCCCTGGGCACACACATAACCGAGAGCCGGTTCCTGCCTTCACCGAGGTGGCAGTCCGGTGGCATAGGCAGACAGATGACAAGTGACTAAGAAATGTGTGCCCCGGTGTTGTGATTCCTGCTCTGGAGGAACTGCAGGGGCGGGGGTGTCCTCAGGTTCGGGCCTGTGGGCCGGGGGGTGCCCGTAGCTTCAGCAGAACCAAGGAGCTGTGACCTGGATCTGATGTTTTCTCAGAGCATAAAGGTGCCCTAGTTTTCCCTCTCCTCAGGCTCAGCTGAAGCTACGCCAAGCATTGGCTGTTAAAGGCTGCCTGAGATGTGGTTTGGAGCCAGAAATCTATAGAGCCAGTGCATTTGTGACCTTGTTGAAAATGCTTACTGAGGAAAATCGGGGTGTGGGGGGTAGGATTTGGGAGTTAGGTTGTTGTGGTTTTTTTCCTTTTAAAAAAAAAAAAAATCAGTTTGGCCGTCCTCACCCGCATCCCCTTCCCTCTCTGCACAGCCCCTCCTGGGTTGCCTGACTCCTCCAGCCCCATGGCACTCATCCCTCCCGTTCGTCCACACCTCCCCCATCCCCAATCCCTCTCAATCCCCTGTGCTTCAGGAATGAAAAATACCAAGTGGGTAAAATTAAGGAGCCTGGGTATAGCCCTGGAAATTAGGCCACAGCTGTCAGGCCAGGCAAGAGTCCTTGTCTCTGAATCGGAACTGCCGGGAGCAAGCGCTCGGCCCCTCCCCTGTGAGGATGGATAAAAAGCCCCAGCTCCCCCCTCCCCCGGGAAGGGGCTGCTGCCTGCTGGCCTCAGGAGGGCCAGGGAATGCTGTTTGTCACTGAGCAGACCTGTCCCAGTGCCCCCCCGCTGGGGCACCGCAGTGGGCAGAGCTCATCCCTGCCCTCCGAGGGATGGTCCCAAACTCGAGTAGCGATGATGCTCTGTGGGAGGGGTGGGGTCGAGGAGCGCCTGGCCCTAATGGAGGGGTCTGAGGAAGCTTCTGGAAAGAGATGCTGTCTCCCTAAGCCATGAAACATAAGGAACTGCTGGGGGTGAGGGTGGGAGGAGAAGGTGCTTGTGAGGTAGGAAGAGTCTGCTCAGAAGCCCAGGCGCCAGGGCCCGGGCAGCCCCAGGGAGCTGGGAGTGTGGCTGGGACCAGGCCCAGGCAGCCCTGACGTATTCCCAGCGAGCCACCGAAGGGCCTGTGCAGGCTCAGAAAACTCTCTCCACCTGCCCTGGGCCTGCACAAGTCCTGAGAGACACCCCCGACACGTGGCTACCCTGGAGTCCTTGGGATGGCACTGAGCCAGGGGGACTGCAGGGCCTCATGAGGCTACACCTGAGGCAGCTGGTCCCAGAGCCCCGTGCCCTGAGCTCCAGCGAATGGCAAGGAAGTGGGGCCCATTCGCTCCAGCGAATGGCAACGGTGGCGGGGACACTTGCTCGCTGTCCACAGCTGTGCCGTTAGCCTCCTCCAGCACCGAAGGCTGGTTAAGGAGAGGCTCAGGAAGCTTGCCTGACAGGGCTCTGGCTGCTGCATCACTTTAGAAGGTTCCGTGATGCTGGGACCGGCAGTGTGAGCAGATAATCTGGACTAAGTTTAAAACCTTCTGGAGGCTCCAGACATCCCTGCCCTGCTTTCAGCCAGTTAATTCCAGGTGCCTGTGAATTCAGCCAGCTGGCCTCAGCTGCTCCCAGAGAGCAGTCAGCTTTTCCCTTCCTCCCACGTGAGCTGGTCCCCTTCCTGACAGACGAGGCCTGCCTCCTCTGAGCCCTCTCCTGAACGGGACCCCTGCCCACCTCTGCCGGTAGCCCCTGGCCCTGACAGTTGGCAGGTTCCTGGAAGTTACCTCACTTCCTTCCTGCCCTTGAAGCCTGAGCAGCTGCCCCAGTCCAATTCCTTCTGCCTCTCCCGGCCCCCCCAGTAGCGTGGTAATTGGTTTCTCAGATCTTCAGCTGTGCACCCCATCTGTGAGTATTTCCCGGTCCCGACCCTCCACAGGAAGACCTGTGATCTTACTGCTGTGGAGACCCCACGGGGAGGGGGCCGTGGAGAAGGGACTGTGCCTCCCTTTCTGCACCCCTCCCGTTCCTCTGCCTCACTCCCGCCAGTGAGGCCTGAAATAGCACCAGCACAGCCACCTTCTGCCCCCAGCCCCACCGCACAGCCCAAGGTCACACTCCCCCCAGGATGGGGTGCTGGGCCTGGTGTGACGGAGCAGCAGCTGCCTGGTGATATCTGTCCCCAGCTCAGCTCCCGAGATGAGTATCTGTAATTACAGCTCTTGGAAGGTCACAACTTTCGATTCATTTTTGTGGTGTTTGGAAAAAAGTTCAAACGTCCCTATACATGTTTAGTCTTCCCGAGTCAGCTAGGGGTTTTCTGGGAGAGAAAAGACAGCCATCAAAGATGTGCCCACAGGCCAAGCGTAATGGCTGTGGAGAGTGGGGGGCCTGGGCTGGGGGAGGAGAGGCGGATAGACCTGGACAGGCGTGAGCGCCCTCGGGGCTGGGGAGGGCGGAGGGTGGCACGGAGCCGCAGCGCTGGCTCACCCACAGCTGAGCCGCCTCTCAAGGGCCACGAGCGGCCTCGGTGGCGGCCACCTCCCTGAGATGTCATCATCTGAGTCCTGCGGCGATGGTCCCCGCCTGCCGTCTGCCCAGTTCGTCCCTGTTCCTCAGCCTCGACTTGGCTCTGACCTTCCCCTCAGAAAGGGCATCTATAAAGGCAGCCCCCAGACCCTCTGTACTTAAAAGTGGAAGAAGGTGGTTGCATGAGACAAAAGCGATTAAAGTAGCAGCCCAGAAGGGAGGCCTCCCCGTGCGAAGCTGTGATCTCTCAGATCTCACCCTGCCTGGCTGCAGCGCACCCGTCATCCCCAGGCCCTCTGTGCGAGGCGGCTTTCTGGCTCTGATGGAAGATAGGGGCTTCATCTCCATTGATGAGACTTTGCTGTTCTGCTGCGATTCTATTTCAGGAGAAGCCCCCCCTGTAGCAGGCACTCGTGTCTCAGAGCGGAGCCAGGCCTTTTCTCCCAAAAGGAGTATTATGCTAATCACTCCTTGCAAACAGGCAGACTTTGTAGGAGGTTTGCCTGGTTTTAGATGAAGCCTACGCCTTTGAAGCAAAGAGCCACCGTAGCTAAAAATATCATTTCCCGGCTGTTGATCCTCTCATTTGTAAGATGCTTGTTTCCATTGTCAGATCTCCCCTGCTCTGTCTCTGAGATCTCCATGAGGGAGTCCAAGATGATCCCCAGATGTGTAGGTTTCTAAATGATTTCTGTATTGTTTAAAAAGAAATTTTAATCCACGTAAGATAAAAATTGAAATAACGCAGAAGAATGTACTGCAAAATGTAGAAGACCTTCCCCACCCCTTCCTCCCCCAGACGTAGCCTCTACTTTCAGTTTCATGTATCTTCTACCAAAACTTGTCTTTGCATTTATAAATGTATAAGTCTGTTTGGTTGTGGTTAAGGCTGAGGTTTTCCGGCAGAGGATTCCAGACTCAGAATTGTTCTGCAGCTTGCTCTGTTTTCACTCACTCACACGTCACCCGTCGTTCGGCAGGCGAATCTCCGTCAGGATCCCAAGCTCTTTGGGACGCTGCCCTCTAACCTCTAGGCCGAAGCAGAACGGCTCAGGGTCACTCTCCCTTATCAAGGCCTCCACATCAGCGTTAAACTCCATCGCCCGTTTTCTGTGTGCGGCGTCCAGACTCTGCTCCAGGGGCAGTGGGTGGTGTGGTGATGGGGTGCTGGTGTTTCCCCGGCAGGCCCCTTGCCTGGCACAGCTCTGCTGGAGGTCAGAGGGCGGCCTGTTCTGTAACCAAGACCTGGGACTCCTCAGGCACCTGCAGGACACTGTCACATCTGGAGCCCTTTTTCATTCTCGTGCGTTTAATCCGATAAAGATTTCCCGGGCTGGAAAGGGACATTCGGATGAAAAGCCTATTTCATGCGTCTTAAGTTTCCCTGAAAATGACTGATCACAAAAGGAGTTTTTTCAGCCTCCTGACAGGATGGAGGAGGGTACCAGTAAGAGAAACCCCGCTTCCGTTTGGCCACGAAGAATTAAAGGAGTCCCCTCCACACTCTCTTTGTCCATCCCTGCTGCTGTTGACCCTTCCGTCCTCCCAGCCCTTTCACTCTGATCTCTTCACATTGTCCAAGAGACTCAGCAGTGAGGCTGCTGTGATATTTGCTCTTTGTTACCAGCAGTAGGTATTAGTGTTTCACTTCCCGTTCTGTTTTCTGACGTTTATCTCAGTGCCCTTTAAGTGGGCACTTGTAAAGAGCTACAGAAAACAATGTCAGTTCATAAAATTCTATAAAACTCCCAGACTAAAGATTTGAAGGCCAGAAAGGCACTAATCAGTCTAGCTCCTTAATCGGAGACTGTTATCTCCTGTGGAAGCCAAATGTAGCCAGGAAGGCGGGAGAGGCACATGCCAGAGGGGGCTAGAGCTGAGCTTCCTCCCCCAGGGCCTCTGAGGCTGGGAGAGGAGACGCCGCGGAGGAGAGGGTGGTGGTGCAGTCCTGGGCAGGCGGAAGTCCGGAGAATTCATCTGTTCCACCCTTTGGACAGCTCAAGTCCGGGCTGTGCACAAAGGGCTTAGGACCCTAAGGTGGAGACGAGGCAGAAATGCAGGGAAAAACAGGACCCCGGCTCTGGGGAGGTGAGCGTGTGGTTGGGAGAAGGAAAGCAACAGGCCCTTCACCAGAGCTCTGAGGCAGAGCCCAGGCTCTGCAGCCCTTTGCGGCTGCTGGTGAAACCTCCCCATTTCCACACGGAGAGTGGCATCGCTGGGCTTGCAGGAGTGGCAGTTTGGGGACAGTGGTTCTCGGTCCTGACTGTGAAGCCTGTTAGGAATACAAATCGCCCCCTTTCTGGAGTATCCCAAACGGTCTTCGGGTAACTCCAGTGTAAGCCAGGTTCAGGGGTCTCTCAGTAAGGGGCTCTTTCTGGCGTGGAGGGCTCTCCTGGTTCTGGAGGGTCATTGTGAGACCTTCTAGGTGGGCAGGTACACTGGTGGAGCAAGAGATGGGCACTGAGACTGCCACCAGAGCAAAATGGCAGCCCCTAGTGGGCACTCTTCAAGGCACAGTGGATCCCTTGGAGGAGTCATCACCGGAATGTGAGATAGACGGGGATCTCTGTGATCACCCGGCAGGACCCACACCACGAGGACAGCCCATCTGCGTGAAGAATTTGAGGAGGGGGACATTCTGGCTTTGGTGCAGTGACCACGTGACCACTGGGCTTCTGGGCCCAGGTCGCGTGCATGGCTTTAAGGGTAGAGGGGCAGAGTTATGGGAGCTCAGGCCTCGGAGTCTGGGCTCAACTCTGACTAAGGTGGAAGGGAGGAGGTGCTCACCATCTGTGAGCGTTTGTGGTCGTATAAGCAGCAGCAGGGAGTGATCCCTTGGCCTGGAACGAAGGACTAGTTTGGGAATAATGGGATGAAGTAAAGGAAATTGTGAACAAGCAGCTTGGTAACAGGAAGACTGTTGGGGCAATCCGCAGAGCCCTTCCCAGGGATGAGGGGGCAGCCCCAGCCGGGCTCCCCGGGCTCCTGGCACTTTGGTTACTTGCCTGCCTCATTTCTCAGAAGGTCACCCCCTTAGTTTGAAGGGGGAAATGTCAGAGATTCAGGGGTGCCTTTCCCTTACCTGTCCCAAGACAGACCCTCTACCTCAAGGGACCCTGATTATGGTCACATGTCATGGGGTGAAGAGGTGTCTGTGCCCTGGGCATTCGTCACAGGGAGTTGGAGCCCTCAGGTGGAAAGAGGGGCTGGCCCGGGAGGGAGAGGTCTGTCCTCCTGCGGGTGACACACCGCGTGGGACTGTCTGGCAGTATGAAACTTGAACTCTGGGTCAGGGACTTGACTCCACCACTGCCCTGGCTGTGTGGCTTGGATTTCTTCCTCTGTCCCATGAGTGCTTGATCTCTGAGGGCCTCTGTGAGCCTGGCTGGAAGCTGGCAGGGGCGTAGGTGGCAGGCAGGTCTGGGGCCAGGAAACAGTTTACCAGGCTGGCTGTGCGTTGGCGTCGAGGCAGCTCGAAGCCTCTTCCCAGGCCGGGCCACCTCGGTGGGAGCCTGAGTGTATCCTGGGGAGGAAATCCCTCCTGGAAGGCCAGGAGCTCAGAAGACTTCAAAGGGGAGAGAAGTTCCATCCGGTTCTCTAAGGGTCCACCCAGGGCACTCCCAGGCGTGCGGGGCTCAGGGTGCTGTCTCCCTGGCCGTCTCAGCCTGGATTCAGAGTGCCGGGAGTCATTTTTCTAAAACCCCCGCCTCGCCCCGGAGCTCAGGCAGCAGCAGGCCTGGGAACCGGCTGATGGAGTCATCCCCACGGGTGACTCGCCCCCCGCAGGCTCCCAGACTCTGCCTCCTGTCTCACCCCTTGGAGACAGGCCACCACTGCAGCAGAGCAGCCCAAGTATAGGTGCAGATCACCACTGTCCCAACCAGGAGTGGCCAAGTGTGGTCAGTGCCTTCCACTCCCAGAGGTAGCCCCAGGGTGAGGGTGGGGTAGAAGGAGCTGGATTGCAGATAAACTGCCCCAGAGCCACAGGAAGGTCCTGGAGAAACTTGGGCTCTGGTCCATCAGAAGGCCTAGTGATATCTGTAGCCAAGGTGCCCTCCTTCTCCCCAAAAAACCATCCATCTTCCAGGAAAAGCGCTTCCAAGCCCCTGTGCAAGCTGGGCCCTGGATACTGCGAGCTGGGTGTATGGCGAGGCAGCAGCTAAGAGCTCGGGTGCCCAGGTGGGCGGACCAGATGGGGACCTTGGCAAGGCTCTGGGCTTTGCCCTCATCCTCTGTAAAAGAGGACGGCTAAAATGACGCCTGTCCCGTGTTAAAGGGATTTAAGGTACAGGACGTGCCTAATATGGAGAAAACGCTCACAGATGTCAGTTATGTGGGCCAACGCTGAGGAAATGGTGATTCAGCTTGAAGGGAGTCCCTGTGACCGGAGAGGCAAGAGCCCAGCCTCTCTCAAGGGCTTGTTGGAGTTGATGTCATGGAGACAACAGGATTTCCTTTGGTGGCCCACCCCTTTGTTTGCATTTGCCCTGAGGGCTCGAAAGATGAAATACTCTGAAGCCATGGGTTTGAGGCTTGGAGGCCTGGAGAGATGACCCCCAGGGGTCTTCCCAGAGCCTCCAGCATGGGTCCCACCCCTGCCATCTGACCTGCCTCCAGCCATGCTCAGGGCAAGCTCCATGTGGGACAGGCCCGGAGGGGGCCGGAGAGGCACCCGTGAGTGGACAGTGGAGCCAGGCTTGACCAGGTTGCTTAAGAACACATGGGAAATGAGGCCCAGTGGGTCAGCCGGGCATGCGCAGAAGCTGGCTCCTGTCCTGGGGAGTGGGCAGGAAGGGCCACCGGACCACCCTGGGCAGTGGAGGAAGCCTTGATCCCTAGAGCAAACCCCAAGCCTGGAGAGAGGGGCTGTCTCGCACAGGGGGGCTAAGGCCCCAGCTGCCTCTACAAGACCATTTGGTTTTCCAGGCCGCTCCTGCCCAAAGGAGGCCTCCCCTGAAGGTCTCCAGATGAGCCCAGGTCAGGTGTCTGTGGTCCCCCAGAGTCTGGCTGTGCCGCTCTTGAACAATCAGACAGAGAGCTAAGTGGGCAAGAGACCCTTTGCTTCGTCTTCTGCCTCTTCTCCATCATGCTGCGGCCCTCGCTCCATCCCCTTTGCACCAGTTCCCAGCAAGACCCAGAAAAACAAGTCCTCATGCCCCCTCCTCCCACCCCTACCCCCCGAAAAAAAAAAAAAAACTTATAAGTGTATCAGACACATCGACTGCATTAAACACGATGAATTTTTTAGGCATGAGTTAGCAGGGTTACCATGGCTGCCTCTGCCCTGAGGGGCACACTGCTGAGGATTGATTGAAATAAATAAAACAGATTTACAATTTTCATACTTGGGAAGCAGAGAGCTGGAAAGGAAGAGAAGCAAGGGAGCTGTGGGGGGAGGATACAGTGAAACTCTGGAGCTTTCTGAACTTCCGGAGGGGAGGCCACTTCCTCCTCCCCTATTCTCATGTTATAGGACACGAAAGCTGCTCTCTCTTTAAATTTCTAAAGGATCCCAGCTGTTGGGCAGGGACAAGGCAGGGAGGGCCCTTTCCGGTGGGAATGGCTCTGGGCCCCTGTGTTCTCTGTACTTGACATTAGGCTGCACTTCAGAGTTATGGCTGTGAAGCTCCAGGTGTCTCCCAGGAAAGCCTGTGTCCCATTGGCCTTGGTCCGCTGAGGGGACGTGGACACCAGCTAGCGGCCAAAGGAGAGAGGAAGTGAGGGCCTGGCCCTCCATGCACAGTGTTGGCCTGGTCAGGACACGCGTGGCAGGGGATGGAGACGAAGGAAGGAGACTCAGGCTAGAGGGAGAAGGTGGGCCCTCTGGGGAAATGATCCGGCCCTGCTGTCCAGGATGCCTAGACGAGAGGCGCCTGAAGTGTGGTGTGCACCTTTTCTCACCTGCCGTGCATGCAGCCCAGGCAGGGGGAGGGCAGGGCCCAGAGCCACTGGGCGGGTCTTGGCTTCCACACTGAGACTTGGCCTTGCCCAACCTGGTACAGGTCCCTAGAAAAGAAGCGGCGTGTGGTCCCTTTCCCACACCACGACAGAGCAGAGGACAGCATCAGGCTCCCTGGTGGCCCGTTGGGGCTGGCCTCTGCCCGTGCCTTCACCAGTGAGGCAGCTTCCTCCCACCCAGCCTGGACCACATGGCCTCGGGGCACGACCGGCCTCTCCAAGCCTCCTGCAAGGCAGCTGATGGCTTCCTCCCACCCGCTCTGGCCCACATGTCACCTGAAGCAGGGGCCGTGGGTGGGTACCAGGCTGGGGACAGGAGAGCACCTCCCACCATGGCCACCACCGAGGCCAGTGGGTCTGGTGGATGCTTGGCCAGTGTTTGTGGTTAAAGGGACAGTGACACGAAGCTCACAGCAGCCCAGCAAGTGTGGTGTGGCCACCTTCAGGCAGGCACTGCCCCAGAGTGCCTTCCTCGGCCCCAGCAAGTGTCTTGGCCTTTTGAGGCCGCCCCAAAGAAGGCCTCTCTGTGCATTAGGGAAAGTGGCAGTGCCCCTCTTGCGTCCCGGGGGCTTCAGAGCTGACCGAAGGCAGATTGCTCCTCTGAGAGCTCCTGGTGTGTGACAGAGGGACCAAAGAGAGCTGTTCCCTCCCCAGAATGAACCCAGACCCAGAGCACGGGAACAGCTGTCCAGGCAGCACCGGGTGGCTGGAGGAGAGTGAGCCAGAGCCCCATCCGCGGGGCCTCGCGGCCACACACCACAGGCCACCTTGAGGCCCACGCACGTGGACCCCGGCCCTAAGGTGGGCCTCCAGGTTGTGTCCCCCCAGACCCCATCCAAGTTCACGCCCACCCCACCTCTGCCTTGTCCCCAAGTATTTTCCAAGCCATCGTCTCATGATGAATAGCACTTTAATATGGGTATTAAAAAATATGGGCAAATGTTTAATGCTTGCAAGCTGTGTTTCATTATTGATGCTCTGCTTGAGAGCCCAGCAGGCAGCTCAAGCCGGGCGGGGGCTCAACAGAGAAGTGATGACGCAGCAGCCCTGCAAGGCAGCCATCTGCCAGGCCCCCCCGGGCGGGGACAGCCCCCGTGCCCGCTCACGACAGGCACCTAGGAGGCAAAGTGGGGAAAGGAACTTGGCCTCTGGGTCTGCATCCACCCTTCCTCGTCCCCTGGGCAGCTGTGTGACTAGGCCTCTCTGCCTGAGGGTACAGGCTTGTATGAGGACTCAGGATGCCGCAGGAGGAGCCTGGGGCCGGGCGCAGGGAGACTGAGGCCGCCTGTGTGGGTCGTGTCACAAACTCAGGGCTGAGTGAAAAGTGGGCCCCTTTCCTTCCTCCCCCACCTTCCTGATGCAGGAGGAAGAATCCTGCTCAGGTGTCCAGAGCTCGCAAGGTACAGCCCAGCCCACCGACCCAGATGGTGCCCTGAGCCTGGTGAGCACGTGCAGACGTGAGCCTCTGACCTTTCCATCACCCCCGAACTGCCCCAAGTGGACTCATGTAACACCCTCTGCACAGTGCCCGGCGTGTGCTTACGGCTCCCCGGGAGCTAATACTTTATTATTCCTGCCTCCTGGAAGCCTCATGACCCAGCAGTCTGGAGGCATCTTCCTTTTCCGCAGTCTACAGTGACCTTGGGATGAGACAGCAAAGACCAGGTGAGGTGACAGGTAACGCCCACCGCCACTCCCCTCCACTTCCTGCCCCTGCCGGTCTGCAGGGCTGGAGCCCCCTTCGATGGAGCCCTATGAGCCGCTGCCGCAGGCCTCCAGGCTCTGTCCAGTGGCCTCCTGGGGCGGGAGAGACAACCCCCCTGAAGCAGGTGTAGCTGCGGACATCCAGAGCCCAGCGGGCAGGGCATGAAGGCTAGATGCCGCTTGTGCCGCCGCTGCCGCTCCTCCATGGTCCCTCTTCCCGGCTCCTCCCCGGCCCTCCCCTCCTTTTCCCTCCACTCCCGTGGTGGTTTAATTAGCGGTGCTCAGGGGGAGACCCCTTGGTGTGATGTGTTGTGGCTGACGCTTCAGGCTGTCCTGGCGGCTTGGGCGTCTCCTGAGGTCTCCCTGGACCGGGCAGCCAGGTCCTGGGTGATAGGCTGAAAATGTACCGTCAGGGCAGCTGCTGTCTGCATACCAGGCTGGCACAGCATGCCGGGGCATGCCCAGGAGCAGCTAAGAGATGTGCTGGAATGGGGCGGAGGAACGTCTCCGGGGCTGTTCATGAAACCTTGGGTGGAGATCAGCGCGGCTCCTCCATGCGGTAATGTGCAAAAGTGATTCTTGGTATGAGGGACATGAGGGTCACAGGCAAGGCCCTGCCCTTTGCAGCTCATGTTCTGGTGGGAGAGACATAAGGGGACCCAGTAAACGAGTCCATCAACCAGATGACTCAGGTGATGAGAAACGCTTAGAAAGAAACAGGACTTCCCTTAGAAAGGGCTGGTGGCAGAGGGGTGCGCATGGGACAGAGGCTTCCCCCGAGGCTGGTGTTGGAGCTGAGATCTCCATGGCTGGAGGGAGCCAGTTGTGCGCTGGTCCCTGGGAGGAGCTGCCCAGGCCAGGGCAGAGGTCAGGAACAGAAGAAACACAGGAGAGGCCTGCACGTCGTGGGTAAAGGAGGACTCATAAGAGCTGAGGTTGTGAGGAGCTGACCAGAAAGTGTGAGGGCCTGGAAGCTGTGTTCAGGAGCTGGGTTTATTTAGATCCAGCAGGAAGCCGCTGAGGAGGGCCATGCTCTGATTAGGACTTTTTAAGAAGCGCCCCAGTTGGTGCATGGAGGGTGAATGGTGAGGTGAGAGGAGACACAGGGAGACCCAATTAGAAGCTGGCTTGGAATTGACCAGGCAAGAGAGGGCTGACCCTTGGCCCAGGGCAGGGTAGCTGAGACGGGCCAGGAGCCAGGTGTGCCCTGCAGGCAGAGCCCCTGGGCTTGTTGGTACACTGGACAGAGGGGCCCAGAGGATCAAGGAGGACTCCTTGGTTTGGGCTGGAGCAGCTGGGTGGGCAGTGATGCCACTTCCTGAGGCCACAGGGCACCGATGCCCCCCTGAAGGCTGGGGGACCAGAGTCTAAGGGGAAACCAAGAGGTGTGCTTTGGCCCCGCCGAGTCTGAAGTGCCTGTTGGGCCGCCATGCGGGGCATCCACCAGGCAGGCGGTGTCCATCCGGAGCTCAGTGGGGGCTCAAGAGGCACGTGTGGGAGCCGCTGATCTAGAGATGGCTTTGAAGATTTCCATGGGACCGGACATGACCACCAAGAGGTGCAGACCAGGGACAGAGCAGAGGAGGAGAGCGCCGTGGTGGCAAGAGTATTTCCGGAATACTCTGCATCCCTGACCTTCTGTAGCTCCCCAGTGTTTCCGGGTTCTTAGGGACACCAGGAGGCCTTGGCACCCGCCTCTGCTCATCGCCACCCCCTTGCCTATCCCTCCGCACCCTCCTCAGCCGTCCTCACATGACAGCACCACCCCCACCCCCGCCCTTCAGCTGCTGCAGGTCCCCTCAGGCCTGTGGTCCCTGGAGAGCGCGGCCTGGCAGCAGCCTCAGCTGTTGGCCCCGTCATGGAGACGGCAGCAGCTGCAGGCGACGGGCATTTGTGACCATTTGTCAGAACGCTCCCCTTCCTCCCCGGCCTGCCCTCCTGAAACATTTCTATCCCACAGCCCTGGAGATGGGGTCGTCTTGGGGTGGGAGGACCACGAGGGGACAGGAAGTGCTGCCTAGGCTCCGCTGAAGGGCCAGGTGTCCTCCTGGGAGCTGGCCCTCGTCCCCCACCCATGGTACCAACAAGGTACCCAACCAGGGGTCCCATTTGCCACATACTGTGCACCCACACGAGCTGCCACTAGTCTTGATGACCGCCCTCTGAGTAGCCCCCATGGTGCAGGTAGATGTCACCCCCATTCGGAGGTGGAGAAATTGTCACACAGACACACTGGGCCACACAGCTGGGCAGGGGCACCGGGCTCCAGGGCCCGGGCCCCTCCTCCACCCACACCAGGTGAGCAGGGGGGCTCCGCCTGCCCTCCCGCAACTGTGGCAGGGCTTTCCCCACACCACCCGCCAGCCCCGTCCCCCCAGCAGCTTTGTTTCCATTTCTCTGGTGGTTTCTTGCCCAAGCCTGCCGGTTCCAGCCGGGCCTAGGCTGGAGACGGCCTGCCTGCTGTCTGCGCCTCGTGGTTTGGCCTCTCTGTTACCAAATGCTCCAGGATTTTTTGGAGCCGGGTGTGGGGAAGAAGCTTCTCCAGTCTGGCCCCAAGGCGTGGCTGGCGTTTGGAAGGAAACAGGAAGCCAGACCGTGATGATAACGCCGAGTTTAGTGTGAGCTCAGCGACCTGGGGTGGACATACTTCAGGCTCGTGGGCTCCAAACGGGGCTCATTTTGTCCAGCACCTGAGACCTTGAGGCCTCAGACCCGTCATCCCCACAGGCCTGAGGCCTGGTCTGTGGATGCTTCCCTGGAGCAGAGACCAGGAGGAGATGGGGACGGGGTGCCTTGCTGACACCGGCCCCCAACAGGCAGGGCTCGGGGGCCACACCCCACCCTCCTTACCAGCCACTTGCCAGCTCCTTGGTTTGCTCTTCTTAGTTTCAAGAGCCTTGGGATCCTTAAACTCCCAGCAGGAAGGCCTGCTCATCCCCTCAAGGCCAGGCCTCTGTGGGCAAGCGGCCACCTAGGGAGGTCAGCAGGCTTCCCTGAGGCGTGTGCTTGATACCTGCCTGTCACTGTGGACGTCACCTTGGCCCAGGGACCCTGGGAAAACTGCTTTCCTCCTCCATTCTCTGGGTTCCCTGTTTTCCCTTTTATAAAATGGAGTCTCCTTTTCACAAAGCCCAAGCCTTATCCCCCCCAAGACTCTTATGAGAGGAGAGATAGTGGGAAGAAGTGGCCCTAAGTCATCCCGTGACCTTGGCCAGGTCACCTGGCCTCCCCACCAGAGTTTCATTATCGGAACAGCGAAGGTAGAACTCAGGGTTGCCTTAGGGCTTGTTCGCCCCACGAGCACCTACCGAGCCCCTGCTACGTGCAGGCACCACTCCAGGCGTGGGTGGCACCATGAAGAGCCCACACAAGCTCCTGACCCAGGGCTCTCACGGGGGAGGGTGGGGGGACACCATCCGCGGATGAGCAGAATGCGGATTTGTCACGTGAAGATAATCTCTAGCCAGAAAAGTAAAGCCAGGAAGGGACACAGAGCGCCTTGGCACATGGGGAGGCGTTGCTATGCTATGTGGGAGATCAGAAAGGTACCTCAGGGCTCCTGGGGCCACACTGGCAGCCAGAGGCCCCGCTGCTTCTCTCGGGATCCCACTTCCTGGCCTGGGGTGGGCTGGGGGAGAGATGGAGCCCGTGGGGCTCTGGAGTTGCCGAGAGGCGTGGAGCCAGGTCCGCTGTGAGCAGCCCCCTTGGCCCTCCGCGGGCCCAGAGCCGCGGTCCCACACCAGGCCCAGGAAAGAGCAGGTTTCCTCAGGAGAGGGCTCGGAGCTGCGGCCCAGAGGCCTCCAGAGCCTCCACTCGGCCCGTTTTCCAGGCAGCTCTGCCTCCTGCTGAACGCGGAGAACATCTTCCACTCGATGGCGGACATCCTGCTCCGGGAGGAGGACCTCAAGTTCGCCTCGACCATGGTCCACACCCTCAACACCATCCTGCTGACCTCCACTGAGCTCTTCCAGCTGCGAAACCAGCTGAAGGACCTGAAGACCCCGGTACTGCCCGCCCACGGGCTCCAGCCTGGTGCTATCTATGTGCCCACGGGCGCGGCCATGCCAGCCCAGCCCTTGTTACCCAGAGGTTGGCGGGGAGGAGACGAGAATGTGACCTGAGGTCTCCCTGGTCCGCCGTCAAATAGGGGTCCCCCTGGGTTGGCTGCGTGTAGGCGCCAGCCATGGGAGGGAGTCACAGCGGGTTTCCTTGGAGCTACCCGCTCTGCCCACAGAAGACTCCAGACCCCGCTCCAGGTCCACGTGCCCTCCCTGACACCCTGCACCCCACCAGCACTGCCCCCTCGCACACAGGGTAGGTTGGGTTCCGAGCCCGCCTTGCAGGACCTGCAGGGTCAGACCTGCTGGGCCGTGTCACCCAGTCAGGGTCAGGCCTCTGGATTGCAACCCCACTGGGGATCCGGGGTCGTTGCTCTCCTCACCCTCCTCCTTGGCCAGGACCCCGCTCTCCCACAGAGGGACACATCTGTCTTACAGGATGCCCCGTGTAAGCCAGGGTGTGTCACAGTGCTTCCTGGCCCAGGCTTTCGGTGAGGCCCACCAGGGCTGGTCAGAGAGAACAGGGAGGCGCTCACCATTCTACCGAACTGCCCTGGGGGACACGGGTCAAAGGCCTCGCTCGGCCCAGAGGGGGGCGGCTGAACTGCAGAGGGCCCCCAGGGGTAGCCGCCATCCCGGACGTGCCGGCAGCTCCAGCACGTTTCATCTGGGCTGTGGTCACCACCTTCCCATCTCAGACCCTGCCTCGGCCCTCTCTCAGGGAGTCTCTAAGACATCCAAGCCTGTGCCTGAGGGCATCTGGGGCCGAGCCACTGGGAATGACCCAGGCCACACCCCTGCCTTCTTCCTGTGGTTCCTTCCAGACATTCGCAGAGGCCTAAAGAATGTTCCTCAGGGCAGGGGCTCTCGAGTGTAGGCTCAGCTCCTGGGCTGGTTCCCGAGTGTAAGGTGGGCTGCAGAGGAGGGAAGAGACGGCATTTGAGGACGGCAGGAGGGCACTGCCGGGGAGAGCCTGGGCCCTGAGGACGCTTCCTCCCCGCCCCCCTCCGGTCACACCCCCTCCCAGCCCCACAGGCTCAGGGACCACGGGCTGTGGAGAGGACGATTACTGTTGTTTGCCGAGGGCAGAAATACCAGCACAAAGGACAGGCTCACTCCCAAGCAGCAGGCCCTCACAGCCATCACCACGTGGCTCTGTGGGACGGAGAGTAATGACAGGGTCTGAGGAGGAGCTGTCAGCGTTTCCTTTGTGACAGCCCGTTCCCAGCTGGGCTCCCTGGCGCTCTGAGAGGGGCCCTGAGTCTGGGCCGCGCACCCGCGGGGAAGGAGCGGGGGCTCGTTTAACTGCTTACGCCTCTCCCCCCTCAGGAGAGCCAGAACCTGTTCTGCTGCCTGTACCGCTCCTGGTGCCACAACCCAGTCACCACGGTGTCCCTCTGCTTCCTCACCCAGAACTACCGGCACGCCTACGACCTCATCCAGAAGTTGTATCCTTCACTCACTGTTCTTCCAGCCCAGCCTCTTTGGCGGGGGGGGGGGGGGGGGGGGGGGGGGAGCGGGTGCTCCCTTCCCACCCACGTGGTGGCCCGATTGCCATCCTTCTGCCCTGACCCTATGCTCCGCCTCCAGGCCTTGGGCCATCAGGACCCGTGAGGGCACAGTGAGGGGTGGATTCCAGTAAACAGGGTCATCTAGGGCCTCGTAGAGGGGAGCTAGCCCTGCAGAAGCTTTGTGAGCTGGGGATCAGGGATGGGTGTTTACCTAGGTAAGGGTGTCCCGAGAAAGAGGCAGGGTGCTCTCTGCGCAGTGCTGGGGCAGGGTGGGGAGAGAAGGTCCGGGAGCAGGGGGGCTGCCGGGCTGCAGCAGGCCGGTAGGTGAGGAGCTCAAGACCTTTGGGGCCCACAGAGCCAGGGCCCAGCAGAGGACAGGACAGGGAGAAGCAGGCTGGAGGGGAGGCCTCAGGGAGACGGAGCGCCGCTCAGGGCCTGCCTCAGAGAAAGGCATCCATGGTCGGCTTTTTGTTTGAAACACCGTGAAGCAAACCAGCTTCCTCTGTGAACGTCTGGTGTGTGACCCGGATTGGACGGACATTTAGGATGCAAAATTGGTCTCCTTCCCTGATGGGCCAGGAGTTGGGGGGTAAGGAGAGAGGGGCCCTGAGGTGCCTCCACTGAGAGCCCGCTGTGGCCTCGCCTGGCTCCCTCAGGGTGCCCGCTCGCCTTTAGACTACGATTTGCTCCTCTCCGCCACTGGTGTGACCCGAGGACTGCAGGCCCCAGGCTTGCAGCAGCCCTGACCTTGGCCCTGCTGACAGGCATCCACTCAGGCAGGAACAGGGCCTTTCCTGCCCAGCCCTCCCCCATAGGCTGCAGGGCGGTGTGAGAGCCTTTCAGGGCCTGCAGGGCACAGAGGAGAGAGCAGCGGAGCAGAGCCGGAGTGCCGCGCAGGGGGACAGCTATGAGGGACAGAGAGGCAGGGGGACAATAGGCTGCTGTCCTTTGTGTCCTGATCCTGCTCAGGTGGAAACATGCTCTGTGCCTGCAAGCCAGGGCCCAGTGGGAGGTGTGCTCTGTGCCGCTGGGTTGAGCCCCTGGGGCCCAGCTCCCCGGCTGCCCCCACCCCCAGAGAGGCAGGCTGCCCTGGCCAGTGGTTCCACTTCCCTTGACCACCCACCCAGCGGGGACCTGGAGGTCACTGTGGATTTCCTCACGGAGGTAGACAAGCTGGTGCAGCTGATTGAGTGCCCCATCTTCACATGTGAGCGCCCTGCCTCTGGCCTCTGCAGTCCTGGAGGGAGGTGGGAGGGAGAGCAGCTCTTGGCTACCACTGGGGAGGGAGCGAGAACAGTCACCCCAGGGATGCTTCTAGAATGTCAAGAATGTAAGGATGGGGATGACAGGGCTGAGGAGGTACACAGGGCTGGGACATGCGCATCAGAGCGTGGGTCCTGCCCGTGCACCTTAAGGCCGGGCTCGACACAGGCCAGCGCTGAGGGCAAAACCCACCTGAAGAATAGTGTCACCTCTGCGGGGGGAACTGGAGCAGTGCCATCGGGGGGCAGGTGGAGCAGCCGTCCCAGAGCTGTCCCCGGCCACCCCTCCGAGCACACTGCCCTCTGCTGTGGCTCTTGGAAGCTGGGGGCACCCTGGGCCCACCCGCAGGTTGCTCCCTTGTGCCCAGGATCCACGCCCTCGTCCCTCTGCAAAGCAGAGCTAGCGTTTGCCAGGAGCTGCCTGATTGTAACACCCGGGCTGAATGTGCAAAGTGGCAGCTGGCTGGGGTGAGCGCAGCTCCTGGCGCCTCGACACATACAGTGCCCGCTCCCCAAGGCAGGCAAGCCTCTGAATGACGCTCGTGTGCTTACGGCCCGGTAGCGAAGCCGGGAGGCATCCCTGCCGGTGGCCACCCTCCTGCCGGGCTGGTCACCCAGGCCTCCTGCTGTGGTGGCGCCCCGATCTGCCCAGGCCAAGCCCGTCGGCCTTCACCCTGGAGCCCAAAGGCAAACCCAGGGGCCGAGGGGCCCCCTCCCATCCAAACAGAAGACAGCTTCTCCAAACAGCCAGACATCACAGTAACAGATGCCCAGGGGACCCAAGAGCAGGAGGGAGACCCTGTTCCCAGGGCAGTGCATCGAAGCCTGTCCCAAATGGCCCCCTGGCCTGACATTTCACTTCCCCAAAGGCCTCCTAGGGCAGCCTGGCACACGCTCGCCTGGGGGCAGGTCCAGCCTGACCCTAGAGAAGCCGTGAGCACCTCTCCAGGCCCAGGGCTTTGGTGGGGTGACCACAGCAGACGTCCCCTGGTCCTGCCCAGCACCCATTCCAACCCTAGGTTGCCTAGACCCCCCTGGTACCTGGCTTGGCCCCGTAGCCCAGCTTACCCAAGGCCCAGGACTAGATTCAGAACAGGTCCCCGCCTCTTCTGGAGTCGCTGGGCCTGGGCAGGACTGCCACCTGGGGTGAGGGGAGGGGCTGCTGTGAGAGGCCCCTGCTTCCTGGCTCACCCTGGCCCCAAGGCCCCCGTCCAGCTGCTGGGGTGACATGGTCTCTCCAGAAGTTTGTGATTTGTCCTCCACCAAGGACGCCTGAGACTGGGCCTCGGAGAAGGTAGAAACGAGTGATGCTGCTGGAAGGGCTCAGAGGAGAGCCACGTGGGCCTGTTTATCTGGGACGGATGCTGGGCAAGACCCGGGTGCGTCTCCCCGCCGTCTGGTGGGGGAGGCAGGGCTGGTGTCCGACATGGATTTCCAAAAGCATCCACCAGACACTCAGGGGCTTGATGGGTGTTTGGTCGCACGCCAAAGCGTTTTTCCTTCCTGCCCTCCCTTAAAGCTGCCCTAATCCAGTCGTTCTCTCCGGCTCACCCTATTTATAGCTCGCGCGCTGGCACGTGCAGAGCAGACCCGGGAATCTGTTACGCTACAGGCCCCAGGCCCCCTCATCGCCAGGGAGGCAGTGAGTGCTGGGGAGGGGACCAGGCCTGGCAGCAGGTTGGGGGTCGCCAGGCTGAGGTGACTGTTGGGAAGATCAGACGGAAGGCAGGTGGGCAGGTCAGAAGAGGCAGGGGGATCATGGGGACGGCTAAGACGCTGCAGGAGGAGAGGCAGCCATGTCTGGCTGAGAGGAGCCCCGGCCACCAGGCTGGCCCTTTCCTGGCCAGGCGGAGGTGCCACCCAGAGCAGTGCCTGACCCCTGCCCTCTGCCCTCCCGCAGATCTGCGCCTGCAGCTGCTGGATGTGAAGAACAACCCGTACCTGATCAAGGCCCTGTACGGCCTGCTCATGCTGCTGCCCCAGAGCAGCGCCTTCCAGCTGCTCTCCCACCGGCTCCAGTGCGTGCCCAACCCCGAGCTGCTGCAGACGGGGTAAGTGCCCAGCTCGTGGGGGCGGGGCTCTGTCAGCGAGCAGGGCCAGGGCTGGCCGGGCTGGCAGGGCCTGGCGAGCGGGAAGTTTTAAAGGGGCTACCAGGGCCCGCCCTCAGCTCGGCATCACACCTCCTGTCACTGCGGACACTGTCCACCCTTCAGCCACTTGCCCGTGGGTTTCCATATCAGAGCACCGGGCTGGGAGATTCTGGGAGCGTCTATGCGGTGGTAGGTAGTTGGAATACCTTCTCCCAGCAGTCAGGGTGGAGTGAAATCAAAAAACCTGAGAGCATGCTGGCGTGACCCAAACAGAGGCCCCTGGAGAGAAAGTCCAGAGGGGAGGAATTCGTGCCCCAGCTCAGCCACTGCGTCCCAGGTGGTACGTGGGCAAGAGAGCTACATAGGGTCCCTCCCGGGCCTCAGACAGCCCTCCCTTCCCATCTGTAGCAGAGGCTCAACGCTTGGCCACTGAGTGACCCTGGCACTGCTAGGACCCTCCCAATCTCCTCCTGACTGGAGTGGGAGGCAAGGGTGCCCCCGTGGCTACCCCGCTTGCGACCTGTCCGCGGGAAGCACGGGTCCCAGGAGCTCTGCCGTGGAGAGGCCCAGCACGGCAGCCTCTGGGGAGGAGGGCTGCAGCCCCTCGGGGGCATCCAGGCTCCCACCCTGAACCCACTGCTGGCCCGGTCCCCAGAGCCTGTTGGGTCATGTCTATATTTGGTAACCCTTGGAGGCTTTGCCTCATCCACAGGCATTTGGCATCAGAGATGGAAAATTTCACTTGTCGGGTCGCCATGGAAACAAGCAGAGCCACTGAGAAGATTTACGCTGAATGGAGCGCACCCAGCTTGCATCAGATGCCCTGTGTGTCTAGAATTCCCTCCCAAGCTGTTAGACCCCCTCGGCAGGCCTGGCGCCTCGCCCCCCGCCAAAGGTCTCGGGCCTTTGCCCTTGCAATGGATGCAGGCAGCCTTGAGATGGGCCTGCCCGGCACTCTGGGCCCCTGACCCGAGCCCCTGTGCCCTCCGTCTCCCAGGGTCTAGGCCGCCACCACCCCTCCCACCTGACCTGGTCTCTCCAGGGGCTGGGCGTGGGGCCCCTAATGGGCTGTCGGCCTCAGGCCGCTGGAGGGGCTGGGAGCCCCCAGCAGGTGTGGCCTCCAGGCCAAGGCCCAGCTCCTGCCCACCCTGCCCCTTTCCCCAGACGGCAGCGCTCAGGAGTGGAGGGCTGGTCCCTGTCCCAGCTGCTCCTGGTGCCACCGGGTAATCCTCAGGGGAAGGCACTCAGCGCACTGAGTGTCCCAGGGAAGCGGGAGCAGCTGCAGAGTTAGGTGTGCATTTTATTCCCTTGGCCGGAGCACCTCTATCTCCTGGGAGTCGGAAAGGCCCTGACGCCACACCTCGCTTTGCTGCCTTGGCCTCTGCTGGCCTTTGCAGTGCCCAAAGGGTGTTAGGGTCACCCTGGCAGCCACTTAGGAGGGAAGGTACAGCTGAAATTGAGAAGGAGGCAGGAACGGCTGCTTCCCTGTGACCTCTGGGCCAGGCCACAGCCCCTGTGCTGCTGAGGGCCAGTCCCTTCTCAGAGCTCTGCCTGCTGCATCTCCTCATATAGGAACATCCTATGGAAAAGGAAGGCAGGCTCAGAGTAGTTGGACTCCTCCCTGCGCTCCCTAAGCCAGAACAGAGCAAGTCTGCAGAGGAAAGCTGGGGGAAATGAGGCTTTCCCCCAGATCTCCCGTGGTCAGAGTCAGGAAGTCTTGAGCCAAAGGGCTGAGGCCTCTGGGTCAGTGGATGGTTCACAGGCCTGGACTGGATCTGGTCCGAGCTCTGCTGCGGATTTGCTCTGTGACCTCAGGCAAGCCCCATGCCCTCTCTGGGCCCTTGGTTTCTTCATCAGTAAGTGAGCATTTGGACTGAATGGATCCTTGAGGTTCCGCTCAGTCTTCAAGGCTTTGGGTTCCCAGCCTTTCTTTGCAAGGACCTAGGAAGAGCTGTCATAGAAAAAGGCAGCAGAGCCTTGGGCAAGGAAGGGGCCTCAGGAACAGCTGGGGGCAGGGTCAGGTTGCAGGGTTGGGCACAGAGGGACAGCTCCCGCCCTGGAGAGGGGGCTGAGGACAGTCTCAGCCCCGGGAGAGGCGGGCAGCTGGAAGACAGCGTCAGGTTGCCTGACAGGCCCGTGTGCCGGGAACAGCTGGGGGAGTCTCTGCTCCTTGCCCATCCCCCCCCTTCTGTGCACTCAGGGTGCCGGCAGGACTAGGGAACCCTGGCCCTCCGCTCGGGCTTCTGGGCCACTCCCCAGGGACCATCTCCTCAGTGAGGCAAGAGGGAGCCTCTGAAGGAGAGGCTGGTGACAGGTGTGTGGGTGCGGTGGCAGGAGAGAGGGCTGGCTTTGGGTTCTGGAACTCCAGCTCTGTGCTGCTGGCTGGGTGTCCCCTAGCCACTCACTGCCTGAGGGTTGCTGCAAACACACAGAGAACATGAAGGCCTGAGCAGCGGCCGTGCCCACTGTGACTAGCAGGGAGAGGCCCAGCCTCAATGCTCAGCGGAGTCCCCGTACCCATGGACATACCCCTCCCTGCTACCAAGACTTGAGGCCAGGAAGGGTCTGCCCCAAAGGGACGCTGAGTCATGGGGGGGAAGGACTTCTTGCCTCCGTTAGGGCCCAGAGAGCAAGGTGCGGCCCAGTCCTCCCGACGCCTACCCTCACCTGGCCACATCACCCTGGATTTGCCATCCATTGCTGGCATCTCCCTGGAAACCCCTAATCTCAGTTTCCCTCCTCTGGATCTAATGCAGAGAGTGTTGCGGAGAGGAGCATACAGGTCCGTGGGTGCCCAGCCCCAGACAGCACACTTCGGGATCATCTCTGGGCTGGGGTAGCATCTGGCCACCCTCTGGAGTTAGGGCTCCAAGCTGCAGGGTGTCCTTCAGCATCCTCAGGAGCGGGAGTTGCTCTCTTGGGGCAGTAGCATCCGGGCCACAGGTTACTAGGACAGGGATGGCCCTTCCCCATTCCCAGGGGAGTTGAAAGCAGCCAGAGACCAGAATGCTGCCCGCAGTCTGGCCCCCTAGAGCGAGCCCCACCCAGCTCGTTTTGATCTTTGTTGAATTTGCCTGAGTCCCAGCTCCAGAGGCAGGGCCTGAGGCCCAAGAAAGAAGCAGCCACGGCCACAGTCCAAGGTGTTGTCAGGTGGTGTGTCTTTAACAGGAAGGGACCAGGCTGAGTAGGGGTACAGGGGCCCACTTCCAGGCTCCAGATGGCATCCCAACCATGGGAAGAGTTCCCAATGCCCCTGGTCCTGGTGGCTGGTCAGAGATGGCTTTCAGGCTCTGACCATTGGTGGGCTGCGCCTTACCAGGAGCCAGGCTCGTTGGTGAGGGTTCCATTTGGGTGAAGCACCGTTGTGATTCACCCAAATGGAATGAGCTGCTGGGCCCCGCCTGGCCTTACCTCAATGGGACAGAGTTGTAGCCACAGTGGGCACCCATCGGGTACCTAGGCTGGGGCTGGGCATCAGGCCAAGTTCTTCATGTCAAGTATGGAGGAATCCTCACCCATGGGGGGGCTCCTGTGGCAGTACCCCCTTACAGAGGAGGATACTGAGTTACCTGCCCAAGGTCAAGTGGCTAGGGGGTGGTCGCGTTACAGTTGGGTCCAGGTCTGTCGAGCTCCTGTGCTCAGCTGCTACCTGGACCTCTCCTGCCATATTGGGGTCTTTTCATGAACTCAAAGGGCCCAAGGATTCTCTGCTTAGCTGATCAGCCCACAGCCTTCATGAGATCCCTTACCAGGGCCACCAGGCCTCAGGGCCTGGAAGAAGATCCTTCCCAGCCCACAAAGATCTGCTTCCAGTGAGGCCAGAATGAGGGAGAAGCAGAGTCTTTTCTTGGGACTCTCTGCTGGGGTGATGATTAGGAATGGGACAGGGGCCCAAGTGGATCTAGTCCCCCGGGGCAAGCTCAACACTGGGCTTGAAGGGGGCAGCAGGGCGAATGCATTGCGCAGCTATAGGGAGCATCAGGCCCGTGGCAGTTGTGCAGTGCACAAGCTGTGAGGCGGTACAGAGCAACTGCGGAGAGTGCTAGCAAGAGGAGTTCCCGGAGGCATCACCTGCCCAGTGGGGAGACCAGCTCTCCTTTTGCAGGGACAGAGAGTGACTGCAGGCCTCTGGGCCCCAACATTCAAAAACAGATGTCCTGCCAAGTTGAGGGCCAGTAGACTTCAGCCACCCCTGTGGTCCCCGGCCCTAGCCCTGCCCTAAAGAAAGGGCCAGGCTGCCTCCTCCCCCTTCTCCCTGGACCCTGTTCCAGGCCCCAGCTGGCTTCCTGGCTGGCTCCTAGCCCTGGCTTTCACCCCAAAGGGAGCCACTCATAAACAGGAAATGCTTCCCGATGTGATGCCTGCTCTGGGCACCGTTGCCAGCCCACAGGCTGAAGGCCCTATCCAAGCAGCAGTGTTGACTGGTCCCACCAGCTGTGGGGGAGGGGATGCTCATAGGGCTCCCTGCTCTTTGGGGCTGACTGCTGGGGACCTACACCTGGACTCCCCGAGGTCGAGCTCCCCCAGCCTGTGGCCCTGCTGTGGCTGATGCTTCCCCGCTCCAGCAGCCCCATCATGTGCTGAGACACTGACGCTGAGCCCTTCTGCTCCCTTTCTCCAGAGACGGTGTGAAGGCAGCCCCCAAGTCACAGAAAGCAGACTCCCCGAGCATCGACTACGCTGAGCTGCTGCAGCACTTTGAAAGGGTCCAGAAGAAGCACCTGGAAGTGAGGCACCAGCGGAGTGGGCGTGGGGATCACCTGGACCGGAGGGTTGTCCTCTGATAGGCCTGGCCTGGGGAAGGGCCCAAGGAGTGGTCCCATGGAGCACTTGGGGTCTTCAGGCCCCCTCCCCACAGAGCCCGAGGACCTGCCTCAGGGGCAGGGCTGGGCCTGGCCACCAGCGCAGGGCAGGGTAGGGGACTGGAAGCTCTGTCCATCCAAGCTCCTCTCACAGGCCCTCCAGCGCAGTCAGCTGCACTCTGGCATTCAGACAGAGCTGGCTTCCTGCCAGGGTGAGGCCGCAGCCTCAGACGCCCCCATTTTCTGGAATCGGGTTCTTTCTAATGCCCTCTTGTAAAAGAGCTTGACCTCCCCAGCGCACCAGAGCTCTGGCCTCCTGTGGATGTGTGTGTACATATGTGTATACACATCTGTGCACATAGGGACCAGCACAGAGGTCCATATGAATGGCGCACCCTCTGTCCCAATAAAGAAACGCAACCCGTGCCTGGCCTGCTCCTTCCCACCGATGCCTGCCCCCGCCTGGTGCTGCAGTTGCCCCAGGACCTTGCTGCCTGTCCTAGAGATTTGTTCTCATGGTGGTCCCAGGAGTGCTGGCTCTGCCAGGAGAGGCTGGTCGCTCTCTGCACACTCACCTGACTGGGGTGTGGGCCTTGGGCCCAGCCCTTACCTCTATAGAACCAGCCCCTTCTTCCTGGAGAGCACAAAGCACTGGCCTGGCCCCCTGAACCCTGCCTTCTCAGGCACCTAATCTGACTTTTCCATCCTGACAACCCCCCGCCCGGGGGGCATGGGACATGTCCCCATTAGACAGATGAACTGAGCCTCAGGAGTTCTGAATGAACGGGCACACTGCAGAACGTTCCAGGTCACTGGGGATGGAGGGGAAGGCCCAGACCAGTGCAGGGAGTTGGGCGGGGCAGGGGGTGGGCTTTCCACATCCCCCCCCCCTTGATTTGGCTAAATGAGCCTTAGCTCACCAAGCCTATAAGCCAGAGTCCACCTGACCCCAGGCTTTGGGAAGCCTCGGATTGGCCTATGATCTCCCAAGTGGCTCTTGTGGGCCCCTGGAATAGAAGAGAAGGATCTTGTGCAGGCTTTTCCTCAGAGCCCCAGCATAGGGCCGGGAGGGTGGCTTTCCCTGCCTGCAGTCTCCAGAACAGGATGACAGACTGAACTCACCATGGCCAACGTACACACACATGCATCCTCATACGTGGGTACCCTGGCGTCAGAGACGGGACAGTGGCCCACCTCTGTTCTGCTGGTCCCACATGGCCCCAACCCGAGGAAAGAGGTTGCTTGAGGACCAGTACACCGCCACCCCCAAAGACCCGGCCTGGGGCACCCCATGCAGGTGGCGTCAGCACTGGCACTGCTTGGAAAAGGAGCCACAGAACTTCTGGAGGAGGGTCCAAACCCTTCTGTGCCGGGGATAAAACGTTCCAAGGCGGGTGGCCTCCAGGGCACCGTGCGCCCCTGCTGAGGGTGGTGTAGCCGTCCCACGGGATGCGCCCCGAGGACCCCAGCCTGCCCCCCTCTTCTTAAAGCGCGGGAACACCCACCCCCCGACACACACACACACACACACCCCGACATACACACACACACACCGGCCAGAGACCAAAAGCTGGAGGGGGTGGTGGTGTTGGGCACCTTCCCGGAGCGGGCACCCAACCACTGGTCCCACTCCCGCGGGCAAGCCGGGCAGCCCCGCCCCAGCGCCGCCCCCGAACCGCGGTGGCGCCTGCGCCTGCCGGGCCCTCTAGCCCGACCAGTTCGGCCGCGCCGGGGCTCGGATTTCAAAGCCCGGGCTCCATTCCTGGTGAATGGGCCGGAGCTCGCCCGGTCTTTCCCACAGACCCCTCCCGCCACGGCCCTGCCCCTCCCCACGGCCCTCCCTCCGCGCATCCACGTGACGTCCAAGCCTCGGCGGCTCGGATTACGGACGCCGCTCCAGTCCCCGCGCCGCCCGCCAGCCCCGCCGCGACATGGCCCGCGCCGCCCCGCGGCGGCCCGCGATCCCCGAGCGCGGCGCGGCCGGCCGCTGAGCGCAGCCCGGAGGCTGCAGGCCCGACCCGGCCTCGGAGCGAAAGCCGCCGCGGCCTGGGTCCCCTCGCCCAGCCTGCGCCCCGCCGCCGACGCTGCCGCCCGGCCCGAGCATGGAGACGGCGGAGAAGGAGTGCGGCGCCCTGGGAGGGCTCTTCCAGGCCATCGTCAACGACATGAAGGTAACGGGGCGCGGCGGGGCTGGCCGCCCTGCCGGCGCGCGGGTGCTTGTGCGGGTGCGTGCCCCCTCTGGGGACGCGTGGCGGCGGGCAGCCGTGCCCCGCTGTGTCCGTGCGCCGCCGTGTCTGTTTGTCTGAGCGCCTCTGGCCTGCGACTGCCGTGCGCCCGGGTCTCTGGGTGCCCGTCTTGGGGGGTGTGGGTGCTCGTGTGTCGGGGTGTCCGTGCGGTGCCCGGGGTCCAAGCCCCGGGTCGCCCGGGTCGCAGCGCCCCCTTGGGGACCAGACCCGAGCCTGCGCACACGCGGGCTCCCCGCGCCCCAGACCCCCAAACCATGAATGGGGTTTGGCTCCGGGAGCGACTCCACGGCCCTTTAACGGGCCCGGGGTCTCTCTGGCCTCCGCCCCCTACCACCATCATCCCCCCCACTCCCCCGCCCACGACGGGCCCGGGAGCCCAGACAATGCTGTCACCGCCAAAGCAGGGAAAAATAATAAAGCAGGGAACCGTTAACTCCTTCCCTGCCGGCCTCGGCCTCCGCACCCGCTGCCCGGGTCCCCAAAAACAAGATCCAGGACTCCAAGGTCTCCACGATGAGCGTTCCTGCATCCCAAGGCTTCTGTCCCCACCTTGGGAGGAGGAGGGAGAAGGTTGGGTTGATGGAGCAGCCCCAGGGAAGGGCTGTCAGCTCCAGCCCCTCCCCATGATTACCCAAGGTCAGGCTGCAGCGGGCCACCAATTCCTGGCCCACCGCTGGCTCACCAGGTGGGGAAACTGAGGCCTGGCTCAAGGTCATTAAGGAGACTGCTGGACACTCCCTGACCTCACCTCTCACCTCTAGGGAGTGAGGGGGATCCTCTCCCCCAAAGAGGCTAGGGTTTGGCAGGGCCGCCCCAGGCTGACTAGGCAGAGAGGAAGGGCAGCTCCGACGACAGGACGGGGACCAGGAAGCAGCGTTTCTACCCTTCCCCTCTGGGGCAGGCCTGTGGGGCAGGGGAAGAGCAGGGGAGAGAACTGAGACCTCGTCAGACCCCCACCCTCACAACCTGTCTCACACTCCCAAGTACACAACATAGAATCCTACTGTGACGTCGCAGGCCCCGGGAGGACACACCACAGTGCCCAAGCAGGCCCTTCGGGGGGCTCCCAGTGCTGCCAGGGGAACAGCCCCAGGGGCAGCTGCCAGATCCCTGCGCCCCCACCCCCACCCCCAAGAGAGCTGGAGCCACCCTCACTAGGAACTACAGGGTTAGCAGCATGCATAGGTGCCGCTCACTGCCCCCGTATAGGGTGCTCCCCTGAGAGCTCCATCCCCTGCAACTCCACTCCAAGCTGCTTCTGCCGGGCCCCAAAAGTCCTGGCCTCTCTCTGCCCTCAGCAGCCCCTCCTGCCCTGTGGACATCACAGCCCTGGCACCGGGTTTCCTTCCTGGGACCAAGCAGCCCAGACAACCCTCCCCCAACCATTCCCAGGGCTGGCAGAGTGGGGACCTTCCCACACCCTCCTCCTTCTGGCATCCTCTCCACAAACACTGCAGAGAGCAGCAGCTTTTGCACAGAGCAGAGGGGCAGGACTGTCTCCCTCCCTCTCCAGGCAATTTGCAAGGCACTTTGGGATGAGATAGAAGGAAATGGGCCCAGATTGTAACAAGTGATTGAGGCAGGATTTTCTGACATGTGGAAGCAAACTGGGAGAGGTTTCACCTGCGGTGATGCCAAGTCCCGATATACCTACGACACATGCATGTGTTTGGGCCAGGGACAGAGCAGGGGACCAGGCCACCTGGAGGTCGATCATCTGGATTTGAGGGACAGCTTCTGGCTGTTTCCTTCTGTGGCCTGAGCCACAGAAGCAGCAGGGTTTCCGTAGAGGAACGTGGCCAGGTTGAGGAGACTGAGCTTACCTGTGAGGCCCCTCCACACAGGGCAAGCACGGCCACAGGCCCCACAACAGCACACCCCGGCCCTCCTGGAGGCCCAGACCCTGGCATGGGAGAGGCAGAGTAGGGGGAGGAGGACCTACACCTGGAGGCTGGGGGGCCTGGAGGAGGACAGTAGCTCAGGGATCGGGAGGGGGCCCTCGGGAGGGCCGGGGTGTAGCTCAGGTGTAGGCAGTAGCTCAGGGATCGGGAGGGGGCCTGCCTGCTGTGCCTCATTTAGCTCAGATGCCCATCGAATCCCAGAGAAGGGCAGGGACTTGCCCAAGATGACAGGGCTGGGTGTGGCACCCAGGGCTCTGCCTCAGCCCCAGGCCTCACCTTCAGCAGCACTGGCCCATCCAGAAAACAGGGTCATAATCTTTGCCTGCCCTCGAGAGTGGGGAGTGTCACCCGGACACATAGGCCCTGGCCAGGTGGGAGAGGCTCCTGGCAGAGAAGCAGGGGTCAAGTGTCTGCTCTGTCTGCCAGCATTAACCTAGCATTTACTGTGTGCCGGGCACTGTGCTAGTGCTTTCCATGCAGTCTCCGTACTGACCTGCTGACATCGGTGCACTTCCCATCCTGACCTTACAGGTGAGCAGACAGGCTCAGAGAGGACGCCCTGGCCCAAGGCCACCCAGAAAGACCCCTCTCTGGGATTGCAGCCTGAGTCGCTCACCTGCACAGCCCAGGGCCCGGTCAGAGACAGTGTCCGGGGTCCAGGGGCCTGGGGCCCAGCAGCCTCGGTATCGGTCTCATCCCATCCACTTGAGCACCTCTAGTGAGCATGTAATCTCTCCCCTCCAGAGCAGCCCACTGCTCTGGGGGCAGAGCTGGGCGTCTCTCCCATCCACGTAGTTCCTGCCCCCTACCCACCCTTGATGCCCAGATATTCGTCTCCGTGCATTCCAGAAGTGGTGGGGGGTGGATCCCTGATGTGTAGTGACCAGTCAGACAAGGGATCAGATCCTGACCCTGGCACTCGATGGCCTTGGGCAAGCCGGTTAATCTCTCTGAGCCTCAGTTTCCTCATCTGTAGAATGGGGGTGACAACAGTATTCATTTCACAGGGTCATTGTAAGGATTCCATGCGATCACACAGTGCCTGGCCCACCGCACGCTCTTGATCAACAGTAGCAGTCCCTGTCACTAGTGATAACAACCCAGGGTCCTAGAACCTGACAGCCAGGGTGCGGCCCACGTGAGGGCACAGGTCCAGGTGAAGACTGAGGACACCCCTGGGGCCCTGGCTGCTTCGGCCCCTCAACCTCACCTCTGGGGTCCTCATGAGTTACTAGTGGGAGGTGGAGTCTCAGGTCCTTAGAGACCCAGGTGCTCCTGTCCATCTGCTGAGGAGGGACTGGGCCTGGCCTCCCCCATGCCCCATCCTGTCCCCTCTCCACCGGGAAAGCCAAGGCTCTGAGGGTCTGGGTTGGAGCCATCCTGGCTGGGCAGAGGCGTTGGGGTGGGCCCCAGCCGGGGACTTTAATGGGGTAGGGACCTGTGTCTTCCCAGCTTCTCCCAGCCTGCTGCCCTCTGAGACTGCCCAGAGGCTGCTGGGGGTGCTTAGGTTTTCCGGGGGCCAGGACGGTGCCTCAGGACCCCTGTACCCACAGCATCATCCCTCCTCCCTGGAGGCCTTGGCAAGGCTTAGGGCTGAGGGTGTTGAGGTGAGGGAGGGCGCCAGGCCCTCAGGACTGTCAGGGGTGGCCTCCCGGGCTCCTTTACCCTGAGCCGTGCCGCACGGAGACAGCCCACGCACAGCCTCCCCCTTCCCGCTCCAGCCTGTGTGAACTTCTCAAATATTTGCTTTCCCTGGCCACTGGTTGGGCTGGGCTGGGAGGGGAGGGAGTTTCTGAGGCTCCCAGAAGCTGCCCTGTTCTCCCCACCCCTGCAGGCTGGCCCTGTCCCTGGGGTTCCAGCCTGGCAAAGCCTCCCTCTGAGGCCTTGGGGACTGGGGTCTCTGCCTTCCCCCTTTCCACCGGAAAAGCCCCAGCTCCCAGCGTCCCATCCCACATGGAAGGGAAGGTCAGCAGCACTTTGGGGCTAGGGGTTGCCGGCCTGAGGCTCCCCTTCAAGGATCAAGTCTTCCACAGGGCCATTGGGCCAGGACCCAACAGCCATGCGAGGGCCCATTAGCCAGAAAAACCCCTTGATCTCACTGGACAACTTGATCACCAAGAGCCTGGCTTCCCTACTGGGAAACCCCCTCCCAACTCAGAACTTTGGGCCAGGCTGGGATAAAGGCCACACTGTGTCCCCAGGAGGGGAGGGGAGCCGGGGGTGGAGAAAGGTGGCTCTGTTGGCCGCACAAGGCCCCATTCAGCCTGGGGCCTGACTGTCCCAGGCAGGCTGGCCAGGCTCTGAAGCAGCCAGAGCCTCCCCGGGCCTGGGAGCCACCTCTGCTGGCCCGGGATGGATGGATGGCCGGGCTGGCAGTTCCTTCCAGGGCACAGGGTGGGGCCCCAGAGGCCCCAGTTTAGACCTAGCATGCCTTGAGCCCTGGCACTGTGCCTCTGCCCCCATGCCATGTGGACCATCCTGGGCTGTGTCGGGGGAACATAGTGCCCCTCATGTGGCTCAGCCCAGATTCCCTGCCAGGCCCCTCCCATCCCCGAGGAGACAGGACCTGCCATTCACTGTTTCCATCTCCGTTGAGGATGTGGGCCACCATTGCAGACAGTGGGCCAGAGTTCCTGACTGTCAGGAAGGGAGGAATGGGCAAAGGTGCCTGTTCCCAGGGCCAGGCCTTCTTCATGCCCCAGGTCTCTGTCCTTGGTCGCCTTTCCCCCTAGAGAGCCCAGGAGCCTTCCTCTCCGCAGAGGCAGGGCTGCTGTCTTAGAAACTGCCCAGAGTCTGGACCCAGGCATGTGGGGAGCCCAGCCCAGGTAGAGCCCTGCAGTCCTCATGGAGTCTCCCTTCCTCTCCCATCTCCTCTGCAGAGCTCCTACCCCATCTGGGAGGACTTCAACTCCAAGGCCACAAAGCTGCATTCCCAGCTGAGGTGAGGCTGCTGAGGGTGCCCCAGCTGGGGAGGGAATGGGTAGAAAAGACACCTCACCCACAGACCATCCCGCTGTCCATCTCCCCAGGACCACTGTGCTGGCTGCTGTGGCCTTCCTGGATGCCTTCCAGAAAGTGGCTGACATGGCCACCAACACCCGAGGTAGGGAGGGGGCATGGCTGGAGGTTGGGGATGCCCCAGGTTGGGCTTGGAAGCTGGAAAGGCTGAGTGGAATATGAACTGGGAAGAGGACACCAGGCCCAGAGTCGGGACCTTGAGTTCTGCTCCCTAATGGAATGGGCTTTTTGTGGAGAGACTGAGCCTCTCGTCATTAGAGGCATGCAAGCAGGAGTGGGCGAAAGATGACAGGATGTTACAAAGGGGGGTTCCCTTCTCGCTTCTGGGCGGCTGGTTTGACCCCTCAGCCACAGTTGTTCATGCTTCCCTATGGTGAGTTTGACCGTGGCTTCTTCTTTTCCACCGCCTTCTGCCCTTCCGAGAGCACAGAGGGCAGGTGAACATTCCCTGTTGGCCTTGGCATCTCCTCTACATTCTGGTCCGAGGAGCAGGGACCTGGGTCCCCGGCTCCTTTGGGTGGTGAGAACCAAGGCAGTGGGCGCATGCTGGCACTCTCACACCTGCATCTGGGCACACCTGGAGGGGGTTCCTGGTAGGGCAGGAGGGGATTTTGGTTGGATCTTTGGATGTCTTTGATGCCAGCCTTTCCCAGCTGGGGTGAAGGGCAGCTCCTGGCCCGACCAGCAGAGCAGCCGCAGCTGCAGGAGGCTGGCATAGCCAGGATGGGCAGGACCTTGGTCCCGTACGGAGGAGGGCCTTGGTAAATACTGAGAAGAGATCAAGTCGCCTGCTGGGGCCGGCAGGATTGCGGAAAGCTGGGGGGCGGGGCGCGGGGTGCCGGCCCGGCCTTCGCGGGCCGGTGCTCCCCCTCGTGGCCTGAGGCCGGGACTGCAGAAGCCCCGGCGGGCCCGTTCACATGCTGCGCGCTTGCCTCGCCAGGGGCCACGCGGGATATCGGCTCGGCGCTCACGCGCATGTGCATGCGCCACCGCAGCATCGAGACCAAGCTGCGGCAGTTCACCAAGTGAGTGGGCGCTGCGGTCGGGGAGGGGGGCGTGTCACGGGGACACCTCCATGGTGGACCTGACCCTCTTGCCCCCGCCCACAGTGCGCTCCTGGAGAGCCTCATCAACCCACTGCAGGAGCGCATCGAGGACTGGAAGAAGTCGGCCAACCAGCTGGACAAGGACCACGCAAAAGGTGGGTCTGGGGCTCGGCCCGTGCTTCCCGCCCCCCACTGGGCAGAAACCGCCGTCACAGGGCTCCTTTCTCATCCCTTGCACAGAGTACAAACGAGCCAGGCATGAGATCAAGAAGAAATCTTCAGACACGCTGAAGCTGCAGAAGAAAGCACGCAAAGGTAGAGCCCAGAGCTGGCCCACAGAGGCACAGCCCCACGGGGCCCCGCTCTGTATCCCCCGCCGCCCTGTGGGGCACCCCAGGGCATCATCCTGGCCTGAGGGGTCCTATCCCGCACACAGGACCCTCCAACCTGTTGGGTGGGGCAGAGGGAGCACCTTGCACCCCAGACCGACCCAGGACCTCCCTTCCCAGGGAGGCAGCAGGAGGCCAACAGGCCCAGGCACCCCCAGACCCCACCCCCCCCCACCCCCAGGAGTGGCTCTGTCCATCCGGCTGTCTTTCACACATTCTTTCTTTCTCTGTCTCTCCTCTCCTCTCCTCGTCCCAATCCTTCCTGTAGAGCTACTTGGTAAGTCAGATGTCCATCCCTCCAGCTGCTCCTCCCGTCCTTGTCGTCCTTGTCGCATTTGTCTGTCTCCCCCAGCTCAGGGCCAGTGGAAGGAGCCTCTCCAGGCCAAGGAAGAGCGAGGAAGGCGGTCGGTCCAGCGAGGGAGGGGCCTGGGGCACAGTCCCCTTGGGGCCCCTGGGGCCCCTGGCCAGGGATGAGTCCGGGGCCACTGCTGGGTCAGTCTGCCAGGCCAAGAGGGGTTGGACCGGGCAGGGTGGGGACACAGGCCCTGGCTGCCCCGCCCCCGCCAGGCCCTCCCAGAGTCCTTACCTCTTGCCTCCCCACTTCCTGTCTCACTGTCTCCTTTACATCATCTTCTCGCCTCTCCGTGTCTCTCTCGCCGCTTCTTGGTGTCGCTGTTGCTGTCCTTGTGCATCATTCCCTGAGCTGAGGGGGGACCCACACGGAGGCACCCCGTTCCCTGTCCCCTGGGCCCAGCCCCTAGCCCTCTTGGCCCCTACACCCCCTCGTGGCCTGGCCTACAGCTGCGCCCCCCACGCTCTACTTTGTCCTGCTTCCCTTCCTCCTCCCTGTGCCCTGGGACGTGAGGGGCCACCATCCCGTGGGCAGTGAGGGTATCCTGGGGGGTGGAAGTCTCAGCTCTTGTGGAGGCTGCCACTGGGCTCTCCTGAGCACAGCTGCACCAAGGGCGGCCCTGGGGCTGCCCAGGGCTCTGCTCACCCCAGGACCTGGGTGGCTTCGCAGCTTTGGTATCTTTCTTGTGTGCTTTGTTTATCTGTCCTCTCTGTCTGCTCTGGGGACCAGCCCTTCCACAAGCCCCAGCGTCCCGACTGCCCTCCCCAGTCCCCTGGCCCCCATGGCAGTGCCCAGCCCCACGACCAGGGACACCACCACAGGGTCTGAGCTGTGGATGCAGTGGGCCGGGCCGGCATCCCCAGCGTGGCCTCTCCTCCCAACCCCTCCAGGGAAAGGAGACCTGCAGCCCCAGCTGGACAGTGCCCTGCAGGACGTGAACGACATGTACCTGCTGCTGGAGGAGACGGAGAAGCAGGCGGTGCGCCGGGCCCTGATTGAGGAGCGTGGCCGCTTCTGCACCTTTATCACCTTCCTGCAGCCTGTGGTGGTGGGTTCCTCGGGAACAGAGAGGCGTTCTGAGCATCTCCACCATTGGGCTAGTTGAGGGGTTCCCAAGAACCATGATTTGGGAGCCTCCATCAGCCCAAGCAGCGTTGGTTGGTGGGAAGGGGTGAGGGAGGGGAGACCCAGTGTGGCCTGGCCCTCCAGGGTGCATGGGCAGGGGCGGGGCCGAGAGGCTGACTCACTGCTCCATCAGAACGGCGAGCTGACCATGCTGGGAGAGATCACCCACCTGCAGGGCATCATCGATGACCTGGTGGTGCTGACCGCAGAGCCACACAAGCTGCCCCCCGCCAGCGAGCAGGTGCGGCCAGCCCTGGGGACAGGACAGGGGAGGGGATGGCTTGCCCTTGGTTGGGGATGATAGAGGAGAAAAGGGGACAGCATTTGGAGGAGGCAGCTGGACACAGAGGGCCACCTGTGGGGATCTAGGAGCATCTGCCCAGGTGAGGGGTGGTGTGCCCAGGACCCAGTGGGGGCCTTATATCGAGAGCAGACGGGTGGAAGTCCCAGACCCGCAGGGTCCCCCTGAGAAAGCAAGGCCTGATGATGCCTACCTGCCATCCACACCCAGACCCGTCAGCTCCCCTAGACCCAGACGCTCCTGCCCCCATGTGCCGCCCTGCCCACTTTGCCTCACCACCATGCTCCCATTGCACTAGGGTCGGCCCTACCTGACAGCGCCGTGGCGTTGCTCTCGCTAGGCGCCTACTGTGTGCCCAGCCCACACGGAGCACTTCCCGTGGGTCACCTCATTCATTCACCCCAGTGGCCCTCTAAAATAGGAATGATTGGCTGCATTTCACAGGAGAAACCCAGGAGAGACCCAGGAACTTGCCCGAGAGCAGAGCAGAGCCAGGATTTGAACCCCGTGGTGTCCTTCATGGTCACTCTGGCCTGGCTCCTCTGCCAGCGACAGTGAGTCCTCAGGATCACCAGGGTCTCCCACGTCCTGGCCTGCGCGGCTTCCCTGAGAAGCAGAGGGGGCAGAATCTCCCCAGGCATCCCCCCCAGCCCTCTGGCAGCCCTGCTTCCTGCCCCTGAGTGAGGAGCTTGTGTTAGGAAAAGGCTGGGGGGCAGGGGGCTTCAGACTCCCAGGGATCTCCTTTGGGGCCGGTTCTCAATTGGGAAGACAGCAGGGGGCCTCTGGCCCTACTAGCCCTCGGAGGGGAGGCCCAGGAAAAGGATGAGGCTCTCTGCAGGGCAGGGCTGCTTCCAGTGACCCCATTCATGTCCATCCAGGTAATCAAAGACTTGAAGGGCTCAGACTACAGCTGGTCCTACCAGACCCCACCCTCATCGCCCAGCAGCTCCAGCTCCCGGAAGTCCAGTATGTGCAGGTCAGTGGGGGGCTGAAGTGGGGTGCAGGGAGGGGCAGGGGTACTGCAGCAAGGAATCGGGAAGGTCCCACCAAAACTGCATCAAGAATAGCTTCAGGGCCCCAGAATTCACACAACTCCTACGTCACCAAGGAATCTGCAAGCATAGGGGAAACTTCTCTCGTTGCAAGACTGCTGCTAGTGCAGGCGTGTGTTGGGGGCGGGCGGAGGGGCAGCAGCTTCATTTATGGAGCAATAAGTATGCACCAGGTGCCGTGCTAAATGCTTTATGCATTTTCTTCATTGAATCCTAACACCACCGTATCAGGTATGGTGTTGTCTCCATTTCACAGAAGGGAAAGCTGAGGTACAGAATCCCAGCATTTAACCATTAGACTCTGCCAGGCTCAACACAGTGCTGGGGCAATAGTAAGAATCTAAGACGGGGAGGGCTGTGGAGGCATTGGGGAACATGCGCTGAGTCTACAGGCTTATTACCTTGTGGACACTGCAGCCTGGCTGGTTCCTGAGAGCTGGTGCCTGGGCAGCTGCCACAGGCCCGAACCTCGGCCTAAGCTGGGCCCCGAGGTCTTGCAGAGCCAGGGAGAGGCCAAAGGTCTTGCTCGGTCACCGGTCAGGCTCAGGCGCAGGAGCACTTCCTGGGTGGGGTTGGGAGAGCTATTTAAGAGTCAAGGCTCCTCGGCGGGAGGGCAGTGAGCATAGTGCGAGTTCCTGGCGGGGAGACCCCTCTGTGCCAGGCACCCTTTCCCCAGATCCACCTTGGCTGGGCAACCGGGACATGGGTGGTAAGGCAGGCACAGCAGTCAGCGGCTCCTGCAGGGAGAGGAGGGTCCACGTCAACTGGCGGCTCTTCAGCCCCCGGGTGGGTGACTGGCACAGGAGGGGAGAGTTGATTGCAGGGGACACCCATGACCAAGGGTGGAGGCTGGGGACCTTCCCGGTCATGCTCAGGAGGAAGGCGACCTTCACTGCCAGGAATGTTGCCCAGGGATGAAATGGTTGCATAGAGGATATGAACTACAGAGGGCTGGACACCCTTCAGGGGGCAGAAAGGATGAGGGCAATGGTGAGTCCAAGCCCCACACAGACCGTCACCACGCAGTAGACGTTCAATTAGGATTTGATAGCAAATATCAGACTTTGAGAAGACAGTCATGATCAGACTTATGTCTGGCTGTAGCCTAACTGGGAAACTCTTTGATGCTGGGTGACCCCGTTTCTTCCTTGTTAACCTAAGGTCTCCTGTTCTTGATGGCAGAGCAGGAGGTAGCACTGGGGTGCTCCGGGGGCAGGCGCTGGGCCAGCTTTTCAGTGTGGTCCCCTGCCCAGGCCCCACCCTGTCCCACAGTCCTGGAACCCAGCTCCTCTGTGGCACTTTGGTCTCAGGACCTTGTAGTCTGACATTGTCTTTTCCTTCCTTTGCCCCTCACCTCTCTCCCCCACCCTCGTCTGTCACCCTTCCACACACACCCCTGTGTCTCCCTGTCTGGCTGCTGTGCACCCCCCTTCACTTCCCCAGCGCCCCCAGCAGCAGTAGCAGTGCCAAGGGTGGCGGAGCCCCGTGGCCTGGGGGTGCCCAAACATACTCACCTGGTTCCACCTGTCGCTACCGCAGCCTGGCACAGCCGGCCACCGCCAGCGCCCGCCTCTCCAGCGTCTCCTCCCACGACTCTGGCTTCATCTCCCAGGATGCCACCTACTCCAAGCCCCCCTCGCCCATGCCTTCAGACGTCACCAGCCAGGTGAGGGGGCATCTGCTGAACCATCTGGGGTAGGGTGCAGTGGCCTCATGCCAGCCTCAGGCCATCCACGTTGGGGGCCACCTACAGCTGTTGAGACTAGCCCTGGAGGTCCCCAGGGCCACCACATTGAGGACCAACCTCAACTCACTGCCTCAAGGCTAAGGAGAGTTGGAAGGTCTTAGAGCAGCTTACCAGCTCTGGTGCCTTGTGACCCTCCCCCTGCATAGGCTGGCTGTGATGGAGTGGCTGGCCCTAGGAGGCACCCCCCAGGAGCCCCAGAATCTGCAGACATCCTCCCCCTTCTCCACATTTTGGCCAGCTCATTCTGAACACAGAGACTGGCCCAAGAATCTCTTCAGATGCAGGCTCAGATCCTGCAGCCTCAGTGAGATGGAAACAGAGGAACTACAGCAGAAGACAGAGGGAGGTCAGACCACATGCCCAGGGTGCTGTCCTTCCCCATCATGGCGAGTGCCTCCATTTGAGCTCAGCATTCTCTCTTTTCCTGCCCTCTTGCCCAAGGATGTCCCCACTGCATTGCCAGTCTCCCCTCCTCTGCTGGCTCATCCCTGTCAGTACACAAACACATGCTCTAGTATCATCCATCTTAAAAGCCCTCCCTTCCTCCATGTTCTCCTCCAGCCACCTAGTCTCTCCTTCACAGCAAAACTTCTCAAAAGACTTGTCCACACTGACCACCTCTACCTCATTCCCCATTCACTCCTGTCTGCTTTACCTATCAGTAATCAAAAAGCTGGAATTGTTCATTTCTCCCATATAGTTCTATCCGTTTGCTTTATATATTTTGAGACTATTTTATTAGGTGCATACAACTTCAAAATGTTAACTCTTCTTAGTGAACTGAATCTCCTAACGTGATGTAGTTGATCTTCTGTTACTTTTATGTTTTCTAGCTTAAAGTCTGTTTTGATATTACTACAACTCCTTCAGCTTTATTTTGCTCAGTGTTTATGGTATCATTTTCTGTCTCTTAGCTTTTAAGCTATGTCCTTATGTTTTAGATGAGTCTCTTATAAACAGCATATGCCTAGATTTTCTTTTCTTTTCCAGTCTGACAATCTCTTAATTGACGTTTTTAGTCCATTCACATTTATTATGATTACTGGCATATTTAGACTTCTGTCTTACTTTTTTCTTTCTATTCATTCTGCTTTTTCTGTGCTGCTTTTGTCTCTTCTCTTGCTTTTTGTTTTATCCTTTCCCCATTATTTTCCTTCTACTGGATTTTAAGTTATACTTCTTATTTCATTTCTTTTACAGGTTACCTTGAAATTTTACCATGCATCCATAGCAAAGTCACAGCCCCACCTCCTGAATAATTCAAGGACCTTAACGTATATTTTAACTTCAGTCACCCACTCCCTCCCCTTATAAGCTATATATATCTCCTTTTTAATCATCCCCATGATTGACATTTTTCTTCTTAATTTTATCATTATTTTATACATACAGTATCTGTATGTTTAGATTTACCCATATGTGTTTACACTTTTTTTGTTCATTTTCTCCTTGTATCCCATCTTCCTTCTAAGGTCACTTTCCTTCTTTCTGAAGTAAAATATGTCCTTTAGAAGTTCTTTTAGAATGGGTCTGTAGTAGTAAACTCAGTTTTTGTTTATCTGTAAACATGCTTTATATTTTTCCTCTTTCTTGAAAGTTAGTTTTGCCAGGGATGCAATTCTGGGGTGACAGTTACTCCGTTTCCACATTTTGAAGACATATTCCCCCTGTGTTCTGGATTCTGTGGCTGGTTGTAACGTCCGCTGTCAGTCACTGTTGTGCCTTTGTGAATGATCTGACTTCTCTCTCTGGCCACTTTAGTTTTTCTACAATGTATCTAATTGTGGATTTGTTTTTGTTTAACCTCACTTGGTGTGTTTGTGTTTCTCTATCTCTGTATTCATGTTTTTCATTTGTTCTAGGAATTTTCAACCATTATCTCTCTTTTTTTTCATATATATAAATTTATTTATTTATTTTTGGCTGAGTTGGGTCTTTGTTGCTGCACGTGGGCTTTCTCTAGTTTCGGCGAGTGGGGGCTGCTCTTCATCGCGGTCTGCGGGCTTCTCATTGCGGTGACTTCTCTTGTTGCGGAGCACGGGCTCTAGACGTGCAGGCCTCAGTAGTTGTGGCTTGCAGGCTCTAGAGCACAGGCTCAGTAGTTGTGGTACACGGGCTTAGTTGCTCCGCGGCATGTGGGATCTTCCTGGACCAGGGCTCGAACCCGTGTCCTCTGCATTGGCAGGCAGGTTCTTAACCACTGCACCACCAGGGAAGCCCGTCAACCATTATCTCTTTATTCTTACTTTCATTTGTGTGTTTCTTCACTGTCATATTTCCCATCTCTTTGTTTCTCTGGATAATTTCTTCAGGTCCATCTTCCAATGTACTTTTTCTCTATTTTATAGCTATTTAACTTATCCATTAAGGGTTTGGTTTTTTTTAATTCTGAAATAATTTTAGCCTTGTAGAAAATCTGTAAAAAGAGTGCAGAGTTCCCACCCACCCTCCCCACAGTCTCCCCGGATGTTAACATCTCACGTAACTACCAAACAATTTTCAAAACCAGGAAATTAACACAGGCACAATACTGTTAACTAGTCAACAGACTCTTCACATTTTGCCAGCTTTCTCACTAACGTCCTTTTCCTGGTCCAGGAGTCCAGGATCCAACACAGGACCCTACCTTGCATTTTATTATTGTCTCTCTTTAGGCTTCTCCAGTCTATAATGGCTCCTCAGTCCCTCTTAAATGACTTTTGAATACTGGTTATGTATTTCATAGAATATTCCTCATCTTGAGTGTCTCTGATGTCTTCCCATAATTAAATGGGCAGGAAGAGCACAGCAGTGGTTTACTGCTATTCCACCTCCTCACCAGACCTTGGTATCCTTTTCATTTGAGCCGTTCTGATAGGTGTTATATCATAGTGCCCTGTGTCTTTAATTTGTATTTCCCTGATGACTAATGAGGTTGAACACCTTTTCATACTTTTAAAGGCCATTTGGATATCCACTTTTTGTGAAGGACCTGTTCAGATCTTTTGCTTATTTTTCTCTCCTAGGTTGTCTGTCTTTTTCTTGTTGATTTGTAGAACTTCTTATATATTGTGGATACAAGTCTTTTCATCTGATAATCTTCTCTGATTCTGTGGGTTGCTGTTTTACTCCCTTGATGGGGTCTTTTAATGACCTAAAGTTCTTAATTTTAATGTGTGTCCAATTTATCCATTTTTTTTCAATTGTTATTGCTTTTTCTGTCCTGTTTGAGGTATTTTTGTGTACTCTAAGGTCACAAAGATGTTTTCCTCCTAAAAAAGCCTTTTTGTTTTACCTTTTCTTCATTTAGATCTGCAGCTCATCTGGAATTCATTTTGTGTGTGTGTGTGTATGTGTGTGTGTGTGTGTGTGTGTGTGTGTGTGTGTTTGTGTGTGTGGTGAGGTAGAGGTCTTTTTTTCCATATGAATATCTAATTGACAGTTTTTTGAAAATACCATCTTTTCCTCCACTGCACTGTAGTGTGTTAACCTTTGTCATAAAACGGGTGTCTGTGAATGCATAGCTGTTTCTGGAGCTTGTATTCTATTCCACTGGTTGATTTGTCTGTTCTTGTACCAATACCACACCATTTCAATTATTAATAGCTTTATAAAAAATCTTGATATCTGGTAATAAAAGTCCTCCAGCTTTGATATTCTTCAATATTACCTTGTCGGTTTTTGGCCCTTTGCATTTCCTTATGAATTTTAATATCAGCTTGTCAGTTTCCACTAAAAAAAAAACAAAAAACAGCCCCTAGGATTCTGACTGGGATTACATATGTCTCTCCATTTATGATGGCTTTACCTTCTCTCAATAATATTTTGCAGTTTTCATGTGAGGATCTTGCACATCTACTGCTGGATTTTTTGCCCTGGGTATCTGATGTTTATTGTTGCTATTTTAAATTATTTCGGCTTTTTTCAGAGTCTTTTACATGTTTTTTAGCTGCTGATATTTAGCAATTTGATTTTTTTTCTATGTTGATCTTGTATCCAATAACCTCGCTAAAAACACATATTAGTTCTTTTGAATATTCTATAATACATACACAGTCGTGTCTTTTACAGACAACCATTTTCTTCTTTGCCAATCCTTTTGCTTTTTACTTCTTTTTCATGCTTTATTGCACTGCTAGAACTTCCAGTGCTAAATAGAGAAGTGGTCATCCTTATCTTTTTCCAACCTCAGAAAGAAAAGTATTGATATTTTTGTAGATAACTCTTTATCAGATGAAGGAAGTTCCTTTCTATTGCTAGTCTAAGTGTTTTGTTTTCCATGAATGGGTGTTGAATTTTTCCGCTGTTTTCCAAATACTTTTTTCCTTTTTTATTTTTGTCTTAACAATTATATTGGTAAAATTCTAAATGTGTTTATTATTTCCTCCGAATCCTTACCTATAGAGTTTAGCTCCTTTTATTTTAGTCATCTTGGCTCATCATAAACTATTAAAAAGATCTGGGAGTCTAAACTAGGATGATTTAGAGAATCTTACTTGGCTGGTACAGGATCTGGAGAGGTGCTACTGATTAGTTCCCTTCCAGGTTTAATTTGGGTCATCAACAGGGTGAGCTCTCCACCTTGCCACTTGCCCAGTCTCTCAACCACAGTGCTGAAGCCAGCCTCTGCCCTGGGGACCCTCATGGTCCTGTTTCTGCCCTTGCTTTTTTCTTCATTCTCTGTTGTTGTTGTTCTTTGTTATTTATGTATTTATTTATTTGGCTGTGCCGGGTCTTAGTTGTGGCATGCATGTGGGATCTAGTTCCCTGACCAGGGATCAAACCCAGGCCCCCTGCACTGGGAGTGCAGAGACTTAACCACTGGACCACCGGGGAAGTCCCTCTTTGTTGTTTTGAGTTGGGGGCCACCAGGGCACCTAGTTCCTGCCACTGTCCAGAGCAGGAGCCTCCTGGGCACCCTCGGTCCTGTCCTCAGTGGGCTTCTGCCCCACCATTCTGTGAAACAGTTCTGGAGGTCTGCACAGACACCCCTCTGCCTCATGTGCACGGACCCCCAGCAGCCGAGCACAACTGCCCCTCCCTCCTTTGCGTGTCAGGTTCTTCCCCTGATTCTGTGACATCACCTGCTCGTGGTCTTCCTCCACACCACCAGCAGCTCCTGTCACTCCTTTTCGCTGGGCCATCCTCTTCTTCCAAAGCACTGAATGTCGGCCTGACGTCCTTGAACCTTTTCTCTAACCACCGTCATCCTGACTGCCTAGGTGACTTTATTCTGTCCGACGGCTGCTGGATTTGTGGTTCCAAACCTGACTTCTCCCTAAACTCCAGACTGGAAATACAATTGCCTGCATTGCATCTGGGCATAGATACCTAACAGGCAGCTCAGCTTAACATGTATAGGATGGAACTCTGGACTCCATTCCTCCCCCAGGCCTGCCCTTCTGAGAAAACAGTGGCACATCAACCCGGCAGTTCACGCCAGCACCCCGCTGCCCTCCTGAGTATCGCTCTTTCCCTGCCCACCACATCCAGGCCATCAGCAGCCAGCCTTCTTGTTAATCCTCAAAGTGTGTGGTTATCGGGCTGGGCTGGGGGGCAGGTCATTGCCCATGGCGTGCGCTCTGGGTGCTGCCTTCCACCGCATACGCTCGGCCGTGGCCGTGGCCCTGGAGGGCCTGGGGTGGGGATGCTGAGTCAGCAGGCCCTGCTGCATGCCAGCGCTGTGACCAGATCTGTTCCCTCCTCTCGTCCTGCCTCCCCGCCCATCCTCCTGCCTGCTCGCCTCTGCGTGGCAGAAGTCCTCCAGCTCAGCATCCTCCGAGGCCTCGGAAACCTGCCAGTCCGTCAGCGAGTGCAGCTCCCCTACCACGGTCAGTGCTTCCCACCCGCAGCGGGACACAGGGAGGGCCCAGGTTCAACCAGAGGGGCGTGCACGAAGCACTTGCTCCCCGCGAGACAGGCCTCCTGGGCACCACCTGCAGCCACTCCCCACACGCTCACATCTTTCCCTCCCGGGGCTCCCCATCCTGCCCCTGGGCCTGGCAGGACTGGGGTGTCACAGCACCCTCCGTGCTCTGTCCTTGGCCATGATTGTGAGCCTGAGGCCCCATGTGGGTCTGGAAACCCTGAACTTCAACAACAGTGAGGGCCCCCTTGGCCATGCCCTGCAGGACTGGGCCAAGGCCGGCCCCCACGAGCAGCCCTCAGGCAGCACCCTGCAGCGGAGGAAGGACCGAGTGGAGCTCCTCCGAGACACAGAGCCAGGCCCGGCTGTCGGGGGCACCCTGGGCCCCAGTGGAGAGGAGGCCCCACGACCCCGCATGTCCCCTGCCACCATCGCAGCCAAGGTAAGCGGCAATTCCCTGGGCAGCCCAACCAGGGCCCCACCTTCACTCCTAGGTCACCTTCAGGAGGCCAGGCAAGTGGTCGCAGGGCCAGCTCAGACTGCTCAGCCTGTTGGGGGCTGCCTGCAGTCCGGGCTGAGGGGGAAGCGGGGAGCAAGGCTTCAGCCTGCAGTCTTACCACCCCCAGCACGGTGAGGAGGTGTCCCCCGCGGCCAGTGACCTGGCCATGGTGCTGACCCGCGGCCTGAGCCTGGAGCACCAGAAGAGCAGCCGGGACTCCCTGCAGTACTCGAGCGGCTACAGCACACAGACCACCACGCCCTCCTGCTCCGAGGACACCATCCCCTCCCAAGGTAGGCCGCAGGGGCCGGGGGCAGGCGGCTGGGCCTTCACAGGCCCCCAGGGCCCCAGGCCCACCGCATCCCGTGCCCCCCAGGCTCCGACTACGACTGCTACTCAGTGAACGGGGACGCAGACGGGGAGGGCCCACCCGAGTTCGACAAGTCATCCACCATCCCTCGCAACAGCAACATCGCCCAGAACTACCGCCGCCTGATCCAGACCAAGCGCCCGGCCTCCACTGCGGGGCTGCCCACTGCCGGGCTGCCCACCACCTCGGGCGCACCCCCTGGCGTGGCCACCATCCGCCGCACGCCCTCCACCAAGCCCGCCGTGCGCCGCACCCTCTCCAGTGCCGGCCCCATCCCCATCCGGCCGCCCATCGTCCCCGTGAAGACGCCCACGGTGCCCGACTCCCCCGGCTACATGGGGCCCACACGGGCGGGCAGCGAGGAGTGCGTCTTCTACACCGACGAGGCCGCCTCGCCCCTGGCCCCGGACCTGGCCAGGGCCTCCCCGAAGAGGCTCAGCCTGCCCAACACAGCCTGGGGCAGCCCGTCCCCCGAGGCCGCCAGCTACCCGGGGCCGGGGCCCGGGCTGGCGGCTGAGGGCGACGAGCAGCAGCAGCAGCAGCTGGCTGCCAACCGGCACAGCCTGGTGGAGAAGCTCGGGGAGCTGGTGGCAGGTGCCCACGCCCTGGGCGAGGGCCAATTCCCCTTCCCCACTGCCCTGTCGGCCACCCCTGTGGAGGAGACTCCCACCCCGCCCCCCGCTGCCACCAGCGACCCCCCGGCTGAAGACATGCTGGTGGCCATCCGGCGCGGGGTGCGGCTCCGCAGGACCGTCACCAACGACAGGTCGGCGCCCCGCATCTTGTGATCCCACCCTCTGGCCCGGGCGAGGCAGGTGGCCTGGTCGGTGGGCAGCGGCCACTTCAGAGCAAAGGCACAGTCAGGAGAGAGCAGAGCCAGGCAAGCTTTTTTTTTTTTTTTTTTTGAAGTCATATGAGGCAAAGCTACTTTATTGGAAAGAGACACCCATCTTGGATTTCAAGGTTTAAACAGGAAATGACTTCTTTAACAAACCTCGCCAGGACGGAGCCTGCGGGTCTGGAACTTGGATTTGGAGCCTGTTTCAACCTTTGCTTGCCCACTCTGTCCCTCCTCTTCCTCCTTCCGGGCCCTGCCTTTTCCTGGTGTGGGTGAGCCCCAGAGCCACGCTCCCTGCCCACAGCAGCAGGGCCGAGCCAGCCTCTCCCGGTCCCACCAGCCTGGGTGGGCCCGCAGTGCCACCGCTTAGCTAGCCTGGCCCGGCTTCTCGCCACCTCCCCAGGGACGGTGGCCTCGGGCTCTTCCGGAATGCTAGCCCACCCCGCCCTGACTGAGCCCCCTCCTCCTCCCTCCTCCATCGTCTCATCTCTCTGCCTCTCCAGGCTCCTCTCCGTCGGGGAGCAGGGCCGACGGGGAGCTGCTGTGCAGGGGCCAGGGGCCCAACCGGCTAAGGTATCTGGTTTGCTGAGAAAGCTCTACGGGATGGCTGGCTGTTGGGGGCGTGGGGGGGGTGTTGGGGAGGTTGCAGCTGGGAGTCCAGCTGCCGTCGCCGCCGTCGTCGTCGTCGTCGCCGGGGAAGGGGGCCTGGGCCCAAGTCAAGCCTCTTGGGGAAGACATGCAGGGGACCTGCTTGGAGGAGGCTGGGGACCCTGAAGCAGCATCCCCTCCCCCCAGGGGTGGCTGGGGTTGGAGGCAGGGCGGGGCTGGGCAGCGGGGAAGGAGTCCAGAGGCTAGGGGTCACCTGGCCAGTCCCCCAGGAGCTGCTTTCGGATGCCGTGATGGTTTCAGCCACTCCTGGGGATGGGGGCTGGAGCTGGGGGTGGGGGGAGGGACGGGAGGGGGTTCTTTTATGAACACACAATAAAATGAGCTGACCGGACAAGGACTGCTTGTGGGGACAGGGTAGACGGTACAGGGTGTGTCCAAGAGTGCCTGAGGGACAGGGGCGGGGGGGCCCACACTGGCGTTGGGCCTGTGGCAGGAGGAGGGCCTAATGGCTCCGGAGGCCAGAGAGCAGCTCTTCTCTCCGGCGTCCGGAGCAAAGCCGCTGTGAGGTTGGAAAGGGCTGGGGGCTGGGCCTCCTGTCAGTCTGCTGCGGACCAAGGGGTGGGGGTGGGGGGCAGTGGGGGGAGATTAGCTTTGACTCTGTTGTCAGAGGAGCCGCCCTCCCAGGATGGTCCGGGCGGCGGGGAGCGAGGTGGCAAGTGCCCCCGCGCCATGTTGCGCACCAGCTCCAAGCAGGTAAAAGCACGTGTGCCAAGTGCGAGCGGAGAACTTCCTGCGGCCCCGCAAGGCAGCCCAGGGCGGCCAGGGCGGCAGGGTCATGGGGCAGGGGCCCCTCCCGGGGTCAGGAAAGCTGGCTTTTCCTGGTCTGGATGGAGCCCAGGCTCCTGGTAGTTCTTGTGCCGGAAACTGAGGTCCAGGCACGGCAGCCAGGCGGGTGTGGGGAACCAAGGATGCCCCTGAGTATATGGAGCCCCGCGGGGTCCCCGAAGGCGGGTGGAGAACGTACCTGTAAGTCGCTAGGTCGGAGAAAGGAGACTTGCTGAGCGCACCACACCTGGAGGAGGGCCGGGCGAGGAAGGGGGCGGGAGAGCAGGTGGCCTGTATTTGAAGGCTTGGGGCGGGGCTTACACTGCCCCTCGCCACAGGGTTTGCCCAGGTGGGCTGATTTAAGATGCAGGTTATGTGATGTGAGCAGGGTAAGGGGTAGTGGGGTGGGGGGAGAGCTGAGTCCCCATGAGGAAGAGCTTGCCCCTGGGGAGGGGGGTGGCTTCGGAGACCCAGGGAGGGGGTGGGTGCGGCACAGCTGCCCCCCACCCACCCATACTCCAGTGGCGCCCTTCCCCTCCAAGCCCCCCCCCCAGGGCTGTACATAACTCCTCCATCCCCTTGATCGCCTCGCGTCCATTTAGTGACCACCTTGCAGGCCCACCCCTTTGGGATCCGAGCCAGCCATTCCGCATCACAAACTTTGGTTTGGGGGACTTCTTTACGTTTGTTTCATTTTTCTTTTTGTACAGAGAAATATTCTTTTCAAAAAGTGTCTTTTGACTGAAGTAACTTTTCTGGTGCTGTTAACTTGTTCCTTTTTTTAATTTATTTCCCCACCCCAGGCTCCCCCTCCTGGTTCCTACTCACTTTTTCTTCCCTCCACCACCCCCTCACCACCCCCATCCCATCTGAACCATTTTGTTTCTTTTCTTTCTGTCAGTTTTTGGATAAATGATCCTCTCCTCCCCCCCCCACGCCCCTGCAACCCACCCTCTCCTTGATTTAAATAGTCACTGCTACAAGTAACAAATGCACTGTGAAGATTCCAGTATTAATAAAGTTGTACTGTAATTAACACCCCTGCCTCCACCTGGCTTTCTCCACCGCTGCTCACCTGCCAGCACCCCAGCCCTTGCCCATCCCATCCCAGATACCCGCTGGGGGCGAGGCTCCCTGCAGGGCTCCGTGATGGGGGTGGGTGGGGGGGCGTGCAGGAGTCGCCAGGTCTCGTGCCAGGACCCATGCCTTTGAATGCCTCAGCTCTGTCCCTGCTGGGGGTGGTCTTGGGGCTGCCAGATGGAGGGGAAGAGGGCCGTGGCCAGGACGCACTGTGGGAGATAAACCCCCCCCCGCTCCCCCCCCCCAGCAGTCAGGCTGGCTAAGGCTTCAGGGGCTGGGGCAGGGCTGGAAGGAACTCCGTCCCGCAAATATCTACCATTCCAGGGCCCTGGCTAAGGCCCTGACCACTCCACATCTGAATCCTCAGACCAAGGCCCCAGGGCCAGACCAGCCCATGCCCCTCCTCCTGCCTCCTGCACCTGGCAGGAGGGGAAAGCGGCCTTCTCCAGGTGGGCCTTCTCCAGGTTCACCCTTGAAGATGCAAAGCAAACCAAAACAAACCAAAACAAAGCAGGTGTTTAATAGAAAAAATAAAGGGAACTGTGGCAAGATGTGGCATTTGGCTATGCCCTCTCCCCAGCTTTGCTGCCCTCTCCCTGGCCTTGCCGAGGCGTGTCCCCACCCCCATGCCCACCTGGTACAGCTCTCACCTCTTTGGGCTTAGGAGACAGTCAGCCCTGCCCTCAGGGAAGAGGGCAGCCCGGGCAGTGCCAGGAGGGGCTGTAAGCTCTGTCTTCATTGACCTTCAGGTGCCCCCAGCGCCCACCGCTCCAGGTGAGACCATGGGAGGTATGGAAGGCGGGAAGCTGAACCCTTCTCAGGCACTGAGTCCCCCTCAAAGGAGAAATGCCCCTCTAGGGTCTCCTCTCCCAAGAGGGGCTCCCCACCACCACCCAGAGAAGCCTCAGGCCCAGTCCATCTCCTGCAAGAGCTCCTCCAGCTGCCCCACCCAGTTACCATGCAGCCCACTCAGGGCAGGCGGCCTTCGCCCTGTGCCCTCAGCAGCTTCACTGAGCCGGGGCTCCAGCCGTGGATGCCGGGGGGTGGGGCAGGGAGGTGGGGGGCTCCTGGCGCAGGGGGTATAGCTGGGCGGCCACACACTGTGACGAGGGCTCCGGGCCGTGAGGCTGAGGCCTTGGCACCTCACAATCCTGCCAGTTTAAGACAGGGCTTTGTTTACCTGCAGGCAACACAAACACACAGACACAAACAAGACTGCAGGACTGGTCAACACCCCGCTCATCCCCAGACCAAGCCACACTGTCCTCCCTGTACCCAGGGCCCATCTCAGCTTCCAGAAATGGCCTGTAGCCCTGGGAAGCAGAGGGCATGCCGAGGAGGGTCCCAGCTCTGCTCAGCGACCTGGGCTCAGACACCCAGTGTCCCACCCCCAGCCCCTCAGAGCTCCTTACAGCAAGAGCAGTACAACAGCTCCATAACCCGCAAGCAGTTGTCCAGCAGAGCTTTGGGCCGCACTGGCTTCAGGCTTCCTGGGGCACTCAAGAGGGACAACACTGCTTCCACCTGGGGGCTGACCTCCACACCCTGAAAGGGAGGAAATCTTTAGGACCACAGGTGCCACCCCCAGCCTGTGAAGAGATCCCAGGAGAGCTCTGGGGAGCGGGGGGGTGGTGGCTGTCCTGCCTGGAAGAAGGACAAGAGATCCCTGTGACCAGGACGCTTGAGAGCCATTTCTCTCCTGCAGGTGCCATTTTTCCTGGGAGGGGCTCCCTCGATGTCCCTCACTCAAGCACAACACACAGAAGCTTCTGTTTTCCTCTCCTAGGGGCAGGCCAGACAGGGAGGAGGTGGGGGCATCCTTGCTGTTCTAGCCCAGGCCCGGCCACCACCACATGAGAAGTCCCTATCCCAGGGACACTGTCCTTCAGGATGCAAAGACCCACACCGACTCCCATGAAGAAGAGACAGGACCCTCAGGAGGGTTGGTCATATCGTGAGGCGCACTAGGCACACTGACAGGGCTGGGTCTCCGGCTCCAAGCTCGGGGGCTCCTCTCCACAACACTTAACAAAAGGAACTTGGTGTGGGGAGCACCAGGCACCATGGGAGGGACAGAGCAGGGGCCAGAACTGTCGCAGAAGACACAGAGCACGGGACTTCCCTGGTGGCGCAGTGGTTAAGAATCCGCCTGCCACTGCAGGGGACACGGGTTCAAGCCCTGGTCCGGGAAGATCTCACATGCCACGGAGCAACTGAGCCCGTGCGCCACAACTACTGAGCCCCTGTATGCCACAACTACTGAAGCCCGCGCGCCTAGAGCCCGTGCTCCGCAACAAAGACAAGCCACTGCTGAGAAGCCCACGCACCGCAACAGAGTAGCCCCTGCTCGCCGTTAACTAGAGAAAGCCCGCGCACAGCAACGAAGACCGAACGCAGCCAAACATAAAAATAAATAAATGTATGTATAAATAAATAAATAATACTTTAAAAAAAAAGACATGGAGCAGGAGGAAACGCAGGACCTGAGCTGGGGAAGGACGTTCCTAAAAGTGTTCTAGGTTGAACTGTGTGTCCCCCTGCCCCACAACCCCCTAAAAAAGCTCTGTCCAAGGCCCAATCCCTAGTACCTGCGAATGTGACCTGTTTAGAAATGGGGTCTATGCAGATGTAATTAAGTCAGGGATCTCCAGATGAGATCAGTCTGGATTTATGGTGGGCCCTAAATCCAATGACTGTTGCCCTTGTAAGAGAAAGGACACAGGTCCTTCTCTGGGACACGGAGGGAGAGGCCATGTGAAGACAGAGGCGGAGGGTGGAGTGATGCTGCACAAGCCAAGAACACCATCATCCACCAGAAGCTGGAAGAGGTGGGAGAGATCCTCCTCTGGAGCCTTTGGAGGGAGCATGGCCCTGCTGACACCTTGATTTCAGACTTCTGGTCTACAGAACTGCGATAGAATAATTTCTGTTGTTTTAAGCCACCAGTTGGTAGTAATTTGTGACGACAGTCCCCAAAAACTAATATACAAAGGCTTAGAGAGAGAAGTGAGGGTGGCAGGAGGGCCAAGGGGCCCATGCCCATGGCCCTCTCCCTAGAGGGAGGACCCACTGCCCCATAGATGTTGGGCACATATGGAATGGACCGTCAACCATTAACATTGTGAGAAAGAAGAGGTTAAAAGTTGGTTCAGGGACTTCCCTGGCGGTCCAGTGGTTAAGACTTCACCTTCCAATGCAGTGGGTGCGGGTTCAATCCCTGGCTGGGGAGCTAAGATCCCACATGCCTCATGGTCAAAAACAAAAGCATAAAACAGAAGAAATATTGTAACAAATTCAATAACGACTTTGAAAATGGTCCACATCAAAAAAAAAAAAATCTTTAAAAAAAACAAGCTGGTTCAATCTGAAGAGCCCAGGTGGGCAGGGCCTCAGTCTACCCACAATCTCCTTCCCAGCTCAGCAGCTCACAGAGCCAGAGACACTCCCAAGGAAAATTGAGGATGGAACACAGTCCGTTCCCCAGGTCAGCTCCAACGCCCCCCCCCCGCCCCCAGGCACAAGAAAGCCACCAAGGAAGCGGCTGGGTCTCCCGGTCCCCGCCAGAATGGAGAGCCTCCACAAAGTTCTCGGCAGCTGCAAAAGCAGGTGCTGGCCCCGAGCCCTGGTGTCAGCAGAAGCTCACAGTTGGCTTCCTGTTGGCTGTTCTTGCTGGGCAGCAGGTGGGGCCCCAGGGCAGTTGTGTACCAGGGTCCTAAGGAGGGCTGGGGGGGTCAGTAGGGCAAGGCGGGGGTGTGGGGAGGGGTCCCATGGCACACACATAGCCTGCGAGGATACACACCGACCCTGTCACCTTACTCTCCAGGCTTTTTGGATGACGTATCCCCCAGGCCTCCGATCAACACTGCTGAACAGGCAGCGATCAGGAACCTCTATTATTATTATTAATTAAGGTCCATTTACGTTAGGGTTCACTCTTTCTGTTGTACATTCAATGGGCTTTGACAAATGCAATTATACTCACCGTTACAGCATCATACAGAAAAGTTTCATCGCCCTCAACCCCCCTGTGCTCCACCCATCTATCCCTCCCCCTTTCCCTCTTTTCTTAGATGTGGAAATAAAGTGAGAGGGATCAATGACTCACCCAGGGTTGCAGAGCATAACAGGGTCTCAGGCGCATCTCTTGCCCCCCAAGCCCAGTCCACCACCCTGCCCCCTCCATTTCTCCCACACTCTCCAGGACATGCCAGAACTTTCCATGCCTTTACCTTCTCCCTTGATAGTTTTTGGCCACACACACACACGCACGCACGCACCCACCCTGGCCACCTGCACCTCCGCACGGCTCACCGGGAGGCCTTGTTTGACATCCAGCAGCAGTGTATGTACCTCCTCCAGGTACTTCCAGGATGGATGGCCCTCGAGCAGCACCTCCTGCACCCACTCAGTAGCACTGAGACTCACCAAGACCCACAGATACCGCAGCTCCTGTTGGCTCACCCGGGCCCTCTGCTGCAGGGACAGGAGAAATTATTGAAACCCCAGACAGGAGCCTCTGGGCCTGCCCCCCACAGCTCTGACCGCCCCCCACATTTGCCCTGCACAGGGGGCAGACCACGGGCATCCACTGTGGATGGGGTGGGAGGGGCACCTGGGGCCTGAGCCAAGGGCAGGCTTGCTTGAGGGGCCAGGAAAGACCCCTGGCAACAGGATCTTCCCAGACCAATGTGCCTCCAGGCAGGGCCCACAGGATGTCCCAGGAGGCAGGGGCCTCCCCATTCCAGAGGGGGGATTCTCACCAGCCTGGTGACGTTGGCCATTCGGAGTACCCCCTCATAAGGCACACTGACCCTGTAGTTGATGGGGAAGTAGTGTTTCTGGGGAGATACAAGAACAAAGGATGAGATCAGAGTCAGAAATTGCTCAGACTCCCCCAACCTTGGAGAAGAATTTGATGCAGGACTGGCCCTTGATGGCAGCGGTGGTCCTCTACAGAAAACATGTGCTTGGCTCCCAGTTGGGATAAAGACAGCTCTTTCCTCTGGGACACAGGGAAGGTGAAACAAAACAAAACATGTTAAGGCATAAGTCTCGGGCCAAAATGTAGGATGAGAAGCTTACTACTCCTAGAGAATCATATCCTTTAGGAGGGGTGAGGAAAATGACTTTAAAAGATTGCTCTAAAACTTATCATGGTGATGGTTTCATGACTTTGCAAATACACTAAAAGCCATAGAAATGTACACTTGAACAGGTGAGGTGTGTGGTATGTGAACTATATCTCAAAAAAGCTGTTAAAAAAAAAAAAGACCTACAGAGCTACATGCGATGTGGTCCACCCTATAAAAAGAATCAAACATTCTAATTTCTAGGTCCTTATCTCCCCTGCTAAATAGTGCCTGGGGTTCCCCCAAGGTTTCCTGGAATCCATTCCTGAGTCACTGGGTGAGTGCCACGTGGAGGTGGGATCAAAGGTCAGATCAGACAGGAGGGTTGGAGGCCCCAGGGATGGATGGCAGGAGCAGGGACAGGAAGTGCAGATGAGGCACATGGGTGTGTGTGAGGGAGAAGGGAGCCATGGCAGGCACAGGCCTGACACAAGTCCAAGGAGAGGGACTGAATTTCCAGGTCCTTATGTCCCATGAGCCACAGGGCTTTGGAAGAGGGACACAACAAGTGCCCACGTGGTTACCATGTACTGAAGGCGGTTCCGGTACTGCAGCTTGTCGCGCAGAAAGCCAGTGATGGCACACTCCTCGCTCCGGGTTAAGGGCCACACCTCCAAACCCTCGTTCCCCAAGGCCATGCCCAGGAGGATCCCGAGATCTGTGGACCGCACAAAACAACACGTGAGCCACCTGCGTGTCTCCCACACTGCCCGGGTACGCAGAGCTGTGCACACAACCTCCCTTTTCCCCGTCACAATTCCTCTCGGAAGGGTCGGGGTGGGGGGCGCAGGGTCCCAAGGAGGCCTTCCCAGAGCCAGAATACTCTCCCTGCAGTCCGGGCTGCAGGACAGCAATGCAGGCAAGCATGAACCGTCCAGCCCAGCCACCTCCCACCCCAGGCTGGCAAAGCCCCCCAGGAGCCACGCCCTGGGATTGGTCTCCAGTCTCCTTCCCACTCCTGCCCCAGGGGGCAGGCACAGCCTCCTTTCCATGGCAACCCCTGCCCCTCATCTAGAGCCTACGAGTTTTCAAAGCCTTTCGCTGCATTTTCCATCCAGAGACCTTGACATGCCTCTTAATTAGAGGTACCAGCAGGTTTGTAGCAGCCCTTCCAGTCTGGTCTTTCAGGGATGCTGAGCGAACCTCACTCAGGCTGCTTCTCTTCCCCGCTAACAAACGATCCAAACATTACCAGCCTTCACCACTGCAGGTCACTGTGACTTTAAAAACAGTGTGATTTCTGTGTAACTGAACAGACTTACAAAAATTATCTGAGAGAATTTGCAACAAACATGAACAAGGGTTAAGTTGATGGGAGCAGAAAGAACAAAATATAGATGGGCAAGAGATGTATCTGAAACTCAACCTCGCTAATAAATTCACGTTAAAACAATCGATACGTTTCACCTACCAAATGGAAAGACTTTTTTGTTGTTGTTGCTGTTGTTTTATTTTATTTTAATAACATTTGCTGCTGGCAAAATAGTGAGGCAGATGCTCTCATCCTGGAAAGCAATTTGGCAATTTTTGTTATTAATGGACTTAATGCCCACACACTTCGACCCACTAAGCTTTAAAATTGTCCACACCCTTTGACCCATTAAACTCATTTCTAGGAATAAATGTGAAGGAGAAGAAAAGAGAGACATAACCGAAAGATCTGTGGACAAAGTCTTCCTTTGCAGTATTATTTTGTAATAGTGAACATCTGTAAGTGCCCTAGATGTTCAATAATAACGAATGTAGCCAATAAAAATCACATTGCCAAAGAATACTTATGATATGCTTATATGATAAGAAAAATACTTTTGATGTGCTTAGCAAAGTTTTAAAAAGCATGATTCAACACACTGTATCTGGGTATAAAGCATGACTTGAATTTTGTTAATTATGTATATATGTGCATAGAAAAAGCAATGGAAAGAAATGCACCAAATCTCTATGGGAGATTTTTATGTTCTTCTTTATATTTTTTAGGATATATTTTACATTCTATAATTAGTATCTATTATTGTTATAGTCAAAAGCAGTATTTTTTTTTCCTTTCCTCTCTCTTCCTTCCTTCCTCCCTTCCGTCCTCCTCCTTCTCTCTCTCTCTCTCTTTTTCTCTTTCTTTCTTTTTTCCCCCCAGATAGCCAGGCAGGCTGAGTCACCTCTTTGATTCGCCCCTGGTTGTGAGCAGCAACTACTGACTGGACTTTCTGCCCTCACTTCCCCGGCACTTAGGGAGACTTTTGTTCTTAAACCCTCACGGGCCTGAGCCTGCTGACACTCACTTTCCCACCCCCTTCTCGGTGCTGCTGCCATGCCTGTGCCCCTGCTGGGCCAGAAGCTCAGGTTCACTCAAGCCCATGCCCCTTATGGCCTACAGCCCACCAGCCCTTCCCCTCATAGAAGTCTGACACCACATTTTTTGCAAACTTGCAATCCATCTTGCACTTCCTCTGTCTCTCTCTTCCCATATTCTCAACCCAATATTTGGACAAGGGAACAGATAAACCAGTGTTCCTGCTTGCTTTCTCCCTTGTCTCTACATCATTAACACTCTCAGCTTGGCACCCCTGCTGGTCAGGATCATTCCTGCTTCAGGGTTTAGGCTCACACATTGCCCCTGCCCTGGGTATCCTCTCACACGACAGACCCCTTCCCAAGGTCTCACCAAGACTCCTTCCCTCCCCAGAGGCTCCCCTGCCTACGCCAGCCACCAACCCCAGTCTCTAGCACCATCTGTCCAATTCACTCATTGTCTTTTTTTTTTTTTTTTTGGCTGCTTTGGGTCTTCATTGCTGTGTGCGGGCTTTTTCTAGTTGCAGTGAGCGGGGGCTACTCTTCATTGTGGTGCGCGGGCTTCTCATTGCAGTGGCTTCTCTTGTTGCGGAGCATAGGCTCTAGGCGCGTGGGCTTCAGTAGTTGCGGCACGTGGGCTCAGTAGTTGTGGCTCACGGACTCTTAGAGCGCAGGCTCAGCAGTTGTGGCGCACGGGCTTAGTTCCTCCGCGGCATGTGGGATTTCCGGGACCAGGGCTCGAACCTGTGTCCCCTGAATTGGCAGGTGGATTCTTAACCACTGCGCCACCAGGGAAGCCCCTCACTCACTGCCTTGACCAGACAACGCAGCAGCCAGTGTGTGAATGCACAGCACTGTGAACCACAGCGAGGACATGTTACTCAGCACTTTGGCGTTCACGTCAAGCAGGGAGCCGGGATCAGGCATCTGGGTCTCCTGTAGAAGCTGGTAATGGCTCACCCAGGGTATCTGATTGAGCAGGTATGAGGTAGTGGCGGGGGGAGTGCAGAGAATCTGCATTTCCAACAAGTCCTGAAGTAAAACTGATGCTGCTGGTCTGGGGACCGCACTTGGCAGAAAGTGACAGTTTACAAATTGGTGTCCTTAGGGCCACATTCTGGTTCACAGAGATTTCACATAAAAATCCAAATTTCCATCTTTTCTTTAAAAATCAGTATCCCTGTCCACACTGAGTCTTCTTTCCAATGTGGTAGTCTCCCTGTGGCTGCCCACTCCACCCCAAGTCCTACCCCACCTGCCCTCATCTGATTCCCAGTCTGGAGCCTTTGGGGGCCTGGCCACTAGCCTCGTAGCAGAGACTTACAGAGCCTCCGTGCTTCCCAGCCTGGCACACATGGGTTGCCCCAGAAACTCTGTCCATAGATGATCTGCCTTCTCCCAAACTTAGACCTCCTCCAAGTCTGCAGCCCAACTATTACTCCCAGTTTTAAGCTCCCTTCCTGTTGCCTCCACTCCGAAAAACAGGCCAGCAAACAGGTAACTAGGCAGGGACAGCACAGCTGTAGCCTCACGTACCCTCTGCATTTTGAAAGCCCCACAGTTAGTGCAACCCTGGTTGGGAGGCCCGCCGTGCCCCGCTATTTCCACAGTTAAGAGGCCTGTAAGACAGAAGAGGAGACTGAAGAAAGAGTAACGTCCTGTGCGCAATGACAAATGGGGCTTGTCCACCACCCCCATATCTGTGCCTGTGTGTGTAAATACCCACAAATTTATGTTCACCAAGAACCTCAGATGCAACCTTATTTGGAGATAGGGTCTTTGCAAATGTTATTAAGAATCTCCAGATGAAATCCTCTTGAATTTAGGGTGGGCCCTAAATTCAGTGACCGGTGTCCTTATAAGAAGAGGACAGGACACAGAGACACATGTAAGGAAAGACCATTCACGTGGCCTTCGCAGATGAAGGCAGATTGGAGTGATGCAGCCACAAGCCAAGGAATGCCAGAAGCCACCAGAAGCTGGAAGAGGCAAGAAGGATCCTCCCCTAAAGCCTTCAGAGGGAGCATAACCTTGACAACTTGATTTCAGACTTCTGACCTCCAAAGCTGTGACAGAATACATTTCTGCTGTTTTAAGCCAAGATTGTGGCAATCTGTTACGGCAGCCACTCCTTTTCCAGCACCCCAGCCCCGCTCTGAGCCCCTGATCCTCAGCCCTCCCTCCCCCTCGCCCCACGGCCAGTCCTTGCCAATCCTGCGCTCTGCTTTCATGAGCTTTGTCCCCTCTGCCAGGCCTCTTCATTCTCACTTCCATCTCCAGAAGGAACCCTCATCACCTCATCACATCCTGCCCAGGAGGTTGTAACAGCAACTCCCCAAAGCACGGCCAGATTGATCTCTCGAAAGCAGAGTAACTCTCAATCTCAGCTCCCACGCCCAAGTCACGGACCTTCCAGGGCTCCCTGTTACCTCATGAATTAGCCACTCTTCACCCTGGCTTTCAAGGCCTCAGCCACCTGAGCCCAAACCAGCTTTCCAGCCTGGCCTCTCACGCTCTCACTGCTGAGCCTTTGCTCCGCTGCTCCCTCTCCCTGGAAGGAACACCGTCCTCACCTCCCCACGCACCTCTGAGACCATTTCAAGTGGCACCTCGCCGTGCTGTTTCTCCTGCTCGCCCTGCTCCTCAGGACTTGGAAGATTCCAGAACACTGGGTCTGGGTCCTTCCACCTGTTCTGAACATCCAGACCCTTTGCAGTACCCTCCACAAGGGCCAGGGTGGACCCAGCTCCTCTGAGAATCCCTCACAGGGTCAGACCCTGGACCTCATGCAAGGGGCACACAGTTCCTAGCACCTAACTCCATGCCAGGTGTTAGAGAGACACGCACGAGATAGCCCAGGTCCTTGTCGCCATGGCAGTGTCTCTCCAGTGGGCATGTGGGCGGCACCAGAAAAAAATATGTTGAATTTAAGTCAATTAAATTGAATCTTGGAGTCTGAAGGGAGCTTGGTCTGGCCTCCCACCAGCAGGCAGGCCTGAGAGACTTGTCGATTCTTTTTCTTTTCTGTCCTCATTTCAACTATTTTTCTTTTCCCCAAGGACACTGTTCTCTTTCTGCCTTTTGATTTAGTTCTTTATGGAGGGAAAGGCAGAGAGAGCAGGTTGCACTTCTCCCATGTGTCTCGGGGCCCAGGCAACTTCACAAGCCCCCACCCCTGGCTCGTCACGCCCAGGGAGGCCAGAAATCATCTCTCTGCCACCTCCATCCCCACCGTACTCCCCAATGAGCACCAATGAGTCTGAGCAGGTGAGACGCTGCCTCCTACCCCCAGTGCCTGCCCTGTCCCTGTGACCCACTGACTGTGCCCACCCAGCCTAAGGCTCATACCCACCTTGCCCGTCTGAGCTGCAGTCAGCTGGAGACAGGGCAGACAGCGTGGGAGTCCCCAAGGGTGCCTGCCATTAAGCTGGGAAGCATCTCAACTTCTCACCAGGAAGAATGCCCTGGTTGCCATGGTTACAAAGCCTGGCTCTGGGCCAAGCTCTCCCTGGGCAGTCCCCACAGACCCCCCCCCCCCCAGTACTCACAGCGCAGCCAGGCGAATCCCCGGGGCATGGTGGTGCGCTGGGTCTCCCAGAGAGCAGAGGTGATGTCCCCAGCAATGTGTCTATCCACAGAGGCCTGAGTGGGGCCTACATGGCCTCGGGTCAGCAAAGGTGGCCCAAAGTCGAGGAAGGACTAGCCACGGAGGAGTGGCCCAGCAGGAGGTGGCAGGTGCTCCTGGGCAGGGCTCACCCTTATCTGCCTGGCAGTGCAGAGGGCAGCCGGGGGGCGGTGGCTCTGAGTCCCATGGCAGCCAAGACCTGGCCTGAAACGGCTGCCTCGGGGTCTTCCTTCCAAGCAGGAGGAGAGAGTCCCCAGCAGGCCCCTCGGAATCTGAGGCTGGGTTGTGCTTTCTCTGATTTCTCTGTCTGCAGCTGCTCAGTGTGAAATCTGGCTCTGGAAAGAGAAAGGAGGAGAGAAACTGATTATGTAAGAGTGGTGCTGCCACTCAGCCATCAGCCACAGGCGCGCAGAGCCTACTGTGCAGGCTGCACCCACCGCTGGCCGGGACCACCAGGGAAGGCCAGAGGTGCACAGCCCTGCCCCGGTTGCTGGCTACTTGGGGACACAGGAATGACAGAACAACCAAAGGGCAGCCCCAGCCCAGGAGTAAGTTAAAAGGACACCAGCTGACAGTCTGGGGCCAAAACGAAAGCAGGACCAAGGAATGAATGAGCTGTGTGGGTTAAATCAAGGGAGCTTCCTGAAGGCGGTAGATCACAGGTAAAGTACATGAACGGCTTGAACTGCGGGGAGGTTAAAAAAAAAGCCCAGAATCGGGCTCTGCACCCCTCCATGCCCCAGAGAACACTCTCCTAGCCACCTCCTCACTCAGAAATCTCCCAGAAAGGCTCCCACCAGGTACCCTAGACTACCAGACCGGGACAGAGAAGCTGAGAAAGTGAGAACTGGGGTCATGGTCACCTTCATGCCACACCACAGAGCCCTAATCCTGGGTGCCATCTGTGGTCCCACCCATCCACTGAAATGGGGGAGATGTGCGGAAGCCAGGAAGGCACAAAGTGGGAGGTACCTAATGGCACAGAAGCCAGAGCCTTCTCCCAGGGAGAGGGGCACAGAGGAAATCACCTAAAAGAATGGGGGTGTCTGTCTGTCTGTCTCTCTCTGGTGGGGAAGAGGGAGGGGGAGGAGTTTGAGAATGGCCTCTCCCACCCCACCCCCACTCTACCCAGGGCTTTGGAACAGCCCTTTAGAAGCTCATGCAGAGAAAAGTTGGACAAGTAAAAGTTGGAATATTATTCTACATAATTCAATTGCAAATAGCATTTTCAAAGTCACAGTAGCAAGTAAAAAGTGAAAGTTAGTTTAACAGAAGCATGACTGAAGGATCCTGGAAGGACAAGGGCCTGGGGAGGGTGCACATGAGTGGTGAGGGAAGCGGGTGACAAGGAGCTACACGTTCCTTAGTGGGAAGGCAACAGATAGTGCCTCAAACGAATGAGCAACACGAGCACATATATAACTGAATCACTTTGCTGTATACCTGAAAGTAACACAACATTGTAAATCGACTATACTTCAATTAAAAAGAAAAAAGTTACGGATGGGGGTGCGTGTGAAGAATTAGGGCCACTTTTGCAACCAATCTATTACACCTACACAGAGCATTCTTCTCCCCAAAGTGACCAGGCCTGACCTGAGGCCCAGGGGACAGAACACTGGACCACCTGCTCCAGCTTGACAGCTTCCCTGTAAGCAGGGCAGGGCCACGAGGGTCTCAGAGACATTCCAGGCAACCTCCACATCCAGAGGTGAGGAAACAGGCCTGGGGGGATGGAGCTGTCTCAAGGCCTCATGCCCAACCCCATCGTCCTCCTGTGAATCAAGCTCCTCTGCCCTTTGAGAATGTGGGGAGGGACATTCTAGCAACTAGCAGCCCTGTAGAGTGAGTCACAGATGCTCAGTTTACGGAGGAGGTGGATGAAAAATAGGGCTAAGTTGAGGCCACAGAAAAAAGAAGATAAACAAAAGCATAAAAAGGAATGATTTTTTTCTGGTTAATTCCATTAGCCCAGGGTCTATATTTCTGAATAACATTTCATTCACCACCTCTGCTCAGTGGAAAGAGGATTCTAGACCTGGGGCACATGAATAACACAGGACCCACTCTTGGCCACATCTGAGTAGTAAGTCTCATTCAGAGAGATGGGCTGAGTCAGATCCCTGACTGGCTCCCTCGGCTCCCATATCCCATTCAGTACAAGTCCAATCTGCAAAGGTGGCTCTATTTCCACCCCCCTTTAATCTGGGCTTGGCCGTGTGACTCGCTCTGACCAGTGGGATGTGCCTATGCCTTTGGCTTGTCCTCTCTTGCTGCTGGGAGGGCTTCATGTCATGTAAACAATTCCGGGCTAGCTTCCTATAGGAGGCCTCAGGCATTTGAGTGAGACCGTCCTAAACTAGTCCATCTGGCCCCTTTCAAGTCAGCCCAGAATCCCAGCTGCCCCACAGAATCATGAGAAATAATCAGTGTTTGTTTATTTTAAACCACTAAGCTTTGGGGGTAGTGTGTTACACAACAAAAACTAATTGATACAGCCTGAAAGTGCATCATCTCTGCAAATGCTCTGTAAAAAGCCAGGTCAATTCTAAGCCAAAGCATCTTCTGGGAGTGGTTCCAGTGGCTTCTCTCTGAATGAAGCTCAAGAAGCCTTGGGGGCAAAGGTGTGCTTTCATTGCCCTAGGGCCCAGCTCAGCATCTTCTATTGGAGGATGAACTTTCTGGAATTCAATACTAGTCCAGACTTTTTTTTCCCCTCTGCCATATTTGATTTATGTTTTGAAACTTTATTATAGTATTGTTAAACAAACCCAAATAAGGTAGAATAGGATAATGGATCCTCATACAGCTATTATTCAGCTTCAAAAATTATCAATATTCTGTCATTCCTGTTTCACCCATCCTCCATTTTTTTCCCTAGAGTATTTTAAAGCAAATCCTAGACAGGCCATTTTACCAGTATGTAAGGATGTTTAAAAAATATATAATCGCATTACTACTATTGCACATTTCCAAATCAATAATCCCTTATATCATCTAATACAGAATCCATGTTCAAATAAACCCACACAACTAATTCACTACAAAGGTACCAAGAACATACAATGGCGAAAGGATAATCTCTTCAATAAATGGAGTTGGGAAAACTGGACATCCACACGCAAAAAAATTAAACTACACCACTATCCCACACCATACAGAAAAATCAACTCAAAGTGGATCAGAGACTTTAATGTAAAACGTGAAACCATAAAACTCCTAGAAGAAAACATAGGCAGCATACTCTTGGGCATCAGTATTACCAATATCTTTCTAGATATGTCTCCTCAGGCACGGGAAACAAAAGCAAAAATAAACAAACGGGACCGTATCAAACTAAAAAGCTTCGCACAGCAAGGGAAACCACCAACAAAACAAAGACAACCTACCAAATGGGAGAAGATATTTGTAAATCATATGTCCAATAAGGGATTAATATTCATAATAGATAAAGAACTCATACAATTCAACAACAGCAAAAAACAAACAACCTGATTAAAAAATGGGCAGAGGGGCTGAATACACATTTTTCCAAAGAAGACATACGGATAGCCAACAGGCACATGGAAAGATGTTCAACATCACTAATTATTAGGGAAATACAAATCAAAACCACAGTAAGATACTACCTCACATCTGTTAGAACTGCTATCATCAAACAGGCAAGAAATAACAAGTGTTGGTGAGTATGTGGAGAAAAGAGAACACTCATTCAATGTTAGTGGAACTGTAAACTGGTAAAGCCAGAGTGTTACCAGTACAGAGTTTTCTCAAAAAATTAAGAACAGGACTACCATACGACCTAACTATTTCACTTCTGGGGGTTTTTGTTTGTTTGTTTGGGCCATGCCATGTGGCTGCGGGATCTTAGTTCCCTGACCAGGGATTGAACCTGGGCCCATGGCAGTGAAAGCACAGAGTCCTAACCACTGGACCGCCGGGGAATTCCCAACACTTCTGGGTATTTTTTTTTATATATAACTTTTTTTTTCTTTTTTCCTTCCTTTCTTTCTTTTTTGGCTGCTTTGGGTCTTCATTGCTGGCTTGCGGGCTTTCTCTAGTTGCAGTGAGTGGGGGCTGCTCTTCGTTGCAGTGCACAGGCTTCTCATTGCAGTGGCTTCTCTTGTTGCAGAGCATGGGCTCTAGGCATGAGGGCTTCAGTTGCTGTGGCACGCAGGCTCAGTAGTTGTGGCCCGTGGTCTCTACAGCGCAGGCTCAGTAGTTGTGGCGCACGGTCTTAGTTGCTCCATGGCATGTGGGATCTTCCCGGACCAGGGCTTGAACCCGTGTCCCCTGCATTGGCAGGCAGATTCTTAACCACTGTGCCACCAGGGAACTCCCCCCAACGTTTCTAGGTATTTATCCAAAGAATATGAAAATACTAATTTGAAAAGAGATATGCACCCCTATGTTCATCATAGCATTATTTTAAATAGCCAAGATATGGAAACAACCTAAGTGCCAGTAAATGGATGAATAAATAAAGAAGATGTGGCATATATTATATATACAATGGAATACTACTCAGCCATTAGAAAGATGAAATCTTGCCATCTGTGACAACACTGATGCACCTTGAGGGTATCAAGCTAAGTGAAATAAGTCAGAGAAATACAATACCATATGATTTTGCTCACGTGGAATATAAAAAACAAACGAACAAACCAAGCCAAACAAAAACAAACATGTAGATACAGAGAACAGAGTAGTGGTTACCAGAGCGGAAGGGTGAGAAGGGCAAAATGGGTAACATATGTTGTAACTATATGGTTGGCAACTGTATGGTGATGGATGGAAACTAAATTTTTGGTGGTCAGCAGGTTGTAGTGTATACAGAAGTAGAAATATAATGCTGCATACATGAAACATGTAATATTATACACCAATGTTACATCAATTAAAAATAAATTTAAAAAAAAAGAATCCACATTCAATTTTCCCTGGTTGTTTAAAAAACGTCTTTTTTTAAGTTGCTTTGTTTGAATTAAGAGCCCAGTAAGTTGGTCCACTGATTGATGGGTCTCTATGTCTTTTTTCCTCTCTTTTTAAAAAAAAATTTAAGGGACTTCCCTGGTGGTCCAGTGGTTAAGACTTCGCCTTCCAACACGGGGGATGGGGGTTCGATTCCTGGTCAGGGAGCTAAGAACCCACATGCCTCGTGGCCAAAGAACCAAAGCATAAAACAGAAGCAATATTGTAACAAATTAAATAAAGACTTTAAAAATGGTCCCCATCAAAAAAAAAAAACCTAAAAAAATTAATTAAGATATAACTCACATGTCATAAAGTCTGCCATTCTGAAGGGCACAATTCAGTGGAGATTTTTAGTATATTCACAAAGTTGTGCAACAATTACCATAATCTAATTCTAGAACATTCTCACCAACCTAAAAATAAACTCTGTAGTCATCAGCAATCACTGTTTATTTCCTCTTCCCCCTGGCCCCTGGCAACCACTAATCTGCTTTCTATCTCTACGGATTTGCATATTCTGGACCTTTCATGTAAATAGGATCTTATAATATGTGATCCTTTGTGACCAGTTTCTGTCACTTGGCATAATATTTGCAGGGTTCATTCATCATGTAAACTGAATGTTTGTGCCTCTGCCAAATTCCTGTGTTGAAGCTCTAACCCCCAATGTGATGTTATTTGGAAATGGGGTCTTTGTGAGGTAATTAGGGTTGGATGAGGTCCTGAAGGTGGGGCCCTCATGACAGGATTAGTGCCCTTATAAGAAGAGACATCAGAGAGCTTGTTCTCTCTCTCTCTCTCTCCATGATCCCATAAAAAGGAGGTCACGTGAGCACACATCCAGAAGGTGGCTGTCTGCAACCCAAGGGGAGAGCACTCACCAGAAACCAACCATGCTGGTGCGCTCATCTTGGACTTCAGCCCCCAGAACTGTGAGAAAATAAATTTCTGTTGTTTAAGCCTCCCAGTCTACAGTATATATTCAAGACCCATTTATTCTCTAGTTCTGCCCACATGGAGACACCCTCCTTGAAAAGGCATTGAATCCTTCCATTCACTTTAACACCTTGGGCTGAAAACACGTGTCCCAAGGTTTCAACTATGAGATCCACATTCTTAAAGCACTAATTCTTTTTTTTTTCTGGTTTTATTGAGGTATAATTGACAAATAAAAGTGTAAGGTATTTAAAGTGTACAACGTGATGATTTGATATACATATACATTGTGAAAGGATTCCCCCATCCATCACCTCACATATTTATTTACCTTTGAAAGCACTAATTCTTAAACCTCATCTAGATTTCTCCTCTTGGATGGGGGGAGATGACCCAAACACAACGAAGAACAGCTTAGGACTGTGAGCTCTGCTCACCCAGAAGACCTTGCAGCTCCCCTGACCACCCGGCTGGAGCCAGGATTAGGGCCCTGAGACAAGGGGCACCTGCTGGGCTGCCACCACAAGCCCCAACTCCTGTCCTCTTCACTAGGCTGGCTGTCACCTCTAGTTTCCCTGGAGTCTGGGGACTCCAAACGGTCTCTGCTCACACTTCCATATCACGCCTGCTGCCTCAGCACTGCTGATCCACACCAAGGGGGATCAGCACACAGAACTGCTTTTCAACACACCAACGTTCCACACACAAGTTATTTTATAAGCCTGCAGGTTCTTTTTCATCAGAGGACATTCCCAAGGCCATGACTTCCCCTGGCTCTCCACTGCCCTTGCCAGCAGACTGGACATGCGTGGCCGCAGTGCTGAGTCAGGCACACCCCCCTGGCTCCACTCCGGCGCACTCTCCTGGAGAACTGAGGACGGTGCCCTGGCCTCATCAGCTGGATCTGTCCCAAAGCCAGTCCTAGAGTGACAAGAGCCACGCCTTCAGGTCTGTTCCACTGACCAGCCTCACAGGACCGAGCTGGGTCCACGGACCTTGGTCTGGATTGTGTTGGCTGGTCATTCTTGCCTAGGTTCACAGGCCAACCGCCACTGTCCTCCTTTCCTGCTCATCACTGCACCAGCATCTCACTCCTACCTGCTGCCGTCACACACCTGGCAACCTCTTGTTCCGGGGCCAGCCAAGAACTGAGACCCCAGCAGGCCCCTAGTTCCCAGCAGGCCCCATTAAACTACTGCTGCCTAGCCGTGTTCTCGAGGCTTCAGAGCCCGGGAGAGTGCGGAGAGCATAGCAAACCGCGGCGCCCCAGCCCCGGACCGGGCTCCAGGGAGGCGCGGGAACCTCGCCGCACCCCACGCCCCAACACAGGCGACCTCTTCGCCCGCCTGTCCCGCGGACCCGGGCGCACCTCCGGCCACCGGGACCCAGGACGGCGACGCGGGGCTCGGCTGGTGGCGGGCGCTGGGGTGGGCGGGGACCCGGGCTCCAGTCCGGAGGCCGCGCGGACCGCCGGGCCCACCTCCGTCCCCGCCGCCTGGAAAGCTGTGGTATATTATTATGACAACCTGAGCAGGCTAAAACATAGCATCTATCGGTACTTCCTTTTTTTATTTTTTATTTATTTATTTTTATTTTTTTATTTTTTTGCGGTACGCGGGCCTCTCACTGCTATGGCCTCTCCCATTGCGGAGCACAGGCTCCGGACGTGCAGGCTCAGCGGCCATGGCTCACGGGCCCAGCCGCTCCACGGCACGTGGGATCTTCCCAGACCGGGGCACAAACCCGTGTCCCCTGCATCGGCAGGCGGACTCTCAACCACTGCGCCACCAGGGAAGCCCTGCACCTTGCTTTTTAAAAACTATTTTAAAATAAAACATAGAGGTAACAGAAAACAAATGTATAGTTTAATGAATTATTATAAGATAAACAAACTTTATATCTACCATGAAATCAAGGAATGGAACCCAGTCAGCCAGCCTAAAAGGTCCTCCATGAGCCCCATCTCAACTATAGCTCGCCAAAAAAGTAACCAGCAACCTAATTATTACAGCAGTCACTTTGTTGCCTTTCTTTCTGGTTTTATCAACCAAGTGTGCCTCCCTAGACAGTATAGTTTAGTTTTCAGCCTTGCCCATTTTTAAAATTTCATATCTTTTAAGCCTCTTTTAATCTACAATCTACAGGATTTCTCCTCCATCCCATCCTTTTACACTTCATCTGTTAAAGAACCCAGGATATGTGTCCCAGAGAGTGCTCCCAGTCTGCACTCACTGTGCAATTCAACACATTCCTCTGTTCTCTGCTTTTGCATACTGGGGGTTGGATCAGACTCAAGCATAAATCCTTTGTCACGACTACACATGGTGCTGGGTTCTCCCAACAGGAGGTAATGTCTGGTTTTCACTCTTTTCTGATGTTGATAGCTATCAATGCTTAATGCCTAGACCCATTAATTCATCAAGGGTTGCTAAGTGTGATATTCTCACTCACATGGCTATCTGATCAAGCCTTTTCCCATGAGGCAAGCAGAGTCAGTAGCAGGCCAGCAGCTTTGCCAAGATATCTGATATGAATGACATAGTGTACTTTCCTCCCACGTCTGACCTATGAAATCAGGAAGTCTCCAGGCCTGTGTGATTTGTTTTCAAATGCCTGCTTCTCAGAAAAAGATTGGCTGGCATCAAGACATGCACTGCCTTTACCCTTGTAATCCAAAGCTACCTGAATGATTTTATCAACCAAGACTCACTCCTGGGTCCACAGACCAAATGCCTGTAGCAGGCAGTACACTTCTGACAGGTGATGCATGTATGTGATCAGTGTTAGCATGTCTGGGAGGCTTGGCACCTACACCAGATCTCTAGGGCATCTCCCAAGCTGGAGTATTGACTTAGGTGAAGCAGAACAAAAAAACCTGGACTTTCCTGGTGGCGCAATGGTTAAGAATCCACCTGGGGCTTCCCTGGTGGCGCAGTCGTTAAGAGTCCACCTGCAGATGCAGGGGACACGGGTTCGTGCCCCGGTCCGGGAAGATCCCACATGCCACGGAGTGGCTAGGCCCGTGAGCCATGGCCGCTGAGCCTGCGCGTCCGGAGCCTGTGCTCCGCAACGGGAGAGGCCACAATAGTGAGAGGACCGCTTACCGCAAAAAAAAAAAAAAAAAAAAAAGAATCCACCTGCCACACCATTGTAAAGCAATTATACTCCAATAAAGATGTTTTAAAAAAAAAGAATCCTCCTGCCAATTCAGCGGACACGGGTTCGATCCTTGGTCGGGGAAGATCCCACACGGAGCAACTAAGCCCATGGGCCACAACTACTGAGCCTGCACTCTAAAGCCCGCAAGCCACAACTAGAGCCCGTGTACCTAGAACCCATGTTTCACAACAAGAGAAACCACCGCAATGAGAAGCCCGTGCACCAAAACGAAGAGTAGCCCCCGCTTACCGCAACTAGAGAAAGCCCGCACGCAACAATGAAGACCCAACACAGCAAAAAAAAATTAATTAATTTTTAAAAAGAAAAACATAAAAGCCTGCCCAGTGCTGCAGACGACAGAAGCACTGAAACAGGAAGACAAGTTACTCAATGTTTCCTTAGAACCAGGCGTCTAGCACAGAGCTATCTGGGTCATATCCACATGTTTGAGGTATATTTCTCTATAGTCACTCACCTTTTTACTGAAATTTATTTGTAAAGAAAACTTCATAACACTTACATTGAGAGGAAAACAATTCTAACCTGCCAAAATGAGAAAGTAACATCAAGGAAAGCAAAATAATGTAAATTCAAGTGAGAAAGCATTGCCTGCTGAACTAGGGATCTGCTCTCTCTTTTTGGAAAAGGGAGACTAGCAAGGGTTAGAGAGGTGTTTGAAATATATTAGCACCAGACTGAGTCTTTCTCCTAGAGCAGTCATTCTCAGCTGGGAGGTGGATTTTGTCCCCCAGGTGACATTTGGCAATGCCTAGAGATATCTTTGGTTGTCAGAACTGGGGGTGGTGGTGCTACTGGCATCTAGTGGGTGGAGGTCAGGATGCTGTAAACATTCTACCCTGCACAGGGCAGCCGCCCCACAGCAAAGAATTTTTTGGCCCCCAAATGTCAGCAGTGCTGAGGCTGAGAAACCCTTTCCTAGAGAAGTAAGAAGGATTGAAAAAGAACTGAAAAGAAATTTCCTCACTTTGGGATTCAATGTTATTTAATGCAGGATCCAAGTACCAGTACCATGTTACGCCATCCAACATTAACTAATGGCACACAATCCACACTTAGAGAAAGCTGTTTAAATGATGAGATGTCTTGGAACGAAAGCACCAGTGCTAAAAGAACAATGTTATCAGAGAGCTCATCTCGGAGAAGTCCACAGATCCAGCGGCAGTACTAGTTCATGCTGTGCTGCACGCTGTTCTTACAGTCAACATTTATTAAGCACCTACTATGTGCAGCCACTGTGCTGGGAACTGGTAAGGTGTGATTCCAGTAAGAGGTATACAGGCCAGTGGGGGAGGCAAGGAGGTAAATAAATGAGTAGAAAACAGTATCATGGGAGTGGTGTGTGCAGCTAAAGGGAAGATGAGAAAATACCCACTGGGGATGGTGGCAGGGGGTTGCCAGGGAAGGTGATGATTCCAGTTCTTAGCACTCTCAAGGAGCTCCCTCTAGTTAGAAGCAGAGCTAATTCAAAAGCAATGCATGGCTTCTGGCTTCTGGCAGAGTGCATGAATCCAAACACTTCTAACACTAATTGTAGTATGGATTAAGATGTGTAAATATACTCTAAAATAATTTTAAAGAAAAAAAAAGCAGTACGGTTGGAATATCCATTGCATTGCTGTTTACACTTGAAGAAAGAAAACTGGAAACAACTTAAATGCCAAACCACAGGAAAGCAGTTACCATAATCTGAGAACTAATTGCTGTTTATTGAGTCCTGACCGTGTGCCAATGGGTATATATCCAGTGTAGCACAATGATTGTACCTTTTTCTCCTTGTAGCGACTGTGAGAATTAATCCTCCCATTCCCGGGGAAACGTCAGACCCAGAGAAGACATGGAAAGGGAGTCTTTTCAACCAATGCTGCAGAAACTACTGGAAATGCTTACTTAAAAAACATTAAACATAACCCTTACCTCACACCATGCATAAAAATAACTTGAAATGGATCATAGACATAATTGCAAAACCTAAAACTATAACAATTCTAGGAGAAAATACTTGTGGCTTTGAGTTGGGCAAAATTTTCTTATATTTGACACCAAAAGCACAAACCATAAAAAAAAAAAAAAAAAGGTGCTGGGGGGAGAAACAATAGGAATAAGTTTAGAATAATACTGTTATCAGAGTACTTGTTTTTATAGTTATCATCTATCTTTGGCAAGTGATATGAATCTCCCATTTATGGTAGTGATATAATGTTTCCTTTTTGAATAAATGTGACTAGGTTTCCAAAATGTGAATGACCCTAAGGAAAAAATGTGCAGGTAAGATATGTACAGACTCTGAAGCTAGAACCCTTGAGTTCAAATTCTGGCTCCACCTTGCCTTGGGAGAGGTCAGCATCCTCTTCTTGCCTCAGGTTCCTCATCTGTAAAATGGCCTTGATACAAAATTCTGACCTCAAAGCGTTATGGGAGTATTTACCGAGTTTCTATATATGGAAAACTTAGAACATGGGATGGTATGCAGTAGCTCAGTATTTACTATTTTTATTATTCACTATTATAAATTGCAGTAAAGATGGGTTTTGGAAAACTTAAGCTTTCTTTTTTAAATTTTTTCAAAGCACAGGCTTTTATTAAGTGGTAATTTTACAGTTTTAACTTTAAAGGCAACTTATCCACCCCCACTCCCCACATATATTCCAAGACCAGTGAATTTCTCTCTTTTATTTTTGAATGATTTCCTTTATTGCTGTTGCTTGTGTACCATCAATAGAGATCTGTGAGCAAAACACTTGACTGTGAAAGAAAGAAACAAACAAACACAGTGTGGAACAAGTCACGTGGGAGCCCTGAACACTCTGAACAGCTCCTGCTTCAAGAAAGTTGCTGATGTCCTTCTGAAGGACTCCAACCTCTGACCTCCAACTTCTGACCTCCAACAAGCAAGGAGACTCAAGAGTAGAACAGAGTGTGGAGGGTCCATACTTTTGCTCTTCTCAGAAAAAAGGGACTCCAGCAGACCTTTCTGCCTGAAAGCTTCCTTGGAGCAATACGATAAAAAACAAAACAAAACAAAACAAAAAGGAGGGAAGCAGAAGTCAGTAGCTGGAGGGACTTCAGCTCGACAGCTCTGTGGATGGAAACCTCCGCAGAGTTATCCTCTCTATGCATCAAAGAAAATAACTACCACCAAGAAAGTAACCAAGTTCACGAGGATACGAAGCAACCGGAACTCTTTTTTTTTTTTTTTTGCAACCGGAACTCTTACACATCGCTCTTGGGAGGATACGATCATTTTGGAAGACTGGCAATTCTAATAAAGTGAAATATACACCTGCCCTATGAAGCAGCAATCCTACTCCTAGTATTAACCTAGAAAAATCAAGATCTATGTCCACAAAAAGAACAAACAAGAATGTGCATTGCTACTATATTCATGCTATGAATAATATGCAGTTCCAAAAGCTGAAAACAATCCAAATGTTCATCAATAGAAGAATGGATATACAAACCGTGGTATAATCACACAGCAGAAGACTACTCAGCAAGAAAAAGGAGCAAACTGGTGATCCACGCAACAACATGGATGAATCTCAAAAACATTCTGAGCAAAAGAGGCCAGACGTGAAAGAGCACATGCTACATAATTCCATTTACTCGAATGCAAGGACAGGCAAAAAACTAATCTACAGTTACAGAAATCAGAACAGTGATTGTCTAGGGTGGGTGGTAGTGGTATGAACTGACTAGAAAGGGGCATGAGCAAATCCATAGTGATGGAAATATCCTGGTTGTTGACTGGGGTGGTAGTCACCTGGGTATACACAATTGTCAAAAGCCATCTGTACTGGGATGAATAGTGTCCCCCCAAAATGCATGTCCACTGGAATCTTAGAATGTGACCTTATTTGGAAATAGGGGCTTTGCAGATTTAATTCGTTAAATTAGAGTGAGGTCATACCAGATTACGGAAGGCCCTAATCCAATGATTGGCATCCTTATAAGAGAAAATAGAGACACACAGGGAGAACACAACGTGACGATCAAGACAGAGATCAGAATGACATGTCCACAAGCCAAGGAATTGTGAGCAACCACAAGAAGCCAGGAAGAGGCAATGAAAAGTCAAAGAAATCATGGCCCTGCTGACACCTTCATTCTGGATTTCTAGCCTCCAGGCCTGTGAGAGAACACACTTCTGTTCTTTTAAGCCACCAAATTTGTGGTACTTTGTTACGGTAGCCCTAGGAAACTAACAAACCATCAAACAGAATGTTTAAGGTCTGTGCCTTTTATTTTAAGTAATTATACTACAATTTTAAAAATTGCAAATAGCTCATTGGAAACAGCAAGCTGTTGATGAGGCCTCCTTTGGCTCCTGCTTCACCAAATTAGACAAAACACCTGAAGGAGAGCCAGGCAATGCTGTTCAGAATCCACATTTAGTGGGAGAACCAGGGCACTGCCCAGGGAGCCCCTCCCTCCCAATGGCTCCCTTCACACTCAACCAACCTCCGCATCTGTTCCCTCTGCCCACAGCAAAATGCCTCTTTTACCCTCTCAGACACAAATACTATGGGGACTACAGGCAGCACTACCTAAGAAAGCCAACTTGCAGATGCCCCATTCAAAAATGAACCAACACACTTCTGAGGGAGGTCCAAGCCTTAGAATTAAAGGCTGCAGAAAAGCCTGATTAGGGGCCAAGAGCCTTAACTCAGCTCTTCAGTAACTCACAAATTTATTATCTGAAATATCAACCTTAAGGAATCTTCCATTCCTTTGCTTTCTGCAGCCCAGACACTTACAAAAGGGGAATTTTTATTTCATTATTTTGCTTCATCTTAGAAGCCCCTGACCCTGAGAACTTGCCAGTCACTTGTCTAAGCACACTGGCAGATATCTGCATGAGGATTGGCATCAGCAAAGGTTAGGAAAGTCACTGAATGCAAAGACCACCTGGCCCAATCCACACTGGATGCTCTAGTCTCCGTTCTGGATCCCCCACATTTATGGCCAAGGAACTTGCCAGGCATGAACTCACCGAATCCTCACAACAAGGCTAGAGGTAGGATCATTATTATCTTTCATTTTCAATGAGGGCACTGAGGACCAGAGAGGTTATATAACTTGTCTGAGGTCACACAGCAGTACACAGAGGAGGGATTTGAGCCCAGACAAATTGGCCTGGAAGTCTTAACCACTGGCTGCACTGCCAAGTGGATGCCTCTTCTTTGGATTGGGCACTGGATTCCCCAGTGACTGAGAACCCAGAGGTTTGTTACATATCCAGACTCCTTCAACTTTTTTCCCTTCTTGAGAAACAACAGAGCAGTGAGTCCCAAAGCCTACTGGGACATCCTCCAAAACATTATATAAACAAAAACTGAGTGTAACAGGATTAAGGTTGTTTAATTTTGTTTTTTGGGTTTTGGAATGTTTTGTTTTGTTTTGAGATGAAAGTTAACCAAAGGACAACAGAGCGAAACTGAAAAAAAAGGCTAAGATCAGAAACATGCATTTTTTCCCAACTGGATGGAAAACCCCAGTTGTCGGGGTTTTTTTTGTTTTTTCTTTTGGCTGCACCACATGGCTTGTGGGATCCTAGTTTCCTGGCCAGGGATTGAACCCGGACCCACGGCAGTGAAAGCAAAGAGTCCTAAACACTGGACCACCGGGGATTCCCAAAACCCCAGTTTCTGTTGTCCATTACACCAGGAAGGAGTTTGGAGTTGGGTTTGCTAAAAAAGAATCAAACCAATGGTTCCTCACTTTAGGAAAGGACACTTCAGCCCATATGTACTGACTCTGTACATGACCCTAGACCCTCTCCAGAGGAGTCCACAGTAGCTGTTGGCTCAGTCAAAGAACTGTCTCCAGTAGGGTGGCACAGCACATTAAAAAACCAAAGGGAGGGAATTCCCTGGCGGTCCAGTGGTTAGGACTTGGTACTTTCACTTCGGTGGCCCAGGTTCAATCCCTAGTCAGGGAAGTAATATCCTGCAAGCCATGCGGCGTGGCCAAAAAAAGAAAGAAAGAAAAGACCAAGGGGAATTTACTGCAGGAATACAGGGATGGTTCAATATTAAAAAACTTCTTTTTTTTTTGGCTGTACTGCACGGCTCACAGGATCTTAGTTCCCTGTCCAGGGACTGAACCCAGGCCACGGCCGTGAAAGCCCAGAATCTTAACCACTAGTCCACCAGGGAACTGCCAGAAACTTCTTAATATAGTATAACATAATGATAGATCCCAGGAAATCCATAAATGTTGAATAAGCATTTGACAAAATTTGACCAAAAAAACACACTTTGCTGATAAAAAATCCCAAAGTAGGAATCAATGGATAATTCCTTAATAAGATAAAATATATAAATCTCAGTCAAAAGCCAGCATTTTGCTTAACTAGAAAACACCAGACGCATTCCCACTGAAGTCAGATATAACACACATGTGCACACTATCACTGTACAGAAGGTACTAGCCAGTGCAGTTAGATAAGCTAAAGAAATGAGAGATAAAATAATTGGATGAGGGAATATAATGTACAGCACGGTGACTATAGTTAACAATACTAGGGCTTCCCTGGTGGCACAGTGGTTGAGAGTCTGCCTGCCGATGGAGGGGACACGGGTTCGTGCCCCGGTTCGGGAAGATCCCACATGCCGCAGAGCGGCTGGGCCCGTGAGCCATGGTTGCTGAGCCTGCGCGTCCGGAGGCTGTGCTCCGCAACGGGAGAGGCCACAACAGTGAGAGGCCCGCGTACCGAAAAAAAAAAAAAAAAAGAAAGAAATTAAAACAATACTGTATTGTATATTTGAAAGTTACTAAAGGAGCAAATCTTAAAAGTTCTCATTATACGAAAAAAATTATAACTACTTGTGGTGACGAATGTTAACCAAACTTATTGTGGTAATCATTTCACACATATACATATATGGAATCATCATTTTGTACACCCAAAACTAATACAATGTATATGTCAATTATATCTCAATTAAAAAAACAAAGATAAAGAACTGCATAGGAGGAATTGGAATTGGAAACATTTCTATTTATAGATGAAATGATTATAAGCCTAGAACAGCTAAAAGAATCAATTAAGAAACTACTACAAACAATAGCCAGTTAGAAAAGACTCCATAAAAAACATAAAATATCTAGGAATAAACCTATCAAAAAATGTGCAAGATCCATACCAAAACACTGCAAACAATACTAAAGGACACAGAAGATTTAAACAAATGGAAAGACATACGATGTTCCTGGATAGGAACATCCAACATCATCAATATGTCCATTCTCTGAAGTTAATGTATAAATTTGAAGCAATCCCAATACATTTCACGAAAGAGAATATTTAAATAGCCAACAAATACATATTTTAAAGTGCTTAACCTCATTAGTCATTACAGAAGTGAAAATTAAAACCACAATTAATTACCACTACACACACACCAGAGTAAGTAAAATCCAAATGACCAACAAAACCAATTGTTGCAGGAACTAGGAATAACTGGAATTCTCAGATACCACTGGAAGGAGGGTACGTGGTTACATATCTATTTGGAACACAGTTTGGCAGTATTTTCTGTAGTTGAACATATGCATATCCCATGTATAAGTTCTCTCGTAAGTAAATATCCAGCAGAAATGTATATATAGGGGCACCAAAAGCCATGTGTTACAATGTTCATGGCAGCATTATTCATGATAGCCAAAAACTGGGAACAACTTAATTGTCCATCAGCAGGAGGACAGACTTAGAAAACCTCACAAATATAATGTTGAGCAAAAGAAGCCAAATACAAAAGAATCCATTTATATAAAGTTTTAAAAAAACATCAAAACTAATCTATGACATAAGAAATGAGGACGATAATTACCTTTTGGAAGAGGGCGATGTAGTAATAACAGCCTGGGGACCGGAGGGGGGCTTCTCCATGCTGGTACTGCTCCAGTTCCAGATCTGGGTAATAGTTCAGTTTACTATATGATAATTTATCAAGCCGTATACTTACAAGTTGTTCCCTTTCCTGTATGTGTGTTATACTTCAGTTTTTATTAAAGCAATTCCAGTAAAAACACCAACACGTGTGTGTGTAATTACATACCAGATTACAAAGTTCAAATAGAAAAACAAATAAGCAAGAGTAGCCTGAAAGAGATCTAAAAATAAGGGGCAGCCCTTCAATACACCAAAAGATATTTTTAAATATTGTAAACCGTAGCAAGCAAAACCATGAGCATGAATGAACATGAGTAAACAGAGAAACCAATGGAAAAGAGGAGCAAGTTCTGAAACAGACCCACATATGTATGAGAAAAAAAGCTTATGATAAACAGCTTACGATAAAAGTAGCTTTTCAATTCAGCAGAGAAAAGATAGCCATCTGAAAAAAAAAAAGTTGGATCTATACCTTACAGCATACCTCAGGATAAATTCCAAATGGATCAAAATTTGGATGTAAAATAATAGAAGAAAATAAATAACATGTTATCTTGAAGTGGGGCAGACCTTTGTACCTATGATTCAACATTCAGAAGCCGTAAAAGAAATGACTGATAAATTTGACGGCAAAAAATAAAAACGCATGCAAACAAAACCAACCAACCATCAACAAAATAAAAGAGAAACACTAAATTAGACACGACTTTTATCAAAGACAAAAGGCCAACCTTCCCTAATAGATAATCAGTTCCTAGAAATAAAGAAAAAGGCAACCATACAATTTTTTTTAAGATTTTTTTTTTGATGTGGACCATTTCCAAAGTCTTTATTGAATTTGTTACAATATTGCCTCTGTTTTATGTTTTGGTTCTTTGGCCTCCAGGCATGTGGGATCTTACCTCCCCGACCAGGCATAGAACCCACACCCCCTGCATTGGAAGGCGAAGTCTTAACCACTGGACTGCCAGGGAAGTCCCTACAATCCAATTTTTAAAATAAGCAGAATACTAATAGTAAGAGAGTCATAGAAAAAGAAATAGAAATGGCCCGTAAACACATATTCTAAGTTTAAAACTTTCATTACAAATTTAAATGAAGATTCAATTGAGTCACTGTTTTTCACCTACCAGATTGGTAAAAATCTAATGATATGACAATTTAACGATCTGACAAAGAGGTGAGAAAACAGTAACTTCTCATCCAAAGCTGGTGGAGGTGCACATTGGTACTAACTTAAGGAGGGCAAGTTGGCAATATCTCTTGAAATTACAAATACAGATACCTAGCAATCTCATTTCTGGGAATTTATCCTGCACATATAATAAGCACAGGTAAAATGCCACCTATACAAGCAATGTCTGTGATAACAGAATGGAAACAACTGTTATCACACAATAGAATTGTGTAATATATTCAATGAAACAAGCAAGGCACAGAACAGCACCATGTATTCTAGTTTGTAACTTGTGTCGGCAGAGGTGACAAAGCATTAAATATATGTGATATATGCTATTATATATAGTTAATATATATTATATAGAATACATATTTGTATATGCTTATATTTGTATAAAGAGATGCTGTATTAGAATAATTCACACTAAAGTGTGAGAGAGTGGCAGCTCAGAACCTCTTAGAGATGGTGCATCATTAAAAGAAGATGCTTGTTAACCCAAGTAAATGTGTAATTTGATGGACTTTTTGTCAGGATGATAAAGTGAATTGGAAAAATGCATATACTGCAAGTTCAGAGATTTTGGGGGTCATGAGGGTAACCATATATCAGGAGATTCCACAGCTTTGTCAAGGATCAGCTTTAATTAGGTTAAATCCAATAAACTAAAAACAGTTACCTGTGGGGGACTTCCCTGGTGGTCCAGTGGGTAAGATTCTGCGCTCCCTATGCAGGGGGCCTGTGTTCGATCCCTGGTCGGGGACCTAGATCCTGCATGTGTGCTGCAACTAAGAAGTCCGCATGCTACAACAAAAGATCCCTCATGGCACAATGAAGAGCCCGCGTGCCGCAACTAAGACCCGGCACAGCCAAAATAAATAAATTTAATTAATTAAAAAAAACAAAAACAGTTAACCTGAAGAGGAAGGTACTGGGTGGTTATGGAACAAGAGTTAAAGAAAAACTTTGACTATAGTCCTTTATTATATGATGTTTAAACCATGTGAACATATTATCTAATCAAAACAAGAAACTGTAAAAGAAGAGCTGCAGTTCATGAGCTCCTAAGCCTTGATCAAGACCCACAAAATCTATCCCAGCTCATGTTCCAAGAGCCTCTGTCATTTATCAACAGGTAATCTTAAATATTTATGAGGAGTTTTATTACCCTGTAACAGCTGACTTTGCCAGAAACATCTTATGTCAATAATGCTATGCAAGACATTGTGAGATAGAAAGATCTTGGGCAACTCACTTAACCTCCCTTAAACTTCAGTTTTCTCTTTGGCAAAGCAAGATAAAGATAAAAGAACATCCCAGAATTGCCTTGGAGTGCAATGTGAGCGCTTCCAGAACCGCAGAGCAGCACCGAACAAGTTCTGTATACAACAGCTGCTCTACAGCCAAGCCTCTGCTAGAATAAATGTTACTTGACTGAGGGTGCTTCTCAAAGGTCAGCGTGCTTAAAAGTCACCTGGAGAGGCTGTTAGCACACAGGCTTTTAGGGCCGACCCTCAGAGATGTGATTCAGTAGGTCTGGAGCTCAGGAACTGACATTTCTAACAAGCTTGGGTGATACTGATGCAGCTGGTTTAAGGACTACATTTGAGTGGTCTTGTCCAGAGCAGGGCTCCTCAAACTGTGATGTGTATATGAATGGCTTGGGAATCTTGTTAAAATACGATTCATAAGGTCTGGGGTGGGACCCAGGACTCTGAATTTCTAACAAGCTCCTAGGTGTTGTAGATGCTCCTGGTCTGCAGACTACACTTTGAGGACCAAGGCTCTGGAATATCCAGCTCCATTTGTTTAGATGAGGAAGCTGTGCCAGGCAAAAAGTAAATGACTTGCCCAAGGCCACTTGGACGGTAAGGTGAAACACCGTCCAGGTGAAACCCCGTCCAGGGAGGCTGCCACTCCTCAGGAGTGCCTTCCCTGCCGTACCCAGACCTATATCACAAACCTGCCTGAGCCAGCAAGTGATGCCAGCCCTTAAGAAAATGGTGTGGAAATTTACTAAATCATAAACAGTCCTCTGTACTTCTGAGAAATCAGTCACTTACCGGGGAGCTTAGCTCAAATCACCAGTCTGTTCTTTACAAAAATGCACTTTTGGCTAAATTATTTCTTTAGCTGAGTCACTTTCCCCTCCAGTGACTCGCAGCTTTGACAGGCACTGCTGTTGAAACCTGAGGAAGACACCAGCACTTCTCAACGTATCTGACTGTGGGGAAAAGAGGGTGAGGAGAAGCAGAAATGGGGGTGGGGAAGCTGATCCTTGGGAAAGCTGAGGAATTTCCTGATATATGGCTCCCTCATGCCCTCAAAACCCTACAGAATTGCACTGTATGCATTCTTCCAACTCACTTTACCACCCTGGTAAAAAGTCCATCGAATTACAGATTTATTGAGGTTAACAAGCAACTTCTTTTCAGGATGCATTGTCTGTGAGCTGCCAATCTTTCACACTTTAGTGTGAACTACTCTAATACAGGAGGAAGTGGGTGGAATTCTGGACATAAAGTCTCTGGAGCAATTCATGCAAAGGGGGTCTTACCTGAGATGAAGCTTCATCTGGGAGCACAGCTGCTGGTAAACCACAGCTGCGACATTGGCTCTGCACCACATTCACCAGCAGGCCTCACCCCATACCCCTGATGCCTTCTGGCTGTTGGATAGTTCCTGGGCCTGGCCCTGCCACTAACCTGTTGCATGATTGAGTAAATCACACAGTTTTAGGGACTTTCAGAGCTGGAAGTTTCTAAACCTAGAAGCTCACTTTCTAATCCATAAAACACATGGTCTCTAATGGCCTGTCTAAGCTTGGTTTCCCCAGAAGCAGAGCCTGGGACAGGGTTTGCTTTTATATGAGTTATTGAGGGAGAGCTTGCCAGAGAAAACTTTCAGGTGAAGGAGTGAGGGGAGAGGATAGGGAAGGGCAGGTCTTAGGGGTACTAAAGCATTCTTAAATAACACCAGAGGACTTCCCTGGTGGCGCAGTGGTTAAGAATCCGCCTGCCAATGCAGGGGACACAGGTTCAAGCCCTGGTCATGGAAGATCTCACATGCCGCGGAGCAACTAAGCCTGTGTGCCACAACTAGTGAGCCTGCGCTCTAGAGCCCGTGAGCCACAACTACTGAGCCCGTGCGCCACAACTATTGAAGCCCGCACGCCTAGAGCCCGTGTTCCGCAACAAGAGAAGCCACCACAATGAGAAGCCTGCGCACCACAACGAAGAGTAGCCCCCGCTCATCACAACTACAGAAGGCCTGCGCACAGCAACGAAGACCCAACGCAACCAAAAATAAATAAATTTATTAAAAATAAATAACTAAATAACACCAGAGTCCTCCCACCCTGGGGCAAGGCGGCTGGGTTTTCATACCCCTGACTAGTCAGTGGTCTCCCCTGCCCCAGGGTGTGTGACCCCACCAAGTAACTCTGGCAAGGTGACTTAGAGAATGACATGGTGTCTGCTGTTCATAACAGCCCGGAAATAGGTACAACAGTGGCTAAAGGGGATCTGGTGGGCACAAATACTTCCTTCCAGTTCTGAGAGTCCCTCAAATATGTTTCCAAACAAGAGGCCCCCCAAATCACAAAAGACAGAAGGTGAGAAAAGAATACAAGCATTTTTTTCATTTTCAGAAGAATCCTGGAATCTGCACTTAGAATAAGTCCTCACTGCTCCCCGTGACTTCCCCCACACACTGCAAGGTGACCCCTCCCTCAACTCCACCCACTGTCCAAGCAGACACTGATCTTCAGCTACACATCAAACCGACTCCTCCTTAAGGACTATGTCTGTTATCTCTGTCTAGAACGTCCCACCCCAGATTTCTGCCCAGCTGCCTCTTTCTTGTCAACTCAAACATCACCTGCGTAGAGAGGCTTCTCTGACCTGCCCAGGTCATTCCCTGTCACACTCCCTGCGGCACTTCTGCATTTATCTTGGCTGTGTTCACTTGTATGTTATCTTGTAAGAAGGGCCTCCAGAGCCTTGTTCTGACCTCATCACTGTGTCCCCAGAGCCTGTGCACACAGAAGACAATAACATCTGATGAACAATATCTGAGTGAATGAGTAGGACATTTGGGCCAGATGCTGAAATGCCAATAGAGAAGGAGAACTAGGTCAGCTAAACCCTCAGCCCAAGAAGCTGGAGGAAAAACCCCGCCCAAGGCCAGGATGGGGAAGGACAGAATACACCAAGAGTTTCTTTGGCTACTTGATTCCCTTCTCCTCTCCCTGCTCCCTCTCTCAACTACCCTTCAACGTAGGACCAGAGTTAGCATCAACCCTGGGGAGATCCTTCACCTTTTAGAAAGGCACAAACGCCTCAAAACGACCAAGGGCGTCTGGATTCCAATTCTAGCTCTAGCTCTGAGCCTCTCCTTCCCCGCTGGTACCTGAATGGGGCACAAGGATCATGCCAGCCTGGCAGGGCTGCTGAGAGCACCAGCCGGTGGCACAGCGGCGCCGCAAACGCACATCACTGCACGCTTAAACCAGGGCAGGGTGCATTCCTGCCCCTGGCTGCTTCTGTGGCTCCTCCAGCTCCAGAAGAGTCTCCACCGCAGCCGCACCGGCTCTGGGCACCTGAGATGCCCCACATGTTACCCAGCATTTCCCACGTGCCAGGCACTGTGCCAGGTGCTTGCTCATCTGCCCGGTGACACCGAATTATCATCGGTACCCACACCTCTTGGTATCATTATCTCCATTTTTACAAGTGAGGAGACTAAGGCTGAGAGATTCAGCCATTGGTGGAAAGACACGGCTAGTGAGTGGGGGGCATCGGCTTCGAACATAGTCCATCGGCCACTTTTATCTGGTTTATTTAAGTGGTTTGGCACCATTGGTTCACTGAAGAGAGCAGTCCTGGAAGGAAGGATCATTACCTTCATTGCACACAGAAGGGAACTGCCGGCGCGCGTGTGGCCTGGTGGGCGGTCTCCGCTGCACTCAGGAACCCTTCGTGGGGTGCGCAGACTGGCCGCAGCTTGCAGCCTCCTGGGTCAATGCGTGTGCTCTGGCTGCCCAGCCACCACCAGCTCCGTTTCGCAGATGCAGAGAACGAGCTCCAGGAGATACAAGGGCTGAGCGTTGAGACCCTACAAGAGAGCCTGAGAGCAGGGACCGCCTCACCCCACGAGCACACAGGCTGTGGGGAGCTGCCGCTGGGTCCCAGGTTGGCCCCTGGCTCAGCTGGGGCGGCTCACGTGAGGCGGCAGACGCAGGCAGCTGTATCTGGCGGTACGTGCTGTCCCCGCCCTTGCCCTCTGTCCCCTCCCTCCTTCTCCCCGGATGACTGGGCACTAAACCCAGTTTATGTGGAGGACAGTCCCCGGGATGCTCTGGAGGAACCTGGATTCCCACGTCCTATACTAATCTCACATGCAGTACCAAGAACGAAGGGTTAGTTTCACATTTGAAAATCAAGCATTGTGAATTCCCCATGTTAGCAAACTAAAAAAGAAAAACCTATGATCACCTCAGCAGATGTAGTAGATTTTGTCCCTTTGACAAAATCCAACATCCACTCTCAAGGAAACTCTCAGCAAATTATGAATAGAAGGGAATTTCCTCAACCAGAAAGGGGGCATCTATGAGAAACTTACACGGTGAACGACTGGATGTTCTCCCCCTAAAATTGGGAACAAGATGAGCTAATAAATGAGCTCAGCAAGGTTGCAGGACACAAGATCAACATAAAAAAAATCTACCGAATTTCTCGGGCTTTCCTGGTGGCACCGTGGTTAAGAATCCGCCTGCCAATGTAGGGGACGCGGGTTCGAGGCCTGGTCCGGGAAGATCACACATGCCGCGGATCAAATAAGCCGGTGCGCCACAACTACTGAGTCTGCGCTCTAGAGCCCGCATGTCACAAGTACTGAGTCTGCGCTCTAGAGCCCACGAGCCACGACTACGGAAGCCCGGAAGCCCGCGCACCGCAACAGGAGAAGCCACTGCAATGGAAGCCGGTGCACTGCAACGAAGAGTAGCCCCGGCTCCCCGCAACTAGAGAAAGCCCGCGTGCAGCAACGAAGACCCAACGCAGCCAAAAATAAATAAATAAATAAATGTTCTTTAAAAAAAACAGTTCTGGAAATAGGGATAATGGCTACATAACATTGTAAATGTGCTTAACATCACTGAATTGTACACTTAAAAATGTTTAAAATGGTATGTTATGTATATTTTACCACAGTAAAAAAAAGTAAAAGTAGCTAAAAGAATATTGCATGTAAGTGGACATGTGCATTTGAGGGGAAAGAGGAGGGTTCTCTGCTTTTCTCAGCCTAAGGGATGTCTGGAACAGTCCTCCTCCCATAGGACCGACAGCCTTCCCCCTCACAGGACAAGTCTCTCATGATCCTTTGCTCCATGGAGCCAGGATCACCAGGGGGTCAGGCTCTCACCCCTGCAGCCCACCCCTTCCGCCCCACGATGACTGACCAGCCTCAATCCCTTTGCTCCTGCTGTTCCCTGAGCAGAATGCCCTTCCCCCTTCCCCTGCCTGCCTAATGCGCCCTCCTTCCCACCTCCCCTCCCCCACACCCATACCCTCCCAGACCCTCTCACATGCTGCCCCTGACCCACATAAGGTAGCCAGTCCCCTGATTGCTCCAGCTGCTCCCTCTCCAAGGGGGCTGTCCCTCTGTACTCCCCCCATGCCCCCTCCCCACCCTCTTCCTTTGACCTGATCACAGTGTCCTGAACATCTATTCACTGTCTCAGCTCTGGCTGGGAGGTCCTCAGAGTCTCAGACTTCTCCTAATTCTCTCTGTCTCCTGACTTTTCAATTCTGGTTTAGGGACAGCATAGCCAATCAACTGCCAGGACTCGGGCTGCGCCAGTCCCTTCTTTACCAATTCAGGAATGTCCCTAGTGGAGAACAATGGAGAAAATAGAAATCTCAGTGAACAGAGCAGCTTTGTTTCTCATTTTTTGGCTCACAGAGGACAGACTGTGAGGACTTGGGCAGGCTGAGAACGGTGCCGAGAAACCTGGCTTTGGCTTCTCCTTACTGATTTGGGACCTAGTAGAGCAAATCGGTTGCTTCTCTAGGCCTCACTTTACCCACCTGAAAAATGGAGCTTGAGAAACTCCTCTTCAAGCTGAGTTGAGAGGGAGGAGTGGTGGAGGGGAAATGGGGCTGTTTGCAGAGGTCCCCGCTGTGGGGAGCGTCTTGGTCACACAAGGCCCAACTTCCCGCAAATGTTTGGCTTCACACTTGTTGAGTTTGGGTTCAAGCCCTGCTCTAACAAGGCTGCTGGCAGGGACACAGGCCCTGGCACACAGGCTCTGTTCTGGCTCATCATCAAACTTGCTCTGTTACACCTTCCAAGAGCAATGAGGCCTGTGTTTTATAACAGCTACTGCAATTGTAATTAAACATGCATCAGTAGTTTCGCATCCATCCCCACCCCCATCCCCACCGGAACATAAGCCCCACTGAATTCCTAGCTTAGTGCCTATCATGAGGCAAATTCAATCACCGTGTTAACTAATTAATGCAGGGAGGCCCGCAGTGGAGGCCTGGTCTGTCTTTTCTAACACGCATATATCACAGCTAAAGGGGAATCAGACGCAGTCCCCTGTCCCCAAGCCACTTGGAATGGGGAGGTCTGGGGCCAGGGGAGAGTCGCCAGCCTCCACTCTCATCACACACACCAGTCTGACCCAGGACCCTCCCTGGTTCCACCACGACCCCTACTCTTGCCCATGCCACCTGTATGAGAACGTGAAACTTGTTAAATGAGTCAAAGTTAAAGTCTGTTCTACATGCATTTGTGACCCGAGCCTCTCCCGTGTGCCAGGGGTTGGCACACAAGTCAAAAAGCTACAAGCCTAGCCTGGAGCAGCTGACACTGGTGGGGAGGCCTGGTTACAGAGCAGGTGGGCGAGAGAGAGGGAGGCACAGAGAGGACGGGAGGCTGGGAAGGGGCGGGCCTTCAAAACCTTCCTAACACATGATGAGAAGCCACTCAAGGTCCCTCACAAGGGGACCCAGCGTGAGTAAGGAGGGTTCCTCAAGAACTTCCGGAAATGTCTGTTACCAGAGTTGGTGGCCCATAGACTGGGAGTCGGGTTCATCTCGGAACAGGGAGCACAGTGGTGGGCAGCCTCGGGTTCTACCAGCAACCCCCCATTCTCCCCCTACCCTCCCCCCACCTTTCCCACAGTGGGCCTCAAACCCAAACACAGGCGTGTTCCTAGGAAGAGACAAGGAGGAATCCAGCCTTCAGAGGGAGCATGGTCCTTGATTTCAGACTGCTAGCGTCCAAAACTGTAGGAGATAAAATGTCAGGTGCACGTAATGTGCCCCAACTTTACCTCACGTGTCCGGCTTTACGTCAGTTGCCAACACCTGTCCTTCCACACTTTTCTCCTTGCTCACACCAACACATGAGCACATATATACATAGGGAGGAGGTATGCTTGTTTGTATGAATGGAATCACCAGATCCATATAACTTGCTTTCTCCCCCACTTCACAGTGGGCATAGCTGCAAGTCAGTATTCTAATTTTTTTATCCTGCGGAAACAAACACACAATCAGTTATCCTACTCTATAAACAGGATCAGAGCAGAGAGGCTGAAGGTTGACTATTGTAGATATTTTCATTTGCACCAAAATCTCTTTTTTTCCTTCTTCTTTTCCTTCACCTGCAGCCCTGATGGGAAGCCGTCACCACCTTCTTCATGCTCATGTATCTATACAGAAATACACCGAATACAAGTGTGGGGTTTGGGGTCGTTTGGCTTTATTTGGAGTTTCTTTGCAAAAAGGGGATCATAATAGTACCTGTCTCTATTTCTTACTTTTCTCACTCAATAGTAAAATTCTTCAGGAAAATTCCTCCAAATCTTTTTTTTTTTTTGCTTTTTTTTTTTTTTTTGGCTGTGCCACTGTGTCTTTCAGGATCTTAGTTCCCCCACCTGGGCCCCTGGCAGTGAAAACACTGAGCCCTAACCACTGGATCACCAGGGAATTCCCCCTCCAAACCTTTTAATGGCTGCATAATATTCCCTGACTGAGGGATTTTTACTTTGTTTCCAGTTCTGGTGGTGGTGGTGGTGTGGTGTTTGTTTGTTTGACAGTAAACATCCAGGGACATTTATCTTCTTCTTTTTTTTTTTTTTCTTTGCAGCAAAGAGAGGGTTTATTTGCAAGGCAGCCCAGAGAGGATTCAGAACAAACCTCAAGTCCACGAAGGCAAGGGGCTTGGGGGTATTGATGGGATAACAAATATCAAAGCAGGGCAGTTTGAGGCACAGGAGAGCGTGGGGAAAGGTGATTGGGAAAAGGTGATTGGAGAAAGGTGCATGGTTCTGCACAGACCTAAGCTCTGCATGTTCAAGAAGTCACTGAGGGTACATTGCACATGCCCAGCTGGAGGGCGGATGATCCTAGCCAGTCCTTAACCGACTCAGCTTGATCTAGACGCAGCTGACTCCAAGTTCCTAGAAAACAACTCGGGCAAACATCTTATTGTTTAGGCTACACGCCCCTTGGAGGACCTGCAAATCTTAAAAAAACCCTTGATTAGTGAAGGCAGGTGAAATGGATTTAACCATGGTTTCAGGGTCTTTACAGAGGTAAGTTAAAATGAGGTGGTAAGGGTGAGCCCTAACCCAGTAGGACTAATATCCTTCTGAAAAGGAGAAATTGGACACAGAGGCAGATGCAGAGGAAAGACTTTATGAAGAGAAATGGGAGAAAGAAGAACAACTACAAGCCAAGGAGAGAAGCCTGGAACAGATCCAGCCCTTAGAAGATGCCAACCCTGCCAACACCTTGATTTTTTTCTTTTTGCTGTTTTTTAATTTTTATTGGAGTGTAACACAATGTTGTGTTAGTTTCAGATGTACAGAGAAGTGAATCAGTTATACATATATATATCCATTCTTTTTCAGATTCTTTTCCCATATAGGTCATTACAGAATATTGAGTAGAGTTCCCTGTGCTATACGGTAGGTCCGTATTAGTTATCTATTTTATATATAGTAGTGTGTATATGTTAATCCCAATCTCCTAATTTATCACATCCCCCCCACATTTCCCCTTTGGTAACCATAAGTTTGATTCTCTTGCTTTCTTTCTTGATCTTGCTGCTGACTCCCTCATGGTGGCTGGCTTCCTCATGCATTTCTAATTTGGACTGTTCATGTTTGACAGGCATCCTGTGGGCAGCCTGAGCAGGCTGGGTTGAAGGTTTTGCTTTTGCTTCTTCCAGGTGTTCCAAGGAGTACCAGGTAGGAGTACTTTTTTGGGTTTTTTTGTTTTTTGTGTGTGTTTTTAAAATTGTGGTAAAATATACATAACATAGAATTTACTATCTCAGCCATTTTTAAGTATACAGTTCAGGAGTGCTAAATATTTTCATCTTGTTGTACAGTCAATCTCCAGGACTCTTCATGTTGCAAAACAGAAACTCTATATTCATTAAACAACTCCCTATATCCCCCTCCCCTCAGGTCCTGGCAACCATTCTACTTTCTTTCTCTATGAATTTTCCAGCCAGGAGTAGCTTTTATGATCACTTCCTGGCCTAGAGACACTAGGATCACATGAGCAGTGTAAATTTGATCCCAAATCCAAAAGAGGGCAGATGTGTGATTATACATTTCTCAGAGGAGGTCTTCCCCTTCTCAAACCAGACCCAGGCCAGGTTAGAAAATCTTCCTTCTCTGCTTCTTCCAGAGGTTGAATTTTTTCTGGCCTAACTACACTTAAAAGAAGCTTAAACCCTTAAGGGTCCCAGCTGTATGTGGGGGTCTCATTTCTACCTCCCTGCTTCATGTGGGCTCAAAACTTTGGCTCTAGTCCCTATGGTTATTCAGATCTACTTCCCTGGATATCCAGACCAGTGAAGGGCACTCAGGGAAGGCAAAGCAGCCTCACTCCTTCCCAACTTCCTTTACTGTCTTGCCCAGGGCTATCCTTATTCCCATGCAGCTCAGCTATGCATAAAAAAATGTGCTGATTGTTTTATATCCTAAGTTTCTGGATGTTTTTGTAGAGTTTCCCCAAAAAACTATCAAATCTTCCATTCTGTTGAAAAGGAACCTCACTTACATTTCTTTTTCTTTGTACTGGTTTTTAGCCATAACCTTCAATGGAATTTTGCCTTATTTTTCCAATGAAACTAGAGCTCTGGTGTTCACCCGGTACAGCCCCCAGTGGACACACAAGAGGTGCTCAGTGAAAACTAGTAGAATGATGGAAAAAGAGCGAGAGCTCCTAGTCACGGCTGGGGACGGCCATGCAGGTGGTGCTGCCTCTGCTTCAGGGATGTTTGCGGCCCATAAAATCTGGGTTGACAATGTAGGCAGTGTCCATGGGAAGCTGGGGCTACCTGAGCTTGAATAAAAGGACTAAAGGAACAATGACGATCGTCATCATCATCATCATAATAGCTAATGTTAATCACTTTATGTCATTTAATCCCCCCCACCACACACACACATCAATACCAGAATTAGAATTCTAATTCTAGCCCTCATATTTTATTTATTTATTTTTAATTTTTTTGGCCGTGCCACGTGGCTTGCAGGATCTTAGTTCCCTGACCCGCCCCCTCGGCAGTGAAAGCACGGAGTCCTAACCACTGGACCACCAGGGAATTCCCTCACCCTCATTTTAAAGATGAGGAAAGCAAAGCTCAGAAAGGTCTACAAGTTGCCAAAATTCACACAGCTAGCAAATGGGACAGCAAGCATTAAATCTAAATATGTCTGACCCCAAAGCCCTTGCTGATAACTCTACATTATCAGCAGTCTGAGGGCAGACTGAAGGCAAAAGGAGACCACATTCCCCCACCCAACAGCTTTATGCAGCTGGAAGAGCCTGACTGTGAGGCCAAGGAAGGCCCAGCATATGGGATGGAGCCCAAAAGAATCTGGAGCTGGAGGGGTAACCTGAGCACCCTGCAACTTCAGAGTCAGGACCCAGAGGTTGCCTCTGTGAATCAGCCTCTGAAGTAGCATATGCACAGAGGACAGGATTATGGAAGGAAGGAATAGCTGAATCAATTCAGAATGATTCAGGAAGCTTCTGGGCCCAATAGGGTACCCTCCCGTCCTTTTCTAGCATTCCCCACTTCTCCCAGCATCCCTCATCTCCCCCAGCATCCTCCACTTTTCCCAGCATCCTCTCCTCATCCCGTGTCCCTTCATCTTTCCCAGAATTCCCTCATTTCTCCCAAATGCTTTTTCCCAGGTCCAATCCAGAAACAGCTATCAACAGATTCTCTCATCAACCAGTAACACCTTATTTCACCAAGTCTAATGCACAATGGATTGTAAAATGCACCAATATTTTACGTGACACTGAGAAAGAGGAGGAAAAATCTATCAGTTAAATTGTGATTTGCCATTGATCCTGATTTCAGAGATGTTAAAATGTGGGGAGTGGGGGAAAGGTGTGAATCAGTGGAATATGGCAACACTAAGAGCCCTACTGCATTTGGTGTCTTGTCTGAGAGTTACAGAATGTTTCCATATACAGTGCCTCGCTATTAATGGCTAGTAAGCAGGCAGTATGCCCAGAACCATCTTAGACTCTCAGGGATTCAGTTTTCTGCCCTTATGGAAATCACAGGCTAGTTGGCGGTCTTGGAGGCAGGCTGAGAGAACATATACAGAATGGTTCAAGGCTAGTCTTTATGGACGATAAATGTAATAAGTGTTTGAAGCAGGGATGGATCAAAGTTGGCCAATGTGATCAAAGTAGGTTTCATGGCAAGGAGAAGGAGACTTAAACTAGAGGATGAAGGCTGGAAAATGGGGACAAGAGAAGACACTGAGGAGGGAGAAGTGGGGAGAAAGTGAACAAAGCGTGGAGATGAGGCCCACATGGCAAATGCTCGGGACAGCAGAGAAGGTCCCTTGTCTTGGAGCCGAGAAGCGGCATCAGGGTGTCATGGGAGTCTACTTTGGTCAGGCAGGCCAACACAGGACTATAGAAGGCCTTGAAAGCCAAGCAGCTCTTGAGTGTCAGGCAGCAGGGAGCCAGTACAGGTTGTGAGCAGGGGAATGACCTGGTGAACACACTCACTCAGGGAACACTGATGTGCAAGATGAGCTGGAGGCCGAAGCTGGAGGCCAGGACAACCACCATTCCTCCAAGCCCTGCAGTGAAGGAAGGTGACCTCTAGAGTCTCTACTGGATGTTCATGTGCCTGGCAGGGCCTGGGGGACAGCTCTTCCAGGCAGTTTGAGCCATGCCTAGATGGAAAGGAGTCCTAGACTCTTTACAGAATTGTCCCTTCAGGGCCGGAGCCACCCGGGCATTTGCCTGGTATATTCCCAGGAGGTACAGCTATGTGAAGAATCATCCTCTACTCAGTAAAATTGGTAACACCTAACAGATGCAGGGGCTCAAGAACACATTGCTTACATTTGTACAGAGTGTAAATCACCATATAAGTAAATCCTTTCTGCCTCTAGGAATTAAAGAGATGTATTTGGTAAGAGACACATATGTCTGATACATGCTCACTGATAAAATACTCCAATTTTTCTGGATCGGTCCTACCTGGCAATTTGTAACAAGAACCATAAAACTAGCTAAACCTTCTGAGGGGGTAACTCCACTTTAAGAGGTGGACGCCTAGGAAATAATCAGAAATGGCCCAAAGCAGTGCCACTTGGGAAGGTGGGAGCCAGAGAACCACCCAAGAACCTAAGAGAGAGGAAAAGGCTCAGCTCAGCCAGGAGGGTCAACATCAGGCACCACCTGAGCTGCCTGAGTGAGGCCTTAACAAACGTGTCAAGTTGGGGAGAAGGACCCCAACTGTGTGTGCTGCCACCCTGGGTGCTGGGACCCTCTGGAGGCAATGCAGTGTTATTTGGCTTCAGAGCTCCCGTTTCCTCATCTATAAAATGGGAACGAAATTTGCAGTTATTGGCCCTCAGCCTGGTCAGTGGTGAACTATTATTACTACATGTATGACACATACAGATAAGAACAGCTCCACCCTCACTGCAAATGGACACAAATAATTTTAGCTGGGCTGGGGGATGGGTAGAGGGTGGCATATATGTGGCTGCAGGGCGTCCCTTGGCTCCAGTGTCTAAGGCAGACATGGGAAATGGGATGCCAGAGAGCCCAGTGCCATGTCTAAGAGTGTCACCTCCAGCCTGGGAGGGAGACCCAGGTGGGAAAGCCAACTTGGCCCACATTTGCCACTCAGACACCTTGATCCCAGCAGCTGACTGCCTCTCCCCGGCTCTTCATCATAACCTCTCATGACCACAGTTCCCTCTGCACCTCTGGAGACACCCTGATCACTCCCCTGGCAGGGTTACTCACAGTATAGATAAATCCCTTTCCTCCTGAGGTCATCCAAACAAGGTTAGATTCGACCCCAGAAGAATGTGTCTAAGAAGAAACCGAGAGGAAACAAAACTAAGGAATTAAAATGCAGCCATCTGGGAATAGGAGGGCTTCCAAGTCATTAATCTGATATGAATCTGGCTCCAGACTGGGCTGGCAGCCTCCTTTAGCTGCCTCCTCACCTCCTCCTCATCTCTACCCATTTGCCTTAGCAAGAAGCCCTCCTTTCAAGAACCTGCTTCTTCTGGCCTTGAGCAGCCTTACCCATAGCTCTTGGCAGGACCAGCCTCTCTGCTTGAGCTCTTGGAGAATTTGGTTGGCCCCAGAGAATCCTCCTTCAATCCTGAGCCCTTCCCACAGGGATAATACCTGCTGGGCAGAGTTTTTGTGAGGAGTGGAGATCTAGTTGGTGATGCCAACTGCAACAAATGTAAGCTCCATGAGAGTAGGACTTCCTTTTGTTCTCTGCCCCATCTCCTGTGCCTGGCCCATCGTAAATGCTCATGGATGTTCGTCAAATGAATAATAAATATAAATATGAGCTTGAGTATGTATTTCAATCTCTAGAAGGACCCACAGAACCTAGTATCAGTGATTGTATTTGGACAGATGAAAACAGAGTCCTAAGGAATAGGATACGGAGAGGAAGCTACTTTTCACTGTAAACCAATCTTATCTTTTGATTTTTTCTGATTTTTCCCAGCTGCACGGTGTGTCACGTGGGATCTTAGTTCCCCGACCAGGGATCAAATCCATGCCCCCTGCAGTGGAAGCATGGAATCTTAACCACTGGACCTCCAGAGAAGTCCCTAATTTTTTTTTTTACTGTGCACACATATTATCTACTTGAAATTAAAAACACACCACCAGACTTCCCTGGTGGTGCAGTGGTTGAGAATCTGCCTGCCAATGCAGGGGACACGGGTTCCTGCCCTGGTCAGGGAGGATCCCACATGCCGCAGAGCAACTAAGCCCGTGCGCCACAACTACTGAGCCTGCGCTCTAGAGCCTGCAAGCCACAACTACTGAGCCTGTGTGCTGCAACTACTGAAGTCCGCGCGCCTAGAACCTGTGCTCCACAACAAGAGAAGCCGCTGCAATAAGAATCCCACGCACCGCAATGAAGAGTAGCCCCCACTCACCACAACTAGAGAAAGCCTGCGTGCAGCAACGAAGACCCAACACAGCTAAAAGATTAAATAAAATAAATAAATAAAAACACAACACCACTTACATTAGCACCCCCAAAATGAAATACTTTGATATAAACCTAACAAAATATGTTGAAGATCTACATGATCAAAACTATAAAGCTGTGATGAAAGAAATCAAGGAAGACATAAATAAATCGAGATATTCCATGTTCATGGATAGGAAGATTCAATATTGTTAAGATGTTTGTCCTCCCTAACTTGAGCTATAGATTCAATGTCATCTCAATCAAAATCCCAGCAAGTTATTTTGTGGATATCTACAAACTGATTCTAAAGTTTATATGGAGAGGTAAAAGACCCAGAATGGCCAACACAATATTGAAGAACAAATTTGGAGGACACACACGACCTGACTTCAAGACTTATATAAAGCTACAGTAAACAAGACAGTGTGGTACTGGCAAAAGAATAGACAAATAGACCCATGGAACAGAATAGAGAGCCCAGAAGTAGACCCACATAAATATAAGTAACTAATCTCTGACAAAGGAGCAAAGACAATTCAATGGAGAAAGGATAGTCCTTTCAACAAATGGTACTGGAACGAGTGGACACCCACATACCAAAAAAAAAAAAAAAAAAAAGAATCTAGGCACAGACCTTATACCTTTTACAAAAATTAATTCAAAATGGATCTTAGACCTAAATGTAAAATGCAAAAGCATAAAACTTCTAGAATATAACATAGGAGAAAATCCAGGTAACCTTGGGTTTGGTAATGAGTTATTATGTACATTAAAAGCACGATCCATAAAAGGAAACATTAATAAGTTAGACTTTATTAAAATTTAAAACTTCTGCTCTGCAAAAGACACAGCTAAGAAGATGAAAATATTTACGAAAGACCTGATAAAGGACTTGTATCCAAAATATACAAAAAACTCTTCAAACTCAACAAGAAAAAACAAAAGAACCCAATTAAAAAGTGGTCAAGAAATCTGAACAGACACCTCACCAAAAAGATATATGGATGGCAAATAAGCATATGAAAGATGCTCAACAACATATGTCACTAGGGAATTACATTTAAAACAACAATGAGATAGCACTATATACCTATTACTTTGTGGCTAAAATCCAAGAAACTTACACTACTAAATGCTGACAAGAAGTAGAGCAACAGGAACGCTCATTGATTGTTGGTGGAAATGCAAAATGGTACAGCCACTTTGGAGGACAGTTTGGTGGTTTCTTACAAGCTAAACATAGCCTTACCATATGTTATGTCCACATAAAAACCTGCACACATACGTTTATAGCAGCTTTATTAATAATCACCAAAAGCTGGAAGCAACCAAAATATCCCCTAATAAGTGAATAAACTATAGTACATCCATACAATGGGACATTATTAGGCACTGCAAAGAAATGAGCTATCGAGCCACAAAAAGATATGAAGGAAGTGGAAATGCATATTTCTAAGTATAAGAAACCAACCTGGAAAGGCTACATACTGTGTGATTCCAACTGTATGATATTTTGGAAAAGGCTAAACTACAGAGATGGCAGAAAGATTGGTGGTTGTCAGAGGATGCAGGGAGGGAGGGAGAAATAGGTATAACACAGAGGATTTGCAGGGCAGTGAAACTATTCTGACATTGTCACAATTTCATTATACATTTGTCAAAATCCATAAATGTACAACACCAAGACTGAACCCTAATGTAGACTATGAACTTTAATAATGTTTTAATATACTAATAATAATGTATTAATATTTATTCATCAATTGTAACAAACTTACCACACTAATAACACATGTTAATAACAAGGGGCACTGTGTGACTGGGGTAGGGTGGCCATATGGACCTCTTTATACTTTCTCCTCAATCTTTCTGTAAATCTATTGATAAACTGTCCTAAAAAAACCCCACTAATTATTTTTTAAAAGCTTAAAAATTATAAAATAAAAATTATGTAGTCAATGTTATGGGCTTTGCCAGCAGACAGCCCAGGGTTTAAGTCCCAGATTTTGAACCAGTCTCAGCTTCCTCCTCTGGGGTTAACAGTCACGCCTTATAGGCTTCCAGGTTCCAGAACTCCATTGCTGCAGCCTGACAGTCAAAAATTATGTTGCCTATGTGATTTCCACGGACAGGGAGAAGAGTGGTCTTCTCTTGGCTGGGAGGGGAACCAGGGCAAGTAGGACCAGGAGGCACCCTCTGCAGAGATGTCATCAAAGAAAGGTTTCCCAGCTGCAGGAAGACACTGGAAAGCACCTGGCCCCAGCCCAGCCTCTGCTGGGCCAACTGGTCTGCTGGCCTCTGTGCAGAGCTGCTTCACTGGGGCCTGGGACAGACCCTCCAAAGAGACAAGCAGGAGGGCTACATAGCCTGAGACCCAGTGCAGTGGAGGTGGGAAGGGGCCTGCAGAGCAAGGCGGGCCAGAAGGATCACCACCCTGCTCTGGTGTACCCCTTCCACTATGGGACCGTGGGAAGCCCCTAATCACCTTCTTCATCCACAAAATAGCACTACCCAGGCCCACTCCCAGGGTGGCAGTGAGGGTACCAGGAGGGAGGCAGAGAGCAATCTTAGATGTACGACTTCTCCACTAAGCAGCAAGTGGCACTAATATTACTGCTATCGGATCAGCTACCAATGCAAAGCCTCCAAGGCAGCAATGGGGAGAAAGAAAGATCTGAGCTTCTGAACATGTGACTTAACCTCTCCAAGTCTCAGTTGCCTCATCTGTAATATGGGAAAATTGCAGTTCTTCACCTCCTGGGCTCTGTGTGAATTTGGTGAGATAGTGCCCGCGTAGAGCTTAGCACCCTACCTGGCACGGAGATGTCTTTAAACGGTAGCTCCCTGCATCTTCATAAGGTGTGAATGGCATCCCCACTAACTGGGTCATTCTGGCTCAATCGCCGTCCCTGCCAGGGCTTCCTCTGTAATTCGAAAGACAGAGGAGGCCACCGTATTGCCACCATTAAGGACAGCATTTATTGACTTGCGGGTGCTAGCCTGGGAACTTGGACAAATTGAATCATGTGGACAAGGTCTTGGCACCCAGAGAGCTGGGCTGGAAAAAACTCAGTTGCAAAAAAGGCAGAATGAACTCAACAGCTATGGGAAAGACTTGGAGCCCTGTAGAGAGTTGTCAAGGAGGGTCCTGTTAAACAGAAGAAGGGGGACATTGAGTGACAAGGAGCCTGGCTCCCAATAAGGCCAGTGTTGTCTGCAGTGTTATCCTTGAACCCTGGAGACCCAAGCAGATGGGGTCTGGCACCGCAGAGAAACCCGTCAGAGTGAGGGGGGCACCGAGGACTCACAGGGGTAGGTGGCAGCTGCTAAATCCCTACCTGTGAGAGTGTCAGGACCCAGGAACTATCAGCCAGGGGCAGGGTGGCAGGGAGTAGGCAGCTTGCGGAGGCAGATTTGGAGACTTCCACCCAACAGAGTGGGCTAGCACCAGACCGCCTGGTTTCAAATTCCATCTCACTGCCTACTGGCTGACCTTGGGCAGGAGATTTAACCCCTGGGCCTCAGTTCCCAGGAGTAAAATGGGGATGACTGTAGCACCCACCATACAGGGTTGTGGTGAGGATCTGAGATCAAGCCGGTTTAGCATTTAACAGTGTGTACCCAGAATAAATGGCAGCAACTATTATTACTGTGGTTTAGGGGAAGGCTGGCAGCACGCCTCCTCACCTGCCTGCCCCCTCCCTCTTACTTGGGTCCCACCTTTACACAGGCCTGTTACATATAACTTTGCCGACTGGATCATATTAGAGAGGCGCAGAGCCTAGGAAACCCTGATTCCACCCCTACTCCATGCAGGAGTCTCCTCTACAGCTTGCCCAGCCTCTCCTCACATGCCTCCTCTAATGGGGAGCTCACCACTCCATGAGGCAGCCTGTTCCACATTCGGCCAGCTCTGGTCACAAGTCCTCTAGGCGGAGCTAAAATCTCCTCCCTGCAAACTGCCCCTTAGTGGAAGTGATTTTTTGCCAGGGACTTTCCGATGTCTGGAATCTACCCATCCCACAAATGCTAGGAACCCTCTGAGCAGGGCCTGTCATTCCTCCAGGAAGTCTCCCCTGATGAGAGACTTCAACCCCATCCTGAGCATCTCATACAGAATGGCGCAACTGCTCCCCACAGGGATACACAAATCTCCTCCAATGCCTGGGTCCATGAGGCAAAAAAGTCTTGGATGTTCCCAGATCTGACATTAATAATAATTCACATTCACTTGTCTCACTCAACTCTTACAAAACCCCTGTGAGGCATATACTACTTTCTCCCCCAAGTTTTAAAATTGTACTGATATACATATAACATAAAATCTTAACCATTTCTAAGTGCACATGTCAGTGGTATTAAGTACATTTACATTGTTGCAACCATCACCACCATCTATCTCCAGAAATATTTTCATCTTGCGAAATTGAAACTCTAAATCCATTGAACAATAACTACCCCCGGCTCCCAGCAACCACCATTCTACTTTCCATTTCTACAATCTGACTACTCTTAGGTACCATACATAAGTGGGATCATACAGAATTTGTCTTTCTGTGTCTGGCTTATTTTGCCTAGCATAACGTCCTCAAGATTCATCCGTCATAGCATGCATCGGAATTTCCTTCCTAAGTCTGAATAATATTCCAGAGAGAGAGAGAGAGAGAGAGAGAGAGAGAGAGAGAGTGTGTGTGTGTGTGTGTGTGTGTGTGTGTGTGTGTGTGTGTGTGTGTGTGTGTGTGTGTGTGTGTGTGTGTGTGTACATACACATATACATATTGTTTATCCATTCATCTGTCACTGGATACTTTAGTTGCTTCTACCCTTCTGCCTATTGCAAATAATGCTGCTACAAACATGGGTGTACTAATATCTCTTTGAGACCCCACTTTTAATTCTTTTGGGTGTACACCCAGAAGTGGGACTGCTGGGTCATATGGTAGTTCTAGTTTTAATTTTTTTAGGAATTGCCAAACTGTTTTCCACAGTATCATGGAAATGGATTGTACCATTTTACAATCCCACCAACAGTGCACAAGAGTTCCAATTTCTCAATATCCCAGCCAATGCTTGTTATTTTGTTTTCTTTCTACATAACAACCATCCTAATAGGTATGAGAGGGTACAGGGAGAGCCTATGCTTACTCCTATTTTACAGCTGAGGAAAGTGAGACTGGAGAGGTGCCCTGACTTGCCCAAGGTCTCACAGGCAGCATGTGGCAGAGCTTGGATTCAAGTTCAGGCTGTCTAAGCCTGTCCAGTGCTCTCAACAGCTCCCATCCCTGCAAATCCCTGCGGTCCAACTGATCAGTGACCACTCTGGAGCCTCCAACATCCTCTGAGCTCCATCCAGGGAGCCCTGGCCAGGGAGGAGGTGTTGACCTTGGACATACCCCAACCCTGCCCCAGAGTGCTAAACTAACCCCAGCCCCTGGATCGTTTCAGCAAAGGCCTTACCCTGCATGGCCTGCAGAGATGACAGCCTGGAGGCATCCTCTAGTTGGTCCCCTGCTCTCAGGGCAGGAGAGGGGAAGGGGCCGGGGGCTCGCTCCACAGCTGCCTGACGGGCTGGTAGCTGCTTGGATTATCTTGCACGAAAGCAGGGACAGCTCTGGCAGCGCAGGGCAGCCCGCAGACTCTTGAATCCGGTGAGACCGGGGCTCTGCAGAGGCTGGAGCGCAGGGTAGGGCCTCTCGGGAGACGAGGCAGGGCACACGAGGTAACAGCAACCTATGCAGGGTCGGGCGTGTCCTCTGCACTGCCTCATCACGCCTGAGTGACTGTGGGAAGCTAGCAGTCCTCCCTGCACCTCAGTTTCTTCATCTGTAAACTGGGGGAGACTAAGTCAAACCTACCAGGGAGCTGTGGACATTAAATGAGCACCAGACACACACTGCCTGGCTGAAGAGTGGGCACCGACAGTGCTGGCCACCACTGCCTCCTCCCAGGCCCATGTGATCCTCCACCTACCCCACACTTGTCCCACCTCTATCCCACACTGCTCTGCCCCTCACCATTGGTGGGCTGGCAGAGCCTTGAGATTAAGTGTCCAGTCCCCCAGGTGACTGTGAGGACTAATACATTTGAATGTGTTAGTTCTGGCCTGATTCCTAGAAAGACAAATAAACACCATAACAGTAATTCCTTCAGGTAAACAAAGACATGGTGACAACGATGTTTGTGAATGCATTATTTCTAACAGTGATAACTTGGTAGCACCTGAACTTCTTCCATAGGAACTAGCTGAATTACCATCCGACCATACAATGGGATAATACGTAGCCACTATAAACAATGATGGAGGGCTTCCCCAGTGGCGCAGTGGTTGAGAATCCGCCTGCCAATGCAGGGGACACGGGTTCAATCCCTGGCCCGGGAAGATCCCACATGCCGCGGAGCAGCTAAGCTCGTGTGCCATAACTACTGAGCCTGTGCTCTAGAGCCCGTGAGCCACAACTACTGAGCCCGCCTGCCGCAACTACTGAAGCCCACGCGCCTAGAGCCCGTGCTCCACAATGAGGGAAGCCACTGCAATAAGCAGCCCGCGCACCGCAATGAAGAGTGGCCCCCGCTCGCCGCAACTAGAGAAAGCCCGCATGCAGCAACGAAGACCCAACACAGCCATAAATAAATAAATAAATAAATAAATAAATAAATAAAATTAAAAAGAAAAGAATCTGCCTGCCAATGCAGGAGACATGGGTTCGAGCTCTGGTCCAGGAAGATCCCACATGCCGCGGAGCAACTAAGCCCATGCGCCACAACTACTGAGCCTGCACTCTAGAGCCTGCAAGCCACAACTACTGAGCCCACGTGCCACAACTATTGAAGCCCATGCACCTCGAGCCCATGCTCCACAACAAAGAGAAGCCACCGCAATGGGAAGCCCGCACACCCCAATGAAGAGTAGCCCCCACTTGCCACAACTAGAGAAAGCCCACGTGCAGCAACAAAGACCCAACACAGCCAAAAAAATAAAATAAATTAAAAAATAGTAAAAAAAAAAAAAAAAAGTATAGTATGATCCCATAGGACATAGAGCTGTGTGTGTGTATACTTACAGACCCCTGCTCCTCCAAGTATGGTTTCCTGATCAATAGCAGTAGAATCACTTAAGAGCTTGTGGAGTCTTGGGCCCACCCCAGGCCTTTGTAATGAGAATTTAACAAAATCCTCAGGTGATTCATGTGCAGGTTACAGTTTGAGGAGTGATGAAGTAAGGCACTGTCTGGAGAGTTGCCCAGTAAAATATTATTAGGGAGTGGTTCCCTTTGGGGAGTGGGATTGAGATTTTCTCTTCTTCTTGTGCTTTTCTGAATTGTTGGTATTTTTTATAATAAGCACATATCATAAAAACAATAAAGCTATTAAATGCTTACACAGGCTTAAGATCCAAAACTATAAAACTCCTAGAAGAAAACAAACGTAAAAAGCTTCATGACATTGGATTTGCAATGACTGCATAGATATAATATCAAAAGCACAGGCAACAAAAGCAAAAATAGACAAATGGCACTACATCAAAACTGAAAACTTTTGTGCATTAAAGGACACAGCAACACAGTGAAAAGGCAACCTATGGAATGGAAGAAAGTATTTGCAAATATGATATGGAGTTAATATCCAGAATATATAATGAACTCCTACAACTCACAACAAAAAAATCAAATAAGCTGATTAAAAAATGGCAAAGGACTTGAGTAGATATTTTTTCAAAGACATACAAATGGTCAACAGCTAAATGAAAAGATGCTCACCATCACTAATCTCCAGAAAAACACAAATAAAAACCACAGTGAGATATCACCTCACACCCATTAAGATGACCACTACCAAAAACCCAGATAATAAAAAGTGTTGGCAATGATATGGAGACACTGGAACACTTGTGCACTTGTGGTAGGATTGTAAAATGCTGCAAGTGCCATGAAAAATAGTATGGAGGTTCCTAAAAGTTAAAAACAGAATTACCATACGATCCAGCAATTCCATTTCCAGGTATATACCTCAAAGAATTGAAAGGGTCTTAAAGAGATATTTGTGTACCCATGTTCATAGCAGCACTAGTCACAGCAGCTAAAACATGGAACAACCCTAGTGTCCATTGACAGATAAATGGATAAACAAAACGTGGTATATATACAAGGGAATATTATTCAGCCTTAAAAAGGAAATTCTGATGCATGCTACAACACAGATAAGCCTTGAGGACATTATGCTAAGCGAAATAAGCCAGATACAGAAAGACAAATACTCTATGATTCCATTTATGTGAGGTACCTAAGACTAGTCAAATTCATAGAAACAGAAAGTAGAACGGTGGTTGCCAGGGACTGTCTGGAGGGAGAAAGGGGGAGTTTTTGTTTAATGGGCAGAGTTTCAGTTTCAGTATGAAAAAGTTGTGGAGATCTGTTTTGTAACCATGTAAATGTACTTTAATACCTTTGAACTATACACTAAAAAATGATTAAGATGGTTAAAAAGTGCATATGAAGAGATGTTAATGATTTGAGAAAGTAGGAAGACAAAGAAGCAGGGAAGTTCTAGCTCTTGGGAAAGAGGGAAAGGCAGATGTGGCAGCTGGGAAGGGAAGATTGAGGAGACCTGTGGGTGATAGATAAAGTCAGAAGTTGGAGCTTGGATGTGGTAAGAGTCCTGGGCCAGAATGTGGACATTCTCATGCTACGACAGATAACAGGCACCCAGAAAGCTTGAAGAGCAGGGCCTGACCTTTCTGAATAGCTGCCCACGTGGCAAGTCCACATCTCTTTGGCCTTTCAAGTTCTTCACCTTGACCTCAACGTTGCTAACTGTAGCCACATCCCCACTCATCCACCTCTTCGTCACCTGATATCGACCCAAGGGGAAAGTTCTGGCTGGTTCTCCAGGCGTTGGCTATTGACCCCTTCCTGGCTGAGATGCACAGACAGAACACTCCCAGCAGCCCCTGGGAAGTTTGGGAGGTACGTTCCCAGGATGTCCACAGCCCTGTTCCAGGGCACACCATCCCCCAGCTGTGGAACAGGGCCCTCAGGCAAGCGTGCAGGAGAGTCGGAGCCCAGAAGCCCCCTGGGATTGTCACAGGGCTAGAGGCCACAGTTCTCGGACTTCCATGGAGACTCTCAGGTTCAAGGGGTCAGTCCACTTCAGACAAGATGCCTCTTCCTCCCAAGGCCAAGGCTGGGTCATGGACAGCCACCATGGACAGTGTTGCAGGGGTGGGGGGATAGGATGAATGCAGTCTCCAGAGACATTTTGCAGACCTCCAAAAGGCAAGAGCTGTAAGAAACCTGACTGCCCTGAACTCTCAGCTGAGGCAGGAGAGGAGACCCTGGGTCTGATCATAGAAGATCTGGGACCAGAACCCCAGAACCCTGGGCCCCAACTTGCAGGCCAGGCTTCCCCAGGCCAAGTCTGTCTTGAGAATCCCACTCTCTGCAATGATTTATCTTGGGTACCATCAAAGCCCCTGAAATGGGGTGGAAGGCTGGGGGCATTCCAGGCCTCAAACATCATCCTCTACCCCCAAAGCTGCCAGAACAGGCATCCCCAAAGCCACTTAAATCCCTATATACTTGAGACGAAGTCCAAATTCTCACCTGACTTTCAGGGTTCTTCAGAATTTGGTCCCCACCACTTCCTCTAATCTCCCTTTGCAGCCCTCCTGAACTTCCCACCCTTTCCCAAATGCCATTGGGCTTTAGCACTTGCTACTCTCGCTTCCTCCCCATCTCTGCCTAACAGATTGTTCTTCCTTCTTAAGGAGGGGGCTGTCCTGAAGTGCCCAGGCAGCTGCAGTCAGTCTCCTCTGTCCCTTGGGATGGGCTGTACACCTGTACCAAGAGCAGGGAGCCTGTGTTATATATTGGGTTGGCTAAGTTTGTATGGAAAAACCCGAACAAACTTTTTGGCCAATCCAATATCTCTCCCTAGCTTCCAGCACCATGACCAGCCAGCCCGATAAATGTTTATTGACTGAGGCAATGAACATGAGTTTTCTGCCTGTCTTTTGTGGCTAATTCTGGTACTTTCTCAAAGGCTCTGGAACATGGCCTTGACCTTCCACAGTAATGGGCCCCTAAGTGCCAGCTGCTTTACCTATATTATCTCATGTAATTCTATGGCACAGGTATTAACATTCCCATTTTACTGCTGGGAATTTGTGCAGCCAGGTTAGAACCCAGCCTATGTGTACTCCATTGTGCCTCCATGTGGCCTCCCAGCAAACTACCAGAGTGGGGAACAAAAGGTGTGTCCACAGACTTCCAAGGAATTATCCACTCTGTCCAGTGATCCCTTAAACCTGCCCTTTGAGGAAGGTGGCTAAGAGATGGGACTGGTGGCATCCAGATCTGATGGCAGGTGGCTGAGTCTGGGGGACCTTTGGAAAGAGGCTGATCTAAACTGCAAGTTCCCTGATGCCCAGTTCTCCAGCCTTAGCACAGACAGGGGCCCAAGTTAAAAAACAAAACAAAACAAAACAAATAACCTCTAACAGGTGGCTGAATTAGAAGAGGGGAAGGGGTCAAAAAAGGCACTTGAGATGACTCTCAACTCTACCCAGCTTCTAAAATCGCCCAGAGAAAGCCCCAGGTTCGAAAGAGTCTTCCAGGGGTGCTTATTAAGCACCAATGTTGTTTTACAAATACTATCTCTGCCTTTCCTATACCCCTAAGGAGTTTTGTAATCTGTATTTTACATGTGAACTAATTGAAGTCATTAGGTGAGAGTTCAAGGTCAGGCAGCTACGCATACAAACCCAGGCTAGCCTGCCTTCAAAGGCCAAGTCTCAACCACTGCGCTAGACTGCCTCCATCCCACTTCCTGAAAAATCCAGAGAATACAAGTTACCCACCCACTCCCTCATGCCATCATGGTCCTGAAAAGTATTATGAGTGAGCTCATAATACCATGTGTAACATGAGCTGAGCTACATAAATGTTCTTGGGTTTACCTCAAGTATTTATTCTGGATGGAGAATAAAATCCAAGGAGAGATTAAAAAAAGAAATCTAAAAGACAAAGTTATTTCCAGAGTTGTCCATAAAAGTCAAATTATTAATTGCAAAACACCTGGAAGCAATCTAATTTCACAATTTAGGGACAAAGGCTGCATATCCTGGAATGGGCTTGTTAACGTGGCACATACCACATGGACTTTAAAAATCACAGTTAGTTGGTTTATGTGCATTTATTAGAATAAATGCGAAGTGTAAAAGCAGAACACTTCATTTTAATTTCAGAATACCAACTGAATGAGGAAGGCTCATGTATGCCATTCTATTTTTTCCTTTCCATTAAAGAATTTTAAATAAATTTTTGATAGGTAATTCATGTACATAATTCATGCACATAGTACATTAACGTCTAAGGAACTAAAGCAATATCCAGTGGAACAACCCCCAGTAACCCATGACAGCCATTTAAGAAAGTGGGTTTGTTGAATTACAAAACTCAGAAGGGAACGCAGAGAGAAGCAACTTGCTTTATGGTTATTTGGATTTTTTTTCCTACAAGGCTGATGAAAGCAAAGGTTTAAAAAAGAAACCCAGAGCAGAGAATTCACACCACTTTTCTGACACATATTTAAGAGCTTCTTTCTGGGACTGTGTTTTTCAAGTCTAGCTCAAATCCCTCTTGCTGTGATCTGTGAAGGAAGGAAGCAGCTAAGTTGGGGTGGTCAAGTCAGGCAAAGAAAACCATGTGAGAGAAAATCGACCCCTTTCTTACCTGTTCACATACCAGGATGCAGTTTTCTAGGGCTTGGAACAGGTACCTAGGAGCTGGGGGCAGTGGGTGCCAGGTGGGAAAAGCTGTGGCTTCCCCCAGCCCACAATCCAGGCTTCCCGACTGATGGGAAGGGCGGGGAAAGCAGGCCACCGCAACTGACTCAGAAACTGGAGCCAGCAAGGGCGGGGCAGGGCCACGTGGCCCCAGCCTGCCTTGGAGAATGGAGTAGGAGGGGGCCACAAACCCAGACGATCAGACCGGAACTCTTCTGACCAAGTGCGCCTGGCAAGTTAACGGTGGCAAGTTAATGGTGGGAGTCCACAGAACCAAGTCTTGGCTCCCAGGCAGGCTAGGTCGTTTTAAGGGGCTACCCCAGCTCCTCTCCAGAACACGTTTACTCTAACAAAAACCCTTCTACAAAACTTAATAAAACTGGGTGATGTGGTAGTGACTGGAGTGCATGTGTACATAGGGGGACAAACATTAGATGGAGAAAAGGCCTTTGATAAATATCATCAGTGTTGAGGACCAGTCAATTACCCAGTCTACAGATGGAGACATGAGCCCAGAGAGATGAAGTATCTAACCCAAGATCACACAGCCAGAGGGCTTCCCTCCTTACATGACTTGGCCTGTCCTGGTGTAATATGTGATCTGGCACAGCACTTGTGGGAGTTCCTGATGACATGAAAGAGAGATCCTTTGCTCAACCCGATCTCCAAGGACAAGGGACACTCTCACTTTGCCTGCGTCAGAGAGCTGAGAATGGTTCTGCTAGCACAGTTCTGTGGGAACTTAAGGGGGAGCTCCATCTCTAACAAGCTCCCTGATGTACTTAGACTATATTTGGAATATTTAGGGGTGGGCCAATTCCCCAAGGGACCCTTTTTTTTTTTTTTTTTCCAGCTGCACTGCATGGCTTGCAGGATCTTAGTTCCCTGACCAGGGACTGAACCCGGGCCACGACAGTGAAAGCGCCGAGTCCTAACCACTGGACAGCCAGGCAATTCCCTCAAGGAATCCTTTAGATCCCCCACCAGTAGACAAATAGAGAGCAAGGGACAGGGGAAGGGGCTGTGCTCAAAGCATCAAACTACCCAAGATAGTTTGCGTGTTTCCCTGAAAGTAAGCACAGAATCCTTTACTAAGGAGTCCCTTATTAACATCTAGGATTCCACAGCACCTGGTTTGGGAAATGCTGGCCTAGATGTTAGCATATCTTATTCTGAATGTCAATGCCTGGCAAAAGTAGTTGTTCAAGAAGTTTCCCAAGAAATGGTTTCTCAGTTGGACTGACAAAACCAGATTCCTGGTTTGGCCAGCAGGACAATAATGCCCACACTGGAATGTACTATGGCTAATTTCCCACCCCTGTGCCCAAGGCCGTGACTACACCGGCCACACCGTCAGCAAGGCCTTGCTGTATTTCTACCAAGCTGATTCATAGTAGTCAAGCAGCCCATGGGAGGCCAAGTGGGGTGGAGGTGATGCGGGTACAGCCACAGCATATCACTGGGGTCTCACAGAAGTCTGAACAAACTCCACTGTGCCCTCTCCGGGACCTCTTGGCTTAGAATGATGCCCCTTTCTTTCAAAGCATCGCATATAGGGCTGCAATTCCAGATGGAAGTGGCTCCAGTTCTCCCAGCGCTTTTGGATCCAAGTTCTGTGGCCACACCTCCTCAGACACCCTGGAAGCTCAGTGGAAAGCACTTTGCTGTTACTACGTCCCCTAGTAACAAGAGGTTGGTCTTATTCTCCCATTTTACAGAAAGGAAGCTGAGACCAAGCTTAGAGACTGGTGAACACAGGTCATGTGACTTCATATCCAGTGTTCTATGGACTTCACTCCTACTTGGCATTTGGCAGATGGGATCTTGTTTCTGATTGCTTTATGTGAAGTCGCCTTTCTCCAGTTGCAGCATCAGCTCCTTAAAGGCAAGAGATTCCTCAGTGTGCCCTGTTAACAGCACTAGACCCCCTAATGACTCACAGTAAATGCTAATACTTTTCACCATCACATGTCACACTAGCTTATACACATTTACTCATGACCCCAAATTATTAACTTGTAAAAACTCTCCTCAAATGGCCTAATCAAAAGCAACTCTCATTCCCTGAGATTTTGCTTGCAGTTAGAAAAGGGTATATTCTGCCGGGTGGGCCTGTGGGATAAAAATCTGAGGACCAGACTCTAATAGACAGAGGCGGGGAACTGGGGTGGGTTTGCCTCTGGGATTACAGCCAAGCCTAACTGGGTGCTGACAGAGCTGCTGGAGTTAGAGGGTGAGCTGGGGCTGACAGGGGCCTTTAGCTACGTCCAGTTGAGTCTCCCATCCTTGTGTCTCCTATAAACTTGGTGTTTTCTTTTGCTTCATTTTAAACAAGAGGCAATGTTCCCTCATTCTCCTGGAAACCACCTAGTGATTTCCATGTTTGATTATTATTACCAGATTGTGAAATATACAGATGCCCAGACACCCCCAGCAGAGTAATCTGGAGAACAGAAAAGCCACTGCAACAGATTTCCTAGCTTCCTGACCAAAAATCTTTGGCTGTCTACTCTCCACCTCCTCATTTTTCATACTTGGGACCTTCTGACTTTTCCCAGAAATCCCAAGGCTGTGCCTGTTTTATCTGAGAAAACTAGAGACATGGGCCTTAGGATCCTGTGAAATTTGTCACCAGGCTCTCTGGCAGACTCAACGTCACCACCAGACTCAGAGGGACAGAAACAGCATGCCAAGTTACAAAAACTCCTGGGTGTAGAGCAGATATTCAAGGAGGTAACACACAGTAGGTGCTCAGTAAATATTGGTGGAATAAATGAATGTAGCACCATCTTCTAGTGTATTAGGCATATCTCTTGATGTTGACTTTCAAAGCTTCTATAGAAAAGCTCTTGGTGATGCTGATGCAGAGTGGTGAAGGGGATTCTCTTGAGTGCTGTGTAGTCCGTATCTACTGATTTCAGTTCACTCAAACTTCATACAAGGCCCACACAGTGGGTTATCAGATCCCCAAATATAAATCAGCCACTGACCACAGAGGTGTTTCTTCCCTACCCATACACCCCAGACATCGTCACCCATGTACCCCAGTCATCCGTATCCCTACATTGTTATTTTTTTGGACAAGGTTTGACTTCAGCACCAGAGATCTGGATACAGCCCTTGAATATATTTTAAGGGTGCAATAAACTTAAAATATTCACATACAATATTCCATATTCAAATGAGCAAGTGGATGATTCACACAAACACATGGCATTTCTATTTTGAATAGAAACAGAATTTAGGAATTAAAAAAAAAACAAAACTGAAAGCCAGGTTGATTCATTTGAACAATTCTCCCAACATTTCTGGCTTCCCACTAATAACCTCAAGAGAGGCTGCAGTCATGGGAGCAGCATGGATTCTGGAGACCAGAGCTCTCCCCATGAGGTAAGTGAACCCCAAGAGTCTTTCCCAGCCCCAGCAGCTGTCTTGCTAGCATTAAAAAAAACAAAAGCCAACATTCCATCCACAGTCCAACTTGAACCCCCCTCCCCCAAAGGAATGCTATTCATAGCAAAAGATCTTCCAAATGAAACAACATCTGTGGAAACTCCACTCGTGAGGTCAGGGAAAAGTTGAGGCAGCTAAAAACTTTTCAGTACTTTTTTAGACCCAAATTGCAGAGATTTAACAGCAGCAGAATGGGAGCAATCCTAATAACCAAGAGCAAATGCCTTGGTGGGGTGGCCTTCCTTCTCAGTTCTACGGCAGCCTCTAATGTGTTTTGCAAAACAGGACAGAGTTCTCCGTTTACCTGGTTGCACAACTAAACCAAAGGAGTTGACGTGGTCCCCTTAACACTTATACAGATGGGATTTGTAATTTAGCTGTATCCAATCACTAAATTTTTTTTTTTTTTTTTTTTTTTTTTTTTTTTTGCGGTACGCGGGCCTCTCACTGTTGTGGCCTCTCCCGTTGCGGAGCACAGGCTCCGGACGCGCAGGCTCAGCGGCCATGGCTCACGGGCCCAGCCGCTCCGCGGCATGTGGGATCTTCCCGGACCGGGGCACGAACCCGCGTCCCCTGCATCGGCAGGCGGACTCTCAACCACTGCGCCACCAGGGAAGCCCCCAATCACTAAATTTTATTAAACACTTTCTGTAGGTCCTACAGCAACAACTATGAACTAGACAAAACTGGTCTCAACATATTCAAGCCTAATTCCTTGTGCCTGTGCTCCTAAAATTCCACTTGTCAGCGCCCTGTTTTGCAGAGAACAAGCAAACCCACTGATATGCGAGAAAGCTCAATGGTGAAAATTCCTGGATACACCTAAAACACAAAACACAAGCAACAAAATAAAAAATAAACGAGTGGGACTACATTAGACTAAAGTCACACAGCAAAAGAAACAAAGTAAAAAAGACAATCTATGGAATGGAAAAAATTATTTGCAAACCATATATCTGATAAAGGGTTAATATCCAACAATATAAAGAACTCAGACAACTCAAAAGCAAAACACAAAAAATCCAATTAAAAAATGGGGCAAAGGACCTGAACAGGCACTTTTCCAAAGAAGATATATGAATGGCCAACAGGTACATGAAAAGATGCTCAACAAAACTAGTCATTAGGGAAATGCAAATCAAACTACAGCTAAGTCCTCTGTCCTTCAGGTGAGCTAAATCACCTCACCCCTGTTAGAATGGGCATCACCAAGAAAACGAGAGATAAATGCTGGTGAGGATGTGGGGAAAAGGGAACCCTTGTGCAGTGTTGGTGGGATTGTAAACTGGTACAGCCACTACAGAAAAGAATATGGACAATCCTCAGAAACGTAAAAACAGAACTACCTCATGACAGAGCAATTCCACTTCTGAGAATGTAGCCAAAGGAAATGAAAACACTAACTCAAAGAAACGTGTGTACTTCCATGTTCATAGCAGCGTTATTTACAATAGCTAAGTTATGGAAACAACCTAAGTGTTCTTCAACAGATGAATGGATAAAGAAAATGTGGTGTCTGTGTGTGTGTGTGTGTGTGTGTGGGTGTGTGTGTTTGCAGGACGGGATAAATCTTGAGAGCATTATGCTAAGTGAAATAAGCCTGACAGAAGAAGACAAGTTATTGTATAACGTCACTTATATACAGAATCTAAAAAAACAAAACCAAAAAAGGAAACTCACAGAAAAAGAGATCAGATTTGTGAGGGAAGGGGTGGGGAGCAGAATGGGGGGACAGGACATCAGAGCAAAGTGGTCAAGATATAAACTTCTAGTCATAAGATAAATGAGTACTAGGAATGCAATGTACATGATGACTAGAGTTAACACTGCTGTATGATATATATGAAAGTTGGTAAGAGAATATCCTAAGAGTTCTCTTCACAAGAAAAGTTTTTCTTTTTTTGCTTTTTCTTTTTATTGTATTTGAGATGATGGATTTAATTAAACTATATATGTCAAACCATTATGACGTATACCTTAAATAGATACAATGATGTATGTCAATTATATCTCAATAAAACTGGAGAAAAGAAAACCTTTCCAGCTGTGAGAATTCAGAGAAATCAAATCCAGAGAAGACCCCTCAGTTATGGAGCTGAAATGCTGTCTGTATATCCTTCAAAACTTGTATCTCATCCAGCACCCATTTGGCCACAACAGAGAACATGACAAAGTCAACAGACACATCAAAAGTAAAGCAATGTAAGGGGAAAAGAGAACATCACTGTGATGTGTGAGGGGTGGGAAGGGAAGGAGATCTGCATCCATGGTGACTCCTAAAGGAAAATGGAAGACTTCACTGTGCTGATCCAAGCCCCACATATTAAGGGCTGGGGTTTGGATCGATAAGAACCTACAACATGCTGGGCTGACTGCTGGGTGTTTTAGGTATACGCTCTCATTTTATTGTGACATCAATCCTGTTTATCTCCATGTTATGCACGAGAAGCCAACTGGCCTGACCAAAATCGTGGATCTAATCAGGGGCAGAGACTTGACTGAACTCAGGCCTGTGAGTTCATGTCTAGACTTATTTACAAATTCCATTCCAGATTTAAGGGGGAGACTCCTAGGAATCTGTATTTTTTATTGAGTGGCCTAAGGGATGATTTTCATGATGAGGAAAATTTGGGGAAAAAAATAAAACAAACATACAAACACAATTTGTACTCCCAAGAGATACAGGGTCACTGACTTGTTGATGAATGTTGGGATTCTGAGGAACTAAGATGCTGTTTTAAGTCAGGTTGGGCTACATACTTAGGGACTTCTGTGCAGCGTATATTACACCTCTCCTTTCACTTTCTACAGCTGGGGGAGCCAAGGCTCAGAAGTTTTAATGGCTTGCCCAAATTCACTCAGCTATTATTTGGCCCAACCAGATCAGACACGTTGCCTGATTCTAGTTCTCTTTCTACTATAAACATATTTGGCTGATTATTTCACATGTATAAGCCTCCTCTCCCCTACTAGAATGTCAAGTTCAGCTGAGCGAGCCTTGAGAATTTCTCACTGTGCTTAGCACGATGCTCTGAATATAAGCTCATGATTTGCTGTCCTCTATCAGATAACATTTTCCAACACACACCCATATTTCTCTGACAATTCCACTGAGTTTGTTATCATTTTCCCCAGGAATGGAAGAGAATCTTGTAATACACTGGAAGCACAAGATGATGATCCAATGTGAAATTCACCCTTGCCTGGCCTACCAGTAGCTCTCTAGTGGAGCAATAATCAGATGACCACACATTCCCAGTTATGGTGTAAGATCTAAAATTAAGGTCCAGTATCTCATGCTATAAAATCAGAAGGGCTTCAAGTGGCCTAATCGCCAAAGCTTCCCTCCCCACTCTGTTCTCATGAATGAGGTTCCCTGGCTAAACAATCCTCTGTACCAAAGGACCAGGCACAGGTCCTGCCCACCTCTGGGGAGGTTTCAGCTCCTTGCCAGTCTGTGGGTTTATTCAAACAAGCCAATCACAACTTCCCACAAGAACAGGAGAAGTTCCACCCTCTTGATATTACAAAGCCTGCCTCCCAAAGCCCCTAGTTGTTTACTGGGTTCCTGAATGCAACCCCCATGTTGTCTAGCATGGATCGCATGCAGTATCCCTGAGTGACGTGGTGTCTTCCTCCCCTGGGTTGGACAATAAACTGCTGTTTACATAATAAAAACAAAAAAAGGGTGGCAATTCCTGATTCTATACAGAGATCAAGTTTTCCGTTCTTACATAACTCCCCTACTACTGTAGGAAGAAGTATTTCAGGAGAGAGCCTAGGAACAAGGAGCCACTGCTCAAATATCTATGCTGAGTTTCTCATACTACCGCACATCAACATCATACAATCAATCTGACAGGCTAAATGGAACAAGTGGGCGGGGGGCACAGCAAAAATGAGCCCTGGAATCAAACTATGCAAATGTAATTCAAAAGTACTGTCTACTATGTATACCCATGAACTGAGAAAATGAAGTGTCATTTAGGGATTCAATTCCTGGCAAAACTCAGGTCTCTACTGACTGATCCAAAACCAAGCTGTGATTAAAGAGATACACAGTTCCAGGGATAGCATCAGGAACCCTCTCTGCACTTGGAATGTGGGCTGTTAGAGGTCAAAGATTATATCTAACCACCTCCATTCCTGACTCTAACCCAGTGCCTGCCAGAGAATCTGTTCAATGGAAGTGCTGAGCACACAAACAAAAAAGGGTTTTACTCTGTGAAGTACTCAGAAAACAAATGACTCAGGCCTCTCCATGTTCAATGAAGCTGACGGATTGCCTGGAACATTAAGGCTTCCCATACAGTTTGACGTGGGAAGGCTGAATTCTCAAGTGTGAATTGGAACATTTGACACTGGGTCACTTCCAGCTGCTGCCTCCACATACTCCAAAGGCCCTCCAGAGCCCACCTAAGATGTCTGTTGAAGACAGGCCTCCCCGCCCCCGACCCCATTACCCATGTGCCTTTAAAAAGGGACCACATGTACTGACTTTATTCCCAAGGGCAGGTTCTTCTGTACTTACTGATCCTTCCTAGTAGACAGATGGCAAATGATCATTTCAGGAGCTGTGGAAGTAAAAGGAGCATCTATTAAGAGACTAGGCAGCTGGAATTCATGCCAAATCCTTCACTCTAAGGCTTCAAAGTAGAAGGGAGCTAAAACAGGGAAGAAGAAACCAGCCACCCTTCCTCACTATCCAATGGGAAGAGATATGGATGACTATATAATTATTATCAAGCCCAAGTTTCATCTGCATAGTAGAAAAGACTAGAGAAAGCCAAAAACCATCACAGAGCTGGGAGCATGAGGCCACAGGGTGCCAGAAGTCCAAGCTGGTAACTGGAAGGAGGACACTCAGCTCTTCCTGCTCCAACTTGGGCTCCAATCTCCCACCTAGATTCTCAGCAAAGACACATGGACACCAGCCACCTTAAAAGCTAGGTTTGTATTTCTGGTTAGGTTCCAGGGTGGCAGAACTCCGGAGTTGTACTATAGCCAACCTGGTCCCCATCTCAGCTTGTCTCCCGCCTCCCACAAAGATAACATCATACAAAACTATATTTACAGAATAACCAGTTAAAAATTAAGGGTGTATACAAAAGTAGAGAGCAGAGCCAAAAATATCAATGCGAGAAAGCTCTGGGAAAAGGGACACTGTATTCCACACCGGAACCTGGGGGCAATGTATTATGTACCAGGCAAGGAGAAGTGTAGCAAATCTCAGTGCCAATTTTAGGGGAAACCAGTCACTCCAGGGGAAGAGTGGATGGGGAAGAGCTACTAGCTTTAATATTACAAAGTCTTAATTATACAGCCACCCTTCTTCTGTCACATGAATTCAGAACCAGGTGGTGAGGAAAATAAGGTCTCTGACAAGCCCCATAGGAAAAGGAAGGGCTCAGAAGGCGTAGCGAGTCCGGATGTCCTCAAGCTTCTTGGACACCTCAGGTGGGGTTCGGTCCAGTTCCTCAGAGACATTCTTTTGTTTGTTGGGCTCCATGGAGTTGAATTGCTCACAGAGATCTCCATCAATCACATTCTAAGGCATGAAAAAATGAGAGGAAGAAAAAGGTTAGATGCCCAAAGAAAATGGCACATGCTAAAGCAGCAACTGCAAGGAAAGCATTTTATTCTCCCTCAGAAACCTGAACTACATTTACAGAGCCAGGAATACTATTCTAAGTTGACCCTTAGTAGCCAGAGTTCAGATTAGCAAAACTGGGTGAAAACTTTTCTCTGGCTATGGTCTGCCCTGAGGGAAGAGGTCTCTGAATATCACTAACTACTCCTCTCCCACATTACTGCCTCCATCAATCCACATCCTCAATGCTCCTTCATTCAGGACTGTTCCGATTTTTAAGGGAGGGAGGCCCAGAGAAAAAGACTGGTTAAATATGCTGAGGATCCCCTTTTTCAACTCGAGTTTCCAAGAAAGACCTACCTTAACAGGGAAGTAATAGGAACGAAAACTGAGGTGGTCTCGCCCACAGAGAGGGGGATGCTCGGACCGGAGGTGCATTTCCACATGCTGGAAGAAGTCATGGTCCTGGCAAAGAAACAAAGAATCTGTCACTAAAAGAAAAAAGTGATTTCAACTACTAGTCTACAGTTTCCAAAGCACAATGAACAGAGAAGCTATTGATTTTTACCACCAAGGAGATGTTAAGTATCTAATTGTTCCTCATGACCACAGGTTCTCCTGCTACAACAAGGTAGCTAAAAAGTGAAAGAAAACCCCTTTGTATTTGCAAAACATGAGAGAAAACACCATATGCAAAGAGTGATTTGTAAAGTCAGATTCCTAACCACAGCTTCCTTGGCAGCAATTACATAAACCAAATCTAGCCAAACCAAGAGCTGACTCTAAGGAGGCGTTAAGTGCCCAGTCCACACCAGCCCATCATTCCTGGTCTGTGGGGTTTTGTTCTGGGGCTTCAGCCTCTGACTAACCAAACCCTGGTACAGTATAAAACCAGATGGCTTTCCACAGGGGGGGAAAAAAATCAAGATTCCTATCTCCCCAGGCACTCCTGTCACCTTATAAAAATTGCACAATACTCCTAGTTACAGATGGAGACAAAATGGATTGCCCTCTTAGGCAGATTTAGCACCAAGAAACAACCTTGGGAAGGCAAAAGTCAGACCAGTGTGGAAGATGTCACCTCATGGGATGTGAACGGGACAAGGATGCCAATTCCTCCTGACAAGGTGGTATAGACAAGCGATTCTGAGCCTCCAGGGATCAGCGTGGTCTTCTGTAACGAAAGTACTGTCTCGCCCACGTGGTAGTTCATGATCACTTCTGCCTGCAAGTTGAAACCAGAATAGTGACTGTATGTGCCCTCAGGAGCATGTTCTAGATTCCCAAGAGCAAACAGTGCCTCCAAAGGCCAGATTTCACCACTTTTGGAAATTCAAAAATTACTAAAATTTAAAAATACTTTGAAATGTCCTTAGCATTTACTTAGAGCTTAATGCCCTCACAAACATGCTGAAGTTAGATCATTTTTGATTTATAACTACAAAACCTTTTTGTTAAATTATCAAGTCTGCAAAAAGAAGAAAAGAAAAGTATAAAAAACAGCAATCTCTAGGCTTGCCCTCTAAAATGGATCTATTTTTAAAAGTCCAGAGATACAGAAGTATATGTCTACAGGAGAAGAGTAAAGCCCAGGGCATACTTCAGAGAAGAGCTGGTTAGTATCTGGAATGAACCTGTGCAACCATCCTTTCTAAGGAACCCACTATGCAGAGATTTATACTGCGAAAATGTCTCAGAAAAATTTCTCTTCTATTGTCATAAAAATGGGATAGTAACTTGGTCACCTTGTGTCAAACCCACCATGCATGGGAGAACACTCAACATAGTCACACGCACTGTGGATAATTCACTAAAGAAATGTTTCCTCGGTGAGGGTCATGAAGAATGTGCTACGCAGGCTTGTGCCCCTCCTTTGTGGTCCCTTCTGCAATCTTACCTTCTGAGAGGCCCCGTTGAGCAAACCCCGGTCCCACAGGGCTTTGTTTCCAGTGGGATCCTCATCCACTTCATCATTGGTGTTAGGTGGGAGCCTCACCTACAATGAAGTGACACAAATCACAGGGCTGGGTCCTGAACCTACTCACCTCGGTCACCAAGCAACGTTTGCCCCAGGTCCTTGCACGCAAACCTTGGGGCCCCGAGTTTGGCAGAGGCCTGAGCCCAAGTCTCCTGCACCTCTTCTGATATCCGAGGAGTGACGAACTCAAAAGCAAAAAACCCCAAAAAACAAAAAACTAAAGAGCAAAAATGGAGACCACAGAACATAAACAAGAAAAGCCAGACTGGGCTTTAAAAGATAAGCCAAAATTTTGGCAAAAAGTAAAAATAAATATTAGTCCTTAGCTCAAACTAAATCTATCATTATTAAATCATGTTGCATGGGGATGAGGGAGGTGAATGGGGTGTGGGTAGGGGAAACTTAAAGAATTTTATACCCATTTTTACTTTCCACATCAGAGATCACAGTCTTGGGTGATTGGCTTTACCACAAACAAACTGGGTCAGCTTTCCTATACATCACTGTAACCCAAGTAAACATCAACTTACGACACAAATGTTGCCAAACTTGTCTGCCCCAGCCACAGTATCGTAGTCCAGGAGGCTAGCTGTTGTGACCCATCGGGGGTAGGTATCATCAGCAAAGATGATAAGCTGGTTCTCATTACGCTTGTAGCGAACCCAGATGAAACTTTCCTGGACATCAGATACAATTACCCTATGTCCAATTGTCTGGATCCCAGAGATGTAATTGGCGATATGCTGGGAAAAACAAGGACAGCAATGGGTGTAACCTTGGGGTGCAGTATCAACAGAAAGTCCAGGTTACCATGACTGCAGCATATATATGGTCTGAAGAATGGCACAAACCAAAGAAAAGGAGTCAGCAAGGAGTCAGCAATAAATTCCTAGAAGGTGGGAAAAAGAGCTAACTGGTTTTAATATAGTGGAAATATATGCCTGTCACAGTTAAATTCCTTACAGAAGCAAGGAGAGAAATCTGGCTCTTAGTGTAAAGAAGTCAAGAAACCCACCTATTCCTCCCCTTCTCAAGTCTCAAGGGCCTAATTCTTAACCTGGCATTGGAAGACAAAGAAGGTCCTGATAAAGACATATCATTCTAACAGTTGCTGTCCACCACCCCACCAGGGTCTCCATGTTTACCTTGTTCTCACACTTTCGGAGTAACTTCTTCTTTCCCAGGTCATAGACTCGCAGAAGCTTCCCCACACCAATCAACACCCTCCCCTGGAATGGGGCAATGGCAGCAGGGACCTCTTCCACTGGAGTCTGTGAGAGGAAAAACAGGTGATGCAGCTATTAAAATATACAGCCATACCCCCTCAACCCAAAATGCCTTCTACAGGCATCTGTCAGGAAGACAGACAGCAAGTGATCACTTTTTGCTCAGAGAAAATAAACCACACATACAACAGTCTCTATAAAACAGGGTGTTTGGGTAAACACTCCACTTCCCCAAGTGGATCAATGCCACAAGTGAAAAGAAGTCCTGGTACCTGATGAACACTTCAGAACCCATGTGAATTCAACTGGCACCATTAACTAAATGTGAAGCCTCAATATCAGAAAAGTGACTGTGGGACATGGAGGGAGGGGAAAGAAGTGCTAGTTTAAGGGACATCTTAGTTGTAAGGGAGACACAATGAGTTTAGCACAAAGAAGCCTCTGTGAAGTAACTACTTCCTAGAGAACACTCCCCTTGTGGGACGCCTGGAGAAATCACATTCATGTGCTGTCAGTGTGGAAGAGAGAATAGGAATTTCTTCTATTTTAAAAATTATGGTAAAATATACACGACTTAATATTTAAACCATTTTCAAGTATATAGTTCAGTAACATTAAGCATATTCACAGTGTTGCACAATCATCACCACTATCCATCCCCAGAACTTTATTATCTTTCCAAGGGAAACTGTGTAACCATTAAACAGAAATCCACATTGTCACCCCTGCCCCGAGAATATTAATTCATTAGAACTGCTGAATTTTGGTTACAAATTGCTGCCTACTTAGTAAGACTAGAAAACAAGGGGCTACTTCAGTATGCATCTATTCCCCATGGAGGGTGGTTAGCACACAGGCCTCCTGTGGGACCAGCAAGCAGCGGAGCTTCACTGGAGCATTTTCCACGTGCCACCAAAAGATGGATCAGAAAGACCTGATCCACAACTTACACAAAAGTGGGGAAGTTTAGTAGGACCTAAGAACCAGGAAAACCACTGGCTGGTTCCTACCTTGTGCAAAAACTCCAGTTTTTCCCCATTGTTCACGAGCTTGTAGGTATAGACAAAGCCCCCGGCTACAGATCGGGGATTCAGTATCAGGTCTTTGGCCACACCCACCAGCACATACCAATCATCGCCAGTGTTGGAGAACCTGCACACAGCCACACTGCATTTACAGAGAAAGAATCAGGAGTCAGGTATTAGTCACAGCCCAGAGAATTCCCATTCCAGTCTTCAAAACTCTGTATGTCCTGGGCTCCTTACCTAAAAGCAGCTTCATTCTGTTCCAGCTGGACAAGGTCCAGTGTGTTCCCCTGAATAGGATTCATCACTCGGATCACAGAGGCCCACTGTCCATTGCCAGCCTTAGGAGCTCCAAAAATGGACTCAGGGAGGTTTTCATTGAGGAATGCTGCTGCCATCTCCGCAGCCAGCTCTCGCTCATCCTCCCCTGCTGCTTCTACCATTTCCTAAATCCAAAGAACCAAGGAAGAGTTGGTGTGTTCAGAGGTGGGTGCTGGGTGAGAAGTGGACAAGTAGCAAGAATACCTCCAGGGAGTGTTCATAATACACAAAGTAGCCAAATCTGTCCACCAAAATCAGGATCAAAGGGAGAGGTATACAGACAAGGGGAAGAGGAAAGATCACTAAGGGGAAACTAAAGAACTAACATCAGCTGTGGCGAATACTTGACTGGCGGTCTGAGAAACATGAAGATGAAAACACCTTTTTTCTATCTAACCCATCTGATTTCTCTTGCTAAGACTACTTGTTTCCTCTTTTCTAGGCCAGATACAGTTTTATATAGTTGGGACCATTTGTTTTTTGCTGGGAAATGATTTCTGGAAGGAGCTGGTGTTGTGGGGAATACAAAAGCAGTCTCCTCTAGGCCCAATTTCAGGAAACAGATTGTTTTGGAAGTTCCAGGACTGGAGAACCGTTCCAGAGAAGTAGCTGAATACTGAATAAACCCAGCTCAGCGTTTTAGTCCTAAGTCACAAGAAAGCCTCTAAAACCAAGGACTGTGGCAAAGGGCTCTGCTTGAAGGACCTGAAAAGAGCCTGGATCTTCAAATATAACAAAGACTACAGCCATCAATTACACAGAGGTTTAAACTTTTCAACACAATTTCATAGGAATGCCTTTTTATTGAACCCTGAAGGTTAAATGCATTACCTCTGCCATCTGCTGCTTCCTCTGAGCTTTTGTGGCCTCAGTGTAGGCATTATGATCAGTCTCAATGATGATAAGGTTGTTACTTTCAGGGTGGATGACAAATTTCCTGGGTGTGTACTGCAGTGGAAAGGCTACTTGATTGAAGACAGCACCCAGCTTCTCCAATGCCAAAATCCTACGGCAAAAGGCAAGGAGTTAATAGGTCACCCACTCAGGACCAAGAAACTGGGGTCGAAATGGTCTATAAGCAGTCACAGCAAACACGTCAATCCCTAAAGCTCTAATGTTGGCATTAGACAACAAGAAACAATAGCCTTCTTATCTAGATGATTACACGTAAGAGACAAGGAGATCAGGGGAGGGCCTTTACTTTAGCAACAGCCCATCACTGTTCATGGTGATTCCAGTTTCCACCAGTGAAACCTACATTAGAACCCTCAAAGGATTTTTTATCCCTCCAATGATAATGTGACAGTGAAAAGTCAAAATTTCCTCTTGATTATTACTGACAAACGCTGATATAAGGAGTACGAATTCCAGGGCTTCCCTGGTGGTGCAATGGTTAAGAATCCGCCTGCCAATGCAGGGGACACGGGTTCGAGCCCTGGGCCGGGAAGATCCCACATGCCGCGGAGCAACTAAGCCTGTGAGCCACAACTACTAAGCCTGAGCTCTAGAGCCCGCGAGCCACAGCTACTGAGCCCACAAGCCGCAACTACTGAAGCCCATGCGCCTAGACCCATGCTCCGCAACAAGAGAAGCCACTGCGATGAGAAGCCTGCACACCGCAACGAAGACCCAATACAGCCAAAAAAATAAATTAACAAAATTAAATTTAAAAAAAAGAGTACCAATTCCAAATTTGCTGTGAAGCACTGCAATTATCTGAACATATGTGGTACTTGTATGACAGTGTTTCATAAAATAAACTGGATGCCATCCTGAACGAAAATCACCTAAGCTTTAGGAAATCCACAACGACGCACAAAGAGATGGCAAGTATGAGTTCTACAACCTTTGTCAAAAGGGACAGAGATGTGGACTTCCCTGGTGACACAGTGGTTGAGAGTCCGCCTGCCGATGCAGGGGACACGGGTTCGTGCCCTGGTCTGGGAGGATCCCATATGCCATGGAGCAGCTGGGCCCATAAGCCATGGCCACTGAGCCTGCGCTCCGCAATGGGAGAGGCCACAACAGTGAGAGGCCCGCGTACCGCAAAAAAAAAAAAAAAAAAAAGGGACAGAGATGTGCATTAAGTCAAATTATAAGCAAAATGAGCAGAGAACCCAGATGCTCTTAAAAATATAGATACTTGGTCTCTAACAATGGAGTTTTAATTTAAATATTCTTACAGATCATATACAATCTGACAGCAGACCTAAAAAACAATGGAAGATAGGAAAAACCATTTCAAAGTGCTTAAAGAAAAAACAGCTAATTAAGAATCATTAAGGGACTTCCCTGGTGGCGCAGTGGTTAAGAATCCGCCTGCCAATGCAGGGGACATGGGTTCGAGCCCTGGTCTGGGAAGATCCCACATGCCGCGGAGCAACTAAGCCTGTGTGCCACAACTACTAAGCTTGTGTGCCACAACTACTGAAGCCCGTGTGCCTAAAACCTGTGCTCCACAGCAAGAGAAGCCACTGTAATGAGAAGCCCACGCACTGCAGCAGAGTAGCCACCATTCACCACAACTAGAGAAAGCCTGTGCACAGCAACGAAGACCCAATGCAGCCATAAATAAATAAATAAATGTATTTTAAAAAAATCATTAAAAAAGAGTACAATATAAAAACCAGAACATCTTCTAATAGACTATGATTAACAACATTCCACTCCCATAAATATCCAAATATTCTGAGGGGATAATTAGCAAGGTCCCTTTACTTGCAGACATTAAATCAAATACTTTACCAACATGTGAGTAAAAAAAAAAGATCAACTGCTAAACATCAAAAACTGTCATTCTGCAAGGAAAAAAAAAGTACAGCATTTAAAAAACCCACAACTCCTGAGTTTTGATTCTTCTAGTCCAACCCACACACTGGCCTGCTTTCATAAAGGCACTCTACCACACCAAAAGGCAGACTCCAGACAGAGGCAGCACCTGTCCTAAGGGAGAAACATAACATGGGAAGGGACACAGATGCTCCCGTGTTGTATTCTTCCTTGGAAAACATGAGGCTAGCCAGCGTTTGTCAAAGTGGGGCATATACCACTACTGATACCCAAGATGACTTCAGGCAGTTCTCAGATGGAGTTTGTTTTTTTTTTTAATATTTATTTGGCTGCACCAGGTCTTAGTTGCAGCATGCAGGATCTAGTTCCCTGACCAGGGATCGAACCCGGGCCCCTGCATTGGGAGCATGGAGTCTTAACCACTGGACCACCAGGGAAGTCCCTAAGATGGAGTTTTTAAAATATAATTCTTTAAAAAATAATTAGCCTTTTGTGTGCCAAATGATGCCACCAAGAAAGTGAAAAGACAGGACTTCCCTGGTGGCGCAGTGGTTAAGAATCCGCCTACCAATGCAGGGGACACAGGTTCGAGCCCTGGTCCAGGAAGATCCCACATGCCGCGGAGCAACTAAGCCCGTGCGCCACAACTACTAAGCCTGCGCTCAAGAACCAACGAGCCCCAACTACTGAGCCCATGTGCCACAACTACTGAAGCACACACACCTAGAGTCTGCTCCGCAACAAAGAGAAGCCACCGCAATGAGAAGCCCGCTCACCACAACGAAGAGTAGCCCCCACTTGCCACAACTAGAGAAAGCCCACGCGCAGCAACGAAGACCCAACGCAGCCATAAATAAATAAATACCAAAAGAAAAGAAAGTGAAAAGACAATCCACAGGAGAAAATATCTGCAAATCATATTATCTGATAAGGCAGTTGTATCTAAAACATAAAAAGAACTCTTACAAATTCAATGATAAAAAGACAACCCAATTAAAAAATGGGCAAAGGATCTGAATAGACATTACTCCAAAGAAGAACAAAGAGCCAATATAAGCACATGAAATGATGCTCAACATCATTAACCATCAAAGAAATGCACATCTAAACCACAATGAGATATCACTTCACACTCTCTAGGATGGCTAGAATCAAAAAGTCATATAATAACAAGTGTTGGTAAAGATGTGCAGAAATTGGAATCCTCAAACCTCATTGGTGAAAACGTAAAATAGTCTAGCCACTTTGGAAAGCAGCCTGGCAGCTCCTCAAAAAGTTGAACAGTTACCAACAATTCCACTCTTGCAGGTACATACCCAAGGAAAATGAAAATATACACCCACATAAAAACTTGTACATGAGTGTTCACAGCAGCATTATTCATAATAACCAAAAGTGAAAGTGAATGGTTCTGACAGTAAGTACTATGGACAGTGGTATTTAAACTATGTTCCCAAGAATTCTTCTTATATGTTTCACACAGCAGCCTTCCCTGATATTGTTCTGGGGGAAAAATGTTCTGCTGTTACAAAAAAAGTTTGAAAACCTGTGGAATTGTCAAAATTAATAAGGAATCAAGGAGATAGAGAGCACACGTCGATAAAACAATTAGAGGATACATGGATGAGGCTAGGCCTTGAAAGGCAGAGATGTGTGTGGGAAGCATTCCAAGGACAGCTGCAGAGATAAAAAACCAGGAAGGAATATATGGAGGTAGGCAGGGAGAGTAATTCTGCTGGAGCATAAGGTATACAAAGGTGCTGACACTTAGAAAGAGAGCGACAATGACTGAAAAGTTCCAAAAGTTTTTGCAAACAAATCTGGCAGTTCACTTGATTAAGTACCAAGTGACTCATATATCAAGAGGTCAGAGTTCCATTGTAAACAGCCAGCAGTTATAACCAGGACATGTATGACCAACAGTTATAACCAGGACATGTATGACACTAGTGGCATTAAAGGGTTAAAAAAGAAAACAAACACAACCAACCGCCAAAACTCGAGACAGTCAAACTGAATAGGTTATTTTCCATCTTGCAATACAGACAGTGTTCACTCCAATGTGATCAGTGTAAATAATGTCAACCTGCAAAAGGCCTAAATAATTTATATTGGTTAATATTTAAGATATAACATTGCAAATGCAAGACAGAGTGAGAAAAGATTATCAGTGAGCCAACAACGCCTGCTCTAAAACCAATCCAATGGCATGGCCCTTGAAAACAAGAATCTTAAAAATCTCAGAGACTGAACTACACTGCTGAGTATAAAAACTTGGCACTGAAGGTCTAAACAGAAGCTAAAACTCCCAAACACCAAGACTTGGCTACCAGGTACTTAAATCCTGAGCCAAATGAAGGTTTCAATTACAACACTAGTGCCATGGCAAAAAGTCAGCTCTCTGCAGCCTCTTGCGGGGCTTCAACTGTGGGGCTCTCTCACCTCAGGGTATTGGTGGAGATGGCCACAATGCCCTCAGGGCACTGTTCAGAGGCGAAGCCAGATGCAAATTCCAGGGTCTCGTAAGACAGGGGGGTGAGATGGAAACGAGATTGGTAAGAATAGCTCAACCATGAGCGGCTTGACATGGCCAACACCTGAGGAAAGAAAAACATCTCCAATAAGCTTGGGAAAAGCCCAAACATGGTATGCTAACCAAATTATCCTATCCCCAAATTTCAGTGTGCAGAATATCCCAAGGAATTTTAGAAACCTAAAGGGCTACCTTAAGAAAAACAGGCCTAGAGAAGAGGCAGTATGGCTTACTATTTGCTAAAAGCATTGGCTATTAGCCAGATGACCTACTAATCACTCAATCTCTGAGCCCCAGTTTCCACATGTGTAAATTGGGAATACTATCACAAGGCTGGATAGTTGCAAGTATTAAATGCAGTAACAAGTAAAGAACTAGCAGAGCACCGGCAACACTGATATTCTTAGCTACAAAGGACACAATGTTTCCCAGCCTCTTTCACATTACACAGTAAGCCATGACACTGATACCAGGTTGCTCCTGGGTAGTGGTATCCTACATCGGAGGTTTCCAGCTAACTGTCAGTGTACTCCATTTGCTCAGCCTCAGGATTGAAGGGATCAGTATTCTAACTCACCTATAACCAAATCATGGCACAGTGCCATGGAAATCCAGTTAAGAAGCTCTAGATTAAGGGACCCAAGACTTCCCACATGAAGGAAACTAATCAAGATAAAGCTAATGTCAACTAACTACAACACTGGTGAATTAATGACAGCAAAATTTATACCAAGGGGATTTTTCTCAGCTGATGCCACTAACATCCAAAAACACTATCTCGCCCCTTTCATTACTTACTGCCTCCTGGCCTTGCATCCGGACACGAAAGAGTTTCACAGGACGGGATCCCAGGTACCTAGTGCGGGTGTCAGACAGATCCCCAGTGACAGGGTCCAGGACTGTTCTCAGCAACACACCATTCTAATAAAAAGGAGAGGAGTGGTTAAAGCCTATACATAATGGAAGCTTCTTTAGCTACTTTAATTTCAGAGCAAATGGAAGGAAATGACTAGGTGGTTTAAATATATAGTAATCAGCCAGCCATTCATTCACTCTCTCCTAAATCACTCTCACTCAAATAGCTATTGACTATTTACTAAGTGAAAAGCACAGTTACTTTTCACTGTGTATCCTTAAAAATATTTTTACCAAGTATGTTAAACTCTTCTTCATAATTTTAAGTTTTAAGATGTATGCACAGTTTAATATCCACGCCTATTGCGGTCTCTAAATACCATTTCCCTTAAAAAGAATAAGAATCCTAAGAGAAATGGCTTTTTCAGGTCTGAAGCAAGAATGTTCCAAATGTGTGTGGGGCACTTTGTTGTGCCAGGAAGAAGCCTCCAAAGATAGTGGGGTCATGTTAAAAGGACAAAGGAGGGGCTTCCCTGGTGGCGCAGTGGTTGAGAGTCCGCCTGCCGATGCAGGGGACACGGGTTCGTGCCCCGGTCCGGGAAGATCCCACATGCCGCGGAGCGGCTGGGCCCGTGAGCCATGGCCGTTGAGCCTGCGCGTCCGGAGCCTGTGCTCCGCGACGGGAGAGGCCACAACAGTGAGAGGCCTGCGTACCGCAATAAAAAAAAAAAGAAAAGAAAAAAAAAAGAAACGCTAAAAAAAAAAAGGACAAAGGAGCCAACTTGAAAGGGGAACTCCCACTCATCTAAAATGTGGCAATTTAGCATCCAAAACAACTACAATAGTTTGATGCACAAATATTATAAAATCTTCAAGTTCATAATGTTATATAAAAAACAAAACAAAACAAACACTTCAGCAGTCTTCATTGGAGTATGCTACGGCACCAACTCCTTACTCTGAAAATAAGTGAGCAAAGGGGAAAAAAATGAAATATTTATCCTTTCCCTATATGAACTGTACTTCAGGGTAAGCAAAGATATAAAGCAAATTTTGTCTCTAGAGAAAAGTTCCAGCTAATTAAAGAATGAAATAGAAAACCATCACTTCCCAACCCCTAATGAATCTAAGCAATGTGTATCACTGGCTGTTATTAAGTAAAAGATGGACAGGGAGCTTTAAAACAGGTCATTCAAAATAGATACTAACATTCTAACATCACTAAATTAGGTGGGACAACCAGACTTCATATGCCACCTGATATAATAGGAAAACAAATGGCACCTATAAAAATATTCTTGTCCCTCACCAAAAACAAATCTAATCAACCTCTTGGTCTGTGCTATCTAATACTATAGCCATCAAGCCACATGTGGTTAGTCAGAATTAGAAGTGTGCTATTAGGACTTCCCTGGTGGCGCAGTGGTTAAGAATCCACCTGCCAATGCAGGGGACACGGGTTTGAGCCCTGGTCCAGGAAGATCACACATGCCATGGAGCAACTAAGCCCGTGCGCCACAACTACTGAGCCTGCACTCTGGAGCCTGCGAGCCACAACTACTGAAAGCCCGTGAGCCTAGAGGCCGTGCTCCGCAACAAGAGAAGCCACTGCAACGAGAAGCCTGCGCACCGCAATTAAGAGTAGAGAAAACAGAGAAAGCCTGCGCGCAGCAACGAAGACCCAATGCAGCCAAAAATAATTTTTTTTAAAAAAGTGCTGTTAAGTGCAAAGTACCAAATAGCAGATTTCAGAGACCTAGTTCTCCCCATACCCAAAAAAATAAAAGGGAGAAAACATAAAATATCTTAATTCTCTACTGACTACAAATTGAAATGATATTTTGGATATACTAGGTTAAATAAAACATTAAAATTTAACTCCATCTGTTCCTTTTTTGTGGCTACTGAAAAACTTAAAATTAGACCTGTGGCTTGCATTATATTTTTAATGGATAGCATGGTCTAATCTACCCACCAGTTTGCAGGAACATTAAACACACAAGGAATGACTCTGTCAAATCCAGAAGGTGGGAAATTCCACAAGAAAAGTGATCTGGTTTCTTTAAAAAAAATTTTTTTAACAGGTTGGGACAGTTATTAAAAGAAACATAAAAAGATAAATCAAGCATATGAAAACTGTGCACAGCTTTATGTAGATCCCGAGTAGAACCAAATGTAAAAACATTTTTGGGAAAAGAAAAAAAAAGGAGAAAACTAGAATATGGGGATATCAGATGACATTAGGGAATTGTTAGGGCTTCCCTGGTGGTGCAGTGGTTTGAGAATCCGCCTGCCAATGGAGGGGACACGGGTTCCAGCCCTGGTTCGGGAAGATCCCACATGCCGCGGAGCAACTAAGCCCGTGTGCCACAACTACTGAGCCTGCACCCTAGAGCCCTCGAGCCACAACTACAGAAGCCCGTGTGCCTAGAGGCCGTGCTCCGCAACAAGAGAAGCCACTGCAATGAGAAGCCCGCGCACTGCAATGAAGAGTGGCCCCGCTCGCCAAAACTAGAGAAAAAGCCCGTGCGCAGCAACAAAGACCCAACGCAGCCAGCCATAAACAAACAAAGGAATTGTTAAATTTTGTTGAGCATGATCATATTAAGGCCTCAACACACACACACCCCTCGGCACAGCTACATTCTCAAGTACTTAAAGATGAAACTATATACCATATTGGATCTGCATTAAAATACTCCAGGAAAAAGAAAAGAAGGGGAAAAGACAAAGTGCTGATAACTGGTAATAAGTACATGGAGGTGCATTACATTAGTCTAACTCCTGGGCATGTTTGAGAAATTCTAAATTAGGAAGTGAAATTAAAAAGCAAAAAGTACCTGGCCTAGATGAAAACGAAAAGTATCAATATATGGTCAAAACCCCTGACAATCTCTGATCCTTAGGTTCCTGCCTTTTGGGCCATGAAGAGCTCAGGTGCTTTGACAACAGGGAACATCTAGGGGCCCTCTATTGCTAATGGAGCCCATTATGAACTGTGAGACCCTCCGTATCCAGGGGTTCTGAATTCACGGATTCAACCAACCATAGATCAAAAATATTTGAGGGGAAAAAAAAAAATTCCAGAAAATTCCAAAAACCGAAACTTGAATTTGCAGCAGCTATTTATATAGCATTTACCTTGTATTAGGTAATTAAGTAATCTAGAGATGATTTAAAGTATATGAGAATATGCAATTACTATGCCATTTTATATAAGAGACTTGAGTATCCTCAGACTTTGGTATCCAAGGGAGATCCTGGAACCAATCCCCCAAGGATACCAAAGGACAACCGTATTAGTTTCAAAAGGTGCATACTGTGAGTACAGGCAACTCTTAAGAACCCCATCTAGTTCTGCCACAGAACAGCGATTGCTAAGCATTTTTATCAAAAACTCTTCATAAAAATACTTTTTTCTAGGCCTGATTTGTTCTAATTAGAGGTGAAATAAGTGGAACACAGAGCAGCATTGCTCACTTCTCATAAGGTGGGTAACTGAAACCATAGGCACAGTATTGAACAAAGGAGTCATGAAAGTAAAAGAAGCCCTGACACCAACAATGTGAGCTTCTAGATTTCTTACCTGTAGCCCAATATTCAGGTATAAGAAGCCAATAGAGCCCCTCTCACCCAGCTCATCCTGCTTCTCAGTCCCACCCATTTCCACAATACACAAGGACTCAGGCTGGGCTGGGAGAGCCTGCATGCTCAAAGGTTGCAAACAGTCCTAAGGGGGAAAGAGAAAAGAATAAAACATGGGAAATGACCAATTTTGGAAAAAACCTACCCAGAGAAATCTAATTCTAGAAGTGAAGAACAACTCTTTCTCATGGACAGGGAAAACCTGAAAAAGGAGTTCTATTTAGACTGAACCTTAAAACAATCTCTGGAGAGGATTGTGCTTTCCTTTTTTTTTTTGCAAAAGTGGATAATGGTAAAAGTAAATATGCAAAGGGCACCTCTTTAAAGTCATCCAAGGCCCTTTTCTGTAAACACAGTCTTGGATTTTTTTTTTTGTTTCTGCTTAAACTAAAAAAGGGAATCAAGCCATAAGCCAAAGAAGCAGGCACTGCAGAAGACTCCTGAGGTGTGCTGCTACAATTATCAGGAGAAGCAGCAGGTGGAGATTTCAGGGTCCAGCCCAGCTGATCTCAGAGAGGGACATCAAAAATGGGTCAGGTGCTCAGGTTCCAAGTGGAAGATCCTTAAAGTTGAGAGTGACACTCACTGAGGGATCCAGGGAGATGATTCTGACAGTATTGTCCACCAGCCCCACAGCCAGGAAGCGAGACCGCTGCTCTCCAGGGGGGACGTTGGCCAGACTCATGCACACCACATCTGCTGACATCTCCTTCCGTTCTGTGTATTCATTCAGCTGTCCTGACTACAGGAATGAAGACAGAGAGAGGTCACAAACCACTCCAACTTGCCCCCAAACCCTGGGCCTGGAGAACAAAGGGAGCTTGTTAAGTTCCTTTTTGCTTCCTCGCACTCTTCTTACTATAATCAATGACCAAGAATATCTCTACCTAAGGTTCCAAGACTAAACTCTACAGGCTAATGGAAAGCAAAATTACTGACAAGAGAATCAAGAGACCCTTGACAAGTATAATGCACCACAAATTTTCTAAGCCAACCTAGCTCTCAGGAAATGAAAATACATAAAATTGTTTATTTGTTCATGAAAATACTCTGGGTGAAAGAGAATTCAAATATGGCATTTAAAGACAAAACCCCTCAATCATAGGTACAGTTGGACTATACAAGCTGGCCACAACCAGAGACTTCTTAAGAACATAATTAAACACACCTAACATCCTTCCATATATAAAAGTAAAATAAATTTCTGAAATTGATTCAGATTGCAGAAACTAAACATATGGCAAGTATCTGGTGGAAAACTAGAGTGTGCAGGGCAGAAAAGTGTTTCATTGCTAAGATGGCATTTCATAACTCCAATTAGAATTAAAGACATGAAAACATATCCACCTCCAACCCCCTTGTAAAGGGCTTTAGGACACTTTCCCTTCTCATTTCCCTTTCATTTTTAAAATTTTATTTTTTATGTTTTAATAGATCTTTATTGGAGTATAATTGCTTCACAATACTGTGTTAGTTTTTTGTGTGCACAACAAAGCGAATTAGCCATATGCATACACATGTCCCCATATCCCCTCCCTCCCAACCCTCCCTTTCCCACCCCCTAGGTCATCGCAAAGCACCAAGCCTATCTCCCTGTGCTACGCTGCTGCTTCCCACCAGCCAACTATTCTACATTTGGTAGTGTTCATTTCCCTTTCTCATGAATATGTAATCTAGATACCTGGACTGCAACTCCCATCTTCACCTCTGAACCCTACATTAAGTCCCACAGTGAATGGTAAAATAACATACGGGATCCATTTCAAAATAGACCAGTTCTCCTCCTGTCAGGGCGATCACCACTTGTCGTTGGTTCACTGCACATTTCACAATTGTTTTCTTTCCAGGAGTCTTCCACTCATTGACTCTCTTGTCTGCTCGTATGTGCCGAATGCCATCAGGATACACCTTGAGGCAGTAACAGAAAGAAACCCAACTTTAGCAATTTGACTCATCACTCAAGCATGACCCTCACACGTATCAGATCTGTCAGATCTAGAGGCACTGTATTTGAGGCACCAGTTGGGTGAATGACAAAAAAGAGTTAAGAGGTCCCAGGCAAGGTTAACTTCAAAAAAGTTCATGTTTTGCAGCATCCATTTCAAAGAAGTTCAAAGCTCCTTAAACGTGAACCCAGCAATCTACACCATAATGAGGTCAAAGAAAGGACAAAGTAAGGTGAGCAGGTTAAGCAGCTCTCTGAGAATCCTCACCTGCACTAAGGCATCATCTCCTAACAAGGAGCAGGACAAGGTTGGGGTAGTGCCCAGAAACCCAGAGTCAGTCACTTCTTCTACAGTCTCTCCAATGGACAACACAAGTGTGGCATTCACGAAAGACACAATGATGTAAGCATCAAACTCATCTGAAAAGGAAAGAGAAGAAAGAAGTGGGTTAGCTAAGAACTCATTAGTTACAAAACCAAATGAGACACACTAAGCATTCTCTTCAGAAACTTTCCAAGGCACTTCTTCTATGTGTAGTCATCACACACAGTCATGTGGCAAACAGCACAGGATGATCCAAAAGATAATTAAAGGTCATAACAGCCTACAGATATACTTTGCTTCCTTAAATGGCTAAATAGTACATAAAGTAGACATGCCCACAACTAATACCTTTGAAAATTAATATTTTCTTGAGACATTTGCTAGAAAAATGCAAGAGAACAAAGCAAGAGGAAATTTTGTATACAATATTTATATGTACTGAAGCTACAGTTTCAGATGCCAATCACAATCCATTCTTAAGAGATACTCCCTATAACCAAGGAAGGTCCCCATTTTCTTCCAAAAGTATCTTACGTGAGAACACAAGACCTAATGAATAAAATAGTGATTACTTAAGCCTCCAAGAGACTAAGACATTCTAGGGTTGGAAACTGAGAATCCTAGGATGTCCCAAAAGGAATGATGTAAGAACACTGGATAACCAGGGAGGGGGTGGGTGGTGGTGGTAGTTTATATTGTCAGCCCTTGAACTCTCTAGTTTTTCACATTTAAAAATATCACCATTCGATGGTCATGAGCAATCCTATTAGAACTTGCTTTTCATTTAATAAAATGCACTTGGATAAACAAACACCAACAAGTTTTTCAAGGAGGTCAGAGGTATACAGGCAACCCCAAAAGTTTCTCACACAGATCCCACAGTTAAAAGCTGTCTACTTCCTACACATTCCACCCTACAACATAAAACAACTTCTGTATGTATCTCCCACATCCAGCACAATGTTTGGCATAAAGCTTGATAAATGCTGAATAAATGTATGTTCATTTTTTTGAGATGAATTGAGATTTTCCTACTTTACATTTGAATTTTCTGTATCAATTCCCCTCTTCTTGTCCCCTTCACACAGAAATCAGGCAAACAAGGGATAGAATGACAAGCACACAAGGTACTAAATTAGAGTGGCTACCTCACTCTTAGCAGAAACAGCTGAAGGATCCTGCTTGCCTGAGTCCCTGTCAGAGCTCAACACCATAGGCCTGATCCACCCCACTCACATCAAGGACACAGTATGGATTGAGTGCTCCAAGGGTCATTCAGCTGAACTAAGATTACTCAATGAGTTCAGCAGAATCAGCGCTCTTTACAGAAAAAGGGGCCAGATGAAAATGTATTATTGGTATAACCTATAGTAGCATTCTGACCTATTAGCAGGACATAAAATCAATTTTGTGGACTGCAATCAGCATCTTAAAATACAAATATATAGAAATAAATATAATTTATGAGGATGCCTCATAGTAAGGGTAAGTACTATTCTGCAAAACTGTTGCTTCAGTTAATAATACGTGTGCACTGAATGAGTGGCTGAAAGGCAAGGATCAAAGATCTTTCCCAATGGGTATAATCTAATGGCTACACCAGGAATCCAGAGCAAGGGTTCCATCATAAGGAATAACACTGAACAAGCAGATAATTTGTCTTAGATTACTTTACTATAACTGTCAACATGTATCGCATGCCTGGGGACACCTTATAAAATGGCTTCGTAAGAAGACCGCACTGTTCGCCATCATAAAACATGGAGTGTGGACGTGGTCGTCTCTGAAATGGATGCCTTAATAGCGCACAACAAAACCGTCTTCACTCTCCACACAACACCAAGCTTGGAAGCTTTGCTCCAGCTCTCAGTTTTTGAACTGGAAATTTCTGGTATGTAAAAGTAACAGGAATTGCTTAATTTTAACATTATATAAATATCGTGTCCTTTCCCATGTTCTCAACACTGAAACCTTGTACCTTAAAAGCTGTGCCAGAGCAAATTAAAGCCAAACAAAAACGGGCTCAAACTGGTCAGGATTCCAGCCTCTTCTTTCAGTCAAGGGAAAAGGTGGGCTTCCAGAAAAGAAACCACACATTTATAACTTACAAGCAGAGAATGAGGGGAGTGAGGGAAAAAGGACTGCCTGGGCCCTTATCCTTCCTCTGACCCAAGGCCCCAGACTGCTCAGGTATAAAAATAAAGAGATGCTTGGTGGACTTAAATAGGGTCTTATGTTTGCTGGGCAGTTCAACAAGGAGTAAAGCAATGACTGACACCTGAAAGCTCCTTTACATCACGGATTTCCTCAAAATATCCACTACCCTGTAAATACTAAGCACACTGTAACTTCTACCCTTTCCATTCTACGGTCAGGAGGACCAGAAACAGATAAGCTGCTCTTGTGTCCTAGGCAGGTTATAGGTTAAAAGGTGGACTTCAGAACAAAATCAAGCTTCAGTCAAGATAAATGACTATGAACTATGAAATCTATGTTGCCTTCTTCCAGAGGTTCAAATTTCATATAAATGACCATTAGTTCAACCCTCAGTGAAGAATCCATTAGGATATGAGAACGCATCTTTGTCTCAGTTAAAAAGGACTTCTATCTGTCTGAGCAATACGGAAGCAGCCCACAGAAGAGGGAATGCTTTCTTCTTCTCTCCCCTGCCTTAGTATCTCAGGCACAAAAAAAAGCTCACTACTCCAAAGGGAAAAGTGAGTGACCATCCAGATGATTTAGGCCTCCAATGTCTCACTCTCACTCTATACTCAGACTACTCAGTGCTTGTCTTGCCTCAGCACAGTCTTGATTATACTCAAAAGAGAAAAAGGGGGGCTTTCTCCAGGACCTAATCTTTCAGACAGTACATGTGGAACATTACAAAAACATCAAGAGAGAGTATGAAGTTAAGATTTTCTAGCCACAGCCTCTTTTAGCTTAATGAGAGGCAAATTAATCAAATGTTCCATATTCTGTAGCAGAAAGTGATTCCTGCCTCAAACTATTTAACATACAGGCAGATGGGTGTGCACCACTAACACTGCACATGGAGAGCCAACTGCAAAGTTACCCTCTGAAAGATGCTACCAGGGCAGCCTCAATATTTTGTGCAGGTCCCTCTCCCTGGGTAATCTCTAAGACCCCATAGTAGACCCTAGCAATAGGTACAAGGTACACACCTGTGGTGATCAGCACCTTCACCAGCCACCTGTGGAAGAGAAAAAAAGGCTTGGTATTGGTAGTGTGCATCACCAAGTACCAGCCAAGGTTAGTAGTTGCCTGGAAGACTGCAGCATGTGTGGACATATGGAATAGTAACTTAGGGTATCTGGAAAGAGAATGAACAGAGAGAACTTGACCTGTTTTGTGGGTGATCACCCAAATTATAGTTTCTAAAGAGTAAAATTTATCAGGATGTAATCATTTCCTAGATTTTGGTATCTAGAGGACAAAACTTTTCAGCTACAAGTTCCATCATGCAACATACCACAGATCACGAACTTATCTAACTTACCCCAAAAGCCTTTCCTGATTCTCAAACACATGCCTGTTCCCTCTTCTCTAACCCCTCCTGGCAACATGCTTGTGCCTTTCATCACATCAGAACACACAACAGTTTTCTGTTTTGGTTTTGGTTTTGACTGCGGTACGTGGGCCTCTCACTGTTGTGGCCTCTCCCGGACGTGCAGGCCCAGCGGCCATGGCTCACGGGCCCAGCTGCTCCACGGCATGTGGGATCCTCCTGGACCGGGGCACGAACCTGTGTACCCTGCATCGGCAGGCGGACTCTCAACCACTGCGCCATCAGGGAAGCCCACAACAGTTTTTTATACTTATCTTCTTTTTTAGATGGCACATGCCCTGAGAGTAGAGTCCTATCTTAATTACAAGGTAGCAGGATGAGAATACTGAACTTATCCTAGAAAACCAGCATGACCCAAACTCACTATAGGGTTAGTCAAGTGAACACTGGATTGAGATTCGGGAGACACTGCTTTCAGTCTCTATTACCTAGGTGCCCTATCTTGGGATAGTCAACGCCTGTGATTTTCGGCCTTCTTCATAAAAATGAGGGGTTAACTTTCCTGCATATCTAAATTGATTTTACAGTAAAGTTTAATAAGTGAAAACAAAAACAAACAAAAAAAGAGGAGCAAACTAGGTTTTATCTCAAAGGCTCTTTCTAATTCAAACAGTCTGGGAAATGTTTTCAAGAGCCTAAATATCAACCAGCCAATCTGCCACCAAGCTAAAGGTGAACATCAACAGTGACCAGTTTCTTTATGAAGACATTACACAAAATGGGGAAATCTTTCAAAACGAATCATCCAATAATTACCTTTTCAGCTAAAATGAACCTACTAATTTCCTATTCACTTTTTTTTTCTTTCTACTCAACTCAGATTGGATTCCAATGCTTACATGAGACAAAATCCACTAAAATGTGTACTCTATTAATAGAAACGAGATTTCCCTCCTCCACATTTCCCAGCTCCCTTAAATTTGTTCCATACAACCAAAACATCTAAATAGCAGGAAGATTTCCAGCTGTTTTCTTTAAAAAGCTTTGTATATTGGCCAGTCCCACATTCCTGAGGGAACAAGAGGAAAATGAGGTCTAGGAATAGAAATGATCTACGATCCCGAAGAATCAAAGGGAAAATGAGAATTGAGTTTCATCTCTAAGGGAATGAAATTCAGTTGTCACAAGACTTTCCTGCTATTGCACTAAAATGAATTTTCGCATAACTTTCAATTTTTTAGGATGAGGTGACCATTTTTATTCTGGAGCTCAGACTTCCTCTTTCCTCCATCCCTTCTTTTCTACTCACTCTAAAATTCTGATTCCATTCAATCAACCTCCGCTTTCCTTAAACACAACTATTATACCTATTGAGCATTAACAAGCTTTACCAATCTCTTAATACCCAGAATAATACCTTTAATTTCACTGTGATTTCAGCACAATAAGAGAGAAAACATCGTTGAAGAAAAAAGAAGCAAAAACTTTCCCTTACACCATACTCCTCACACAAATGGAAAGAGTATCTTAAAGATGAATACAGTCAAAGAACACAACATACGACAGCTCTACCTATGATACTCAAGTGTATATGTACTGAATATTAACAGCCACCCTATGCTCCCCTTACCCATGTGTACAAAAAGTAGTAAGTGAAGGCACCCTGATTGGGAGAGCCTCAAAAACATGGTGTTGAGTCAGAAGAAGTTTCTAGTATATGGTGCTAGATGATGTGATATAGAAGCATTATGAATGCAGTCTCTTAAGACTTCTATTGTCAGTGGCACCCAGACCCTCATTTTGACTGTTGGGAAAGGGCTGCTTACCTTCAATGTGCCGACGCACTGTCCAGACAGCATTGGGGTTACCGGGTAGCTCTGAGACAGCCATTTCTGATACCTGACAGGGAGAGGAGACAAATCACAGATCCAGTGAGCATGAAACTCAGCCCCTTGCTTACAACTACACTAGATAATACAGTCCCAACATAGCAGGGCTCACACTGTATACTTGATTAAAACACTGGAACCATCTAGTCAAAAAGAATGTAAGAACCAAAACGCTAGAGGCACTGGCAATTCCCATAATAGACTTCAGCAAGAAGTGATGGAACATCTAGGACAGTTGTTGCAGCCAAGACCAAACACTTCCTTTGGGTATAACATGCCTGCATCCTCCTCAAAGTGAGCACGTGGGAATGAAACAGTCCATCTAAGTTAGCATCCCATTTCTTTCTTTTTTGAAAACGTATTTATTTAATTGTATTAATTTTAATTAATTAATTAAAAAATTAAATTAAAATTAAAAATTAATTAATTAATTTTATTGTATTCGTTTTATTTTTGGCTGCGTTGGGTCTTCGTTGCTGCACGCGGGCTTTTTCTAGTCGTGGCGAGCAGGGGCTACTCTTCGTTGTGGTGCTTGGGCTTCTCACTGCGGTGGCTTCTCTTGTTGCGGAGCACGGGCTCTAGGCACGCGGGCTTCAGTAGTTGTGGCATGCAGGCTCAGTAGTTGTGGCTCGCGGGCTCTGGTGCGCAGGCTCAGTAGTTGTGGCACACGGGCTTAGTTGTTCTGCAGCATGTGGGATCTTCCCAGACCAGGGCTTGAACCCGTGTCCCCTGCATCGGCAGGCGGATTCTTAACCACTGCACCACCAGGGAAGCCCTTCATTTCTTTTCTTTGTTCCCTCAAGGCCAAATTCCATCTCCCTTCACAGAACAATTCAAATGCCACATTCTTTAGGAAAAATCTTCCCTTTTTCTCTTGGCTGGCAATCATCTCTTCCTCATAAGTTCTCACAGGAATCACAATCACCACCTCTTAGGACACTTACCTAAAAAGTGATCTGAGGAATTGTTTTGTCCTTCCTACTAGGTTCTTATGCTCCTTAAGGTCAGAGTCAAGAATCCTGTGAATGTCCTATAGGCTCTCAAATGAGAGTAAATGCAATACATAAGATGAACTCAAAATGATCTAGAGGAGAAAACTAGGTGTGGGTTATACATTAACTGTCTGTAATATCCTTGCAATTTTTCTGTAAATCTAAAACCATTCAAAAATAAAAATTTTATTAAGTGTTTTTTAAATGACCTAGAAATAAAAAATTAGGCAGCCTATTATACTGTACAGTGGAACTACATCTTACAGGAAGAACGCTAGTATATATATGAAAGACATTACCCTTTTGTTGGTTTACTGATGTGATAATAGCAGGAATACCTGATCGTGGTACAGGAGAATCTTGGAAAACTTCACCATCAATAAAACGTAAATGTCAGGTATACCACACTCTATACACCAAACGTAATATCTGACAGTGACCGTGTTCAACTGAGACCATAATCTAGCTAGACAACAAGGTTCAACAAATAGATATACAGGAAAAAAGAAATGTCCAACAATTTAAAAATAGTTTTATATAACATAATGTTTTTTTAATATAATTGGAAAAAATTAGGAGGAAGCAGATGACTCACAATGATTCTTAATTGGGTCCTTTAACTCTTACACGGTACACAAAATTTTCTGTTAATGCATATATGTACTTTTTGTGTTGAGCACTTGCTTTACTCAGATGCTTGATAGGATCCAATTAGCAGTAAGTAACTAATCAAGAACTACTGGTCTAGGGCTTCCCTGGTGGCGCAGTGGTTGAGCGTCCGCCTGCCGATGCAGGAGGCGTGGGTTTGTGCCCCGGTCCGGGAGGATCCTGCATGCCGCAGAGCGGCTGGGCCTGTGGGCCATGGCCGCTGGGTCTGCGCGTCCAGAGCCTGTACTCCACAACGGGAGAGGCCACAGCAGTGAGAGGCCCGCGTACCGCAAAAAAAAAAAAAAAAAAGAACTACTGGTCTAAATTGGGTTCAAGTCATCGAAAATTTGGTGACCTGATGAATATTTTGGCAGTCAAAATTTTTCAAATTCTCTGAAACTACAATATTAATAGCTAACATTTATTGAACAGTTACTATATGCCAGAACTTGAGCTAAGCGCTTTACACACATTCTCATTTAATTCACACAACAATCCTTTAAGGCGGGTCCTATAAAGCTTAGTAATAACTATTAAGTAGTAGAGCCAGAATTCAAAACCAAGGTCATCTTCCCTGTCTTCCAATAAAAATTTCCAAAAACAGGCAGTGGGACTCTAAGAGCCTGGAGCCTGCTCAACCACAACCTCTAAGAGCAAAGTGTCAGAAACAGCTTTATTTTACTCCTAACAAAATCAAGTCCAGTGTACTTGCTAAAAGCCATCAACACTAGAACCATGATGAGAAGAGGGTGTGGGATTTGAGAAGGTAATTTTGAGTATTCATATCACCTAAAAAGTAAAGGATTCATTGCAGGAGGTGGGAGGGTGGAGGGATGAACTGGGAGATTGGGATTGACCTATATACACTAATATGTATAAAACAGATACACAATAAGAACCTGCCGTATGAAAAATAAATTATATTAAAAAAATAAAGGATTCATTAAATAAATTCTAATCTACCCACTGTGAAAATATATTGCAAAAACATTAAAAATGACATGACAGGGCTTCCCTGTCATGTCCCGCATGCCGCGGAGCGGCTGGGCCCGTGAGCCATGGCCGCTGAGCCTGTGCGTCCGGAGCCTGTGCTCTGCAACAGGAGAGGCCACAACAGGGAGAGGCCCGCGTACAACAACAACAAAAAATAAATAAAACTAAAAATAATGACATGACATAAGAGCACACAGTAATCAGGAACGTAATAAGATACAAAAATATATACACAATATTAACATAGTTAAAAATATAAGTATCTAAAAGCTACGAAAAAAGACCAACACTAAAAGGAAACGGAGTAAAATGTGCCATGCAGATTTCCTAACCTCCACGTAATGGCGACTGAACCTGGAACTAACAGACGTGTTTCTCCCCTTTGATTCCTATTTGCCAAATTTTTTAAATGTGCCTACTGTGCTAACATGTTAAAGGATTAAGAAATTTAAACTCTAAACTTTATGGAAATGGGGAGAAAGAAAACATTTTTCTTTCATAGAAACATTAAATACATCTTTGATCTCATCAGAATAAAGCCTTAGGCTGCTTTGTCAATGCTTTCCTCCAAACCCTGCATATGATCTAGAAATTCCAATCTTACCTCAAGTCCATGCCTTAAGACCCTCAGAGATGACCTCGGTCCCCTACCACAGGCCACATATAGCTGTGGAGTGTCTTCATTGGCCAGGTCAGCTATCTGCACAGAGAAAGGGGAAAAAAATGTCTACTTCTGCTACTTTTCCATACCCAACCCTGATTGTTCTCAGGGCGACAAACCACTTTTTAGTTTATTAGACTTAAATATTGCTACTGGCCATGGGGGCATGGAGTGGAAAAGACCCAATGTTCCAAAAAGCAAACAGTTTGAAGCAGCAAGTTTTACCAACCAAAAAAGCTTGTTCTTTTTTTTTTTCTTGCCATGCTGCGTGGCATGTGGGATCTTAGTTCCTTGACCAGGGATCAAACCTGTGCCCCTTGTAGTGGAAGCGTGGAGTCTTAACCACTGGACCACCAGGGAAGTCCCACGTGTATCAGTTCTTGAGTTAACAAAATATTTTTTACAATCAGTGAAATTGTTATATAACCTCAAACTGAAATCTCAGCATTTCCTTCTAACCAAAAATATAGACAATAAATTAATTATCTTTATGTGTGACTTTGTCACCAATATTAAAGTTTATAGACACCTCCAAATATCATTTCCCTTATCACTATTTCAAAATTACATTTACTAGATCCGCTGTTAGAACGCACATGACCACAGCTGCCCTATCTACTACAGACGTTCCTATGATGTACCTGACCAATTACAGGGTAACTCTGCACCTGGCTGTTTGCCACCAAATGGGGAAGCCATGTGTTCTTGTACTAGTCACCCCAGATATCGACCTGCTTTCCAGTACAAATATTTGTTGATCAACACGTGGAAAGAAGTTATTTGTATTGTAGTTTTGTCAAACTGTACAATTCAAATGAAAATTCTTGACTGTAAGGCAGTGCAGCCTACTGTAACATGGATGAGCATGTGGGTTGAGTGTATATAACCTTCACACTGACTTCTTTAAAAAATTAACTCACCTATTTTAAATGCACTATCTTGTTATTTTAAGCCCATTACAGAAGCACATATACTAATTTTTCACAATTTAAAAAATAATTTGCTCTCTTGGCTATCATATGTTTATTACTATATGCATTTAAAAATATCATTCACAGAGGGGATCCAGAAGCCTCACTAGGCTAGTAAAGAGATACATGGCAAAAAATGCTTATAGCCCTGCTACAGATACCTGAACTTCCTGTTAATTTTATTCTTGACCTACAAACTATTTACACAATTATCTCCTCAAATTCCAATGAAAGCAGAAAAAAAAAAATCAGTAAAAATCCAATTAGGAATTATTCATACTTATTTTCTATTGCCCTCAGGACTAACCGTTTCTCAAAAAGAAAGAACAAAAGCAGTTAACTTCAGAACTGCTACTTTTACCAGGAAGAGTGCCTGAATACTGACTGTGTGTCCGTGGCACAGTGAGCAAAACTCTTCCACTAAAAGTGTAATCATCTAGACAGGGTAGGGTGGTGCCTAATGGTCACTGGAACCCCAGGAATCCAGGATGCAACAGCATGGTAAAATTTCTGCTACACTTGAATGCCAGTAGTGAGAGACACAAATCCCATCTTGGGCCACCTGGGGTTCCCAAAAGGGTTCTGTTACTGACTGATCCCAGTGTCTCTGGAGTACTTTACGGAGGAAGTGAGTGTTAAAATGAGATATAGATATTCACAGACTGTTAAGTGATAAAAGGTCTACTTCAGAATACTGTAAAGGATATGAGCATATTTACATTAAAAGAAAAGTGTAACACACAAATGCTTATAGATGCAGAGAAAATGTCTGGAAGCAATCACAGGAAGCTATTAATGGCACAGCCTCGGTGGAATAGAGGGTTGAAAAGACTGGGGATTGGACTTTTACTTTTTATCTTTTGTACAGTCTGAATTTTTATAAAACATGATTTTTATCATTAAAAAAAATTTTTTTTAAGCCCAAGGATTTATGTAATGGTTTTTAATTACCCAACTACCTTTAGGTGCTTCACCCTTATACTCTGGCAATACCACAGATATGCTGATGAACCTCTTAAACTAGACCTTAATTTAATTGGATTTAAAACTTTAAACTCATTCAGATTCAGAAACAGTTGGCTAGCACTGTTCATTATGGAGTGACTGGAAAGATCCTCACCTGGCAAAACAAAATGGGAGAGAGGCTGTCCAACTCATCAACCAGCACAAGGTTTTTGAGTGGTCTTGGCTGAAAAAAGAATGTATCTCCTTCTTCCAGAGGCATGGCAGATGAAAACTCAGGTTCTTCATCATCATCTCCAAGATGTGCAATTTGATATAAGTAACTAGGGAGAAGCAAAGACTTTAGTTAAAATATTTTCTGTCTGATGTACAACATGATAAATATAATTAACACTGCTATATGTTATACATGAAAGTTGTCAAGAGTAAATCCTAAGAGTACTCAACACAAGGGAAAAAATTTTTTTTCCTACTTCTTCAATGTACCAAATGAGATGAACTGTGATAATCATTTCATAATGTATGTAAGCCAAATCATTATGCTGCAACACCTTAAACTTATACAGTGCTATATGTCAATTATATCTCAATAAAACTGGAAGGAAGAAAGCAAATAGCATTTAAAAAATATTTTCTGTCTGAAGATGTTTGCCATCAACATAATTCTCATAAATCACTTTAATATTGAGTCAGCATCTATAGTTTGAGATCTCTGCTTATCTGACTGGGGTTTTCTATTTCTTTAAAAAGAGGGATAAAGAAATTAAGACTACTGAATTCAAACTGGTGGCAAGACCTTAGCATCACAGTGGTTAGAGTACTGGACTTGGGCTTCCCTGGTGGCGCAGTGGTTGAGTGTCCGCCTGCCAATGCAGGGGACACGGGTTCATGCCCCGGTCCGGGAAGATCCCACATGCCGCGGAGTGGCTGGGCCCGTGAGCCATGGCTGCTGAGCCTGCGCGTCCGGAGCCTGTGCTCCGCAATGGGAGAGGCCACAACAGTGAGAGTCCCGCGTACAGCAAAAAAAAAACAACAAAAAGAGTACTGGACTTCCACTAGAGTGCCTGGGTCTGAATCCTAGCTCTGCCGCTTAACTAGCTGCATATTATTACTTAATCTCTCTTTGCCTCAGTTGCCTCATTTATAAAATTGAATAGTACCTTCCTAAAGAATTCAATGAGTACTTAGAACATTGCATCACACCTAGTAAGCATAGTTTTTGTCAAATAAAATGAAGTATGGATAAATGAAACCCAAAGAAAATCTATAACCACTTCTTATTTTAACCAGTCACCAGGCCATATCTAACAAAAAACAAGAATTGGTTATTTCACAAAAGTATGCAGATACTGTATTATTATTCCTGAAACAAAACATAAACATATCCAGAGATAATAAGCAACAAAATCATCTTGCCCTTCTCCTGTCTGTCCTCTGGGGCTCTGTAAACTGATTCAAAGAAAAACCACAAAAAATAAAAATAAAAAAGGGAAAGCAATTTGGGAGTAGATAACCTGTAACAATATACCATCATAAACTGAGTGTGCAATGAGCACACTTTTGGGAAGCAGCTCAATTAAAATAAAATCACACTGCTGGTCATATTTATTCTTTAAGTCATATACCAAACCTTCAATACAAAGCCCTTTGAACAATCCAGTGTAGTTTTTTAGGAGCAAGATAAAATGATTACATCGGGGTCTGAAATACATAAGACACTCAATAAATGTTAGCCAAATAAATCTCAGCATATAACCCTTCCGGTAAACTCATCAGATTCTATGCTAAATTATGAAAAAGCAAACAGGGTTATTATCCTTGAATGATTTACCAACACACTGAAAAGAAAGAAAAAGTTAAATAATACAAACTTCTTATTCAGGCAAGATGTCCATATACAGATGATAAAGATCACCCGTCAAAGACACTTTCACAGATAACCAAGAGGATGCTGGGTTCACTACCTCCATCACAAGAAAGGTTGCTTCGGCTGAATCTCGATAAAACAGTTTCTGTGATTATAATGTGCTTCAGAGCAGGAACTTTGGAACCAGGTGGTCTGGCTTTGAGTTAGATTTAGTTGTGTGATCAAATTTCTTAAATTCTCTTGTGACCCCAGTGCCCTTACTATAAATGGGTTAACAGCACTGTCTTACAGGGAATGTTATGCATCAATATTTGTAAAGTACTTAGAACACAGTAAATGCTATATTAAGTAACTGATTGATAAATAAGTTTGCTTTATGAGTTAACACCCATAGCACGTTTCTGATGCCCCAAATCTCCACTCTTATGTCTTCCAGATTTCAGGTGCAACAGTAATGGATAATTTCTCACAAGTTCAAACCCGTCTCACTCTAACAAGCATCCCACCTGTGCACTGTAGTCTTTCTATTCTCTGCCCTCAGAACATCTATCCCGTTGGGAGCTGCCTGAGCAACAGGATGTACAGGGGACTTCATGCCCCCAGGGGTAACCTTCAACCCAAGAGGGAGAGGAACTGGTGCTGTTAACCCCCAGGTGGGCAATTTTCAAAGGCATTCTGCATGCTTCTCAGCAGGTCTTGACAGAAGCCAGTTTCCAATGACCACAGCAGGAACCTCAGTAATGGGCCCTTAATACTGGCTTTTCCTCTTTTCCCTATCTCTCCCCACTGATCCCTCACTCTTGTTTCCTGCAATTACCTCCCAATAATCTAGCCTTGTCTCGCGCTCTGCTTACAGGGGAGCCCAAACTGAAACAATATAAGAAAAACGTTTAGAACAGTGCCTGTTACATACAGACAAGTGCTCAACAAATGTACACTATGATTCTTTAGAACAAAAGGAATCACTGCCTGTATTATTTCTAAAAAGACTTTTAGAAGACTTAACAATTAGAATGTGTAAATCCCAGCAAACACGCTATCCGCACAAGGTAATGAGCAAGAACAGAATACCTTATATGTCTGCAGCTACTGACTCCACCCACAGCCTTATCAAGACAGGTTATTATCTAAGTTTTTAATGTCTGCCAATCGGCTAGGTGAAAAAACAAAGTGGTTTTCTTTTTGTTTTTTTTGGCCACACCTTGAGGCACGTGGAACTTCCCAGACCAGGGATCAAACCCAAGTCCCCTGCAGTGGAAGGCAGAGTCTTAACCACTGGACCAGCAGGGAAGCCCAACACCTTGTTTTCATTGGCATTCCTTCAATTATGAATTAGCTTGAAAATCTTTTTACATATTACACTTATAGACCACTAGTATTTCTTTTACTATGAAAGGCATGCTCAAATCCTGCACCCATTTTTCTATTGACTGAACTGCTCATTTTTACTCAATGATTTTTAAGAGCTTATTAACTCTCCCTTTTGCATGTAATGAAAAGAAAAAAGATTTCACACACCATTTGTGGGAATGTAAACTGATGTCATCTTTTGAAGTACAATTTGGCATTCCCTATCAAAATTTTATCCCGCATATAGAAATTTAAACTATGGCTTTATTCAGCTAACATGCAAAGATACACCTACAACGTTCACTATAACACTGTTGGTTTTGTTTTTTTTTTTGATAGGTAAGAAGTGTATTTATTTAGACAGAAACACACTCCACAGACAGAGTGTGGGCCATCTCAGAAGGTGAGAGAACCTATAGCACTGTTTATAATACCAGAAGTACAAACACCCTAAATATCCATCAAGAGGGGGTAGAGCCATAAAATATTATGTAGCCATTAAAAATGTCTTCTCTAGGGCTTCCCTGGTGGTGCCGTGGTTGAAAGTCCGCCTGCCGATGCAGGGCACGCAGGTTCGAGCGCCGGTCCGGGAGGATCCCACATGACGCAGAGTGGCTGGGCAATGTATGAGTCTTACTGGGATCTGATCCGAACAAATCAACTTACGAAATATTGAGACAATATAGAAATTTGAATACTGACTGGCTATTTCATTATCTTAAGAAATCACTGAGCTTCCCTGGTGGCGCAGTGGTTAAGAATCTGCCTGCCAATGCAGGGAACACGGGTTCGAGCCCTGGTCCAGGAAGATCCCACATGCTGCGGACCAACTGAGCCTGTGCGCCACAACTACTGAGCCTGCACTCTGGAGCCCGCGAGCCACAACTACTGAGGCCGCGTGCCACAACCACTGAAGCCTGCACGCCTAGAGCCTGTGCTCCGCAACGAGAAGCCACTGCGATGAAAAGCCTGTGCGCCACAACAAAGAGTAGCCCCTGCTCGCCGCAACTAGAGAAAGCCCGTACGCATCAACGAAGACCCAATGCAGCCAAAAATTAATTAATTAATTTTTAAAAAATTTAATATTATTGGGGCAAGGTATAAATAAAACAAGACTGGCCATGGGTTGGCCTTTGTGGAAGCTGAGTGATGGGCACACGTAAGTTGACTAATTATACTATTCTCTCTTGTTATGTGCCCGTTAGAATATTTCCATAATAAAAAACAAAATAATTTTAAGTGAAAAATACAGACTTATTGACATGGAAAGATTTTTAGGATATACTGCGTATTTGAAATAGTACACTAATAGTTTTTTATAGACTGATGCAGTTCTCTAAAATAAAACTACATATAAATACAAGAAAGTAAAAACACTGTAAGCAGATACAATGTTAAAAAGTAACTATTCTGGAATACTAGGATTATGGGTGATTTTCATTATTTATTTGCTCTTTTATTCATTTTCCAAAACTTTCTTCATTATCAGAGTAAAATAACAAAAATGGGAGTAGTCCACATTTACTAAATGCTTACAACAAAAAGTACTTATTAGTGTTTGGCATTTGTATGAAACACCCACAAAAACCCTCATACATTAGAAATGTAAAATGGTGCAGCAGCCATAAAAAAGTTTAGCAGTTCCACAAGAAGTTAAAAAGAATTACAGTATGACCCAGAAATTCCACTCTTGGGTACATACCCAAAATAATTTAAAACAAAGACTAAAACAGATATGTGCACACCAATGTCCAATGCTGCATTATTCACAATACCAAAAAGGTGGAAAGAACCCAAGTGTCCATTAACAGGTAAATAAACAAAATGTGGTACATACATACATACAATGCATTATTATTCAGAGATAAAAAGAATAAAGTGCTGATACATGCTACTACATATGAACTCTGAAAATATTATCCTAAGTAAAATGAGCCAGACAGAATAAGCACAAATGTTATATGATTCCACTTAGGTTACCAGACGCTGGAGGAAAGGGGAATGGGGAGTTATTCCATAATGCGTACAGAGTTTCTGTCTGGAGTGATAAAAAAGTTTGGAAAAATGGCAGTAATGGTTATACAACACTGTAAATGTAATTAATGCCACCAAATTGAACATTTAAAAATGGTTAAAATGGGAAATTTTGTTATATATATTTTGCCACAAAAAAGTGGGGGAGAGAAAAGGTGCTAACAAAAAACAAATGTTAAAGAACTGTACGGGGCTTCCCTGGTGGCGCAGTGGTTGAGAGTCCGCCTGCCGATGCAGGGGATGCGGGTTTGTGCCCCGGTCCGGGAGGATCCCACATGCTGCGGAGCGGCTGGGCCCGTGGGCCATGGCCGCTGAGCCTGCACGTCCGGAGCCTGTGCTCCGCGGCGGAAGAGGCCACAGCGGTGAGAGGCCCGTGTACCGCAAAAAAAACAAAAAACAAAAACAAAAAAAGATCTGTACGTATCGGTAAAGAAAAATATTTATTACTTACTACTGTATAAAAAAGGCAGGTTACAAAACAATTTATAGTGCATAGTTGCAATTCCGTAGAAACATTTAAATATATACACACACAGGAAGGCTACACAAAAAAAATGTTATCTTTGGGTGGAAGGATTACAGGAGACATACTTGCTTACACGAACTTTCCTAACTTTTCTACAATGAAAATTCCTTGCTAAAAAAACTAAAAAATTAGAAATGGATGAAAATGTCATAATAACAGGCTAAATGAAAAATGCATCAAAACAGGTATATAAACTGGGAAAAGGAGTAATAAAATGACAGCTGGAATAAAGTCCATGAAGAAGAGTAAAAGGCAAGTTAAAGAAAGGGAGAACTGGAGACAAGGCAAAATTGGAATAGAATTGCAGAATTCTAGACAACACCTTCATTTTCATTACGAAGAAATAGCATTAGGTAAGTGATCTGCACACACTTTACCACATACTGGCAAAACCTGAACTTAGAAAGCAAGACCATGGCGGCTTATCTCATAAGCAATTTGGAGTCTTCAATACTGGTCTTAAATTCAAGGCTAGGGTTCAGACTTAAGCCATTTGTCAATGAAAAGCCATCAGAGACTGTAACATGGGATGGGGAAATTTCATCAGGGTTGTGTCTTGTATGCTTAATGAGATGACTCTATAAAGGCCAAGTTTTACAGGAAAGACAATGAACTGCAATAAGCAAACTAGGGAACTAGTTCAGACTAACACCAAAAAAAAAGGGATACAGAAGTAAAAACAACTTGGCATTCAACTGAAAGTTGCAGAGGACAGCAAAATCGAGACTTTACACTCAAGCTACTGGAACTGCCCCATCAGACATTAACAGAAATACTGAGAATGGCAATAGCCAAGACATGGAAACCAACTAAATGTCCATTGACAGAAAAATGGTTAAAGAAGATATGGTACATATATACAATGGAATATTACTCCGCCATTAAAAGGAATGAAACTGTGCCATTTGCAGGGATGTGGATAGACCCAGAAACTGTCATACAGAGTGAAGTCAGAAAGAGAAAAATATCGCATAATATCACTTATATGTGGAATCTAGAAAAATGAAACAGATGAACTTATTTGTACAGCAGAAATAGAGACACAAACGTAGAGAATGGACATATGGATACTGGGGGGGAAGGGAGGCAGGATGAACTGGGGGATTGGGATTGACATATATACACTACTATGTATAAAATAGATAATTAATGAGAACCTGTAGAGCACAGGGAACTCTACTCAGTGCTCTGTGGTGACCTAAATGGGAAGGAAATCCAAAAAAGAGAGGATATATGTATATGTATAGCTAATTAACTTTGCTGTACAGCAGAAACTAACACAACATTGTAAAGCAACTATACTCCAATAAAAACTTTAAAAAAAAAAGAACAAAATAATGTCATTTGCAGCAACATGGATGCAACTAGAGATTATCATACTAAGTGAAGTCAGTGAGGAGAAAGACAAATACCATACGACATCACTTACATGTGGAATTTAAAATATTACACAAATGAACCTATCTATGAAACAGAAACAGAATCACAGACATAAGAGAACAGACTGGTGGTTGCCAAGGGGGAGGGGTTGGGGGAGGGATGGATTAGGAGGTTGGGGTTAGCAGATATAGGCTTTTATATATAGAATGGATAAACAAGGGCCTACTGCATAGCACACAGAACTATATTCAACACCCTATGATAAACCATAATGGAAAAGAATATTAAAAAAAAGAATGTAAAAAAAATAGTGAGGTTGGAAGGGTTGGTGATGTGGTTGGGAAGCTATGGGTTCTGATGAGCTTCAACTTCAGATTTATACAAGTGAAGTGTCTGTGGAACATATATTTAACACTAAGTAGTTCAATAAATATTTATTCATTGAAATATCCAGCAAAAAGCTTAGAAGAGATCACTTTTAAAGCTGTTTTTTTGCAGCTACCCACAGGTATTGATTGAAGCCACTAAAGTAGAGGAAGTCACCAAGAGAAAGATATAAAAGGGCAAAGAGAGCAAAACTTGTTCTGAAGAAACTAAAACATTCTTGGGAAAAGCTCCACAGCCTTGAAACTACATCTCCCTTCTGCCAACTTTTATAGTAACCAGGGTGAAATCGAGTAATGAAAGGATTACTCACTGGTTTCCAAATTCTGATGCTACGAAAAGGAAGCCTGTTTTAAGCACACACATGGCAGCAGCAACAGGCACAGTATCAAAATACTTGAGCCGGATCTCGGTAACCTGGAGTGGAAAGAGAAAAAGATACTAGTGCATAGGCAAGTGAAGCCACGCCATGGAAAACAGCCCAGTATTATAAGATAGTGTAATAAACAAAGTAGTAAATAAAATACCGTCCTTCATTTCCAAACCAGGGGTCAGCAAACTACAACCCTCAGGCTAGTCACACAGTTTACACAGTACTTACAGCTGCTTTTGTGCCACAATGGCAGAGCTAAGTATTTGAGACAGGGACCACATGGCCCACAAAAGCCAAAAATGTTCACTACCTGGCCTTTACAAAAAAAAACTTGCCACCTCCTGAGCTCTTGTAACAGGTATCTAAGAAATCGCCCAGTGTTCAGCACTCCTCCATGGGATGAAAAAAGTAACAGATCATGTATATTACCAGTTTTCAGTAGACATGGAGAGCTTTCTCTTGTTATTCACTAGAAACAGCATTACCCATTCTCACATTATATGGCATCAGACCAAAAATCTGTTAACCAGAGGGAGAAAACCTACATTCATGTACCAGTTCCAAACTTTAAAAGCTTTAACACCTTAGGCAACCACTTTTTAAGGCATTCTGTTTCCATTTTTTTAACTTATAAATTATCCTTTCTATCTCAAAGAGTAGTTGTAATGAACAAATGGTTTATAAAACCACTCTGTAAACCTTAAATGCACATATCAGTTTTTAAAATAAGGTTACTTAATTAAAATTAGGATGAAACTTTAGAAAGTTTCATTAACTAGACTAACCACAACAAATAGGTTCTTTCATTTTTTTCCCTCACTCCATGGTCTACTTACCATATCTTCATCTGTCTCCAAAGTGATCTTAAAGATATCTCCCTGCTCAGTTTGGGCCAAAAAGAAGAACATTGACTTCGTCTTATGGGTGGCAGAGCAGACAAAAATCATTCCTCTTTCAGGGTCATCCAGGTCATTCTAGCAAAGTCAAATACACAACCAACATCTTGGAAATGAGTACTCCTTTTCTGGAATTCAACACTTTACCAACAAGGATCATACGGGCCATCCAAGGCCTAGAGGCATCTGGAGCCTCTCCATGCAAGCTTTGACCCAGAGCAGCCTGCCGGTCACAGGACTAAAACACAATAACCAAAAATTCTTGTCTACTATAAATACATAATAAAGCTTACGTTTAAAAAAAAAAAAAAAGCCACAATTCCACTCTACAGCCTAATCAGATCAATAAGGCAAGAACTATCTCCAGAGAAAAATGTCAGAGAAGAGACATGAAATTTAAAGAATCATCATTTCAGGCTGTGAATAAAAGACTGTTACATGTTCATGACAATACCATCCAAAGCATCATCATCAGCCCTTATTTCCAAAGGGCATTCCCCCTTGGCTGGACTTTGGTTTTCTTTTTTAATGTTTCCAACATTTTGTATTTCTCTCAGAGTAAGTTCAAGGGCAAAACATGTTTTATACTTCTTTGCAGCCCCAAAGCCAAGTACAGCACCTGGCAGTCAGGTCAACTAAACGGATCAACTAAACTGATCAACTAAGCGGAATCACTTATCACTCCTTACCAAGAATTTAACTTGCTAATCTTACCAGATATTCTAAAATTGATGGAATCTTACTCAGATACCATGTACTAGATAAACTAAGTCCTAAAAGATATAACCTCAGCACCTATAAATTAATATTAAGAAGATAATCTGCGGTGAGAGGAGAAATTGAGGAAGCAGACATCAAATAAGATTACCCATGTGCTGTTGATAACTGCTGAAGCTGGGTACACAGAAGTTCACTATATACACAATCATCCCTTGATATCTGCAGGGGATTGGTTCAAGGAGCCGCCAGATACCAAAATCCACGGATGCTCAAATCCCTTATATAAAATGGGGCAGTACAAGGAATAGTCAGCCCTCCATATCCATGCATGAGAACCCTGCAGATATGGAGGCCCAACTGTATGCTTAATGGTTTCCAGAGTAAACTTAAAATTAAAAGCAATAAAGCACCATTTTCAACCACCAGTGTAGTAACTGATTGAGAGGAAAACCACTGTGTGAAAAGATTTAGGGGAAAAGAGTATTTACACAGTCTCAAAGTTCACTAGTTTCCACACCAATTACAAAAAGGAAAAGGTACCTTTACAACAAAGAGAAGTAGTATGTGATCAATTTAGCATAACCAATAATGAATCAAATCAGCATTATGTGCCCGTAATGTAATGTAATGAGAAATATATATCAGCACCTAAGTAATAATTCTATTAAAAATATAACATGGATGTTATCATGAGGAAAAAGACTATGGGACAAACTACAAGAAAATTAACCCAAACTCTTAAAAAAAATGTCAGTATCATAAAAAAACAAAAACAAAGGTGAGAGGAAATATTCTAAATTAAAGGAGACTAAAGGTAGATATAAGGGATCTTGGGAATACAATGAGAGAACTGTACGAAAGATAACTGTATTACTCAAAATGGTACATTTCTTGGGCACAATACTGATAGTGTAGGAAAATTTCTTCCTTCTTAGGAGCTACATCTTAGGAAATTCTTGCAGTGTCATACAACCTATCTTCAAATGGTTTTGCCTAAAAAAATTTGTAGAAACATAAGAAAGAAAAGGCAAAAGTAGCAAAGCAGTATTAATTGGGGAATCTAAGTGAAAGGTATACAGGAATTCACCATTCTCTCCTTTTAGATTTTTCTGTATGTTGGAATGGGGTGGGGTAGGAGAGAATGAAACACAATTTATCTCCAATGAATACACCTGGATTCTTCAAACTAGAAACTTTCAGGAATTTCAAATTGATAATCTCCATAGGTTCTTCGAGAATGAAAACTGTGTTGGTTTTTTTTTAACTGAAGTACAATTGACTTACAGTATTATGCTAGTTTCAGGTGTACAACATAGAATTGTGTTGACTTTTAACTCCCTTTCTTAAAGATTTTGTTTTGCTTTTGTTAAGGTATTTTACTGGCTTTATTAAAAACATTTACAAAGAAACTAAAACTTGATTAATAGATAAATTAAGAGACCACACTGTAATTACAAAAATTAAGTTCATTTCACAAACACAAATATATTTTCTCTTATGGCAAACAAAGACCTTACCCGTCTCCTGGGAATTGGACAGCGGATATCTGGTTGGTCACCAAAGTTCTTATAGGTGATGTAGTTTTCAGAGCAAATCAGCACTCCACTTGGACCATCTGACCCCCCCGGAACTGTCAAGAGAAAATGAAACTCAGCAGTGATTTGACATAACCATTAATTACAATTTAGCCTTCAATTCCTTCCCTCCTTCAGCACAACTTGAAGGTACAGTGTGCCTGAAGGTGATAAACATTCAATGTTTCTTTTCCATGATAGTTATGCTAGACAAGGATAGGGCACCATTTGGGGAATCTCAGCCTGTCCAGATCTCTGATAATGCATCTTAATGTTTAGCTCCAAGCCCAGAACTCAGTTCTTACGTTCGGACCTATAATCCAACTGCCTACTGGACACTCTCACATGGATATTCCATAGCAGCTTAAAAATGAACGTATTCATAAACAAGTGCAGAGTTCCTTCCCAAACCACCTCCTGGGTTCTCCACCTTAAAGAACACTGTCATCGACCAACAGACCAAACCAAAAACAGGAATGTCATCCTTCAATTCTCCCCTCTCCCATAGCCCTATTGATTCTACCTCCTTAGCAGTCCTCATGCTGCGAATCTCTCTTGGTTTAGTGAAACAGCTTCCTGACAAATCTCCTGGCTTATTATCTTCCATTCCATTACCAAAATGAAAGCATGTGATCTTTTAAAAACGTTCACCTTTAAACATGTCATTATTTTCCTGCTTAAAAATCCCTCAGGGCTTCCCTGGTGGCGCAGTGGTTGAGAGTCCGCCTGCCGATGCAGGGGACACGGGTTCGTGCCCCGGTCCGGGAAGATCCCACATGACACGGAGCGGCTGGGCCCCTGAGCCATGGCCGCTGAGCCTGCGCATCCGGAGCCTGTGCTCCGCAACAGGAGAGGCCACAACAGTGAGAGAGGCCTGCGTAATGCAAAAAAAAAAAAAAAAAAAAAAAAATCCCTCAGTAGCTACCTCCCACCTCTACCCCATCCCTTTACCTCCAATGATCCAATCACAATGAGCTTTCAGTTCTTTCAATGAACCATGTTTTTTCCTGCATTTCGTCTTTTGTGCATTCTGTTCCATTTGGCCATAACAGAAACTCCTCCTCAACCCCTGTTACACTTAGCTAACTCCTAACTAGTCCTCAGTTCTCAGCTGAGAGCACTTCTTCTGAAACCTTTCTCTGACGCATTGCCTTCCTTCCCTAGGTTAGGGACCCCTCCTCCATGCTGTCATACCATCTGGCACACTCTGGCAATTTTTTTGCTACTATCATATATTCACCACTACACTCAATCTTGCATAAAAGGAGACACTACATCTAATTTTTCATCACTGCAGTCCCAGAGCCCAGTAGACTGATTTTGCAGATACTGATTGTAGAGGCTCAGTAAAAATTTGTTTTAATGAATGAAACCCTCATAAATGAGAAGTACAATAATACATTACAGCAAGTAATTAAATACAATCTATTTTCTAAAATTCTTCTGCTTAATATATAAGAAGTCTCTTCCTAAGATTTAATGCTCAAAGACAAGCACTGTTTTGTATCTTTCTTCTCTAAAATCCTCCCCCAACAACTGACATATTTCACTTTAGACATTAATTCAAGTGCAAATGACTTGAAATTGAAAGGACTGGATCACTGTCTTACTCAAGCCTGATGAAATTTAGATTACCACAAATACAGTTGCCCTCTTTTAGTCTTTTAATATGAATTAAACTAACACTGATTCTTCATAGTGAACATCTTTGAGCTCCTACAAAAATCATACTTTGCTCCAGTGCATCTAAAACACTGTTGATCTGATTTGCTAAAATTTAAGGTTTCTGCACCCATAGTCACAAGTATAACCAGCCTGCAAATTTTTCTTATTACTATCCTTCTCTATTTTTGGTACTGAAGTTATATTAGGCTCATAAAGTGGTACAACAGTTTTTATTCTTTTTTCTAACCTCTGGAGAAATTTAAGGTCCCTGAAAATTCTGGACCTTAAATCTTCTGAGAAAAAGAAACTTTGGATTATTGCTCCAATTTCTTTAACAAATGCTGGTCTATTCAGGTTCTTAATTTCTTCTTGGATCAATTTTGGTAACAGTTACATTTGTCTTTTCACAAAGCCAGGTTTTGATTTTTGTAATGAGTGAAAGATTGACTACAGTCAAGACACCAGAGCAACCAACAGTAATCAATATTCTAAGCTGACTGCTCTCTTTTCTTCCCTGCCCCCATTAGAGGATAAGAGTTAACCACCACATGAATTTCTAACCTTGCCAAAACACAGACAAGGCACTCAGGTTTACTACAAATGGATTATAGTTTCCAAATCATATTAAGCAAACAGTGCTAAGTTTGAACATAAAATGGACTAAGCAAAATGGTACAGAGCAGCTCTAAGAGAAAAGTACCTGTAATAAGGAAGTTTCCATGTTCCTCCAAAGGTTCACTGTATTTTCGGACCACATGATTTAAACCAAGGTCTAACTCATAGAAAGTAAGTGTCTGCTGGGTATTAGCCGCTGCTTCCCCAGTTGGATCATTGTCTGCTTCCTATAGAATAACAGTGGCACAAAGACTAATCAGTACCATAAAATCAAACTTTTAAAACTGGAAAGTAAAAAAGAGTGGATACATGCGTATGTATAACTGACTCACTTTGCTGTACACCTGAAACACAACATTGTAAATCAATTATACTCCAATAAAAATTATTTAAACAAACAAATAAACATAGCTGGAAAGGGCATCAGGATTCCTCCATTTCACAAACGAGGAAGCAGAGGTCCACAGATGCCAAATGGTTTGCCGAAGTTCACACTAAGTAATGGCAGAGTGAAAGCAAGAGCCCAGGTCTTCTATTTCTGAGACCAGGGTTAGCTCTACTAGAAAATACTACCTTCCTCTCAAGCAAAAGAATGGTATGCCCCATCTTTCACTATCTCCCAGTGAAAAAATATCCCAAATACACTTTCACCTCCTTTTTCAGGGAGCTTTTCCCAATAAATACCCTGTTTCCACAGGGAGACTATTCAAATCAGGTAAATTCTGAAACACTCCAAAGTATTTCAGAAAGGTATTTGGAATAGAAAAAAAAAAAATTGTGAGCAAGTAAGATATAAGAAATGCACAATGAAGAAAACAATCTCAGGGAAGCACCAAAGTGAGTGGAAGAAACCCAAAGGAGGGAGACGGGGAGAAGGGAGGGGAAGGAAAAGGTGGGTAGAGAGATTGAGACCCCCCCCCACCATCACCTCATAATCCATTTCCAGACAAGCAAACATTGGATTTTCAAATCCCACATCTACTCCGACCACATGATACACTAAAGTGTTCGCTTTGTGGGCCTCCAGTGGAGATGAAATGGTAAGCCGGGCTGCAGCATCTCTGTTCAAGATATACACCAATTTCTGTTTCTCAATGGCGCCTGTTGAAGGAGACAAAACATAGAAAAACTCCAGATAATGAAACCAGAGGCTACAGAACAGCTAGATTCACATCACAATTATTTTCTGAAAGATCGTTAATAGCCAGTACTAACTCTACAAGCATATGCATGCTTTAGGATTTTGCTAAAATAGACAAGAGCATAATTTTACCCCCCTCCTTCCTAATAGGGATCTTAATATCCCACTAACTCTTAAAAAATTTTTATGACAAACTAAACAATAATTCATAGAATTGCCAGCTTTATTCTCTGAATTAGATCTAATGATTTTGTGACTGGTCAAAGAAGGTTGCCCTCTGGAAGCCTGATCAGATACACAGAATTTTCTTCAAGATATTTATCAGAGAAGAGACATGAATGTGAATCATCACTTCAGGCTGATGAAAGCAACCATATTCATTGTCTAATAATGTAAAATCTTACAGTGTAGCCTTTTTGCTACACTTAAAGAAATGGACAAACACCCATTTCCAACTAGATAAGAAGTAGAAAAGGTGTGTTAAAACTTCTCCCATTGTTTTAAAAGGAAAAGCAACTTTAAACATCCAAAATGATCCAAACTTTACCCAGCTGAGTGATTTCTTGGCACACTATCAAGATCACAGCACTATTATCCTGAACTGAGCTTCTTTAAGAGTCAAAAAGTCAAGAGTAAGTCACTCACTAATCATAACAGCTCGCCCTTTGGGATCCACAGCTAAGAACTGGCCAGGAACAATGCGGCGGCATCCACTCTTGCCAAAGGTTTCTTGGTGAATTTTCTCAAACATATTCTTAGATGGCTGGTATTCCAGAATAACAATCCGACCTGAGTCACTACCAACCACAATGTAGTCTTTTGTGCCACCTGTCAACCTAAAGGCCATGAGTGACCGGATGACACCAAATACTTCCACAGTTAGTAGAGTGTGTACTTTGCCGGTGTTGGGGTCAGGGCGAAGCAGCTCCAAGATCTTTCCCCGGGAAACAACAATTTCCTGTTGTTTGGTTCCTGAAAAACACGAAAAGTAAAGATCATGAACAATCAGAACTAGTAACCTGAATGGATCAAAATTCCACTAAAGGGACTTCCCTGGTGGTCCAGTGGTAAAGAATGTGCCTTACAACAGGGTTGTAACGAGTTCGATCCCCGGTCAGGGAACTAAGATCCCACACGCTGCAGGGCAACTAAGCCCGCATGCCACAACTACTGAGCTTGCGCGCCTCAACTAGAGAGCCTGCATGCCGCAAGCTACAGAGTCCACGTGCTCTGGAGCCTGTGCACCACAACTACAGAGCCTACGCGCCCTGAAGCCCCCACACCACAACCAGAGAGAAGCTCATGGGCCACAACGAAAGATCCTGCCTGCCGCAACTAAGACCTGTCACAGCCAAAAAAAAAAATAAATTTTTAAAAAAAAAAGCCAAAAAAGATAAATGTAACCGAGCTGGGGGCTTAGTATTTTAAGTTAATTTGTTCTACTTTAAAAGGTACTTTTCCTGGGCTTCCCTGGTGACGCTGTGGTTAAGAATCTGCCTGCCAATGCAGTGCAGGGGACACAGGTTTGAGCCCTTGTCTGGGAAGATCCCACAGGCCACGGAGCAACTAAGCCCGTGCGCCACAACTACTGACCCTGCACTCTAGAGCCCACAAGCCACAAGTACTGAGCCCGTGAGCCACAACTACTGAAGCCTACACGCCTAGAGCCCATGCTTCACAACAAGAAAAGCCACCACAATGAGAAGCCCGCGCACCGCTATGAAGAGTAGCCCCTGCTCACCGCAACTAGAGAAAGCCCGCACACAGCAACGAAGACCCAAATGCAGCCAAAAATAAATAAATAAAATAAATTCAAAGGCCAAAAAAAAAAAGGTACTTTTCCCAGAATTTAAAACATCTAACAAAAGTGGTATCAAAGAAGAACTTTTCAAAAATGGTCACACAAGTTATTTTTAAACTTCCTTTTTATTTTTCTGAGATTTGCCATCAATCTGCGTAATTCAGAGTTGTCTACAAACGATATTAACATATAATGTTTTGGGGACTTCCCTGGTGGCGCAGTGGTCAAGCATCTGCCTGCCAATGCAAGGGACACAGGTTCAAGCCCTGGTCCCAGAAGATCCCACATGCCACGGAGCAACTAAGCCCGTGCGCCACAACTACTGAGCCTGCGCTCTAGAGCCTAAGCCTCAGCTACTGAGCCCACGTGCCACAACTACTGAAGCCCACGCGCCTAGAGCTCATGCTCCGCAACAAGAGAAGCCACCGCAATGAGAAGCCCGCGCACCACAACGAAAAGTAGCCCCCGCTCGCCGCAACTAGAGAAAGCCCACGCGCAGCAACGAAGACCCAATGCAGCCAAATATAAATAATTTAAAAACAAAACAAAAAAAAACATATAATGTTTTGCTTCGTAAAATTAAAAATTACCAAAGGCTCTTTCTAGCCCATCTTTAAGGCTATTGTTCTAAAAAATCATATTAACTTCTTGGGCTGTTAGCTGTAATCTCTCAAAGACCTTTTAAAGCTACCACCTAATATATGCTGTTTATTTCTAAACTGACTCCTAAAAGGCTCACTTGCTTTTATAACTGCAATCAACACCTCCAAATACGTAACAGTCAACTTGTCCCCATTTCTCCCTGCTATGTAATTCCACCCAGATGAGTTGTCATCACCTTTAAACTAAATGTTTAAAATATCCAAGTTCCTCCTTCCCCAAACACACTCTCTGGTCTCAAGTAACCTGCTATCAACGTTACTGTCATATTCTCTGCCCCCCAGGTTGCAAACTCATATTTTCTCTTTCCTTCTATCCTCACTGCCCTAATACAGATCCTCACTATCTAATGCCTAAATGGCTTCCTATCCTGTCTGATATGCCACTCCTACCCACCTCAATCCATTCTCATTTGCTCAATGCCATCACTTATCAGGCCACCTTATTTTCCAAAGGTCCTTTGGAAGATCAAGTACTCCAAAGTGCTTTAGAAACTGTAAAGCCTCACATAAATTACAATTTCTCTAATGATTAAAAGATATTTTTCATAATTTGTTTTAGAAAAAAGGTTTGAGATTGAAAAAGCAATTTGAAGCATAAAACTAGTAATATTAAAAATGTTAGGAATTCCCTGGCAGTCAATTGGTTAGTACTCTGCACTTCCACTACAGGGGGCACAGGTTCAATCCCTGATCAGGGAACTAAGACCCCACAAGCTGCGTCATGTGGACAAAAAAAATTTTTTTAAATGTTAAGCTCAGAAAAATAATAATAGAAAAACTTACCAGAGAAGTTGCCATGAATGGCAAAGCTGATGCCAGTGGCTCGCTGCAAGGTCAAGTTGTACAGGAACATGGTAGCAGTAACACTGAGCCACCCACAACTCCACAATCCAGGCCTTGGTTATACCAAGTCAAAGCAAGCTAAGAGTACATAAAAACAGAAAAATATCAGCTGTGCAACTGTTCTTTTAACAGACATTTCTGTATGGGAACTTCTGGCTGAAGACAGCAGAACCAGGAGAGTAAGGCCTATTGAGGAACAACATACTTATAATTAAGAGTGCCTTCTACATACCAGGCACTATGCTACTATACACTCTGTTTCAACCTCACAAGAAACCTATAAAGTACTCAATATTACACTAATTTTACAGATAAGAAAATTGAGCTAAGAAATTAAATTGTCTGCCTGAGGTCACGTAACAAGTAGTAGTATCGCTAGGAGCTGGGATCTGTACCATTAAACCAACACTGTCTATTTGACTTTGTCACAGAAACTAAGTAGGTCTACATTTACTTGTATTTGAATAGGCTCTACTTTCACATGGTTCAGAATTCAAAAACACAGCAAAAAGCTGACTCCATCCATTCCCTAGCCATCCAGTTTTCCTCCCTGGAGGAATCAATTTCACCAAGTTATATTGTGTCCTTCCAGATATTTTCTGTATGTACAAAGAAAAATATATATTAATACTGTCTATTATCCCTTTTTAACTAAAAGTTGGGTACTGCATATCATACACTCACATCATAGTGCAACTGATTTTTTATCACTTTACCTTTCTTTTGAGATAGCAACAAACAAAAGGCTTTCTCATTTTTATTTTACAACTACATAGTATTCCATTGAAAGAGTATATCACAATTCATTTAGCCAACACCCTACTGACGAACATTCAGTTTCTTCCCAATCTCTTGCTATTATGAACACTGCTGCAAAGAAAATCTTTCATATATAGGCCATTCATATGTGCATGACTGTATCTCTAAACTGAACTGTCACTTCAGGGGCAAGCCTCCCCAAAGGAGTATACAGTCACAGAAAAGGATTCTTCTCATCAGACAGAACTGAAGACTGCAAACTGATGCACTTCTACCATAAAAGAATTACCAAAACTACACCTATACACAGTTAGTGCTGGAAAATAAACTGAGCTATTTTTCCTCAATTACAAAAAGAAGGGATCTTGAGAAATTCAAAGTGGTCACTGTGTAATTAATGTACGAGTTTGGTTTTGTTAAATGAGAAAAGAAAATTATGACCAAATGTCCTTATAAATAATAATCATTTGGGGGCTGGGCAAGAGCAGGGTGCCTAAGAGAGGAAAAGATCCTGTAGTCTGGAAACAGGTCCTGAGAGATATACATTCTCCTACTTGAAACCAAGGAACATCAAGGAAACCAAGGAATGTTCTTCTAGGATCACAGGGAAAAAAAGAAAAAGTCTTGAGATGGAACAAGAAGGGAGTGAGAAATGACCTACAAGAAGAAAAATAGAAAAAACATACAGACACAGAGACATAGATACACACACACCCAGAAGGGCTTAGACATTGGGAAATTTCCAGGGAAAGTTGTGCTCAGCTTAAAGTCTGGGTAAAAAATAGGCAGAGAATGTGTTAAAGTTGCTCTCTGAAAAGTAGTGAATGTGATTCTCAGACATGATTTATTCTGTTGCATCTTGCTCTTATTATAAAATTTCAAACATAATTTCAAATCTCCAGTTATCAACAACAAAATTTACAATGAAACCCCTACCATGTTGTCAATGTGATCCGTGTTGCAGGACTGATTACGTTAAAAATAAAGAATTTTTTAGAAAACAACAGAGGAAACCACAGGCCACTTCTGAAACCTGGAAAAGCTTTACAACGTACGCTATCCATTACTATCTTTGGAATTCATTTTCCCCAAACCTAGTTGGATCCAGGTTCCCCAAGTATTGTTATCTTGGGTAATGGAGGAAGTTGCAATCTGGAAGCAGACCAGCCAAGAACAATATACCAGGAACCAGTAACGGCCAAAACTTGGTAAATTTTGATTTCCCCCACTTCTATCTCCTGCCGGTGAATACTAGGAAATGAGCCTGTGATTGCTCCCTCCACCCCTTCTCCATGTGCCAAAAGAACATCACCGCATGAGGATCAGAAAAGGAAACAAGTCGCCCAAATGCCAAAATACAAATACAAAAGTCTTGACTTCAAAGGCTGTTTCCATTATTTACACTTTTGACACCCTCGATCTTTCCACCCTCCCGTGTGTCGTTTACTTTCTCCAGAAGAAGACGTCCCTCCTGCTTGCTCCTTCTCACACCTCCCCCAGCGCCTAAAAGGTACACAGTTTCTAGAAAGCTTATTTTGAGCCAGGCCTGGTTCCCCCACTGTGAACGGAAACGGGAGACGATTCCCTAAAGCCGCCCCAAGCATTCCCTTTCCCGTACCTCTCGGGCCTAAGCTGCCTCAGAAACCTCTGCCACAGGCTCGGCCCACCCTCCTACAAGGCCGCTATCCGCCTCCCCGGTCTCGGGGAGGTCGGGGAGCTGTTTCTTTACCCTGCAGCCAGGAGGATGGCGTAGATATCCGACAGATCCTCAGTTTCCTTCAAGCCTTAAACAACCACCAACGTCAAGCCGCCGGCGTCCGCCATTAGCTTCTCAGACAGGGACCTTCCGGTTGGCGCGCGACGGAAAAAGGTCCCCAACCGGCGCCTGAAGAATGTATATATAATTTTTTTTTTTTACTGCTTCTGTCTTGCTTCCACACAGCATTGAAAATTATTTAAATATACTTTATGACCGTCACTTTTTCCAGGAGAATAGGAAATGAATTGACCTTTTAAAGTAGACTTAAAAAAAACCCAAAAATCTACAAATTCATTGGGCACTGCTGTGGGCAGCCCCAAAGACGTGGAGCGCCAACGAGCCGTGGGGGGGGTCCTCGCGGGGCCGGAAGCGAGGAATGGGGACCAAGATGGCAGACCACGATTGCGCTCAGAAGCTGTTAGGGGTGCCTCCGCCGCCTGACGGCGTGGGAGGAGGCAGCTGTTCGGGAATCTCCACTGAGCTCATTCGCTCCCTGACCGAGCTGCAGGAGCTGGAAGCTGTGTATCAACGGCTCTGCGGCGAGGAGGTGGGGGGCTGAGGTTCTTTTTCCAAGAGGATGCAGGGGCAGTGGGCTTAGGAGCCGTCAGTCTTGGGAAATTCAGGCTGTGGGAAGGTCTCTTCTTGCCGAGGAAACAAAAAAGCACCTACTCGAGAAGCAAGCGTGTAGTTGAGTGTAGTTGGGGCGACCTGACTTCTCTGTTTACTCAGTCTCATGCCCCCAAGCATGTTTTCCTCTCATCTAGGGGATCTGCCCCCACTCCCCCGTTGATTTCCCTGGCCCTTAATCTCAAGGTTTCTCCGCCAGAGTGAAGTTAGACTTGAGGGTATACGCCGACTCGCTTGCTTTTCAAAATAAGAGTAAAGGCTCTCTTGCAACGGCTTAGCAATTTTAAAAATTATGAAATCCTTTTACCCCATTATCTCATTTAAGCGAGAAATCATTGCAAATAACCTTGAAGCGTTTTAAGATTTCCTCCTGTGGGGAATGAATTTGGGGGTGTAATTTTAGTGTTTCAGTTAAATGCAGGGCTTTATAGAAGCTTGAGATTTTAAGACTCAGGCACAACTGTTCTAATCTTGGACAAGTCACTTCATCTCTTGTGCCCCTGCGTGGTGTCCAGTGAGGGGCGTGGGCTATATTCTGTCGAAGATTCATTCCTTGCAGGCTGCTTTACTTTTCCGTGCGACTTGATGATGTCAATACAATTTTGAATGCCATTTGGGCTCCTTGCCAGTCAGAAGAAAGATCTAAACTCTAATCTAAAAGTTTAGTAGCTGTTTCCTAAACCAAACTATTATTAAGGTTGAGCACAAAAGGCAATTTCATACTGGAGCAGAGGTGGTCATTGATATCTTGAGAATTTTCAAATATAATATTAACTTATACCAACTCTAGCAGCTTCTAATACGTTTTTCAGCAAGATGTGCTTTATATAGTTCAGTACTAAGCTTGCATTCAATGAATGGGGGGAAAAATTAAGTCAGTCTTACAAACAGAACAAACAATATTAGTTTTGTATTTGTATTTGATGACTGTCAAGGGCATGTTTTCCTCTGGATCCTACTGGACTATTCAGTAGAAACATATAGCTGATACTTATGTCTTTTGTTGAGCCATACGCGACATGCTATGTTAAGCACTTTATATGTGTTTTCTTGTTTGGCTCACACAACAGTCGTATGGGGTATATATTACTGTCCCTAGTTTACAGATGAAGAAACTCAAGCATAAGAAGGTTACATTAGTTAAGGTAGTGCAATAAATGCCTTGGCTGAGAGAGAATTATATTCATCGCTTCTGGCTACTGACTATACACTAGAAGAGACTTTTTATAACTGCCACTTTAGAAGTTTCATTTGTTTATTTAAGCCTTTATATTTTAAATGCCTTCCTGTGTTAGGCACTATGCTAATGAAATTGAATAAAAGTTTATGTACTCCCTTTGTTGTGTTCATCTCCTAGATGTAATAAGATACACATAAGGTAACAATTATTATGTAATATGGTAAGTGCAGAAATGAAGTATTGTTTGTTAAAGTCCTAGAGGAGCTTAGTGAGAGGAAAGAAGACATTTGAAATGGGATTTACCCTTCAGCTAAGTGGTTGGATTAGATAACTCTTAAGGTTCCTTCTGATCATGCTAATGACAGGTTGTTTCTCTGTGTTTCAGAAAGTGGTGGAGAGAGAGCTGGATGCTCTTTTAGAGCAGCAAAACACCATTGAAAGTAAAATGGTCACTCTCCACCGGATGGGGTGAGTCTTCATCTCAGCAAGACCTATTGTTAATTCCATTAGGGTCCACTGGATAAGTTATTATTTTTCCTAACATTCTGTTATACAATGCAAGTTGAGTTTGAATTGAAAAGGAGCATTACCTCCAGGTAAAGTGTTTACCTAAGGGTATAGTTAAGCTGTTCTCAAAGTGTCCTTGGACCAGCAAGTATCAACATTTGGAAACCTGTTAGAAAAGCAAATTTTGGGACCTCACCCCAAACCTATTATACCAGAAACTCTGAGGGTGGGGCCCTAGACTCTCCAGCTTAATGTGCATACCAGGTGGTTCTGACATATGGCTCAAGTTTGAGAACCCCTGTTTTTACATATTTTGTATATTTTCTAGTCATAAAAATTGCTCTTTGATTTCATCATCCTCTTAGATTGTTGATTAGTGCATTTTATGCTCACTTAACACTTGGGGGAATCTAAGTAGGTTCTTTGGCAGTACTTATTTAGGGGTGTCTTTAGTAATTAAAATTAATTTATTATTAAGTATAGGCCTGAGTTTTCACTAAAACACTCTTGAGAAAAAGCTGTGAATAGAATGAACAGAGCTAAGAGTTGTAGGGAGGTACAAAAGAAGTAGAAGACATAGTCTCCATCTGCAAAAACATTTTTTCCATCTCTTCTACTGTCTACTCCTATGGATATGTGTGCTGACAATGTGTGTCTCCAGTCCCAACCTGCAGTTGATTGAAGGAGATGCAAAGCAGCTAGCTGGAATGATCACCTTTACCTGCAACCTAGCTGAGAATGTGTCCAGCAAAGTCCGTCAGCTTGACCTGGCCAAGGTAATCCCGTTGAGCTTTTGATATTTGAGTTAGTAGAGGGCAGTAGAGAAGCTACCACGTTAGAAATTAGAGTAGCACCATCCAATAGAAACCTAATGCCAGATACCAAAACCAGACGAAGGTCTCACAAAAAAACTCCAGACCAATAGCTGTTATGAATATAGGCATACAAATCCTCAAAAACACTAGCAAATCAAATCCAGCAACGTATATAAAAAAAAAAGACTATACTGTACCAAGTGGGATTTATCCCAGGCATGCAAGGTTGGTTTAGCCTCTGAAAATCAATGAATGTAACATATCATATCAATAGAATAAAGGACAAAAACCATAAGATCGGGCTTCCCTGGAGGCACAGAGGTTAAGAATCCGCCTGCCAATGCAGGGGACACGGGTTCGAGCCCTAGTCCAGGAAGATCCCTTAGTTGCCGCGGAGCAACTAAGCCCACGTGCCACAACTACTGAGCCCGCATGCCTAGAGCCCATGCCCCGTAACAAGAGAAGCCACTGCAATGAGAAGCCCGTGCACCACAAGGAAGAGTAACCCCTGCTCGCCTCAGGTAGAGAAAAGCCCGCGCGCAGCAACAGACACCCAGTGCAGCCAAAAAAAAAAATAGGTAAAATTAAAAAAAAAAAAAAACATATGATCATCTTATAGACTCAAAAAAAGTATTTGACAAAATCCAGCACCCCTTTTGATAAAAATACTCAACAGACTTGGAACAGAAGAGACTTCCTCAACCTGATAAAGGGCGTCTGTGAAAATCCCACAGCTAATATACTTATTGGTGAAAGACTAGGTGCTTCCCCCCAAGTTCAGGAACAAAACAAGGATGTTAGCTCTTGCTGCTACTCTTTAACATTGTACTGGAGGTGCAGTACAGGTTAACATTGTACAGGGCAGTTAGGTAAGAAAATGAAATAAAAGTCATTCAGATTGGAAAAGAAATCTAATATGAACCCCACATGTGATGTAAAATTTCCCAGTGACCGTTTTTAAAAAGCAAAACAGAAATGGGTGAATGTAATTTTAACAATTTAAAAATAACATTTGTTTAACCCATTATATCGGAAATTACTATGAAACGGTATCAGTGAGATATTTTACCTTATTTTGTGCTAAGTCTTTGAAATCCAGTATGTATTTTACTCGTATACATCTTCACTTGGACTGGTCACATCTCTTGTCTTTTTTTTTATTTTTTTAAGATACAGTTTATTGCCACATTTATACCTCTTTTTTTTTTAAGTTTTTATTTTTATTTTATTTTCTTTGGCCATGCCACACAGCTTGTGGGATCTTAGTTCCCAACCGGGAATTAAACCTGGACTACAGCAGTGAAAGCGCCAAATCCTAACCACTAGACCACCAGGATATTCCCCACGGACTAGTCACATTTCAAGCACTCATTAGCCACAGGTGGTTCGTAGCTGCTGTATTGAACACAAGCACAGGATCTGGGTTCTTGAACAAGTCAGTCCCAGCCTCAGATTGCCCCTGTGAAATAGCATAACAATTCCCTATCTATTTGTTCAGATTCTGCCAAAATAATTTACCATGAAACGTTATAGCCACACAGCTACCAACTCACATATTAAAGTTTTCTTAAATGTCTTGCTTCTTTAAAACAAAAATACTGGACTTCTCTGGTGGTGCAGTGGTTAAGAGTCCATCTGCCAGGGCTTCCCTGGTGGTGCAGTGGTTAAGAATCCGCCTGCCAATGCAGGGGACATGAGTTCGAGCCCTGGTCCTGGAAGATCCCACATGTCACAGAGCAAGTTAAGCCTGTGCGCCACAACTACTGAACCTGCGCTCTAGAGCCCACGAGCCACAACTACTGAAGCCCACGTGCCACAACTACTGAAGCCTGCGCGCCTAGAGCCTGTGCTCCGCAACAAGAGAAGCCACCTCAATGAGAAGCCTGCGCACCGCAACGAAGAGTAGCCCCTGCTCGCCACAACCAGAGAAAGCCCACACAGCAATGAAGACCCAACGCAGCCAAAAATAAATAAAATAAAATAAATTAAAAAAAAAAGAATCCACCTGCCAATACAGGGGACACGTGTTCGACCCCTGGTCTGGGAAGATCCCACATGCCGCAGAGCAACTAAGCCCGTGCACCACAACTACTGAGCCTGCACTCTAGAGCCCACGAGCCACAGCTACTGAGCCCATGTGCCACAACTACTGAGCCCGTGCTCTAGACCCTGTGAACCCTAGAGCCCCCCCCCCCGCTCACTGCAACTAGAGAAAGCCTGCATGCAGCAACAAAGACCCAATGCAGCCAAAAAAAAAAAAAAAAAAAATTGTAAGGACATTGTAAATCAACTATACTCCAATAAAAATTTTACAAAAAGAATGAAATACTGATAAAGATAATATATAAAAAGTAAATAAATAAAAATACTTTTCATGTATTTTGCATATTTTATTACCTGGTTTACAATATCATGTCCCCAAAATGTCAAATACATTTTGATTGTGTTATAAATTAAACAGTATAAGCCAAATATAAATATGGATTATTCCCGTTCCTACTTCCATTAAAATAAATGACCTGGTCAATCAAGTAAATAAAATTGTGTGATACCCATCAGTAGTATTGACCATCGTCAACAAGTTTTGTGAGTGGTAGTGGTGGAGCTTTTTAGTTTACCAGTGAAAGCTGAAAAGGACGTCTGGTTAATCACATTCAGCCCCTGAAACTCTCTACTTTCTGGAGAGAGATCTTTGAAAGAATAGGACATTGTTTCTAACCACCAGGTCTTTTTGCAGAATCGCCTCTATCAGGCCATTCAGAGAGCTGATGACATCTTGGACCTGAAGTTCTGCATGGATGGAGTTCAGACTGCTTTGAGAAATGAAGATTATGAGCAGGCTGCAGCCCACATTCATCGCTACTTGTGCTTGGACAAGTCAGTCATCGAGCTCAGCCGACAGGGCAAAGAAGGTTGGCATCCCAAACTGTTGATTTGCAGTTTAGTTACAAGCGTCTGTAATCTAGTTTAAACATCTGTAATTTCTAGTTTAGGTACAAGCATCTGTAATCTGAACTAGGCAGTCTCAACCAGCAAAAGGACATCTGTTAGGAAATTTCCTTGTCTGGTACTAGACCCTGTGTAGGTCCTAGACCATCACGAGGCAGAGGTTGTTATTCCTACTTTACGGAAAAGAAAACTGAATCCAGACCTACTACCCGTGGGTTCTTTACACTTGACCATGTTGCCTGCTTATAAAATTTAAATTAGGGACTTCCCTGGTAGTCCAGTGGATAAGACTGCATGCTCCCAATACAGGGGGCCCGGGGTTGATCCCTGGTCAGGGAACTAGATCCCGCATGCCACAACTAAGACCCAATGCAGCCAAATAAATAAATATATATATTTTTTAATTTAAAATTAAATTTTTAGCTTGGTATTCTGGGCCTTCTATGATCTCAACCCACTCTGTCTTTCTAGCCTTATTTCATGCCATTCAGTTATGCGTCCATCCATTGTGCACACATTTATTGAGCTCCTCTATATACCAGGATATGTACTATCTGCAATACTCTGCATCTTTCTGTTTCTAATCCTTTGCTCATTTCATTCCCCTTGCCTGGAATGTATGTTCCCCCTGCTCAGGTATCAAAATCCTGCCCGTCTTTGAGAGATGGAATATCATCTCTAGGAAGCCTTTTCTGATTACTTCAACCAGATATGTGACTGTGGCACCTTTCTTATGACACTTACCATACACTGAATTTTATTACAGTTATCTGCACACAAATCTTATTTTGTTTAGTTGATTGTAATTTCTCTGACAATAGGATCATGGCTGATTCATCTCTTTTTTTTTTTTTTTGCGGTACACGGGCCTCTCACTGTTGTGGCCTCTCCCACTGCGGACCACAGGCTCCAGACGCGCAGGCTCAGTGGCCATGGCTCACGGGCCCAGCCGCTCCGCGGCATATGGGATCCTCCCAGACCGGGACACGAACCCATGTCCCCTGCATCGGCAGGTGGACTCTCAACCACTGCGCCACCAGGGAAGCCCTTCTCTTTTTTATTTTTTTATTTTTTTAATTTTTTTTATCTTTTGCGATACGCGGGCCTCTCACTGTTGTGGCCTCTCCCGTTGCGGAGCACAGGCTCTGGACGCGCAGGCTCAGCGGCCATGGCTCACGGGCCTAGCCACTCCGTGGCATGTGGGATCTTCCTGGACCGGGGCACGAACCCGTGTACCCTGCATCGGCAGGTGGACTCTCAACCACTGCGCCACCAGGGAAGCCCAGGAAGCCCTTCTCTTAATCATCCATATTGTTAGTACAGCATCTTACACACGCTAAGTGCTCATTACATATTTTTGGAATGTGCAGACCAGGTGGCATATACCTGACATAGTACCATTCTTTACCTTAATTCTCATTTTCTCCCCATTGTGCAGGCAGCATGATTGATGCCAACCTGAAATTGCTGCAGGAAGCTGAGCAGCGTCTCAAAGCCATTGTCACAGAGAAGTTTGCCATTGCCACTAAGGAAGGGGATCTGCCCCAGGTTGAGCGCTTCTTCAAGATCTTCCCACTGCTGGGTTTACATGAGGAGGGACTAAGCAAGTTCTCAGAATACCTTTGCAAGCAGGTATGACTCCTGATTGCTTGGCAGGATAATGTACAGTTCTCTACCTGCAGATTGGGGCACTGGGTGGATACATTTTCTGTGGATACTTTTTTACCTCTGGATTTGACTCCCCTTTTCTGCTGTATCCTGGCAGGACTGGATGCATACATTCATTCAACACTTACCTATTTCCAGTCTACTGTGTATCAGGCATGGTCTGGACATCTGCTGCTGTACATTTATTTCCAACAGACCAAGTGAAAGTATAGAAAAATTAAAATGCAGACTCTCTGACAAGCTGAATCACCCTTTCCAGGCTGTCAACCAGGGACTGGCTTCTTTTAAGAGCATTCAGAGAAGTTGGTTAGTGGTTTTAAGACTTCATAACCAAGCTTGAGTCTCAAAATAAGACTTGGTGGTGAGGGGGGAACCCAGGCTTACGTCTCAAAAATTGAGATTAAAACTGAAAAAGAAACAGGCTTCAGTTAGTCTCAGCTCGCCTCCGCCCAGCCCATCCTTAGATGGAGAGAAGCAAACATCAGTAGGCATATGCGCACAGGGTTGTTGTTATTTAACTATATGTCACAGTGCATCCTGTCCTCACCCCCTCGATTCTATATAATGGAACATTATTTTGCCATTAAGAAAAATGAGACAGTTCATATGTGCTGACACATTTTACTCTCTAACATGTGGTTGGTTAAGTTAAATAACTGTATGTTATCATTCATGTTTAAAATGAAAGGAGTGGCAGTAAAAATGTATGCTTATATAAACATAGGATATTTTTGGAATGGTTAAGTGGTCGCCTCTCAAGAGGAGACTTAGGAGACCAAGAGACATAGGTAAGATGAAGAACTACTTTTCACCAGACACTCCTTTGTTTCTTTTGAATGTTTAAGTATGTTTTACCCATTCTAAAAATTAATTAACTAAAAATAAAATATAACTGCTTTATGGGACTTTTTCTTTTTAAATTTATTTTTGGCTACGTTGGGTCTTCATTGCTGCACACGGGCTTTCCCTAGTTGTGGCGAGTGGGAGCTACTCTTCATTGCGGTGCGCAGGCTTCTCATTGTGGTGGCTTCTTTTGCTGCAGAGCATGGGCTCTAGGCACGCAGGCTTCAGTAGTTGTGGCACGTGGGCTCAGTAGTTGTGGCTCATGGGCTCTAGAGCTCAAGCTCAGTAGTTGTGGCACAAGGGCCTAGTTGCTCCGCAGCACGTGGGATCTTCCTGAAACAGGGATCGAACCTGTGTCCCCTGCACTGGCAGGCGGATTCTTAACCACTGCACCACCAGGGAAGTCCCTTTGGTACTCTTATATCAGTATTTTTTTTTTTTAATCAGTACTTTGCCATCTGAAACCTGGAAATGGTTTCTACTGTTAATCCCTTAAAAATCCCTTCCAAGTACCCAGATTCCTTCCCCTGCTCAACGAAGCACCATTAATAATAACTTTGAGTTATACTTTGAAACAATTATTGAAACTTGGGACTCTCTCCCCAGTTTAATGACTGTAGATGTTATCAAAGAAAAGGAAAGCTTTATTTATACCTCTGAATGGAAGAAGAGTTAACTGTGTTAAGTTCTTTGTCTTCCCTGAGGCCTGGACAACCCAGAGCCCCCAAGGGATGTTCCTGTGTGCTGCCTAGGCTTTCAAGCATCAAGGGAAAAAGAAAGCCAATGGGAGGTCTTTTTGGAAAACTGAAGCTAGCCTTTGGTCTAAGAAATATATGTGGAGACTTCCTGGGTGGCGCAGTGGTTAAGTATCCGCCTGCCAATGCAGGGAACACAGGTTCCATCCCTGGTCTGGGAAGATCCCACATGCCGCGGGGCAATTAAGCCCGTGCGCCACAACTACTGAGCCTGCACTCTAGAGCCCACGAGCCACAACTACTGAAGCCTGCATGCTCTAAAACCTGTGTGCCGCAACTATTGAAGCCCATGCACCTAGAGCCCATGCTCCTCAACAAGAGAAGCCACCACAATGAGAAGCCCGCACAATGCAACGAAGAGTAGCCCCCACTTACCGCAACTAGAAAAAGCCTGCACATAGCAGCAAAGACCCAACACAGACAAAAATAAAATTAAAAAAAAAAAGTTGAAAAAATAACTTTAGCATTCTCTTGTGCGTATATGTGCATATATATGTTCAAAACAGAAATATGAGCAGTTAACCTTTAAAAAAAAATGTGTGGATTTTCTACTTTTTCAGGTGGCCAGTAAAGCTGAGGAGAATCTACTGTTGGTTCTAGGGACAGACATGAGTGATCGAAGAGCTGCAGTCATCTTTGCAGATACACTCACTCTTCTGTTTGAAGGCAAGCCCTTTTTCCACTCTCGGGAGACTGGAGACACTTATAACACCTGCATCACTAGCTTTTCTTTTCTCCTCGCTAGCCTGATGCCTTTAATTTAATCCTATGGTTTGCTATGTGTTGACTTATTGGAGAATTAACTTCCCAATTCAGTACCTGATTAGCAAAGATTAGTTAGCGTCTCTCAGATGTTTTGATTCTCCCTAGTCCTCGAGACCCAAACTCTAAGAGTGAATTTAACCCCAAAATAAATGACTGGGAAAAGTGATGCTTATTTCCAAAGATGCTCCTGTAGAAACCATTAGTATATTTTATCAAATGCCTGCTGGTTTACTAAGCACTGTGCATATTTAATAGACAGATTTGCTTAGCAACTCCTGGCACTGACGAGTACAATTTGTGTTCATTTTGGGAAGTAAAACAGCCAAAAAGGGTTGAATTAGACCCCAGGTCAGTCCTGGATGGAAGAAAGGCGTTTATCTTGTGGGAAGAATATTTGGAATACAACCCTGTCACTTTTTCCCTTCTAGGGATTGCCCGAATTGTAGAGACCCATCAACCAATAGTGGAAACCTATTATGGCCCAGGGAGACTTTATACCCTGATAAAATATCTGCAGGTGGAATGTGACAGACAGGTGGAGAAGGTGGTAGACAAGTTCATCAAGCAGAGGGACTACCACCAGCAGGTGAGCAGGGGAGGCTTATAGGTGGTTTAGTAGCAGCATTAGCGAGCAACACTGAATAGAATAAATTAGGGAGGGGAGTGAAAAAAGGTGCAGCTAGGAGAAAAATGGCAAATGCAGACTGGCCTGCTTCTTGCCTCTCACCAGCTACTTTGGACTTGAGGTGTTGTCAAGTTAATGATGGCCTCAGTACATGACTGAGAAGGAAATAGAAAGGGCTTCCTAAAAGGAACACAACAGAAACGTTAGACCACTTCTCTATCACAAAATGTACAAGAGTGCCTTCTAGTGATTTAATGGAATTTTACTTCTTAAGGTCCTATTCAGTGTTAAGTAATTTGTCTCAGATTTCTCCTTCATTCCTTAAGTGCTAAAGGTGTAACATTTGCTTTTTTAGAACTTTGTTTCTCCATTCCTTTGAGCAGATAAAGTAGGAGTAGGACTTAGAAATAGGAGTAGCCCCATACAATTTTATTTCTAGAACTCTGGGAGACTCTAGACAGTAGTCCATTGGAACAGCACTAGCATCACTTTTAAGTGCGATAACAGAGGTGAATGTTAGCGTTATAAATCACAAGGAAGTCTTTGGCTCCTCATCCTGAGAGCCTACTTTTGGCTTGTCTGTTAAACAAACTAAACCTAAACATACTTATGCCAGAAGTTTGGAGTGACCAGCGAGGGGCAGAAAGAAGGAGGGAGGGGAAGAGCATTCTCATTTCTGTGGTATATTGCAGTTCCGGCATGTCCAGAGCAACTTGATGAGAAACTCTACATCAGAAAAAATAGAACCAAGGTAATGCGCTTTTCTTCAGCCCATAGGAGTTTGAATTGGTAATCAAGTATCATTCAGAGACTGCTCTCTTACAATGTGGTTTATGTTTTAAAAATACTTTATCTATGACTTTTTAAAATTTTTTTGCGGTATACGGGCCTCTCACTGCTGTGGCCTCTCCCGTTGCGGAGCACAGGCTCCGGATGCACAGTCTCAGCGGCCATGGCTCACGGGCCCAGCCGCTCTGCGGCATGTGGGATCTTCCTGGACCGAGGCGCGAATCCGTGTCCCCTGCATCGGCAGGCGGACTCTCAACCACTGCGCCACCAGGGAAGCCCTATGACTCTTTTTTTAAATGGAATATAGCATACAAACAAAAACATATGTATAACATATTTGTGTTTTGTAAAGAATGCTAGATCATTACCAATACTTTTGAACTCCCCAAAGTGACTCTCCTCCCCCAAAAGTAACTACTATCCTAAAATTTTTAACTTTTACTTTTTTCTAATAAAAGTAACATATGCTTATTAAAAGAAATGCCAAACATAAAAGTGTATTCATTCAATCAGTAAATTTTTACTCTATACTTATTACGTGCCAGGCACTGGTCCTTGGTACTGGGGATATGTCAGAAAGCAAAGTGAACAAAACAGACATAATTCTTTCTTTGTGGCATTTATGGTCTATAAAGTAGACAATAATAGCTAACATGTATATGGTGTGTACTGTTTGCCAGACATTGTTCTAAACACTTAACCAATATTAAATCATTTAATCTAGGGTTTCTCAGCTTCCATACTATTGGCATTTTGGCTGGGTAATTTTTTTGTTGTGGAGAACTACCTGTGCATTGTAAAATGTTTAGCAGCATCCCTGGCCTCAACCCACTAGATGCTGGTAGCGTGATATCACCAGACATTGCCGAATGTACCCCAGGAGGTAAAGTCGCCCCCAGTTAAGATCACTGATTTAATCCATAAACACTTTTTACAGATGAGGAAACTGAAGCCTGGAGAGGTTAAGTGACTTGCCCAAGGTTGTTCAACTAGAAAGTGGCAGAGCCAGGAATAGAATCCAAGCAGTCTGAGTCTAGAGTTGGTGCTGTTAACCATTACAACATACTGAGCATAGAGTACAGGAAAGCATGTAATAAAGGGATGTAACCTAAGCTGATGAAGTTCAAGAAAAAAAATCGTGAGGAAATGACCTTAGATATGAGACTTTAAGAGTAAATAGAGGGACCCCCGGTGGCGCAGTGGTTAAGACTCCATGCTCCCAATGCAGAGGGCAGGGGTTCCATCCCTGGTTGGGTTCCATCCCTAAGATCCTGCATGCCGCGCAGCACGGAAAGAGTAAATAGGATAAGAGGTGAAATGTGTAACACGTAGAGCAGGGAAAGCACGTGTAAAGACCCTGTGTATTTGAAAAACCCAAAGAAGGCCAGTATAGCTGAAGTGCAGCGAGTTGGCAAGAGCCTGCTATGAGATGAACCTGGTGAGGTTGTTAGAGTCAGGCCATTCAGTGTCTTGTATCCTAAGAGCTATGGAAATCATGTGATTACGGTATGACCAGATTTATGTTTTGAAAAGATTTCTTGGACTTCAGTGTGGAAAATGAGTTAATTTTTTCTATAATGTGAGGGACGGGATCAACTTCATTCTTGGTAATGTGGATCTTTGTTATCCCAGCACAGTTGTTGAGAAGACTACTCTTTCTTCATTGAATTGTCTTAGCATTCTGGTTGGAAATCTGTTGACCATAAACGTCAAGATTTCTGGACTGTTAGTTAATCTGTATGTCTATTCTTATGCCAGTAAAACCACACCGTCTTGTTTGCTGTAGCTTTGTAGTAAGTTTTAAAATTGCAAAGTGTGAGTCTTCCAAGTCCTTACTTTTCCAAGATTGTTTTGGCTATTCATCTGGATAGATGAATGGGTGTGAGACACAGTTTAAGGATGTACCCTAAAAAATCCCAGCACAGCCACATGAGGACTTAGGGAGGTGTGATTTCTTTCCCATGAAGCATCAATCATTTTTACTAATAGATCATTTTAAACCACTAACAAAAATACGTCTCCCAATCTTTTATTTAGCCCTGGCAGGATTTTAGGGGTTGAATAGTTCAGGTGAAACATGCAAATGGAATATGTGGTTGACAGCTGTCACTGATTATAATTGGACCAGCAGAGCCAGGAAGTCCATCGGGCAGAGCTGACCCTTCTGGGCCCAGGGGGAAGGGGAGTTTGGGACTATGTTTTCCCTGTAGCTCTTATATCTGAAGGAATCCGGTGTCCTGCTTATTCTTTCTGCTCCATGTGTCTCAGGGAACTGGATCCTATCCTGACTGAGGTCACCCTGATGAATGCCCGCAGTGAGCTGTACTTACGCTTCCTCAGGAAAAGAATCAGCTCAGATTTTGAGGTGGGGGACTCCATGGCCTCAGAAGAAGTAAAACAAGGTAAAGGCATTTCCCATGTTCTCTGGGATGGGTTGGGGTATAGTTGGCTCTGTTTTGTAATACTTAAGTCACAGATCTTTTAATAAGGAAATAATTGGGGCTTATTAGTTTGTGGGGGGGTCTGTGGACAAATTGACTCCCAGGAGGAAATCTAGACTTCCCAGATTTTAGAATTGGACTGGCTCTTTGAGGCCATCTAATCATTTTACAGATGAGGAAAGCTAAAGGCAAGAGTGGTTCAGTGATTTTCCTCTGCTCTGTTCCCCACACTATGCTTCCTCACCAGCTCAGATTTAGGGATTGGTGTTTAAGTAGGTGATATGTGCACAAGATAGATAGGTAGGTAGATAGAACAAAAAAATATACATAATTTCATGAGGGAACTTAAAGGAGTGATAGAAATATTCTAAAACTGGATTGTGGCTATTGTTACAAAACTCTATAGAACTACTAAAAAAAAATCATTGAATTGTACATGTACAGTGGGTGAATTTTATGGTATATAAATTATACCTCAATGGAGTACTGAGGTATAATATTGAGAAAAGAATATGTAGTATAAAGAGTATATAAAAAGAGTACATGGTATAAAGAAAGCCTTTCACTCCCTCCCTCAGTCTCCCAGTTCCTCCAGTCACAATTTTGGAAGGGATAAATATGTTGAATAAAAAGGTGTGCCATGGTCCTATTTCATGGACAAATTGACTCTCCACGTTTTTAAGAAGACCATTTAATTCCTACTGGTTGAGTATAGGCAGGATTCCCTGAACTGGAGACCTGAAACTGACCCAACATCTGTGGCATTCTGCATGGCTTGTATCAATAATACACGGCAAGGGAATTATTTATATGACCCAGGTGGGTTTGTTTTTTTTTTGCCACGCTGCGTGACTTGCGGGATCTTGGTTCCCCGACCAGGGATCGAACTCATGCCCCCTGAAGTGGAAGCACGGAGTCCTAACCACTGAATCACCAGGGAATTCCCTGAATTGGTGTTTAAAGGAGGATTCATGCTCATTTAGAGTTTGGTGCTTATTGCTGTTATAATAATAACCATGTGTGTTTAGAGTTCCACTGTTTAATACAGAAGCCACAAGCCATTTAATTAAAATTAAATAAAATGTAAAATTCAGTTCCTCTATCATATTAAGCACATTTCAAGTACTTAATAGTGGTACTATATTAGACAATAGATATAGAACATCTCCGTCATCACAGAAAATTCTGTTGGATAGCACTGGTTAGAGAATGAAATGGTCTGTACCCAATATATTTTAGTCTTTGGCTTTGGAAGCTTATGTCTTTTGAGTCTTACCAGTTAATTCTAAGGAAATAATGGAAAAGAAGTAAAAACTTCTTTGTACAATAACATTAACTAAAATCTCCAATGACTATGATTTTCAGTTATCTCTAATAATGGCAAAATGTTTGGAAATAACCCAGGTGTCTAAAAACAGACCATCTACATGATAAGATATCACAGCCATTAAAAATAAGTAAGCTAAAAAGAACTAAGCCATGTAGAAACATTGAAATATTTGTGATATAATTTCTAAGCAGAATACAAAATTTTCTTGGTACTGTGATTATAACCATGTAAATCATGTACAGATTTGGAACAGAGACTAGAAAGGGACCGAAAAAAAATGATCCATTTCCCTTGGGGAAGAAGAGTGAGTATTCCTTTCTTGGCTGTCTCCTAGAGCACCAGAAGTCCCTGGACAAACTCCTCAATAACTGCCTACTGAGCTGCACCATGCAGGAGCTAATTGGTCTATATATTACCATGGAGGAATACTTCATGAGGGAGACTGTCAACAAGGTAGGAGAGAGGACACATCCCTGGGAATTGGGGCTTCCTGTCCAAGAAGCCAGGCTGAAGGGAAAGGCCGAGGCATGTCATAGTTCTTGTTCCTACTTTGAGAATACCCTTGCATGCAGACTGAGTGTACTGCTTTGAATAGTTAAGAGGGCATCTTTGGAGTGATCAGGCTCTTTGTGGACCCAACTGGGACTTCTTTCCCAAGGATCACAAAAGAACACCTCAGCTCCTCAGGGAACCTACCTGTTCCCTGCCTCTCTGGAGGTATGTGAGTGAGGAGCCTTGGGAAAGAAGGGCCTTGCCTGGTGTCTTACAACCTACATAACAGATGTTCCCAAGGCAAACGCCCTAAATACTTAATTTCCTAACGTGGTGATTAGTAGGGAAGTGAGCTATTTTGGCAAGGAAGAACCACACCAAGCTGTGACCAGAATAAGCTATGTTGGGAAAAACACGGACAAGGTACAGAAAAGGGAGCAGAGCCAGGGCCTGTTCCAGAACCATCTAGAACCGTGACATACAGAACTGGGGCCCTCATTGGATGCTTTGCCTTTTGTGTAGGCTGTGGCTCTGGACACCTATGAGAAGGGCCAGTTGACATCCAGCATGGTGGATGATGTCTTCTACATTGTTAAGAAGTGCATTGGGCGGGCTCTGTCTAGCTCCAGCATCGACTGTCTCTGTGCCATGATCAACCTCGCCACCACAGAGCTGGAGTCTGACTTCAGGTACAGTTAACACCCTTTCTGCTTTCTAGGAGGCAAAAAGGTCCTAGTTGTGGTTGCTTCCTGAGGCCCATTTTGTTTTTTCCTCTTTTTCCTTATGATTGTAGTTCAGTTCTATACAGGGTATAAGCTCCCATCCGTAGCACAACATCCTTGACTCCAGGCAGTTGTACAGCAACCAGATATGTTATAGGCCAAAACTGTGTTCCCTGGACTGGATTGGAGGAGTTATTAGCCCTCAGACCTAGGAAAGAGACCAGGCAGCTCAGATGAGGGCAGTAGTTGTAATTTTAACAATGATAATTACCACTGCTACAGATCAGGCACTGTGCTAACTTCCTGCTCCTGTTCGGTCCTAATAGCGACCCTATGAGGTAGGAACCATTTAGCTCTCTTTTGTAAATGAGGAAACAGGCTCAGGGAGATCACACATCTCATAAATGGTAGAATATGGAGTAGAGTGTGACATTCAAAACCTATTCTCTCAACTCTTACACGGTACTGCCTTTCACTAAGCTGTACTGCCTTCTCTTGAGTATTTTGGAGCTCAGTGGCGTTAAGTGAAAGCCTCATAGGGAGTAAAGAGTTGGCCAGTCTCCTCTGTATTCTTTCATATCAGTGCCTTTGAGAGGGTGTTGGCCTCTCATACCCCGGCTGCTAAGCGTCTTGTGTGGTGATCTCAAGGATTGGTTATTCCCTGGAAAGAGCAACTTATGCTTCTGGGTCAGGGTAGTGAGCCCTTTGGTGATGCTGAACTGGAGGCCAGGTTGAGTGCTGTCAATCCTCATATGCCAATCTGCCCCCCAGGGACGTTCTGTGTAACAAGCTGCGGATGGGCTTCCCAGCCACCACTTTTCAGGACATCCAGCGTGGGGTGACAAGTGCCGTGAACATCATGCATAGCAGCCTCCAGCAGGGCAAATTTGACACTAAAGGCATCGAGAGTACTGACGAGGCCAAGCTGTCCTTCCTGGTAGGTAGCCCCACAGGTTGTGAGCTGCTCAATTTATCTCAAGGGGTTGAACTGTGACCTCTAAGCCACAGTATAACAAGCCTTCAACTGGAGGCTTTTCCTCCAGTATCTATATACAAGGAAAACTCCTCCTTTAAGGAAAGCTCCTCCTAGAAGGTTGTGAAACCATTTCTTACCCAGGGACCTATTTCAGAGCAGCCCGAGCCAGGACATGCACTGCACTGTTCCCTGCCTGGAAGGCTAGGCGCCTCAGCTCTCCCCAGCACTTGTTCCCAAGAGCACTACCCAGCTGCTGAGGGGCTCCACTGAGTATCAAGCTTGGATTACATCTGTGCCAGGCCCCCAGACTACTTCCCTGAGGACATCCCACAACATGGGTTGGGGCTGACCCGTTAGGCCTACCAAACTGCTTTTCTAGCGTACTTCTCAGGCTCTCAGCTTCCTCAGAAAGGTGACCTTCTTAAAGTCCTGCTACACAGAACGGCAGTCTTACCATTGTGTGACAGCTGGGGAAGGAGAATCGTGGAAGGACGAAGGGATTTATACAGGGTAACAACTAATTTGTGATGAGCCAGAAAGAATGCAGATGAGCCCTGGGCCTGTGATCAGGCGTTTCTGGCACATGGTGTCTTTTCATGTGTGGGTACAGCGCCGTCAGAGGTCATTCTTCTCCACCCCCACACTGGCCAGGCTCTGAGTCTGCTTGGCTCCTGGGGTTCAGAGACCTGACGGAAGCATCCAACAGCAGAGCTCTCAGTCAACAGTCCACACATGGAGTCTCTGAACACCTGGGGGTAGGATGCAAAAATGTATACACTTTTTTTTTCTAGAAGCAAGGTCCTTAGCTTTTATCATTCTTAAAGGGGCCTATAACACCAAAAGAGTTAAGATGTTGCTTTCAGAGACAGAAGCCTAAACATGCTAATATCTACTTTGCCCCTATGCAGGGGAGCCCACAGTAACTAGTCCTCAGATCCAATGAAGTCTATTTAGGAAACCTTACTTTCTCCTTGTCATTGAAAATATCTTCCCTGAGCATGGGTTCTATCTTTTTAGGATGTCATGGTTGATGCCAAAAAAGAGGATGAACTCCAAGAAACTATTGCCTCTGAAATATAGTACCTTTGGAGAACTTTGCCAAAATTTCTGGCAACCAACTTCATATGATCATGAACTGACTTAAATTTTTCATTTTGTTTGCCTTCTATTTCATTTTTTATAGAACTTATTTTTTTTCTTTCATTTCTCTGCTCAGAAATGACTCCTTGCTACCTACCATATCAAAACTAGGCATCTTTGCCTGACAGTTTGTTGAAGGCCTCCAGAATCTGATCCATCCTGTCACTCTAGTCCTATTTTCCATCCCTTGGCTCCACGAGTCCCCAGTAGGCTGGCTGCTGTGTGTTCACACATTCGCTGCTCCCATTCAGACAGCTTCATTGTTTGAGGGCCCAGAAGATAAGGCCAACAAGAAAAGGTGATGCTAAATGCTTGGTGACAGTTTTCTGGTTTTCCTGATGCCAAGTACTTAAAATGTCATCACTCCCACTGTAGGACCTATTTCTTATGTCACCTTGATTCATTTGGCTGTCAAGATGAATTCCCCAACAGTGCTGATGTATCATTCACCATGAGCTAGCGATAAGCCCAGTGAATCCATGCTTACAAGTACTGTCAGTACAAGGAAACTTTGACATCAAAGTTTTTGGTATTTGAAATCAATACCATTTGAACTCAAATCCATTTTTCCCTCATGACGGATTTTACTTATGCCCTCAGGTGCCTTGGAAACATTTATGTTGTGGCCTTCATCCTTGAGCTGTCATGACAGTGCAGTTATTTCTCTGGAAGCTTGCGATGTTAGCAGCCTTGTGCTGTGGCATGCTAATGAAAGACCTCAAGTCTCATCCATCCACCATGCAAGTGGTCTTAGCAGCATTGTCAGCAGCGTGATCTTGCAGTATTAGCTGCAGCACACTGACAAGGGCAGTATTTTTGTGGAAGACAGGAGGGACATCCTAATCTCAATCCCTGGGGTTATGGGATTCTTCTTTCACCCTGAAATCCTGAAGCTTCTGACTCATCTCTTGAAATACTAGCCCCTCCTCGAAGTACCTCACCTCGGCCTTCCTGGTCATGGCACCAGAACACCAGTTCAAAGGCAATGTGATCTTCTCAAACTCTAATCTCTCCTACACAAGGCCTCTAAATTAGTATTCCCAAACAAGAGCTGTGCTCGTGTGGCATTCACCCACTTTATATAATCGTCAGTGCCACTCCGTTGTCCACAGGACAGCATAGCTCCCAATTCCCAGTCTGACTTCACCCATCTCTGCAGCTCCACCTCTTGCCATTTCCCTGTACATGTCTGTGCACTGACTCTCCTGGTCCCCAAATACCTTTGGATTTTATGCCACTCTGCATTTGCTTATGTTATCCTTTCTCCAGAAGATAGTCATTCAGTCATTCAACAAATATTTATTGAGAAACTTCTATATATCAGGCACTGTTCTAGGTTTTTGAGCTGCACTGCCCAGTATGGTGTGGCTATTTAAATTTAATTTTAAACTAAAAATCCAGCTCCTGAGTTGCACCAGCCACATTTCAAGTGCTCAGTAGCAACACATGGCTATTGCTACTGTACTGGACAGTTCAGATTTAGAATAGTGCCATCATCAAGAAAGTTCTCTTGGACGGTGCTATGCTAGAGATACAGCTGTAGAGAAGACAGACTAGATCCCTGCCTTCTGGAGCTCTCATCCTAGTAGGAAAGGGAAACAAGAAACAAACAAGACAATATCAGATAATCCTAAGTACCATTAAGATAATATCAAACAGGAGACTGGACTAGAGGAGGCCTATGGGGGTGGAGAAATGTACTCACCCTCCTCTCCTATCAGAATTATGTTCCAGCCTTTTAAGTTCCACTCAGTTACCTACTCTACCATGGAGTTTCCTAGAATGCCTCAGACCAAAACATTGTGTCTTTCCTCTAAATGACCATAGCAGTTTTTACCTTAATTGTCACTTTTGTCACATGCTGCTTTTTACGATTGGTGTTTCTGTACCAAACTCATAAGGCCATTGAGTTATAAAGGAAGGAGCCCTTGGCCTAGAGTGGGGAGACCTAAATTCTAATCCTGGCTCTAATCCTGTCACTCTTTGAAATGCTGTCCTCCTACCCTGCTTTATTTTTCCTCATGGCATTTATCACTACCTGACACTTATTTATTGACTTCCCTTCTAGAATGTAAACTCTGCGAGGGGATGGATTTTGTCTGTTAACTGCTTTCTTCCCAGTACCTAGAACAGTGCCTGGCACATAGTGGGCACTTTAAATATTTGCTGAATCAAAAGTTGACTGACCTTGGTGAATTATTTCACCTTCTTAGGAGTCATGTTTCCACCTGTGAGCTGGCTTGATAATACAGTTGACTCTTGAACAACACAGGTTTGAACTGCACAGGTCCACTTATACGTGGATTTTTTTCAATGGTAAAATACTACAGTACTACACAATTCACAGTTGGTTGAATCTACAGATGCAGATACGGAGGGCCAACTCTAAGTTACGTGCTGATTTTTGACCGCATTCCTAACCCCTGCGTTGTTCAAGGGTCAACTATACTTGTTTTGAAGAAGGTATTCAACAGAGCCAAAGAACTAATGATGAGAAAATGCCTCATAGGTGGTAGGCTCTCAGGAAGCATTTCTTTAATCAATGTCAGCTGTTGCATCACCGACCTGGACTTGGAGGTTTGGAGCCCAAGGACTTCTCCGAGACTTGCATGCCTAAACATGGAACAAAAAGACCTGAAACCTTGGGTCACTACCTCTGAGGTCAGATGGCTTCGCTGCCTTTGTGTCAAGCCCAGGAGAAAGGGCGAGCCTGGTTCACCATTCTGCCCACTGAGACCTGAGCCCACTGCCTGATGACACTGGTGTGGGTGGTCCTTAGTGCCCCCCACCCCCACCCTGAGCCTCAGGAGTGCAGCTGTCAGCCAGTCTGGCCTTGGAGTGGGTACAAATAATAGTGATCAGGAAGTCACATTCTTCTGTCCTTGTCTCCCAGGTGACCCTGAACAATGTGGAAGTCTGCAGTGAAAACATCTCCACTTTGAAGAAGACACTGGAGGTACAGGGGAAATTGCCTATCAGCTTTCAGTGGCTGTAGCCTCCCCAGGCCTCCTTTTGAGAGTGAGCCCTGTGCACTCTTCCTAGTGGGAGCTATGGCATTCCCTGGCATTGAGCCAGCTCTTCTTCAGAGCATTTGAGGGGATTCATTAGTGAATGACATGGTAGCAGGACATCTCTGAACTATGGGGAGAGCTCTGACCCATGAGTTAGGAGATCAATTCAAATTAGCTCTTCCAGCACATACTTGGCATGTGACCTTGGACAAATCCCTTAACTCCCTGAGCTTCAGTTCTCTCATCTGTGAAACAAGATACAGATCTCCATGGTGCCCTGCTTTGGGTTTGTTGCTTGGCCCGATAAAAAAACAGGATTGAAAGCACTTTATAAAAGTGATAAAGCCGGGCTTCCCTGGTGGCGCAGTGGTTGAGAGTCTGCCTGCCGATGCAAGGAACACGGGTTCGTGCCCCGGTCCGGGAAGATCCCACATGCCGTGGAGCGGCTGGGCCCGTGAGCCATGGCCACTGAGCCTGCGTGTCCGGAGCCTGTGCTCTGCAACAGGAGAGGCCACAGCAGTGAGAGGCCCGCATACCGCAAAAAAAAAAAAAGTGATAAAGCCCTCTATAAATTTTGAGATGAAGATGATATGGGGGGAATTCCCTGGCTGTCCAATGGTTAGGGCTGTGCTTTCACTGCCAATGGCGCAGGTTCAATCCCTGGTCAAGGAACTAAGATCCCGCAAGCTGCGTGGCATGACCGGAAAAAAAAAAAATGATGATATAGGGTTCACTTAACCCTATACAGAACCAGTTGCTGTTGTTGTTTTTTTTTTTTTTTTCAGTACGCGGGCCTCTCACTGTTGTGGCCTCTCCTGTTGCGGAGCACAGGCTCCGGACGCACAGGCTCAGTGGCCGTGGCTCACGGGCCCAGCCGCTCTGCGGCATGTGGGGTCCTCCCAGACCGGGGCTCAAACCCGTGTCCCCTGCATTGGCAGGCGGACTCCCAACCACTGCACCACCAGGGAAGCCCTGTTGTCATTTTTTTAAGGAAGGCCATATAACAGTGGAAATTGCTTGGGCTTGGAAGTCACATACCCCTGAGTTCAAGTCCCCACTTGACCACTGACCAGTTGTGTGGCCTGAAGCAAGTTCTCTAACCTCCCTGAGCCTCAGTTTCCTCTTTTGTATACAGGGGTAATGCTCTCTGCCCCACAGGTTTGTTGTGAGAATTGAACAAGAATATAAAGCACCTGGTACATGAGTGGCATGCAGTGGCAGTTAATGATTGTATTAGTAGTTATACATAACATCATGGAGCAATCACTTTGTTAAATATTAGAAAACGAAGAGCCCAGCTCTCCATCACTCCCCAATTCTGCCTCTGGGAGAAGAGGGAAGCCAGAGTCCTGCCTCCCCAGCGGACACTCATACCAGGGAAGATGCTTGGCTACAGAAGCATGGGGCTCAGTGCCGAGGCTGGTGCTGAGTGTTGGCTTTAGGGCTGGGCGGACTGAGGAGGCCGGGAGCCAGCACGTGAGAAGAGGGCCTAGTTGCTGACGGGGTCCCTGAGGGAGGCTCGGAGAGAGCAGTCAGGTGGGAGTTTACAGTGTAAACTGGACCAGATTAGGAATTCACCCCCAAAAAGGCCTTAAAATGGAATAAAATAAGAGCAATATTCACTAACTACCAGCAGTGTAGTGTATCTCACGTTATAAGTGTTCAACAAGGTAGTTGTTGTTTTCAAGTCATGGCACGTTAGACTGTATTCCAGATTTTTTCCTTAACGTTAATTAGTCTGTTGGATTTTGAAGTAAATTTTTGGGAAATGTTAGGAATTCAGAACTGAGCCAGCAGAATTAGCCAAGTGAATGAAAAGAAGGGTAACAAAGAGCTGGAAAAACAATTCCCATAAATCGCCCCTCCCCCTTAGATTTGCATTTCACATGTATTCTTTCTCAACCCCATCAGCAGTCCTTTGAGATAGGCAGGTCAGGTGGTGTGACATCCGTTTAACAGATGAGGTTAAAAGGCTAGTTAAAGATAGTAAGTATTGGAGCTGCAACAGGGACCAAGGACCTCTCCCGGCTAGATCAGTCCCTTTGCAGCTCTTCCTCACAGCTGCTCCTACTGTAGCCAAAATGGCACCAACTGTTAGGAGGCTATAGGAAATGCAGGCAGCTTCTGCCAACCCAAAGCAGCTCCCCCTGTGGCATTCTCTGCAGCTAGACCTTAGTGTGGGATTAGGAACAGGTGCCCTGGAGCCATAATTCCCAGCTTGAATCCCAGCTTCACGACTTACTGCTGTGTGGCTTTAGGCAAGTTATTAATTTCCCGGTGCCTTAGTTTCCTCATCTATACAGTAGGGATAATAATAGTGCCTACTCCATAAGAAAGGTACTTTAATTAATAAAAGTAAAATGCTTAAAACTGGGGCCCTGGCACAGAGTAAACACTTAAATCTTACCTATGGTCATGACAATATCCCCTGGGCAGCCAGACCAAATTATTTACTAAGCAGATCCTATTACAATAGCTAGTGTCTCCTTAGTGCCTACTACGTTCCAAGCACTGGGCTAAGCACTTTGTGCATCATCTCATCCAACTCTCAAAACCACCATGGGAGCAGGAATGTGTTCCCACTTTATGGCCAAGGAAATTAAAGCTCAGAAGCTTTAAATCACTTGACCAAGGTCGCTCAACTAATACATGGCTGAGCCAGGATTTGAAGCCAGGAATGCCTGACTCTAAAGGTGTGAAAAACTTCTGATATTTGTGTTTCTTACTCACACCCCCTGACACCAATACCCTCATATTACAAAGAGGGAAGTGGGAGCCAAATGACTAGCCACGGGATCAAATCCAGGTTTCCTGAGACCCAGCCAGGGTTCTTGCCTCGGATTGACCAGAGCTGCTCCCAGAGAAGGCTAGAATGTTGGCCTCTTCGCCCTCCTCACACGCCCATGGCCCAGGCATGCTACGAAGCCTGATGGCTGGGTGTTTTCCCCTAGAGTGACTGCACCAAGCTGTTCAACCAAGGCATTGGAGGGGAGCAGGCCCAGGCCAAGTTTGACAGCTGCCTTTCTGACTTGGTTGCCGTGTCCAACAAATTCCGAGACCTCTTGCAGGTAAGCCCCAGGTTCAACTGCTGCCTGAATCCTGGGCCTGTGTCTTGCTCTGAGAATATTGTCACTGGCTTATCATGGGCTTCATGCATATAAGAAAACAGGAGGCGGGGAAGAGGAGGCACGAGGGAGCAGAGTACAAGCCACTGAACTTGTGCGAGTCCCTTGAAGACTAAAGGTTTTTCAGCAGTGCAGCTGTCATGTTGACAAGATGGCATTCTGGTCCTCTAGAATCTCCACAGTGCCAGGAGCCCTCAGAAGGGTCCTCAGAGGAAATTGAACCATGTGGGTACTGAAATCTGCTTGGCCTTAGCCGAAGGTGCTGCCTAGTACCAGGCACTCAGAAATCTCTTCTTTCTAGAGTTTAACAGACCAACCCCATGGTCTCATCTCTGGCCTGGACCTGAATCAGAATATATCTGGAAAGGAACAAGTTGTTCCTGGAGTCTTTGATTAGCATTATTTCTGTTAGACTTCAGACAGGGCCTGCAGAAAAGCCTCATGACTGGAAGGATGCCCTGACAGTCAAAGGATGGGTAGAGCAGGAGAAAGGGAAGGGATGGAGGCATGTGCCTTCTGTGTCTGATGCGTCTTTGCCTTGTCCTACAGGAAGGGCTGGTGGAGCTAAGCAGCACAGCCATCAAGCCGCAGGTGCAGCCTTGGATCAACACCTTTCTCTCTGTTTCCCACAACATCGAGGAGGTCAGCCTGACCACGGACGGCCACAAAGCCCAGGATTACCCCTCATTCCCTGGCCCACAGCTGGAGTGCAGTGGAGCTGCCTGAACAGACTAGACCTTACATATTTCTCAGGCCCACTTCCCCTGTGCTCGAAGGCTAGGTTCGTCCCAGAAACAGGTGGTTCCTCCCAGAAACAGGTTGTTCCTGCAGTCAGAGGGCTCCGAAAGACACCTAAAGGGAGTTTGCCTTGACCTGACGCATTCTCACTTATTGAGGCTCTTTTTGCCCCACATCTTATAGACTTGGGACCTCCCTCCCTCCCTCTTTCTCTCCCTCTCTCTCTCCCTCCCTCTCTCCCTCCCTCTCTCCCTCCCTCTCCGCATTGAGTCTTCATTGCTGTGCGTGCGCTTTCTCTAGTTGCAGTGAGCAGGGGCTACTCTTTGTTGCGGTGCGTGGGCTCTAGGCGCACAGGCTTCAGTAGCTGTGGCACGCGGGTTCAGTAGTTGTGGCTCGCGGGCTCTAGAGCGCGGGCTCTAGAGCGCAGGCTCAGTAGTTTTGGCACACGGGCTTAGTTGCTCTGCAGCATGTGGGATCTTCCCAGACCAGGGCTCAAACCCGTGTCTCCTGCATTGGCAGGTGGATTCTTAACCACCACACCACCAGGGAAGCCCCTCTAGCCTAATCTTTTCATTCCTGTATAACATGAGATACAAGAGGGGATAAACTGCCAGGAGCTTTGCCATATTGCGTGGGCCACTGCTGCAGCCCGGGGCTGTTTGCTGGTCAGAAGTGTGATGCAGAAACAGCAGCAGTTTCTGCCAGCCTGATTTTAAGCTGATTTTAGGCTGGATGAGTTATAAGCTACAAGGGTGGGGGTGAATGGTCCTTCTTGGAGACGCCCCTGGTGACCCACCTTGCTTCCTGATAATAGGAAGAATTCAATGACTATGAGGCCAATGACCCTTGGGTACAACAGTTCATCCTTAATCTGGAGCAGCAAATGGCAGAGTTCAAGGTGAGCAGGGGCTCTTGGGACCAGCCTATAGAATTACCCACCTCTGCCCCAGTCAGCAGCCTGAGGCTTCTCATCACACTGCTGCTGGGAACCCGGGAAGCTCTTCTGAGCCCCAGGCCATAGAAATACTCCCACAGGAGAAAGACTCCTGGGAGGCAGAGGGGTGAGTTGGGACTCCCGCTGATGCCTAACCTGTTTGCAGGCCAGCCTGTCTCCAGTCATCTACGACAGCCTGACCAGCCTCATGACCAGCCTTGTCGCAGTCGAGTTGGAGAAAGTGGTGCTAAAGTCCACCTTCAACCGGGTAATGTCAAGGAGGCACAGGCCCCCCCGCTCTGTTGCTTTCCCTCTAAGGAAGACAAGTCCGTCCCCTCTGTCTGCCCAGGCCCTGCATATCTAGGCTCAGTCCTGCCCTGAGGCAGTGGGGCCAGCTGAGGCACCATCTGAGGCCCAGCTGGCCTTGCAGCCCAGCACTGAGTGAAATTGGGGGCCAGTTCTGCTTGGCCAGAGGGCCAGACCTTAAACAGTGACTGGGCCCGTGTTCCCTTGCAGCTGGGCGGTCTGCAGTTTGACAAGGAACTGAGGTCACTCATTGCCTACCTCACCACGGTGACCACCTGGACCATCCGAGACAAGTTTGCCCGGCTCTCCCAGATGGCCACAATCCTCAATCTGGAGCGGGTATGTAGGGCTCCCTTGGCCTAGCCAGGGAAAGGTGACTGGGAAGAGAGGCAGAGATAAAATTTGAATCCCTGCCAGTCCCTCAAAACCAAGTCTCCACCAGCAACCCAGCCCTGCAGGCCACCTTCTTCCTGGGCACCCCTGCTCTGCCTCTGGTGGAGCCCAAGGCCTTCTCTCAAGATAGCCCCTCCTTGCTGACTCGTCTCTGTTCTTCCCCGTAGGTGACCGAGATCCTAGATTACTGGGGCGCGAACTCTGGCCCATTGACGTGGCGCCTCACTCCTGCTGAAGTACGCCAGGTGCTGGCTCTGCGCATAGACTTCCGCAGCGAGGACATCAAGAGGCTGCGCCTGTAGCTGCCAGGGTGACCCCACCTGGCCCATCACGCTTTGGGGCCCATTCCCTAAGTGGCCACAGCCCAGACTGTTCCACTGCTGGCAGCAGGGAAACAAGGCCCCGACGCAGTCCACTCTCTGTTCTCAGACCTGTCAGGGTGCTTTGGGAGACAGTCTCTCCCCACCAAGTGAGGTAGGTCCCCCTTGGCTCCTAATTAGGTGGGGAAGACAGGGCAGGCCAGTCTCCTGCACGGGTAGTCATTCTCTCGTCCTTGGACACTGCAGCAAACGGGCTGCCAGTCTTAAAGGACTTAGGTTTATCTAGGGACCTAAGGAATTAGGTTTATTCCGAGGAGAGGCTGTGATGCTTATGATCACCCTAAATAAAGATACTCCTTGAAGAGATGCCAGTGTGCTGTTGCCAGGAAGGGCTGGATGCTACAGAGCAAGACAGGTCCATCAGTTGCACTGAAATGTGAAGGCAAAAGCCTAAATCCTCAGCCTCCTCCCACACCCAGAGAGGCACATGGCCACCACCAGGACCCACATGATAACAGGTACCTCATCCAATCCCGGACCCTCATCCCATCTCTTGGGCCCTCAGCACCAGAAGTTGGATCATCCCAGGGGCAGTTTCCCACAGTGCCAGGGGAAGTGGGAATTGCTCCCAGCAGGAACAAAAAAGATCTTTATGAGGACAACCTTGAAGAGCAGAGTGAATTTATTCCAAGAAGACTGCAGTCCTGAGAACTCACGGCCCACAGGCACATGGCAGAGTTGCTGGTTAAGGCCACGATTAGCAGTGACTTGCTGCAGGACTGCACTGGCTCTCTGCCACAGACACGAGTGTGGACCCTCATCCCTGTTCCCACTCCCCCATTAAGTCAGCTTGGGAGTGAGTGTGGAACAGGAAGTCTCTACTCAGGCAAAAGCCTGACCTCTAAGGAAGGCCACAGGAAATGCCTCAAAGGGCCTCTTCAGGGTCGGCCTTACCAAGGGAACCCAGCCATCTGCCAAGGCTGGTTGTCATCCCCTTCTTCCAGGCCCTCATGGAGAGAGAGAAGGCCAAGGCCCAAGCTGGGCCATCAGATTTGTAAAGGTCACAGTGGACGCTGAACTTAGGACCTTCCTGTGTCCAGATGGAGCAGACACCAAGCCTAGGCCCCTGTCAACCAGGAGGTCACAGTCCTGTTCCCAAGCACCGTCTGTGCCTCACCAACTTTTAGAAAGGGCTGGGCCTGAGCTCAGGTTGGCTTCCTTTGGAAGCAGATTCACAAAGAAGTGGGTGAAGAGTAGAAGACTGAGCGCTCCCATGGGGGAAGGAAGGGAGGGCCTGCTACAGCTCCAGGCTTTCTCCTCTTGCAGAGGGACAAGCCTCATGAGAAGGGGCATCAGGCTGAGGTCTCAGTCCCCCAGCAGCTGCAGGCTCAGGCCCTGAGTGTCCACTTCTACCAGGTGGATGCTGTAGTTTCCGAGGCCCTAGCAGCAAAGGACAGGAGGTGCTAAGAGGGTTCTGGGTGGGTTTTAGGCTTTCGGGAGGCTGGACTGTGGCTGCAGGGCCAAGGGGACTTACACCTGTAGCCGCTGGTTAGCTGGTGGGCCACAGGGAGGGCTCCTGTCCCGCACCAGATACCATACCCCGACCACACCATACCTCAGTCTTGGCCAGCACAGCCTCCAGAGCCTCCTTTTGCCGCGGCTCCTTGGTCAATAGGTAGAGAAAGCCCCCGCCACCTGCCCCTGCCAGGCTCTGGCCATGCACGTGGGGGGCCAGGACATCCATCATACGCCGCACAGCCAAGGGCTCACAGCCTGGAGCCATGAGCTTCTTCTGCTCCCAGTATGATGTCAGGCACTGGCCCAGCAGAGGCAGGCTCCCTGGGGTGGGGGCAGAGAGGGGACTTGTGTGCCTGGACCAGGATATTCACTCAGTGCCCCTCTGTAGACTGGATGGGGTGCCAAGAGGCACTTCTTAACCAGTGTCATAGTTAAGAACCTGGGTTCAGTACTCACTGGAAACAGGAGTGATAAAGCCCACCTCACGGGGTTGTTTGAGGACTAACGAGCACAGAGCAGTTGGCGTGGTACCCGGCACAGTGTTCACTGAACTGTGTAACCCGAATCAGCTCTGACTCCCTGGAACTCGGCTATGGAGCCAAGCCTCTTCTCCCATCTGCTTCCTGGTAGGTGGGGCTGGAGGCTTTCCCCAGGATGCAAGTATTGACCTGAGATGTGACTCCCACCTCAGTGTGGGACCCTGCAGAGGACAGAGGCTTCACACCTAGGGCTGGTGCCAAGTCTGCAAAGGCCCCGGGCCTCAGACCCACAGGCAACAGGCACTCACTCCTGGTGCCTGAGCTCCGGGGAAGAAGCGCCTTACCTTGGCGGAAGGCTTCAGCACACTCCTCGGTGTGCCGCACCAGGTTGTGGGCATTCTGCACAACGGCAGGCAGCCGGGCATACCAGCTCCTCAGCACGTCCTACAGGTGGGGCAGGAGGGGTGCAGTGAGGCTCAGCTTAGCTGAGCCATCTCACGTCCCTCCCTTCTGGGGCCAGGGCTCACCTGCAGCAGATTCCGGGCCAGACGGGTCTTGCCAGTGTACACCAGGAGCAGGTGGTCATTGAGCTTCTGGACAAAGCCCGCAGGCACAGTGATCTCTTCCACTTCCACCTTCAGCGGCAGCTGAGGCCGGGAGCGCCCCACCTTGATGCCAGGCATTAGGCCACCCACTTGGTCCTGCCAGCCACCTCCTGCGAGAGCCCGGGCCCCGTCACTGTTGTAGCCTATCTGGCCCAGCTTCCCTCTCCCAGTACAGGCTCCTGGCCTTGCATCCCTGGCAGGGACCAGTGTGGGAAGACAGCTTCCCCCCACAACTTCCGCTGGGCCAGGTGAGCTGTGCAGCTTCTGCCCCCGCCCTGGGAGCAAGTTGAGCCCAGCAATGGAAGGGGCTTCATTCTGGAGCCAAGCTTAGAATGCACAAGGCCTGAGTTTTGTTGCAGACCTAATGTGTACTTGGAATTGGGGTAAACCACATCAAAGGATTAAGACCTTACACTAACCTTTCCCCCTGAGGAGGGATGACATAGGACTTTCCCTACACCTAACAGTCCCTGCACCCTGGCTTGCCTGATAAAGGGTGTTGATGGTGGAAATAAGCTTCTCAGCATTTCTTATCAAACTTAAAATAGCTTGTTCACATTTTGCTTTACTAATGAAAGGTACGGATCTCTTTTCTTCTTGCAGCTATATAAAAATGTCAAAACTTGAGATGATTCTGGGATAGGCCTTTGATATTTGGAGAAGGGTCTGCAAGGATTTCGAGTATAAAATGCAAATGGCAGGAGGCATCTGGAACTTTACAGCCAAAATGTGGTTAGCGTCAGGCCTGGAATGTCAAGAACTCCTTAATTGCACCCCTCTCCTTCGGAGCACGTAGCGTAGCTTGTAATTATACATTTATTGGAGTGGTTATTGATCAGTGTTTGTCTCCAATAGACTGTATAAGACTTTTGATGGCAGGGATGCTGTTTTTGCTCGTTTTATCCCCAGGGCCCAATACAGAGAGGGTATTCGATAAATAGTTGTCATTTGACCAAATGAGAGATATGAACAGTGTACCTCAAAAGAAAATTAAAAAAGCTTCCCCATCTGCCCCTTTTGCTAATGACTACCTATTATGGGATGTGAGTCATTACAATGAAAGGAGGGAGCTAGGCTACAAAGTGGCCAGAGAAGATACCATAATCAGGCATCTATACATCTTTGTGGCAGTTTCCCTCCCAGAGTCATGCTGAAGATGAGGCCTGGCATCCTGAGGTGACCAGAGCACCCTAGAGCCAGACAAACCTCTGGCTGCTCTCCATTGTGCATGGATGCTAAGGGGCCACAGTGATGAGTAGGAGAAGCTAGTGACATTCTGTATGATCACAGCCATGGTGCTAGTGGTGACATTCTGTATGATCACAGCCATGCACTTGGTACCCCATCATGTGGTGGGGGAAGCGAGGGACAAGTGGCCCTAGCCCAAGAGAGAGGCACGGTGCTGAAGAACAGACTGAAGGTCCTGTCCCCTAATCCAAACCCAGCCCTGCCCTGAGGGACAGCCCTGGGTAGGAACAGAGACATGAGGAATACCTAACACACATGAAAGGTGCAGCACAGACTCTTAACACTTAGTAGGTGCTCCTACATCAAGTCCTTTGAGGTAGAAATATTTCATTTTGAAAACCACCAGAGGGAGAGTGTCAGAGTGATAAGAGGGAAGTTCTAACCATTGTAAGGAGCAGCACAGTTCTGTCTGCAGGTCCAGGGAAGCCCCTGGAGGCCCCTGAAAAAGTTCCAGTGACCTCCCTCTGCCCTGGGGCAGGCCATACCTGTGGTAAGCACCTGCTCCAGATGCAGCACTGCGTGGATCAGGGCCTCCGTGCCCACCGCCCGGCCTGCGGCCCGCTGCAAGGCGGCCAGGGCAGCCCCCGCCAGGATGCTGCTGGTGCCTGCAGGGCACAGAGGAGAGTACCAGCCATGAAACAGCTCTGCCCGGCCCAATCCTGCCCCACCCCCTCCCTCTCCACTGGGCAGAGGCTGGGGAGAGGATTGGAGGCAAAGCTGAAAGGGGGAACGGAGTCAGTGAGCAGCAGGGAGACAGGGCCTGCTCACCAAGGCCAGAGCCATGGGGCAGCTCGGACCAGGTATGCAGCTCAAAGCCGCCCCCAAAGGTACACAGCAGCTGCTCACTCAGCGAGAGCTTGGAGTGGACACTCACGATCCCCGCACAGATGAAGGCCGCCTTCAACAGCGCCCCTGTGGAGTGAGCAGCATCCGGCAAGGAATCTGGTCTCCAGGGGTGGAAACAGACACCCCACCCATCTCAGCCTGGCCTGGGGCTCATCTAGGGGGTAAAAGCCCAGCAGCGGTGCAGACCCCATCCCCAAGCCACAAAAGGTCCTCTGGGCCCCATAACACCGCAAATGTGCCAGCTCTACCTCCTGTGCCTGGGCAGCGCAACGCCAGGGCTCCTCCACCAGACTGGCTCGCCCTCAGGCCAGGCACCCATGGCCTGCAGGGTCTCTCGGGTTCTGCCCCCGTCCCCCAGCTGGCTAGGTGTGCCATCCCCACCTGCGCAATTCACAGGTGCCCTGACCTGGGGCATGGGGCTGGCAGTAATCCTGCAGGTCATCCAGGCTCCCGCATACTATCTTCGTGGCCATCTCGTCCTGCCGAGGTCCCAATGCCAGCCACAGCTCGGGCTCTGGGATGCAGCGAGCCCTGGCCCCAATGGGCCGGCGGCCATTCACTCGCACAGCCAGGCCCAGCACTGCCCCACCAAGCTCATAGGCAAGGGGTGGCGTGTCACTCCAGCCCCCTGTGGCAATTGAACAAGACCAAGCTGGTCACAGGGGCTGCCAGCTCAGTTCTGGGGTGGCTACCCTCACCCCTACCGCCCCCCCCAAGGGGCTCACCAGAGAAGTCCACTCGAGCCGGGCACTCAGCCACCACCCACTGCCCAGGTGCTGGCAGCTCTACCGGCACCGAGGAGACAAAGTGCTGGGCTGACATCACAGCCTGGCGGATCAGGATCTGCCCAGCCCCCTCGTAGTGGCGGGCAGCTCGTACTAGTAAGGCTGGTCTGCCAGGAGGGAACAGAGAGATGGTGGCATGGAGCCCCAAGCTGGGGGCGGGCTGCTTGGGTTTGGGGAGTGACTGCCCTAGGTGACCTGAGGACACTCCACCTCTCTCTGGGTTTCCACCTCCAAGGACGGCAGGGGGCTACTCCAAGGGTTTTGACATCATTAGCACCCACCTGCTCAGCCACTTGTCCCGCTCCTCGGCAAGCGCCGCCACGCCCCGCGCCAGGTCTCCACACTCCAGGTACGAGAAGGGCCGCACCCACTCAGGGTTGGCAGCTGGCCCACTCCGTAAGCCTCCTTGGCCCTCTGCCATGCAGCCCAGGACATCCGCCACACAGGCCAGTGCCCGGGCTGCCACGCCAGGATCTCCCACACCAGCTGCCACTGAGGGACCAGGAGTCAGTAGTAGCTGGGGAGGAGGCCCGCCCTCAATGCCCCCTGCCCTCAAGCACCCCACACCTCTTCACTTTTGCCCAAGATGTATCCTTGCCTGGGAATGCTCCCCACTCTTCTGCCTGGCAAAGTTCTCATCCCACCAGCCCCAGCCCAGACATGCCTCTGCACCCCCCACCCAGTATGCCCTTAATGAGTAAGAGCTCAGGCTTGGGGGGCAAACCACCTGGGTTCAGTCTCAGCCCCCCACCAACCAGCTGTGTGGCCATGAGTGAATAACTGAAATGGGGAATGAGGCAGTCCCTGTGAGGCTAAGGCTGAGTCCCCACAGAATGCCTGGGTCCCATGCAGGGCGGGCCACATCCCCCGGGCTGTGCTGGAGCTCTTCACCCACATCCAGCCCCCCCCCACCCCCGCACAGAACGTGCAGCCTTTGCCGATGCTCACAGGACCCAGAGGCTCAGCCCCAGGCCTCCGCCTCTCACCAAACTCCCCACTAACAGGGATGGAGCTTCCCAGAAACCTAAAAGTTAAGTCCATTTGTGTCTTTCCCCTGCTTTAAAGTCTCATGACTCCCTAGTACCCTCAGGTCGATGACCTAGAGGGCAGACAGGGCAGGTGATGCTGGGTCTGGCTTCCCAGCATGGGTGCCCAGCACACTCACCCTGGTCCAGGGTGGCCATCAGGGGCCCAGGACAGCCCTCGCGCACAGCAGCCTGGATCAGCGGGCGCAGGCTGAGGTCCTGTCGGGCCTCCAGCACGTGCCGCGCCTTATGCAGGGCCTGGCGGAAGAACAGGTGCCGGCGGGAGGCCAGTGTGGCAGCCCGATCCAGGCACGGCTGCAGCTGCTCCCATGACAGACGCCAGGAGGCTCGCCAAGCCCGCAGGGCCTTGCTCCCAGCCTCCTGGGGGTCCAGCATCCACAGCATGTCCTGGGGCCCCAGGGCCCTCGAGGGGTGGAGCACGGGAAAGAGACGGGCATTGAGAAGGCAGCGCTCAATGCGGGGCATGTCTGGGTCCCACAGGTCCCAGTCCCTGATGTGGGGAGAAAGAAGACACATGAGCAGGAGGGAAGCAAGTGCTCCTGCCTGGTCACCAAGACCTGACCACCTGTCAGCTGGGGGTTGGCTCATTCATGGGGACAGGACGAACTCCAGAGGCCGCACAAGCAGGCAATTCAGGGAGGGAGGCCCAGCTGCCCTGCCTCCTTCCCCAGGCCATTGAACAAAATCCCAAAGCCTGAGCACGGCCAGGAATTTGGAGTTGCCCAGGGAGAAGATGCTAGGGAAAATCAGGCTGCTCGAAACTACCCCAGGGGACTTCCCTGGTGGCACAGTGGTTAGGAATCTGCCTGCCAGCACAGGGGACACTGGTTCGAGCCCTGGTCCAGGAAGATCCCACATGCCGTGGAGCAACTAAGCCCACGAGCCACAACTACTGAGCCTGCGTGCCACAACTACTGAAGCCCGTGTGCCTGTAGCCCATGCTCCGCAACAAGAGAAGCCACTGCAGTGAGAAGCCCGCGCACCGCAACGAAGAGTAGCCCCTGCTCGCCGCAACTAGAGAAAGCCCACCCGCAGCAATGAAGACCCAACGCAGCCAAAAATAAATGAAATAAATTAAAAAAAAAAAAACGACCCCAGACTGCAGGGATGGTGGGAGGTGGGGCAGGATGAGCAGAATGAGCCTCCAAGCAGCTACCACCCTGGCTGCCGAGACCCCCAGAGGCCCGTGGGGCCACCAACCCTACCGAATGCCTGTCTTCTGGAAGAACTGACTCCAAGACATGTTGAGATACGTTCCTGTCCCCTGTCTCTGGGGAAAGAGAAGGAAGCAGTCAGGGCTGCAGGGGCCACAGGAAGGGGTTAAGGGCAATAAGGCCAGAGGACAAGGATCTGCTCAAGAGGGGACAGGAAAAGAGACAGGGGCACTTAGGCAAGCAAGTTCTGAAACAGCATCAAGTCCTGGAGCTTCCACATTCCAGCCCGGGTGCCTGGAACTTGGAGCAGAATCCTGGCGCCTGACCCTCCATAACTGGCTCTGCAGCCCAAGGCGGGTCACCTCTCTCTCTGAACCTCAGTCTCCGGCCTGAAAAATGGGGATAAGAATCCCCACCCAGCCTGCGTCAGAGCAGCTGAGGAGGGAGGTAAAGGCCTGTTGAGACTCTACTGGCTACACTCTCCTCACTGCCTATCCCTCAGGTGAGCGCTCAGCGAGCCCTGCAGTGAAGCTGCGCTAGGACCCCCGGTGCTCCCCAAAGCCTAAAGAATGGGGGCGCGGGGAGGCGGGTGAGCACCTACTTCCCAGCTGTCGAGACGGCCAACGAGGGTGAAGGCCCGGCTGCGGGCGCCGTGCAGCTGCACATGGTGTCCCTGCAGGACGAGGTCGTGCAGCTCCAAGCCGTGCAGTGCCTCGGACTGGGCCATGTCCAGGCCACTCACGAAGCAGCCAGTGCCGATGTGAATGGGGCCCTGGCAGGAAAGCGGGCAGGCGTCCTGCGTGGGCAGGGGAACCCCAAGCACGCCCACAAAACACACAGGACCCTGGCTCCCGTACCCTTGCCCTCCCTCTGCCTGCCCTCTCAGGCCTCACCCGCAGGTGGCAGTGCTGCAGGACACTCCCAGGACCCAGCTGGACGGGGCCCTCCAGCAGGCAGCTGACCACAGAGCTCCCGGCCCCCAGTAGCTGCCGCTCCTGTGAAGCCAGGGAGAAAGCTGTGAGGGCCCGGGGCGGGGGCTGCCCCAATTCTCCTCCACAGCCAGAGCCAGAATTCCTGCTGCTCCCTGCGCCTGTCGGCCAGTCAGATCCCTCTCGGTATCTCCCTGGCCACAGCCTCAGGCTGACTCCCATCCCATCTTGATTTCTGCTGCTCCCCCAGGGGCACGCTCTCCCTGCCTTCTCCTCCAAAGCAAATCTGCACCCAGTAGTGGAGGTCCCACCAGATGACAGCTCCCCCAGAAAACCTCTCCCACCTGTCCAGCTACCCCTACCCCTGCCACCCTGAGGGCCACCTCTGAACTCTACCTGCCCCATCACCATGAATTTGCCTGAATCCCCAAGCAGACCCTTCAGAAAGGGTGTGTGGGGGGGGAATCTTCTCTAGCTGCTCACTCAGGCTTGGATGTAGAATCCTGACTTGGCCACTTACTGGCTCTGTGGTCTTAGGCAAGTAACTTAACCTCTCTGAGCCTCCAGACTCACATGCAAAATGGGGATAATAACACCTACACGCATAGATAATCTGTCCCAAGAGTGAGCTATTCCCTCCCCTCCCTGCATCACCCCCATTCCTACCTGTCTTCAGGTACCCCGTAGGCCCCTCTGCTGGCCTTACCTCCAGGCAGGTCTTACCTCCACCTGGGAGTGCACAACCTGGGCCCCAGGAGCCCCCGGGAATGTGAGACTGTGCAGGAACTCACTGGCTGAGTTGGTCATGTAGTTGTAGCTGCCGTCAGGGACATATGCTGTAAAGATACAAGTACTGACCCCAACACCCTGCATGTTGCAGCTCTGACACCAGGCTGGGCCTCCCACCAGAAGACACATCTTCATCAGGGCCTGGGAGGGCAAGCATGGAAATGAGCCCGCTGTGCCAATGGGGAAGCTGAGATCCAGAGAGGCTCAGCAACCTGCCCAAAGTCACACAGCTAGAAAGCAGAAAGACCAGGACTGGAGCCCAAGAATGAGACAAAGGAAGAAGAGGAGAGTTACCTCAGCAGGGGACTCGGAACTGGGAGAGGGTAATTGTCTAGTCCATGCACTCACTAGGCCTGCCTGGTCCAGGAGCCTGGGGCCAGGCAGGTGGGGTGGGAGCCTCATTCTGGGGGCCTTCACTCCCATGGCCTCCCCACCCCGGAGAGCCAAGAGGCAGTACCCACCCACTGTGAGGGGCTGATCGCGAAGCTCCCTCCACAGCTCTGCCCGGGCTCCATGCCGATAACCTGCGATGTCCGCGTCACCTTGCCCCATCTCTGGGGGCTGCCCCACCAGGAAGTCCTCCCTTCTCACGTTCCGGGCCATGCAGAGCAGGATGTCAAAAAATAGAGACAGCTGGGACAAGGGCGGGAAGCACTGCTATTAGTGGGTTCCTAGGCTGAGCTGGGGCGGTTCCATCTCTAGAGACGCTGACATAGAGAGGGGAAAGGACTGGCCTGAGGTCACACAGCCAGGCTGCCAGTGTCAGTGCCTCGTGCCCAGGCCAGGACCTGCCAGTCCCCAATCCCAGTCACCTGGACAGGCCGGGCTCCGGAGTCCAAGCCCATGTAGGTGCAGGCGTCCAGAGGCGGGCTCACATGGGTGGCCAGGAGGTGCTCAGCAGTTTCCACAGAGAAGAAGACAAGCCCAGAAACCTGGAGGGGCCCCCACAAGGGTCAGGTGGGAGACCCTGGGGCCAGCCTTGTGCCTGAGTTGGGGAGGGCCATGTGCAGATGGGCCAAGCAAGGCTGACTGCCACACCGGAAAGGATCATTCATCTTCTGGGCCACTCCAGCACCCAGACTCCAGGCTTACTGGAGGCAGCTCCACCAAGGGCCCCTCAGCAGGCAACTTCAGGACCCCCTCAATTTTCAGGTCTCCTCCCAAACCCAGTTCTCCATCTTCCCTATAGTCTAGTCCCAGGCTCTTATCCACCACTCGTACCTTTGTCCTTCATTCTAGAAGGATCCCCTGAGTCTGGTTCCAGCCTTTCTCATTTGGGACAAGACCCTGAATTCCAAGGCTACCCCTCCTCAGATTTTGGCTTCACCTGCTCCCCTGAATACCAGTTCCAGATCTTCCTCAGATTCTGGTTCTAGCCTTCCCCAGAAGGAGTGGGGCTCTGCCCTGGCAGCCATACCAGTGGCACCCGCCCATCAGGCCTGGCACATCGTTGTATCTCTGCCTCGGTGCCTTGGTAATAAATGTCCAAAACGAAGCCCTACGTGGGAGCAGAAAACAGAGTTAGGGAAGGGAGCAACAGAGGATTACGAAAGAGGGCATGCAAGGGTGTTCTCCAGATGTAAACCCAGGATGCAAGTCTGACAGGCCCCAGCATACTCCTGGGGATACAAGTGCCTGAGACCTCCCCCACCCTCACAGTGGAGGGCAGGCTTCAAATGTCTCCACAGCCCCAAGCCTGGGCACAGAGCCTGGCACGGGATCAGGGGCAATTCATGTTTGGTAAAAGACTAAGTGAGCACAACAGCTGCTGCCATGGGGCGAAACTCCTCCAGATCCAGACCATGCCAGAAAGTCCAGGACGAGGCTGCCCAGAGCACAGGACCAGGAGGCCATCCCAGGATGGCTCAGCTGCCCACGCTGCTGCCCCAGGGGCACTACCTGGGAGTCCGTGAGGTAAACACCATGGTTCCGGGCATAGGCCGTGCTCCCCGGAAGGGCGATCACTCTGGCTCCCCGGAAGCCGTCCCAGCTGATCCCTGCAGGTGGGGGAGTCAGGAGGCTCTCCAGGGACCCCAACCCAAGGAATGGGGGAATCCCTTCCAGGAGGAGGGCAGGGGCATCCAGGCACCTCTAAAGAAGATATGGTTTCCAAAGCCAAATGGACATTCCTCTGGGAGAATGACAACACCTCACCCCCAAAGTTTGTCCACAGAGCCCTTTGGGGAAAAGGGGGCAGGGCTGGGTATCTCCATTCTACGGACAGGCAGACTGGCCCAGCAGGGGAAGCCCTGCCTCCTGGTCTAAGCTCCATCCTTCAAACCTTAGAGCTGCCCTTGTGAACAGGGCAGCAGGCCAGGCCCAGAGACGGGGTGGGTGAGGAGAGGCAGAGCCACGTTGGCTGTGGCTAGGGAAGACAGTCCCAAGCCTTCTCAGGCTCACCTGGGTTTGGAGGAACAGACAGCAGCATGTCGGTGCTGCAAACCCACACGCCTGGCGGGGAGCCTGGGCCCAGCTGTGGGGAGAGAGAATGAAGCTGGTGGCCGGGCCCAGCCCTTCCTCTGCTCCCACACAGCACAGCCTCGGCCTGTTCCAGGGAGACTCGGGCTGCTGAGGTAACAGGGGCCTCCCTATATCCATGGTGCCGATGCCAGCCCTCCCGCCTACTTCCTGAGGCCGTACCTCCCCGCAGTGTGGCCAACGCTAACATCCTGAAGCTCTAACTCCAGGCACCTGAAGCCATTGTTCCTGGCATCCCCTGTCTGAGCCAGCACAGACTATGGCTGGTGGCTCAGCAGGACAAGGCCCCATGGCAGCTGCCTGTCTCACCCGATGGCTCATGATGTCCAGCAAGCAGTCCAAGTTGCAGACCACGGCCTCCACAGGGGCCTGGGGGTTCTCCACAGGGAGGCAGGTGAAGGCCCGGCCACAGTCATCGAAGGGGAAGTCTCGGCCCTGGGGTGGGAGCAGGCACAGGCAGAAGAGCTTGAGGCAGAGAGCCTGGGCAGAAAGCCATCAAGCTAGAGGACTTTTACAGAGTGTGTTCTCATGTGATTTTTTAAATTACATGATTATGGTAAAAAATTAGCAAATGCAGATACACAGAAAGAAAAACAATCCCTCAGGGATAATAACCGTTGCCCTCATTTTGAGGTTATGCCCTTTCATATACCTCATATGCATACTTTTTTTTTTTTTTACAAAAATGAAAAAGACGGAGACAACAGAACTTCACACACACACACACGCACACACACACACGAGTACAAGTCAAACTGGAGAAAGATTGGGAACCATATCAATGTCAATATCCTGGCTGTAATTATACTATAGTTTTGGAAAATATGACCATTGGCAAGCTCTGGGCAAAGTTTACAGAGGCTTCCCTCTGGATTGTTTCTTAAATGTGGATCTACAATGATCTCAATCAAACTTTCAATTAAAAAGGCTGAGATCATTCTATACAAACTTGTGCGGCTGGCCTTTTTCACTGAACAATGAAAATATATTCACCAATGCTCACAGGGAGCCAGGCCAGGCCCCAATTTAAGCATTTGATGGGTCATCTCAGCACATCCACATGAAGTAAGAACTGCTGCCATCCTCATTTTACTGATGAGGAAACTGAGGCCTAGAAACAGTCAAGTGACTGGCCCCAGGTCACAGAGCTGGTCAATGCACAGGTCGGTGCAGAGAGTTAAATGGACCTTTCAATCATTGTCTAATATTCCACCAGGAGGATATGCTGTTTATATTTAACCGGTTCCCTATTTTGGACACCTGGATTAATTGTATTTCTGATTCTTCAGGATTTGCACAATGCACACTGCACACAAAGGCAGAAGACCCCTAAAGTCCCATCCAACCCCGAGGACTGACCATCCTTCTGCATGGCCCCTGCCCAGCATTCTACTGACCATGTGCAGGATGAGGATCCAGGCCGAGTGCAGAACATCTGATGTGACCACCTATCAAAAGTGGAAGAGCACTGTTCACAGAGGTCTGGGCGGATGTCACCCTCTTGTGCAGGGAGAGACCCCAGCACAAGTCCACACAAGAACCAAAGGGGGGACTTCCCTGGTGGTGCAGTGGTTAAGAATCTGCCTGCCAATGAAGGGGGACACGGGTTCGATCCCTGGTCTGGGAAGATCCCACATGCCACGGAGCAACTAAGCCCATGCACCACAACTATTGAGCCCGTGCGTCACAACTATTGAAGCCCACGCGCCTAGAGCCCGTGCTCTGCAACAAGAGAAGCCACTGCAATGAGAAGCACGCACACTGCAACAAAGAGTAGCCCCCGCTTGTTGCAACTAGAGAAAGCCCGTGCGCAGCAACAAAGACCCAACGCAGCCAAAAATAAATAAATAAAATTAATTTTAAAAAAAACAAAACAAAGGAACAACCAGCAAGGTCAAGACCAATGGCCACAGGCAGGCACGAGGCAGCCCTGGCCACTCCTGGATAAGGAAGCACAGCAGCTTTCCAGTTGGGCCACTCCCCTGTCCCGTTTTTACGGAAGGCTGCAGGCGAGAACGTGGGGCTGGCTGGCGGGTGACTCGCAGTAAGTCAGCTTCATGGCAACCACACAGTGGTCCCCTCCCCTGCGGGTGCCATCCCCACTGCCAGAGCGTGTCCATGCCTGTGACCACCCTCACTGCCTGTGCCAGGGTGCCATGCAGGCAAGGTGACCTCGTGAAGTGGCTGGGTGTGTGTGGGACGTGGGCCCACGCTCTACGCACCAGGGGCCACTGCACCTCAGTTCCAGCAAACCACTGCTATGTGGGAAGGAGAGTCCAGGGTAGCAAGAGGAGATTTCTCAAGGGAAGCCAGAAAGCCTAACTCCTAGATACTGGCTCTGACTTTCTAAAACCACTACAAAGGCCGCCCCTGCCTTCTGCCCTCACCTGGACGAGTCTGCTCAACCTACAGACGCAAAAACTGATGCCAAACCAGAACTGGGCAGGAAAATGGAGCCCGAAGAGCTGGGGACCTTGGAAAGGCTCTGTTTGAAGCCCCCATCCCTGCTGTGCCCAAGGGGGCACTTGAGGAGCACTCACAGTGAAGCCCGCACGGGCACTCAGGTGCTCAGCAACCACCAGCAGGGCGTTGAGGGTGGCTCCTCCACTGCCCACATGAACCTCAGGGTCTTCCACGGCCAACAGCAGCGTCCTGGTGGGGATCTGCTCTCGCTTCTGCCGTATCTCCAGCTCTGCGGTCAGAACATGACTGGGACCTGTCCCCCAGCCTCTCCACCCCGGTCCCAAGCACCTCAAGCAAACCTCCTGACAGCCATTATTTAATCTTCTTTGACTTAGCAGCTTTTCATCTAGTAGCTCATCAGATCTTTGCCCAACTCAGTGAGGTAAGTACAATTACTCCCATTGCACATATGAGAAAACCGAGTCTCAGTGAAGTGACCTATGTCGGAGGTCACGTGGCTAGGAAAAAGCAGAATCTGGGTTTGAACCCGGGTCTGCCCAGCTCCTGGGGCTGTAGGGGTATGTGACAAGGAAAGGGGAGAGGGTTCCATATTAGGGGCAGAGTGGAGAGGGAGATCAACTACCTCTCTGGAAGACCTCGACGCTGTCCTTGTACTGGCATGTCAGGATGATGACCGTCCAATCAACCCCCTTCGGCTGCTCCATTCTGGCCAAAGTTGAGGGGCTTCCAGGGCAGAGATACGGGTATATGTGAATTTTTTTTTAATTATCATACCCTAAAATTGATTTCTTTGGTTGTAAGTAGTTTTATGAATTTTAATACATGTATAGATTCTTGTGGTTACTACCACCATCTGCATCTTAAAAAGCTCCCACATGCTAACCCTTTACAGTCACACCCTCCTCCATCCCTCACCCCTGACAACCAGCCATCTGTTCTCCAAAGCTATAGTTGGAATGTAATCTTTTGAGATTGGCTTCTTTCACTCAACATAATGCCTCTGAGATTCATCCAAGTTGGCTATGCATATCCATAGTTCTCTTTTTTTGCCAAGCAGTATTCCGTCGTATAGACATCGCACAGTCTGTTTCTCCACCCACCCACTAAAGGACACCTGGGCTGCTTCCAGGTTTTGGTAATCATGAATAGAGCTGCTATAAACATTCATGTGCAGATTTAGCGTGACTATAAGACTTCATCTCTCCAGGCGGACACCTAGGTGTGGGATTGCTGGGTCACGTGATGAGTGTATCTTTGACTTCATCAATCTGGGTGCATGACATTTCCTCAGGAGAGGAAGTAAGGGGAGCGGGGTGGGGTTGACAGGGGGTCCCACCTTAAAACAAGGGGCTGCCCTTTCTGTACCGCAGGCCCCTCATCATCCAATCATTGGCACTGAGCTGCAGGGAGGGAGGCTCTAACTTCTAGGCTCCCGAGGCTGAGGGCAATTCCCCGGAAAAGAGGGAAGCTCTGGGAGAGGTGTACCAGTTTGTTCAAGCGCAGCATGCTAACAGCACCCACTACAGGGACCTCAGAGGGGACCTCCCCTCCCAGAGGCTCCAAGCCAGAAGGGGTCTGCAACCCCACCTGTCAGCCATCTTCTTCCAGGGCACTCTGAGCAAGTGAGGGGAAGGTGAAGCCAAAGCTATGGCTTCACCCACTCCTCTCCCCCAACATTCCTTTCCTACCGGATAAGAAACCAATCTGACTGTAGAGGCCCTGGCCTCCCCAAGACCTCTGTGGAGGAGTCCCTAGGAGTGCGCTGGCATCTACCTCTGGCAGGGTCCCAGTTGCTGTCCCATGCAGCAGCCCACCCCCACCTCTTCCCCCCAGCCCCCAAAGCTCAGTGTGGGGAGGGCCGGTGGAGTGAGCTGCATGCCACCCCAGAGGTGCCCTGAGCACACGTCCGTCTGCAGTCAACCCTCACCCCAGCCGGAGCCAACAGGAAACCTGAACCTCAGTAATGGTTCCTTCCTATGCCAGACTCTGCTGCCACCAAGCCTATGGTTAAGGCTGACAGACACGGCCACTTAGCAACGCTCATACTCCCACGAGCTTTCAGGGAAAGCTCCACCACTAACAAAAATTGCTCTGTTCCCTGTTCAGCTCAGGAGGGAAATCCAGAGGGGAAACCTGAGCTAGAGATCTTGGCCAGGCATCTGAGGTCAAAGGCATTCCCCAGGTTACCCATCTGGCCTTCTCAGTAAAGGGGGTGGCTGGGGATTCCAGACTGGCCACCAACTCCCTGTGTGATCTTCGGCACCCCTAACCCTCTCTGGCCTCCTGTGGTAGGGAGTGTAACGGATAGATGCCCCCATCTTGTTCACACGGAGGCCATGCTTCCCACCAACCAATGACATGAAGAAGACAGACCCACTCCTACAAGATGGGGATCCTCTGACAGGCACTCTTGGCTCCAGAACTCCCCATCAACCCAACAGAAACTGTCTTACAACCGCACTGCAGTCTGAGAGCTTTCTACCCATACCTCCTTTCTTCCTTCCGGTGCTGTCACAGGAAGCAGAACTGAAAACTGACAGCTCTCCCTGCTTCCTCCAGCTCCCTCCCCTTCTTCCCTCCCCCAATAAATCTCTTGCAAGTCTAATCCCATCTCGTTCTCTGCTTCTCTGAGGAGCTAAACCATCATGGGAGTATATCATCTTCCTCTTGGGACTGCCAAAGGAAAAATTACTGTAAGAACCTCTAAATTAAAGTCTGGGAAGTACTTTCTTTATCCTTAAAGATGAAGTAACTGAGGCACAGAGAGATTAAGTGACTTGACCAAGGTCACACAGCTAGCAAGTGGTAGAGCCAAATTTGAACCCAGACACCTTTTTTCCAGAGTCCATTCTCTTAACCCCTACACTGAATCTACTTTGTAGGATGGAAAAAAGAACAGACGTACTAAATATATGTAAAGTGCCCAATACAATGTGACAATGAAATGGGGATGGCATTAATGATAACAGCCACTAGAAGTGAGCTCATCCACCCATTCTGACCCATAGTTAAGGCACTATGATTTTTCATCTTCACAACACCACTGCCAGGTAAGTATTCGGTCCACTTTACAAATGCTAGTTGATGCTGCATCCGTGACTGGGACCTGGGTGTCTCAAATTCTTATTTAGGTGATGGTGATAATGATGTTTGATCCCAAGCCAACGTGCTAAAAGAGAGCAAGGAAGAAATGCCCCAAGGAGAGTCCAAAGGTCTGAGCCCGGTCTTGGCATAGTGACTGAGAGTCATGAGCAGATGACAGGTCACAGGCAGAGGAGGGAGGACGGCATGATCTGGACTGTACTCTACTAGAAACTGGAGCAGAGGAATAGTCCTGGGCTGGGAATCAACCCCCAGAGGCTGTCCCCAACTCTCCCTCTTCCTGTGTGATCCTGAGCAGGTTACTTAACCTCTCTGAGCCTCAGTTCCCTAATTGAAAACTGGGGCCAAGATACCAACCTCCTAGGATGGTTGCATTAAATAAAACATAAAAATATGTGGCACACGGCAGGAGCTCAATGAATGGTAGTTCTCTCCAGTGAGGAAAAGCAACAGGAGAGTTCGACTTGACTCTGAAGCAGGTTGGAGCCAAGGCTCTGATATATTCTCTGGGTCAAAGATGCCCCTGTAGAAGAAAAAAATCAGGGAAGGCCTGGGAAAATCAACCAAGGCTAAGTAGCATGCCTTGCCCGATCAGACTAAAGGGTATTATGAGAACAGAACACAAAAGGTGGAACAGTACCGGTGGCATAGGGAGTGTCTTCTTCAGGCACCACGCCAGAGACACGTTGAAGTATCAGCTCATGCGACCCACTCAACAGCCCTATGAATTGAATTTTACCACACCTACGTTATATTTAAGGAAATTGTAGCATAAAGAGATGAAATAGCCTGCCCAAGGACATAAACAGCTTTTACAGGCAGGTCAGGTGTATCCAACTCCAAGATTCTTGTTCTTACCCACCCTGTAGAAACAAGACATCTCTCCTGGAGTCTTTAACCTCTGTCGTACCTGACATTTGTACAGAAATGTTAGCTAATACAGGCCTCTATCCAATATTCTGCACACTTCCAACAGAACTTTATCTACTGAGGCCAAGTTGAAATAGTTCTTAATGTCCTCAACCACACGCTGCCTAAAATTAGGATAGGGAAGCCAGGGACAGAATAAAATAGTAAGGCCTCTTCATATTTGCTTTTTGAAGAGAAGTGGGGCAGGGATTTTGCATTTTAAGGGGAAAAAGTAGCCCCACGGAGGAATCTGATTTGTCTTCTGGGAAGCGAAAAAAGGCAGAAGGAAGGTGATTGGGAGTAAAATTACATTGCAAATCACACAAACGTCATATAATTGAGATTTGTGGATAATGACGAGCCCCGATGGGGTAAACGGAGGCAGGAAAAGCGACCTCAAAGGAAAAATCACCAGCGCCAGCATCCAGAGGCCCACCTGCCTATGGTCCCTGTCCCGGGCGTCCCCAAGTCCCGGAGCTCCTGTAGAAAGACCCAGGCCAACGGGTTGAAGGACCCGCAGACGTCCCTTGGAGCAAGTGGGCGCCCGGGGTCTGCTGCAGAGTTCCCCGACGCTCTTCCCTATCAGGAACCAGGCAGCCAGTGGCCCAGCTCAGTCCTGCGGGTCCAGAAGTGTAGGAGGGAGGCGGAGAAACGGCGCACAACATTGGGGGTACCGTACCGGTATACGCGCGGTCTGATATACGTGCCTCCGCCGGCTCTCGGCACAGCAGGATCTTGAACGCGGGGCTGTGCGTGCCTTCGCGGCGCACCCTGGGAAATGTAGTTTCAGCCCTCCTCTCGCCCTGGCTTGTCCTCCCCAAAAGCCCAGCTCGGAGCTATCGCCTGAGCCAGCGGAGATAGTCAGGGCAGCGCTTTCCTAAAGAGCAGTGATTCTTCCCTTCGAGAAGTGAGGTGAGGGGAGAAGGCGGCTCCGCTGGGCAGCAAAACTACAACTCCCAGAGGGACCAGTGCGTTGTAAAGACAAAACTCGTTTTCTGAGACTCGGGGTTCCAGGTTTGTGTTTTGTTCGTTTGTTTAACCCCCTGGCGGGGGGCGTGGTGCCGCCGCGTTTCCCCGAAGAGGAACAAATCAAACCCGGAGGAAAAACCCCCACAGGTGTTCGAGCGTAAGCGACTACCGTTGGATTGGCAATTGGCCATGCTTTCGCGGGTTCATTATGTGGGTCCTTCCGGTAGAAACTTTTCAACTCTGTAGTGGGGAAAAGATCTGTGGCTTTTTTGGAAAAGTTATGAATGGCAGCATTGTTCGTAATAGCGGAAAACTGGAAACTCTCTCTCCGGGGTACCGGGAAAATAAACTAGGCACATCCATGCAATGGAATACTATGCAGCAGTTAGAAATAATGAGCTAGATCTACATGTTCAATAGGGAAAAGTGTTCAAGACACTTTGTTAAAGAACATTATGTATGAGAATCTACTCATGTCAAAAATAATGTATGCGGACATATAGTACATGTGGATAGGAACCGGACTGGAAGGAGCACCCTCTGAGGTGGAGACTGCCAGGGATGGGGATAGGCAGGGAGAACCTGAGCTTTATTTGTATTGTTTGAATTTTTCTTATGAGAATATACTTGCCAAATCTTGTGTCCTTAATAGGGAGCCTGCGAGGCCCAAGCGGTCAGTCTCAGAGAAGATGAGGGATTCTGCTCTAACTCTGTGTAACCTTGGCCAGTCACTTGGCTATTCTGCCTCCTTGTCTTTATCTGTAAAATGGGGTAATAATAGTGTCAAATGCCTAAGATTCTTATGACGATAAGATAATAAATTCTTGACTCCATAGTAAATTCTCCAAAAATATTAACCATTATTATGATGATTGTTGTTATTCCCATTCGGACTCCTTAAAGCTGGATCAATGGTTTGTTCACTATTGTATCCTCAGTTAGTAGAACGTGCCTAGGACATTGTAGGTGGTTAAAACAATTTGGATTTGTATTGTTTGTTTTTTTGTTTTTCTGGGGTTTTTTGGCCGCACCACATGGCTTGCGGGATCCTAGTTCCCCAGCCAGGGATCAACCCTGGACCTTGGTCCTCGGCAGTGAAAGCGTGGAGTCCTAACCACTCTCCCACCAGGGAATTCCGAACAATTTGTTGAATGAAGGAATGAATAAAGAGCAGTCCCCTACTCAGCTCCTACTACCCCTCCTCCTCCCCCAAATCTCTCTCCTTCTCTCAGTCTTCTCCCACTAGAGTCATCCCCCCTCTTCACTTGGCCCAGGTCTCATCCTCCTTCCCCCACTTCAGCACCTGCTCTCTTCTACTGTGAACTCAGCAGGCCTCCAGGGAAGAGATGAGCTGCCTCCCACTGCTGCTCTTCTCAGCAACGCAGATCCCCGCTCTGCAGTGGAGTGGAAGGCAGGGATGCCTGCAGCCGCAGCGTGGCGGGGTCTCAAGGAAAACAGCTCCGAGGAGCTCAGAGGCCAAGGGCCTCCTAGGGCGGGCATGCTGGCCACGTAGGGAGTGGCTCCAAGGCCACTAGCAAAGATACTCACAGAAGGCTTTTTTTTTTTTTTTTTTTTTTGGCGGTACGCGGGCCTCTCACTGTTGTGGCCTCTCCCGTTGCGGAGCACAGGCTCCGGACGCGCAGGCTCAGCGGCCATGGCTCATGGGCCCAGCCGCTCTGTGGCATGTGGGATCTTCCTGGACCGAGGCGCGAATCCGTGTCCCCTGCATCGGCAGGCAGACTCTCAACCACTGCACCACCAGGGAAGCCCCAGAAGGCTTTTTAATAAGATAAAGCCCTCAGCAGCAGACACAAAAGCATGTAGTTCTCCACCCCACGGTCTGGGGTAGACAGAGCCATGAAAAAACATTCTGATGCTATAATATAGAGTACATTCTAGTAGTTAAATACAGGGTTTGGAATCAGACAACTCCTCCCCAGTTCTCATCACTTTCTGACAGTGTGAGCAAACCACTCAAATTCTTTGAGCTCAGCTTTCTTCCTCAGTAAGAACACAGCAGTATTTGCCTAACCAGGTTGTTGGGAGGATTCATTGAGCCAATGCATATAAAGGGTCTGGCACGGAGTAGGCATCCAACTTCCTTATTAAACAATCATTCTGCCAAGATGTAAGGGTGCAAGTCTGGAAGGCTTCTTGGAGAAGGTACAATCTGCAGGACCCTGCATGAGATATGAGGCTGCTGGTAGCAGGAAATCCCTCTGGGAGCCAGGACTACCCACAGGGATATCTTAGGTTGAGTTCCCTAGATGCCTTAGGTTGAGTTCTCAGAGCCTGAGAAAGGGATTCTTGTGCAAATGATCTCTAGGGCAGTGAGGGAGGCAGGATAGGGCAGGGGAAGAAGCCAAGCAAAGATGTCGGTTCAGCTAAGTCTAGCCTCAGTCTGATCCTCTGGGGAGCTCTGGAGCATAAAATACATCACAAGGTTTATCCCTCTTAGAAGCAAGGGAGCTGGACTTTTTACCCCACATCAGTCATTCGTGGGCTGTGGGCAGGCCAAGGGGAGGTAGGGAAAGGAGGGCATCTCCAGGCAAAGCAGCTCACAGGGACTGATACCAGTTCTTCAGAGAAGGGTGCATCTATGAGACATTAGCAGCCAGCACTCACAACAGCAGGGGAATGGGTGCAACCATTCCTGTAAAGGTATATAACCAAGAGTATTTACTGCCAGGGGACTGGCAAAGAGATGGGAACTGGATGAAGAAAATGGGGAGAGGATATTAAATTCTCCTACTGGGTCTTCCAAGGAGAAATTGAAGCAGCTGATATGTTTTTGTTTGTTTGCTTTTTTTTTTTTTTTTTTTTTTGCGGTACGCAGGCCCCTCACTGTTGTGGCCCCTCCCGCTGCAGAGCACAGGCTCCGGACGCGCAGGTTCAGCGGCCATGGCTCACGGGCCCAGACGCCCCGCAGCATGCGGGATCTTCCCGGACCGGGACACGAACCCGTGTCCCCTGCATCAGCAGGTGGACTCTCAACCACTGCGCCACCAGGGAAGCCCTGTTTGTTTGCTTTTATTTTTTGCCGTACCACACAGCTTGCAGGATATTAGGGATCCCACAGGGATCGAACCTGTGCCCCCTACAGTGGAAGTGCAGAATCCTAACCACTGGACAGCCAGGGAAGTCCCTGGTATGGTTTTATAAATTTATTAATTTATTTATTTTGGCTGTGTTGGGTCATTGCTGTGCGCGGGCTTTCTCTGGTTGCGCCGAGCGGGGTCTACTCTTCGTCGTGGTGTGCGGGCTTCTCATTGCCGTGGCTTCTCTTGTTGCGGAGCACGGGCTCTAGGCGCACGGGCTTCAGTAGTTGCAGCGCGTGGGCTCAGTAGTTGTGGTTTGCAGGCTCTAGAGCGCAGGCTCAGTAGTTGTGGCGCACGGGCTTAGTTGCTCCGCGGCATGTGGGATCTTCCCGGACCAGGGCACGAACCCTTGGCCCCTGCATTGTTAGGCAGATCCTTAACCACTGCACCACCAGGGAAGTCCCCTGGTATGGTTTTAAATAACTAAAACCCAGACCTGATAGGATTACCAAATAGTTAACCCTTTCTGGAGAGCTAATAAGTGTACTTTATAATAAAGTGGCCCATCTTCTCCAATGCCTGATTTGCCTTTGCCAAATATCTTATGCAGTATGTTTCAAAAGGTGCTGCTATAGGATGTTAACAAGTGTTGCTGTAAAGGAGGTACAGATCCATTAAACAAAGGTAGAAAGGTTTATTTTCTTCCCACAACTTTTAAACTAATATACTGGATAAACAAAAACAATGGAATATTATTCAGCCATAAAAAGAATGAAATACTAATACATACTGCAACATGGATGAGTTTTGAAAACATTATGTAAAATGAAAGAACTCAAGCACAAATAACTACATATTGTATGATTCCATTTATATGAAATGTCTGGAATAGTTAAATCCATAGAGACAGAAAACAGATTAATGGTTGCCAGGGACTGGTGGGAAGAATGGGGGGTGATCGCTTAATGGGTACAGAGTTTTCTCTTGGGATGATAAAAATGTTTTGGAACTAGATAGAGGTACTGGTTACAAAACATTGTGAATGTACTAAATACGCTGAATTGTATGCTTTAAAATGGTTAATTTTATGTTATGTGAATTTCACCTCAATTTAAAAAAACAATCAGGACAAGCTCAGTGTGCTTGTTGCTAATGGGGTGTCACTGTTCTCAGGCCTTCTCAGTGGACACAGCTAAGGAAAAAAATAACTATATGCATGGGGAACCTCTAGGCTAACCTATAAAGCATTTCACAAACAGGTTAGGGAATCCTTTTTTGAGAGCATCTCACAGGACCTATAATGTAGAAGGCTGACCCAGCGCATGGAATGTTGGTGGAAATGTTTTTGTTTGTTTGGGGTTTTTGTTTGTTTGTTTTGGGGGGATGACTTTTGGTTTTGGTCAAGCCGCAGGGCATGCAAGATCTTAGCTCCCCAACCAGGGAACGAACCCGAGCCCCCTGCAGTGGAAGCATGGAATCTTAACCACTGGACCACCAGGGAAGTCCTATGACTCCTGTTTTAATCAGCACTCTTCTTCTGCCTTTTTGTATAACTTTGGAGAAACTGTTTCTCTGAGCTGGGACTTACTTTATACACCAGACCAATGGTCTCCATTGATATAATTGAAAGGACTGTAAAAAAAGTTTAACACTTTTAAAGTCTGTCAGAGTGCTTTACTAGGTTTCAAGCTCCAAGAAGATAGGGTCTAAGTCTTCTATATCAGTAATTTTCACAGTGCCAGCCAGTGGGCTTTCCACATAGGCACACACATAGGAATAGGTAGTACACACATAGGAATAGGTAGTACACATTCTATGGAAGACCGTGGACCAAGCACTTTACCTCCCTGAGCTATCTGCCAATTTAGTTCTGCCAGAGGCTAAGAAATAATTAATTTAATCAACATTTCTGGAAGGTCTGTTTGGACCTACAAAAGCCGGTCCTCTGCTCTCCAATAGTCTGTTATCTAGTGAAGTAATGATAACAAAAGACACCATCAGTTGAAGCTTCCCCAGTTCCATTCTTTTAATCTTTAATCTGGATCATCAACATTTAGATCATTTTTAATCTTTGCTCTTACAATGCTATAACAGATATCCATCTCTATATGCAACTAAGAACATGTGCGGATAGGATATCTTCCTAGAACTTACTAGGTCAAATTGTGTGTGCATGTGCAATTTGAAGATATTACCAAGTCTCTTTTCGTAGAGGCTGTATGGATTTCCAGCCACATTGGCAGTGGCTGGAGAATCCTTGTTCCCCACACACTTGCCAAGATAGTATCAAGCTTTTTGATCTTTGCCAATCTGATAGGTGAAAAATGATATCTCAGTGTGGTTTTAGTTTGCATTTCTTTTATTAAGAGTGAAGGTCTGAGAAAATAAGTGTTGGTTAGAATGTGGAGAAATTGGAACACTTGTGTACTGTTGGTGGGAATGTAAAATGGTACAGCCGCTGTGGAAAACATTACGGTGGCTCCTCAAAAAAGTTAAAGACAGAATTATCATATGATCCAGGAATTTCACTTTTGGAATATATCCAAAAGAATTGAAAACAGGAACTCAAAGAGATATTTGTAAACCCATGTTCATAGCATCATTGTTCACAATAGCCAAAAGATGGAAGCAACCCAAGTGTCCATCAATGGATGAATGGATAAAATGTGATATATACATACAATAGAATATTATTCAGCCTAAAAAAAGAAGGAAATCCTGACACATGCCACAACATGGATGAACACTGAGAACATTATGCTAAGTGAAATAAGCCAGACACAAAAGGACAAATATTGTCTTCATACTTACATGCCTTGATAGTCAAATTCATAGAGACAGAAACTAGACTGCTGGTTGTCAGAGGCTGGGAGGAGAGGAAAATGTGGGGAGTTATCCTTTAATGGTACGTAGTTTCAGTTTGGGAAAACCAAAAAGTTCTGAAGATAAATGGTAGTATTTGTTGTACAACAATGTGAATGTAATTAGTGTCACGGAACTGTACACTTAAAAATGGTTAAGATGGGGCTTCCCTGGGGCGCAGTGGTTGAGAGTCCGCCTGCCGATGCAGGGGACACGGGTTCGTGCCCCGGTCCGGGAAGATCCCACATGCCGCAGAGCGGCTGGGCCCGTGAGCCATGGCAGCTGAGCCTGCGCTTCCAGAGCCTGTGCTCCGCAACGGGAGAGGCCAGAGCGGTGAGAGGCCCGCGTACCGCAAAAAAAAAAAAAAAAAAAAAAAAATGGTTAAGATGGTAAGTTTTATGTGTATTTTAGCACAATTTTTTAAAAAAGAGTGAAGCGGACTTCCCTGGTGGTCCAGTGGTCAAGACTATGCACTTCCACTGTAGGGGGCACAGGTACCAGGGAAACTAAGATCTTGCATGCCACGAGGTGTGGCCAAAAACAACAAAACATAAAAAAGAGTGAAGCTTTGCATCTTTTCATGTCACAGCCATTTGTGTTTCCTTCTCTGTGAACTGTCCGTTTATATTCTTTTCACATTTCCTGTTGTTCCTTGGTCATCTTCTTACTGATTTACAGAGCACTTTGTATTAGCCTTTTACCCTGATATAAATTGCAAAATTTTCATCCATTTTCCTATTGACTTGGTTTTTGTTGTTGTTTTTTTTTAAATAAACTTATTTATTTATTTATTTTTGGCTGTGTTGGGTCTTCGTTGCTGCATACAGGCTTTCTCGAGTTGCGGTGAGCAGGGGCTACTCTTCGTTGCCGTGTGCAGGCTTCTCATTGCGAGGCTTCTCTTGTTGCGGAGCATGAGCTCTAGGCGCTCAGGCCTCAGTGGTTGTGGCTCGCAGGCTGTAGTTGTGGCACACGGGCTTAGTTGCTCCACGGCATGTGGCATCTTCGCGGACCAGGGCTTGAACCCGTGTCCCCTGAATTGGCAAGCAGATTCTTAACCACTGCACCACCAGGGAAGCCCTTGTTGTGGTTTTGGTTTTTAGCTAGGTATGAGGTAGAGATCTGACTAAACTTTTAAAAACCGTTTTATAAATTATAAATTAGGAGTTTGGGATCAACATATACACACTACTGTATATAAAATAGGTAAACAACAAGGACCTACTATGTAACACAGGGAACTATACTCAATATCTTGTAATAACCTATAATGGAAAAGAATCTGAAAAAGAATACATATATATCCATAACAGAATCACTTTGCTGTACAGTTGAAACTAACACAACACAGAACTGTGTACCTTGCTCTGGATCACACAGGCCATTAGGGTGGGAGCTGCCAAATGGGTCAAACAGAAAGCCAGGGAGGGAGGGAGCCAGCTCCACTTTGCACCTTGCTACTTAGTAGCTGTCTGCCTCCAAAGCCCGGTGCTCACATCCACCATGTTCACTTCCTGTTCCACTGCTTTCCTTGCTCTGGATGCTCACCAGCAAAGGTAGGCTTTTAAGAGAATGAGGCAAATTCAAGTGCTACCGAGGGGTGATGTTCACCGGTGGCTGTGCGGCTGAGGCGTTGGGAAGAACCTTGTGGAAGAAGGAAAACTCAAGGTAGACTTTGGAGAGTCAGGCAGAATTTGGATGGGTGGAGAGGATAGGAAAACACAACCGGCAAGGGAAAATGGGTAAAAACCGATGTGACATGTAACTGGGAGGTAGTCAGGGTGATGATGGGGCTTCCTGTTGGAGTTGAGGGATAAAGAGGGTCTGTCTGTCTTGCCCATGAAAGGACATCTTAATTCTGCCTGGGTAATCTGCTAACAGAGCTTTGGGAGATGGATGTAAATTCAAAAAGGCTAATTACCTTCTGCCTGTGAGGGAATGTTGCCATTGCATGTGACTCCGATACAGAGGCAAAGCCCTTACAGGAAGGGCCTGGCAGCTGGTTTTAGGGGCAGAGCATGGGGTTGCATGTGGATTACTTAGCCCCTCTACGGTCTGTGATGGGGACACACACACACACACACACACACACACACACACACACCAAAAAAAAAAAACAGAAAAGCATTCAAGGGTCAACATTAGTTAGGGCCCAATGCCTCTGGTGGCCTCTTGGCTACTTGCCCAAGGACCTAGCAATAACTTGCCCTTTGGCCCTTGGTGGATGGGAGGAAGGCTAGAGCCTGGGGCCCAAGAACTCATAGCGCATACCCACTTTGTCAAAGATAAACAAAGCCAGGCACTAGTTAAAGTAGTAAGGACAGATTTTAACCAGTATACTATCGCAATAGTATATTGCAACTTCAATTTGCACAGAGGTAACTGGGCCTTTTAAAGGGAGAATGAGGCAGTATGGAGGGAGGTGAGCAGGGGCTCCGTTGAGTCAGGGATGTGAAAAATTACAAAGGGTTGGTCAGTGCAAATGCTGATTAGGCCAGCTGTATTCGTTAGCTGGCAATAATTGAAGTTAGGACTCCACCCACCCACAGAGCCTGGGAGACAGAGGCCCTATCCATTCCAATGATTACATTTCAAGGGAATGGCTTTCAGGTCCTTGAGAAAGACACATAATACATATACATCTGATATACACCTCAAAGGGACAGGAATAAGTCACAGTTGTAAGCCCTTTTTAGTATAGGCTCTAAGAAAGGGGTGGTGGTGGGGAGCTTATTACAGGTGTTGTCTAGAACAAACAGTAAATTCTGGAGCTTTCTCTGGCAGGCAGTTTAAAGGGGGTTAGGGTCATCCTAGGGATGTGGCCTTGAGGTGTTAGAAACTATATTATTGGGTTTAAGTCTTTTAATGTGGGCGGAGGAGAGTGGATAAAATTATTTGTGTTGAGAGTGTAGGTTTTGTTTGTGGGTTGTTTTTGGCCGCCCCTCGTGGCATGCAGGATCTTATTTCCCCAACAGGGATTTAACCCATGCCCCCTGCAGTAGAAGCTCGGAGACTTAACCACTGGACCACCAGGGAAGTCCCAAGAGTGTAGTTTTTATAGGCCAAGGTTGAGGCCTATTGGAGAAGAGGGCCCAGAGGAGCCTGGCTAGCGTTTGGTGGAGCAGAGAACATTTGTCATCTCACAGCTGAAAGAATCTGAGATCGTGCCTGAGGGTGAAGGTCACCAAGTTCCCCCTTCTGAGGTTTGTAGTTCCCAGAAAATCATGTGGTAAGTAGGGTCTACCTGGGTAGGTGTGAGAGTCACTCTCTGCTACCTGACAAGTCAGGAATCCACTTCCCCACCTCTCAATCCTCCGGCCTGTTATAGATCATCATACACCCAGAAGCAGAGGATACCACTGAGCTGACCCTATCCTATAGGTTTGAGATTTCAACCCCTGGCTTGCACCCAGAGCTTGGGGAGTAGCACCAGGTATACCCCACCTGTCCCTCTTTGAAACAGAAAACTTTCCCAGCTTTGGAGAGAATGCTAAGGGCTAAGGTCTGGAACACCTTTCAGGCCCATGTAGTATTTTCCTTTTACTGCATGAACTGATTTACTTATTTAAATTAAAAAGAGCATTTCTGTGGTAAACTAGCCTGAGACCCCGCTTTCTATAGCCTGGTTCTTCAGAGGCTAATATTATTCCACAGCCGGCCCATCCTTGAAGGACAATGCCAGAACTCTAGCCAACAAACGCCAATAGCAGCCGTTCTCAAAGTGGTTCCCCAAACCAGCATCGCCTGGGAACTTTTTAGAAACGCAAACCCTCAGGTCCACCCTGGAGTTAAAGAAAGAGCAACTGAGGGTATGGGTCAGCTGTGTTTGAACAAACTCTCCAGGAGAATCTGATAGACGCCAGTTAGAGAACCACTGGTTTACAGGCCTCCCCTCTGCCAGTGGGGATGAAACTTGGAGGGCAACCTGGCGCTTCATTAAGATTGAGGTAGGAGGGCTTCCCTGGTGGCGCAGTGGTTGAGAACCCGCCTGCCAATGCAGGGGACACGGGTTCGTGCCCTGGTCCGGGAAGATCCCACATGCCGCTGAGCGGCTGGGCCCGTGAGCCATGGCCACTGAGCCTGTGCGTCCGGAGCCTGTGCTCCGCAACGGGAGAGGCCACAACAGTGAGAGGCCCGCGTACGGCAAAAAAACAAAAAAGAAAAAGAAAAAAGATTGAGGTAGGTTTGGAAATTGGGGGAAGCACGTGCTAAGAGAAGACATGGAAAAATATTTAAAATGTGTGCGCTTTGCCCTAAACAGTTGGGAGATAAGGGCACCAACCAGAGAGTGAGACTGGAATGAGAAGGTGCCCCAGGGGGTGAGCGCTCCAGGAAACCCACAGACTCGCGGCCCCTTTTTCCCAAGTCAGGAAAACCACACGCCCACGTGGCTCCTGGTGTTCTCTCTTCTCCCGCCTGTGCGCAGCGGCCCGACCGCAGCTCCAGCTTGCGGAGCCCGGGCACGAAGCCAAGCTAGCCTCAGGTCAAGGCTCTTTGCGAGCGCAAATGGAAACGGTACCCGGGTCGCGGTTATCGGGCCGGAGGCTTCCCCTCTAGTCCCAATCGGCTGCAGCTGACCACAGCCGTGTCTGAGAGGCATCCTCGGCTACTTTGCATCTCCCTTGAGATCCAGGTATTCAACCCGGGTCCGGGGCATCGCAGACCCCGCATCCTATTTTCACCATCGCGAGCCCGGCCTTCTGGGAGTGGAGATCTCCCATCCCCCTCTCCCCTCTTGCTCGGTAGAATCCCTGAGCCTTGGCGAAACTACAAAGCCCAGAAGCCCTACGGCTCACGCGCTATCATCTGGGAGTAGTAGTTCTGGATGCCGGACACTCCTAGCGGCCTGGCGCAGGCTGGACTCCATATCCCAGCATGCCCAGGGGCGTGAAGGAGGAGGTGGGAGGGGACAGACCAGGAGGATGTGAATGGGGAGGGGGCAGTTGCCCCCCTGCCCCCACCCTTCCCTTCCAGCCGGGCTGGGGTGGGGGGAGGGGCCGGGCTGAGGCGGCGGCGGCGGCGGCTCGGCTGCTCGCTTGGGGAGGGCACGGCGGGCAAGGGCGGGACTGGCCCGCTGCGGGAGGACTGGGGAGCCGCGGAGATAACGGGTCCAGACGCTGGCGGCGGCGGCGGCTTTCTCTGCACTGGCGGAGGCGGCAGCAGGAGCGGCGAGTATGGCCCGCGCGGCGCTCGGCGCTGACTGAGGTGCGCGGGCGGGATGAGGGCGGGCGGGATGTGGGGCGCCCCGGGCCCCTCTCTGCCCCGAACCCCCTCTGCGCGGGCAGCTGGCTCTGCCAGCGGCCCACACCCTCCCGGTCCACCCCGGCAACTTCCCCTGGGTCGGGGCGCTGGGCTCCCCCGTGGGGGCGGGGGTCCGCTTACATTGGCCTCAATCCCCTTTCCCCGCCTTCTGCTTCTGCACCTCCAGCCGCTCCCACGCGTGGCTGTTCCACTCCTTGGTGGCAGCCTCCAGCCCCAGCCCCAGCCCCAGCCCTGGGGAGCGCTCCGTGCCCCAGTCCCGACTTCAGTCCACTGCCTAGTTCGCGCCGCCAACCCCCGCGCGCGCTCCTGGCCTGTGCACTACTGAGAGACCCCTGCCCCGCTTCTGTTGGCCGAAGGATGCCTCTGCACCATCAGCACCTCTCTCCTCTTTTCCCTACCTGGCACTGCCCCCAAGCCACCCACAATGGCCCAGTTCTCTCTGATGAGACCTAACTGCTTGACCTCCTTCCCACTTTGGAGAAACTGAGGCTTGGCATAAACCAGGAACTTGGCCAAGTCCATGCCCCAGCCCTGTGGGGCTGGTCTGAGCCCATGTCTTGGCATGGAAGAGTCATTTCCTCCCTCCAGTCGTTCCTAGGTGACGGGACCAAACTTTCCAGCTCCCTGCTGCAGCTCTGGGCTGAGCTCACTTTAGTCTCCCCTTTGGCTTTCTCCCACTTCTGTTTCCCCCTTCTCCTTCCTGTATTTCACTTCTCGCCTACTCTGCCTGTAGGGTCACCCACCTATTGCTCGTTTACTCAAGTTAGCCTTTTGATTTTTATTTCTTGCCAACTGCATCCATCTCCCATTTATAAAGCACTGCAGAACAGAGTCTAAGGTGGTGTTGGGGGGAAAGGGGAGAGAGAGGGGCTTGGTGGTGGAAAGGGAGTGGCAGCCTCTTTCAACCAAAGCTGCCGAGGGGGGTTCAGGGCACTCTGGGGTCCCTGGGTGAGTCAATCCTAGCCAGTAACGCACACTCCCATCTTGTCTTTGGGACAGTTGTCTGGAAGCTGGTTGGTCATCCCTTCCTCTTATTAGGCCTGATGGACTCCAGCGTCCCCCTGAGATGAAGGGAACCTCCTACATTGGTGGAGATGGCCGTGTAAGAGGAGTCTGGGAGACCACACCCCTCAGCCTCATCTTGCTTCTGCTGCTAACTTTGGAGGGGCTTGCCGGTGCAGGGAAGGATGCCTGATAGGTGCCCTGAGCTCTTTGTGGAGGAAGATGCAGTGACTGTAGGTGGTGATCTCAAGTTTAGTTGTGGTGTTCAGGATTTGAAAGAAAGAGGGAGCCAGGGCTCACAGAGGTGGCACAGACTTGCGTGTATAATTCAGTTTTTTGTCTTCCTTCGGCAGATTTGCCTATGGGTCACCCCTTCCTAACCCAGTCTTTCAGTTTCCCAGTGGGAAGTTGGGGGAGGGAGGGAAATCTATGAGCCATCAGGAAGGCAGGCTCTGGGAGTTCCGCTGAGATCCTGAATGAGCAATCTTGATCTGAACCAGATGGTTCTCTGCTTCAGCACCCCTCTCTCATCCCTCCCCCTTGGCTGTGAATAGGACGCCTTTAACCTTGTAACTTGAGAATGGAGGAAGGGAGGCCAGGGGGCCAACTGTCTGTGTGCGTGTTTATGTCTGCATCTGCACTCACGTGCGAGCTTGCCAGGGACCTGAGGGAGTGACCCTGCATGGGAATGCGGTGTTGTGATGTGCTGTGGCATGCTCACAGCTCTCTAGGAACTTTCTGAGCCCAAACCCTAGGTAGTGCCAATTTCCAAGTTGCTAAGAACCACTAGGTATGGCCTCGTGGGCTATTTCCCCATGAGCCAAACCTCTGGGCCTGAAACATGCCTCAGGGTGAGGATCACTCTTCTTCAAAAAACTAACTGCAATTATGAGGAGTCCGAAATAGAAGCAAGGGGGGACCGGTTTCCCAGAACTGGAGTTATCTTTTTCCTCCGGTCATGGCAAGAGAAGATCTGAGGGGTGGAGTCTGGCGAGAGGGATGGGAAGCTGATTCCGTTGCTTTGTTCTATACCCCATCCTGCCTTGTGTATTTGTGCACTTGATTTTGACCACCATTAAACTATGGAAGTTCTTCAGACGTGTCCTCATTTATGAAATACCGCCACCGGCTTGGTCCTTGGCGCATAGTAGGTGTTCAGTAATTTGAGTTAAAGTGGAGAGTCTTGCAGTTAAAGGGCAGGATCTCTCATACTTGATCAGACATCAGAATCCCCCTGGAGAGCTGTTCAAAGCACAGCTGGCTGGGCCCCACTCCCAGAGTTTTCTGGTTCAGGCAGTCTGGGTGGGGGCTAGGATTTGATTTGATTTCTGCCCAGTTTCTTGGCCATAACACTTGAGAACCACTGGTTTGGGGCCATGACAGTTGCTTGGGTGATTAATCCAGGCAGATGTAAAGTCTTTTTTTTTTCCTTTTTTAAAATAAATTTATTTATTTATTTATTTGGCTGCATTGGGTCTTCGTTGCTGCACGCGGGCTTTCTCTAGTTGAGGCGAGCAGGGGCAACTCTTCGTTGCGGTGCGCGGGCTTCTCATTGCGGTGGCTTCTCTTGTTGCAGAGCACGGGGTCTAGGCGCGCCGGCTTCAGTAGTTGTGGCGCACGGGCTTCAGTAGTTGTGGCTCGCAGGCTCTAGAGCGCAGGCTCAGTAGTTGTGGCGCATGGGCTTATTTGCCCCGCGGCATGTGGGATCTTCCCGGACCAGGGCTTGCACCCGTGTCCCTTGAACTGGCAGGTGGGTTCTTAACCACTGCGCCACGAGGGAAGTCCCCAGATGTGAAGTCTTAAGAGAGATTTCCTCCTACCTTGCTTCTCCGCTCAGGCTTGTCCTGGCAGCTGCCCTGGATTCGCCTTTTCCTTCCATTCTCATGCTGCCCAGTGTTGGCTAGGTTGATGGTAGGGGTGACTTGTGGGGCCTGAGCTCCCAGTCCCCCTGTAACTACATAGCAGACACTGCCCTATGGCTATTTGAAAGAAGGCCCCACAAAAGCAGGACATTTAGGCCCCAGGGCTTTGGAAAAGAGGTGGCTGCGTGGACATGGAGAAGCAGACGCCAAACCCGGCACTCATCTGCCCTGTCCCTCAGAAGGAGCAGGCTGGGGTGCTGGCCATGCTGCACACTGGACAGGATGCCTGGGAATCTCTGAAATTTAGAAAAACAGGAGGAACCCCTTGCATTGTGCTTTTACTTTGCCAAGCATTTTCCACCTGTTGTTCTTCAGGAGGTTGATAAGGCAGATGTAGACGCAGGCGGGGTTACTGAGAAACAGAGAGATGCACTGTGGGTCACACAGCAGGCCCAGGGCTCCTGATTCCAACCCTCTGATGGAGCATCTGCTAAACCAGTCGCTATGAATAGCTGGAATAACGGCTGCTGTTCCCTGAGTGCTTATTCCTCACCGGTCACCGGGTTAGATGCTCTCACATGTCAGCTTGTCAGATCCTCACAGCAGTGTTGTGGAGTTGGCATTATTGTCACTCTTTCATAGATGAAGCACTGAGCCTTGCAGAACTTATGAGACTTGCCCAAGCTCAGACAGCTGGTAAGTAGAGGATACGGAAGTCAGACTCAGGCCTTACTGACAGCACACCCTGTGCTTTGTGTCACTCACTGCCTGTCTTGCCCGGAAAACCTGTAATTGTCCTCCGGGTTGTCTGCCCCCAGAGCCTGGTGAATTTTACTGAGCCTGGATCTATGCCGGGTGTTGTGGAGGAGAGAATGACCAAGTCACTGTCCGCTGGGAGAGGGATAAGACAAGTACACTAGTGTCCACAGTGGAAGGCAGAAGGGGCAGCCAGTGGTTTGTGGGTTTAAAGGAGGCGGAAGTCACCCACGTAGAGGGTTCAGAAGAGGCCTTTGGGTTGGGCCCTGAAGGGGCAGGTAGAGTTGCAGCAGTGCCTACAGGCTGGAGAGTATGCAGGCCAACAGGTGCAGAGAGAGGCCATCATGGCACTTTTAGGGAGTTTTCCCTTTTGGTTGGAGCATAGGAGAGGTACTTCAAAAAGCAGTGAGAAGATCCTGTTTGGTTACAAGCAACAGCTTGGCTGATTTTGGCAGGAAAGGACTTCATTGGAGGGCTATGGGAACTCCTAGAATCTGAGGGATGACTCAGGACCCAAGTCCCCTCCAGGGTCTTGGAGTGGGTAAGGCAGGAGCCAAAATCCAGCCTCTTCAGGGTACCACTGTCGCCAGGATAAATCTGTTCCAGCTGTGCTCTGTAATTTTGTCACCACAGCTTGGGAGTCATATCCCAGGGAGGATATGTCTCTTTGGCCCAGGCTGGGTCATGCTTCTTCCCTGGCCAGGGAAGGGCTGGTGGCATGGTAGGCAGTCCCCCCAGACTGCATCCAAAAGCTGAAGTCCCCAGAAGAAGTGGCAGTGGACTGCAAGAGATCAGTCCAGCAAGGTGCTCAATGAGCACTCGAATCGGCAGACAGCAAAGGGAGGGCTTGGTTCTGAAAGGTTTCTGAGCAGGCAGAGGGCAGGCTGGCAGCAGGGTATAGCTGGGTCATAAGGGGACAAGAAAAGAAGGGAGGGAGGAAACGGAAAACTAGATAGGGTCCAGGTGAGATGTAATGAAGGCTGGAACTTGGCAGTAGAAATGGAAAAGAAGGGACTGATTCTAGAATTGTGAAAGTAGATATTTTCTGGAACAGACACTTGATTGGCTAGGGTTTGACACTTCATTGCTTGGGTGATGAGGTTGGTTCCTTTAGCTGAAATGGGGCAGTCAGGAGGAGAAAGAGTTTGCAGAAGATGTTGTGCCTTTGCTTTGGAGGAGCTGCACGCAGGATGCTCACAGCGCCCACGGAACCCTGGTGAGCTCGTTACTCCTGACTCCATGCTGCCTGAGATTTGGGGCCTCAGCCCTGAGGAGGTGGGGCCCCAAAGCTTCCGGGGTCCCGTACATCCTGAAAGCAGCTGGGGCTTTGTTGTCCACGCTCAACATGCCTACATCTCTTCTGTCTCCGCACTTCCACCTGCGTGACCTTCTTCCTCCTCCTTCCCCTTCCCCACTCTCAGTTCCCATGCCCCAGATTCCCCCACCACGTGTTCCCAATACCTGAGCCCTTACCAACTAAAGGACCTGGCCCAGCTCTCTGGGGACTTAGGTTTTAGATTTTCCTTCCTCTGTGCTCAGGATGGTTGTTAACAAGTCCTCACTAACTATTAGGGCAAACATCTCCAAATGACATTTTGCAAGGAGAGGGTCTGAACTTTGCCTGCCTGGGGACAACAGGCTTTTCCTCCAGTTAGGCCGGGCTCACCAGGGACGCCTGTGTGTTTCCCTAAGCAGCCATTCTAGAGCACTTCTTGGTGCTTATTCATAAATCATTATACAGCATATTGTCAATCACGCTTTCATGTTGCCATTGCAGATCTCTCCTAAGGCCCCAGGGCATAGACTGGGCTTTGGGCCACCCCAACTTTCTAGCTGAGAACTGGGGAAGTTTCCTCCTACAGGAACGGGAGGGAGGGGACAGGGTCCTCTCTGGGGTGGGGCAGGAGGGGCAGTGATGAAGAGTACTTATCTCCACAGATTCTCAGAGAGAAGGTCATCTTCCTGGGTGAAGAGGACTGTTCCCCTCAGTTAGAGCTGTTAGCATTCAAATATATGTGATATTTTGTCACCTATGAATGCAGTGCATTCCACCATGGACAGTAGGGTGAACCAGGGGCAAGAGAAATCTAGAGAAAAATGTCACTTTTCTTTATTTTGATGTCAGTGCTAAATTTGTATTTGTGAAATAATAACATTAAAATGAAACAAACAGTTCTGCTATCAGCTGTTGAAAAACATCCTCAAATGGCTTCTTCCTTCAAGGGGATGTGACTCTGCAAATGAGGAAGTCCAGAGAGGGAAAGAGGTTGCCTGACATCACCCCACTGGCTGCTGATGTGGGAGGGGAGCCGGCAGCACAGGGATTTCCTCCCTGGAGGGGCATTGTTCTCTGTCCTGTAGGCCTCTGTTTCTCATCTCTTGCTAGTTTATCACTTTTGCCCATTAGCATCCTTTTTCCTTTTTTCTCCTTCTCTTCCTCTCTAGGATCAGGGAGGGAAACAAACCAGAGGGACACAGAAAGCAGCCCTGCTTCTGTGCAGTTGAGGCATGAGGCCCATCCTGTGCATGAGGCCCGTCCTGTGCTCGAGGGAGGGCAGGAGACCCTGAGGTGTTAGGGCATGACCCAGGGACCCCAGAGAGCAGCCCTCACCCTTTCTCTCCACCCTTCCGCTGTAAAGTCCTAGCACAGCAGGCAGGCAGCAGCCTCCCAGCTTGAGCAGGTCTGAAGCCTTCTGAGGAAGAAAATCGGCAACAAATGCGAATAGCTAATTGGTCTAGAGGGAACTGTTCTGGTGAGGAAGAATCAACAAGTTGTTAGTGTGGCTGAAGGGAATTCAGAGGGGCTGGAGTGGGTAGTGAGAGGGGAAGTTGAGAGGTGGATTGTAGGAAGAGGTACAAGTGAGGGAACTGAGGGCGGGAGTGGGCATTGCCCCTCCACACTCATGTCACCTCCCACAGCTCCACCCTGCTTCACTCCCACTCCTTACTTCCTTTTTTTTTTTTTTTTTTTGCGGTACGCGGGCCTCTCACTGTTGTGGCCTCTCCCGTTGCGGATCACAGGCTCCGGAGGCGCAGGCTCAGCGGCCATGGCTCACGGGCCCAGCCGCTCCGCGGCATGTGGGATCTTCCCAGACCCGGGCACGAACCCGCGTCCCCTGCATCGGCAGGCGGACTCTCAACCACTGCGCCACCAGGGAAGCCCCCTTCCTTTTTTTTTTTATTGAAACGTAATTGACATATAACCTTATGTCAGTTTCCAGTATACAACATAAGATTCCATATTTGTATACACTGTGAAATGTCTACAAATTAGTTAACATCTGTCACCATGCATAGTTACCACCTCCTTCCTTCCTGGTGGGGAGGGTCCCTCTGGGTTTGCAAGGGACTCTCCCCTGACCTGTCAGTGGAGTGCTCTGCAACCCTCATTCTCACCCAAGTTCAGTTGAAAACAAAATACCTCATTTGATACTGATGGTAAACTGGAACCAGAGTCAGGAGGAAACAAAAGTCTCTGGCCCGGTGCTGAGTCCTCTGGCCGAGCAAGTGGAACAGACAGCAGCCGGTGGGACTGAGGCTGTGCGGGAAGGCAGGGGAGGGGCGAGAGCTCCTGAGCTCCCAGTTCCTGTCTCTCTTGGGTTTTCTAGGGAACCATCTGAGTCCGAGGCGGCCACAAGGGAGTTTCCAGGGATTGGCCTTCTCTCTGTTCCATCCTGTCCCAGAGGGCTTTGTATTTCCCTGAACCCACACCTCTGTAGCTTCTGGCTGATTCCTGGGGCCTCCGGCATGGCTCAGGAGGAGACCCCAGGTACCACGGGTAGAGGGAGATGGGAAACCCCGAAGGGGGTTTGGAGAGGCATGGGAACCCCGTTCAGGCTCTTCCAGTGTAGGGGAGCCAGTGTTGGCACTTCCTTAGAGAGGAAGATGCTATGAAATGGGAGCAGGGTAAGCAGCTTATGTCAGGGAGGTCCAGCCCAAGGCCACAGTGGCAGCTGATGAATGAAGGGATTTCCTCAGTGCCTGAAAAGCAATTCACGCTGGACCCTAAAGCAGCAGTGGATAAATGTGAGTTCAGATCTCTCAAGTGGCATTTCCTGTGATGAACACAGAAGATACCTCACCCCTCTTTACACCTGGTTGAGATATTTCACAAGGTGTCTTCTTCCACCCATGCTGCCCACCCACTATCCCAGCAGTTCCTGCCCATCCTGGGTCTGTGGGCCTACCCTGCCATTCATCCTGTGCAAAACAGGAAGAGGAGCCAGCAGACCCTCTGTTGTCTGCCACTGTGGCCAGGGTGGGGCCTGGCCTGAATGAGAGCTTCAGGGCAGGGCTATTTGGCTCTTCCAAAGAGGAAGCAGTTTGTTTGGTCAGGGTGCCCCCCGATGATTTTCATAGTCCAGGACCCAGTCTGGCTGGGTGTATACAGGATTCTCACTGTCTTACTTACCTGCAGGGGGTTTGGTGCTGTGTGACCCAGGGCAAGTCGCCGCCTCTCGCTGGGCCCCAGAGCCCTCATCTGTAAATAAAGAATTTAAAGACCTGTTCAGGGATTTGCTCTCAAATCGTCTGGTAGACCTGACAGAGGAATGCCATATCCTGAGTGAGGAGATAGTGCTGGGGCCCAGGATGCTGCCATGCAGTCCAGACGTCCATGAGAATCGGTTTGACCTTTCTGCTAACCCGCTTGGATGTACTGAACAGCAGCCAGCCTGCTCCGGCATCTCTCTGGAGAACCTGGGCTCCTGCAGCCAAGGGAGCTGTCCCCGTGCCTCTCGTTGTCCTCATCCCCCCTCCCAACCCTCACTCTGCCTCTGTCCTGGGTTCAGGCAGAAAAACCCAACTGGTCTCTCATTGCATTCTTCCCTTCCTATACTGGCCTATACTGGTTAGGCTTTGGAGTGACTGTTTATAGGCTTCCTGTTTCTTTCTGCTCCCAGTCCCCTCACCTCCTTATACCCTAACTCTGCTCTAGCAAGATTTTTTCCCCAAAGCCAGCATGGGAGGTTGGATGACAGGCTGATCATGGGAGACGCCAGATTGGCAGCACAGACTCCTGGCGGGTCTGCAAGGAGTTGAGAACACGCCTGGAAGGGGGCTGGGTAGAGTTTCTTAGTAGAGGAGAGAAGGAAGATGGTGAGGCAAAGGCCACACATAACATGATGCAAAGGCCTGAACTGAATGGGCAGGGACCACTGGCCCCGAGGAGACCAGTTTGAGCAGAGCATAACATTTCATTGCTCAAGAAGGAGAAGCAGGATGGAGAGGTCTGGCCAAGAGATGGGCCCCAAGAACCACCCTGGCAGGGGAGAAGGCCTGGGCTTTCCCAGGGCTGGGCTGGTTGCACACGATTGTGCTGGAAGTATGGGATGGGTGGTTAATGACTGTTTGTTCTCCACAGGCTGTGAGGCTGCCAAGGGTCAGTCTGATAAGAGGGAAGAGATAGGCTTCTTGAGTTTTATCCTGCCGACAGCTGCCTTCTCTCAGCCTGCGCCACAGATACTGACAGACTATTGTGGCCCTGCTCTATCTTCTCTCCTTTCTGATATACACAGCCCCTGGCTTCAGCCCAGCTGGGCTTCCCCTGCCTGGCCTCCAGCTCCCGTTCCCATCTGTGGTTAGATGAAGTCTAACTGGGGGAGGGTCAGTCCTGGCAAGACTGAGCTGTTCTGAGGCTGACCTGGGAGTGGAATGTACTCCAGGATGCGGCCAGGGCTCTGGGCTGAGCAATGACTCCCAGACCTGCCTGGTCCATTTTGGTCTCAGGGTTAACCTGCCACTCAGCCAGCCAGACCTGGGACCATGGGGTCTTAAGGGAGTCCCACCTTTGCCCCAGAGCTTTGGGAGGGCTGGGTGTTTTGCTGGGAGGAGTGGAAATGGGGATCTGATGGAACTTGCATTTGGAAAGATAACTTTGGCCTTTCTCTGGAGAATGAATTAGAGGCGTGTCTGGTGAGTAGATCTGGGGCTTTAGCAGTTAAGGGGCTAATATTGGTGGAGGGTGACAGTTCCTTGGATAGAGTGATTGTGGCAGACGTGGAGGAAGGTAGAAAGCTGAGAGATTTAGGTGGTAAACAGGTGGACTTTATAAGAGGTTGGCTGCAGGAGGTTGAAGGAAGGAAGGGACATAGATGACTCCCAGGTTTCAGGGTTGGCTGGATGATGTCCCTTTCCAGACACTGGGAATACAGAAGGGAGTCCAGTTTGGGGGTCTTAGAGCGTGCGTGAGTTTGATTTGGAGCAGGGTGAGTCTGAGGTAATTTTGGGTGCCTCTAAGGTATGTCATCAAAGGGGCGGCTTCCAGAAATGAGTGGGATAGATGTGTCTGGAGTTCAGGGGAGTGTCTGACATCATTTGAAAAGCCAGACGTGACTCTTAACAGGTTGAGAAACCGGTTTGGAAAGGGTTCCTCCCAAAATCCATTGCCAGATAAGGAATGGAACCTAGGGTCCTGACTTCCTGTTGCGTTCCATGTCCAGGGTCATCTTTTCTTTCCCTGACCACTTCAGCCGGTTCAGGGCCCAGCCAGGGCCCTCCAGTCTTGCTTGTGGTGAGGGGACTCTGGCTATGGGCATTCCTGACCCCACCCAGGCCACCCAGAAAGGCCATGCATGTCAGTGGCTCTCTCACCATCTGTACATCTGGGCAGTGTCCGCGGCTGGAGAAGGGTGTGGGTCCTGGCCAGGAATGAGTCACTGATGGGAATCCCAGAATCACTTCTGTTCCTGTGGGCCCATGGGCCTCTGAGTTGGGTTGACCTATCGAGGACAGGGTTTTAGGGCCAGGTTCAGGGCAACCCTTCTGCACCAGATGGCAAGCGATACTTTAGTGGCTTTTTAAAATTCCTTTAAATGAAATGGAAAATGGTTGTACATGTGTGCAAGACTGTATCAGTTGGACTTCTTCAATTACAACAGCCAAGAATCCAGCTCAAAGTGCTTTGATAAAAGGGAATCCGTTGACTCATACCTGAGGGAATGGCTGGCCACATACAGGGAAGATGAGGGACTCAACTCCCTCTCACCCCGCCCTTCTCCATGGTGACAGCATTCTCAGTTCCCATGTGGTAGAAGGTGCCTGTCAGCAGTGCAGGCTGACTGTACCTGTCAGCAGTCCTGGGTTCACTTGGAATCAGGGTCCTTGCCCAACCTTGGATCAAGTACGTGGCTGGCTGCATTTGGTGCTCTGATTGGCCAGGCACAGGGATGGAAATTTGCGGAGAGATGACTCCCCAAAGGAAAATGGGGTTGTCATGCATTCTAAAGACTTTGTGTATTGAGGCAGTAGGCAGAGCTAGGTGTGCATGTCAGAATCACCACTGTAGACAAACCTATAAGGATTTATTGCCATGTATTCATTTACCTTGTTAAAAACTGAATGCTAGCATGTAGAATGGGACTTAGAATCATTGAGTCATTCTATTTACATATCAGGAAGTGGGGTTGAGAAATATGCCTGATCTCCTCAAACCAGTAGGTAGAAGAACTGAGTCCAGAACCCAGGTCATCTGACTTGCAGGCTGAGGCTCTTTCCAGTAGTAAGTGGTGTCTTTTAGGGAGGAGCCCCCGTACCCTGGTTGCCCATCCACAAAGTCATTGATCCCCTGGACTGCAAGACAAAGAATAGACACAGGCAGGTTATGGCAAATAGCCCCTTCCTCGTGGTGGCCCGGGGCCATCTGTCTGAGATGAGGGAGACATTCACTCAGTGTGCGTTCAACCAGGTCCCAGTAAACAGAGGAGGTATTGGCCCAAGTCTGCCCGCTTCTGCCCTGGTGCTGCCTCCATCCCCTCCCCGTCTCCCCTGTCATCTCAACTTCCTAGATGCTCACCCTCCTCTGCGCAGTTTCCTGCTGGGACCTAGATAAGGATGTAGCTCTAGGCCTGCTGTGCTTTCTGGATTACGTTGTATTTCCTGCTGGGGAGGGTTGTGCCCCTGTGTCTTCTCCCTTGGAAGAGAATGCCCAGGATGGTGGTGCCAGTTTCAGGTACAGAGAGATGAATAGCACAATTTTGGCCTCAGTTCGCGCATCACCTCCAGTTTGTAAAGGGTACAGATGTTTGACCCAGCTTGGCAGAGCCAAGAATGGGGTGTTGTAGAAAGAGCTCTGAGGGAATTTCCTGGCGGTCCAGTGGTTAGGGCCCTGCGCTTTCACTGCCAAGGGCCTGGGTTCAGTCCCTGGTTGGGGAACTAAGATCCTGCAAGCTGGGCAGTGCAGCAAAAAAAAAAAAAAAAAAAAGTGCTCGGGGCTTTGAGCCTCACCTTAGCAGGAGGAGACCTCAAGTTCAGTCTGACACAGGTGTCTTGCCCAGAGTGGGTCACTCCCCTGGGGCCCCTGGTCAGAAAGGGAAAGCTGTCCCCTGAGTGTGACATGTATGTTAATAAGATGCTGGAAGTCCTGGGAGCTTGGGGGTGCTTCTCCCCAGCCCCAAGGTACTCAGTGAGCAAGGCGGGGCTCTTCTGAGTTTGGGACTGAATTCCTTTTTCATTCTGGCCATCTCCTCATGCATCTTTCCTCCTGCCCTTCATATGCGTGTTGACAACCAGCCTTCTCTCCTGAACTGTTTGCCAACCCAGACTGACCAGAGCGCTGTGTCTGCCCTGCATCCTCGGCTCCCGCAGGCTCCCTGGTCCACCTGCTTCTGTCTGGGTTCATGTTCTCAGAGATTGGCCAGCTTGGGTCCGGCCTCCTGTTCCCTCAGGCTTAGCCACAGTGCCTACTCTTGTCCCCGACTCCCTCTTCTCGGTGAGGCTGAAATTCACTGGTACCTCGGGTACATAGGGCCTTGAAGCTTATAGTCATTGCTTATTTCATCTTGATGGGGACTGTGAGGTAAGCAGGGCAGCAGACATCATCATGCCCATTTTACAGATGGAGGACCTGAGGCCCAGAGCGGTAAGATTTGCCCAGACATGCAGCTGTCGAATAGCAAAGCCAGTCCTGGGATTGAGGTCATCTGGGTTTAGTCCAGAGTTCACTGTAGAATGTTAACTCATAGACACGTGTTGAGGTGGGGCTGCCCCAGTCTCACTAGGCAAGGGGCTTGAAAGGAGGCCCTGGGCCCCACCTCTTGGTGGCCCCCAGGTCACCCTGTACAGCCCAAGCCCCAAATAAGCACCATCATGTTGGCCATCCCCTTGTAACCCCAGGATACATAATAAAGTTAGCCAAAAGATACCGCTCCCTGGGGACCATGGTGATGGACCCCAGTTGGTGTATTCCTCCCCTCCATGTTCCCCCAAAGTTGACAACAGTAATAGATGTCATGACAAATATTATCTTAGCAGGGAACATATAATGTAGGCCAGGTCCAGGAGGATGAATAGCTCTTTGAGGATGGGACTGGGGAGGGCTCCTTGCTCCCCCACCCTGGCTCCCCTCACCCAGGGGCGAGGGGCAGAGGCAGGGCAAGGGGAAGGCTGCCTTTGCTCTACTCATAGCAGCTGATATTGCCACTTTCCTGAAGGGAAAGCAGATTACCTGCCTAGCAACCTTGGGGATGTTCTTTCCTCCCAGGGGTCCTGCCTGAGTCAGTCACAGCATATTATCAGCTCCTCAGTGACGAGGAAGACGGCTTAGCCAGAGCAAGGGGTGAATGAAAGCAGGTGTGCACTGGCCTCTACAGTTTACCAGCCACCTGCTCTCTGCCTCCTGGAGCTGAATATTAGTGACAGGGATTAGCGGGGGCACAGGGCAGGGGTGCTTCCTGCGGGATTGGTGCTGGCAGTTGCCCTGTGGCACCAGGCTGGGCACTAGCTCAGGGCCTCTAACTGCACTTCCCAAGGTTTCTGTGGGAAAGATGACTGCAGAGGACACAGGCTGAGCAAAGGGCCCACCTCTGGACTTCTCTCCACCTCCACTCCTGAGGGAGAGAGGGGACATTGCTCCCTTTAATCTCCTGGTCCAGGCATGGATGCAAACACCTCCTTTGTGTTTTCATTAGCATAGCTGCCACAGTCTGACCTTTCCCAACGACTAAGTATAAAAGGAGAACAAAGGAAAGCTAAAGATAGGGTGTATGAAGAGTAAAAACAGTCTGGCTCACAGAGGACAGGTTACTGGTTTGTTTCCAGGGTTTTCGGGGTACTCTCCCCACTGGAGATACCCACCCCTAGGGCCAGCGCACCTCTGTATGCCTTTCTGCCAGAGTCTCTGGTCTCCTAGTGCTGACCTGTCTCCCTAAGGACCCCTGGGACCCATCCTGTCATGAGTCCTCTTTAGGGCAGGTGGGCCACCTCCTCTCTACTCAGGGCTGATTGGCTGTGAGGGAATGTAGCTCCTTCCCGAGGTCGCCCAGGGAATTGGTACCTACATGACTGTACCTATAACAGTGTCACCTTATTTATTTTAAGTAAGTCTTGTAACAGGGCCCCATCTCTTTTTTTCTTTCTTTTTTTTTTTTTGCGGTACGCAGGCCTCTCACTGTTGTGGTCTCTCCCGTTGTGGAGCACAGGCACCGGACACGCAGGCTCAGCGGCCGTGGCTCACGGGCCCAGCCGCTCCGTGGCATGTGAGATCTTCCCAGACTGGGGCACGAACCCATGTCCCCTGCATCGGCAGGCGGACTCTCAACCACTGCACCACCAGGGAAGCCCGCCCCATCTCTTGACACAGCACTCAGGCCCCAGCTTAGCCCACAAGCTGCCGTAAAGGGTTGGTGGTTCTCCAGCATCTGATCTTGGCAGGAATTATACAAGTCTCACCACCAGCCTCCCTCTTCCCACTGGGCCACAAGAATAGAAACTGATAAGTTGGCCTGGTTGATGGATGTTTTCGGGTGGGTTGGGGGGAAAGAGTGTTCTGGTTTAAAAAAAAAAAAAGTAAAAAGAACACTTTGAAGTCATCTAATCTTGATGAAAGAAGGAGCTAAGCGCCTGACCACAAAGTGGAGTTTCCAGCCTGCAGCCCCACTTCCGCATCCTGCCTGGCATGTAAGTGGTGCCCAGGACGGCGTCCACGCCCCAAACGGCTGCCTGCTGGCATGCAAGGTGCTCCCATTTCATAACCAGTGTTCAGATGAAGCAGCAAAAAAATCAGAAGAACCGCCGCCTGATAAGGAAATGTGGGGGCAGGGTGGATAGAGTAAGGGAGGCTGTCTGCCGACAGTTACAGCCCACTGTTGCTACCCTGCCGAGGTTGGAGCCCTTCAGAGAAATTCGCTCCAGACAAAGTAGGCCTCTGTGCCTGCAGCCTGGACTGTCACCTTCATGATATTGCCTGGTCCCAGAGGCTCTGGCAGACTTCCCACCTGGGTGGCTTGGCTGGGCCATGAGGATTGAAGAGTTCCAGCCATAGGTTATACCAGCCCCGGGGAAGAGGTTTGCACAGTCCTGGCACTGAGGACACAGAGCCCTGTTCTCACTTGCACCTTCAAGTGTGACGCTGGCCCTAGTGGAGTAAGTGTGCGCCCCTGACTTCCGCCCCGGGTTGGGGGACGGAAGAACCCCAGAACGGGGGCTGCTGTGCTCCCAGAAGCACTGTTTCTGGACCTTCGCATCCCAGGAGCTCTGCCAGCCTTGTCAGGGGCCAGAGCTTGCCTTGTGTATCAGAGCTTTGGGCCAGGTCCATCCCAGTATGCCCCCCAGGAAGGGCTGGTGTCTGCCCCCTGGTTGCTGAGGGCCTGGAGTCCTACTGGGTCGTGCACATACAATGACTACACAGACACCGCTCCTGCAGCCCTCCTTTCCAGCGAAGCATCAGTCACCCTGCTTCCCGGGCCCCTTTCCTGCAGGGTCACAGTGCTGGCCACTTAGGTTATGACCTCTTCCCCGGCATTCTCTGCCCCATCCCCCCATCCCACAGAGGATATGGGGATAGATGCCAGAGTTTTAAGTTGAATCCTTCAACTCTGGGCCTGGGCCAAGGCCTGGCTGGAGTTGTGAGCCACAGAGACTATGGCCTGGAAGATTCTAGAGGCACAGCTTCTCCCTTCCCTAGGTGTGTCCTGGCAGGACTTGTATAGACCCTAGCTCAGCCCTTCCCCATCAGCTTTCTTCAGGTGGCCAACCTTCCAGTGCTTACAGTATAGGGAGGAGGACCCTATCCAGAGCCCCGTGCCACAGTGCAGTGCAGGCTTGGGAAGGGGCGAGCCAGGGCAGTGGTGGAAAACAGAAGCACCAGTCCTGCCGCTTCCCCAGTGGTGAGGGCGAGAGTGATCAGATTCAGGATTTCTTGGGGTTGCTGTCTAAGAGGGGTGGTTGGGAGTTAGAAAGGGAATGCCCTGCCTCTCTCTGCCATGTGTATGAATCTGCTCTTTTAGGAGAACATTTGCCCTTTGCCCCCAGCCCCTGGAGCTTCCTTCTCAGTCTGCATGCCCTTGCCTGGGAGTATTCCAGGAGGATGTCTGGGTGTATGGAAGAGGTTTTCACAGGCTCGTCCCCTGCCACGTGGGTGTATGGGTTGGGGAGAAGGGGGTTGAAGGTTACCCGGAGAAACCATTTACTCCTTTCTTTTCACCCATTTCTGGCGGGGACAATGGAATGCAATGAGACTCTCTTTTAAACCTTCTATCTATCAAACCTACGCTAGTCCTCCCACCCCAGGGTAGAGGGTGTGTGCGTTTGGGGGGGCCAACATTGTGGAGGATTGGAGTAACCCGTGTTTCTGAGGAAGGAGGACTCCCATTGATAAGCGTGAGTTGGACAGGAAGCATGATCCTTCTCCCCAAGGGGTCTGTAAGTTGAGGATTGACTCACCTCGTCCTTCTTGAAGCCCTCGGCTCTGCCCTCCACCCGTGTTCTAGCTGGTGGGTATTGCTCTGGTTATGCCCCTCTGAAGGCCTCTGGGATATGCTGTCACCAGCTCCCTCCTCTTTAGAGGGAGAGGCTGACAGCTGGGACCTGGGTTGCTGGTCTCTGGAGTCAGCTGCCCTTGGCATACCCTTGGAAGGGCAGCTCTCCTAGGGGAAGCCTGGCCGGCAAAACCAAGGAGCCCTGGGTGGCGGGCAGACTAGAGGGGCTGGTGGGGCATCCTCAAAACAGAGGAGTCCCATTGTTCTGCTCCTCGACAGAGCAGGAACTGCAAGGCTGGAGAGAGAAGGGCTTTGCTAAGGGGTCAGTGATGCGGCTATACAAGGAGGTAGAGGCCTGGGGCTCTTCCCATGCTGTCTGCCACTCCTGGTGCGATAAATATTTGCTGAATGCACACATCCTTTGCTTTTCTCTTGAGATTCGAAGCATCCCCTAGGTATCCTGACAAGGTGCAGAAGGAAAAGGAGGGCCCGGCAGCTTTTCTGTGGCTCTTCATTACATCTCTGTTGTGACTGAGATCTGAATCTTAAACCATGAAGAATAGCCAAGCCTCCCACGCCTTGAACCTTATCTTTAGAGGAAATCAGAGCAGACTGTAAGCACCATGGTCTCCTGACCCTGAGTGTGGGTGGGCTAGTCAAGTTTAATTGCCTTGGAAGGGAGAGTTGGGCAATAAGGTCCAGACCTCAGCTTCTCCAGACTCCTCTCTGACTTGCCCTAGGCCACCATTTAATTCATCCTGCTCCCTGCTTCCTCCAGAAGTCCTCAAAGAAGCTTAGATTTCTTTCCCAGTCTCCTACCTTCAGGGTCTTTCACCTGTCTCCTGCCTCTCTCTCTCTCTCTTTTTTTTTTTTGGGGGGGGGGCTCGAGCTGGGAATCTTAAGCCCTGGACTGCCAGGGAGGTCCATCTCCTGCTTCTGTTAATGTCAGAGGCTTTCAGCCCTGTAGAGGAACCCCCTTATAAACTTTGTCTCTTCTAGAATCTTTTTTTTTTTCAGGACCAAGAACAGGTTTATTCAGATCCATGGTCGGTTACAAGTTTGGTCTGATTACTGGTCACAGGCCCCAAATGCCACTATTTTGAGTTTTCATCAAAATACAAAGCCCAATACTTACAGTTTGAAAACTTAAAAAAAGACACCAAAGACTAAGGCTTTTAAAAATCTCGGTTGAAAAGTTCTCCCGGGTGCGTTATCTGTAGAATGAAACGCGTGTGAGAGGCTGTGTGTCTCTTCTAGAATCTTGCTGCCAACTTGTGTCTAGAGAGTCACAGAGGTGGCCAAGTGTGGGATGGACCTCAGTGAGCTGTTTAGAACCAGCTCAGGGCAGGCCTCTGTTCTGTGTAGTGTGACGAAGCCAGGGAACAGGTGAGTCAGGCTCCGTGACCCACAAGCTCTGCCACAGGATGGACACAGCATGGCTCGCTGTGCAGCCTGGGGGTGGGGGTCATTGGGGCAGAGCTGGCTCTGAGACTTCAGGTCTACGCTGCCCACTCCACCTCCCTGGAAGCTGCCACAGTGGGGGGTCGATGGGGTGGGCAGGCAGTGCCTGTGGTTAGGCAGGGAAGGAAGCTCTGGAGCAAGACCCTGGCGGTGCTGGCCTGGGGAATCCGGGCCTGGAGTGGGGCTGAGGGTGCTGAGGAACCGGTGTTGCCTATTCGGGGTCACGGGCCTGCAGCCCAGAAAGCTGGCCAGGCTGGGTCTGGGACTAACCAAACCGTGGCCCTCCACCTGCCCAACCCAGGAGCACAGGCACTGAGGCTGGGAGCTTTCTGGCTCTTGTCCTTCCAGAAACCCTCCAAAGTAGATGGTACTCCCATTTTACAGATCGGGGCATGGATCAGAGGGGCTAAATGGTTGATAGCTGACAAGCGGCAAAGCCAAAATGTGAAGCCAAGTGTTTCTAGGTGCCTTCTTCATTTCGGGAGGCTTGACTGGAAAGGGACTTTGAGCTGCGGTGGATGGTTGTGAGATCTGACAAGTCCTAGCTAAGGAGGACTTAGCCAGCAGCCTGCGGTGCTTAGGGGAGCCACCAGAGAGAGTACTGTCCCTGGCAGCCCTGGTGTGTCTCTGCTGACAGAAGCTTAAGAGCAGTCCACTTCAACTGTTCCCACTGTCCCGGCAGCTTCTCTAGCTTTTGCACACTCACTCTTCTCATTGCCTCCGATTTGTGAAACCTGGTTTGTACCTGAGGCCTCGTGTTTCTTGGTGGTCCACGAGAAGTTAGAGAAAGCTGTCACTTCTAGAATGTCAGAGCTGAAAGAGTGGGGGCTGATTATAATGATCACTTCCCTCTGCATATTTATACAGTGATTTCTGAAAGTGGCTTCAAAACATTTTCTCATTACCATTTATTTCTTCTGCTTATTTTTTATTATTGTTTACTTTTTAAAATTTATATGTATTTTTTATTTTGGCCATGCCGTGCGGCTTGAGGGATCTCAGTTCCCCAACCAGGGATTGAGCCTGGGCCACGGCAGTGAAAGCTCCGAATCCTAACCAGTGGACCACCAGGGAACTCCCCTCTTCTGCTTCTTATGACCCTGGGGTTATGTAGAGAGGTGATATTCAGTTGGACAAAATTTTTTTTAATTTTTATTTTCTATTGGAGTGTAGTTGATTTACAGTGCTGTGTTAGTTTCAGGTATAGAGCAAAGTGATTCAGTTATACATATACATGTATCTATTCTTTTTCAGATTCTTTTCCCATATTATCACATAGTATTGAGTAGAGTTCCCTGTGCTATACAGTAGGTCCTTGTTGATTATCTGTTTTATATATAGTAGTGTGTATATGTTAATCCCAACTTCCTAAATTATCCCTCCCCCCCATGGACAAATATTTTTTGATGCCTGCTATATGAAGGCCAATGCTAGATAGTGAATTAAATAACATGGTGTCTGTACACTTAGAGCTTAAGTGAAGGAGACAAACATGTCTGTGTCTTTTTTTTTTTTTTTTTTTTTTTTTGCGGTACGCAGGCCTCTCACTGTTGTGGCCTCTCCCGTTGCGGAGCCCAGCCTCCGGACGCGCAGGCTCAGTGGCCATGGCTCACGAGCCCAGCCGCTTCGCGGCATGTGGGATCTTCCTGGGCCAAGGCACGAACCCGTGTCCCCTGCATTGGCAGGCAGACTCTCAACCACTGTGCCACCAGGGAAGCCCTGTCTGTGTCTTTTTAGGTTTCGTGTAGGATATTAATAAATAGGGGCCAGATTTGGCCTGTGGTCCAAATTAGCTCATAACCCCTGGAGGGTAGGACACGGTGAGAGATGAGACTTCGGAGGGTGGCCTGGTTTGGGGATCTCTCGATGCTGTGTGAAGGAGCCTGACCTTGGCCCCATGACTGAGAGAGCTGCATCTCCATCTCATAAGCTTTTGAACGCAGGAAGGTGATGAGTTTGTTAAGTCCGAAATGCCACATGGCTAAAGAGGCAATGGAGAATATAATCTAGAATCTAGGGTAGAAGGGCAGGCTCTTGATTTGGAGGGGGATGGGGCACCGTAGAGAGGCAAAGGAGAAAATGGACTGAGGGCCGAACCTTCAGAATCCATTAGCAGCTGAAAGAAACAAGCAAGGAAGGGTCTGAGCCAAGAAAGCTGATTGTGATGGCTTGGAAGTCAAAGTGGTGGTCAGCAGGAACAAGCAGGAGATAATCAGAGAGGAAGAGGCTGGAGGTGGGATAGCCTTCCTCTGATGGTCCAAGAACCTTGGCCTGGAAAGAAAGAGTGGCTAGCTGCCTGGTGATAGCCTGGACTCGAATGTGGCTCCTGAGTTCACTGCTGTTCTGATGTAATTGAAACTAAAGGCTGGGCCTGCTGCAGGTGGGCTGGGGACTTGAAGAGAGTCGGATGGACCTTTTATCAAGAGTGTCCATGTGGCCAGTATGCATGTTTCCCCAGCCAGGTGCAACACTGGGAAATGCTCAAGTGGTGTGGAAGAGGGGCTGAAGGCAGGGCTGGCCTTCCTCAGTGAAGGCCTGGTCAGACCACATCTGAAAGATCCTATTTGCGTGTCTGCCCGCCCCTGCCTCCATCCCATGGTGGACTGGAATGAAGATGGGGTGGGGATGGGAGAGCAGTTTTAATTGGAACTTTTGATCAGCTTACCCCAGGCTGTCTCAGTCGACTTCGCCCAGTGTATTGGCTGGAGTTCTGTGAATCTCGTTAGAGATGGTTTGATATACCTTCTCAGGAGACTGGTATTGGCAGGGATTCCCAGTTCCTTGGTACAAATAGTTTAATCCAACTCATCCAGTCAAGATGGCACTGTAAATTTATACTCTAAACACATGGCAGTAATACATAAAAAGACAAAATGGGGCTTCCCTGGTGGCGCAGTGGTTGAGAATCTGCCTGCTAATGCAAGGGACACGGGTTCGAGCCCTGGTCCGGGAAGATCCCACATGCCTCGGAGCAACTAGGCCCATGAGCCACAACTACTGAGCCTGCGCGTCTGGAGCCTGTGCTCCGCAACAAGAGAGGCCGTGACAGTGAGAGGCCCGCGCACTGCGATGAAGAGTGGCCCCCGCTTGCCCCAACATCTAAAAAAATAAATAAATAAATAAAAGAAAAAATGCTGAAAACATAGTCATGTATTCCCCCCTCCCTCCCCACACAAAATAAACATCCCTGTGATGAGAAATAGAGCAAGAACACACAGGGGAGAGCAGGGCAGAAGCTGCAGGCCTCCTGGTCTCTGAGACTGGATGCAGGCAGAAGTGGCTAGAAATCTGGGGTAACAGAGCTATGGAGTGCTCAACACAAAGCATGGAATTAGAGCTGGTCCACTGCTCGAACCCAGGGGCTGGGAAAACAGTTGCTGTCACCCATTCCCTGGGGCTATGGCTTATCATGAAGATGCTTACCTACAGGGACAGAACATTAGAGCCTGGACCTAAGCTGAGCTGGTACTACAAGATATGATTCTAGACCAGGAGACCCAAAGGACCTGGGGAGGCAAAGGTGAAAACCCCCAGATAGGGGAGGGATGAGCTTATATATTCAGAAACATGTGAGGAAAACTAATATGAAGAAAGAACAAAAGCAAAGAAAAAGTTACCCCAGAAGAAATGAAAATAACAGAGTAATCAGAAAATATCTTTAATAGAAATAGGTTAAGGATCCTCAAAGAGATTAGGGAAACAGGAGATTCATTAAAGAAAAGAAAGGGAAGTTGTAAAAGAAACAAGAATATGTGAATATGAAAATTTTAAATTAAAAATTCTAGCAGCAAAAAATAGTGTAATTAGAATTTGAAACAATGGATAGCTGTAGCCTGGACATATAGAACTCATGAATTGGAAGCTAATGCTGAGGAATTAATCTAGAATGCAGCACAGACATGGAGGACATGTGACAGGCTTTAGCACAAGTCTAATAGGAATTCCAGATATGAGTCAAGGAAATGGCAAAAAAATATTTGAAGTGATAATGGCTGAGAATTCCAGAATTGAAGAAACAGCACGAATACCAAACAAAATAAATACCTAGATATAGTGAAACTGCAGATAAGAATAAAGGGAAAATATGGGAATTCCCTGGTGGTCCAGTGATTAGGACTCTGTGCTTCCATTGCAGGGGGCACGGGTTTGATCCCTGGTCAGGGAACTAAGATTCTATATGCCGCGTGGCGCAGCCAAAAGAAAAGAAAAGAATAAAGGGAAAATATTTAAAACTACCAGAGAAATAACAGAATTCAGAGAAACAACGAGACCGACAGACAACATTTCATCAACATTAGATGCCAGATATGATAGAGGACTATCTTAGGGAAACTAGAATTCTATATCCAGTTATCATTTAAGAATGAGGTGAAATAAAGATATTTTTGGATATGCTAAGACAGTTTTATCTATAGATCCTGGCTAAAAGAACTACTAAAGGTATACTTCAGTAAGAAGAAATCTCGGGGGAAGGAGGAGGTTGCTAGCACCAGCACTGAGTGCAGAAATTGAAATAGTATGTTGGTAAATTTAACTATAGACAGTATATCTGGATGCTTAAGTCACTCAAAGTGACTTAAACTCTAGAAAAGATTTAATTAGCTTATAATGAGAAGTGTGGAGGTAGGGAGTGCCAGGGTTGGGGCAGTGGTCTAATATTGACATGAAGAACCCTGGATCATTCCATTGTGCTGCTGTGCCATCTTAAGGGTATAAGATCTTTCTTCTCATGGTTGTGAGATGGCTGCTGCTGCTCTAGGTAACATATCATCACCCTATAGCTTCCCAAGCAGGAAGGCAGGGAGATGCTAAGAGAAAGGAAGCTTTCTAATGTGCCTCTTTTTTGGGAAGGAGAATCTGTCCAAGAAGCCCCCAGCAGACATCTCCTTATGTCTCATTGGCCCGAGCTGGTTCGTTCTTACACCAATTCCTGGTAAAAGGGAACAGGCTTACTGTGGTTGGCTTTGACCAGGCTTGCCTCATCTCCTGGGACTGGGTTCTTTGCTACTTGAGCAAAATCAGGATTCTGTTGGCAGGAAAGAAGGGGGAGTGGCTGCTGGTAGGCAACCAACAACAGTGTCTGCCACAGATGGCAAAACACACAAACAGAAATCCAGTGTCTAGTTTGTTTTTTAATTTTACAAAAGGAAAACTAAAATTGTTCACCACATTATCAAGGAAGAATAAGGTAAAGTAAGGAAGGGAATTTCATTGTTAAATCACATCAAGTTTCTGCCTTGTTAAACAGAATAGTACTGCTGAAAACGGTAGACCTCATTAGGACAATGTATATATGCTAACAATTTAAGATAACCACTAAAAGAAGAGGAATATAATTTCCAAGCCAGGAGGAAAAAAAGTGGTGGGAGTAGGGGTAGTGTGTCAGTCCAACAAGTCAGGAAAAGAAAAAACTAAAGGAAAACTAGTGAAGAGAAAACAAAGGTAGTAACATGAGTCCAAATACCTAAGGTTAAAGGGTTATACTCAGTGTTAAAGAGAAAAAAAACTACCAGATTGGATAAAATGCAAATAAGAAGTGGTCTGGAGCCTGGAGAGACTGGTCAGTGGACACAGGGGCTTAACAGGAACCGCCCTGGCCTTCATCATACAGGTGGTTCTGTTCTTTTTTTCTTTTTTTGCGGTACGCGGGCCTCTCACAGCCGTGGCCTGTCCCGCTGCGGAGCACAGGCTCCGGACGCGCAGGCTCAGCGGCCATGGCTCACGGGCCCAGCCGCTCTGCGGCATGCGGGACCCTCCCAGACCGGGGCACGAACCCGTGTCCCCCGCATCGGCAGGCGGACTCCCAACCACCGTGCCACCAGGGAAGCCCGGTTCTGTTCTTTAAATAACTTTATATTTATTCCTCGCCCCATCTCCCTGCCTCTCCTCAACAGTTTCTGTCTGGCTTTGCCTTGCTACTGAGACGGTCAGTATTGTTTTTCTGGATCGCTCCCTGCCTACTGTAGATATGTATAACAAATTCCTGGACGCCTCCCCCGCACCCAACACCAACAAATCACACTGGGACTCCTGTAAGGGGCAGGTGTGGTGCAGAGCTGGGACCCCACATCCCAGCTGTCCCCCTGCCCCACCCTCTCCCCGTGCCTTAGAGCCCAGCATTCCTCCCCTTAGAGCCTGTTTCTTAGGGTGCAACATCGATCCGCTTGCGATGAAGACTGATGGCTTATTTCGCTGGGACTTATTTGAAAGTTAGCCAGAGTGATGATCATAGGCTGGAAGAAATGTTAGCTCTTGCTTTCTGGTTTCCTGGCTGCCAACTCAGGACAGCGTCAGAAGTTCTGGAGCTGAGATCTCAGACTCGACATCAAGGCAAAGTGAGGTGTCCTGCAGGAAGACACTGCCAGAGGGGTTGTAACTGGGGAGCGAGGAGGCCTGAGTCACTAGGATAACTGAGGGGTGTGTACCAGAGGGTGGTGCCAGCATGTTGCAATGTGCTGACTTCAGTCAGCCAAGCATGCAGAGGTGAAGCAACCAGTTCTCAGACACATCAAGGATGTGCCTCTCTGGGCTTCAGTTGAGTGTGAGGGAGGGGCTGTCAGGTCTCTTCTTCCGGATAATGACTGACACCCCAGGGCATCTTCTGCTGGTGTCAGCTGTTGCCACACCAGCAAGCAGGGAGTTTGCTGGGTTACTAGGTTGGCAAGGTTCTGGGACACAGGGAACCCTTTGATGGTTGTGCCCCAGTTAGTGGGAAAAGCCTCTCTGGAAGGCAGTGGGAGCTTTTGGAAGGAGCACTGGCCTTGGAGCCATCAGACCTGGAATGATATTAAAGCTCTGTCACTTATCGCCTGGCTGACCTGTTTCAGCTGTCTTGGGACTTTTGTGAATACCAAATGAGAGGCTATGCCTGCAAATGCTTAGAAACTCATAAAACACCATGCAATGTGGGTACAATCTGTGGTTGGATGCCTTTACATTGAGGCTCTGGGACACATCCTTAGGCTTTGTGTCAGTGGGAGGAAAGAGGGTGCTTTATCAGCGTCTTGGGCTGGGATTTTTTTCTTTCTCTCCACCCCCTCCAGATTCAAGCAGTCTCCCTCCCCCCATCCTCTGCTCTTTATTTTGACGTTTCTTTTCTCTGCCTGCCAAGAAGATTGTGTTCAGCTGCGCTGGTCTGAGGCTGTGCTATATCCTGTGCTTCATTAGGTTAATTTGATGGGTTGTCTCCTGGGAACTGACCAGAGACTGGTTCTAAAACCATGCTAGCCTCCAAAACCCAGTTCCGTCCATTCTCCTTTGGGGCAAGCTTTGCTGCTCAATCCCATACGCCTGCTTTTCCTTTCTTCCACCTGCAGGCTGGCCAGGGCCTCCTTCGGTTTCCCTTGTTTCCTTGTATTAGCATAGTTGTTCAAGCATGCATCCCCTGATTGGTAGAAGGCTCTAGGGAAGACCATCCGTTCTCCAAGGCTGCCCCTGACCTTCTGGATTCTGCTCTCCAGTTCCTCTGTTCAGCCTCAGCATTTTGAGCTCGGCCAGCCATTCAGGGGGTATTTATTGTTAAGTGGTCTCACCGAATTTGCTAAATTTGTAACCACAAACCTCTCAGAAGACACTAGTATTGCCTTGCCTCCCACTAAATTTACCTCGTTACTCTCCTCTCTTAGAGGACTGTTTCACATCTGATCTCTGTAAATCTCCAACCCCAGCAATAAAGATGCATCCCTCCCTGTGCCTGTGCCCATTCTCTGCTTCACCTCCTGCTAGGCAGGTCAACCCTTTCCATGCGGGCACTGGCTCCCCCCACCCTCTGCCCCGTTCTTGCTGCTCAGGAACTCTGCTGCTGTTTCTTTTTTATTTATCTATTTATTTATTTTGGCTGCGTTGGGTCTTTGTTGCTGTGCTTTCTCTAGTTGTGGCTTTCTATAGTTGCGGCGAGCGGGGGCTGCTGTTCCTTGCGATGCACAGGCTTCTCATTGTGGTGGCTTCTCTTGTTGCAGAGCATGGGCTCTAGGCTCGTGGGCTTCAGTAGTTGCAGCACACGGGCTCAGTAGTTGTGGCTCGCGGGCTCTAGAGCGCAGGCTCAGTAGCTGTGGCACACGGGCTTAGCTGCTCCACGGCATGTGGGATCCTCCCGGACCAGGGCTCGAACCCGTGTCCCCTGCATTGGCAGGTGGATTCTTAACCACTGAGCCACCAGGGAAGTCCCAAGGACTCTGCTTCTTAATTTTCCTTTTACCTGCAGCGTTAACTTCTCCCTCTACTGAACCATCCCCACCAGTATACAAACATTCTGTAATATCTCCCATTCTATTTTATCTCATTCCCTTTATTTAGTAACACTTTTATTGAGATATAACTCACATACCATACGGTTCAGCCATTTCAAGTGTACAAGTGAGTTGGTTTTAGTCTAGTCACATGGTTATGCAATGAGACCACAAACAATTTTAGAACATTTCATCATCCCAGAGGGAAACGCCATACCCATTCTCAGTCGCTCCCCATCTCCTCCAACCCCCAGCCCTAGGCAATCACTAACCTACTTTATGGATTTGCCTATTCTGGATATTTCATATGAATGGAATCACATCATATGTAGTCTTTTGTGTCTGGCTTCTTTCACTTAGCACCATGTTTTCAAGGTTCATCCATGTAGCACGTATCAGTGCTTCCTTTTTATGGCTGAATAAGATTCCATTGTATGGATATTTGACATTTTGTTTATTCATCAGTTGATGGAACTTTGAGTTCTTTCCACTTTGGCGCTGATATGAATAATGCTCCTATAATCGAGCTGATATGAATAATGCTCCTATAATCGTTTGTGTACGTGTTTTTATGTGGATATATATTTTCCTTTCTCTTGGGTAGACCTCGGATTAGAATTGCTGAGTCATACGGTAACTCTTTGTTTAACCTTTTAACTGCCAGACTGTTTTCCAAAGTAGCTGCACCATGTCACATTCTCACCAGCAATGTACGAGAGTTACAGTTTCTCCATATCTTCACTAATAATTGTTATTATCTGTCTTTTTGATTATAGCCATCCTAGTGAGCGGGATGTGGTGTCTGATTGTGGTTTTGATATGTATTTCCCTGATAACTCATGGTGCTGAGCAGCTTTTCACCTGCCTGTTGGCCACTTCTCATCCAGTCAGGTGTTCACCCCCTCCAAACCTCTGGATCAGCCATTGTGAAGGTTACTGCTGACAGCCTTCTCTTATCTATGCCAGGCCTTCCGTCAATAATTTCTTCTGGTCCTGTAGTTTTAAGAATGAACTGTGCTCTGATGACTCTCAGATGTATCCCTCCAGCTCTGACCTCATCCATGAGCTTCAGACATCTGTGTCCTGCTGCCTATTGCCACTTCCACCTGGACATTTAAAGGGCATCTCAAATTTAACCTGTTGTAAACAGAACTCTTGTTTTTTTTTTTTCTTACCCAAACCCATTTCTTTCCTGACTTTTCTGTATGAAAGAATGGCACCCCACACACACACACCAGGTTGCTCGGGCCACAAGGCCCTGTGCCCCGGGTTCAGTCTTCCTCTCCTACCCACCACCCTCCATCTCACCCATCAATTAAACCCTTCAGAATACATGAAGTAGCTTCTCTGTGGTCCCCTGCTAGTGTTACACAGCAGCCAGAGTAGTCCCTTAGCAAAAAATGTTTTAACCTAAAAAAAAAAAATTAGAATTTATAATGAAATGCATCACACATTCAGAATAGTATATATCATATAAATTCCTTAAAGACTGGGCTTTCCTGGTGGCGCAGTGGTTGAGAGTCCACCTGCCGATGCAGGGGACACGGGTTCGTGCCCTGGTCTGGGAGGATCCCACATGCCGCGGAGCGGCTGGGCCCGTGAGCCATGGCCACTGAGCCTGCGCGTCCGGAGCCTGTGCTCCGCAATGGGAGAGGCCACAACAGTGAGAGGCCCGCGTACCGCAAAAAAAAAAAAAAAATTCCTTAAAGAATAAAAATTTTAAATACTCTGTTTCTACTATCTGGATTAAGGAGTAATACATTCCCCAGTACTTTTGAAGCTCCTATAGACCCTTCTTCTTGTCTCATCTACCTTCTTCCCGTCCAGGGGAATTTCCTGGATTTTACAGTGTTCCCCTGATTTTATCTGTTGTTTTATCATCTATGTGTATAGAGGCCTTAAAACAACTTCTTGCTTAGCTTTGCATACTTTTGAACTTTTCATGAACTCATACTGTAAGTATTCATCCCTGACTTATCCTTTTTGTTCAACATAATAGTTTATTGGTCATATTCATTCCTGTTTATGTCTGAAACTGGAGTTCATTCATTTTTACTGTATTACATGAATGGACCACGATTTATCCATCCTATTCTGATGGACATTTGAGTTTGCAGTTTTCAGCTATTACGCAGTGCTGCCTTGAGCATTCTCATATGTCTCTTGGTACACATGTTCACGTGTATCTGCTTGTAGAAATACTAGAGTTTACTACATACCCACCAGGATGCCTAAAATTAAAAAGATAGCAGATATCCAGGACATGGAACAAATGGCACTCTCCTATGTTACTGGTGGAAACATAAAATGCTACAGCCACTTTGGACAACTATTTGATAATTTCTGGTAAAGTTAAACATACTGGTGTATGTACCCTATGGTCCTGTAATTCCACTCCCAGGTATTTACCCCAGAGAAATGAGAGTATGTGTCCACAAGGTGAGTTGTACAGAAAGGTCAGGGCAGTTTTACTCATAACAACCAAAAACTAAAAACAACTCAACTGTCCAAACGTGGAAAAGAATAAACTACTGATACACACAACATGGACGAATCTCCAAAACATTGTGCTGAGCAAAAGAAGCCAGCCAGGCAGGAGTGTTTATATGAAGTTCAAGAACAAGTAAACCTAATCTATGGTGACCGGACTCAGCAAAGTAGTATAGCAGTGAACGATGACCGGGAAGGAGCACAAGGGAACTTCCGGGGTTGTGGGGTGGTGGTGGAAATTCTCTGTATTTTATACTGGGTGCTCACACACATGGGTAAACATGCATCATGCTCTACATTGAAAGACTTCTGCATCCTATTATATGTGAATTAAACCTCAATGAGAAAAACAGATTGTCCCAAGTAGCAGCACGATTTTGGGGGAAAATGAAACAGTGTATTCAACTAGTTGTCAGGGTTCAACTTAAGCTTTAAATCTGCTTAATAGGACAAGCAGGCTGAACTCACCAGCTTTATAATTCATTGATTCTAAATATTCAACCTTTGGCTGAGAAACCATTCATTCCCACCCAAACTAGGAGGACTACATTTTCTGAGGATGTCTTCTCACATGGGACATCACAAAATAAATTAGCTCAGGACAAATGGGGGAACTTTCTAATCTCTCATTGTGTCCCCAGTGTTCCATCTTCTTCTGTGAGAAAGATGTTTTTTAATTTTTCTTTAAAAAGAAATACTGCTGGGATATACTTATGTCCATATTTTTTAAGTAATGCCAAATTAGCCTCCCAAGCATTGTACCAATTTATTTTCTCACCAATGGTGAGTGAGTGTTCTTGATACTCTGCATCCTCTCTAAACTCTTAGTACTGTTAGTTTTAAAAAATTTGCTCCAAGGGTCCATTTTAAAATATAAATCAGGTCATGACACATCCCTCCCCAAAACCCTCCCATCAGATTAATAATAAATCCTAATCCCTTCAAAGGCCTCTGTGTCCGGGCCCCTCGTGCCTACCTCTCCGACACCCTCCCCAGTTTTGCTGGCCTTCTTGCCATGGTTTTTTTTTTTTTTTTTAAATTAATTTATTTATTTTGGCTGCATTGGGTCTTCGTTGCTGCGTGCGGGCTTTCTCTAGTTGCAGCGAGCGGGAGCTACTCTTCGTTGCGGCGCGCAGGCTTCTCATTGCAGTGGCTTCTCTTGTTGCGGAGCATGGGCTCTAAGCGCGCAGGCTTCAGTAGTTGTGGCTCGCGGGCTCTAGAACACAGGCTCAGTAGTTGCAGCGCACGGGCTTAGTTGCTCCGCGGCATGTGTGATCTTCCCGGACCAGGGCTCGAACCCGTGTCCCCTGCATGGGCAGGCGGATTCTTAACCACTGCGCCACCAGGGAAGCCCCTCTTGCCATGTTTTTCACAGGTCAGGCTGTTTCTTCCTTGTGTACTCTGTTCCCTCTCACAGCACCCTGTAACTTCCCTGTCATGGCACTTTGTAATCCCCTGTGCCTTGCCTTTGTATTTGCCGCTAGACCAGAAGCTCCATTAGGACAGGACGCGTGTTTACTGTCCCACACTAGCGCCCCCAGCCCTGCGCCGGCCCAGTAAGTATCTGTCGAATGAATAAATAAGCCAGCACCAGCCAGGTGGCCCTGGAAGACTGGCCTGCTTCCCTCTGTGGGCACCAGAGGTGGAAGCTGATGCCCAAATGTGTGCCCTTCCCCCAACTCTTTTACATTGGGGTTTGCATGGGCTTAAAGTGAAAGATCAGAGCAGCTGTGAAAGGGAGAAATGAGAATTAGGCATTGGCAACTGGAGGGCACGGGGAGTACCCCAGAGCAAATGACGTGCATAAAAGCTCTTAACCAGGTGACTTCTGGGATTCGGGGTGCATGTCTGGGGCCTCTGACCGTTCTTGCTGCGTTCTGCCCTATGCCCTCAGTTGCCCTCAGCACACGTTCCCAGAAGCAGCCCAGCCTTGGGATTTCCAGAGCAAAGGCTTTTGCCGGTGACCCTTGTTTGGGAAGACCCTCTCTGCTCTTCCCAAACACAGTGACGAAACTGGGGCTTTTCCTCCCCTGACAAGGCAGCCGGTTACGTCAGATGCCCCCTTTGTTGAGACTGCAAGGAGTTACAGTCTTCCCCAACGTGAGAGATGTTTCCTTCAGAGCCTCCTGTGCCTGTTTCTGCCCAAGTCCGCCTTCGGGGGCCACAGTGGGCCACGCACCAGGAACCAGGTCTCCCCAGCCAGGCCCCTCGCAGCATCCCTTGCTCAGCCTGGAAAGTCACCACCTCCTGGGCCACTTGCCTCATGGCTGGCTCTTCTCAGGTCACAGGATGCTGGGAGCAAGACCCTGCAAAACGGAGTTCTTTTCCTTAGATGTTGGTCATGGATATGAGCAAAGGGAGGCCTAGAAGAGACAGTGACCTGGCTTCTATTTACAGACAGCGCCACCAAAGGCTGTGCATGGAGTCCGGCATGCCAAAGGGTGCAGTAGAACCTTTGGAAGGAGCACGCCGGACCAGTGCCACTGGGTCTGTGGGTTAGAGCTGGGAGCCCCGGTGAGGCCTGTGGACGAAGCTTCACTCTTGACCCTGGGAAGCCGGCTTCTGTGTCTCTTTGCCTCTTACCCTGGAGCCTCTGGGTAGTTGAAGGAACCCATGGGCTTCTTTCTACGCCCTGGCCAGTCACAGGCTTTGGAACTGGATAGACCTGGACTCAAATCTCAGCTACACTCAGGAGGTTGTGACTAGGCAAGTTCCTTCACGTCTGTGAGCATTGTTTCCCCACCCAGAATAATGTCTCCTTATTGGAACGTGTTAGTTCTGTTCCCTGATGGCTTTGTGGTTTGGCTTGGCCCCCAGAAATTGGAGCTGCCATAAATGGAGGGGGCGGCAGAGGTTCTTGAACATAGAGCCTGAGATGCCTACTGTGCAGCTGGTGGCAGCAGCCGGAGTTGCCGGAGGAGCTGGCTGGAGCTGGAGCTTTCCGAGCGCAGCTGTGAGGCCCAGGGGCCGGGTCAGTGCCAGGGCTAGCTGGACTTGGAGAGGAGCTGGTGGGGACACGCAGGCCTCTAGGATTAAGTGCTCCCCATGACATGGAGCCAGGGCCCGGGGGCTCCACTCTGAGCTTTGTCCCTGACTCTCACCCCGGCTCCCTAGCACATGGCATGGATTCAGGCTCCTTTCCTTAGGGTGGATCTCCAAAGCACCCTGCTGCCTCTTCTCCCTGCTCTTGCCCACGGCAGCACAGGGTCTCAGGCTGTCAGTAGTCCATGGCATTTATTTGGTAAGCTGCAGAGGAAGGCAACTGTCCAGAGGGCTGAGTGGTGGTGGTGCTGAGCGTCCTGACACGGTCAGGTTCTCTCCCTGACACCAGAGCTGGAAGGATTGTTAGCGAATCACCCAGCTAACCCAGGAATGCTTCATCTGTAGCCCACACTACAGAGGGGAGAGGGCAAATCCCAGGGCTCAGGTCAACCGCCCCCCTCACTTTGTGGGGGGCTTCTCTACCTCTTCTCAGGGGTAGAGAACGCCCGGGCAGGGGCTCATATCTGCAGTCCCCTATGATCTTTTCTCTGGGCCATTTTCTCTTAAGTTTGCTGAAATTAACCTCATGTCACTGGAATAGGAACTTCCTAAACCTGGCTTTTCCAGCGACTTGCCCTGTGGCTCTAGGGAAATCACTTTCTGTCCTTGTTTACCTTCTGACTGATGAGTGAGGGTGGCGGGCTAATCTGGTCTTTAGAGGCCCGAGTTAAGGAGAGCAGAGTGATGCTATCTGCAGTTAGAGGGAAGAGCCCTTTCTCTTGTCCACCCTTCAGTTAAGTGGGCATCTCCTCTACTGCCAGCTCTGTCCCCTCTGGGACTTGGGGGCAGGGCTGGGGGAGAGCACGTGTGCATGTGCGATCTGTCTGCACATTATTTTTCCTTTCTGCAATTTCAGAGTCATGCTGCGGCAGCCTGGTGCCTGACGAGTGAGGGGAACCTGCCAAGGGATTACTGCTAGCTCAAGGCAGGACAGAGGCCTCAAGGGAGCGGAGATGGGCAGAGCAGCCTCCAAGCCTGGGCCAGCAGCACCAAGACGGAGGCCTGGGCCCTGGCCTGGAGCTCGGCTCACACTCGCTCGGCTGACCCTGATGGCGTTCGAAGCAACACCCTGCTGAGAAGCGGCTGTTCCCAGGCCCCAGAGGACCTCAGAGCAGGAGCTGGAGTTTGACCACCCCTACACAACTGCAGTTGGGGCTGCAACCGTCGGGGGAAGGGGCTGGCGCCTCGGATGGGAAGTAGAAGGGCAGAACCTAACGCCAGGAGGATCTTGGTCTCTGAAGAGTTTTCTGGAACACACGGAGCTTCCTGGGTTTCTTCTCTCTGGATTGGGGCTTGGTTCCCTCTCCTCCCCTGGCAGAGGGCTTGGGCCCTGAGGGCCAACTGAGAGAGGGAAGACTCTTAAATGAAATTCAGGCTGCCTGAAGCCCACGTGCTCTCTGCTATGATTGGGGTTCAAGAGCTTCCCTGCTGCAGGGGACGAGGGGCCGCCTCGGCATCTGCTCATGAGCCACAAGGACCCCGAATGCTCCAGACTGGATCGTTTCAAGCCGCCAAAGAGGGGGACCCCCACAGCTGGCAGCCAGCAACCCCAAGGGACTAGAGGGCTGGGATGGACTGACCTCCCCCTTGCCAGGGCTCTGGGAGAAGCAGAGCCTCTGTGGCCCAGCTAGTGACGGAGAGACCCAATGAAGCCATAAGCAGGGCCAGGCGGCTCAGGGACAGGGGAGCCACTGCTGCCGACGTGCTTTCTCCTGACGCTGAGGGAGGGCGCAGTGTGGGACCTCTGCCCCGTCCCCTCCCTGGCACTTGCCCATATGCCCTTTGCGCGTGGTGCCAGAACAAGCAGGCTACGCTGTGGCTGGCCCGTCAGCGGGCTGGGAAAGGAGTGGCCACGGTGACACCTGCCTGACTGCCGGGCTGAGGCCCCAGCTCCCCGGGGCACCGAACCATGAAGTGCTCCCTGCGGGTGTGGTTCCTCTCCGCGGCCTTCCTGCTGGTGTTCATCATGTCACTGCTGTTCACCTACTCCCACCACAGCATGGCCACCCTGCCCTACCTGGACTCGGGCGCCCTGGACGGGACCCACCGGGTGAAGCTGGTGCCCGGCTACACCGGCCTTCAGCGCCTCAGCAAGGAGGGGCCCGCCGGCAAGAGCTGTGCCTGTCGCCGCTGCATGGGCGACGCCGGCGCCTCTGAGTGGTTTGATAGCCACTTCAACAGCAACATTTCCCCGGTCTGGACCCGGGAGAACATGGACCTGCCCCCAGAGGTCCAGAGGTGGTGGATGGTGAGAAAGCTGTGGCCCTTCCTGCCTCCCCTTTGCTGCCGCCTCTCCGGTGGTCTGTCCTGCCATTTGGGAGTCACCCTTAGAGCCCCCTCTTGGATTGGGGCTGTCTGTCTTCTGGCCCCCAGAGCCTTGACAAAGTGTGAGGTTCACTGGACCAGAGCCAGCTCCTAGGATCACAGATTGTGAAGGGGGAGCGAGCTTTGGCCTGGAAGGAAAGAGAACTAATATTTTCTAGTGCCTGTAGAGGCCAAACATAGACCAGAGATGCCTTGCTGGGCCAGGGAGGTGAAATAGACAGGAGAAGCAGGTTCCCCAGGGAGAAGATGGCGAGAAGTGAGCATGGCAACAGGAAGAAGGCCTGCCCTTTATAAAGGAGGCAGCGGCTCAGCTCCAGTGATTGTTGCTATGCAGGCAGTATCCTAATTTATAAATGTTTGCTCAAAATAATTTGAAACACCATGCCACTCACTTGGTTCCTTCCAATTGCTGGAAAAGCCTTTCTTCTGGGTTGGGATAGGAAAGCATTAGCAACTCCTCTGGGGGCTAAGGGAGGTGAAGGGGAGGGGATGGGGGGACAGGTGTACCCAAGCCTCCCCATTCTTCCGGATCCTGTCACCTTGCTGCCGCTTTAGCTCCCTTCGCCTTGTCCCTGTCATCTCTGGAGCGTCACTCCCTAGGCTTTGCCAGGGCCATCTGGTTGCCACACATGTCAGAGGTGGAGCAGCATCAGTACTTGACCCGGGGAGGCCTGCAGACTGTAGGCATTTCCTGCAGGGGGACTTGGGAGGCAGCTCGTGGTCCCTGGTTTCCCCAGCTGGCAAATGGGGAGGGTGATGACTCTCCCTTTTTCTCACAGTTAGGACAGCTGTGAGGATGAGCTCCTGCAATCAGGCTTATCAGAGCAGCTCAGAGATCCTGCTTCCCAGCCCGGACTCTCAGAGTCCCTAAGGATGGGGAGTCTACAGAGCAGGAGTCACCAGGAGCCACACACGCCCTTCGCATGTCAGACTGGAGCCCTTGAAGGGTCCTGCCCGTTGCTCATAGTCACACCCTTCATTTTACAGGGAAGATCGAGGTTCAGAGAGTGCCCTGAGCTTGCCTTGGTCATAGGTCTCAGTGGTGGCCACGAGGAGCCAGAACAGGCCTCTGGGCAGGGGTGGACCGAGAGGCAGGCCAGGCCCCCTGCTCACAGGGGTGGAACTCAGGGCTGTTTAAGCCCCGGAACCACCTCTCTGCTGTTCCCCACAGCCACCCTCTTTCGCTGTGAACTTAGAAATTCTTGTCTCAGGGCTAAGCTGCTTCTCCACACTGAGTTCATGTTCTTGTGCTCAGGGGCCCTTCCTGTGCTCAGAGAAGAGGCAGAGAAGCAGGCCCACCCATCCCCTCCATGCATTCTGTCCCCTGAGTAGCTCCTGCTTAGCCGCAAACCCACAGCATTGCCGCTAGGACCACAGAACATTTTAAAGCCCTTACAGATGGTGGCCCAGGGGCTGAATCCAGCTCACTCAGTGTTCTTAAACTATTTGCATGAGTTACCATCATTTAGGACCTCTGTTTTTTCAGCTTCTCTTGAGAAACCAGAAAATCTGGTCCTTCTGGGCTGACAATCCCACAAGGCGACAGTTGGTTGGAGCCACCCCTTTTCGATGGGAGCTCCTGTTGGCTGTAGGCCCCACCTGCCTCTTCACTCCTGCACGTTACCTGCCTGGCACTATAGGCGTTTAAGTGCTGCCCTGGCCTCATTTCATGGTCTCTTGCATCACTGGTGGTGGGAGGTGCAGGGGACCGGTTTCATTCCAGCTGTTCTGACTTTGAAAGAATATCTGTGCCTCTTTGCCTTTTCCCCAGGGCTCAGGGCTCCGGATATCCTGTGGATCTTGCCTGGAGTTTCAGGCTGAGTCCCAGGGGCGCCCCCTGCAGGCTGCTTGGGAATAAGCCCCTGAAGCTCCCCGGGGCCTTCCACATTAACTGCACCTCAAAATGACTATGAGACTAAGAGCTGCCCCGAGAGGACAGCAGAGCAGGGGCCTCTCTGCTTCGTGGCACAGGCCTGCAGACCCCTGGAGAAGGTGTTGAATAGCACCTTGACCCCCCCGAGCCCAACCAGTACCTTAGAGCTACTCCCGAAAGCAGGGCCCTCCCTGGTCTGGTCTCAGTAGGGAAACTTCGCTATTGTTGAACAAGGTCCTTACTGCTCAGGGAGGATTTCCGCCCCGTGACAGCCCGGGGAGGAGGCCTGCGCCGGTTGGACACTGGAGGGTGAGGGCAGGGAGGGAGCAGGCGGGAGTTCCCTCCCCATCACACCCCTCCTGCTTTCTTCTCCCCTCCGCTCCCCTCCCCTCCCCAGATGTTGCAGCCTCAGTTCAAGTCACACAACACCAACGAGGTGCTGGAGAAGCTGTTCCAGATAGTACCAGGCGAGAACCCCTACCGTTTCCGGGACCCCCGCCGGTGCCGGCGCTGTGCTGTGGTGGGGAACTCGGGCAACCTGCGGGGCTCTGGCTACGGGCCGGATGTGGACGGGCACAACTTTATCATGAGGTAAGTCCCAGGGAGCTCAAGGCAGGACCCAGGACCGGCCTCCAGGAGGGGGCCCTGGCCTCCTTGGCCTTGTGCGGCCGCGTAGGAGCGGGAGCTGCCAGGGGTGCTGTGACAGAGGCTCAAGTCTCTCGCTTGTGTTTGTCGGGGTGGATGAGGAGGCAGAACTGTCATTCTGAACTTTGCTTGAGGCCCATTCCAACTCTGAATGCCTCTGCGAAGAGCTGAAACTAGGCTCCTGGCTGATGTCTTGTGAAAACTCCCCCCAGAGGCCCTTTCACCTGCCTGGTCCCTTTTAGCAGTTGGGCCAGGAGTGTGGGCCCCAAAATAGTGTCTTGCTTAATAGCCACAGGTGATGCCTCTGGCAGACTCGCAGAGGAGGGGCGTCCTGGGCAGAAAAAGGAGCTGTCGGTGCCTGCTTTGGGCTCCCATCCCTTAACCTTTACCTCATAGCATTTCGATTGTGCAGGGGCTCATTCATTCTACAGACGTCTGTGCCCAGCGTTGAGGAACAGAGAAGGGCTGGGAGGGCACTCATTCCAGACGAAGACAGGAGCAGGGAGCCCGAGCGTGAGCAGGGACTAGAGGTAGATTTGTGACCCAGACATGGGCTGCTCATTCTGCTTCTGAACTTCCGTGTTTTCAGACTTATCTCCCTAGACTTGCGGCAGGAAATGCCACAGTGGGGATCCTTCCATCCCACTCCTTGGTGGAGGAAGAGCTCTAAGAGTAAAAATACTGAAAATGCCCAGTTTTCACTAAGCATCTCTTAGGATGAGCACTGCAGAAAGACCAGGTTTCCCAGGAGGCAGGGGGAAGGGCTTTGTCTTAGAAACTGTTGCTGTCTCCATAGCAACACCAAGGCAGCAATATGTCTCTGAGGCTTTTAACATTCCTTGCAGAACCTTTCTCATGTTGAGAATGGTTGGGGGGTGGGGGGAGAGGGGGATGCTAGGCCAAATCCAGGCATCCACGGCCACCAGCTGAGAAACACCGTCCCCATTAAGGCTTCCTCTCCAACTGCTCTGTTCCTGCTCTGTTCCTCACAGACCCCAGGGCTGTCATGGCAGAGGCAGATCCAGACTGTGGCTTTGGTGACAATAGGACCAATACTGTGTGTGGAGCTGTAGCAGTCCCAGCAAACTGTTATTAATGAATGGGAAAAATACTTCTCATCCCCTCTAGGAGACAGTATTTCTGAACCCTAAAGACCAAGACATCAGAGGGGTACCCAGATGGTAGGCAGACTGGCAATTCTAAAGAAATGGATTTGGGAGAAGAGAGGCAGGATCTTAATCCCTGTTCGGGGGCCAGAGCACAGTTGGTGCTGTAGGAAAGATTCTAGGCTTCTGCTTGAAGCAGAATGGAACTGAAGTGGCTGAGAACACAGACTCACTCTCTAGTTCCAAATCAGGCCACTCCTGGTTTCCCAGCCCAAAGTACCCTCCAGTCCCTCAAGGGAAGGGAACCAGAGAGGCATGAGGTACAGCACAGCGACCAGTGGGGGGGGGAGGGGGGAGGGGCAGGCATCCTGGACACACTGTCACCACATCATGCCATCAATGGGAGATGGGCAGGAGGCAGCCAGTAGGGGAACCCCTGTGACACAGGGCCCAGCTAGGGGGTGCTGGCCGCTCTATGGACAGGGAACGTTCGAACGGGCATAAAAAAGCTGGGAGAGCATGTAGAGGAGACTTTGCTCCCTCTCTCCCAGATCCCTGTGTCCCCAGTGGAGGCCCAGGTTACAGTCACACGCCTAGATGGTATGATTCTGAATTGTGATCCACACAAGATAGGAATGTTCTCACAATGCGTCACAACAGAAAAGGCCAACAGGTTTTTGTTTAAAGCTGGATCACTTGTTTTTAAGATGCTCACCAAAAAAAGGGAGCTTTGATCCTGTGTTTTGCACCACTTGAAAGGAGTTAGAAGTTGTGTGTCACGGCCTGGGGGATGGGCAGGGGGGAGATTGCTCTGGGGTTCCAGGTTCTTCTAAGACAGCAGAGGAGAGACAGCCCCACATTGCACGTCAACCCGGGACAGCTGAGGGTGGGCTCTGTCAGAACGCGGGCATCCCTCTTGGCCTTGGAGTGGAAAGGGAGACAAGAACTTAAAGTGCAGGGACAGGGTGGCTGGGATGGGCAGAATTGAGCCATCTGCCCAGGGGCCGAAGGGGTGCTTCAGCTTCTTGTCTTGGTTCCATGTCTTCTAGGGAAGAGGACAGAACAGCCAGGTGAGCTGTAAGCTGTGAAAGGCTGTCTTTTCTTTTTAAAAAAAAAAAAATTATAAAAGTAATATGTGGGGCTTCCCTGGTGGCACAGTGGTTGAGAGTCCACCTGCCGATGCAGGGGACACAGGTTCGTGCCCCGGTCCGGGAAGATCCCACATGCCGCGGAACGGCTGGGCCCGTGAGCCATGGCCACTGAGCCTGCGTGTCCAGAGCCTGTGGCCCACAACGGGAGAGGCCACAACAGTGAGAGACCCGTGTACCGCAAAAAAAAAAAAAAAAAAAAAAAGTAATATGTGCTTGTTATTGGGAAAAAAAACCCCAGAAATGTACGCACTAAAAAGTGAATTATCCAGGACTTCCCTGGTGGCACAGTGGTTAAGAATCCGCCTGCCCATGCAGGGGATACGGGTTCAAGCCCTAGTCTGGGAAGATCCCACATGCCACGGAGCAACTAAGCCCGTGAGCCACAACTACTGAGCCTGTGCTCTAGAGCCCACGAGCCACAACTACTGAGCCCACGTGCCACAACTACTGAAGCCCACGCACCTAGAGCCCGTGCTCCACAACAAGAGAAGCCACCGCAGTGAGAAGCCAGCGCACCGCAGCAAAGAGTAGCCCCCACTCACCGCAACTAGAGAAAGCCTGCACGCAGCAACAAAGACCCAATGCAGCTAAAAATAAAACATATTTTTTTTTAAAAAGTGAATTATCCCATTCCCTAAGAGTAACCATTGTTAAAACTTTAATACTCTTCCAGATTTTTTTCTATTCTTATACAAAAGTTAGTTTTTATTCTTCCTCCCTTCCCTCCTTACTTCATTGCTTCCTTTCTTCCTTCCCTTCTCTCTCTCTCTCCCCCCTCCTTCTATCCTTTCTTTTTTTTTTTCTTTCACAAAAAATGGAATCACACTATCTAATTTTCAGTTTTCCTTTTCTGTGTTGTAATTTCCTCTGACTGCACAGGTATTCAAAAGATATGTGTTAAAAGGAAAGAAGTGAGATTCCTCACGCCACTTGGTTTTTTTCACTCAATAGCTCTTGGACGTATTTCTTACCAGCACATGTAAATCTACTTTGTTCATTCTGATGACTACATGCTATCCTGTTACATGAATGTACCAAAATGTATTAACCAGTTCTCTATTGTTTGATTGGTTTTCCTTTTCACTATTGTAAATAATACTGCAGTGGATATCCTTTGCACACTTATGCAACCATTTTTATAGGATAAATTTTAAGAATGGAATTGCTGGATAAGTGCACACCTATTTACATGTTTGATGGCCAGCAACAAACTGTCCTCTAAAACTCTTGTACCAGTTTCCACAGTGGTGTCTTCTCACGCCACCCTCTTGTCCCTGCAGGATGAATCAGGCGCCAACCGTGGGCTTTGAGCAGGATGTCGGCAGCCGAACCACCCACCATTTCATGTACCCCGAGAGTGCCAAGAACCTGCCCGCCAACGTCAGCTTCGTGCTGGTGCCCTTCAAAGCCCTGGACCTACTGTGGATCGCCAGCGCCCTGTCCACAGGGCAGATCCGATTGTGAGCTCCTCTGCTGGCTGGAAGTGGGATATGAGTGACAGGCCCACCTTGGGAGGAGTTGTCCAGGGAACGGATCTTAGAATTCCTTTAATTGAATATTTTGGCCAAGAGGGGCAGGTGAGGAGAGAAACAGTGGTAGGGAGGGCCCAAAACAGTGGTTAGCTGAGGCCACAGCTTGTTTTGGGTCACTCCCTGCATGGTGGCAGCCAGCACACTGGTGGTAGTAAGGTGGAGAAGGACACTTTTCCAGGTCTCCTTTCTAGGAGGTAGCTCCTACTGTGGGAGCTCTGCCTTCTGAGAACTTTCTTTGGAGGCAGTTGCCCAATCACAGCTGGGAACCTCAGGAAATTCAATTCACCAAGTAGTTTTTTTTTAACAGCTTTATTGAGATATAATTCACATACCATACAATTCACACATTGAAAATGTACAGTTCAGGGGCTTTTAGTATGTCTACAGAGTTGTGTAACCATCACCACAAGTAATTTTAGAATACATGCATGTTCTAAAGATGAAGATAACCTGAAGATACTCCTGTACCCCTTGGCCATCTCCCCCACTCCCTCCACCCCTCCTCCCTCCCAGCCCTAGGCAACCACTAATCTACTCTCTGTCTCACCAAGGTTTGTGTGTGTGTGTAAAAATGTATGCGTGTAACAAAATATACTATTTTAACCACACAGTTCATTAGCATTAAGTATATTCACATGGCTGCGCAAACCTTACCACAGCCCATCTCCAGAACTTTTTCATCTCAAATGAAAACTCTGTACCCACTAAACAGTAACTCCTCATTCCCCCCTCCCGCCAGCCTCTGATAACCACTATTCTTTCTGTTTCTGATTTGACTATTCTAGGTACTTCATACAAGTGGAATCGTATAGTGTTTGTCCTTTTGCGTCTGGCTTATTTCAGTAGCATAATGTTTTCAGGGTTCATTCACGTTGTAGCCTGTGTCAGGATTTCATCCCTTTTAAAGGCTGCATAGTATTCTAGTGTATGGATATACCAGATTTGTTTATCCATTCATCTGTCAATGGACAACTGGATTGTTGCCACCTTTTGCCTGTTGTCACCATGTATTTTTTAAACACGGAAGTATAAGTTACAGTTTTCTGACTTTATCTTACGTTTGGGAGTCATAAGGGCTAAAATAAGTGCTGTAGAGTTTAAGTCCCATGAATACTCAGAAACGGGAGTGTAGGTTACAGGCACCATGGCTGACTAATAGGGAAGGAAGGATTTGTGCCAAATATGAGGAGAGTAGCAAGAGGGCTATTGTGGGCAGAGGTAAGAGCACAAACATGGTGGGTGTGAGATGATCACAGCAGAGCCTTGTGGGAAGAAAAGTTGGGGCTGGGTTATGGAAGGCCCCAGTGCTTGTCTAAAACATCCTTATTTCATCTTGAAGGACATAGGGAGCCACTGAAGGTTTCTGAGCGAGGAACTGCAGTGATGTGCTATGCGACAGCAGTCTGGAAGCAGGGGAGCCTGTCGTGAGGCTGTCATCACTTGGGCCTCAGTGGGAGAAAAGGCATCCCTGGGTCCATGGAGCCACCTCAGTGTTATTTTTCTTTCTGCTTTCAGCACCTATGCCCCAGTGAAGTCCTTCCTTCGAGTGGACAAAGAAAAGGTAAGTTTCCTCCTCCCGCTTCCTCCCCCGCTTCTTCATCCCCACCCCAGAGGAAACAGTGCAGACCTGACTTGTGCTGTGCCTGGTCTTGTGGTTCAGATACCCCCCAAACCCTTCTAGAATCTTCAGAGTGCCCATCTGCTGGTATGCCTGACCCCACACAGAGGCTGCAGGAACCAGAGAACCCTGATGAACAGGTCCACTGGCAAGCATGGAGGAACTGGCAGAAGCTGCTCAGAGCCTGGCCTGAGCCTCCAGGCCCCCAGAAGCCCTCACGTGCTCATTACACCTTCTCCTCTCAGGTCCAGATCTACAACCCAGCCTTCTTCAAGTACATCCACGACAGGTGGACAGAGCATCACGGGCGGTACCCTTCCACGGGGATGCTGGTACTCTTCTTTGCTCTGCATGTGTGTGATGAGGTGGGTAGTTGATAAAATAGCGGGACCCATAGATGAGAGGGAGTCTGCCCTTGTTGGGGCTTAGCAGTGCCTCAAGAGGAATGTGTTTTTGCAGGAAGAAACAAAGTGGCTTTCAGTCCCCCAATTTCTAGGTTGTAAGGTATAGATCTGCATTTCCCAGACTTAACTACTTTCATGATTTTACCAAATCTGAAATCATTTCATTGAAACGTTAAATTTATTTAAAAAGGAAATTGAATACTACTACCATAATTGATATTACTTGCCATAAACAATAAGCATAAACGTAAATGGAATGGAAATGACGTAGTTAAGTAGTTAAGTTTCAGCAGGATGGTGTCTCCCACAGCTGTGGGCCCCAGGCCTACTCTGTGTTAAAAATGGAGGTTAATCATTCAAGGAGCCCATCTCTCTAGCAGGGGGAGCTACTGTGCCATACACGGTAGTGCTCATGCCCAGCACACCCACTTTTGCCAGTAAACTCTTCAGTGTATGGTACTGGGTACTTGACCAGCTTTCAATAAAAGTACTCCATTAAAAAAAAAAAAAATTAGCAAGGGTTGGAGAGCTGTCACAGACTAGCCCCAAACTGAGGTGTTCTTGATGTAATCAGAGGGTGGTTGGAAGGAGAACCGGAAGGGAGCAGAAGTCTCCCTCTGGGACTGTGTCCTTAGCGTCAGGGCTGGGTGTCCCCGGTCTAACTGCGCGCTGTAAATTGATGAGCTGCCGGCCTCTGGCTGGGGTCGGCTCGTCGCGGCTCCCCTCTCCTGCCGCACCACGACCCGAGGCTCTTCCGCGCCCTCTGTTCCCTGGTCCCCGACTTGGGGTGACCCGCGCCGCCCTCCCCCGCAGGTGAACGTGTACGGGTTCGGGGCCGACAGCCGGGGCAACTGGCACCACTACTGGGAGAATAACCGGTACGCGGGCGAGTTCCGGAAGACAGGCGTGCATGACGCCGACTTCGAGGCCCACATCATCGACATGCTGGCCAAGGCCAGCAAGATCGAGGTCTACCGAGGGAACTGAGCCCGACCCAGCCGTGACTCTTCCGGCCCTTCCGCGAAGCGCTGGCAAGCGCTCCAGCCGGGTCTGAGAGTCAGCCCGGGGGTGGTGGCCTAAGCGCGGGCGCGGCGCTCTATTGGGCGTCAGCAGGCAATCGGGAGCGACGCCGCCGCAGTCTGGACCAATCATGCTTCAGTCTAGCGAGCGCCGGCTATCCTCCGCCAATCACGAGACTCTGGGCGCTGGCTGGGCCTAGCATCAATCAGCGCTGCCGACGGCCGGAGCCTCTGTTTCTCACAGCCAATCATGCGACTCAAGGAGAACTTCCGGCGCTGGGGCCCGTCTCCTCCAATCAATGGCCTTCGGAGGCGGGCCGGCGGCCGATCAATCCCCACTCCCGTATGCTTTTGGGTAGGATTTTATCGATATTTCACGCTTTCAAAGGAGCAGAAGTTTGTTCCGGCCCCGAGAAGTACTTTCCTCAGGCTCGGGCGGAGGCGGCTCAGTCGCCGGCCGGTCTGACCCCGCAGGGGGCGTGGAGGAGGAAACGGTGGGGAAGGTGAGGGACAGTAGCGGCCCGGCCTCCCCTTCCCGGTGGTCCCTCGTGGCGGAGGGGCGTTCGCGGAGGCTTTCGGGAGGTCGGCGGGTGGTCAGGTGGTTTCCAAGGAGCGCATTTTTCCCCAGGGGAAAAGTTAGAGCCCTCCCAAACCGCTCTGGACCTCCGAGAGAACTAGACCTCACATTTCCTTTATCGGTCAGGCGCAGATGGGTGAGTGCAAACCCACCAAAGAAATGCGGTGAGAATCCAGAGGGTACGGGGGTCCCCTCCTCCTGCCTCCTCCCCTCCCGCCTTTGGCCACCCTATGGAATGGCCTTTCTGACCATGGCATTTAGTGTCTCACCAGAAAACTAGAATTGTTTTCACGTCTTGCTGGGGGTGGAATTCGCCTAGGGCTTAATTCTGGAACACAGGTGAAAGAATAGGGCAGGAAACAAGGAAGCCCCGTCACATCAGATGTAAGGTACACTTACGTGTACTCTCTGCCCCTGTTGTTCGCCCACAACCTTTTTTAAGTGTCTCTCCCTAGGTCCTGGGCCTCCTCCCCAGCCTACTTGTTGCTCTGGGAGAAAAAAAAAAAAAATCAAAACTTGCCCTGTGATTGGGGCACTGCTGCTCCCCGCCCTTCCCCCTTTGTCTGGCTCTAGGGAAAGGGAACAACACGTAGGAAAGAAGGCTGGAGATGCTTTGGGCTCATGATTTAGCTAACCTGAAGTTACTAGGGGTGGCTGACCAACAGATTCTTTGCAAATAGTAAGCTGGCCATGCAAATAGCTGGGGAGGAGTAGACTTGCCCCCTGCATGCCTCCTCCCCTGCCCACACATCCCTTCCCCCTTGTTCACCTGCTGCCTTTTCCCTCTAACCCACTATCCATTTCCAGCTCTAGAAGGGCTGCGAAGCTAACAACCAGAGGTTACAGCTGGACGCTACTTGCATGACTGAACCCAGCTTAAGTCCCTAGAGGAAGCTGCTGAGGGTGTTCTCACCTTTCAAGGTTGGGGAAGTGTAGGAGGCGTGAAAGGGCTTCTGTGAAGCCTCCAAACCACTAAAAGGATCCCCCTTCCCAACAGTGACGAACACAAAAACCACCCTTTTTTCTTGGTGAGTTGATACCACCTGGTAGCCTCCTGGCCATGGTGTAGTTCCTGCAGCTGGCTGGGGGAACAGTAGCCAGCAGGGGAGTGTATTAGAGGGTTAGGGCAGGGCAGTGGGCACCCCTAAAAGTTAATATATTGAGAACTTAGATTGAGTCTGTCCTTTCCCAGTTCCAGAAGTAGGAGGAGTAAAGAATGTTTGTGGGTTAGGGGAGCCTTTAGTGGAACGCCTCTCTCACCACCTCCTGTTGTCATTTTAGAGAGTCAAGGTACCAGTTATTCTTGCCAGTCTCATCTCAGTGCTTCCTGAAGAGGCTCTTTTGAGTGTTTAAAAGATGAAAAAACAATGCAATATGCCAAACAGTATTGAGCAGAATAATTTATTTCTTTTCTGTTCCTTTTTCTTCTTTTGTTTGGATTTTGTTTTGTTTAAAACATTAATAAATCCCCATTCTGGAAGAGGTAGGTCCCAGCATCCGGCCCAGATCTTTTCTACAACAATTACTTAAACAAATGTTGTTTTATTTTCTTCCCTTTTTCTCTGAATTAAAAAGAGCAAAGAAACTATATAGTCGTTTGTTTGTTCTGAAATGTGTTTGCTGGTGAAAAGAAGGTGTATCTGTCAGTGGGAAGTTGTGACTACGTAATGGCTAAGACTGTTGTGGGTGGATGTGAGGAGGGGAGGGCACGACTCCCACCCTTTCCTTATACGTGAGGCTTCCCAACCCCCAACTGCCAGCTATGCCTTCTGGGAGGGTGGCCTTCACTACTGTCCTTCAGGGCCCCTGAGTCGATCAGCAGGGCAGACACTGTCCACTGCAAGGCGCCAGCACAACATGCAGATCCAGCAGGCACCAGGATGGGGCTTTTCTCCCCTCCTTTTCCAGGTTCTGTGGAACTTCCCATGATGCCATAGGTGTGGGTTGGCAGGGAATTGGCAGAATGGTAGGAGCTGGTGCCACAGGGGTCTGCGGTAACTGCCTGTGCTGTTAACTGGGCTGTCTGGACCCACTCAAGCCTACCTCCGTCATGCAACGGAATGCCACTGAATGTACAATTTTATAGTCTGGTGGATCAGATAATGTGGGCCTCAACGATGGATCTCTCTTAGAGTCTGTAGTCACTTGGTGTCCTGCAATCCAGTTTCTGTCAATGCTCAAGAGCAAGCCCAGAGTTGCTTTTCAAATGGAGAATACTTTTTGGTGGAGGAGGGCATAGGTCTTTTTCTAAAACCCTAGGACTCTGGGCTGTAATTCTCTTATTTGGAGTTGCCATAGGCTCCATATGACATCTCTCTTTGCCACAGACACTCTCCAATAGCATTTGGTTGGCTGAGTGATAAGGTCCAGCGTCCGGATGACGTACACATAGCCTGGGCTTCCGAGAATTGTTTCTTATCTGGGCCCCAGTCTTATGGGTTGTGGGTCACCACACTTTGTGGGACCAGCACTCCAGATGTTGTACCTGTTACCTCCAGAATCAGGAGTCTCACCAAATCATGTGTCTTTTTTTTTTTAATGTTGGCCAAGGACTGTGTTGTTTTGATTCAGCAAAGATATCACATCTGGAACCACAGGTTAGCATTGCCACTTGTTTACCTTTGCAATAAACTACTATCATTCTCCATGATTCAGATGGTGAGTGAATGAAACGAGGAAGAAGTCACCCACCCTTCCATAACTCAATTTGGATGGCAGCACCAATCTCTGCAAATCCTGCTGGAATGTGGTATTGAATTTGACTTACCATGTTGGAGATAGTTCCAGGGACTTCTATTAGGCCTATCCCATCATAATCACCTTCCCTCCACGGGTCTGGTTGCCAATATGGTGATTTTGCCAGGTAGTAAATATCTCTCTTTCCTTTTGGAACTAAGGAAATTACCTTAAAATGGGTCTGTGGTCTCATTGGACCCACCATTAAATGGACTTGGACCAGAGCTCCATCTATCATTAGCCATAGTAAGCTCCAACTCTCATAATAAGCTGGACTGCATTGGCATTTGGGTCTCAGAGCCAGTGTCTGATAACTCCTGATGGTCTGGGTATTTCCCTTTCCCCAGTGCACTGTCACTCCAGGAAATAGTTTCCTCGGGAAAAGCTTGGGGGAAGAGCCACACTACATACCTGCTACATCAGAGAATAGTTCCTCAAAGGACCCTGAGATCGCCTTGAAAAAGGCTCCAGGTGTGTGACCTGATTAGGTCTGGGAACTGGGTAAGAAGCCAAAAATTCCCATCATTGTGACTCAGGTTTCTTCTCGGCACTCCTAGAATGTTCCTTCCCATACACATCAAGCAGTACCTTAGAGGACTGCCCAGCATCTGTTTTACTTCTGGGGACCTTAATGGTCGATTAACTGTTGTCCCAAATACTTATACGTCAGAACTCTAATTGACAAACTGGGTTGTTGTGGTAAATGTGCCTCCCTGTGTCACGTAGGGAGGCACGGCTTTCTCGTCTTTGTCAGGCTGAGATCCATTCTTTTCTGACCCTCACATAACAGCCACCAGAATTCTTTAAAGATGGTGCCCCAATCACTACTACATTAAAAAAAAAATTTATTGAAGTATAGTTGATTTACAATATTGTGTTAATTTCTGCTATACAGCAAAGTGATTCAGTTATACATATATATTCTTTTTTTTAATTAATTTTTTTTATTTTGGCTGCTTTTGGGTCTTTGTTGCTGTGCGTGGGCTTTCTGTAGTTGCAGTGAGCGAGGGCTACTCTTCATTGCAGTGCGCAGGCTTCTTGTTGCGGAGTGTGGGCTCTAGGCATGTGGGCTCAGGAGTTGTGGCACACAGGCTTAGTTGCTCCGCGGCATGTGGGATCTTCCCAGACCAGGGCTCGAACCTGTGTCCCCTGCATTGGCAGGTGGATTCTCAACCACTACGCCACCAGGGAAGCCCTACATATATATTCTTGTTCGTATTCTTTTCCATTACGATTTATCACAGGATATTGAATATAGTTCCCTGTACTATACAGTAGGACCTTGTTGTTTATCCATTCTGTACATATAATAGTTTGTATCTGCTAATCCCAAGCTCCCAATCTTTCCTTTCTCCCACCCCACCTCCTCCTTGGCAGCCACAAGTCTGTTCTCTACGTCTATGAGTCTGTTTCTGTTTCGTAGATATGTTCATTTGTGTCACATTGTAGATTCCACATATAAGTGATATCATACAGTATATGTCTTGCTCTTTCTGATTTACTTAACTTACTATGATAATCTCTAGTTGCGTCCATGTTGCTGCAAATGGCATTATTTCATTCTTTTGCATGGCTAAGTAATATTCCACTGTATATATGTACCACATCTTCTTTATCCATTCATCTGTTGATGGACATTTAGGTTGTTTCCAGGTCTTGGCTATTGTAAATAGTGCTGCTCTGAAGCATAGGGGTACATGACTAATACATTTTTTTTTAAAAGACATTGTTTTGAAATGATGGGTTTTTTTAATTTTTGTTTTTTGGCTGCATTGGGTCTTCGTTGCTGCGCGCGGGCTTTCTCTAGTTGTGGCAAGTGGGCGCTACTCTTCGTTGCAGTGCACAACCTTCTCATTGCAGTGGCTTCTTGTTGCAGAGCATGGGCTCTAGAGCGTGCGGGCTTCAGTAGTTGCGACATGTGGGCTCAGTAGTTGCAGCATGCGGGCTCTAGTTTGCAGGCTCAGTAGTTGTGGCTCACGGGCTCTAGAGCACAGGCTTAGTAGTTGTGACGCACGGGCTTAGTTGGTCCACCACATGTGGGATCTTCCCGGACCAGGGATTAAACCCGTGTACCCTGCATTGGCAGGTGGATTCTTAACCACTAAGCCACCAGGGAAGTCCCGACTAATACATTTTTTTAATATAAATTTATTTATTTATCTTTAGCTGTGTTGGGTCTTTGCTGCTGCACACGGTTTCTCTCCAGTTGCTGTGAGTGGGGGCAACTCTTCGTTGCAGTGCGTGGGCTTCTCATTGCGGTGGCTTCTCATTGCGGAGCATGGGCTCTTGGCGTGCGGGCTTTAGTAGTTGCGGCACGCGGGCTCAGTAGTTGTGGCTCACGGGCTCTAGAGCACAGGCTCAGTAGTTGTAGCGCACGGGCTTAGTTGCTCCGCGGCATGTGGGATCTTCCCAGACCAGGTATTGAACCCGTGTCCCCTGCACTGGCAGGTGGATTCTCAACCACTGCGCCACCAGGGAAGCCCCCAAAAATAGTTTTTAAAAATTAATTTAAAAATGTATTAGTCAGGGGCTTCCCTGGTGGCACAGTGGTTGAGAGTCCGCCTGCCGATGCGGGGGACACGGGTTCGTGCCCCGGTCCGGGAGGATCCCGCATGCCGCGGAGCGGCTGGGCCCGTGAGCCATGGCCGCTGGGCCTGCGCGTCCGGAGCCTGTGCTCCGCAACGGGAGAGGCCACAACAGTGAGAGGACCGTGTACTGCAAAAAAAAAAAAAAAAAAAAAAAACTATTTTTGTTGTAGGATATAATGCATAAACAGAAAAGAGCATAAGAATAAATGTACAAAAATATATAGCTTCATGAATTATTATTTTTTAAAAGCTCCATAATGGACATTTATTTCATAAAGCAAAGATGGAATACTATGTAATACATATAGATTATAGATTATAAATAGATAGAATTATATAATTCCTGTGGTAAAGGAAAAGCAATTTCCACTGCCATTTGGATATCAAAATGGACTGAAGAAAAAAGAGGTAATTGAACATGTTATATGGAAGAACTGGAAAAGCTAGAATTTTATTTTTCCAGCTTTATTGAGATACAATTGACATAGAAAGTTATATATGTATGTAACGTATACTCATAGTGATTTTATGTGTGTGTATATTGCAAAATGATTACCACAATAAGATTAGTTAACACATCACATCATATAGTTAAAATATTTGTGTGTGTGATGAGAACTTTCAAAATCTACTTTCTTAGCAACTTTCAAACATACAGTAAAATATTGTTAACTATAATTACCATGCTGTACATTACATCCCCAGAGCTTTATCTTGTAACTAGAAGTTTATACCTTTGGACCACCTTAACCCGTTCCCCCACCCTGGCAAGCACCAATCTGCTCTCTGTTTCTGTGAATTTAGTTGTTTTAGGTTCCATGTAAAAGTGAGACCATACAGTATTTGTCTTTCTCCATCTGACTTATTTCAGTTAGCATAATGCCCTCAATGTCCATCCATGTTGTTGCAAAAGGCAGGATTTTCTTTTTTATGGCTGAATAATATTCCATTGTGTGTATATGCACGACATTTTCTTTATTCATTCATCTGTTGATGGACATTTAGATTATTTCCATGTCTTGGCTATTGTAAATAATGCTGCAGTGAACATGGGGGTGCAGATGTCTCTTCAAGACAGTGATTTTATTCTTTTGGATGTGTACCCAGAAGTGGAATTGTTGGATCATATGGTAGTTCTGTATGCACATGCAAAAGAATGAAACTGGACCCCTATCTCACACCACTCAAAAAAATTAACTCCAAATGGATTAGACTTAAATGTAAAACCTGAAACCAAAATATATAAAGAACTCACATAACTCAGTAGCAAAAAACCCAATCTGATTAAAAAATGGGCAGATACGAATAGACATTTCTCCAATGAAGACATACAGATGGTCAGCAGGTACATGAAAAGATATGCAACATCATTAATCATCAGGGAAATGCAAATCAAAGCCATAATGAGATATCACCACACTCCTGTTAGAGCAGCTGTTATCAGAAAGACAAGAGATAACAAGCGCTGGTGAAGATGTGGAACAAAGGGAACCCTTGTGCCCTGTTGGGGGAAATTGAAATTGATGCACCCACTATGAAAAACAGTATGGCGGTTCCTTAATGAATTATTTTAAGATGAACACTCATGTAGCCACCACTTGGGTTGTGCAAGCACCCCAGAGGCCTCCCTGTTCCATCTTCCTTGCCAAGCACAGCCCCCTTCCTTCCCCTGAAGGTGACCACCGCCCTGACATTCCATATTCACTTGAGTATTTCTGGATACTCAATTCTCTTTCATTAGTCTGATTACCTAGACCCAAGTCTAGGTAATGGAAATTTGGTTTATAATAGAGATGGCCTCTCAAATCACTTAGGAAAAGATGGATATTTAAATAAATTTTATTGGGATAACTAGATAACCATCTGGAAAAAGATAAAATTAGATCCATAGCCTAAACCATTCACCAAAATGCCAAGTGAATCAGAGCTAAATGTTAAAAATAAAACCCTAAAAGTAGTAGTTCTTTGATATATTCAAACAGAATATTATCAGCTTTGTAGCTGGTTTTTGGATTGGAATTTTTTTCATGCTCTATATAGTTCCTTGTATTACTAAAAATTGGAGCTTTTTCATTCATTTTTCTGTGTGTTCCAAACATTTTGTTAAATTCCCTCTTCCAATGTAACTGCTTCCATTTTATTTGTCCATGTGAGTTTATACCTTTTTCTTTCCTTCCCGATAAATTCAGTGAGCTCTTGGAAAGGAAAATTAGGTAAGTGTGGTGTTTAATCACATACTAGTAGACACCTTTTTCTTCGTCTGTTTTCCTCTGTCTCCACAGAGCTGATTTCTTGTGGTTGTTTATTTAACCCCTCTCTGTCATGATGGAGGCTTTTTAAATAATTGGGAATTGGAAATTTTTCTCTCTTCTGTATTAAGTGGATCAAGAAGCTGCTTGGGAATTTTGTGTACCTAGATGGAGCATATCTATGATCTGGATTGACCTTAGGGTGACTGGACAGGGAACCAGCCGTTCCAAGGCAGGGAGGGTGGTCAGGATAAGCTAGGTTGTGCTACAGTAACAAACACCCTTCAAACTCGCAGTGGCTTAAAACAACAAAGTTTGTTTCTCACTCAAGCCACTTTTCCATCACGGGCTGTGCTCATCATGGTCACTCAGGGACCCAGACAGAAAGGAGTGCCGTCTGTGGTGGATCTGTTGTTTCAGGGCCAGGAAAAGAGTGTCTGGTGAGCCACAGGCTGGCTCTGAATGCTTCTGTCAAGAAGTTCACATGTCCTTGATGTCAAAGAAGTCCCATGTCCATGCCTAGCAGGGATGTGTGTTCCTCTGGGAGAGGCACCATGTTTGAGTGAGCAGTAATACAGTCTGAACACAGAGGGCTCTTTGGAGAGAAACATTACGATTTATGGCCTGACCAGGGGTGGTGGATACACACTTGCCTGGCACTCTGGCTGGATGCTAGAGGAAGGGCAGGAAGCGATTAAATATTTTACCCATCAGAGGAGTGAACGGCTGAGGGCTGCCATTCAGCAGGCGAGGAACTGCTGCCTGTTACATATTTGGCAAAGTAGGAAAACATTCCTGGCTTGGTGAGGGGAAGGGTGAAATCCTGAAACCCTTTAAAAAATCAAATTATTCCTTTCTGAGTGAATTAGGAATCAATGCTCCTCACTACCCTTCCAGAAAAATCACAGCTTTTGCGGTGAGTTTGTCTGTGTGACAACTAACGCACAAAAATGCAAGATGGCCCCTCCCCTTACACTTGCCGAACTGTGGGTATCAGGAGCAGCCTGCTCCCCGAGAATATAGAAACAACACCTTTCATCTAACAACTGTTTCTGCTGAGAATAATGCAGGCTCTTTCTGGCAACATGGCTTCTCTCCAGGGAGAAGGCTTGGTGAAGTAGAAAGAACATATGGTGTCTGCATTCAGAAGGATCTGAGTTCAGTCCTTCTTTTGCTATGAGGTAACTTTGCCTTTTCTTTCTATACACTTAAAACTGTTCTAAAAAAATCAATTCTATTAAAAAAAAAAAAACCCACTCTTTTCAATGGAAAGAGTCAGGGGAAGGTGTCCAGAAGAGCTAACCAATCAGGAACATCCAGTTTAGAGCTTATGGGAGCAAGAAATAGTTTTATTGTAAATGTAATCATTTCGCTTTCTCTTTCTCTACTGAAATTCGGTTGTGTTATTTTTGTCCTTAAAATGAGAGTATAATTAGGATTTAAAATCTAGGATTCCCATTTATTGAGTTTATTTCAGTGACTTTCTCATTTCTAAAATTTCTAATCTACCAGTGTTATGCTGGTAAACTGCCTCTGAAAACAAACTAAAACCCCTGATTTATAGTGTTGCTGATTTCTGTGGTATAAATATTCCCAGCACAGCCAGTTTCAATCTGCCAGTGATTTACCAGCCAGCTTGTGTGAGTTTCAGCACACCACTGCTCTTGTCCAAATTTACTTCATAGTTTCTTGCTCTTTTCAGTGAAATGTAATCATTTCACTTTCTCTTTGAGCATCCAAACATACTGTAAGCCTTTTATGAGGCCATTCCATAAAATAAATTTTATCTGGGGTGAATTTGATACCTTTTTTTTGAAGTATAGTTGATTTACAATATTAGTTTCAGGTGTACAACACAGTGATTCAGTGTTTTTATAGATCATGCTCCATTTAAAGTTATTAAAAAATAATGGCTGTATTTCCCTGTGCTGTACGATATATCCTGGCTGCTTATTTATGTTATACTTAGTAGTTTGTATCTCTTAATCCCATACCCCTATCTTGCCCCTCCCCACCTTCCCTCTATTGTTTGCGTCTTTCTTTGCATTCAATTTCTTCTCTCCCCACAATCCACAGGTGGGTTTGCTTTTTTAAAATTTTTTATTTATTTATTTTTGGCTGCATTGGGTCTTCGTTGCTGCGTGCTGGCTTTCTCTAGTTGCAGCGAGGCGGGTGCTACTCTTGGTTGCGGTGAGCAGGTTTCTCATTGTGGTGGCTTCTCTTGTTGCAGAACACGGGCTCTAGGCGCGCAGGCTCAGTAGTTGTGGCTCGCGGGCTCTAGACCACAGGCTCGGTCACAGGCTTAGTTGCTCCGCGGTATGTGGGATCCTCCCGGACCAGGGCTCGAACCCGTGTACCCTGCATTGGCAGGCGGATTCTTAACCACCGCGCCACCAGGGAAGCCCCACAGGTGGATTTAGCAATTGGCTCCATCCAGCTCCCCGCCCCTCTCGCCCTTATTCTAGAGCCAGGTGCGCTGATTCAGTGAGATCAGAGGATATCAGACCAGGCAGGCAGTTGACAGGATGGTGTGGCTTAACGGTTGCAGCGGGGATCCGCATCCTCCTGTCTCCTTTCTGGGCCTGCGTCTTGATGAAAGTCTCTGTCCAGCTGGCGTGCAGGCGAAGCTCCAATCCAGCGCCCTCCAAGCGGCGAGGCTGCCTTGAGTTCTGGTCTTGTGTGCAGCGCTTCGCTTCCCGGCCCCTCTGCTGAGCGGGACCTAACAGCCTGCAGCTGCTCGGTCCCCGGACGGGAGCCCAGCAAGCTTTGGCTTCAGCCCTGCTCGCAGCTTTGCATGTTTCCCCATTACTGGTCCACAGAAGTATTCATCTTGTTTTTCGGGTCAGGCGGTGTTTTGTTTTCTAGTTTTACCTTTTCTGTATCACTGTTGTGTTTTGGGGTCAAAGCGGGTGTCACTTATCTGGAATGCTGGCACTGCACACGACCTCCTCTCCCTCTTTGCCTGTCTCCCTTCCGAGCACCCTGAGCACTGCTTCCTCTCTACCCCACCTCGCCTTGTCCCCGGCCTTTCTGGAAACTTGCTCCACTTCTCGCTCCCACTTTTCTTCTCAGAACCCCTTCCCGCATCAGTGGCTTGCATGCGCCCCTGACACACCTGCAGTCACCGTAGCTGCTGCATCCCCAGGACACTCAGTCTCACTTTCTCTCACACGTGATCCCAGCTGGACCCTGTCGCTCAGTCTCGGCTCCAGCCCACACACCCACTCACCCGGAGGTAACCGCCCGTAATCGCTCACAGCAAATCAGGCAGGCAAAAAAACGACACTTCAAAACCTACAAAAACATGAGTAAATAATTTATAATACTGGGCTTCCCTGGTGGCGCAGTGGTTGAGAGTCCGCCTGCCGATCCAGGGGACACGGGTTCGTGCCCCGGTCTAGGAAGATCCCACATGCTGCGGAGCGGCTGGGCCCATGAGTCATGGCCGCTGGGCCTGCGTGTCTGGAGCCTGTGCTCCGCGGCGGGAGAGGCCACAGCAGTGAGAGGCCCGCGTACCGCAAAAAAAATATAAATAAATAAAAATAAAAAGTAATAATAATAATTTATAATACTGAGATGAGGAAAGGTTTTCTAGCCATGACATGAAATCCAGATTTCTTAATAATGAAGTCTGAGCAATATTAAATTTTTTGTTTTTGTTTAACATCTTTATTGGAGTATAATTGCTTTACAATGGTTAGTTTCTGCTGTATAACAAAGTGAATCAGCTATACATATGCATATATCCCCATATCTCCTCCCTCTTGCGTCTCCCTCCCACCCTCCCTATCCCACTCCTCTAAGTGGTCACATAGCACCGAGCTGATCTCCCTGAGCTATGCGGCTGCTTCCCACTAGCTGTTTTACATTTGGTAATGTATGTATGTACATGCCACTCTCTCATTTCGTCCCAGCTTACCCTTCTCCCTCCCCGTGTCCTCAAGTCCATTCTCTACGTCTGCGTCTTTATTCCTGTCCTGCCCCTAGGTTCTTCAGAATCAATTTTTTTTTGTTTAGATTCCATATATATGTGTTAGCATATGGTATTTGTTTTTCTCTTTCTGACTTCACTCAGTATGACAGACTCTAGGTCCATCCACCTCACTGCAAATAACTCAATTTCGTTTCTTTTTATGGCAGAGTAATATTCCATTGTATATATGTGCCACATCTTCTTTATCCATTCATCTGTCGATGGACACTTAGGTTGCTTTCGTGTCCTGCCTATTGTAAATAGTGCTGCAGTGAACATTGTGGTACATGACTCTTTGAATTATGGTTTTCTCCGGGCATATGCCCAATAATGCGATTGCTGGGTCGTATGGTAGTTCTTTTTTTTAGTTTTTTTAAGGAACCTCCATACTGTTCTCCATAGTGGCTGTATCAGTTTACATTCCCACCAACAGTGCAAGAAGTTTCCTTTTTCTCCACACCCTCTCCAGCATTTATTGTTTTTTGGTTTTTTTTTCGTTACGCGGGCCTCTCACTGTTGTGGCCTCTCCCGTTGCGGACCACAGGCTCCGGACGCACAGGCTCAGCAGCCATGGCTCACGGGCCCAGCCGCTCCACGGCATGTGGGATCTTCCCAGACAGGGGCACGAACCCGTGTCCCCTGCATTGGCAGGCGGACTCTCAACCACTGTGTCAGCAGGGAAGCCCTAACGTTTATTGTTTATAGACTTTTTAATGATGGCCATTCTAATATTAAACTTTTGTGCAGTATTAAGAAAAAATGATTTTGTAAAGACAAACAAAAAGGAAAACGTCCACCACTCAAGACAGTCTAATTTCCCTAAAATAGAAAGGTGGCTAAAATTCAATGAAGACTAACAAGCCAGTAGCAAAATGGTGAGATAGGAATGGGCAACACACCAAAACAGAAAAGTCAAATACCAATAAACTGAAAATTTGCCAAACATCACTAAATTAAAAAAAAATGAAGCAGTTATATAATCTATTTTTACTACTCAGACTGGCAGTTTTAAAAATTGATAATAGAGGGAGTTGGTAAGCACATAATAGGTATCTTTGTTATCACTGCAATAACATAAATTGGTAAAAACTTTTCGGCAGGCTATATTAACAATGTGTTAAATGTTAAGGGTCCCCACTCTGACCCAACAACTCTACTTCCAGGTATACATCCTGAGTGAGTCTCAGCTGGGCTCAGAGAGGAGCAGGACTGGTATTTTCACCGTGGGCAGCAACACAGTGGAAGCCCCCATGTGCCTATCACTAGGAGCCATGATGTAATGCTGGGGCAGCTACACGCTGGGATGATGCTTGTTGAGAGTGAGGCACATCCCTGTCACATGTCCAAGATACACGGGTAAGTGAAAAGGCAGGTCGCACAACAGCGTGAGTAGAATGTTCACATTTTTGTAAGAGAAAAGTGGGTTGATATATGCAAACAGAAGGCAATATACTGAATGTTCACCAAGCTGCTAGCAATGGAGATCCCAGAGAGGTGGGGATTAGCACTTATACTTTATATATATATATATACACACACACACACACATTTTTTAATGAGCATATATTAGTCTAATAAGCAGAAAAATACAAGTAAAAACAAATCATGATTAGTAAAGCATTTCATAATTATTTTTAAATTTCTTAACATAATGAATGATGGGTATAGCTCTAATTTATCCATCCTTATTCATACAGACAATGTATGAATTAAAGTTCATCTACGTTACGGATGAACAGCATAATCAGAGTTTTCACTTGGTCATAACTTCCTTTCCAAACTCTGCTGCTCGACTCCAGGCACAGTGTGACATCCATGGGTGAGAATCAACTCACTTGGCCAGGCGTGTGTCAGAAAACCACCCGGTGTCCCCTGGCTGCTGTGACACCAGGTACCTGAGCAGACAGAACAATTGCGGGAGGAGAAGGCAGCCCTAGATCATCCACTCTTGCCAGAGCATTCCCTCTGAAGATTCACTGACTTCCGTGGTTCTCCCCAAATCTGAGGTTTACAAAGTAGCCAAGATGCTCACACAGGGAGAGAGGATATACTCTGCACAGACAACAGAGGTAAAAGGGATCAGCTGGGACATCTCTGGATTTGAGGAGAAGGAAGGTGGCCAAGGGCAAGAGACATTCGTGACAAGTCCCAGTCAGGGATGGGGGTGCTGCTCTCAGGCCTCTCTGCTGCCGCCCGCACGCTCCACCCACGCACAGGAGCTCACACGGCTGAGTTGCCCAGGCCTTTCCTGTCCTCTGCCTATACCTCTATCGTTTCTTCAGCGGCTAGAGGCTGGTCTCAACACCCCTAGCCAGAAAACAGGCAGGGGATCCTGGGGCCAGCGATTACCAATAGTGAGCATGTTATTATAAAGACGGAGGAAACCGTGGCTTTGAAAAGGGATGGGAGGAAAAGGACTAAATTTTCCAAAATGCAAATTTTTTCTTCTACCTTCCCCCATCATTTGCGCAATTTTTGTCAAGTCCAAACGTAATTTAAAATGAGGTAGGTAGTTTCTCTCTACTCGTGCCTTCATCTTTGTGTTGACTGTTGAGGCCTGTGCCATGAAAGCACTAGTGTGCCGTGCAGGGGGAGCACCAAGGGTGGCACCAGTGACTGCAGGAGCTTCTCAGTTGGCTATTTTCTCAATCTCGTCCAAGTCATCTGTGTCCAGTCTTTCTATTTTCTTATCTGGAGGAAAGAAAAGAGAATTCAAAGAGAGACCAACATGGGGTTACAGAGACACACACTCAGGGAAGGGACAGCACAGCAGGGAGGGAGGAAACACAGGTCTCTGCTGCCTAGGAACGTGCTGTGCCTCTGGCCACAGAGATCCTTCACTGAACCCCAAAGGCTTCCAGTGACTGAGCAAGGGACACGGACAGCAACAGCCAGAGCCCCAGGCCCCTCAGCCTGGCCGGGGGGGACTGTCATTCAAGTCCCTGAGCCCTGAGCTCTCCAGGTGTGCTCTTTGAGAACTTCCACATTGTAGGGAAGGAGGGGAATGGGACAGAGACAAAGGCCTCTCTCGGGGCCACAGGAAAACCTACCCTTCACCCTCCTCTCCCGCCCAGACTTGCCCCTGTAAGGTAAGGGCCCAGCAGGGGACACTCCCAGGGACTCACTGAAATGCTCCTGGATTCTGTTCAGGATGTTCATGCTGTGCTTGCTGTCCACCATGTTCACGGCCAGGCCCCTCTTGCCAAAGCGGCCGGTGCGCCCGATCCGGTGCAGGTAGGTCTCGTTGTCCGGGTTCCCATCCTTGTCCACGGGAAGGTCAAAGTTGATGACGACAGACACCTGTTCCACATCGATACCTGCATGAAGGAGAGTTGGACAGGAGTAAGGATGGGAGACAGAAATCACTGTCGTCCACAGTCAGGCCTACACACGCCAACCTCAGGTGGAAGGAACAGTCTGGGATGGGCCAGCTCTGGGATTCAGACAAAGGGGCAGGTAGCAGAAGCCAGAGGGAGAAAACAGAACTGTGGCAGGTGCTGACCAAATGATGAAATCAGCCATCAGGCTCCAGAGAGCCTCTGCTGGATACCAGTATCTGGAGAAGCAGCTAAAGCCTCACTGGGGGCCCCAAGAAGAGCAGGTGCCCTTCTAAGCCACCAAGTCAGGACTCCTGGCTTCTGTGAAAGTTCTCCTCTGCTGAGGGAATACAAACGGGCTCTTCTAGAAAACAGGATCTCCCGCAAACCACCGGAGTGTCCCACAGACGAGGATCTCTCCCGCTACCCCGAGCCTGCAGACCAGGACACAATCTCTGCTCACCGCGGGCACACACGTTGGTGGTGACCAGAACCTTCTCTTTGCCCTCTCGGAAGCGCTCAATCACTGCAGCCCTCTGCTCCACCACCATTTCACCACTCAGCAGAGCCACCTGGTGGCCTTCTTTTGAGAGCTCTGCTGCCAGCCAACTAGCTGTTTTGCGGGTCTGGAAGGAAGAAAACATTTCAGAAATATAAGTACCTTAAGAGAATATTTTTGATCTGGAAGACTACTAAAACTTAGCAGTTAAGCATTATGTGTCTTAAAATTGTTAACGTGATGTGGTATAAAGAAGTAACCATGTCACCTGGGTGCTAATCTTAGAAAAATATTTAACCTTAATATAATCAGAAGGAGGGGGGAAATCAGAGACATTCTAAAGACTACTTACTAGTCTGAACTCTTTATTTTTTTATTTTTAAGATTTTTTGATGTGGACCATTTCCAAAGTCTCGATTGAACCCGTTACAACATTGCTTCTGTTCCATGCCCTGGCCCCTTGGACCCAAGGCATGTCGGATCCCAGCTCCCTGACCAGGGATCGAACTGGCACCCCCTACACTGGAAGGCGAAGTCTCAACCACTGGACTGCCAGGGAAGTCCCTAGCCTGGACTCTTCAAGATGTCCATGTCATGAAAGGTGGAGAAACTGTTATAGATTAAGGGAGTCTCAAGAGAGACTAAATGCAACAGACATTCTCTGACTGGCTCTTAGGTTTAACAGCAGCAGCCAAAAGCAATAAAGGCCATTTTGGTTCACATGGGGAAAGTGGCATATGATGGACTACAGAGAGGACACTCGCTGCATCACTGTGAAAGGTGTGACAATGGTCCTGTGCTCATGCAGGAGCACGTCTCATCCTTAGGAAGCATTTAGGTGGGAAATGTCCTGATATCTACAACTGACTTTAAAATGATTCAGCAAGGGACTTCCCTGGTGGCGCAGTGGTTAAAAATCCACCTGCCAGAAACTAACACACCATTGTAAAGCAATTATACTCCAATAAAGATGTTGAAAAAATAATAATAAAATGAGCAAAAACCCTTACCCTAGAAAGGGACACAACAAATTTAAAATAAATACATTAGGCAAGATTTGTTTATATTGAATTTCTAATTCTAACTGTTTAAAACTGTCAGGTGCTTTATTAATTGATACTTTCACAAAATGAGAAATGCGTAATTTCTTTGATGGAAAATCATTAGTGCTATATGGTGCAAATCACCTGATAATTTAATAATATAAGGTGGCATGGCTTCTATGAAGTTACATTTCAGTAGAGGAATAACATGCTTACAAAAGGGTTTTTTTATAATAAGTATTTATATATACACATACTTTCTAAATATACTGAGTTACATTATGTCTGGAATAAAACAGTGAATCAAAAGGATCTATACTGCAGTTTTCTACCATATATGGCATTAGATATATATCCCAAAGCAAAATGACTGAAAGTATTTTATTAAATAAAAAAAAAGAATCTGCCTGCCAATGCAGGGGACATGGGTTCGAGCCCTGGTCCACGAAGATCCCACATGCTGCAGAGCAACTAAGCCCGTGTGCCACAACTACTGAGCCTGCGCTCTAGAGCCCATGTGCCACAACTACTGAGCCCATGCACCGAGAGCCTGTGCTCCGCAACAAGAGAAGCCACTGCAATAAGAAGCCCGCGCACCAAAATGAAGAGTACCCCCGCTTGCCACAACTAGAGAAAGTCAGCATGCAGCAACGAAGACCGAACGCAGCCCAAAAAAAAAAAAAAAAAGATTTAGGAAAAAGTACAGATATCCCCCACACAAAAGCTTATGGATAAAGCAAATGTTGACAATAGGTGAAGGGCATGAAAGTGCTCATTTTGTATTTTTTTTCATCTTTTCTGTAGGTTTGAAAGTTTCAATTTGAGTTTGGGAAAACAATGCCACTGTAAAAAAAAATTTTTTTTAATCTACAAGTATTCCAATAATAGAGTAAGAGTTCTCTTATTCTTACATCACTTAACAGAATTTTGATGTTTTCTTGAGCGATCTTAACTATTCCTGAAAAATTATTTTGGCTATTATAAATGGGGTCTGGGCTTCCCTGGTGGCACAGTGGTTGAGAGTCCGCCTGCCGATGCAGGGGACACAGGTTCGTCCCCCGGACCAGGAAGATCCCACATGCCGTGGAGCAGCTGGGCCCGTAAGCCATGGCCGCTGAGCCTGCGCATCCAGAGCCTGTGATCCGCAATGGGAGAGGCCACAACAGTGAGAGGCCCGTGTACCGCAAAAAAAAATATATATAAATAAATAAAAAATAAATGGGGTCTATCCTTCCATTTTCTGGGGTCTATCCTTCCATTTTCTAAGTGTTTGTGTTTGACACTGGAAAACTACTTATTTTCTAGTAATTTTCTAACCAACCGTCCTGTTTAGTTTCTTATTTTTCCTCCAAATATCAGTTGATTTACTTGGGTTTTCTAATGTATCACCTACAAATGATACAAAGTTCAGGAGACTCCATGCTTAGATTATATATATGCCTCAGGATACTAAGAAGAAATTGTTTCTTACATCTTCACAAACCATTCCTTTCCAGCCACAGGGAAGGAACCTGGTCCCCCAGCATGAAGTGGAGCTGGCCGAGAGGGAGGGCGCAGGGCCACACCCTCCAGTGGAGCTCCTCCCCCCCGGGCCTCCTCCTGCTGCCGCTGCTACTCACATGGCAGAAGATCATGGCTTGAGCAATGGTGATGGCCCCGTAGATATTACACAAGGCCTGGAACTTCTCATCTCTGCTATTGCACAGGACGTAATACTGCTTGATGGTGTCCAGTGTCTCCTCCTCGCGCTTCAATTTGATGATGTTTGGGTCTGGGACCACTTTCTGGGCAAATTTCCAGACAGAGTCTTCGAAGGTGGCAGAGAAAAGCAGCATCTGGCAGTTCCTGGGAAGCATCCTGCAAGGGAAGGCCCAGGTGTTCGACATGACCCCGACCCAGTGTTTCACTGCAAGGAACAGAAGCACAGCCTCCCCAGGCTTGGATGACCTGCGTCCCCAGGAAGGTGGCAAAGCAGGGAGGAGCACTGCAGGGAGGAGGGAGGAGCAGACGTGGGGCAGGGACGGCTGGTGGTAGAGTCCCTAAGTCTCCTTCCTCAACCCAGGCTGGGGGTATGGTCAGTGCGACATGGAAATGGCCCACCAAACAAACGCCTCTGAAAGCTGCAGAGTAAAGAACTGGCAGGGGCAAGACGAGGGTGAAGTAAAAGGAGACGATGCTGCAGATCAGGAGGCCGAGAAGCTCCTCCTGGCTCAGGAGTTCCTACCTCTGGATGCGGATGCTCTGATCTTGGTGGCCCTGAGTAGCTATCATCACGTCAGCCTCATCCAGAACAAACACCTTGATCTTCTTGGGGTCAATGAACTTGAGCTTGGAGCACCAGTCCAGAACGGTCCCAGGGGTGCCAATGACAATGTGCTCACTGATCTTCTGACCTCTTTCCACTGTGGAGACAAGATGTGTTCTGTGGGTACTTCCATGGCTAAACCCGCTTTCAAAATGAAAGCCTCCTTGCCCATCCTTCCAGAGCTAGAACAAGTTAATTCCAAATTTCAAACCACAGGGGTGTTACCCAAAAGTTTTGTGTTCTTCTACTGTAAAATGGGCATAATGACACCCATCTCACTGCACTGTGGTCAGGATTAAATCCTACACAGTCAACCCTCCATGAGTGTTAGTTTCCCTTTTTCTACTTTCTCTTGTAATTCCCCATCACCCAATTCTTTCTCTTTAGCATAACACTTATTCTTTTTATACCATCCCTTCACTCATGGTTCATTGATTTCCTTATAAATTGGTAGTTTTTAGTCCTAGCATCCTGGCCCAGTGATTTCTTGCTTTGTTAGATATTCTAATTGTGTAGACAGTTTTCCTAAGTACAATTTCTCTTTGATTGAAAAAAACACATTACTCTCAAACTATAGCTGGTGGGAGTTGAAACTGATATAACCATCTATCAAAATTACTAATGCATGTAGCCTTTGACCAGTGCTTCCCCTATTACGAATCAATCCTGTATGTACATGAATATGTGTGAAATAACATATATGCAAGGATATGCATTCATTAAAACATAACTAAGCAAAATATGACGCACCGAATGGATGACACCAACAAAAGTATAAAACTGTTTAGGAACTGATGTGGAACAATCTCCAAAATACATTATTAAATGTGAAAAAGAGGTTGCAGAGCAATTTGTGTACCAATAGGGGCAAAAAAGAATGCATGTAATATATGTACATGCGTGTGTGAGTGTTCTATCTATTTCGTCTATCTCTACTGCCGTGCCATGAGGGATGCAGGATCTTAGTTCCCCGACCAGGGATCGAACCCGTGCCCCCTGCAATGGAAGCACTGAGTCTTAACCACTGGACTGTCAGGGAAGTCCCTACACATTATCACATTATCACTTGCCTGTAGCCACACAGACTATCTCTGGTAGGACATGTGAGGAATGGGTTAGTAGTGGGTGCCTTTAGGCAGGCAGAACCAGGTGGTTGAAGGGTATGGGAAAAGAAAAGTTTCTACCATATATCCTTTTCAATTTTGAAACATGTGAATGTCACCTATTTTCAAAACAAAATTTAAAGTTCGAGGAGAAAGGGACTTCGGTCAGGAATTCATTAACTCCACTGGAAAAGTTTTAAATGAACTCTTCAATACCTTGTGGTTCTCACTGTCCACTGCCCATCAGTCTAAACTGAACTTTAAAAAAAATGATACCTTAAATAGTTAATATACTAATCCTTCACACAGTGAAGTCCCCTGTAAAACAATCTAGAGAAGATCCATGTTGTCTCAAGATTCTGGTACACTACACTTAGCTGCACCTATCAGTGTAAGACATCAAACACACACAAAAATACTAATAATTTCTGGTTAAAGTACTCTTTCTGCATGCTGAAACATGATGGTTTCCTCCAGGAAAAGCCCTTGTGTGATTATTTGTGTGGTAACTGTACTAGCCGTTTTTGTTTGTTGAACGACAGACAAACTACAGAAAATCAAACGGGGAATTCCCTGGTGGTCCACTGGTTAGGACTCCGCGCTCTCACTACCGAGGGCCCAAATTCGACCCCTGGTCGGGGAACTAAAGTCCCACAAGCCGCACAGTGCGCCCAAAAAAAAAAAAAAGAAGAAGAAAGAAAATCAAGTAGGGAATTTGATATACACTTTCTTGAAAATGAACAGAGACCCTATCACTTAAATGAAAACAACTGACTGTTATTTGTTGTCATGATAATGTTTCAGCTTAAGGGAAAATTAGAATTTTGGAACACTTCTATGTGTTGCTGTAGGTTTGAGAGTTTCTCCATGTATAAACTCCTCTGAGTTGGTTGGTGGTGATATTAATGCATTTTAAATGCTATTTAAAATTTTGTATTATGAAATATGTCAACATTTGGAAGATCAGCATAACTCAATAAGACAATATTTTCCAAATGACCAAGATATGATGTTAGAAAACCACAGTTGGGCAAAAGATGCATTCAAAGTGCAAGGGAGACCAAGGAATTTTAATGTAACAGTACGAAGAATTCATTAATATGATTTCAGATATCACATGGCAACTAACTTTTAAGTAATTACCATTTGTTAATAAGTTTTGGTATGGCATCCAAAAAAACAATATCTAAAATTATAAGAAAGGCTAGATTTTCTTCATATTCTTCCAAAGTAAGTACTTGGGGTCCTCAATAATGTTTAAGAGTGTAAGAGAGCAAAAAGTTTAAGAACCGCTGCTCTAGGCGATTATAAACTGCTGGGTTGAAGGGATATCTCTCTTCCATTTTTCTAGGTAATGCCAACTGCTTCTGGAAGTCAGTGTGCCAATGTATACTCCCCACTGGAGCACGTGAGCCTTCCAGTTCTTCTCCATCTTGGTCAACACTTGGTTTGCCAGACTTCCTCATTTCTACCATCTGAGAGGCATACAGTGGTTTCACTTGATGTTTCCCTGATGACTAATGAAGCTTATCATCTTTTCACGTTTACTAGCCATCTGAATTCCTTCTTTTGTGAAGCGTCTGTTCAACTGGGCCTCTCTTGTCCATTCTCCTATTGGAATGCTTACTTTTTTCTAATTGATTTGTAGTTTTTTATATTCTGATAACTTCTCCATTACCCATTTTCTACCTGCCCCTCCTCCCATGTAACCCATATTTTCTACATTCTACAGAACACATGAGAAAAGAATTGGTGGAAGGATTTCTGATTTGGTAAGAGCAAGTGAACTGTACGTGCTCTTAGATTACTCTTACTAAAGCTGTGCTTTACTTTTAAAGAAAGGGAACTGACCCAACCTACCATCTTCAGTGCTCATCCCTCCCTCGTAAGCAGCTTCCGGAACTCTGGGTGCTGAATTCAAACCCTGGCTCCTAAGTGAAATACTCCACACTGGAAGAACCCCATGACTCATGCAGGGATTTTTTTTTTAACAACTAAAAATCTTATTTTAGGAGTGGAGAGAATTTTTAACAAATCAGCAAGTATTTAAGTAGATTTGCTAAAGGCAACACTGGGCTCCAAGGTCAGACTGAACTAGAAAGTTGAATCTCATCACCTCATCTTCAAAATTCATATACCCAACCACCCGCCCCAACTCACGGCCTAGGTCTTGCCCCTTTATACTCACATTTATTGCCTCGAACAGCATAAGCAAGCTTTAGTTCGGGATGAAATCTGCCCATCTGCTCAATCACTTTTCCTGTCTGAAGCGCCAGCTCATATGTTGGGGAGAGGCACAGACACTAACGGGCAGATCATAGGTCAGTTTAGGAAAGCCTTGTGGTAACAGACAACAGACTCTAAAGCAACAAGTACACCGATGTCATTACCACTTGAACAGTGCAGGAAACCACATCCTCGTCAGCCAGGCCCACATTTCAGCTGTAGACAGAAGCCTTCAATAGGGAGCCCTGGCTTGGCAGATGCCTTCAGAAGCCACTGTTTAAGGCTGCTGCTTCCAAATCAATGCTACCCAGGTAAGGGCCTGGTGCACCACTGGGCTTTGCCTGAGCAACAGTCTGAGGCATCAGACGCATTCAGACTGCACCAGGGGCACCCTCGTTAGACAACCCCCCCAGATGGCGCAGCCATTCCCAGGACGAGCAAGCCAGGGCCCCCAGGATTCCACCCCCTCACCTGGGGGTATCTCTCTGCTGGTTCCACTCGGCTGAGCATGGCCAGGACGAAGGCAGCTGTTTTACCAGTACCAGACTGAGACTGGGCAATCAGGTTCTGTGGGCTGGATGAAGGAAGAACAGAGATGAAAATAATATTGGTTAATAACAATCAAGTGTCGGGACTTCCCTGGTGGCGTAGTGGTTAAGAATCCGCCTGCCAATGCAGGGGACACAGGTTCGAGCCCTGGTCTGGGAAGATCCCACATGCTGCGGAGCAATTAAGCCAGTGTGCCACAACTACTGAGCCTGCGTTCTAGAGCCCATGCTCCGCAACAAGAGAAGCCACGGCAATGAGAAGCCTGTGCACCACAACAAAGAGTAGCCCCCACTCACTGCTGCAACTAGAGAAAGCCTGTGCACATCAACGAAGACCCAATACAGCCAAAAATAAATAAACAAATTTATTAAAAACAAAACAAAAAACAATCAAGTGTCCAAACGTTCTTTCTGGGTGGTAAGAATAGGGATTTTCCCCCTTCATGCTTCTATTATCCAGGTTTTCTGCACTGAGTACAATGATAAACTTTTTATATGATGTTAAAAAAAACTGCTTAAATATTAAGTGAAATGATTATTTTAGATGGGCTCACACTAAGAAATCCTCATTCTAGACTCTAGCACAGCTAGAGTGCCCTAGTTTTATACCCCAAGGGGCCTATGGAAATTAAGACTGCAGAGTAACATCTGTGCCCAGACAAATCCCTGAGCCATAATGTGTCTTCAGGACTCAGCTCCTACTATGTGCTCCCTTTTCTCATCTTTATGGAAAATTTAAGAGAACAAGTCAGATGCTTTAGAGGGAACTTTCACATTTCACTTCAGGTAACCCAATGTCATGGGAATAGGTGGCATTTTTTTTTTTTAATTTATTTATTTTTGGTTGTGTTGGGTCTTTGTTGCTGCGTGTGGGCTTTCTCTAGTTGCAGTGAGCAGGGGCTACTCTGTTGTGGTGTGTGGGCTTCTCATTGCGGTGGCGTCTCTTGTTGCGCAGCACGGGATCTAGGCATGTGGGCTTCAGTAGTCGTGGCACGCGGACTCAGTAGTTGTGGCTCATGGGTTCTAGAGCGCAGGCTCAGTAGTTGTGGCGCACGGGCTTAGTTGCTCCACGGCATGTGGGATCTTCCCAGACCAGGGCTCGAACCCGTGTCCCCTGCATTGGCAGGCGGATTCTTAACCACTAAACCACCAGGGAAGTCCTAGGTGGCATTTTTATCATTAAAAAAGAGGGACTTCTCTGGTGGTCCAGTAGTTAAGACTCCAAGCTTCCACTGCAGGGGGCACAGGTTTGATCCCTGGTCGGGGAACTAAAATCCCACATGCTGTGTAGTGCAGCCAAAATATAAACAAACAAACAAACAAATAATACAGTTGAATGAAAAAAGTTGCTACCTAAGTATGATACCATTTATGTAAGGTTTAAAAATATGCAAACTTGGAATTCCCTGGCAGTCCAGTGGTTAGGACTCGGCGCTTTCACTACCGAGGGCCGGGGCCCAGGTTCAATCCCTGGTCAGGGAACTAAGATCCCACAAGCCACGCAGCGTGGCCAAAAAAAACCAAACAATGAAAGCAAACTACGTAGTAAAAGGATAAAAAAGCATGAGAGAAGGCTTCCCTGGTGGCACAGTGGTTGAGAGTCCGCCCGCCTATGCAGGGGACGCGGGTTCATGCCCCGGTCCAGGAAGATCCCACATGCCGCAGAGCGGTTAGGCCCGTGAGCCATGGCCGCTGAGCCTGCACGTCCCGAGCCTGTGCTCCGCAACGGGAGAGGCCGCGACAGTGAGAGGCCCGCGTACTGCAAAAAAAAAAAAAAAAAAAAAAAAAGAAACGAGAGAATAATGACCCACATCAGTGATGCTCACTTGGGAGGGGGAGGGGAGGGGGAGGGGGAGGGGAGGGGGATGTGAATGGAGGGAGTTACATGGGGGCTACAACTGCCGACTACATTAATGGCAGCTTTATTTCTTGGCAGGATGGGGTTACGGAGATGTTCCTGGTATTGCTTCTGATATTTTTTGCAGGTCTCAAAAATTTTAAAGTTATTAAAAAACAATAGCAACGACAACAACAAAACAGTTTTTAAAACTGCATAGAATAACAGCACTAACTTTTTCTATCAGTTTTTATTAAGTGGAAAAGGCAGAAACTGTACTGAATTGCATCTGACTCTCTCTGCACCTCTCTAAGCTGTTCCCCTGAAGAAGCACGTTGCTCTCAACGGCCCATCTTGTGCTCAGGAACACTACAGCTCTTGGTGGAAGACATTTAACCCAGTTCTGAAGAGGTGTGCCAGGGTCCATATACTTACGGCTCAGCAAGCATCATGGGTAACGCATTCTCTTGTATCTTGGATGGTCGATTGAACCCCATGGCATAGACTCCCTGCAGAAGCTGTGGTTTCCTAGGAGGCCAGGGAGAGAAAGATGGATTCCTAGTTGTTGAGATTGTTTTAAAAGCCTAGAATTTTATTTTTCCCTATATCTAGCAAAGAATGATACTTCCTGTCAGACATATTTTCCTATGCCTTAAAAAATACTAACTAAAACAAAACCAAACCAAAATCTTTCCCTACTAAATCTTAATCTGAAACTACTATGCAATTTATAAAATCCGGGCTAGTTTCCTTTCTTGGAGAAATTCATCTTTCAGGAGACCCACAAATTTGGTTGGCCTTGGATGACAAACATTCCCAGGATACTGGAAGAATGGTACTTATTAATTCATAGTATAAAATAAATTATAAAAGACATATCTAAAAATAAACACTGCTTACTATGCTGCTAAGATACAGAAGTCCCTTTAGGGAATGACATTTCAGTTTTCATTTCTCAGTGCAGATGCTCCACTGAACCACAGTCATTTTGTGTTCCATGGACCTTCCAAAGCCAGCTGTGCAAGAACTCGGGACAATTGAGAGGTAAGAAAATTGATTCAGCCAGTTTCTAGTAAATAGGTAAAGGGAGTTCAGTTATCATACTGAACTTTACGAGTGATTAGATTTACTTACTATGTGTAGTCAAAATCAAAACTAGAAAAGCACCAACTTCTTACATAAGTAGCCACACAACAAATATCAAATAAAGCTGCTTTTGTAGTACATTTATAATAAGCTCTCTGCTACCTCTAAATTGACAGGGTGTTTAACAAAAATCCCACCACACTGTTTTTAAAGTAAAGTCAAACCAAGTCAAGAGTGTTCTCTAAGCCTTCCTTAGAGTTTAACAGGCTCTCTAAAAGGCAATTCTTCTGGCATATGGTGGTTCTCAGACACAAAGAACTTTGAACAGTAACATCCATTTGGAAGAAAAGGTTGTGAAGCTTAGCAGATTCTGATTTGGTTGCCAAGGAAACAAAGTCACTACTGAAAGAGGACTCAAGTGATCCAAGAACTTTCAGTGGCTAATTATTTTTCTTTTATTTTCCAGATCTTTTCAGTAAAAAATAGACCAAGTATATTAGGTGACCTAGGTTTTATTCTTTGTTTCCTTTGGCTACTAACAATTAAATCAGAAAGAACTTGCCTTTTCAAAGAGGACAGTTCATCACTGGTTGACCTGAGAACTCCAGTCCTTTAAATGAAAGGAACTTAAAAAGACCACTGATACTTGGAAAAGCAAGCTGTCAGAGCACACATAGTTGCTCGGACAGAATTTATGAATGGAAGCAGAAATGACAGATTTGCTGAAAAAAGCCTTTGACAGAGAAAATACACATAGAAAAGTATAATGTCCTGAAAATATTCAAAAAAAAAGGCCACACTTTAAAAACCTTGCTCTTAGCTATTGCTGCATTAACAACTTGATTTGGTTCTAGTTAACTCTCTTATTTTAAGTGTCTCTTACTCTCAAGTGGTGGTAATAGTTGGCAGAAATGTGGCCCCTATTTGCCTACAGTGGGCATATGATAGATTTTGCTAAACAAAGGCAAAGAATCCATTCATTCCACCACTTTCTTATTCACTAGCTATTTTCTGTCTATGATTTGAGTCCTGGCAGGCAGCAAGAAGGGTAGCTATGTCTTGTGTTACTCATAACACCCAGCACAGTGTCATGTACATAAACCAACAACCCTAAATACCTCTTTACTAACTTACTGAAGGAAACGAAAAACTTGGCATAACATTACATAATTCTCTGCCTTTAAAACAAGGACATGTTAGAAGTCATTCTCACCACAGTGCATAAATGTGCACACGTAAGGCTTAATTCTGGGTTCTGGATTTTTTTAAAAATTCTGCAACACTGAAGGCTGATTTCCACTGCAGTTACTGGGAATCCTGCACAGGCTTCTTGGACAGATTTTATAAAAGCAGATAAACTGTTCTTAACACTGTAAACCCTATAGTCTAACAAAAGGGCTTACCTAATAAGAAATGTTCCTGACATCCAGAAATCACCTGTCAGCCAATATTTTATTGAAAGTTCTAAGAGCATAAAAGAAAAAAGACTTTCAGCTATGATGAATAAATTTGTGGCATTTAAAAATCCCTAAGGAGAAGAACTGGGTAGCCAAGAGACAAGGGTGGAGGGAGACCATCACTTTTTCATACTTTTAAACTTTTGAATCATGTGAATTATTAACTAGTCAAAGAAAGTAAATATACTAAGATTTTTAAAAAATAAAAGTAGAAAGTAAAATTCCCACAAGATCTCTGATATGCTAAGTCTTATAAAGGAGGGACTAGCAAGGAACAGTTGTTCAAAGGAACGGATACTCACAGCCGAAGCTCCTCGAAGGACTTCACTGAGTAGAGAGGGGAGTTTGGATCTCGCTGCAGGACTTCCACTTGGTTCGTGTTATCGACAAGGTTGCTTCTGATCAGCTTGTTGAGTAAGGACTGGGCGGCTCTGTCCTCTGTAGGAAACAACCAGTAGATCTTCCTCATACTCACTGGGCAAACCCCACCCTTGTGAAACCTCTCTCCCCATGTCTGCACCCACACCTGAATGGCCCAGCAAGGTGGGAGAAAAACATAATCACACCAAAAGGTCTCACTTTAAACTCCTGATTGCTAGACTCAAGTGGTCTGAGCTGCCCAGCAAGACTTTATGTTTCTATACGCCACTTATTCACTCTTCTTCTCTCTTCAACTTCTAACCTCTCCACATTCTCACTCATGTAATGACCCTGCTACTCACTTCCCTGAGAAGTGAACGTAATCAGAAGCACCTCCAAGTGCTGCCGTGACAACCCACACACCCACTTGCGTTTGTGAGCGTCCTTTCCACCTTCCCTGCTGTAACTGTGGATGGACCGCCATCCTCCTGAGGCTAGCCCCTCTACTTATACAATGGGTCCCATTCCGTCTTTCAGACAAGGATATTTCTCCCAGCAGTGACCTTCTCTCTTGCATGATCAGTTTCTCCCTCTAATGGATCATTCCCACCAGCATGTACACATGTTGTAACACCTCTCATCATAAATGTGCTTCCTCCTTTATCCCACATCCCCATCCAGTTACGGTCCCAGTTCTCTGCTCCCTTTTATGGAACATTCCCTGACAGGGCTGTCTATACTCATGTCTTCACTTTCTCTTCACTGAAGAGGTTTTTTTAAACTAACCTCCCCATCTGACCTCAACAGCCCTTGTCAAGCTCACCAATGACTCTACACTCTAAATCAACTGAACAATTTTTAGTTCTCTTAACCAACTTATTACCTATATATGACTCCCTACTTTTGAAACACTTCCTTCTTTTGGTTTCCGGGATACCACTCTCTTTTGGTTCTCCTTCTATCTCACTGTTTTCAATTTCCTTGGCTGATTCCCCTCATCTCCTTGATCTTATAACTCAGAATGCCTCTGGCTCCAGAGAGCCATGTCGTAGGTGATACTATGTCTCTTGCTACAGGGTTTCAAAGATTAGTTACCTTTCTCTTCTTCATCTGTTTTCTCTGGAGTGGCATTAGTTTTGATAACACCTACACAAGAAAAGAGTTATCATAATCAGAAAGGCAAGTATCAAATCCACTCAAAAGTGGACCTCCCTGGTGGTGCAGTGGTTAAAAATCTGCCTGCCAATGCAGGGGACACAGGTTCAAGCCCTGGTCCAGGAAGATCGCACATGTGGCGAAGCAATTAAAGCGGTGCGCCACAACTACTGAGCCTGTGCTCTACAGCCTACGAGCCACAACTATTGAAGCCCGCGCGCCTAGAGCCTGTGCTGCACAACAAGATGAGCCACCACAATGAGAAGCACGCACAATGCAACGAAGAGTAGCCCCCACTCGCCGCTACTAGAGAAAGGCCGTGCACAGCAACCAAGACCCAACACAGCCAAAAAATATATAAATAAATAAATTTATTTTAAAAAAATCCACTCAAAAGGTGGGACAATATAAATATCAAACCTTATTTAAGTGATCAAAATTTAAATAGTTGGCGTTTCTATACGTTTAATGGATTTTTATTCCTAGGAAGTTTAGTGCATAAGAAATGTTCAAATTTCTAGAAATGCTGGCTGACTTCAGAGTGATCAGATATGTCACCTCTGACTTACTTATTTAAAATATAGCATTATTATAACTATATTTAAAATATAGCATTACGTTAGCAGACACAATTAGACATGAGAAAGAAAATAAAGGTATTAAAAATTAAAAGGAAGAGGTAAAACGATCACTTTTTTTAGATTACAAAAGATTGTAGGGGCTTCCCTGGTGGCGCAGTGGTTGAGAGTCTGCCTGCCGATGCAGGGGACACAGGTTCGTGCCCCAGTCTGGGAAGATCCCACATGCCGCGGAGCGGCTGGGCCCGTGAGCCATGGCCGCTGAGCCTGCGCCTCCGGAGCCTGTGATCCGCAACGGGAGAGGCCACAACAGTGAGAGGCCCGCGTACCGCAAAAAAAAAAAAAAAAAGTATCAACTTAAAAATGACTACAAAATAAGATATCTCAGTAAAAGATAAAAGAGCTAGGTACAAAATAAATAAATAGAAATCAGTAGCTTTTATAAATAGAGATATTATTGAAAAAATCCTCTTTATAATAGCAACTAAAAAGATAAAATATTGCGCCTAGAAATAAAATTAACAAAAAATATGTGAGACTTATATGAAGAAAACTTTAAAACACTCATAAACTAATGCAAAGAGATAAAGCTAAAAAGCTCATAAATAAATTAAAATGGAACTCTAAGATATTCAATTAACCCAAAAGAAAGCAGGAAAAGAGCCAGAGAAACAAAATATAAAGCGACAAACAGTAAAATTGCTAACCTAAACCCATCCACATCAATAATTACATTAAATGCAAACAGATAAAATACTCCAGTTAAAAGACAGAGATTATTAGAATGGCTAAAAAAGCAAGATCCAACTGTCAGCTGTCTACAAGAGGCACACTTTATTTTTATTTATTTATTTATTTTTTTGCGGTACGTGGGCCTCTCACTGTTGTGGCCTCTCCTGTTGCGGAGCACAGGCTCCGGACATGCAGGCTCAGCGGCCATGGCTCACGGGCCCAGCCGCTCCGCGGCATGTGGGATCTTCCTGGACCGGGGCACGAACCCGTGTCCCCTGCATCGGCAGGCAGACTCTCAACCACTGCGCCACCAGGGAAGCCCCACACTTTATTTTTTAATTTTTTAAAATTGAGGTATAGTTAATTTACCATATTGTATTAGTTTCAGGTGTACAACATAGTGATTCAAAATTTTTATAGATTATACTCCTACAAGAGACACACTTTAAATATAAAGACACAAATAAGTTGAAAGTCAGTGGATGGAAAGAGATACATCACGCAACCAGTAAGCATACGAAGGCTGGAGTGGCTCAGGTAATGCAGATTTTAAGACCAAAATCACCACCAGAGATAAAGGAGGATATTTCTAGTAAGAGGTCCATTCATCAGGAAGATATAAATGTGAATGTACCTGGCAACAGATCTGCAAAACACAGGAGGCCAAAACTGACAAAATTAAAGGGAGAAATAAGACTATTCCACAACTGTCGTTGGAAATTTTAACACTTCTCTTTCAACAACTGGAAGAACTAGACCAAAAAGCAAACAACAAAAAACAGTTAAGACATAGAAGATCTGAGTTAACACTATCAACAACGGTGGCCTAATTGACATTTAGAGGACACTATACCCAATAACTGCAGAATCATATTTAATGGTTTCTGATCAAAATGGAGTTAAATTAGAAATTAATAAGATATCTAGAAACCCCCCCAAATATCTGGAAATCAAACAACACACTTCTAAATTATCTATGGGCCAATGAAGAAATCAAAAGGGAAACTGAAACTATTTGAAGTATATGATAAAAAAGAAGAGGAAAGTAAACCCTAAGTAAGTAGAAGGAAACAAAATACAGAGTAGAAATCGATGAAATAAAAGACAAATATTCAGGAAAATTAACATTGCCAAAGCCTAGCTCTTTGAAAAGATAAAAAAAACTAATAAGTCTCTAGGCAGACTCATCAAAAAAGAACAAACACATACTGCCAGTAATAGAAATGAAAGAGGGGACATCACATATGCTACAGTCATTAAAACATTCCTAAAGGACACAAAAAGGGATGTGAAAAAAATGGAAAGACTTAATCATAGGTTTTATAAAAAGACTCAATAGCATATAGATGTTAAGTTATAAATGTAACATGGTCCTAGGGGAAATACTAAAAGATGCTTTGTTTTCTTAGAACTAGTCAAGTTGACTATAACAGAATACGTATGGAAAATAAGAATAGCCAGGAACACTCTAAAAAAAGATCAATGGGGACTTCCCTGGCGGTCCAGTGGTTAAGACTCTGCGCTTCCACTGCAGGGGGCATGGGTTTGATCCCTGGTCGGTGACCTAAAATCCCACATGCTGTGTGGCACAACCAAAAAAAAAAAAAAAATCAGTGAGTGGGGACCAGCAGTCACAGACATTAAAGCATGTCATAAAGCTCCAGCAATCAGGAATATGATCCTGGTACATGAATATGCAAAATAAGCTTGACAGGATAGATGAGAAAATGCAGAATTTGGTATATAATACAGGTGGATCTCAAACTAGAGAGGAAGAATGGACTATTACAAAAGCGGCACTGAAACAAATCTGTAGCCATCTTGACATTAAAAAGGTGAAACACACTAGAGAAAACACTTTGGATCCATACCTCACAATCCACACCAGGAAAAATTCCAAAAGGATCAAAGACTGGGCTATGAAAACTGACTCAAATTCCAGAAATAATAATGTGAAAGACTGATACGTTTGACTATATAAAAATGTTTGCAGAGGGACTTCCCTGGTGGTCCAGTGGTTAAGATTCCATGCTCCCAATGCAGGGGGCCCAGGTTCCATCCCTGGTCAGGGAACTAGATCCCGAATGCAGCAACTAAAGATCCCACGTGCTGCAACGAAGATCCTGCGTGCCGAAACTAAGACCCGGCGCAGCCAAATAAATAATTAAAAAAAAAAAAGTTTGCAGAGCAAAAATACACAAGAAAAAAGTCAAGAGACAAAACTGGCTGAAGTATTAGCAACTTCTATCACAATCTTAAAATATGAAGTTCTTCATATTTAGAAAAAAGACAAAAAGCTCAGTAGAAAAGGAAACAAATTCCTTTATACTTATGAAAATATTCAGCCTTATTAATGAAATAGAAAAATGTATTACACTGATCCACCAGGTTTTACCTGTCAGATTAGCAAAATTTCAAGTTTTTGACTAAAAATTCTGTGGTGGGGCTATAGGGAAACACTTTCATGCTTTACTGATAGAAATATAAATCGGTATAATACTTATGGAGGGTACCTTGAAAAATACTGATAAAAAGTGCAAGTGCATATGCCTTTGACCATGGATATCCATTTTGGGGGAATTTATCCTACAAATGTATTTGCATACATGTAAAAAGAAGTAAGTTCATGGTTATTCCATGAAACATTTTATAACACCAAAAGAATGTGGCCAACCCAAGTATCTATCAAAAGATGACTGGTTAAATAAATTATGGTCTATCAACACAATGTAATACTATGCAGTTACAAAACTGAGTGAGGAAACTCCATTTACTGGTAAGGGAAGCTTGCCAAGGTATGTTGTTGAATGAAAAAAAGTAAGTACACTGTGTATACTCTGCCATCTTTTGGTGAGAGAGAGAGAGGGAGAAAGGGAGAAAAATCTGTATTTGTTTTGCATAAAGAAACATTGGAAGTGCAACTGAGATTATCATACTAAGTGAAGTAAGTCAGAAAGAGAAAGACAAATACCATATGAGATCACTTATATGTGGAATCTAAAATATGACACAAATGAACCTATCTATGAAACAGAAACAGAGTCACAGACATAGAGAACAGACTGGTGGTTGCCAAGGGGGAGGGGGTTGGGGGAAGGATGGAGTGGGAGGTTGAGGTTAGCAGATGTAAGCTATTATACATAGAATGGATAAACAACAAGGTCCTACTGTATAGCACAGAGAACTATATTCAATATCCTATGATAAACCATAATGGAAAAGAATATATAAAAAAAGAATGTGTATGTATGTATAACTGAGTCACTTTGCTGTCCAGCAGAAATGAACACAACATTGCAAATCAACTGTACTTCAATTAAAAAAAAAGAAACTTTGGAAGAATATTAAAAATCCAATAACAGTGGTTACTTATGGCATAGGGTGGTATATGGGTTGAACTGTGTACCCCCCCAAAATTCACATGATCAAGTCCTAACCCCCCAGTATCTCAGAATGTGATCTCCTTTTGAGATAGGTTCACTGCAGATGTAATTAGTTAAGATGAGGTTGTTAGGATGGGCCCTAATCCAGTATGACCAATGTTCTTATTAAAAAGGGAAATTCTGGATGTAGACATGCACAATACCATGAAGGCAGGGACTGGGGTGATGATGGCAGAAATGCCTATAAGCCAAGGAATGCCAAAGATAGCCAGCAAACCCTCAGAAGCTAGGAAGAGACATGGAATAGATTCTTCCTCACAGCCTTTAGGAGGAACTAAACCAGCTGACACCTTGATCTCACATTTCTGGCCTCCAGATCTGAGACAATAAATTTCTGTTGTTAAACCACCTAGTTTGTGATACTTTGTTGTGGGAGCCCTAGCAAAGTAATATAGGTGGGGAGTGGGATCTGGGTAAATGGTGGTCCAGGATGGGAAGGAGGCCTTTCACTTACTTATACTTTCTGAATTTTGAACCCAGATTAACCTTCCAAAAAATTAAATTAAAAAAACTTAAGGAAACATTATCAAGTGAACAGTGACTCTACAATCCAATAGTGATTCTTGATTTTAAGGAGTCAGAAGCTAAAATGTGGAAAACTAATCTACCTCCATCATTAATGAAACCAAATTTACTGGTTCTCAAATCCAGTGCTGACATTTGCCAAACGTGCTAAATGAAAGCTCCTTTCCACATCGCACCTATGAGTGCAAAGCAGAAGTGCACATGTAGCTTGTAGTTACTAGTGACTCACCATTGGTATCTGGTTTGACTTTCTCTTCCTTGATCTGCAAATTACTCATCTGAATGGGAATAAAAGGAAACATTTAAGAGTAGAGACACCTGATAACCAAATACCATGAATTACACAATTGACCGTTAAACACAGGTTTGAACTTCAAGGGTTCACTTATTCAAGGATAAATGCTACAGTATTACTCAACCCATGATTGGTTGAATTCAGAGATGTGGAACCACATATACGGATGGACAATGTTAGTTATTTGGGGATTTTCAACTGCAGGGAGGGTTGGGGGCTCATAACCCCCAAGTTGTTCAATGGTTAACTACATTTATTAAGCTCATGTACACAAGTCTAAATGGTAAAACAAAAAAGGGGGGAGGGTCTTACCCAACTGTTAGAAAGCAATGTTTATTTACTTATTTTTAATTTTTATTTTATTTTTTTGGCCGCGCTGCACGGCATGTGGGATCTTAGTTCCCCAACCAGGGATCAAACCTGTGCCCCCTGCAGTTGAAGTGCGGAGTCCCAACCACTGGACCGCCAGGGAATTCCCAGGAAGCAACATTTTAAAACATTTACTTATATCAGCCACCCAATAAGCAGAGTGGTTGAAACCAGATACCAAGTATCTTTAGGTCTATATTTGTGTTATTCATAAGAACACAGCTAGATTAGGGTTGTAGGTTAAAAAAGATTTGAAACCAATTCTCAGTAACTGTCTTTTAGGGAATATCTGATGCTAAATACTAGATTTAAATTCTAGAGTACAGAATCATATCCTTTATAATACTTTTTATTTGTGGCTGTCAATTTTATACTTCTGACCTGATTCCTCCTGAACTCCAGTGCCGCATTTCCAAATGCTTGATGGGCACTGTATAGAAAAGAGTTAACACAGCAGGTCTGACTGCTATCCTTAGGAAAGCCAACTTGCAAAGTTGGCCCCTGGCTGACACCTGGAAACTTGGATTTGGAGAGAGTTCCCACCATTCCCAGAACCGCTGAGGGGTTCACTAACTATCTTTCTAAAAACATGTGGTTTATGATAACACCTGGTTTCCTTCCAGGGGTCTGGAATTTTGGTACCTGCTAGGCAAAGAATGACGATGTGATAGACCCCTAATAAAAACCCTGAGCACTGAGTCTCCAACGAGCCTCTCTGACAACACTTCATATGTGTTGTTACAATCTGTGGCTAGAGGAATTAAGCAGGATTAAGTGGAGCTTGTGACTCCTCTGGGAGAAGGTTCTTAGAAGCTTGTGCCTGGTTTCCTCTGGACTTTGCAACACGGGCCTTTTCCTTTTGCTAATTTTGCTTTCCATTGTAATAACTCACAGCTGTGAGTACAATCATATGCTGAGTCCTGTGAGTTCTCCCAGGAAATCATTGAACCAGGACACCTCTTGGTGATTCCCAACACAGGTACTTACCAAGTTGTCCTCCTTACCTCAAATTCAGAACAGCCAAACATGAACTCATCACCCTACATATCAAATCTGCTGTTCCTCCCACTCCCCTAATCCTGTTATTAGCACTATATTAATATCACGTTGTGGGATCCAGGTTGAAAACAGTAATCTTTGCCTTTATCTCCCTTCTCTTTTTTGTAAATCTTCACACCTCCACAATTATCTCTTGAATCCATCCCCTCATCTTTACTTTCATCATTCAACATAGGCCCCCTATCTCTGGGCTATGAGAGTAACTTCCACATTGATCTCCTTTCCTTTAGACATCACTCCTAATATATTCTGTTCTCTGCAGTCCAATAAATCTTGCTAGCTCTCAGATCGAATCTTGTCAGTATCCTTCTTAAAAACCCCCAAACAAGCCAAATAAAGCCTTTCATTTTCAAGTTCTTTGTTAAGGGCCAAAGTACACTCCTACGATATTTTCAGTACTGCTCCTACTACAACCCGATAACCTTAAGCTGCAGCAAAAATGAGTTCTGATTCCTGTTCTCTAGGCAAGTCCAGCACTTCTGTGCATTCTATTCTAAAATGCCGTTCACCTTCATCTCTATCTTAAATGATTATTTTCTAATATCCAGCACAAATATAAACTTCTTCACGAGGAATTTCCCTGACTTTCCTACTCATAAACATCCTCTCCCCATTCAAAGTTCATTTCTCACATTATTCTTACCATTTTCACAGCACCTCCCACATTCTAGGCTTCCTAACTAGATTGTAAAGCTTCTTCCTAAACTTCCCTGGATTTAGCCCATTTCAACAATCTGCTGAGAAACTGACAATCCTCCCAAGGCAATAAAGGGTGACCGGATAAGAAATGTAATTTAGGCATTAAAAGGTTACATAAGACGTCAGACTACATGGGACTTCCCTCGCGGTCCAGTGGTTAAGACTCCACGCTTCCACTGCAGGGGGCACAGGTTCGATCCCTGGTAGGGGAACTAAGATTCCTCATGCCGCACTGAAGGGGGGGTGGGGGGAAAGACTTCTGACTACAAAAAACCCCTATATTCTTAAAATCAATGGTCCATTACCACCAAACAAAGGTAACTTAGAGATAAGAACGGGGAGTCACAGTTTACACTATAGTTAACTTCCCACTGAATGGACCTTCATTAATCAAAGAACCAGTATATGAAATTAAATGTCTCTTTAAACACAGATGAAACAATTTGTAGTGCCTCCCCCCGTTTGCAGTAGATTGAAACACTAAATATAAACCTGAATCTGTTATTCTGCAAATTGCTACAAACCGCCAACCATGTTAAGCACGCATCTAAAAAATGGTAAAATAAGAGTAGCAGACAATCACTCAGAAACCAGATGAAAAAGAGAATCAGCATCGCGCCTTTTCTTACAATGCCCACTGAGGAGGTGCAGTGCAGAAAAGACAGCATACATAGCAGGGACAGATTTGCCACAGGATAAAAGTCTTTAACTGGCCCAGATCAAAGGAAAAGGCTCCATACTGGTCTCTTCTGCCTTAGCCGCAAATCAAGGCTAAGAGATTCCTCCCAGCAAACCTTTAGGGGTGTGTGGGCCACGGCCTGCCCAACCCAGGGAGCTCCCTGGACTCCAAGCAGGGTCGGCTTGGGCCCTCCAGTACGCTCGCCCCGCCTGGAGCTGAAGCCACTGACCGACTTGACAGCCGCTTCCTGCTTGTCCACTGCCAGGGCCCACGAATCGGTGGCCATGGTCCCGGAGGAGGAAGGCCGACTGGCGAAAAACACAACCGCACGAACAGCAGCACCAGCCCTCAACTCTGCAGGCGCAGGAACCACACTCACTCGGACCGGAAGCGGCGATGCGCGAAGGTGACGTCAGTTTCCGTCCGGGGCGAGACGTCACCGTCCGCGCGGCGCCACGCAGGGCCTAACATCGGGCTTCGCTTCCACTCGTCGTGCCCCGCTTCCTCTCGTCGTGCCCATACCCGCTTCTTCTGCGGACTTCCCCGGGAGCCACCTCATCGTGCCTGGAAATCCGTAAGTTCTATGGGGTGAAACTCGTAGACCTCACTTCTTTGCCTTACGTCACTCTGAAGTAACCTAAATTTTATTTTTACGTCTGCCACGTCTCATAATAAATGTGTTAAGTCTCTGAGCTGTAAAGCCTTGCGCAAAGCAAAGTCCTAGGAGAAAACTATATGATGCCAGTTTCAGCTGTTAACGAACGAGATAACGTGTAAGACAGCAAAAAAGAAAGCGAAACCAAACGCCCTAAACCCCCATAATTCCACCACAAAAAACAAAAACAAAAAAGCCCCCAGCGTTTTCTTTACCTTCTGGGTCCTTCTAATTTCTGTACATATGCATCGTAGCACAGGTGTTTTACATAGTCCTAAACAAAGTACACATACAATTTTAAATTTGACTTTTTATACGGCTAAGTATTTTTTAAAGTCATTTGTCGATTTAATGTCATTGTAGTCCGTCAGTCTCATATCACGTAAATTACCTAAGTCCCCTTTCTCCCCGCCCGTTAGGGATATAGGTTTTTTCCATGTTTTATTATTAATTGATAACACTTAAGTGAGCATTCCCACCCTGTCAAAAATCATCTTACTTGTTTGCTTCCAGTTTACTTTTTGTCTCTCCCCACTAAAATATTAACTCTTCAAACAAGAGCAAAGATCTTATCTGTCTTAATCACAGTTGATTGAAGAACCTAGAAAAGTGCATGACACATGGTAGACACTCAATAAATATTTTTTAATGCATGGCTGAATAGACTAATGAAGATTTTAGTTCAAAATGTGTTACTCTAGGACACATTTCTAATCATTGCAACATTTATGTCAAAATGTATGAATGAGGGACTTCCCTGCTGGTCCAGTGGCTAAGACTCCGAGCTCCTAATGCAGGGGGCCAGGGTTTGATCCCTGGTCGGGGAACTAGATCCCACACGCATGCCGCAACTAAAAAAAAAAAAAAAAGATCCCACATGCCGCAACAAAGATCCCACGTGCCACAACTAAAACCTGGCGCAGCTAAAATAAATAAGTAAATAAATATTTTTTAAAAAAGGATAAATTGTCAGTAAGCACAAGAAAAAGAGCTCATTAAAAATCATTAGTTATTAAGGAAATGCAAATCAAGGTCACAGTGAGATACCACTGCACACTGGATAGAATGGCTGAAATTAAAGATTGACCCACCACGTGTTGGTAAGGTTGTGGAATGTTAAAAAAAAAATCAGAGGCACTTGTTAAAGATGATAATGCAAACTTTACTTAGGACCATCGCCATAAGTATAAGGATGACTGCAATGGGATTTTGCACCAGAGGAGAAAAATTTGGCTCAATTCTAAATACAGCATGTGCAAGTGGGAATTTATAGCCAAGGAACAAGGGAGTGGATGGAAAATTACTAAGAGGAAACATCAGGGGTAAGGAGAGTTTTTGTTAAACTGATGTAACAGGATTCTTGCTGAAGACAGGCCAGGATGATCAGATGACACCTGGGAGATGGTGGAGGATGAAGAACCGGACCAGATATTGAGGGCGATCAGATATCAAGGGTGGGCGGTTCTTGTTAAAACTAGATTTTACAAGGGCACAGACGGTCCTAGGAGAAGTTTCAGGAGCCTGACTAAATGTTGGTCAAGCAAGGAAACTGTCAGGAGCAACTGGAACTCTCTTAAGCCTCTGGAGAGAAGGTAAAATGGTACAATGGTTTTGTATAACTGTACTGCAGTTTCTCAAGAAGTTAAACGTATACTTACCCTGTGATCCAGCAGTTCTACTCCTAGTTACTATCCAAGAGAAATGAAACATAAAGACTTGTACACAAATGTTCACAGCAGATTTACTCATAATAGTCCTAAACTGGAAAGAATCCAAATGTTCATCAACAGGAGAATGGATAGGGGCTTCCCTGGTGGCGCAGTGGTTAAGAATCCACCTGCCAACGCAGGGGACACGGGTTCGAGCCCTGGTCTGTGAGATCCCACATGCTGCGGAGCAGCTAAACCCGTGCACCACAACTACCGATCCTGCGCTCTAGAGCCCACGAGCCACAACTGCTGAAGCCCGTGCACCTAGAGCCCGTGCTCCGCAACAAGAGAAGCCACTGCAATGAGAAGCCCGTGCACCGCAATGAAGAGTAACCCTCGCTCGCCGCAGCTAGAGAAAGCCTGTGTGCAGCAACAAAGACCCAACACAGCCAAAAGTAAATAAATAACAGGAGAATGGATAAATAAATTTTGGTATATTTATTAAATGGAATACTCAGCAATAAAAAGGAACAAACTACTGATACACATGATGAAATAGATGAATCTTACAGACATTATGTTGAAGGAAAGATGCCAGACACAAAAGATGCATACTGTATAATCCATTTGTATGAGAGTCAGTGTAAGCAGCTCTTTGCAGGAGACCGCCCTCAGCAGGAAGCCCCTTTTCTTGTCACTTTAGTAAAGCTGTATAGTAACTAACTTTTAAGCCCAGCACCCCCATGCTCTACTCATCAACGGCCCAAGCACACCTTTCAAATCTTTTAGTCACACAAAACCTTGCCTAACTTGTTGGTCCTTTCCACAGATCAAAGAAGTAGAAAAGAAGAATAAGTGATTAACAGATGACCAGATCTCTTCCCTAGCTTCCCCTTCAGTAATCTCCCAAATAAACTCTGTGACCGAACTGTGTGAACACGATCACATCTCGAGGAAGATCACAAGAAGCTGAGGAGCCTGCACACAGTGGGGGATGGCGACGACCCATCTCAATGATTAACTGAGATTACTTCCCTCCTTCCCTTTAAAAGTTTCATGAGCAGAATCTTTGGAGGTGGTTTTTGGGGTACGTTGAGTCCACCATCTCCCCAGATTGCTGGCATTCTGATTAAAGGCACTTTTCCTTTTTACCATTTGTTAGTATTGATTTTGTAAGCAGCAAGCAGCAGGACCCCCATTCGATAACAGTGAAAATGTTCTGTTTTTTTTGTATAATGTTGTGTATCTTAATTGGAGTGATGGTTACACATGTGTGTACAATTGTCAAAACTCAGATTTATACACCTAATATTTGTGCATTGTACATCTATGTATAATGTCAGTTAAAAATAAAACAAAGCAATGTAATGAGAAAAAGTGTAAAAAATAGAGGTAGTAATAAATTTATTTTTACTTAAAAAAGTGGGGGGAGGGTAAGAATGTTTTCTCAGTTCTTAACTACTGATCAAAACAGAGGGCATGCACACATTATGCTTACAGAAGTAAGAATGCCAAACGCCATATTGTCTTCCCAAGTGACTAGTCTAATTTCCAGCACATCACCAATGGAGTTACTGCTTAGAGACTACATTGTTTATTAGGAGACAGCGCCACAGTCTAACTCCACGTAAGGCAGCAACACTGAGGGAGACTGCTAGTTGGTTATCTAAGGGGAAAATGCTCCTTCTGTCTTACTATTATAACAATCGCTTAAAAAAAAAATCTAGATCTTGAGGCAACTATCCCTCTTACTCTTTTTTATCTCAAACACAGCAAAATTTTTCATGACAGTCAAAAGCAGCAATATCAAGACTCAATTTAAAGTTATTATGGAGGCAGAGGATCTTGCTTAGAACAAATATTGAAGTTTGGGTGCCCACTATCCTCTTTCCACTGCTGTTTCATTACGAAGTGCAGCTGCTCTAGCACTGAGAGTGTGATTCCTACATTGCTTCCACTGAAACAATTCCTAGAGATAAACGTGGTCTCTGGGGGAACTGAGGATAGGATTTTTCCTTGCATTTGATTTTAGGGTGCTTACTAAACAAATTTTTTAATTTATTTCACTGCCTGCACCTCTACTGGAAGGGTGATTGGCATTTGTTTAATCCAGGTGAGTGTTCTCAGGGAGGTGCAGGCTGAGGCTCCAGCCAGCCTGAAACCAGCCAGCCTGTTTGGAGCAGCTCTGGGCAACAGGGAACCCTCTGCCAAGGCTGCCAATACCCTGGTCAGCTGAGGTTTTTATCCCTGAGGGACAGCATCCCGCTGGTAGCCACTGAGAATCCCATTCCTCTTCAGATCCGAGACCAACAAGAAGGGCACGTTCTCATGAAGCTGCGAACTAGACAGCCTACCCTGAGTTGTATTCAGTTAAACTGGGCAGATGACAACAAGAGCTAACATTTTAAAAATGCATCCTACATGATCTACTTGAATTCTCACAACAATCCTGTTTTCTCCATTTTACAAATAAGGAAATTGACGTTCAGAGAAGTTGACTTTCCAAGACCATATGGCTTAATAAGTGGCAAATCTGGGCAACCGAATTCCAGAAAACTCTCGGCGACAAAACCCAAAACCAAGGGCGGAGTGAGGGGCAGGCTTTCTTGGGACCGCTTTACTCAAGTTTCGAGCCGTGACGGTATCCGATTGGCCGAGGCCGGGCGCTCCAGCCAATCAGAGGTGGGCAATAGCCCTGCCCCGGGCACTCTCTAACTGGGCCTTTGGGCCCGAACCCCGGCTTAGATGCTGACTGGGTGAGCTCGCACTGCGCCTAGTTTGGAACTGCTGGGTCACATGATGATTTCGTCTATATCAGTGAATTGTATGTCCCGTTGGCAGGGACCTTACCTCTTGATCCCGAGCATTTTGCACATAGCAGAGACACAATAAACAACTGTTGAATTAGGGAGTGAACGTATCAGTAAGTCAATTAAGGGTCGGCAAAGAACATCTCACGATCGTGCCTGATTCTGTGGCGCCATCATGTGTTCTCAGCCGAGGCGTGCGGGCACTCGCATTGCTTACGCTTGCGGTGGGGGTGGGCACGATAGGATGGCGGCTCCGCTCTGGAATGACTGCTCTTTCTCGCTCGTGATGCCTCTGTGTACCGGAAGTGACGGGAAGGGGAAGAGGAATGCCGTAAGATTTAGAAAATAATTTAGCAATAGTGGCAGGAGCCAGACCAAGTTTGTATTTGGCCCGCAAAATTCTAATGACTAATTTATAAAGATCAATTTGTAAAAACTGTATGAAAAAGTGATTGGGGATAATTTTTACAGAAAATTTGTAAAACATACTCCACTGTTAACACACATTAACAAAGCAGCAACACGCCTGCTGACAGCTAGGAATTCAGTGATGACTGATTACACACCTCCTACCCTTACTGGACTTCACCTCAGGGAAGACAGACGCTAAACAAGCAGTCCCAAACATACACATATTTGTATATGAGGCAAATACAGCCTAGCGGTTAAGAAGGTGGGTCCTGGAGCCAGACTGCCCAGGCGTGTAGCCTGCCTTGCTACTTCTGACCTGTATGTGGTGGGACACATGACTTACCCTCTCTGTGCCTCTGTCCTCATCTGTAGAATGGGAATCATAACACATTTGTTGTCAGGAGTAAATAAGCTATCTATGTAGACCCTTTGAAAGTCACCTGATGCAGTAATGTCAATAAGGGAAGTGGGGACTCCCCTTGTGGTCCAGTGGTTAAGACTCCCGTGCTTCCAGTGCAGGGGGCACGGCTTTGATCCCTGATCGGGGAACTAAGATCCCACGTGCTGTGCAGTGTGGCCAAAAAAATAAAAAAATAATAAGGGAAGTACAGGCACCTGTACAGGGCACCCTGGAGCTGATGACAGGGGACTGAGGCACACGTTCCTGAAGAAGTGGTTTTTACCATTGAAAAAGGAAGGACTAGGAGGAGTGAGACAGGAGGAAGAACTGGGAGAAGAGTTCCAAGTAGAGGTGTGACCGCAGCAGTTGATGCACCCGGTCACTGGTTGTTTGGGACCCACTTGGCAGAGGGGAGAGGTTCCCCCTCCAGGCTCCTCTCCCCACACGGAGTACCGAAATCTCTGGTGCTCTGCTGAGAGGGAGGACTTGAAAGAGACAAGGACTGTTGAACAGGAGGTTGGCCACAGGTGATGCCCTGGGGTGGCGTGAAGAAAGTATCCTCTGAACTTCTGCTCTGCTCCCTGACCACCTGCAGCCTCTGAGGACTCCCGTTTTGAGTTACCTTCTCTCTTTCCTCATGCCCATCTTAGCTAGAATCCTGGAGGTAAAACATTCTTAACCTCATCCATACGTCCTGGCAGTTTTTTTGAATTTTTGTTCCTGCTTCAAAGTGGGCTGGCTGGGGGAGGAAATAACGATCTCAAAATGAGAAACTGGAGAGGGAAATGCACAGGATCACCAACCTCTCCGTGGCGTGGCCTAGCACAAAAGCAAATTTTGGCGAGGGTGGAATTGGAGCAGAGTACAAGGGGGGAAGTAAAGCAAGTGAGGCTAGAGACTTGAGGTGCCTTATCTGGAATGCCTACTACATAGATGTGTCAGATGTATATACACATGTTACACGGTTTGCACTTAAGGAAAATGGAAAGTAATAGGGGGCTTAAGCAGGAGAGTGGGAAAATCAGACTCAAATGTTACAAAGATCACACTGGCTGCTCTGTGACAAATGAACTAGAGGAAAACCCAAGTAGAGGCAGGAGCACCTGTTAGGAAGCCAGTGTAGTAGAACAGATGACAGTGGTGATCTAGACCAGGGTCTAAGCTAACTTAAGACTATTTGGCATTTCTCCAATTGCAGAATTCCAAGGATGCTGGAAGCCTATGGATGAGAATATAACAGTTGTAAAGACTCAAAAAATGTGTACTAGTACTTCCAGGAGAGTTCCATTTAAACAGCCCCCCTCCCCAACCCTGCTTCCTCTGGAAGTAGCTAGCTGTAGTCCTGCATAAAAGAAATATCTGAAAAAAAAAAAAAAAAGGAAGATCTGCCACCCAAGCACCTCTGCCTATGAGGTATGGAGAAAGCAGAGACTATAAGTGTCTCACCTGAGCAGCTGACATCCCAGACAGCGACCACTCTCAGGCTTCATCTAATATTTTTTCTCCACCTACTCCTATTCCCCATTTTACAATTAGGACTACTAAGAAGCCCCTTGCTCTGCTGAATACTAATGCCAGAACAGTTTCTAAGCCAAAGCAGAAGCATCCAACAACAGGGGCTCGAGAAAGAGAGGACAGAAGGTAGGAGTGTGACAAATATCCTCCAAGCAGATCCCCACCTGCCCTCTTAACTTCCCACTAGGTGTTTGAAGCTCTTCCGGGAAAGCCCTGTTCCAGACTCAGGATTAGGAAAGCAGGGTACTGGAGCCTCCTAGCATCAGCCCTACAGGTTCCCTCACCTCCACTGTGTCATTTTTGGAAGATGCTGCAACCTGAGTCAGACAACAGAATAAAGAACATTTATTCTCAAGCAGAAAAGCAAAGTCAGATAAAACTGCAGGGGGTTCCTAAGAACCTGTTTTCTATGTTCAGGATCAAGAGAGACCTGAAGAGGGCCTCTGAAATTTACAATAGCTTAGGGGTGTTGGTGACGAAGGGCCAGTCCCTTCTTGCAAAGGTGACAGGCCTGACATCATTCATGAGTCATTCATTCATGACTCAACCCTGATGTCATTTGTTCTTTCCAAACCTTCCCTTTGGATTTCTCCCCAGAATTATTTGTGTATAGTGTGTCTAAATTTTAAGAGCCACAGATTCTTTTTGGAATAACAACAGTAAGCAGGTATAAAAGTCTACGATTCCTCCTCTGCAGCACCCCTCCAGTCCATTTCTTCTTCTTTTTATTTTTTTCTTTTTTTGGCCATGCCGCCTGGCATGTGGGATCTTAGTTCCCTGACCAGGGATTGAACCCACGCCCGCTGCAGCAGGAGCATCAAGTCTTAACCACTGGACTGCCAGGGAATTCCCCATTTCTTCTTTTGTGTTCTCAATACGACCAGTGACATCCTGGCACTTACTGTGTGATGGGACCGATGTAATAATCTTCTAACTGGTTTCTCAGATGCCAGCCTTTTCCAGCTCCAGTATATCCTGTCTATCTCTGCTAGACCATTTTTCCCAAAACCCCATTTCATCACTTCCTGTGATCCAAGAATCTATGACAATTCACTACTAAATCCAAATACTGTTCAAATAATCAAATCTCATTTTCTACCTAACAAGACTTTTCTCTGCCCATGTGGCAAGGCTGCTCCCTTCACTACCCTTCCAGTGTACTGCATTAATCCTAGTGAAGTTGCTTTGGTCTTAACAGGGCCTCATCTGCCTAGGCCACTCTTCTTGTCACTTGGAATCCCACCACTTTTCTCTCATAAGCAAACTCAACCCCTTCATGAAATCTTCTCTAGCCTCAGAAACCCTTACCTTCTGAATACCAGACACTGTGAATGAAACAGCCTTCACGTTAAATAATAAACAAGATGGGAACAAAAAAGGGAGAAGACCTGTTTCCAAGCCCTATTTGTATTCCTTTCCTAGGACTAGAAAATCGAATGTAAGGCCTTTGTAATGCAGACATCTACCTTCTTTCTGATTAGTTAGCCAGCATACTCTGGTTTACCAGCAGGAAAAACAGGAAGGTAAGGAGCCCTCTGGCAACTGAGTAGGGCCCTTGGCCTATGGTGACATCCCAACTGCTTATGTTGAAGCAATGTCAACTCTGAAATGGAACAGTAGTATCAGGTGATGACTAGTCTATGGAATAATAATACATAAATCTTCACTAATACCAGCAACCAAAACGTGCTGTTTTCTTCTTATACTCAGAAATGATGTCTTAGTAACATGAACATGTCATAATTCAGTTAAACATCAATAAAGAATACATTAATGACTGATTAGTTCTTATGCATACAGCCAATGAACACTCCAAAAAAACAATAAAATGCATTGTTTATGGATAATGAACATATCCAGAATTTTCCACTGGGCCCAAATCTCCTTTTCTCAAGCAAGTTTCTTTTTGTAGGGCACAGTTTATCATTCCATACATAGGAACTTACTAAAATCAGCAGAAGAAACTCTGGGGACTGAAGCTCAAGGGCTCCATACATTTTTACATCACTGATGTCTCAAAATGGCACAAGGTCACAGAAGCAGCTATGGACCATTACGCCCTACAGGCTAAGCGCTGGCAGGAACGAACATGGGCTGCAGTGACACTGGGGGGACTTTCCAGAGCCATCCATACAGTGAGTCTTTCTTACCTTTTAAAAAGACACATACTCGTTTGGGAGTTTCTCCCCAGGAAAATACATTTAAACTCAAAACACTGCATAAACTTCATAAACTCCATAAAACCCATCCAGTGAGTTCTTAGGGGTCTAGCCCCAGATAAGGAACTGTTAATCTAGATTTCTACCAGATACCCATTTATTCCTACTATTGAAGAGTCTGAAGCACATCGCTTCCCCTTTTCCTGCTCAGATTTAGGGCTACTCAGTAGATAGGTTATACATGTTGTGAGAAGGTGGGATGTACTCCGCCTGCAGCCTCAGGAGTCCACACTCCTTTAATTATTGCCTTTGTTTTAAGTTATTCCAGGGTTGGTCCACAGGACTTTGCGGGGGTTGGAGGGGGCATAAAATTTCTTCCCTTCTTACAAGACTCCCTAGGTGGGTCAGAGTTGGCCAAAAGTACAAACAAGACTCAACACAGTCAAGTGCCCCCAGGGGAATGTGGCAGGACTGACAGTCTGCGGTTCTCTCTGTAGCATCTGTAACGTCAGATTAGGGAAACCACCTGGGAGGCTGACTTGGCCCCTTCCCTTCCCAGGAGACAAATCTGGCCCTAAAACACAGAAATGCCTACAAGGAAGGTCTGGGATTGGAATAGTTCTCATCACAGAAAATCCCTCTTTCAGGCCTGGTCCTAGATAAAGTGGCCCTTCCGTATCGAAGTCAAAGAGCTGAAGAGGACTCTCAGCTGGGGTTTCATATTGCTCTTGTAACTCAGTTTCATCTCATCTTTGCTCTGTCACTCTGTGGGTACCAACAGCTTTGGCCAGGTATGAGGAAGTGTCCATTACTATTATTTGCTCTGACTGCTCTGCACAAAGATGCCAAGTAAGGGTGGAGCAAAGGCCTTGGCAGTTACTCTTGCCTTGGACAGATGAATGGCTGTAGTCCACCTTGTCCCTTAGTTGCACCTGTTTGTATTCCAAGCACTGTGAACGCAGATATTCAGAATCCCTTTATAATCAAGATGCCTAAATTCTGAAATCATTCCCCAGCTCTGTTAAAAAACTTGCCTTCTGTGATCTGGAGGCAAAGCAAGGATTTCTGACTACTGCTGATCGCTTCTGGAGCCCTGAGACTGGCCATTAGCAACTTGAAACCACAATTTTCACTGAAGACCCAAACCTCAGAGCACCTTTTATTTGCTAACGGCTACTAAACGGCCAAGGTGATGTTAGGGATGTAAAAAAGATGCTGCAAGTGCCCACAAGGTCAGGTTTTGTGGCAAGCCAGGACCACCACTAATTCTCCACGATGACTTCTCCACAGGACTTGCTCAAGCACAAGCACAGTTATCAGATGTGCATTCTGCACAGATTGCACCCACTGAGAAGAACAAGTCATGGTCTGCAACACAGACTTGTATACACCAGAGATCCCAGGTTGGCATTGTGGTCCGTGCTTAGCAGATCTTCCTGCTCTGGCCATCAGGACAGCGGGGACCGACAACACTCAGACGAGCTGTCCCAACCCAAATCCAAAGCAGCAGCTCGCAGGTCTCCTCTGCTGTTTCATGCCACACTCCAAACACGATGACTGGCTTACACACCTAAGCTACTCGGTCTCTCTCTCTCTGTGTTCCCTCTTCACCTCTACTCTATCACTTTTACAAGGGCTGGAGGCTGGCCTGAACAATTCTAAGCAGAGAACAGGCCGGGGCTGCCACAAAGGCTCCTGAGCAAGTGATCAGCCACAACATCTAGGTTAGCGTAATGATGTGGGAAAACGCTGGCCAAAAAAAAGACAGAATTTCCAAAAGGTAAATTTCTATGTATTCATGCGTAATCTTCAAAAGTTGTGTAAACAATTTTTTTCTACCTTCCCCCATCACTTGTACAATTTTTGTCAAGTCCAAACGTAATTTAAAATGAGGTAGGTAGTTTCTCTCTACTCGTGCCTTCATCTTTGTGTTGACTGTTGAGGCCTGTGCCATGAAAGCACTAGTGTCCCGTGCAGGGGGAGCACCAAGGGTGGCACCAGTGACTGCAGGAGCTTCTCAGTTGGCTATTTTCTCAATCTCGTCCAAGTCATCTGTGTCCAGTCTTTCTATTTTCTTATCTGGGGGAAAGAAAAGAGAATTCAAAGAGAGACCAACATGGGGTTACAGAGACACACACTCAGGGAAGGGACAGCACAGCAGGGAGGGAGGAAACACAGGTCTCTGCTGCCTAGGAACGTGCTGTGCCTCTGGCCACAGAGATCCTTCACTGAACCCCAAAGGCTTCCAGTGACTGAGCAAGGGACACGGACAGCAACAGCCAGAGCCCCAGGCCCCTCAGCCTGGCCGGGGGGGACTGTCATTCAAGTCCCTGAGCCCTGAGCTCTCCAGGTGTGCTCTTTGAGAACTTCCACATTGTAGGGAAGGAGGGGAATGGGACAGAGACAAAGGCCTCTCTCGGGGCCACAGGAAAACCTACCCTTCACCCTCCTCTCCCGCCCAGACTTGCCCCTGTAAGGTAAGGGCCCAGCAGGGGACACTCCCAGGGACTCACTGAAATGCTCCTGGATTCTGTTCAGGATGTTCATGCTGTGCTTGCTGTCCACCATGTTCACGGCCAGGCCCCTCTTGCCAAAGCGGCCGGTGCGCCCGATCCGGTGCAGGTAGGTCTCGTTGTCCGGGTTCCCATCCTTGTCCACGGGAAGGTCAAAGTTGATGACGACAGACACCTGTTCCACATCGATACCTGCATGAAGGAGAGTTGGACAGGAGTAAGGATGGGAGACAGAAATCACTGTCGTCCACAGTCAGGCCTACACACGCCAACCTCAGGTGGAAGGAACAGTCTGGGATGGGCCAGCTCTGGGATTCAGACAAAGGGGCAGGTAGCAGAAGCCAGAGGGAGAAAACAGAACTGTGGCAGGTGCTGACCAAATGATGAAATCAGCCATCAGGCTCCAGAGAGCCTCTGCTGGATACCAGTATCTGGAGAAGCAGCTAAAGCCTCACTGGGGGCCCCAAGAAGAGCAGGTGCCCTTCTAAGCCACCAAGTCAGGACTCCTGGCTTCTGTGAAAGTTCTCCTCTGCTGAGGGAATACAAACAGGCTCTTCTAGAAAACAGGATCTCCCGCAAACCACCGGAGTGTCCCACAGACGAGGATCTCTCCCGCTACCCCGAGCCTGCAGACCAGGACACAATCTCTGCTCACCGCGGGCACACACGTTGGTGGTGACCAGAACCTTCTCTTTGCCCTCTCGGAAGCGCTCAATCACTGCAGCCCTCTGCTCCACCACCATTTCACCACTCAGCAGAGCCACCTGGTGGCCTTCTTTTGAGAGCTCTGCTGCCAGCCAACTAGCTGTTTTGCGGGTCTGGAGTAAAAAGAATTGTTTTAAGCGAAGATACCTGTAAAAAAACAAATGAAGACACCTGCAGAAAAGTGGCTTGTTGCCATTAATATATATGAAGGCTCTACTGAGTTCAGTCAGCAGGTTAGGCTTAAAGTTTCTGAATATTTTTTAGCCATGTTATTTTTTTTGGACAAACTCCTTCAGTGATCTTAGTGTTTATCTATAAAGACTGGTTTGAGCCAAAGGTCTTCATTCCTAAATACCCTATATTATTAAAACTTTAAAATTATTTTCCTGGATGTTATTTGGAGGTTTTTTTCCCAAGTTATCTCTAAGAAGTGGGACCAAAGAAGGTTTAGATCTTCAGTCTTCCCCTTACAACTCATTACAACCTGTGAGAATATGTCCTGAGGCAGATGGAGGTGATTCATTTCCTTTCCAGCCACAGGGAAGGAACCTGGTCCCCCAGCACGAGTGGAGCTGGCTGAGAGGGAGGGCGCAGGGCCACACCCTCCAGTGGAGCTCCTCCCCGGCAGGCGGCCTCCTGCTGCCGCTGCTACTCACATGACAGAAGATCATGGCTTGAGCAATGGTGATGGCCCCGTAGATATTACACAAGGCCTGGAACTTCTCATCTCTGCTATTGCACAGGACGTAATACTGCTTGATGGTGTCCAGTGTCTCCTCCTCGCGCTTCAATTTGATGATGTTTGGGTCTGGGACCACTTTCTGGGCAAATTTCCAGACAGAGTCTTCGAAGGTGGCAGAGAAAAGCAGCATCTGGCAGTTCCTGGGAAGCATCCTGCAAGGGAAGGCCCAGGTGTTCGACATGACCCCGACCCAGTGTTTCACTGCAAGGAACAGAAGCACAGCCTCCCCAGGCTTGGATGACCTGCGTCCCCAGGAAGGTGGCAAAGCAGGGAGGAGCACTGCAGGGAGGAGGGAGGAGCAGACGTGGGGCAGGGACGGCTGGTGGTAGAGTCCCTAAGTCTCCTTCCTCAACCCAGGCTGGGGGTATGGTCAGTGCGACATGGAAATGGCCCACCAAACAAACGCCTCTGAAAGCTGCAGAGTAAAGAACTGGCAGGGGCAAGACGAGGGTGAAGTAAAAGGAGACGATGCTGCAGATCAGGAGGCCGAGAAGCTCCTCCTGGCTCAGGAGTTCCTACCTCTGGATGCGGATGCTCTGATCTTGGTGGCCCTGAGTAGCTATCATCACGTCAGCCTCATCCAGAACAAACACCTTGATCTTCTTGGGGTCAATGAACTTGAGCTTGGAGCACCAGTCCAGAACGGTCCCAGGGGTGCCAATGACAATGTGCTCACTGATCTTCTGACCTCTTTCCACTGTGGAGACAAGATGTGTTCTGTGGGTACTTCCATGGCAAAGCCAGCTCTACTCTCTGAGCAGTTCTAAAGCTATGATGTATTTTAAAGCAATTGTTTTGATGTTTGCATTAATATTTTAAGGAAAGGTTAGGATAGCACTACAGTATTTAATGGACATACACACACAAACCAGTAATGCTGAAAAGATTTGGTAAGAGTATAAACAATGAGATGGAAATGGTATTCTTTTACATTCTCTATAATCATCAATCCTCTTTCAAGGATTTCTTATCTTTATTTCTTCTGTCAACATCATTCTCCCTTGCCTGGGTTTGCATTTCCTCACAAGTAGACTTTTTCAAAGTTCTCACTCCAGTATACTTTGCCTCTCAGTTCTCCCAGCATCTATGTCAAATGAGTCAGTTGCCTTTACGTGCCCCTTTCCCAGGTCAGTAAATAAGATTCATTATGAAAGGTTTTGTCTTTTCCAAGAAACAAACTGCCTCTCTTAGAGTGCTTCCCCAGACTAGGCCTGGCACAGCATGGCACATTCTTGGCCCTGTGCAGCCTGAGATTGAGAATTTGGCTCATTTTGGGTTAGATGGTACTTACTGATTCAATTTTTAGTCCTTTAATTACAGTATAACCTTAACCAAATACATACCAGCTCCCATATAAGTCACAGCCAAGGGACTTCCCTGATGGTGCAGTGGTTAAGACTCCACGCACCCAATGCAGGGGACCCAGGTTCAATCCCTGGTCAGGAAACTATATCCCACATGCATGCCGCAACTAAGAGTTCACATGCCACAACTAAGGATCCCATGTGCCGCAACTAAGGAGGCTGTGAGCCGTAAGTAAGATCCAGTGCAACCAAATAAATAGTTTAAAAAAGTCACAGAGAAAATTTTGCCTTAACACGAATGTTGAGTCAATTTAAAGCTAACAAATGCTCCTTTTTACTTCAGTTAACAAACCGATTACTGCCCTCCACAAACACTCAGAATCCTCTGTCATTCTAACTCAGATACAAACTGCAAATATTTTAGATGTCTTAAGACATCTAATCTAGACTTAGATTTTCCACTAAGTTTTATTGTCATATTTACTTTTCTCTTCAGAACTGACATAAGAGGACTTCCCTGGTGGCGCAGTGGTTAAGAGTCTTCCTGCAAATGCAGGGGACATGGGTTTGAGCCCTGGTCTGGGAAGATCCCACATGCCGTGGAGCAACTAAGCCCGTGTGCCACAACTAATGAGCCTGTGCTCTAGAGCCCACGAGCCACAACTACTGAAGCCCCCGTGCCTATAGCCTGTGCTCCGCAACAACAGAAGCCACTGCAATGAGAAGCCCACACACTGCAACAAAGAGTACCCGCCGCTCGCTGCAACTAGAGAAAGCCTGTGCGCAGCAACAAAGACCCAATGCAGCCAAAAACAAATAAATAAACAAATTAAAAAAAAAAAGAACTGACTTAAGTTGGCATTAGGACATGTACACCAAGTGGACTTCTGCCAGTCATCAAGTCACAGGTTTGTGTTAAAGATCCATAGGACTCAACCAAGATTCCAACGAATTTATAATTACTTAAATATTGTAGTTTGTTGTAAAACAAGCAAAAGTAGACAGAATGGATAAAGAAAAAAGAATAATAAAAGTATCTCCCAGGGTTAATTGCCATGAACATTCTAGAACACTTTTGCTCTTCCAATGACATTAAAAAAAATCAGGCTATTTTTTAAGTAATTGGTCTGCTCAAAAAGTCAAATGTAACGTAGTGGAGGGGATGTGAGGAGACTATTCTAGACTGAAAGAAAGAGATATAACAACCAAATGCAATGCATATACACTGACTCAGTCTTGGTTCAACAAAAAAGACATAAAGAAACAGTTCTGGGACAATTAGGGGGAAATGAAATGGACTAGATGTTAGTTATTAAAAATGTGTTATTTTCTTGGTTGTGATAAGGATATTGTGGATATGCTGCAGAATGTTCTTACTATGAAGTGCACACTAAAGTACTTAGGAATAAAGAGCCACGGTGTCTACAATTTACTTTCAAATGATTCACCAAAAAAAAAAAAAAAATACGGACACATACACAGGTAAAGCAAATATGGCAAAATGTTTACTTTTCGAATCTAGGTGGAAGGCACATGTGTTCATTGTATTATTTCAACTGCATACATTTTGAAATTTTTCAAAATAAAAAGTAATTAGCTTAATTAACAAGGATCACATATTCATACTCACATTTATTGCCACGAACAGCATAAGCTAGCTTCAGTTCAGGGTAAAATTTGCCCATCTGCTCAATCACTTTTCCCGTTTGAAGAGCGAGCTCGTAAGTTGGGGAGAGGCACAGACACTGGTAGAGAAAGAATACAGAGAGAGAATTCAAGACACTATTATGCAACAGGGTATTACCATTAGAACTTAATGATTCCTCCAGCTGAGGCTGAAGCAAAGAATATATAAAGGGCACACCATTTGACTCTTTAAGCTGCAGAGTCATAAGCTGTAATTCTCGGGGGTCAGAACTCTGGCTGGGTAAAGACAGTTGAGAACAGCTATTGGCCACTGGAGTACCAAAAGCCCCATGTGAGTAGGGATCTGAAATTCCATTTGGAGATAAGCTTCCTTTTCTCTTACTCAGAGGGTTCTCAGAAGATCCTAATGGATGATAGTTGTAGATTAAGGAGGTTTTTCTTGCAACTAAGGAAGCCAAGCCTATCAGCAGTATCCCAGGACTGGCAAATCATCAAAAGGGGAACAGGATTTTTGTTATTACTGGAAGATCAACCATGCTGTTTGTGCTCAACTTACAGGGTTCTAGTTTATGTGAAAAGTAATACAAAGCTCAGGTTTTAATCCATCAAATGGCATTTCCCTTCCAGCTATGAGTTAGAAAACCCAAATTCACCAAGCCCTTACCTGGGGGTATCTGTTTGCAGGTTCTACTTGGCTGAGCATGGCCAACACAAAGGCAGCTGTTTTACCAGTACCAGACTGAGACTGGGCTATTAAGTTCTGTGGGCTGCACAAGAAAACAAACTGTTTAGGAGTATAAATCTCATGCATTCTTTCAGTGAATAAAAATGAAGCATAAAGCTTAATTAAAGAATGAATATTCCAACTTAATTTACAGAAGGAGGCCTTGGATTCTGTAGTAAAGTTACATACGCTAGCTTCACAAATAGAAGATTTTACGGTTTTGATTTGAAGTACTCCTTCCTTATCTTTTATCTATTCTTGACATAGCAGTGAGTGATTCTTTTAAAATGTGAGTCAGCTCATGTCACTTTTCTACTCAAAAACCTTCCAATCACTCCAGGTTTCATTCACAGCAAAAGTTAAAATTCTTCTAATGCCGTACAAGGTCGCACCTGATGTGGCTCCCCACTAGCTCTCTGTTCTCCACCTCACCACTGCCCTCCCCCTTCCTCACTCCACTCCACCACAACGGCCCCGGGGCTGCTCTGGAAACATGCCAGCCATGCTCTTGTCTGAGGGCTTCTGCACTGGCTATACAGTGCCTGGTACCACTGTCCCCAGATGATAACATGCCAACTCTCTCCTCTCCTTCAAGTCTTTGCTCAGATATCACCTATTTAATGAGATTCTACCCTAACTACTTGATTTAAAATTGCAACCTACTTTGAAAAGCCTTAAAAAAGATGTACTGGTAGATGGATACATGATAAAGCACAGTAAATAGTCACAGTAAAATGTCACTGAAAGAATCTAGGAGGTGGGTATATATAGGTATTCACTATAAAATCCTTTCAACTTTTCCATAATAAAACGTTGAGAGTAAAACTGCAGTCAGGTCCTTGGTATTCCCAATCCCCCCATCATGCTCTATTTTTCTCCTTAGCACTTATCACCTTTTTAAAAAAGACCTTTATTGAGATATAATTCATATACCATACAATTCATCCATTTAAAGTATACAAGTCAATTATTTTGGTATATTACATTAATGATTTTTTAAATTGTGGTGAAATAGATAATATAAAATTTGCCATTTTTAAGTGTACAATTCAGGGGCATTAATTATATTTACAATCTATCACCTTTTAACAGACTATATATTTGATTTATTTTTAATAAAAATATATCATCTATACTCCAAACTAGAATGTAAGCTCCTTGTGAGCAAGGATTTTGGTCTGCTTTGTTCACTAATGTATCCAAGTGCCTAGAATAGTATCTGTTACAAACCAAGCCCTCAATAAATATGTTAATGAAGAAAAAGTACTAGAAAATTCTCTCAGATCTCTTCTAACATTGACAATCTAACACTGAGCATCTAAGAAAGCATCAAGATCCATAAATACAAGTGGCAAATGTGAAACAATCTAATAAACATTCAATTTATTCATTTTTAAGTATGCTCAAAAGACATTATCCATCTTGAAAAATACATTATGACACAGAACAAAAAAAAACTTTGAGAAAATACAGACCTAAAGTATCTATTTTCAGACAAATAGGGAAAGGGGGATTTAGGATTATATGCAGTACAAATTTAGATAATCGTATGTGATGTAGGGATCAGTTTTTATAAAAAGTTCCTCATGCTCTAGAACCTTGTTCCTCAAAATGTGGTCTGACACCAGCAGCACCAGCAACACCGGGAAGCTTATTAGAAATGGTGAACCTCAGTCCCTACCTCAGACTTACTGAAATCAGAATCTGCATTTTAATAAATTCCTATGAGATTCAAACACCTGTGAAAGAGTAAAAAGCACTGCACCAGAAAATGACCTTAGCAATTGTACTATTCTGGTCTCCTAGAACCCTGTTTGGTTTTTGTCTTCTACATTTGACCCATATATTTTACTTATCCATATAATGAAATCATGGTGTATATAAATGATATAAATGTATTTACCAACATAGAAATATTATTATGTAATTATCGTATCAAAAAAATATTTAAACATTTTATATGGTTCCTTTAAGAAAAAAGTATACATATGCAAGTTTACATAGAAAAACATCTAGAAGTCTCTACTCCAAATATTAATAGTGTAGGGGAGAGGGAGATTACAAATTATTTCTTATTTTTCACTGTTTTCTAACTTTTCTAAAATGACCATGTAATTACTAGTATAGTTTTTTAAAATAATAAAAGTTAAAAAAAAAACATGGGAGGTTAAAAATGGGATAGAGTTGCATTAGGACACGTACGGCTCAGCAAGCATTAAAGGCAATGCATTCTCCTGTATCTTCGATGGACGGTTGAAGCCCATGGCGTAGACTCCCTGGAGAAGCTGTGGTTTCCTAGAAAAACAGTTAAAGATGAAAGTCACAGTCTCTTTGGTTAAGGAAAGAAGCCACATATCTAGCTAACAGTACTAGAATTGTGAACTGGACACAATGTATGAGTGCGGCTAAAGCTTTTACAAATTACCTAGAAATTTTACTTACTAGCCCAAAGCAGCTAAATTCTTTTATTAAACTTGTGTTAAGTAAAAATGTTCTGTAGTGATGAAAAAACACTTGTAACAGGCCTAGGATTTCTATCTAAACACAAAGGGGAGAGACAGAAAGTAGATACTCACAGCCGAAGCTCCTCGAAGGACTTCACTGAGTAGAGCGGGGAGTTTGGATCCCGCTGCAGGACTTCCACTTGGTTGGTGTTATCAACAAGGTTGCTTCTGATCAGCTTGTTGAGTAAGGACTGGGCGGCTCTGTCCTCTGTCAGGAAAAAAAGAGTGTGAAGATTTTAAAAAGTCCATGAAATCCAGCGTGATGATCTCATCTGAATTCAGCTGCCATTGGTATTTTAAGCAATAACATGCATTTGTACTGGGGCTCCTAATTCAAGGTATAGCTTAGTTTTGATTTATAAATGCATTTAAAATAGTTTTATTAAAGGGAAAAATTATGATACTCGTATCATCTGTTGGGGCCTCATATTCTTCTCCAGAACTCTATTCCTAACAACTATCCTTTCTTGAGGTTACTGATTTCTCCTATCCAAACCCAAATATTTACTCCCCAATTTACACTCAATAAAAATTTAAAATTATGAGCTTAAGGGACTTCCCTGGTGGTGCAGTGGTTAAGCATCCGCCTGCCAATGCAGGGGACACAGGTTCGATCCCTGGTCAGGGAAGATCCCACATGCTGTGGAGCAACTAAGCCCGTGCGCCACAACTACTGAGCCCACGTGCCACAACTACTGAAGCTTGCGTGCCTAGAGCCCATGCTCTGCGACAAGAGAAGCCACCACAATGAGAAGCCCGCACACCACAGCGAAGAGTAGCCCCCACTCGCTGCAACTAGAGAAAGCCCACGCACAGCAACAAAGACCTGATGTAGCCAAAAATAAATAAATAAAATAATAAAATAAAATTATGAGCTTAAAAAACACATCACAACAATGGGAAAAAAACCAAATTAACAAAGTCTGTATCTTGATGTTGGATAAGCTGTTCATTAAATGTGTCAAAATACCAACAAATATATATAATTTTATTAGGAAATGGTGACGCAAGTTAAAATTTCTTTTATAAAGACCAATACAAGATAATCATTCAGGGAATATTTCCTGCTGCTGCTGAAGTTTATCAGTTGTTCAAAGTAAAATTTCTCTAAAATGTAAAGAATTAGAATCCCTTTACCAATGACTATGTTGAACTTTATTAGCACTGTGACTCCCATTAAAGTCCAGCCAAGTAAGGTGTAAAAATGAAACCTCATAACATTCCATTCTCTTAGACTGTAGAACTTCATGTATATGTAACTCTAGGCTAAGTTACCTTTCTCTTCTTCATCTGACTTCTCTGCATTAGCATTGGTCTTGACCACAGCACCTTTATCAGACACAAAGCGGCCGTCATTCAAAATCACATCCCATACCCAACAGCTGAGACAATTCAAATTCTATGAGACACTAGAAATGTAAAGGCCTGGGGAGCAAAAAAATAAATGAGGAAACCAAGCCACAGATAAAAACATTTTATTGTTCCTATATAAACAAAGGTATGAAAACTGTCGCTTATATTTCAGTTCTTTCCAAGTCCTCTCACTTTACCTCAAAAACTAATATTAATCCCTCACACCATCAATATTTCTCTCATGTTACAGAAAGATGGTTTTAGCAATGACCAAAACCACCTTGATGCTCAACAGAGGAATATCTATATCTATGCAAATCATATTTCGTCAATATACAAACACCATAGTGCCATTAAGACTCTCTGTATATAAATTGTTGATTAATAGAAACATATATTCAATGTTGTAGTTCTGTAAAAACATACAGAAAAATAATTCAGAGTGAGGTGTTACAATTTCTCCCCTATAATGTTAAATACATCAACAAAAATTCAATGGACATCTTAGGTTTTTGGTAGCTACGATTTCAGAATAATTACAATAGGTTAACCCTCAGGTTGTTCATACTTTGTCTATCTCATCTCAAATTGAGGAATATTTTAAAAAACAAATAATCATTGGCAGTATATTTTCATGGTTAGTAATACACTTTATAATTTATAAGCCAATTAGGCATCCTCATGCTTATATGAAGCAGACCACCAAACAATCCCGTTTGTTGATTCCCAAGTCAAATGACTGCCAATATCTGCTGGCGCCCTGTCTGGTACACATATAATTTTTTTCCAGACAGTTGTTATGTTAAAACATTAATACTAAAGGAAATTATTTTTGTTTTCAAACTAGCATTTAGTTACTCACCATTGGCATCTGGTTTGATTTTCTCTTCCTTAAGATGCAAGTTGCTGAACTAAATGGAGAACATGGGGGGTAAAGTGTCAGGAAAATCACTTAAAAGATTTTGCATCAATAGTGCCTCCCCCAGTGAAGCTGGGAAGAAATGAACCACTCTCATGACCTATTCGTTAGGACATAGTCATTAGGTTGTTCTGCTGGGCTCCTTTTGTTAACTAAATGTTAGAGTGAGAATAAACAAAATATCCCACAAAACCAGTGGAAAAAAACTGGTTACACAACAGCTCAAAATCCACACTTCCTAACTACAATCCTTAGAAAGAATTATAATAATTTGTGAGTTTGCTTAATGCCCGGATTACACAGATTCTCTCAATCTCTCAACAGAATACCATTTAAGTTGTCACTCATTTTTCAAACAAGAGGAAATTTAGAGACATACTGGAAAATGCAGTCATTCTTCAGAGAACACTGAGGCGAGAAGACTGCAATGAAAAGCATCTGTGGGTGGGAATCAGTCACGCTGCAGGCTATGTTGGAGTGACAGGGCCACAGCACGCCAGTATGCATCCTCACATTCGGGTTGCCTCGTGCTAGATGTCTGGTATTTTAAATTGGGAACAGCCTAGAGCATCATGGCACACTATGTAATCAAAATACCCAGCAGGATGAAGTGGGACTAGAAAGGAAGGGATAAAGGAAAGACATTTCAAAGAAAGATTTATTAGGACTTTGATCAAACACTGTAAGTTAGGGATATCCTGGAAGGACTTATCTCCCCTATTAGTATGAAAATTTGTCAATTATACCTCAATAAAGCCAAAAAAAAAAAAAAAGAAAGAAAAGAACAGAACTTAAAGACGGGATATTTTTATTTTTAGTTGACCTTTGGATCTAGCCAAAGCAGGTGCTCTAATCATAAAATATTAAGTGGGGCTTAAGATATCATGTAGAGAAGGGAAAAAGAATGAAAATCACCACCACAATCAAATGGCTATTGCTTAAAGCACCACTTGCACAGGTTTTCTATGTCTTGAGGTTCATTTCTGCTCTTCCTCTAAGTCCAATAAAGGGGAAAGTGGAGGGAGGAATGAAAAAACTGTTTTAATGGTTAGTTAGCTGGGAATGGAGGAACCTCACTTCTATTGATGGAAACTGAAAAGGGAGTTTCTGGTGTCTGTCTACTTCGCTGTTGGGGTGGATGGAGGAGGAAGCAGGGGGCGGGGGAACACACTGGAGAGACTGGCAAGACAGGGAATTGGCAAAAAAAAAAAAAAAAGGAAATCACTATGAAGCAGTAAAAATCCTTCATTAATTCTGAATGACAGAGAGCACACTAACAAATAATGAATGAGGCAACCTGCACCATGTTAGGATATATAGTAGGCGTTCAATATATTCTAGTCTTCATTAAAGCACTCCTCTTCCACATCCTGCCAATGAACATGGTTTAAGCCTAATATTCAAGGCTGTTAAAAACAGAGACAGACAGACTGACTTACTGGCAATATTTACAAGAACAGGGTTAATAGTACTCACTCCTAGGGTGATAACTGCTACCTAAAATAAATGATAGGGTTGAGGTATAAGTGAGTTAGAAATATCCTTTACTGTAATAATCAGTGATAAATGGACAACCTATTCTTTTGTTGGTATATTGTTAAAATTGAAGCTAACAGAGTACATAAACAGTTAAAATAAATAAAATGCAACGTACAGAAAAAGTGGATAGCAACAATGTAAATGAAACCAAGAAATGTTGTTTTGATTACAATGTATCAGAATTCTGGAGAGGTTCCAGCAGATTCTGAAAACATACTCAGCCCTCACTTTGCTGTAAGGATCTCAAAGCCTAAACAGCAAAAGCACCAGGACAGTGAAGTTCACATCACCTACTGCAGTGTCAGTGAACTGAACGCTGAAACTTACGTTGAAAGTCCAGTTAGTTCCGATTCCTTCCTTTGCTCCATTTACTTGGACCAAAAAGGAGAAACCAATTTCTCTTGCAACTTCATTCAAAACTATTTTGCCATCCAAAAAATTAACCAAAAGGCAAAAAAGCCAAAACATCCACCTTATAATATCTACATTTTTTCAAGGCCTTTAGTTAATATTTTCGCTTTTAAGATGTGTTAAAATAATTGGAATCTATACAGTTACACACTGCATTTTATTCAAAAGCTACTTGAGAAAGGATTCTTGAGACAGAAGAAGGAAGATTAAATGGTTATTCAGTTATATTGAATAAGGAATGCCTTAGGCACAATGGTGAAGTAGGAGACTTAAGAGTCTTACTCATTAGAGTTTCCTACCCCCTTTGCCCTTCTCTAAATTGAAATTTCCTAAGGAACAAGGGGAACAAAGAGGAACCACAGGGGAATGAGGAAATAAACATAAATAGGATTTAATATTTTCTTTTCTAAAATGAATAAGAAATGGAGCTTGATGAATATTTAAAACACAGTAACCTTGCACTGCACATGTCAGAGTCACCTACATCACACAATTCCTGTGGAGATCCTCAGTGGGAGTTCCACAAGGCAGAAGGAAAGAGCTGTCTTTACTCATTTGTTCAGTTTTAGAATATTGGGATCTATTATAATTTACCTGTGCAAGATTAAGTAAATTCACAAAACTTATCCAGGTTCAACTAATCTGTACAATATGGATAAGTAATTCAAGATTCCTGCAAAGAAAATGAATTATAGATAACAATAACTATAATAATAACAATCACTTATATAGCACTTATTTCAGGCATGTCCATAAATCAGTGAGGTAGGTACTATGATTATCCCCATTTAATAGATGTGGAAATTGAGGAACAGAGAAGTTAAGCAATTTGCCCAAGGTTATAAGTGTTGGGCCCAGAATACAAATCCAAGTCTGTCTGGCTACAAAGTCTTAGGTCTTAACTTCTACACAATAGTGCCTCTCATAGATGATACTAATCTCAAAAAAATAATAATAAACTTAAAGATGATACAATGATGCAGTCACTTTGGAAAACAGTATGGCAGTTCCTCAAAAGTTAAACACAGAGTTACTATATAATCCAGTGATACCACTTTTAGATAGATACCCAAGAGAACTGAAAATGTCCACACAAAAACTTGTACATGATCAAGTACATACGAATGATCACAGCAACATTATTCATAATAGTCAAAAAGTAGAAACAATTCAAATGCCCATCAATGGACATCAATGAATAGATAAATAAAATGTGGTATCTATACAATGGAATATCATTTGGCAATAAAAGTGAATGAAGTACTGATACGTGTCACCACATGGATGAACCATGAAAACATGCTAAGTGAAAGAAGCCAGCCACCAAAGAGCACATATTATATGATTCCATTTATAGGGAATGTCCTGAATAGGCATATCTAAGGGGACAGAAAAAAGATTAGTGGTTACAAGGGGCTGGGCTGGGAGGCTGAGGAGAAATAGGGGTGACTGCTGACAGGTACAGGTTTCTCTCTGAGGTGATGAAAATGTTTTAAAATTGACTGTGGTAATGTTGATCTAATCTTCCTATTACATAAAAAAATTAACTCAAAATGGATCACAGACATAAATGTGACATTTAAAGCCATAAATCTTCTAGATGAAAATACAGGTGAAAAGCTTTGAGGCCTTGGGTAAGGTATATTTCTTAGAGAGAACACAAAAAGAACTAATCATGAAAAAATTGACAAATTAGAATTAGCCAAAATTGAAAATGTCTCCTCTTCAAAAAAGTACTGTTAAGAAAATTAAAAGGCAAGCTCCAGTCAGGGAGAATATTTATGCAAATGACATATTTGATAAAGGACTTGTATCCAGAATACATAAAGAATTCTCCCAACTCAATAATAAGAAAACAATCAAAATTTTTAAGTGGGCAAAAGATTTGAAAAGCCACTTCAAATAAGTTATACAGGTGGCAAATAAGCACATGAAAAGACTCTCAACATCATTAGTCATTAGGGAAATGTAAATTAAAACCTCAGTGACGGGCTTCCCTGGTGGCGCAGTGGTTGAGAGTCTGCCCGCCAATGCAGGGGACATGGGTTCGTGCCCCGGTCTGGGAAGATCCCAGCGGCTGGGCCCCTGAGCCATGGCCGCTGGGCCTGTGCGTCCGGAGCCTGTGCTTCGCAACGGGAGAGGCCACAACAGTGAGAGGCCCGCGTACCACAAAAAAAAAAAACCCAAAAAAACAAAAACAAAACCTCAGTGACATACTATACACCTATTAGAATGGAGGGAAAAAACTGGCCATGCTGTGCTGGTGAGGATGTGGAGCAACTAGAGCTCTTAGCCATTGCTGGTGGTATTACAAAATGGTACAGCCACTTTAGAAAACAGTTTGGTTTGTAACTTATAAAGTTAAACATACACTTAACATATAACCCAGCAAATCTCACTATTAGGTATTTACCCAAGAAAAATGCAAACATAAGTCCATACAAAAACCTGTATCCTAATGTATATAATAGCTTTATTCATAAATGCCAAAAACTAGAAAATACACAAATGTTCATCAACAGAAGACTAAGTAAGCTGTGGTACACCCATGCATGGAATACTACCCAGCAATAAAAAAGAACAAACTACTGATCCATGCAACAATATGGCTGAATCGCAAACGCATTATGTTAAGTGAAAGCCAGATTTTTCAAAAGGCTACATATTATATAATTCCATTTATACCACATTTTGGAAAAGGTGGAACTAAAATGACACAAAACAAATCAGCAGCTGTCAGAGATGGGTGGGGAGAAGGAAGTGAATGCAAAAAGTTTGAGGGAACTTTTTGGAGTTGTAGAAACGTTCTATATATTGATTGTGATGGTGGCTACACAACTGTATGTCTCTGTCAAAATTCACAGAACTGTAGCACTAACAAGGGTGAATTTTACTTTATATAAACTATATCACAACAAACTTGACTTAAAAAAATTAAAAGGCAGTCCATGAGATCCAACATTCAACTGATAAGAGTCTGGAAAGAGGAAATGAAGAAAAACCAAGGGGAAGAAATCAACAATGAAATTTTTCAAGAAAATTTCCCATAACACAAGGACAAGAGTTTTCCAGATTGAAGTTCCCACCCAGTGCCTAGTAAAATGAATGAAAATAGACCCATATCAAGAAACATCATCATGAATTTTCTGAATACTGGAGACAAACAGAAGATTCTTCAAGCTTAGAAAGGGAAAAAGAGGTCACATCGGGAATCAGAATGGTTTCAGACATCTCAACAACAAATACAGAAATCTAGAAGGCAATACAACAATGTCTTTAAGGTTTGCAGGAAAATAATTTCCAACTAACAATTCTACACCCAGCAATACTATTGTTCAAATGATAGGGCAAAATAAGCTAATTTCGGAAAGGCAGTATCTTAAAAAATTTACTTCCTATACACCTTCAGAAAGCTGATAAATGGCTCCACCAAATCGTGAAAGATGAAGAGAGGGGATACAGAAAGGGAGGGATCCAATACAAGAGAAGAGGAGGAAGTCCCCAGATTGAGGGCAAAGGGAAATTTGCCCTGTTCCCCTCCAGCCCCCAAAATGAACTGGGGCAACTAGTACAGTTATTTTGTTTGTTTGTTTTTTGCGGTACGCGGGCCTCTCACTGTTGTGACCTCTCCCGTTGCGGAGCACAGGCTCCGGACGCGCAGGCTCAGCGGCCATGGCTCACGGGCCCAGCCGCTCCGCGGCATGTGGGATCTTCCCGGACCGGGGCACGAACCCATGTCCCCTGCATCGCAGGGGGACTCAGAAATGGAATTGACAGATCACTTGATGTGTGGGAACATCCTGAGATAAACTTAGACAATTAGCAAAGAGGCTGGGGTTGAATTGGTGATAAACACAAAGAAAAAAAACGGCAGTTACAAATTCCAAGGGAAAAGTTGTATAGGAAATAAAGGTATTCCTGAGTTACTAATAATATAAGCACAGAATACTGATCTAACTAAAATCACAATATAATGGAAAGATGGGGAATGGGAAGGTGTGCTTTTGTGGTGGGGAAAGGAGGATGGAGTAAAGTGTCAAAATCAATAAACACCTAAACCGGAAAATTCAACAAGTAGCAAAGCAAGCATGTTATTCAGGGAACAAGGAGGTCAGTATCGTAAATCAATGTCAAGAGAAATAACAGTTTTCTTTGGGGAGGAAGAAACTGGCGGGAACCACTTTCTGAAACTATTTGACCCTTTATCTATGTGCATATGAAACATTTTTATCAGTTATAAAAAATAAGACCAAGTCCTTGTTCTCGAGAAATTAACAGAAATAAGTACCAACAAAGCGGGTTCAAAGCACTATGAGAACTCGAGTGTTTAGGCGGGAAAAATGAATTCCACATAGTAACGTTTAACCCATATCTTGCTTACTGTGTGTCAGGCCCAGAACAAAGTTAAGCGGATCAGGAGAGGATTTACTGCCAAGCCTACAGAGTCAGTCATTCATCATCACTGAGCAAGCTGAGGAAGCACACAAATATGAATGAATAAGCCATGGTTCCTGAGCCCAAGCAGCTCAGAATCGGAAGGTGGAAAATGACACCTACATAGGTGATTATTACAATTCAGGGTCCTGACTCCAGGAAGACAGGCGGGCGCCTGGGCTCTTTAGCTATGGGAGCGCTCACCAGCGTTTACGTAATCTGTCGGGGGCTGGCGGGTGGGTAAACAAAGCCAGCTCAGGGTCCAGGCTCCATCCCTACGCGCACCCCATCCTGGCCCAGACCAACCTAGGGAGTGTCTTTTCCCAGGCATCTGATCCCGGCCAAAACGGCCCCCTGACCCTTTTACGGCTGAAGCCAACTCACCGACTCGGCTGCCGCTTCCTGCTCGTCCACCGCCAGGGCCCACGAGTCGGTGGCCATGGTCGCAGGCACGGCTGGGACGCAGGTGCCGGCAAACTAGCCGGCTGGCGCGGCGCGATCCGCGATCTGGATAGACTCCCGCCCCAAAGAGGGGGGAATTCTTTCGCTCAGGCGCTGGGGATCGGAAGCGGCGCGCCGCAGTGACGTCAGAATCCGCGCCGGACCGGCCGCCCCTCACCCGCTTTGGACTGGCACTTTGGTCGCCTTCAGGCCCCCACCCCTTCATTGCTCTTGGTTTCTTATCGAACGTCCAGAACCACAGACTAAGGTAGTATCTTAAAGTGCCTAAGGTCAACCGGCTCTCCAACCAAAGAGCAAAACCACGTTTTGCTCTCTATTGCCACCGTGCTGGGAGAGATGCCACATTCTCTCTCAGTACGGTGGCATAGAAGATGCTCATATAGATTGAATATACCAATACACAAAACCGTTACGGATAGTGAGCAAGATGAATTTGAAAGAGATTTTTAACTTCGCTTTTCAGGTTGGTAATTTTAAATGTCCAGGTGTTGGATAGGGTGTTGGGAATCAGCCCTCTCAAACACCGTTTGGTTAAAAATTTGTCCCACAGACTATGTGCCAACATCACTTACAGGAATTTGACCTTGAAAAATACTCAGAGTGGGTGCTAGGGAAATGTGTTCCAGGTAGAAAATCAGACAAAAAGCAAGCAGGTTTGTGGAACCAAACACAGTTTCTGGGATGATGACAAGAACCAGGGATGAAGTTGATAGGAGGTCCATGAAAAGGGCCGTGCAGAGCAGCTTATGAGCAAATGAGTTCACTCGAGGGATCGCCCCACTCTGGTGTAACATTTAGAGTTAGCCTTGCCTGGCTAGAATCCCAGCTCTCTTATGTAAGGGTTCTGTGACTGGGAGAATTAAAAATATGTGTGTGTGTGTGTGTGTGTGTGTGTGTGTATACATGGCTTTTAGAAGAGGTAAAATAAGGATTAAGTGTGACACTTTCCCTTAACTGGGATCAAACAAGCTTCTCTCTCCTTGCTACTTCACTAGAAAGAAGCTGGGCACTTCCCTGCAACCTGAGTGAGAAATGAATCCCCACTTCTTTCACTTTGCCAGTAATCCACTACAACAAATTAATTTCAAGTTAACAGTGGGGTCTATGGGGAATTTTACTTGTAGACTATAAGTAAAAATGTTTGGGAAAGGGTAAAGCAGTTCCTACAATCCTCTTCTTGCCATGATTTTTTTTCTCCCGCACTCTTTACAGGGTTAATTTGGGGGAGATTTTTTTGGACCCTACAGGTGACGATGTGCAAGAAGAAAAAGGTAAATATGCATTATGGCAGGCCATGACCTACATCTCCTCATGTGAGAAGCAACCCTGGGAATGTCTTGCCAAATTATATTGATCACAGGGCTAAAAGAGGTTAAGGAACTTTTATGTTTAATGAGGTTAAAAATAAGCCATTAAAGGTGCAGAACTGTATACAATAGGATCCACTTGTGCAAACAAAACAAACTCATATATGCTTGTACATACTACAGAAAATGTATAAGATACCCACAGAACTGGTATCAGTGGCTGCTTCTAGTGAGGGGCTCTAGAAGTCTGGGGTGGGAGGAGACTTCCTTTTCATTGTGTACAGCTAATCCTTTGAAAATTTTTCCATGTGCGTGTTTTCCTTTTAAAATTGTATTTCAGACAAACAGGAAAGGGAATACTAAACAGACACCTAGATTCCCACCTCACGGCTTAAGAAATAAAACAATTAAGATTCAAATGAAGCCCCTGCATTGCCATCCCAAGAGACAGAAGCTCTCCTGAATTTTAGTGCTTATCTTTCCCATAAATGCTTTTAGTATGTATAGCTTTTCCTATTTAAAAAGAAAAAAAAACTTAAAAAATAAGCCCCAGGATTCTAGACTTTTATGTGTCCACCCCCAACACCTGCACAATGTGAGACTTCTGGTAAGAAGGAAACTGGTTCCCAAAGTGGGGCTGTGGAGAGGAATCAAGGGAATAAGAGCCCCTGGATTTGAATTCAGCCTCCTGCATTTACTCCCACGTGACCTTAGGCAGCCCGTCTCCTCTGAAATCCTGGTAAGCACTCATCTCACGGTTCGAGGATTCAACCACATCACAAGGTTAAGGGCCATCGGCCCAGTGCCTGGCCCTTGGCGAAGGCTTGATTAAATATACGCTGTTATTATTATTCCTGTCCCTCCCTCCCGTCCCAGCCCGGGGTGGGGGCGGGGAAGAACCCTGAACGTGGAGAAAAAGGTCTTGTTTCTACCCTCAGAGATACTCACGTCGCCCACAGGCAGGGCGAGCGGAAAGCGCCCTACGGCGCGACCTCGGAACGGGCTAGCAGCCCCAGCCATCGCCCCTCAGCATTGCGGTTACCACCGCCAACGGCCGCTCACAGCCCGAGCCTCATTGGCTGAGGCTTAGAAGCCAGTCCCGCCAGCCAATCAGAGAAGGGGAACGGCAAGCCTGGCGCATGCGCACCAAAGTACCTGGGTGCAAAAGTCTAGGTCTAAGTTTCAACAGGGGTAGCCTTTGGGTATTGAGCTTTTTCCCCCCCTCCCCCCGCCTTGAGTTTTTTAAACCGAGTTGTTTTTTGCTGAATGTCAGGCTCCCGCCTTAGGTTGGAAACTCCATAAGGACAGGGCAGTGCTCTCCTTAATCTTGATCTCTAGGGTCTAGCGCATAATAGACATTCACTTGGTGAATAAATAGATGAGGAATGCACATCCCCCCTCCCTGACCCCCAGATCAAACATTTTTATTTTTAATTTATTTTTTAATGAATATTTTATTTTATTTTTCGGCTGCACTGCACTGCAAGTGGGATCCCAGTTCGACCAGGGATCGAACCCCTACCCCCCTGCATTGGAAGCGCGGAGTCTTAACCATTGGATCACCAGGCAAGTTCCTATTTTAAATTTATTTTTAATCTTTTTTTTTTTGGCCAGGCTCTGCAACATATGGGATCTTAGTTCCCTGAACCCGTTCTCCCTGCAGTGGATGTGGAGTCTTAACCACTGTTCTGCCAAGGGAGTCCCTGTAGATCAAACTTTTTTTTTTTTTTGTGGTACTTGGGCCTCTCACTGTTGTGGCCTCTCCCGTTGCGGAGCGCAGGCTCTGGACGCGCAGGCTCTGGACGTGCAGGCTAAGCGGCCATGGCTCACGGGCCCAGCCGCTCTGCAGCATGTGGGATCTTCCCGGGGCACGAACCCGTGTCCCCTGCATCGGCAGGCGGACTCTCAACCACTGCGCCACCAGGGAACCCCAGATCAAACTTTTTACTCTTTGCCTCTGAACAAATAGGTGAAGAAGCTCATTCTCTAGTTTAGTCCACTGCTACTCCAAGTGTGATCCCCCAGTAATAGCACAGATAACACGTGGGAGCTTATTAGAAATTCAGAATCTCAGGCTTCGCTCCAGACCTACTAAATTGGGATCTGCATTTTAAGATCCTAGTGAGGCAGGAGATAGATGGGCCCCAGGTTAGACATTTACAACTTGGCCTCCCGTTTAGGTTTCATGAGACAGAAAAAAGTGGGTCAGGCTGGATACTTACAACTAGCCTCCTGTTTGCATTTCCTGAGACAGGAGATAGGTGGGCTGCAGGTTAGGCATTTACAATCAGTCTCCTGCTTGCTCTGAAATAGAAGCAATGACAGGGACAGGGTAAATAGCCAAGCTTTGTCTATTGTGGATGCCTTAAGATAACAGTCATGGCAAGAGCAAAGAGGGGCAAAACCTTGTTTGAGTAAAGGACCAAGGGATCTCCGCTTCCTCTCACCTTGGGGCAAGGGAGACACTACACATGGGCACAAAGGCTCCTTGGGGGTCAAAAGTCAGGGGACAACTCCAGGCCATGGTGACTCTTGCTTCTCCCAGACAGCTTCACGTCGGGATCCATCTTGACTGAGAAGTGCATGCGCACCTAAGGGGAGGGTCCTGAGACAAATTAGCCAGGGGAGAACAAAACAAGATGGTTGGCCAGAAGGAAGACAAAGCCTCGGAAAACTGCCCCTTTATAAAGAATTTAAGAATTTCCCAAAGGCGCAACTCTTTCTCTGAGTTCGCCCATGTGTCTTTCTGCATGTACTTTGCTTTTCCAGTAAACTTTTTCCTTTTCTCTTTACCTTCTGCCTCCTCGCCTGAATTCATTCTTGACAAGGCAGGCAAGAACTAGGGATCCAAGCCCTAGCCGCTGGCCCCTGTGGTCTCGTGGTTAGGACTCCCGGTCCGGGAACTAAGATCTTGCTTCCAGCTACCACTCGCTGTTAATTGCTGCAAGCTACTGCTTACTGCTGCATGCATCCGAAATCACTAGGTGACTCCTATGGTACTTCATGGTCTGAAAACTCTTCAGTCACCCCCATTTGACCTACTAGCAAATAAATGAACATTCAAAGTTCATTTTATAGATGATAAAAGTAGCTTAGGTGCCATGGAAGAATTAGACTACATCCTTCCAAAACTAAGTATTTTAGCTGTACTATCTTGAGCCCCTGCTATCTTCTTCATGACCCCAGGTAAGGTTCAACCAGTATTCTACTGCAGAGCAAGCCATGTGTATAGCACTCACTGTTACCTACAGTCCTAAGCAATTAGCCCAGAATAAGTTAGTAGTTTCCTAAAATAGACAATTTGCATGTTGCATTAAGATAGTTTTCCTTCTATTATATAGTTGACACTATCTGTCAGGGAAAAATATTGTAACAGGGAAGAGCCAAATCTGACTACATGTTGGATCTGTTTCTTTTACTTTAACCTTTGCTTTCCGCTGCTTTGTTCACTAAAAGGATACCGTCTATACATAGTGGCCTGCCTCAGGGAACCCCGCCCCTGAATGTTAAACCAAAGCGCCTTTGTTCAGGGAAATATCCCGACCCTGTCCACCTGTGGATGGCTGCAAGAAATAAGAAATTAACACAGCCCTGAGGTTGGCCATTGCAGGGGATATTTGCAAAATTTACGGTCTTTTTACTTTACTTCCTCATCTCCTCCCCCTCTCTACTATAAAAGAAACTGGCATCCACACCCCAATAAGTGGTTATTTTGAGACTTTAGTCTGCCATCTTCTCGGTCTTCTGGCTTCCTGGATAAACTTGTATTCCTTGCCTCAACACCTTGTCTCTGATTTACTGGCCTGTTGTGTGGCAAGCAGAGCGAGCTTGGACTCGGTAACAATATCATAGAGAACTGGGTAATTATCTGAATAATTCATGTAGAAAATTCATTTTTAGAAGAATGTGACTTTTGGGCTTCAACAATTTCTCTTCATGTGTACTGAACCAATCACTGGGGAATAAAAAACATTTTTTAATCTATCTTCAATTCTTTTGTTAGTGAAAGTGCTATATTAACAGCAACAACTATGGCAACATAGCTAAGTTATTAAGGCTACAACCAATATTACTTTATTTTGAAAGTACAGTTTGTACAATTTTGGCTCTCCATTTTAAATGTGCGGGTACAAAAGTCTGACCAATTTCTCAGGTTGTTGTGACTAAATATGCTATTTGGGGCCATTTTGTTAAATATCTTTTTTTCTTTTAATTAATTTATTTTTGGCTGCATTGGGTCTTTGTTGCTGCGCGGCTTTCTCTAGTTGCAGAGATCGAGGGCTACTCTTCATTGCGGTGCATAGGCTTCTCATTGCGGTGGCTTCTCTTATTGCGGAGCATGGGCGCTAGGCGCGTGGGCTTCAGTAGTTGTGGCACGTGGGGTCAGTAGTTGTGGCTCACGGGCTCTAGAGCACAGGCTCAGTAGTTGTGGCGCATGGGCTTAGTTGCTCCGCGGCATGTGGGATCTTCCCACACCAGGACTCGAACCCATGTCCCCTGCGTTGGCAAGCGGATTCTTAACCACTGCGCCACCAGGGAAGATCTATTTTGGGCCATTTTGGATCAGAACAGTTGTCTCTCTTGGTTTTGACCTTAGCTGTCTTAACCTCTGGGTGCCTAAGTTTCCTCAGCTGTTAATAGCAGGTAATAAAAGTAACTCGTAAGGTTGTTGTGAGGATCAGTGTCTGCTGCATACTAAGTGCTCAGCAAACATTAGGTGTGATGATGATTATTAATGCTTTGCTGTGAATTGGGAAATTAAGTGACTTCTTGCTAGCTTTTGAGCTTGACCTTCTATTTGTGTAGCATGCTCTTTTACATGAAAAGAGTAAAATTCTTCTGAAGTATTGAAACAAAGCAGGACCCTGTGGGGCCGTCCTGAGCACAAAAGCTTTTCTAGGAAATAGGTTTTATTCAGCCTCCTTGACCTTCCCAGAGTTCCAAAGGGCAGATTCAGACAGTTGCTAATCAGGGAAGAGAGGGAATGCAGAAACAAGGGAAGAGCAGTCAAGAAACAATAGTGCAGCCTTGGGGTAGGGTCCTGGTTCCTCCTCAAGGAATATACATATAATATCTTTTAAGTTCTTCTGCAGGAACTAAGGCCCCCCACTCAGGTGGAGGATGGTAACTTCAGGCTGAGCGCAAGATTCCTGGAGCACCACCCAGTTACCTCACCACCAACCAATCAGAAGAAAGTCACACACCCTGCAGCTCTCACCCTAAATTTTACCATAACCCCCCCCCCCACCCAAATCATCAGGGAGTTTGGGGTTTTTGAGTACCAGCCACCGTTCTCCTTGCTTATCCCTGCAATAAACCTTTCTCTACTCCAAATTCCCACTTTTTGGGTTGTTTGGCCTCACTGTACATCGGGCATATGAACTTGTGTTCCGTAACAATATCTTTAACCCAGTTATGACCAGCAGCACAATTTTATACCCTTGTATTTAGATATACAAGATGATGTAGGTTAATAGTGGAGAGGTTTAGGTTATGGGCTTTGGAGTTGAACAGAAACGGGTTTGAATCTTGGTTCTTTAACTTACTTTTCAGTGTGTACTTAGGCAAGGCAGTTACCTCATCTGTAAAAGGTATGCCAGTTGGCCTGCCTCATACACAGTTTAAAAACTAAACGAAATAATGTAGGAAATGTTTAATAATGCCTCACATATAAACATTAACTATTACTTTTCAAAGGCAAATCGAGGACCAAATGCCAAATTGTCTCTCATAGAGTATGTTATTTTTTCCACACCAAATCCAACAAGGTCTAAAGGACAAGTGTATCCATGAGCACAACGTATCAGAATCTGAGGCCTGCATACCATTCTGCAACTAAAACGAACATAACTAGATACTAAGAGCTGTGACCTCTACCAAACACACGTCACCATTTCCCCCTTATTAATCATGTCAACGACTAGGATTTAGAGTATGGATACTAAAATGTCGGTCCCCAGAAGTCCACATCCTTACTTGTCACGTGACGTGCCCCAGTCCCTTCTTTCCCTGCCATTGCATCAGCCGATTTAGACCCGCCTTCCCAGAAACCAACTAATAAGCTGATTCGTGCTCCAGTTGACTGGCATGTCGGATGACCAATAATTTCTCGGAAAGGTAAGGCGCGGCGGGGCACTTTCCATCCGCGCTCTCTGGTTGGACGGGGCGGTGCGTGCTGCCAAGGGCAGTGGTTTGGCGCTGGTACCTCTGCGTGTCTGCGGGACAGGTAACCGTGGCTCCGGGCGCTGGGCTTTGAGGGAGGAGTTAGGAACTGCGACCCTCGGGAGAAGCAGATTGACCTCTGAGAGAGTTCTACGGCGCCGCGATAGCGGCTGTGCTTGGCGTTTGGCCCCTGGGCCAGGCCCTGTGAGTACTCCGGAACGGGGCGCGGGCTGGAGCCGGGGTTGAGGCAGCCGCTTGGCGACACGGCAGCTGGAGAGTGGCCTTTTGTCAGACCCTTGGAGCGCTGGGGGTGGAGTGGCCTCGGGTGGCCTTGCTGAGGACCGAGACCTTGGAAGGATCACTGTTGTCGCTGACCATCCGCCCAAAGCTGAGGTTTTATCTCCCCTGGTTTTAATCCCCTAGGGGCGGGCGGGGTTGCGGGCGGGTAGAGTGGTCAAGACGGGTGGAATCAGGCTGTGAGCCGTTCCCTAAATTCTTAAAATTAGCTAATAACTGATACTAGTCCGGGCCTACCTAGAAGCAATTTCCGTGCTCCATCACGTTTAGCTATTACTTTTTCAGGGTCTGCGTTTCCAGTGTGCTTTAAGTTCATTCGCAGTTCGCTACTAAAGGGTTATTAATTATACCATGAAATACTTAGCAACCACTGTGCTGGATGCTGAGGACATAACCGTAATGGTGAGCAAAAACCACCAGTCATGATTCTCACTGGGCTGGAACTTACAGCCTGTTGGGGAGATGGACCTCCAGCTGTCAAATGCATGTGCAAATTATGACGGGAGACACCTGGAGCTATGAGACTAAAATAGGAAGAATCTGATTAAGAAGGAGAAGCCTTCCTTAAATAAGTCTCTTTGAAATTGAGATGCCAACAATGAGAAATTAACTAGGAAAAGGCAAAAAGGGAGAATAGGGTAGTCAGCTTACCTGGCAAGTGAAGAGCATGTTGAAAGGTCCAGTGGCTGGAGCCTTAAACCCAAAGGCCAGTGAGATTTAAGGTACTTAAGACCTTTACAGTTCCTGCTGGGAAATGGAATCTGACCTCCTTTGTGCTACCTCTGTATCCAGTATAGCCTTCCTGTGTATTTATATTGAATAAATGAATGAGTGGTGATGGTGACACAGCCTTTAATAGTCCCAGCGTCCATAGGGCCTAACAGTTATTTCTGTGACTATCTCCCTATTAAGGGCATGAACTCTCTTTCATCTTGGTTCCCAGCATACAGTATGTATTCAGTACGTTGAATGAATAAACAAAGATGGAAAATTCATGTGTCTTTTGGAATGGAACTGCTTATTTTCCTCAGGTAACACATTTAGAGGAGGAGCAATGAACATTCTGAAACAGCTGTGATGTCGCTGCTCAGTCAGGATTAGCACCGTACGTTCATTGTTGCCACCATGATTAATATTCATTGCGAGCCATGATGAGAAGGGTCGAGGAAGAATGTGGTGTGACAAACTTTCTAGAAACCGTAGCCTTGACTCCTTAGCGTGAACAGAAAATCCTCAGCTGTGGGGATTTTAGTCAGCTCCTTGGCTCTGTCTGCCAGTGTTTCACCATCTTTTTGCCCAAAGGGCTTTTTGTTTGAGTAATGAGTTGATTGAGTTGTGAATAAATCAATTGAAATTGTGATTAAACATAAATCTAAGAGTCACAGTCTCATCATGTTCGTTGTGTACATCTTTCTTTGTATCTTCCTCCTAGGAAGGAAGAAAACTTTGAGCTAAGTGATGTAAAGTAATAGTATCCAATTCGTTCCAGGTTACAAGTTGCTTCCAGATACAGGATGGCTTTTGGCCTTACACCCCAGGTGGCGTAGGCAGAGTAGATCTTACTTTTTTACAAAAAAGGAAACAAATTTAGGACAAAGTGCCTTTTTATTTAATTGTTTAAAAATTTTTTTGGCCATGCTGTGAGGCATGTGGGATCTCGGTTCCCCCACCAGGGATCGAACCCACGACCCCCGCATTGGAAGCACAGAGTCTTAACCACTGGACCACCAGGGAAGTCCCAAAGTGACTGTTTTTTTAAAATAAATGTATTTATTTATTTGTTTGTTTTTATTTTTGGCTGCGTTGGGTCTTCATTGCCGCGTGCCAGCTCTCTCTAGTTGAGGCGAGCGGGCGCTACTCTCCGTTGCGGTGCGCGGACCTCTCATCGCAGTGGCCCCTCCCACTGCGGAGCACGGGCTCTAGGCTCACAGGCTTCAGTAGTTGTGGCTCGTGGGCTCTAGAGTGCAGGCTCAGCAGTTGTGGTGCATGGGCTTAGTTGCTCGGCAGCATGTGGCATCCTTCCGGACCAGGGCTCGAACCCGTGTCCCCTGCATTGGCAGGTGGATTCTTAACCACTGCGCCACCATGGAAGTCCTCAAAGTGACTTTTTAAAGGTTAGAGCTAGGTCTAGAATTCTAGAGACTTTTAGATAATGTTGTGAATGAGATGGTTCCTATTTTTCTAGACACCCAGTGCAACATGGCACTACAACTCCATGCCAGTGATTGGTACCCTCTACCAAGGCCTGTCACTTCTCTCTAACCTGCTTGTCATAGAAGCCGTGTAATATATGTGAAAGAGCTCTGAAACTGTAAAGCTGTTTTATTCCTAATTTCCCTCTCTTCTGATTCCCTCTCTCTTTCACTGGCTCTTGAGCTCTACTTCCTCAGTGTGGCTACAACGTCCTCACTCCCTAGCAGTCAAATAGCTGGGAAGGCAGCAGTTTAGCAGTTGGGTTCTGGAGGAGCTAAGTGGAGGCAGGTACATTCCTGCTACTTGCAGGGCAGTTCCTTGTACAGATGGGCCCATGCCCAGGTCCACTGTTGCCTCCCCTAGATGGTCACGCCAAACCTAGAGGCCCTGGCTTTGGGGATAGTGGAACTTTGCACTGTTCTAGGCATGTGGGTTAAGATAGAGCTGGAAGTGCCCTTAGAGTTCATCTATTATGGCCCCCTTTTGTTGAAGTAATTCCCTTAAGGACTTGGAGCTAGGACTGGAACCTGGGTCTCCTGAGCCTCCCTCATCTCCAGGGGGCTCCTCTGCTAGACTGAACTGTGAGGTTTTATTCCCATTTCTTTTGTGTTTTTTTTAAAATTTATTTATTTATTTTTGGCTGTGTTGTGTCTTCGTTGCGGTGTGCTGGCTTCTTACTGCGGTGGCTTCTCTTGTTGCAGAGCTCGGGCTCTAGGCGCGCGGACTTCAGTAGTTGTAGAACAAGGGCTCAGCTGCTCCGCGGCATGTGGGATCCTCCCGGACCAGGGCTCGAACCCGTATTCCCTGCATTGGCAGGCGGACTCTCAACCACTGCGCCACCAGGGAAGCCCTATTCCCATTTCTTAATTCCTGACCTAGGGCTTGGAACAGCGGACGCTCCATACATTTTTGCAGTGAATGAATGCATGAAGAAACTACCTCCTCCGCTTAATGTGTTGGTGTATTGAACAGATTGAGGTTGGCCCGGGAAGGAAGAGCATGTGGGGTTGCTCTCTGCTACTGCAGCAAGTTTTGCTTCGATGATGATTTTAGCCTTGGACATTACAACATAGAGGTTTTAGGATCAAACAGCTTACCCGTGTCTTGCTTTGACATGACCTGAGAAGCTAGGAGTCTTGTGTAATGTTTACTTATCTTAGTTTCAATTCTCCTAATTTTCTTTCATTTTTCCTCTGGTTAGTTCCGTAGGGTTATTTTCGAGATGGACTCAACCCTAACAGCAAGTGAAATCCGGCAGCGTTTTATAGATTTCTTCAAGAGAAATGAACACACCTATGTTCACTCATCTGCCACCATCCCTTTGGATGATCCCACTTTGCTCTTTGCCAATGCAGGCATGAACCAGGTAAGGGTATTTTCCCTTCCCCTTGGCTTTTTTGTCCACAGAGGCAGCACAGCAGCCCTGGAGTCAGTCAGAATCCCAGTTCTGTCCTTCCTGTGTGATCTTGCAGAATCTACTTTATGTCGTTGAACCTCTGTTTCTTTGTCTGTGAAATGAGGAATAATGATAGTGCCTGCCTTTAGATTGTAGTGAGGAGTAAATAGAATAATGCATTTAAAATGTTTAGTACAGTATTTGAAGTAGGTACTTGAATATTAACTATCATTATTTTTAATTATGATGAGAGACCCCCGATACTCATGGATTAAACTTGTATGCCTCTCAAGAAAAATACAGCCTACATCTAGTCGGTAAAGTTTTGCCTTTTTTTTTTTTTCTCCTAAGGAAATAGCTGTGCTTTATTAAAATCAGAGGCTGGGTTAATCTTGCTGAGCCCTGAAGAGACTTGTTAGCTCAGCTGTTGTGGTTGTCCTTCATCTTTTCATTGTCCTTGTTTTTTTCTTTATAAAATGTCAGTTCTTCAGGATTCTTTTTTTTTTTTTGCATTACGCGGGCCTCTCACTGCTGTGGCCTCTCCCGCCGCGGAGCACAGGCTCCGGACGCGCAGGCCCAGGGGCCATGGCCCACGGGCCCAGCCGCTCCACGGCACGCGGGATCCTCCCAAACCGGGGCACGAACCCGTGTCCCCTGCATCGGCAGGCGGACTCCCAACCACTGCGCCACCAGGGAAGCCCAAGATTCTTTTTTTTTTTAAAGGAGCTTTTATTTTATTATTTTTTAATTAATTAATTAATTTATTTTTGGCTGTGTTGGGTCTTCGTTTCTGTGCGAGGGCTTTCTCTAGTTGTGGCAAGCGGGGACCACTCTTCATCGTGGTGCGTGGGCCTCTCAGTATCGCGGCCTCTCTTGTTGCGGAGCACAGGCTCCGGATGCGCAGGCTCAGTAGTTGTGGCTCACGGGCTTAGTTGCTCCGCGGCATGTGTGATCTTCCCAGACCAGGGCTCGAACCCGTGTCCCCTGCATTGGCAGGCGGATTCTTAACCACAGCGCCACCAGGGAAGCCCCTCTTCAGGATTCTTTTAAGGCTTTGCTTTCATTCCCATTCTAGGCCATGCACAGTCTTATTTTTTTCTTTAATTAATTAATTAATATATTTATTTATTTATTTTTGGCTGCGTTGGGTCTTCGTTGCTGCACACGGGCTTTCTCTAGTTGTGGTGAGCATGGGCTTCTCATTGCGGTGGCTTCTCGTTGCAGAGCACGGGCTCTAGGCATGCGACTTCAGTAGTTGTGGCACGTGGGCTTCAATAGTTGTGGCTCACGGGCTCTAGAGCGCAGACTCAGTAGTTGTGGCGCATGGGCTTAGTTGCTTCGCAGCATGTGGGATCTTCCCGCACCAGGGCTCGAACCTGTGTCCCGTGCATTGGTAGGCGGATTCTCAACCACTGTGCCACCAGGGAAGTCCCATGCACAGTCTTATTGATTTTTTTCTTTTTTTAAACTTCTTTCTTGAAGCTACTGCCACGAATGCCAATTCGGATCTACTGCTGACGAAACTTTATTAGTAGGATTTGTGTTTGGGGCAATTGAACTATAAAAGATATTTAAAAGTTTTAGTTTTGGAGACAAGCATTTTCTTGTGAAGTAATGAGAGCATCACAAGTTTATAAAGGTGTTTGAAAGGAGTTTTTCACTATACCTGTGACATTGAAAACTATTTAATTGGCTGGAAGTGGATTCAGGTTAGATGGGGCCCTCAGGACTTTCCTTTGGAGGTTCTCTGGGTGACTGCTTAGCCCGGTGGACACACCAGCCCTTAGGATGCCCCTCACTGTGGGATAAGTTGACATTTTCTGTTCTCTCAGGTCTCTTCTCTGGCATGGAAAACTAGAGGCACTGGGAACATTTTCTACCTGTATTACATGAACCATGAAATTATAAAAGTGTTTTCAGTTGTGTGAGTCCCATGCATACACCTGGAATTGAGGGCACTAATTTTAGGTGGACTTTTTCAAGGTGGTGAGTTTTCTGGAATACTGGAACAGTTTTGTTCTACTCAGCCATACCTGGGCTTTGTCTTCTCCCACATGAACTGAACGTACTTGGCAGAAGAACCATGGAGTCCAAGGTTTATAAACATTCTTTGGATAACAGTAACTAGTAGCCTGCATGTAGCACCTCCTATACGCCAGGCATTGCTCTGTGTCTTATGTGTATTAACTTATTTAATCCTCACTCTGTGCCATCCTACTGAGGCACTGAAGGCTCAAGTAAACTGCCCAAGCTCACGAAGCTGGTAAATGCTGGAGCATGGATTTGAACCCAGGCAGTCATTTGCTTATGTGCTGTATGCCTCTTAATCAGAAATACCTTGTGTTTTTTGTTTTGTTTTGCTTTGTTTGTTTTTACATTTTGAATTAGTATTTATTGAGCATCTGTTCTTTTCAGGTACTTTTCTAGGTGCTAAGTAAGATAGTTTCTGCTTTTAAGGAGTTTACGGTCTAGCGCAGGACTGTACAATGTACTTTCTGCAATGATGGTAATTCTATTATCTAATCACACACCAGCCATGTGTGATTATGGAGCTAGTGTGACTTAGTGTGACCAAGTGGTGCTAATTTTACTCCCTGAACAGGTCTCAAATTTTTTTCTTCCTTATCACCTTTACTACCAAGCCAGCACATTGGTTTTAGAGTATGTTCTTCCAGAAAGATGGTATAAGCCCTGACTGCAGAGACTTGAGAGGAAACACAGGTTTCACTGCATCAACCTTGACTGTTATCCCAGATCTGGCAGGGCTTTCCTTTGTGCAGTTGGTGTTACTGGCAGTGGTGGAGACCGTTGGAGAACTAGGACCAGGGAGGAGCTGCTCCAAGACAGGCTGCCTCTGCTGCAGCACACAGGGCCACCTGCCTCTGATAAGTTTCTGTATTGCAGGCTAATCAAATCCGGAAATGAATAGTCTATGTGTGTTCTCTTCCTGCCAGCCTGTAACCACCTGATATATCTGCAGCTCTTTAAAAGTCGAAATGTTCCCTTTCTTTTTTAGTTCAAACCCATCTTTCTGAATACTGTTGACCCATCTCACCCTATGGCGAAGCTGAGCAGAGCTGCCAATACCCAGAAATGCATCCGGGCTGGGGGCAAACACAATGACCTGGACGATGTGGGCAAGGATGTCTATCATCACACCTTCTTTGAGATGTTGGGCTCCTGGTCTTTTGGAGATTACTTCAAGGTAAGTTCAAAGAGGAGATCTCTGAGCAAAGATCAAAGGAATTTTAAGCAAAACAGTCATTTCTACTGAGGGAAATGGGTTCTAACTTTGATGGTTTCATGATACAAAATATCATCTAGGAGTTTCAGAAGTGAAGGACATTTATCAATTCTAAGACTTCTTGGAAGCAGTACCTGTAATTTTATGATTTCAGTTTACATGTGGATTTCTTGTATAAATTTGACTGTTTATGGTGAATATACTGTATTGGACCTCTCCTACTCATATTAAATAGATTCTGGTTTGGTCATATTCCACATCTTTTTGATCGTTTTGTAGGAATTGGCATGTAAGATGGCTCTAGAACTTCTCACCCAAGAGTTTGGCATTCCAGTTGAAAGACTCTACGTTACTTACTTTGGGGGGGATGAAGCAGCCAGCTTAGAACCAGACCTGGAGTGCAAACAGATCTGGCGCAACTTGGGGTAAGAATGTAGCTCGCATGTGGAGAGTATGAGTACGGAGGAATAAAATGGTTCCTACACTCAGTGCCAGAGTGGGGTCTTAGGACTTGGGGTGCATTGCCATTTCCTATTTTGGGGTGTGTGTGTGGAGGTGGAGGTGACTGGGAGTAATTATCCTTTGGTGCATCCTTTGCTTCTTAGTAGGTTTACTTGATCATTCTGTCGTTGAAAGCCAACATAAAGAGTCTCGTGTTTTTTTTGTTTGTTTGTTTGTTTTGCGGTACGCGGGCCTCTCACCGCTGTGGCCTCTCCCGTTGCGGAGCACAGGCTCTGGATACGCAGGTTCAGCGGCCATGGCTCACGGGCCCAGCCGCTCTGCGGCATGTGGGATCTTCCTGGACCGGGGCACAAACATGTGTCCCCTGCATCGGCAGGCAGACTCTCAACCACTGTGCCACCAGGGAAGCCCTCTTATCTTTTTTTTTGCTTTTTATATATTTTTAGAAATTGTACATAGAGTGCATATGTTGTGAAATTTCAAACTATGGAAATGTAAAAAATAGGAAATGGAAGATCCCTAACATTAGTCCTTGTTAACAGTTTGATACCCCATATAGAGTCTTTCAGGCCTTTTTTCATATTTCTGTAGCCCTGTGTGTATGTGTGTGTCTTTTTCAACAGAGTGTATTGATATGAAACAGTTTATTTCTTATAGAAATGTAATGGCGTCAAACAGGTCTAGGACAAAGGAAGTTGTGGGGGGTTTTTTTGTTTTCTTTTTTTTTTTGCGGTACGCGGACCTCCCACTGTTGTGGCCTCTCCAGTTGCGGAGCGCAGGCTCAGCAGCCATGGCTCACGGGCCCAGCCACTCCGCGGCATGTGGGATCTTCCCGGACCGGGGCACGAACCCGCGTCCCCTGCATAGGCAGGCGGACTCTCAACCACTGCGCCACCAGGGAAGCCCCGTGGGTTGTTTTTTTTTAATGTAATATAATTCTAATATAAAATCACATAGCATAAAAGGTAACATGATAGATGAGCAATATGTGTTCTGGGCTTAGAACATAATAGAATTTATGAAGCTCTGTATCAAGAGGAATCTGATTGTGGAGTGATGTTCCCCTGTAGATAACAAGAATGCCCATGATGTCCTTGTCTCATTTTCTTGTTCTTTTTACTTAAACTCTCTTGTCATTTAGTGTGTAGCTTTTTATATACTTAAGCACTGCTACTTCTCCTTTATTTTTAATTTTTTTTTAAATTACTTTTACTCAGGGTATATTGTTTCAATCCAGCTTCCCCTTGTACTTGGTCTGAAATCCCTCTTTGGTTAGACTCTATAGTCTAAATGTACTTGGATGTTTTGAGTAGTAACACATGTGAAACTTAAAATACTAATCTTGACTTTTTGAATCCTGTTTTACTTGGCTTGTATATATCTGTACTTTGATTTCAAACAAGCATAATCTTTTTTGAGTGCTCTGTTATCTAGCAACTCTCAGCAGAGTCAATATTTTGGAAATGTTTTAACCTTAAATTCTTTTTGGTATCATTTTAAGGTAAAAGACAGATGACTAAATTGGGGCATAGAGAGGTGACTTTAAATGATCAGCTGCTTTTTTTCAACACTTATACTGTCATAATATAATTGTTTTCATTTATAAAAATGAAGGAACATTTGCAAAGAAACGTGCAAAGAAATTTGTTTAAATTCTGGTCGGGAATTCCCTGGCGGTCCAGTGGTTAGGACTACGCACTTCCACTGCAGGGTACACGGGTTCCATCCCTGATCAGGGAACTAAGATCCCACAAGCCGGGCAGCCGATAGATAGATAGACAGACAGACAGACAGATAGGTAAATTCTGGTCATATTCAGCATAAACGTTTCCATTTTTATGTGTTCCTATCTAGACTTTATCTATATCTTTGCATGTTATTATTTATTTATGATCACAGCATATGTGCATTTTGTATTCTGTTGTAGTCACTCTTGAAAAGAATCATGTTCTGCTTCTTTATCAGGATTTGAATGCAGACTCAGCACTAGTAATTGCCAAAGAGTGAGCCTTCTTTCTAGAAATGCATAAGGATCTCCTTTTTTGGTGGATGCAAGTCTGTGCAGAATCCTGTCACTAGCTATAAATGGGCTTATCTTCCCGCTCTCTGCAGGCTGGATGACAGCAAAATCCTCCCAGGCAACATGAAGGATAACTTCTGGGAGATGGGTGACACGGGCCCTTGTGGTCCCTGCAGTGAGATCCACTATGACCGGATTGGTGGTCGGGATGCGGCGCACCTCGTCAACCAGGATGACCCCAATGTGCTAGAGATCTGGAACCTCGTGTTCATCCAGTATAACAGGTGGTCTTGGGGTCCTGATCTGTTCCTGCTAAGAGCAGCACCTTTCCTCAAGCTGCGTAGAGCGAGAGGAACTCGGCGCATGGCTGTCTTCTCATCCTCGTCTTTGGGGACAGTGGAGCAGTGCTAAAGGCATCATGGGATCTTGTGGACATTTGTTCAATTTTATTTCTCAGGTTTTCCCTCTGATCTCTGGGACAGGGCTGGGCCTATTCTTTTATAAACTAGTTTTATTCCATATACTGCCTGCTTAAGGGCTATTCCTATAATGTCATTTTTGCTGTAATTTGAACTGCTGTTTTAAAGCTCATTTCATTGAAGCTTGCCTCACTCTTTAATGAACCCCAGAGTATTTCTTCCCGTTCTCCCTTCATGCCCCACCTCCCACCAAAACAAGCAGAGGCAAATGGCAAATAGTCACAGCCTGCAAACTGCAAAGTGAGTTCTGCCCAGCAGGGAGAGATGGCAGCCTGAGTCCGTGTTTCATCCTCCTCTTTCTCTGGATCTTGCAGGGAAACCGATGGCATTCTGAAACCTCTTCCCAAGAAAAGCATTGACACAGGGATGGGCCTGGAGCGACTAGTGTCTGTGCTGCAGAATAAAATGTCCAACTATGACACTGACCTTTTTGTCCCTTACTTTGAAGCCATTCAGAAGGTACTGGTCCTATTGCAGACTTCTGTGGAGGTTTCCAGGCTGGACCCTTAGTACTGTCAAAGATAAAACAATCATATGCTTTGCCGGGTACGGGTACCTGTGACCATCTACCAACTTCACTGTTAATAACACAGGGGTCTAAGCACAAGGCACTGTATTTTATTGTGTGCAGGGGCCTAGCTGGAGGCTCTTCACTCTTGCTCCTGTTACCTTTTTTGGGGTCATAGGATCTGGCAAGAGGTCATCCTTTCGATTTATGCCCCGTCAGTCCTCTCTGAACCTCCTAGGGTGAGGCAACACTAGAAGGGCTGCTTCCTGATGAGCTGCCTCCTGGTTTTTATCTGTAGGGCACAGGTGCTCGGCCATACACTGGGAAGGTTGGTGCTGATGATGCTGATGGGATCGACATGGCCTACCGGGTGCTGGCCGACCACGCTCGGACCATCACCGTGGCCCTGGCTGATGGTGGCCGACCTGACAACACAGGGCGGGGGTAAGTGTGTTACACGTGGGGCAGGGTGAGGACTGACGCTGTTGAGTTTTATGGCTCTCTTTGGAACTTAACACCGTACTTCATTATTGTTTGTCTTCTAGGTAGTTGGAGGGATCCTTTTATTTTTTTTAGGGATAAAGGGAGTTTCAGCTCACTTTGAAGAGTTCACTATATTAAAGATGATGATAAGGATTGTATTTAGGGTTGTCTGATAAGATATTGGCAGGGGCAGGGGAGATACTGATGAACCCCAGGCAACTTCATTACTGACAGCCGGGACCTGGAATTGGATTGTGGGCCTCACGTTGGCCGTCTGGTCTGTACTTCTTGCCTTCATCTCTGGTTCAGCAGAACAAGCTTGGAAAATAAACCAAGGTTACCCCAGGTTATCCTTGATGCATCTTTCTGGATATATTACTGAGTTTTATCCTGGAATTAATGTTAATGACTTTGGGGGAATGCAAAAAAAAAAAAAAAGAAAAGAAAAAGCAGGCTTAGGATAAAAGAAAGAATCTGAAAGAGAAAGACAAAAAATTGGTCATGTTGCTTGGGTAGAATTCCAAAGGACCCACTACCAAACGCTCGGCTGGGAATGTTGTCTAGCAGGAAACTGGGTTCTGCCTCTTATAGGTATGTGTTGAGACGGATTCTCCGCCGGGCTGTTCGATACTCCCATGAGAAACTCAACGCCAGCAGGGGTTTCTTTGCTACATTAGCAGATGTTGTTGTGCAGTCCCTGGTAGGTGTATTTCCTGTTCACCTCTTCTGTACTGAAGCACATACTTTAAAAGATGTAGAGTGGGAGATATCACACTGTTAATGAGAATTTTTAGAGGAGTCATAGTATAGTCCCTGCCTTCATTGGGCTCATATCTGTGTCTCCCGTTTACCAGGGAGATGCATTTCCTGAGCTAAAGAAGGACCCAGATATGGTGAAGGACATCATTAATGAAGAAGAAGTGCAATTTCTCAAGACGCTCAGCAGAGGGCGTCGCATCCTGGACAGGAAAATTCAGAGCCTGGGAGACAGCAAAACCATTCCCGGTAAGGACCGGTTTGTTCCTTTCTTCAATAGCCTGGTTCATCTTTCTGGAAGAGGCAAGCCCTTTCTCACAAACTGACAGTGGACTCCTGTGTCTCCAAAGGCTGAGCATAGCTTGGTTAGACCGCTTTTGGTGTAAAATGGGGTTTATAGTAAGATTATAAAAGTAACATATTATTATGGCAAAGTATTCAAACAGTACAGAAGTAACAAGTGAAAATCCTCTTTCCCAAGCTCATTTCTCAGAAGTCACAACTCTTTGGAGTTTGTTGTATAACTATTCAGGACTTTTCTGTATTTGCATACAAACGTATATAGGGGTGTGTGCGCGTGTGCAAGCAAAAAATGGGAACGAGTAGTATATAGTGTTTTACAACTTTAATTTTTTACCAGACAGGAAAATTAATTCCAGAAGTTTTTACTTTTTATGGAAGTATAATATAATGTGCAAGGTGAAAGCCTGATGAATTTCCACAAACTGAACACACTTGTGTTCAGATTAAGAAACAGAACTTTTCCAGGGACCTCTTGTGCTTCCCCCAGGTTGACTGCAAAAGATTTGATGGATTTTCTGACAAATACACAGAACCATTACTAACTTGCCTGGCTCTTTAATCCCTCCTGTCACTGCCAGTGTCCTCCTGGGAAGGGGTTGGGATGGAAAGGAAGGGGGGCCATCCCTGTCATTCTTATGTGATTCCTTTGTGCTGTGTAGGGGACACTGCTTGGCTCCTCTATGACACCTATGGGTTTCCAGTGGATCTTACTGGACTGATTGCTGAAGAGAAGGGCCTGGTGGTAGATATGGATGGCTTTGAAGAGGAGAGGAAGCTGGCTCAGGTAAAGCATTTGGGGAGTGAGCAAGAAACTCAGCCCCAGTCAAGGCAGGACTTGGCTGCAAGGCAAGAAAGAATTTCCTTCCATTAAAGTCTTTGAAATTCTGTTTTTCCCAAGACAGTGAGTCTCAAGTGGGGGCAGTTTGCCCCCCCTTTCCCCAAGGGATATTTGGCAGTAGCGTATAAAGGTAGTTTTTGGTTTTCACAACTGGGGATGGATGCTACTGGCCTGTGGTGGGTAGAGGCCAGGAATGCTGCTCAACCTCCTTCAGGGGACAGCCTCCCAGAACAAGAGTTACCTGGCCCCAAATGTCAGTAGTGCTGAGGTCAAAAAACTCTGTTCTAGAGCTTTACATTGGGCATAGTTTAGCAATTTCAAGTCCTTCAGAGTGCTTTTTCTTTGATATTAAGGTAACTTATGCTTATTTCTCTTACTGGCAGCTGAAATCACAGGGCAAGGGAGCTGGTGGGGAAGACCTCATTATGCTGGACATTTATGCTATTGAAGAGCTCCGGGAAAAGGGTCTGGAGGCAACAGATGATTCCCCAAAGTATAATTACCATTCGGACTCCAGTGGGAGCTACGGTATGTTAGTGTGCTCATCTGGGGTGGTTTTCAAGCAATGAGTCTCAAGATTAGGAACCCAGGATATCCATGGTAGCCTTGCCTGCAGTGCTGTGTAGTCATGCTGTGTAATTTTATACTCAGAGAGACCCTTGGTGATTGACTTTCTATTTATTTTGGAATAATTATAGATTCACAGGAAGTTGTAAAAGAAATTTACCAGGAGATTCCTTGTACCTTATACCCAGTTTTCCCTAATTGCAACATCTTGCAGGAAATAAGGAAAATGACATTGATTTATAAAATTCCCTGTGGCTGTTGAATTTTGCATCGGGATAGTAGCATTCTAAAGTTAAGACAACTCAAAAGAAATATACTGGTGCTACATGTTTTTGCTTTTTTTGCTCCAGCAGAGATACCTAAATCTATGTAAGGAAGCCCACAAAAGGAATACATTCCTTATGAATTGACCTTGGAGTAGGGAATTTATTACTACTCTTAAATACCTACTAATCAAATTCATCAGGTTTCTGTTCAGTAGTTCACAGTTAGGGTGACCATCTGTCCCATTTTCCCAGAATTGTCCCAGTGTTGACACTGAAATTGTCCCAGTGTTTTCCTCACACCTTGGGAAATCCCCTGGTCCCAAGCAAACCGGGACAGTTGGTCACCCCTACTGAGTATTATATTCTCCAGTAGAAAACCAGCATGTTAAGCCCTTTTGTGGAGTCTAACAGGCTTCTTCCAACATGAAATTAGACAATTAGGACCTAAGGAGAGTTTGAGAAATAGAATCCGATAAAAGCCAGCTAAGAATGTGTGAATGAAGTCATCAACCGTGTTTTCCCCTTGTATGCAGTGTTTGAGAGTGCAGTGGCTACAGTGATGGCTCTGCGCAGGGACAAGATGTTTGTGGAGGAAGTGTCCACGGGCCAGGAGTGTGGAGTGGTGCTGGACAAGACCTGTTTCTATGCCGAGCAAGGAGGGCAGATCTACGACGAAGGCTACCTGGTGAAGGTCGATGACAGCAGTGAAGACGTGAGCCAACAGTTCTTCTTCATCAGTGGGGAGCGGGGGCCCAGCAAAGGGCCGGGCCTGGGCGCCGGGCAGCTGCTCTGGCTTCTTGGTGCTCCCAGCCCTGAGGGGCAGACACCACCGATCTTTGGCTCGTGTTCTGTGGTCAGTGTTTCTGAAGCCGAGGGAGCTGCTTCTTGTACTGTGTTGCTTTCATCACCGTTAGGTCCCCTTGTAGCAGGATCCTTGCAGCCAGGCTGCTTAGGTTGATCCCTGGTTCCTCCAGGCTTTCCTTGTAAATAAGGAGAGATAGCTCCCTGGAGGGCAGACATCCTTGTAGAAGACGTGGCCTGTAGCTCAGCCACTGCTGTCTCTGTGGTCTTGGATGAGTTACCTAGTCTCGGGCTTGAGCTTCCTTACAATGGCTTTAATTCTCTAAGATGCTCCTTAATGGAGAGAGTGTGTGTGTGTCTGTGTCTATGTATATATACACATGTATTACATATTTAAAGTGTTGTGTGTTTGTAACGATAAATATTTATATAGTGGTCCATATATATATATGTGTGTATATATAATGGTATTAATGGTATGTGTGTATAGTACATAAAGGGAGAATTCATATTTATGTCCATTTATATATATTTTTATATATACATATATACACACACATATGTAGTTGGATTTATTTATGTATTGGTCTCCTCCTTGACTCCTCTTAGAAAACTGAGTTTACGGTGAAGAACGCTCAGGTCCGAGGAGGGTATGTCCTGCACGTAGGAACAATCTATGGCAGCCTGAAAGTGGGGGATCAGGTCCGGCTGTTTATTGATGAGGTGAGTTTGAGTTGCTTTAGGCTGGTTAGTAATCATCTTTCCTTCCCCTTTTAAAAAAAATGTCAGCTTTATCGAGGCATACCTGGCATGTAGAATTACAAGAGTTGTTTTAAAGTGTACGTCATAGTGATTTGATGCAGGTTGTGAAAGGAATTCATCTCCTCCTCTGGCTTTCGATTGGTCCATCATTACTGTCCCTCCTAAGTGAAATTATAAGTAGATGATTGCGTGTAAGGTGCAGAAGTAAATTTTGAGGGATGTCACTGAGAGTTAAATCTGTTCCCAAGTTAGACCACAGTGATTTCAGTTGAGATCCTATAGCTTCATTTTCACGGATGGCCTTTCTCCAGCTTAACCTCAAATACTTCTTCAGGAGCCGAGGATCCTGTGTTAAGAAATAGGTTCTGCTGCACGTGCCAGAGCTCCAAAATAATAGTAGCATAAAACAAGACGGAAGTGTGTTTGTCACCTGAAAGTCTGAGCTGATGCAGAGGCCCTCCCCACAAAGTCACAGGGCCTTGCTCTTCCTTGCTTTTGTTCCACCATCATTCCTGGGGTGTTGCCCTTGCTTTCATGGTCCAAGAAGGTAGCTATGAGATCCATTTTCTAGGCCAGGCGTTGGTGGACTTTTTTTGTGAAGTGCCAGATAGTAAATATTTTTGGTTTCTGAACCATACTGTCTCCATCACAGCTACTCGACTCTGCGGTTGTGGCACAAAAGCACCGTAGGCAATACGTAAACACACAGGTGTGGCTATGTTCCAATAAACCTAGATATAAAAATGGATTGCAGGACGGGTTCGGCCCACAGGCCATAACTTGCCAACTCCTGTTCTAGACAGTGGGAAAGAGGAAGGGGAGGGTGTGTTCCTTTAAGGGTACACATCACTTCTGCTCACAGCCCACTGACCAGAATTTAGTTACATGGCCACAGTTAGCGGCATGGGAAGCTGTAGGCTTTATTCTGGGCAGCCATGGGTCCAGCTAAAAACTCTAGTACTTGGGAAGAAGAGAGCAGGTGCTGGGGGCCGAGCAGCAGTCCGCTGCAGACCTCTCCACCAGCCTGCTCTGCCCTTTATAGCCCCGACGGAGGCCTGTCATGAGCAACCACACAGCCACCCACATCCTGAACTTCGCCCTGCGTTCCGTGCTTGGGGAAGCTGACCAGAGAGGCTCCCTGGTTGCTCCTGACCGCCTTCGGTTTGACTTCACCGCCAAGGGAGCCATGTCCACCCAACAGATCAAGAAGGCCGAGGAGATTGCAAACGAGATGATTGAAGCAGCCAAGGTGGGTTGCGTTACATGTGAGCTCTTGGGTCATGAACTCCACTCCTTCCTGCGCCATCGCTTTCTATGTATGGAGCCGCCCCCGCCCAGATGCTCTCACTCTGTCGAGCCATAGTCTGTCCGGTGAACACATGTGTTCAAAGCAGTGATTCTTAACTGTGCTGGGTAGGAGGCAGTGCTGGTGTTCAGTGGGGGACCTCAGGGAGGTCTTTGGTCCGCCCCTTCTTTAGGACAACCAGAGCTCTTTTAGTTAAATCTGTTTTACATACAGCACGTCCATTTAAGGTTTGGTTCACTGTTCAACAAAGTAGTTGGAAATTCCTATTTTGAGCCCCTTGACTTTACACATGGGGCTTTATTTTGGGAGGCTCAGGGCACGTGATGGGCAGAACCGAGATCAGAAACCCAGAGCCATGCCTGCAAGACTGCACTCTCCCTGCTGCTTCCTACTGCACCTTCAGAGAAGATCTTTTCCCAGCTTTTTTTCCTATCTTCTTTCCGTGGCAGCCCGTCTACACCCAGGATTGTCCTCTGGCAGCAGCTAAAGCCATCCAGGGCCTGCGGGCTGTGTTTGATGAGACCTATCCTGACCCTGTGCGAGTCGTCTCTATTGGGGTCCCGGTGTCTGAGCTGTTGGATGACCCCTCCGGTCCTGCTGGCTCGCTCACTTCTGTTGAGTTCTGTGGGGGAACGTGAGTACCTCAGGGGGAGCAGTGGGTGGACCTGCCTTTTGTTAATTTGCGTTACCCTCGGAAGGTGTGGGTAATAGGCTAGACCAGCTCTCACTTGTCTAAGGATGAAACAGAGTCCTCAGAAATGCAGGTGCCAAACAGCATTCCCAGGAATCAGCATCTGCGTGCTCCCATCAGACCCCTCCGTGTCTGACGCTGACATTTACTGGGTGTGTGATGAAACGTTCTTCCCAGGAGGGAAGGTGAAAAATGTCATCCTAACACTTACAGCTGCTTGCTCTCGTTCCCTGGACGGATGATGACAGAAGGCCTGGGAATTCATGATTCCGCAAGGCCCTGGAGCTTCTGATCTGGTCCTAGCCCCTTTTCGTTCCCAGGGCCTCACATAGTTCCCTTAGCAGGCTTGAGTAGCATCTGTGGAATTAACCTCATCGTCTCAGAGCCCCTGAGTCAGGCCCCACGGTAGACCCGGCTCAGTTTGGCTGTGGGCAGCCACATGTTTCTGCCAACTTGGAGTCCTCCATAGCCCTTGGGGTCTTTCTGGGACTGTCTGGTGGCCTGGGAAGTTCCTGCCTGCCAAGAAATCAGAGGGAAAAAGACATTCTTAAGGCCATGATAGAGCCCATCCAGGGCCTCCTGTGAGCCTCCGGCAGGCAGAGAGCAGGTGGGTGCATGGAGGATGGGGTAGGGATCTGGGAGATCACATTCCAGGCCTCCCTCTGTCCAGTAGAATTGGGCCTTCAAATGAGTCCCACCTCTGCCTTGATACCTCTCTCCATGACACTCTAGAGCACTGGAAACAGCTTTCGGAGACTTTACATCATCCTTGCGGAGTGGCTGAGAGTAAATGAGCGTTTGAGGTTCTCTGAGCCCCTGGGGTTGTCTGAGGTGCTGTGGTAAAGACTTGAGAGGGAATCCACAGATATTCTCAGGCTGTTGAGCAGGGACAGACGGCAGCAGTGTGGTGAGGGAGAACTACCCACATTTCATGCGTGAGAAAACTGAGGCACAGGAACGTGGCGCCTCGCTCAGTGTCGGCCCCAGCCAGGCCTTCCCTGACTGCCTGCCCCTTCCAGGCCACAGCTGCGTTCTGAAATAAACACGAAGGGCCTTTGCTCATCATCCCTTTGAGGGAGCTTCCCTGGGAGCGACTACCACTTAGGGCTCCTGCCTGCCAGCCAAGGGCTCCTGGGTGCTGTGAGGACCATGAACTTTGCCTTCTGCCATTCAGGCATCTGCAGAATTCGAGTCACGCGGGAGCTTTTGTGATTGTGAGTGAAGAAGCTATTGCCAAGGGCATCCGGAGGATTGTTGCTGTCACAGGTGCCGAAGCCCAGAAGGTGAGCAGGTCAGGCTGGTTTGTGGCTTACTTGAACAAGGCAAGCGGGGACCCAACCTGTGGCTCCACAGTGCCGATGGTCACGTGGCCGCTGCGGTCAGAATCGGAGGTACAGCACGCCGTCCAGGGTGTCCTCCCGTTACCCCGCCTGGCGGAAGAAAGCCAGCACTGCACGAAACGTTCTAGCTATGTTACATTTAATCTTTTAAAATGTAGGTAGATTCTGCCATAAGGTGTCTGTGTCTAGGAGGGTAGGCCATAGTTTTGCTGTGGCTTCTGTGCCCCCAGCACTTAGCCACATCTCCCTTGGGGTATGTACCCAGTTTGAGACGCATGGAGTACGGGGACAGTTGCTCTGGGGGTGGGGACTGTAGCTCACGCCTGACGTGTGCCGAGGCTTGAGGAGTGATGATTTCATAGGTGGGAAGGGCTCCTGGCTCATGAGTTCTCTGTCACCCCCTGAACCTGAGTTCCGCTGGCCAGGTGTGTGAGGAGGGTGCTCCTTTCTGGGGCATGAGGCTGCAAACACTTGCCCCTGAAGGAAGAGAAAGTTCTGGTGTTCTGGGGGTGTGTTGTCATAGCCTGCCATCGGTGTCTGCCACGGTTCACAGAGTCGTGAAGCTGAAAGTTGCCTGACCCACAGTTTACAACTCTGATTGTCCGCTCCCAGGCGCTCAGGAAAGCAGAGAGCTTGAAGAAATCTCTCTCTGTCGCGGAGGCCAAAGTGAAGGCCCAGACTGCGCCAAATAAGGACGTGCAGAGGGAGATCGCGGACCTCGGTGAGGTAGGGGCGGCCTCCCTCCTCAGGTCCTGGTTCTCGGTGCAGTGGGCCTTTGGACTGACTTCGGATGTCCGGCAACCTTGCCAAGGGAGCTTCCCAGATCCTGGCCTCCGGACCCCTGGAACCAGCTGCTGCCCCCGTTGCTGATGGCAGGGCAGCCCCTTCTGAGCACTAGTGGGCACCGGTGTTGAGGGGGGTGGGAGAGGCACTGTGGGAACCCACTGTCTCCAGGTCTCCTGGTGTTTGTTAACATTTGGGGGCTTTCCATTAGCCCATCACGGGCTGTGTTCACTGCCGTGGGGGGACCAGGTCTAACGGGGTCCCAGCTCTCTTTATTCTGCCCCTTTCTCTCCAGCCCTGCTCCTTACAACTCACGTAGTTGCTCATAAAGTGACTCGTCTCAAGGCCAGTGGATTCCTTTTTGTTCTTGTGTTCTCTCTCCTTCTGGACACTGGTTGGGGGACTCTGGTGTCAGAAGCCAGAAGGGTGGGGTGGGCTCACATCCTCGCTCCTCGTGGCCCAGCTCCCAGTGGAGTTCCTGTTCTGGTTCCAGGCTCTGGCCACCGCAGTCATCCCTCAGTGGCAGAAGGATGAATTCCGGGAGAATCTCAAATCCCTGAAGAAAATCATGGATGACCTAGACCGGGCTAACAAAGCCGATGTCCAGAAGCGGGTGAGTCCTGGCAGTGCAGGAGCCGGGAGGATTTACCCAGCAAAGGCTGTGCAGACTACTCTCTGGGTTTCGGAGTCTGAGCCTTTGACCTGAGGCCTCTCCTCTGGACTCCCTTCCTTGCAGGTGCTGGAGAAGACAAAGCAGCTCATTGACAGCAGCCCCAACCAGCCCCTTGTCATCCTGGAGATGGAGAGCGGTGCCTCGGCCAAGGCAAGCCGGGGTTGGGGCTCCATGGCACCACCCTGTGCCTGTCTGCTGCTTGTCTCCTCTCGGGGTCTCAGCCTTCTGGTGGCTGAAGTGGGAGCCTTGTGGCTCTGAGCAGAGTAGTTGCCTGACGGCCCACTCTCTGGGACTGAGGTTGGGCTGAGCCATGGAGAGAGCTGGTGGCTGGAGAGCTGTGGCTCCTCGAGGTGGAAGGCGAAGCTCCGAGCCAGAGCGTGGGCGAGGCCCTGTGCTTAGTCCTCCATCCAGGCTCCCGGGACCAGCACCTGCTCTTAGAAGGGGGTAGGGGGTGGGAGCTCTCTGAGAACTGAGCTCTGCAGACCCGCTGCACTTGTGGAGAGCGTGGCCCCCTTCCCCAGGGCCATGGCCTGATGCCAGGTTCTCCCCACAGGCCCTGAACGAAGCCTTGAAGCTCTTCAAGACGCATTCCCCTGAGACGTCTGCCATGCTCTTCACAGTGGATAATGAGGCTGGCAAGATCACATGCTTGTGTCAAGTCCCCCAGGTCAGAGTGCCCTGCAGTCTTGCTCACAGCAGCTCTGTGCCAGTGGCCATAGCTTTTCTCAGGGAGCTTGGTTCTTCTTACACCTGTTTGCCAAGACCCATGTGTGTTTGTGCAACCCCTGTTAGAAGTGGCTGTTTTCCTGCTCACCTGTTTGTCACCTCCCCAGCACGCCTTCCCCTCAGGCTCTCCCCTCCATGGTGGATATATTTAACCGTGCTGGCTTTGCTGCTTGGTAGGCCTCGCCCTGGCTGTCATACCCACAGTAGGATCTCTCTCAGCTCTGGCAGCATCACCCGGGGCAGGATTGGGTGTCAGCCTCCCCCATCCTTTTTCCATCCCACCCCTCTCCTTGTCTCCCTCAATCCCATCCTCTGTCCTAACCCCCACTTCTCCTTCCTGTCTTCTAGAATGCAGCCAACCGGGGCCTGAAAGCCAGTGAGTGGGTGCAACAGGTGTCAGGTCTGATGGATGGCAAAGGTGGTGGCAAAGATGTGTCCGCTCAGGCCACAGGCAAGAACGTGGGCTGCCTGCAGGAGGCGCTGCAGCTGGCCGCCACCTTTGCCCAGCTGCACCTGGGAGATGTGAAGAACTGAGGGGGAAGGGCGGCTACCACGAGGAGGCATCTCCCCCGCACCCAGATGGATCCGTCCAGCCAGGAGCGCTCCATCCCCCACAAGGACATTCTAATCTTGGGACCTTTAAACAGCCCCATCTGTCCTCCTAACCCAGCAGTAACTGGAACTTAGCCTGGGAGCCAGCCTGTGACTCAATTCCCATGTTACGCTTCTGCCCCGAGCACATCAGCGCCATCTGTCTAGAACCACTACCCCAGGATTGTGTCTGTAGAGTTCTCTGCAGACCCAAGGCTCTGGGCCTGCAGGGAGGAATCGTTTTTGCTGCAGAGAATAAAAGGACCATGTGCAATACTCGATAATGCCGTGTGATTTCTTATCTTCTCCTCCCCTCTCTTCCCCACCCCTCACCCCACGGGTGCCCCCAGTGTGACAGCCCGTGGCTCCCTAGGTGTCTGTAGAATAAATGCTGTGGCTTCAGCTGGCTTCTGGTCGCAGTCCTTGCTGAGTCTCGCCCCAGACCCCTGAAGTTCGGGAATAATGGCCGCTGGATTTTCCTCGACATCTGTGGAGGTGGCCCACAGAATAGAGCCCCTCGTAGGAGAATACCTTCATTTCTTAGGCCCATATCCCTTTTTCTCACTTGATGTGCAGGTTGGGTGTGAGGTCAGAGGCATTCTTTGGTATAGGAGGTGTTTAGGGTACATCAGTTGCCTCCCCCCACACCTTTGACTGCCATGTCATTCCTGGTTCCAGGACCTCACTTGGACGGTGAGGGTGGAGACTCTGACCTGGTTCTGTGTCCATTCACCCAAGTCTGAAGACAGTTGGGTTTGGTAGTAGTGTACAGTACTTGGTTGTGCCCGCTTTGGCTGATTTCATGTCCCCTGAGTACAGCAGGCTGGCTCTGGGGCCCTGGGTCATTCTCAGGCCTGCGGACTTTGAGGGAGGAGGAAAAGCAGGTCTATGCTGAGAAAAGAAGCAGAGGCCAGCAGTCACAAGGCCTGGGGGTGAGGAGTATGAAAAGCAGACGGAGGGTGCTGAGGCCCTTGGCTGCAATATGTGCATGCCAGGTGAGGAGTGTTAGGGATACAAAGAGCTCACACAATCCAGGGCAGGAGAGACATAGTTCCATTCATTCACTCGACAAGCGTTTATGCCAGCCAGGGCACTGACAGTACAGGAGTGACCAAGACAGAAGGTCACTGCCCTCTTGGGCAAGGCAGTGGGGAACATGGATAAAACAGTCACACACATAAGTGCAAAATTAAAATAATTACAGCTTCACAAGTGAAAGGAAGAAGCCCTACGCCCTGAGCGCAAAGGCTAGAGGTCAGCCGAGCCGGCCTAGGTGCCACTTCTGCAGGCCTGCCCGGTACATCCGTCCATCCATCCACCGAGCTGTGGGCGTCCTTGCGGCGGCCCCAGGACCCTGCAGCGCTCGCCGTTCTCCCTCCGGGGCGGCAGGAGGCGGTGCGGGGCGGCCTGCCGCTATCCCGACAGTCCTCGCGCGAGCGCGCGGCTTTGAGCGGGCGGAAGAGCCGGCGCGCGAGGCCGGGCCGACGGGTGAAGGGGACTCGTGCGCCAGATGCCGCCATGCCCGGGGACAACCGCCGCATCCGCGGGCCCGAGGAGTCGCAGCCGCCGCAGTTGTACGCGACCGACGAGGACGAGGTGCCGGCCGCTCGCGACCCGACGCGGCTCCGGCCTGTGTACGCGCGCGCCGGGCTGTTGAGCCAGGCCAAGGGCTCGGCCTACCTGGAAGCGGGAGGCACCAAGGTGCTGTGCGCAGTGTCCGGCCCACGCCAGGTAGAGGGCGGTGAGCGCGGTGGCGGCCCGGCCGGAGCGGGCGGCGAGACCCCGGCCGCGCTGCGGGGCCGCCTGCTCTGCGACTTCCGCCGCGCGCCCTTCTCGGGCCGCCGGCGCCGCGCTCCCCCGGGTGGCAGCGAGGAGCGTGAGCTGGCGCTGGCGCTGCAGGAGGCGCTCGAGCCGGCCGTGCGCCTGGGCCGCTACCCGCGCGCGCAGCTCGAGGTGTCGGCGCTGCTGCTCGAGGACGGCGGCTCGGCTCTGGCCGCCGCGCTCACGGCTGCCGCGATCGCCCTGGCCGACGCGGGCATCGAGATGTACGACCTGGTGGTGGGCTGCGGCTTAAGCCGCGCGCCGGGGCCGGAGCCCACCTGGCTGCTGGACCCCACGCTGCTAGAGGAGGAACGCGCCGCCGCCGGCCTCACCGTGGCGCTTATGCCGGTGCTCAACCAGGTGGCCGGGCTGCTGGGCAGCGGGGAGGGCGGCCCGACCGAGAGCTGGGCGGAGGCCGTGCGCCTGGGTCTCGAGGGCTGCCAGCGCCTCTACCCCGTTTTGCAGCAGTGCTTAGTACGGGCCGCCCGCCGGAGGGGCGCCGCCACGCCGCCCTGAAGCAGAACCCTGAGCAAGGACGGACGCCGAGGACAGCTGCCGCTGTCCCCGAAAGGACCTGCGCCGTCGGCTTGCAGACTGCGTGCGCCAAGCTGAGAACTCGGAGCACGGGAGAGGATCTAGGGAGGCGTGCTCAGAACTGATGCACTGGACAGCTGTATTGGGATGATATTTTAAAAAACTGTTCCATTAAAGGAACTTTTCGAATTGAGTTGGCTCCCAGCCACGACTCAGGTGAAGAAACCTGCGAATGCAGCTTGACCCCCCCCACAAGTTGGAAAGGACTTCAGCTGGACTTACCTGGAAAGTGGAACCTGGAGCTAGTGTCTCGTAAGGGATGGACCCTATGCAGGCCAGCCAGTGACCCCCTCCTATATTATTGGGCTGCTTTTGAGAGAATGGACAAGGGGCCTGTGCTTTCCCACTTAATATCTGAGCTAAAACAAAAACTCTTTCATATCTGAAAAATTCTGTTGTTCTTGATACAGGATTTAAGAGAGCAAGGCTCTTCCGAGCTGGGTAGTGTGTTCTTGGACTCCTGGTGTCAAGGGCTTGGGACAGCATTATATGTGTCCTGGATCCCTCATCTAGTCTTGGCTCCTGGGAGAGGGCACTTGAATTGCCAGGAGTGAGAGTTTCTGGATGTTGGAGATGGAGTCTGGCGATTTTGTAGGGCAGAGCTGGCCTGTCTGACCACAAGGGTAAGATCTTCCCTTTGTGGCTCCTGAGCCCTGCAGGTTTGTGCTCAGGTCTAATTTGGAGAAAAGCAGGGCAGCTTGGTGCCCTTTCTGCCCTGGCTTGGTGTGAGCTTCTGAGCTTGTGTGTCTCGGGCCTGCTCAGCTTCTCTAGGAAGGGTTGGCCTGGGACAGCCAAAGGGCCAGAATAAGGCTTGGAGACCACACCGAGAACCCCTGATCAAGAGGAAAAAAATATAAATTTTATTTCCCCCCAGTGACATAATACATATTTCCAAAGCAGATCTGAAATACATGGTATCACATCAGCAAGAAACAAGATAGAAATGACACAAAAAGGATACCCCTATTGACACCCAGACAGGACTGGGGGCTTTGAGAGGGAGAAGAGCCGCTGGAACAGTACCTGCAGTCAGAGAGGGCTGATGGTGCTCCCAGGTGGGCCCGTCCAGCTGCCCCTTCGACGAGTGGGCCTCAGCTTTCTAAGAATGGTGAGCTGGTGCTGGGCAGTTGCAGCCTCTTCCTTTCCCTGCCAGTCCCCAGACTGTCATCTGGAAACATGACCAAAGCTAAAGCCAGCACTTGCGGGGAGGCTTCCTGGATGGTCTGGCTGAGCCGTGCCTCCATTTCTGTTGCCCTTGCTCCAGAATGGGTTGCATGGTTGCCACTGAGAGGCCTTTGGAAAATCACTCAAGGCAAGGAAAGGAACCACTAGGGAAGGTGCCTGGAGCTGATGAGCCTGGAGGGGTTACAACCTTCTAATGGCTGTCTTCCTGGTCTGCTGCATGATTCTTCAACTGTAGGAGAAGCAGAAGCAGGACTCTAGCCCCAAGGGCTGAGAGGTGTGGAATGGCTGGGAAAGGGAGGGCCATCTGCTAACAACTCCCAGTCTCTCACCCCCACCTCCCTTTCTTGGCAGCTTTGACATCTCAGTGCTACTGTAGATTCTTCCTGAGACTTGGGAACGGACCCAGGACCGCCAGACAGAAGAAGGCATTTTCTGCACCTACCCCAGTCTTTTCCTAGATGTGATACAGTCTTGGGCAGCAGTAAGTGTCCCCTGGAGCCCACAGGCCAGAGCTAGGCAAGTGGAGGAGAGGAAGCTCCTCACTACTAGCCCCAGCCTTGCTGAGATGGCCCTAGCAACAGTAGGGGCTTGGCCCATCTCAGGGACCACCAATAGGAGAGGAGGAAATGGTAGGGCAGGGAACATTTGGGCCCTTTGAAGCTGCACAAAAGGATGTTATCAGATCCAGGTTTGGATATTCTCAGTCCAGGAAGGTCAGTGTGCTCCAGCTTTCCTGGGGAGTATGGTACAATGCAAGACAGCCCAAAGACTCTGAGGTAGCAGGTGGGCAGGGGCAGGCTTACCAGATGGTTTTTGGGCAAGGGATCTGGGGCTATGGGGCACATCTGTGATATTCCCTGTGCAATGCTCAAAGCCCCCTCCCCACCCACCTTCCAGGAGGAGATGGTATTTCAGCCCAGAACTGGCTCAGCTGCCCAGCTGTAGCCCCTGGTCCATTTGAGCCGACCAAGCCCAAATCAGGAGGGGAGAAAAAACAGGGCAGGGCCCCATCTTCTCCTGGGCATTGGCTGTGATGGAGGTCAGACGCCTCCCCGCAACCACCATTGTGGTCTCCCACGCAAACCCAAGTCCCTCCTTTGCTCACAGAGAGGCCACAAGGAGGGTGAGAATGGGGGGAGGTGCCAGGCTACTCACTGCCTCCTCCAGGTCTGTGTTCTGGAAGCTGTCCGCCTCTGGATGGGCCCTCTGGCCCCTGGGCTCCTGCTGGCGATCAGTGGTTCTGCATGAGGAGCCTTTACTTCCAGAGCCCCTGTTCTGTTCACAGTCCTCTGTCCCTGCACAGGGAGAGTCACTGGTCAGTGGCTAGATTTGAAGGCCCCAGCTAACCCCAAAGATGCCACTTGATGCCCAGCACTGATCTAGGGAATCTAGGGCTCGAGAGGACAAGATGGGGATGGGCTGGGACACTGCTCTGGCTCCAGACAGCTGCTGAGTGGGTGGGGGTCATAGAACAATCTAGAAGCCAAAAAGGTCCTCAAGCCACAGAGACACCCAGAGGGAGTAGGGGGAAGTGAACTCCAGGGAGGGTGAGGAGGAGCCCTGCACCCAGGGAAAGCTGGAGGCAGGACCCCCTGGTACCTTCAGGAGTGGGAAAACCTGGAGCCTGCTAAGGGTGTGGCCTGGGCCCACACCTGGGGGGACCTGACCTGAAAGCTGGTCCCTCTGCTGGTCCATGCGCTCCACACTGTCCAACAGGCGGTCCACCTGGGCTTTGATCTGGCTCAGCTCTCCCCTGATGGAGTGCAGCTCCTCAGTCTGGACTGCTGGGAGAGGGGCCAGAGTTGGTATCAATCAGGTTCAGGAGGCAGAGGGCAGTGCTGCGAGGACTCCTGAACCCACCCTCACTGCTAAGGGCCTCCCAGTTCTCCCCTAGCCCTGCAGCTGAGGGCTGTGCTCCCTCACTCACGCTTTATCTTGGGGGTCAGCTGACTGTTCCTGGGAGCCTTGTGGGGACTGAAGTTGCTCTTGACCCCCATGCCCATATGGGTCCTCCGGATCTTGATAGGCACACGGTTGATTAGTGGAGGGATCCTCTGGTATTCATACACCCTATGGACAGGATGGAGAGGGAGTCAGGCCAACTAGCCCCACCTGCTTGCCCAGAGGACTGAGGGGGCAGGACCCACCTACCTGTAGGGGACATCTTCCCTGTATAGCTTGTAATCCAGGTCATAGTTGCTGTTGAAATAGAGATAAATGAGGAAAGGGTCATTGTCCAGGGCCAGAATCCTTGCCTCGACTCCAGTTTAATTTGGAGAAACTGATGTATGCAGCTTTTCCTTAGAATCCCAGGGTTCTTCACCATAAGAGCCCCTAGGGACTTGACCAAGGTCACTTTGGGAGACCACAGCAAACCAGCTTCCCCGTAGCTGGCCTCTGTTAGGGGCACGTTCCGGGTGCCTCCAGGTGGCAGGAGGGGGCGATTGCCCACAGGCTTCTGGCCAGCCAGGTCTGGGCTGTCCACAGGCTCCTCTACCTGACCCAGGCACTGCTGATCTTATTCTGGTTCTTAGTCTGGCAAAGGATGAAAGGGAAGAATTAAGTCAGGGCTCAAAGCCATGGAGAGAGCCTTTAATCCTTGCGTGGGAATTGCCAGGATGCAGGGCCCAGCACTGGCAGGGCCAGACAGTCGGGGTTAAGGGCCGTGCCCAGGCCACCTTCCCTTCGCTCCAGGCCCTGGGAGAGAGGCTGAGTCTGGAGGGTCCCAGGCTGTCACTGCCTGGCCTCACGCCTGCTCTCATGCACCATGCACCTCCAGGGAACTGGTGCCTAGGAGGGAAGGGAAGATGGGTGCAGAGGGACAGCTGGGTCCGGCTTGGGCAGGAATATCCTGTGGGGATACAGCTGCAGGCAGTTCGGGTGCAGCCTGAGGCTTCAGTTAAGGCAAGTGAGGGGTTGAGTGGGAGGAGAGGGGCTGCAAGCTGGGGGCAGTAAAGTTTCTGAAATAACTTTCTGGGACTGTGCGCCCACACCACCAGCTCAGGCCCAGCTGATGAGGGGCAAGGCCTATGGAAGCCACCGGAGCGGAATAGGGAACATTAGGGGGCCCCTTCCCCTTCATGCCGTGAGGTCCCCAAGCCTGTGGATGAGATTTCCGGCCACCCCTGTCCCCGCTTTCTGGCCTCAGGAAGTCTGGTGGGCGGCCCAGGAGCCGCTGGGATGTTGATTCCGGTGGTGGGAGGCCCATCCTTGGAGAAAGGAAAGCGAGCCAGTGGAGTGCGGGAGGGCAGGTACCCATCTCTTCGGCGCTCTGGGGTTGGGGTCGGGGTCCGGGGCATGGTGCAGGAAACAGGCAGCCCCCTGAGGGTTGGCAACGACCAAGCTGGGACAGCTGGGGGCCAGGACAGAGCTCAAGGTTACGAGTCTCAGCTGAGTACGAGTCTCAGCTGAGCATGACCACTCCGGGAAAATTCTCGCTTGTCTGGCCCGCCTTGGGTTGGCCATGGGGGCCCCCTCTCCCTGACTGGGTTGAAACCTCAGCAGAGATCAGACAGCTGGAGGGGAGGGGAGGGAGATGGGGAGGGACCAGTAGCCGACCACCTGAGCTACCTCGATGAACCCTATTCTACAACAGCATTGGTGATTCAGTGGTAGAATTCTTGCCTGCCACGTGGGAGGCCAGGGTTCAATTCCCAGCCAATGCAAGAAGCACACTTTTCTTTAAACACCTCTTCCTCACTTTTTTTTCCTAAAATGACTTTTTAGAGTACCTAAAAATTAATGGTAAAGGAATGGTAATTCACTGACTGCTGAGCACAGACTTGGGAGCTACCGGAGTTGAGACAAAGGCAGGATGAGTTTGCAGATTAGAGGTTAGGCGGTATTCGCTGCTCCAGCTTGCTGTAGGTAGAGGGTCCCTCCCGGTCTGGGGTCATCCCTGCTCTGCCCCTGCCCCCAGTCATCAGCCAGGGCTGAGGCCTGTGCCCTGGGTGTGTGACCTTGATTCTCTCTTCCTAAGGGGCAGTGGCCTGGTCACACAGGGTCTGCAGTCACATCTGTCCCCTGGTCTGGGCTAATGATTACAGTGCAAGCTGGGACTTCCCACAGTAAGAGAAATAAAATGCACCATCAGTATGACTCTGTGGGCAGAGGTCAAGCCACCTCCCTCAGTGTCGTCAGGGGCCAAGTGGGGGGAGGTGGGGGGGAGGGGACCTGGGGCAATCCTTCCACCACAAACCTTTCCCTCCAGGTTGACAAATGCCATTTTGAGACCCAAGACACAAGGCCTGGACTTGACCAGTTCTCATAGAGAAGTCATCCAACAACTCAGGGGCCACCAGAACCCCATCCCAAACCACCCCTCTTTGGGTGACTATCCAAAGGGGCCAGAGCCACAGCAACAGCCTGCTGCTGCTCCAGACATGCTGCCCTAGTCCCCAGAGAAGGGTTTCATTCTCCCCACTGGAGTCCCCTAGGGACACATGGGTCTTAAGGAAGCCACCCCTGCCCTAGGCCTTGAATGCCAGGCACCCCTCCGAATGGAATCTGAGCTCCTGCAGGACAGCTGGCATCACTCCCCATTGCTTCCCTGTTCTCCCACCTGCACCTACAGGACTGGGTCTGAGCCTGCTAGGCAAGGGGGTGGGGCGACATGAAATCTGGAGAAGGCAACTGGAACTGAAGAACTGAGAAAGGGTTAACCCAGCCTCAAAGCGGCCGTGTGAAAAAGCACAGCAGAGAACTATGGGAAGACACCACTTACCTCCCATCAGACGGATATTTACCAAACCATATCAACTCCCAGATGAGAGTCTCACGTACAAGGCAAACCAACACACCGCATATGCAGTTCAGCATCACTGAGGAAACGCAAGCTTAAAAAACTACGAGTACACATCTACTCATCAGCCCAAAACAACACAGTGAAAAAGCAGTCCATGCCGGCAAAGATGATGTAGACCTGGCTGCCGCAGGCAGGTAGAGATTTGGCCTAATGACTCTCGAGGTCAGCCTGGAGGTGCAGAGGCTTCTCAGAGTAGCCCCTACCCATTCCTGCCATCGCACTTCTGAGGAGATGAGACCCAAAAGAAACCAGAACCGGACTTCCCTGGTGTTCCAGTGGTTAAGAATCCGCCTGCCAATGCAGTGGACACAGGTTCGAGCCCTGGTCCAGGAAGATCCCACATGCTGTGGAAGCAACTAAGCCCGTGAGCCACAACTACTGAGCTCATGTGCCACAACTACTGAAGCCTGCTCGCCTAGAGCCCATGGTCTGCAACAAGACAAGCCACTGCAGTGAGAAGCCCGCACACTGCAATGAGGAGCAGCCCCGGCTCGCCACAACTAGAGAAAGCCTGCACGCAGCAACGAAGATGCAACAGAGCCAAAAATAAGTAAATAAATAAGAAAAGTAAATTAAGTATAAAAAAAATTATAAAAAACCCCCACAAACAAACAAAAACCCAAAAGAAATCAGAACCTTCGGCAGCAGGCTGTTTACACAGTGCTGTACCTAACAGCAACCACCTGACGCACTGCCTCCCTGCCTCCCCCACTGGCAAGACAGAAACCACTCATATGCCCACAGACAGGCCAGGAGCTGATCACAGACATCACAGGCTACCAGCTGAGGGGACTAAGGGGCCACCGGTTCACACACACTGGTTATGCCTGTGAAAATGGCACGTTGGCTGGCAGAAGTTGGTGAGCTCCTTTCTAAACATGTTTAAAGGTTTCTTTAAAATTCCTTGAAGCTTTCCAAGTTAGAGGGAAGATTTCATCCAGAAGGGTTCCCATTGTCTACTTCCCAAACATGTATACCCAGAAAAAGGCCCCGAGCACCCCACAGGTGAGGCTCCCTTTGGAGGACTCACACCCCCGGGTCCAGGCGAGAGGAGAGGGCATCACCAGCAGGAGGGTGGCTGGGTTGTGTCAGCTAGAAGGGGCCTTGGAATGAGCTGGGTTGACCCCCCTCCACACACACACACCCCCCCCCAGTTTACAGACAAAACCTGTGGCCAAGGGAGACCGGACCTCCTCTGGTACCACAGAGAGTAAGACGAGCAGCCTGGCCGGCTGGGCGGGCAACACACTGAGCAAGCCTTCTGGGGTTCTCATTCTGTCTCAGGGGAGCCCAGAGCCCCAAACAAGCTGGTGATCAGACTCCCTCCCCGGTAGGCAACCCCAGGCAGACTCACCAGGAGATGGCTCTGCCCCATGGCCTCTTCTGGCCTGGCCGGGAAGGGCCGGGCTTGGGCTCCCGAGCCATGTCTCAATCTGAAAAGAGAGCCAAAGAGTGGGACAGAGCAGGAGAGAGAGAGGGAGGGGTGCAGGAAAATGGGGCCAAGTGCACATAGGCCCCGCTTGCCTCCTGGCTGGCCCTTCCCTGCTCCTCCGCTCTGAGGCGGTGGGCAGTGCCCCCTGAGAGGCAGTGCAGTGGAGCGCCCATCCCCAGTCAGTGGGCAGCCCGACCTGGCCTCCAGACCCTGGGCCCACCTATTCAGAGCTGGGCTCCAGCTCCAGAGGGCTCATCTCCATCCTCAGGGGACCATGGTTCTGAGACAAACAGTCCCTTTGGCTAACTTCAAAACGAAAAACCCCCGAGGATGGGGAGGCTGCTCTACTGTTTCCCCCAAATTACCACGGGAATCAACCCCATCGCCCAGGCCTTGGAAGTTGGGGATGGTACCGTCAAAGGGCAGGAGAGGGGATGTCTGTGATCCTCTGAGGAGACACCCGTCCCTGGTTGGGTTAATTCTTGAGTGTTCTCCTGCTGCCTGTCTGCCCGCCCACAGGCCTGCCTGCTGCCAGGCCCACGCCCCACAGCTGCCTCTGGTCTAAGCTCCTGGGCTGGCTGCGTCTGAAACAGCCAGGGTGGCTCTGAGAAACAAAGCAAGCAGCCTGCCTGGTCTGGGGTGGGGACACCCGGCTGCCCTCTCTCTTGGTGGCAGGGGAGTCAAGAGTCAGCTGAACCCGATTTAGAGGAGGACTGAGAAGTCAAGCAAGGCAGCTGTCTGTGCACCAGTCACGGGCAGACTGTCTCCTTTCTGGGCTCCTTCAGTGTTCACCACTTGAGCACATAGCTCTATGCTCGTGGGAGACAGAGGAGAATCTGCTTCTTGCCGTATTCCCGCAGCTCACTTGGGGCCTGGCCACTTAGTAGGTGCTCAGTTGCTATCTGCTGAATAAATGAATGGAACTCCATTAAATAAATTCCAGCTTTTGCCTCTGGGTTTGGATCAGACCCCAGAGTTTCACCTGTGACCTCGAGGCCCCTCCCTGAGCCCCCCCCCCGCTTCCTTCCTGAATCTATGATCATCATCCGTGGCCCACTTTTAACTGCCAAGACAGCAACAAATGCGAGCCTTCTTTTCCTGTTCACAAGACTTCCTGCAACACAATCACCAAGAGCAGTTATCCAGCATCTGCTTGCTCATGGTGAGGAACAAGGAGACCAGCAACGATGTCCCTGAGGCATTGACAATCCAGATCAAGTGTTCATTTGGGAGGAAGCTGGCAATTCTGTACCCGCACCCTCAGCCCTTCTCTTTCATTCATGATCCTGCCTTATCCAATTATCCACTCAAGAACACATTAAACAGATACACATGCACCAAGAAAACAGCTGTACTTCCATGTTGTCTGGCTTTCTATGTCTGTTTCTTTGACTTTTGTATTTGCAATGTCCGGAGAGGACAGAAAAACAGACCCATGTCCACTGTGTAGGGCAACAGTGCATGAGCACTATGAAAATATATAAAGAAAATCTCATTTAAAACGGACTTGGGAAGCTCTGAAGAGGGAACTCGCACACATGTACCATTCATTGCAGTCTGTATAACCAGCAGGAAGAGGGAAGATAAGAATTATTTTGACGGAGGAGGACATTAATCATATGGGGATTTTATCTTCTGCCTTTTTTTTTTTTTTTAATATTTATTTAGGACTTCCCTGGTGGCGCAGTGGTTAAGAATCCACCTGCCAATGCAGGGGACACAGGCTTGAGCCCTGGTCCAGGAAGATCCCACATGCCGCAGAACAACTAAGCCCGTGCACCACAACTACTGAGCCTGCACTCTAGAGCCCGCGAGACACAACCACTGAGCCTGCATGCCACAACTACTCAAGCCCGTGTGCCTAGAACCCGTGCTCTGCAACAAGAGAAGCCACCATGATGAGAAGCCCACACACCAATGAAGAGTAGCCCCTGCTCGCCGCAACTAGAAAAAGCCCGTGTGCAGCAACAAAGACCCAAAGCAGCCAAAAATAAAATTAAAAATAAATAACTTTAAATATATATATTTATTTGGCTGCACCAGGTCTTAGTTGTGGCACACAGGATCTTCATTGCCTCATGTGGCATGCAGGATCTAGTTCCCTGACCAGGGATCGAACCCGGGCCCCCTGCATTGGGAGCATGGAGTCTTAACCACCAGGGAAGTCCAGCTTGTGGGATCTTAGGGATTAAACCCAGGCCCTCAGCAGTGAAAGCACGGAGTCCTAACCACTGCCAGCGAATTCCCTCTCCTGCTTTAAAAAAAAAAAGGAAATTTCCTCCCTGCCCCAGCAACAGCTCTCTTACCACCACTTGCAGCCAATGAGAAACTGCCACAGCCTTGAATGCTTGTTCTTTTCCAATGAGGTTTTGTTCAACACAGCTCTCCCCAATTTCCCCCTAAAACTTAATAAAAGCAAGTGCCTCTCCTTTGTTCTCCAGGCTTGCCTATGATACATCATAACATACTTGTCCCAAATTGCAATTCTCTGTTATTTCTGAGTAAGCCTATTTTGCCAGTAAAATAACTGGATGTTTTATTTTAAAGGTTGACATTACATGGTGTCAGAAGTGGGATCCAGAGATGCCCTCTAATGACCTGGAGGCTGGTGAGCAAGCAGGTGTTGGTACCCATGAAGTTCATTGAGCTCACTGCTTTCTTGTCAACCCTGGAGTTTGAAGCTAAGTTTTTTCCTGAATCCAAGCTCTGCTCTCTTTGCATTTTGAACTCTCCAGCTTTACTGGAATCTGTTTTCATGAAGCTTTCTGGTAAGTCACCCTTCCTGTTCAAAGTGGGGAAAACATGGGATTCCTAGTATTTTTTTGTTTGTTTTTAAAAAAATCTATTTTATTTATTTATTGGCTGCATTGGGTCTTCGTTGCTGTGCATGGGCTTTCTCTAGTTGCAGCAAGCGGGTGCTACTCTTCGTTGTGGTTCACGGGCTTCTCATTGAGATGGCTTCTCTTGTTGCAGAGCACGGGCTCTAGGTGCGCGGGCTTCAGTAGTTGCAGCATGCGGGCTCAGTAGTTGTGGCTCATGGGCTTAGTTGCTCTGCGGCATGTGGGATCTTCCTGGACCAGGGCTCGATCCAGTGTCCCCTGCATTGGCAGGTGGATTCTTAACCACTGCGCCACCAGGGAAGCCCCAGTGCTTATTGTAACTTCTTGTTTTTCAAATTGTGATCACAGACCATTGGTGAATTTGATTAACGTTTAATTAAACAGAACATATACATATTGTCTGTACCTACATAGATAAATTAATAATATGTATCTGCAATTTTATCTATAATTTATAGATAAATTTATTATAGATTTGTTTATTATCTATATATAAATAGAAGAGAATAGTTTCATAAAATGCAAAATAGAGTGCATGCATGACATACACTGAAAATAGGAAATACAGTTTATTTAACTTTTATTTCAGTTACTTATATGTTTTTATATACGTAAGTATATGCTGGGCCATAATATTTCTTACTGTGGAATGATCCAACACATTTGAAAGCAACTGCTCTTATACCACAGTAAATGGAGCAACAAAAGGGTCTTACAGCCAGCTGAAAAGACCAATACAAGACCAACCACCCTTTCTGCCCTGGACACACTCAGTGATAACTTCTCAGTGCCAGGCCATAATCACTTGTTGATAGGCTCATACTTTGTTGCCTTGTCTTTTCAAATTTATAGCCAAGTAGCAATCCTTATTTAAAAGAACATACCCCATTTCTCTTTTTCTATTCTATTTTTTAATTGAAGTATAGTTGATATACACATCCCGCATTTCTTTTTTTTTTACTTCAAGTATAGTTGATTTACAATATTGTGTTAGTTTCAGGTGTACAGCAAAGTGGTTCTTTTTTTATATATATACGTATTCTTTTTTGTTTTTTTCCCCATTATATGTTATTACAAGATATTGAATATAGTTTCTTGTGCTATACAGTAAATCCTTGTTGTTTCTCTATTTCATATATGGTAGTGTGTATCTGCTAATTCCATGCTCCTAACTTATCCCTTCCCCCTTCCCCTTTGGTAAACGTAAGTTTGTTTTCTATGTTTGTGAGTCTGTTTCTCTTTCGTAAATAAGTTCATTTGTGTCATATTTTATTTTTTATTTTTATTTTTTTTGCGGTACGCGGGCCTCTCACTGTTGTGGCCTCTCCCGTTGCGGAGCACAGGCTCCGGACGCGCAGGCTCAGCAGCCATGGCTCATGGGCCCAGCGGCTCCGCGGCACGCGGGATCCTCCCAGACCGGGGCACGAACTCGCGTCCCCTGCATCGGCAGGCGTACTCTCAACCACTGCACCACCAGGGAAGCCCCAGCAAAGTAATCTTAAAAAGGGCTTATATGAGGGAATTCTGTGGCAGTCCAGTGGTTAGGACTCTGTGCTTTCACTGCCAATGGCCCGGGTTCAATCCCTGGTTGGGGAACTAAGATCCCAGAAGCTGCATGGCCAAAAAAAAAAAGAAGCACTATTCTTGCTGTATTTTTGTAAATAATCAAGCCAAATTTACTACAAACAAATTAGTTTTACTATGATTATCTTTGCTAAAAAGGGTAATAATTATTGAGAGAGAAATTGTGTTTGCAACTTTGTAGATATTAGATTCTTGTCCTGTTAATGATAAAGTTTCAAGGTTTTTTTATACAGCTGTAAGCTGAACTAAACTCTTCTAGTTTCCTCAAATATCTGACTATAAACCTCCAAACTGTTTCCAATTTTCTCCTAACCTTCTGATTTGAAATCAGTAAGAACAAAGACTGCCCTTAAATGTCCTTGGAAGGGACTATACCAGGTCCTCCTCATTACCCAGATGGCAGCCAAACTTGAGACTCAAGCCTTGGGTGTACATCTCACAGTTAAAGAAGGCTGTAACTGACATCCAGTCCGATATAATCAAGCGCTGGAGACCTCTGGATCAAATTTCACCAGGAATTGAAGCAGACAGCAACTGAAGGAGACAGCTTTTCCAAGATGACCAGAACAGGACTGTATACTCTTTCCTGCTGTTACTTCTTCCCTTATCCTCTCCCTGTTCTTCTTGGAAAGACCAAATGCTCTTGTCCGCATCACTCAATCTATTACAAAAGGAGGAAACTTATCAGTCCACTGATTCAAATGTTAATCTCATCCAAAAACACCCTCACAGACTCACCCAGTATAATATTTGGCCAAGTGTCTGGGTACCCCATGGCCCAATTAAGTTGACACATAAAATTAACCATCATAGGGACCAAGAATTAGGAAATGGGGTGGAGGTCTTTGCTCCATCTTCACCTCTCACAAAGATTCCCGGACAGATTTCCTAAGGGACACCCTCCTGTATTCCCCCAGGTTGTGAGTGCTAGACTGCACAGAACGTGGGTAGGACAGTTAATGAATGGGAGTCATAATGAGTGACAGCAAATGATGCAAGGATGGGGAGGTTGGCAGTCCGGTGGGAAGACAGAAGAAGGCTGAAACAGAGAGGCCAAGCTGAGGGAAGGACAAGAATAAGGAAAAAGGAGAGGAGCAGAAGGGGATGGACATATTGAACAACTGGTCCCCAGAGTTCCCTGAGTTGACTCCCAGACACATCCACCCTGAATTCATGAGATGGATACAAAATAGTTCACTTATTTACAAAGAGCTCCCAGAAAGAAAGAAAAGGGTAATTGTATCATCCCCAGTATTAAAATTGCAGTCGGCAGCTAACAGTGATTGAATTCCAGCTATTTGCCAGGCATTGTGCTACAAACTTACATCCATCGTGTCATTTAATCCTCACAACAACCTTGCAGGGTAGCTGCTCCCCATCTTATAGAAAGGCTACCGAATGTGCCCAGGGTCACATGGAGAGCCACTTGAGAGGAGTGATGAGATCTCAGTCGCCTGCCTGGCAATCACTACGTGTTCCAAGAAATTAGAGGACTTACTGAAAGACACTTACTGGTAGGCTTGGCTACAAGCATAGCCTGATTCTGTCAGGACCTCCAGGCCACACTGCCTTTGTACGGGATGTTCCATTACCCACCTTACCCTGCACAGACTCCGAAGGCTGGCGAGGCCCCTGGTTAGAGCGTGGGACGACAGGGCCAGTGCTGCAGGCCAGGGGCCCAGGGGCCCAGGTGTACCAAGTGGCTTCTTGCAGTGGACCTGAGTCATTCTCTTGGCCGTCCCACATCGGAGTCCCATTCCTGTGTTAGAGGTATCCCCCAGCTTGAAGACAGAGGCTGCCTCCCTGAAAGAAGCTGTAAATGCCCCTTTCTGCCTCCTTTTTCCAACCTCCCTTGAAGCAAGGTCCTGGGCACATGACGTGGCTCCTCCAATTAGAGCTACGTGCTCAACTTCAAGGTAAAGCTGCCAGTGGGAGAAGCTCATCTCAGCAATTGATGGCGGCAGTGGCAGCAGCTATATCCGGCTTTCAAAGGTGATGGCACCTCCATCCCTCGTTGGTGATGCCTGTTGTGGCATCTGTGCCCAGCAGAGGCAGTAGGGTCTCTTCCAGATCTGATCCTCCGACCTTCCAGAACTCCTGGGAGCTAACCAGTAACTTGGACAAGTTCCTTTACTGCTTAGAGTCACCAGACTCTGTTGCTTACAGTTAAGAACCTTGATGGATACAAAAACAGGACTAGAGGTGGATGGAACAAGAAGCCCTGTGGGAAATGGGGGTGATGGAAGCCTGGCAAGTGGCCAGAGGACAGTGAAAGTTCAGCTAGTATTAAGGGACAGGATACCAGTAGCCCACAGCATGCCATGGCGAGACAGTTAATCCTGTGGTCCTCAGAACAAAGTGCCCATCAAGGGCAAGGCTTTCGGGACCTGGTGGCTCTTGCCATAGAAGAATATAAAGATTACCCTGAAGTCAAGGGCTGTTAGGGAGGCTGTGTGCTAACAGCACCAACAGCATAAAGGAAAGACAAGATCAAAGTCCAAATTTGCGGCTCAAGACATGGTTAGAAAATCAGGGAATTTTTATATCTTGTGGCTGCAAGACTGAGAGAGTTACAACCCAAACTTAAGGCTTCATCAGTGGTTATAAAATGACACCATGAGGTGGCTTCACACTCTCTCTGGGTCTCTAGTTGGGAAAGAGTGGAGAGTGGGGAGCAGAGAGAGTGGAGGGCTTTGCGGGAAGCTGTGGAAGACTCAGGACCCCCACTGCTACAGAGGTTCCCTTGCCAGCCAAAGGGACTCTTCTTAGTCATTCTGAAGGTACTGGTAGCAGAAATTCACTAGCTCTTTGCCAAACCCAGATCCCTTTCCTCCTGGGTGCACATCTAGGTGGAGTTGCCCACCCTCCCTCGCAGTTAGTGTGCTGCATGGCTGAGGTGTGGCCAGTGGCAATGGGAGGGCGGGATGTGCACCGCTTTCATGCCTGACCCATAGCATCCTCCAAGTGGCCATCAGCCCTCCTGCTTCCCAAGTTGGCCACCTGAATGCCAGTGCCCTGGGTGAGCCGGGAAGCCATGTGCTGTTGGTGGCAGGGCCTTGCTCAGCCTGGGTTCCCCCGCTCCATGGCACATGTGCAACCAGGCCAGCAGATAGCATTTCCTTAAAAAATATACTCTGTAATGACCTTGCCCTGAAGGAGACCCCTTGTGTGTCCTACCCCATCACCCCTCATTTTCTCCAGACTTAAATAACAAGTCATATCGCAGCAGACCCCAGGGGGCTGATGACTTCAAATCTGGGAGGAAGATATTGAAACACCAGAAGAACCATGAGATTTTGCTAATTTATATTGACAAAACCTGCAAAATGATCTGGGAATGGATTCTGAGGGTGGAGAGTGGGAAAGGAAGAAAATGTTAAATGGGGTTGAATTTTTTTTTTTTTTTTTTAATTTGGCTGTGCCGGTTCTTAGTTGTGGCACGTGGGATCTTTAGCTGCGGCATGTGGGCTCTAGTTCCCTGACCAGGAATTGAACCCAGGCCCCCTGCACTGGGAGCACAGAGTCTAAACCACTGGATCACCAGGGAAGTCTGGTTGAACATACCGATATTTAGGATTCTATGGGGCTACCTTGAGTGGCTGGGATGGTTCCAATTGTTTGCTCTGATGTTTGCTTAAACCCTGGACTCAATTGTGGCCGAATAATATTAGCTAAAAGCTAATAGATAATAATAATAATACAAATAAGAACTGGGCTTCCCTGGTGGCGCAGTGGTTGAGAGTCCGCCTGCCTGTGCAGGGGACACGGGTTCGTGCCCCGGTCTGGGAAGATCCCACATGCCGCGGAGCGGCTGGGCCCGTGAGCCATGGCCGCTGAGCCTGCGTGTCCGGAGCCCGTGCTCCGCAACGGGAAAGGCCACAACAGTGAGAGGCCCGCGTACCGCAAAAAAAAAAAAAAAAAAAAAAAAAGAATAGCTAAAACTTACTGAGCATTTACTATCCTGCCAGGGACAGTTTTAAGCACTTCATTTATTTAACAAATTTACTGAGTTAACGAATGAAGTTTAGATAGTCTAATGTTGATGGAGGAATAGAGAAATGAGGGCGCTGGCTCAGCCCAGCTGATATTCATCAGTGTTTACTCTCCCCAGGCTTTGTTTCAAACACTTTAATGTATTAACTCATTTTATTATCTTCATTTTACAGAAGAGGATCATGAGACAGAGAGATGTTTTAGGGTGACCAGCTGTCCTGGTGTGTCTAGGATGGAGAGGTTTCCCAGCATGTGGGACTTTGAGTGCTAAAACCAGGACAGTTCCAGGCAAACTGGAACAGTGGGTCCACCTAGGTGTTAATAACTTGACCAAAGTCACACAGTTAGTGAGTGGCAGAGCCTGTCCTCCAATTCAGGTAGGCTGACTTTAGACCCGAACTCTGCTTCTGCCAGTGGTTCACACACCTGAGCCTGCATCGGAAGTGGCTGGAGATCTTGTTAAAACTCAGATTAGGTTTGGGGCAGCTGAAAATCTGCTCGTCTAACAAGTTCCCAGGTGATGCCGATGCTGCTGGCCCGTGGACCAACATGGAGGACCGCGGCGTTCGGCTACCTTGCCTCCAGATGAGAATGTTGGAATGGACTTTTCAGGTAGGACCTGCTCACTGACACCCCAACCTAGAAACCCTGGGACGGCCCCGAGCGCGTCCTTTGCCGAGGCACTGAGAAATATATTGGTGAGGGAAGCACTGTAGCGCCAGGAGTGCTGATGGGAGAGGCTGCAGCTGAATGGGAATCTGGCGTCTGGGGTGTTAGAGGCTCAGAAGGGCATTGGATTGCCAACCTTAGTTGCCATAAAGGTGGCTCCTGTGTCGCTGCTGTCAGAGCAGGCTCTGCATTTCCTGTGCCTGGCAGCAGTGGCATGGGAGTCTACCCAGATGGGCTTTGCAGCAGAATTTGGAGCACTATTTCTGGGCTACAGAGGCCCCAGCATGTCTCTCTCACTCTCCCTAGGATCCTGTGACCAGCCATTATACTTAAAAAAAAAAAAAAAGTGAAATTTACGTAATGCAAAATTAACCAATTCAGTGGCATTTAATACATTTACAGTGTTGTACAACCACCACCTCTATCTAAATTCCAAAACATTTTTATCATTTCAAAATAAAACCCATGCCCTCATTTTCCTGTTTCCCTTGGCAACCACCCGTCTCTGCGTCTATGGATTTACCTTTTCTGAGTAGTTCAGATAAGTGGAATCATGCAATATGTGACCTTTTGTGACTAGCTTCTTTCACTTAAAATGTTTTCAAGGTTCGTCCACCTGGTAGCATGTATCAGTACTTCATCCCTTTTAATGGTTGATTTAATATTGCATTGCATGTATACACCACGATTTGTTAGCTACTCATCCATTGATGGACTTTTGAGTTGTTTCTACCTCTTGGCTATTGGCTATTGTGAATAATGCTGCTATGAACTTTGTGTTTTAAGGATTTATTTGAGCACTTGTTTTCGTTTCTCTTGGGTACATACCTAGGAGTGGAATTGTTGGGTCATATGGTAGTTGTGTTTAATTTTTTAAAATTAATTAAGTTATTTATTTTTGGCTGCGTTGGGTCCTCGTTGCTGCGTGCAGGCTTTCTCTAGTTGTGGTGAGCAGGGGTTACTCTTTGTTGCGGTGCGTGGGCTTCTCATTGCAGTGGCTTCTCTTGTTGTGGAGCACAGGCTCTAGGTGCGCGGGCTTCAGTAGTTGTGGAATGCGGGCCCTAGAGCGCAAGCTCAGTAGTTGTGGTGCACAGGCTTAGTTGCTCCGCGGCATGTGAGATCTTCCCGGACAAGGGATCGAACCTGCATCCCCTGCATTGGCAGGTGGATTCTTAACCACTATGCCACCAGGGAAGTCCTGTTTAACTTTTTGAACAATCGCCAAACTATTTTTCACCATGGCTGCACCGTTTTACATTCCCCAGCAATGTATGAGGGTTCCAATGGGTCCCCACCCTCATCAACACTTGTTATTGTGTTTCGTTGCTAACAGCCATCCTAATGGGTGTGAAGTGGTGTCTCACCGTGGTTTCTATTTGGATTTCCTAATGACTAGTGATGTTGAACATCTTTTCATGTGCTTATTGGCCATTTGTATATCTTTTTTTTTTTTTTTTTTTTTTGCGGTACGTGGGCCTCTCATTGTTGTAGCCTCTCCCGTTGCGGAGCACAGGCTCCGGGCGCGCAGGCTCAGCGGCTCCGCGGCATGTGGGACGCTCGCGGACCGGGGCACGAACCCGTGTCCCCTGCATGGGCAGACGGACTCTCAACCACTGCACCACCAGGGAAGCCCTGTATATCTTCTTTGGAGAACTGTCTATTCAAGTCCTTTGCCCATTTAAAAATCATTGCCCTTTTGATAAATTCCTTTTCTGCCATGACTAGCCAGGGCTGTTTCTATGTTTCTATGGGCTGCAACCAAGAACCGTGACTGATCTGCTTCTCCCGGTTCCATGGGCCCAGGCCACACTTGTACTGATACTTCCAACCAGCAAAGCAACTAGATGTTCGCATATAACAGTGTGCATTCTGGACGCTAATGGTAGCACCTCCCATTCTTGCACCTGCCTGGACTCACCCTCTCACCACTATAGGGAGAGGGAGGAGATGGGGCCATAACAGACCCCAGTTCAGATTATCACAAAGAAAGAAGAGACAAGTAGAAGCAAGCATAATTAATAAAGGAGGAGGTGTGAACAGAAACACAAAGCTGACAGAGGCGGTGGTGAGAGGAGCTGGAAATTAGGGATGCAGACAAACAAGGCTTCTAAATCTGTGCGTTATTCAGGACTAAGAGTCTGAAAACCTCCAGAGGGTGGCCTGGGTCATGTGGGCGAGCAGGGATGGGACTGAGGTGGCTGGGAGGAAACCAGTCTTCCTGGGATCATTCTGGGTTGTCTGAATTCCCCTTCACAATGAGCATTCACAAGTCCATCTGATCCATAACTTAGTTTAATCCTTTGTGGGGTGCATCCTGGGCAGCAAGGAACCTCTGTCTGCCCCAGAGGGTCCAGCCCAGATGGAGGAGAGTGGTCTCTTCTGACCACTGCCCCGGACTCCTGTTTCAGTGCCTAATTAAGACCAATCTTCCCACTCAAAAGCAGGCTGGAGGACCCCAGGCTCCCCTCCTCCTATACCGGGCTCTCCATCGGCCTCACTTGTACCCCCTGCCCCACTTCCTGCAAGGTCTGAGGCCTCTTTGGCTGTTGGGCCTGCAGTCCTAGCCCAACCCTTGTTCTAAACAGGTGGGCAGAAGGGCAGGTAGGGCTGTGCATCCAGGTGCTGGCAGGGGAGAGGCATGGGTGAGCCTCAGGGCCCTGGGTCCCACCGGGAAATGTGCTCCTGAGCTGGAAAGGAAGAGAACAGAACAAGGGTCAGTGACAGCCCAGGCGGTCCTGGGATGGGGACCCTGCTACACTAGGTCCAGAAATAGCCATGATCCCACTTGCAGCTCCAGATCCTTCTAGCAGGTGCTGCTGGGGGCTGATTCTGGGCTAGGTCTCACCTCTGTCCCCACCATAGTTCACTGTGCTCTAGGGAATCAGGGAACGCTGAAGAACCCGATGGGTCCCCATGTGGCAGCTTTAGTGACAGGAGGAAAGGGACCTTGGTGAAATCCCCAGCCAGGCTGTAGTTCTGGTCTTGCCCCTGCGTGGCTGAGCCCAGGCCAATCTCCCTCTCTGTGCTTCAGGGGCCTACAGGTCCAGCAAGGCCCTGAGCAGCATGGCCCTGTGTGCTCAGACACTCTAGACTGTTCATCTGGATATCCCCAGGGGACAGGGGAGCCGTGGGAAGGCCCTCACCAAACTGGCAGATGTAACGGTTTCGGGTTTTACAGCGCTGGTCGTTCCAATTGAAGGCGGCCGATGCCTGCAGTTCCACACAGTTGCCAAACCTGCCAAGATTGTCGAGTGCTCAGGGTGGAGGAATGAAATTATGAGTCCTTAAATCCTCCCCCACAGTGGGCCACCTGCACCTAGGGAGGTGCCTCTTGGGTGCCCCCTCCCACATATGGGGCTTCTGGGAGCCAGCCCCAAGCCCATGCCTGCACTTCACAGCACTGCAGCTCCTCTCTTCTCGGGGTGCAGTGGGGACAGCTCCACCCACCACTGCAGCCCTCAGCCATGCCGGCCACTGCAGGTGGGGGCAGTGGGGTTGGAACAGACAGGCCCACATCTTTCCTCCCAGCAGGAGAAGGTATGCCTGGGGGCCCACCAAGCCGGCTTCCTCTAGGGATGGGCCAGTGGCCTGGGCATGGCTGCCATCAAGGAGGTCAAAGGAGAACTGGGCGGGGTATCTGGAGCCTTGGTGGCCACACAGCCTGACCACCTCCCCCCTGCCCTGGGCATTCCTGGGCTTTGAAGACCAGGGCTGGGCCTCAGTGCAGGCGGGCCAGTGGGCAGATGTGTGCAGGAGTGGACGCAGGTGGGTGGCCAGCTAAGGAGGGCAGAATCAGTGTATTGATACAGGCAGAGGAGGCACGGTGTGGGGGAGGGATGGATAGATAATAGAGAGATGGAGAGACAGCTGGAGGGATGATGGGGACTGTGGATGGATGAAGCCTTCTTGGGTTCCCTCTCTTTTATTTGAGCCCCTGGAGGTCAGGGATGTACCTCATCTCAGCACTGGGCCCACAGCCAGCTGTGCCCAGACTTCCTGGCACCTGGGCACCAGGTAAGGCCCAGACCCTCAGGGCGCTCAGCCAAGCAGCAGGCAGGGTGGAGGTGGTTCAGTGGTGTCTGAAGGCTCGGCCAGCAGTCAGGTGAGAAGTGGGCACAGGGGAGGGAGGGCACCCCAGACTCACCCCTGGTTGTCAGGCTGCCCAAAGGCAAAACTGGTGAAGGACTGGTGCTCCCCGGTGGTCCAGCGGAAGGAGTCCTTAGCGGTCTTGTAGGTGAGCCCTGAGTCACAGCAGCCAAGGCTGGCCTCACACCCGAGATCCCTGGGCCCCGCTGGCAGCCCAGGCTCCCTGCGATGAGGGCCTGAGCCCAGAGCCTGCTGCCCAATGCCTGTCGACCCCCAGCCCTTAAGCCCCCTTCCCAGCACTTCCAGCCCCTCTGGTGGCTCTCCCTCCCTTCGGCTCTCTCTGAAAGGAGTCACCAGCTTGACTACTGGCCCCATTCTGGGCCCCAAGCCCTCACCACACCCTTACTGCCCGCTGGTAGGTGCTCTGGGTTTCCACGGCCCAGATTCCTGGAGCAGTGTGAGGCATCCCAGCCCCACACTCACTGCATCCCTTCCCGCTCCACCAGTCAGCCAGGCACTCACCGATCCAGAAGTTCCTGGTCTCAAAGTCATTGTTGGTCACCTCGTTGGTGGTCTCCAGGCGGCCCAGGTAGAAGGCGAGGATGTCCTGCACTTTCTGGCTCTCAATCTGGGCTAGCACCCCGCCCTTTCCCTGTAACCCCCGCTCCGGGTCATTCTGGCCCCAGAGCTCAGGCCAGCCCTTCCTTTCCATCCTGCCACCCATCGTGGCCATGGATGTCCAATCTGTGTGCTGGCCGGGCTGTCATCAGCCCCCCAAAGCCTCCTGCCTCTTAGAGCAGAGTCCGCCTTCTCTTCTCTGCCCACAGCTCCTCTGTCAGGGTCCCACACTTGGAAGGGTTTTGTTTCACCTGCTCAGTGTCTTTAATACATTTGGATTGGTTGCCAACATTAATAAATTGAGAGCTCAGTGAAAATCTGCATTTCTGGTTCTCTTGAGAAATTCCAGGTCCTGGCCTCCCTGAACTTGCATTCCTGCCCGGCAGCCAGCAGCTCGAGCTGAGTCAAGGTGGCCCCTTAGATGGGGGTTGAGTGGGGCCTTGTCCCTGGGTCCCTCAGCTCATTAAGTGACCTCCTGGCTTCCATGGGCCTCTGAGTTGTAACCCCTGCTTTATACTAAAGATGAGAGTCAGGAGAAGTCAAAGGAATTCATCTCTTAGCCCAGGGTCCCTCTGTTAAGAACCCGGGGGGACGGTCCCTGGGAAGGCAGGGGCCAACCATTACCTGGCATTTCATCTTGGCTCCGTAATAGGTGTCTGCCTCTGAAGACACCATGAAGCAGTCTCCATCGATCCTCAGGTCACAGGTGTGGAAGGGAAAGTGCACCTTGGCTGGGAGGAGGGAAGCCTGATTTTGTGTGTGGGTGCCTCAGAATCATTACCCTTCCGGTCCTGCCAGGATGTTAAGCTCAAGGTACCCCTTCCTCTGGCCACCAAGCAGGAGAGGGGGTTGGGGTCAGTGGTGTGCTGGTAAATGTGTAACAACCAGCTCTCCCTCAAAAAAAAAAAGTCTATGATTTTAGCATTGCCATTCCTGTGGTGGTGTAAAGACCCCCACCATGGCCAAGTTCAAGCTACCACTGTGACGTCACTGATCGGGGAATGGGGGAGAGGTGCGTACGATGGACTCCTGTGAGCTGGTCCGAGCCAGACCCAGCACCAGCTGAGGGGGTCCTGGGAGGGGCTCGTCTTGTCGGGGGGCTTTGCGGCAGGACTCACTGGCACACTGGGCTCCCCCATAGCCAACATCACAGACGCAGGAACACTCCTCTTCCCGGAACCGGCCATGCACGCACTGCACGCTGCACCGCACTGCCAGGATGGGGCAGGGGAGGGGACGGCACTCAGCTGGCAGCCACTGGGCCGCAGGCTGCCCCTCACAGGCCACGGATGTGCGCAGAATGGCCAACCACAACCAGAACAACCCCTGCGCCCCAGAGATGGAAACCATCTGGGCTCCCAACCGCTGCCACATTTGGCATCTTTGGTTTGATCTTGTAGAGAGAAGCAAATCGGGGTTTGGGAGTGGACCTGCTCATGGTCACAGAGCTGGGGGGTGGGGGACAGTGGGAAAGGAATCCACTTCTGGATCCTAATACTGTCCTCCTCCCACCATCCCAGGGCCTGAGGGGCCGATCTGATTTCACTTTGAATTCCCTGCACAGCGCAGGGTCTGGCAGACCGTTGGTGCTCAGTGAATGCTTATTGGATGAGGATAGGCTGTGTGAGGATCCCTCCCTGGGTCCCCCGGGTGGTCACAGTCCAGAACTCCAGGCGCCCCTCACCTTGGCAGTATCTGCCTGTGTAACCCGGGGGACAGTGGCAGTGGCAAGTGCTGAGGTTGAGATGTCCGTGGTTCCGGCAGCTCATGCGACATGGGTTCCTGGGGACCTCTGGTCGGATGAGAAGGAAACGCTGTGAGGGCGCCTCTCCCCGGCAGGCCAGGCAGGTGCCTCCCCGAGTGCTGAGGGCCAGGGCTTCTGGGACAGTCCCTCAGGATGCTGCCTGCCTCCTCCAGGATCACCAGATCAAGCCGCCCCAGCCAGAGGCAGGCAGGGTGGGGCACTTACCACACAGCCCCCCTGCGTGGTCCCAGGCTTTGAAGCAGCCCGAGACGCTGGCTGTGCAGAGCGAACACCAGGCGCCCTTCTTGTAGGGGACGATGGTCTTCCCGTTGACCTCCCAGTTGCCTCTGTGAGAGCAAGCAGCAGAGGCTAGAAGGACCTGGCCTTGGGCCTTGCTGCCTGCCCCACCAGCCCCTTCAGCTCTTTCCGGCCCAGCCAGGAAGGCAGGGAGCTGGGAGAGACAGGGAGATTTCCTAGGAAAGAAAAGATGACCTCCAAACTAATACTGGGCAGATGCCCTGAACGCTGGGTGGTGCCTCCAGGAAGGGGCGTCTGAGAAGAAGCCACATTCTGCGTGGCCAGAATCTTGGGTGCTGCCCACTTCTGCACCCTCTCCCTTTCCTCCTTTTTCCCTCTCCCAGCAGGGGTGCAGACCAAGGGGTAAAGGCCTGTGGGTGGGTGGGTGAGTGTCTCACCCTGGGTGACAGCATCCCCTACCCCGCAGCCCAGCAGGGGATGGCAGGGCAGCTGCCATGGAGGAGGCTTACCCGGGAGAGTAGGCACAGACAAAGGCTTCCATCTCAGCCTGGGCCCCAGAGCAGGGATGCCGCCCACAACCCAGCTGGCTCGAGGTGGCCCACACGAGCTGCAGGAGACACAGTGGCTCAGAAACCCTCTCAGGGGCCCCCTGCACTCCTAGTCTGGGGACCAACAGCCTAGATGATGCTCCCCTGGGAAGGGTGGACACAGCTCTTGCCCCAGGCCAAGCAGATAAACAGTTTTGTCACCTCCCTGGGGACCCCAGGAGCAGTAGCTGTGCTGGGCAGGGATATAAGGATAGGTGGGAATAGTCTAGAAAGGCCTTCTGGGTCGGGAAGTGAGGGTCAGCAGATACCTGAAGGGAAGGGAGATTGTGGATAGTGGAGGAGAGTGGGAAAAGAGACTTGGACATCAAAGGCCTTGTGATGACTGAAAAAATGGCCACAACGCTTCACTTCTCCCTACAGCCCCCTCTTTATAAAATGTGGCTTTGCAGTTCTTTGCATCAACAGGAGGAATCTCTTTCCCACACCTTGAATCTGGCTGGCCCTGTGGCTTCTGTTGGCCAACAGGATGCAGGAGAAATGATATTGAACCATTTTAAACCTAGGCCTCAGGAGACCCTACAATTTCCGCTCATTCTCATAGAACTCTCATGCTCAGCCACCACGTGAACAAGGCTGCTGGAGGTTGAAGAACCTTATAGGGCAGAGATGAACCAGTTGAGGCCACTCTAGACAGCCAGCTCCCAGCCAACGCAGCAGCTGACTGCAGTTGCAGGAGTGGGCCCAGCGAAGACCAGAAGAAACTGTCAGCTGAGCCCAACCCAAACTGCCAAGCTGCAGAATCGTAAGATGCTATATTTGGGAGTAGTGCGTCATGCAGCAACAGCTAACAGATACAGGTCTTTAATAGTATTCAAAACTAAGATTTAGAGTTTTAGAATCAGTGACAACCTGGAAATAGCACAAATCGTCAATACACAGGTATAGCCAAGCAAACTCTGGTAGCCACTAAAAATGACCAGCATGAGGCAGGGAGAAATGCACATGTAGTCATACCTATGTATCCAACAATTAGAGAATATGCATTCTTTTTAGGAGTGCGTGGAACTTTTGCAGACACTGACCCCTCAGTAAGCCACAAAGCAAGATTCAATAAACACTCAATAACCAACATCCTACAGGACACATTCTATGAATTCAATGCAATAGAATGTGAAGGAAATAATTTACTATTATTATTATTAATTAAATTAAAAAAAAATTTTTTTTGGCTGCGTGGCTTATGGGATCTTAGTTCCCTGACCACGGACTGAACCCAGGTCCTGGCAGTGAAGGCATGAAGTCCTAACCACTGGACCACCAGGGAATTCCCAAGGAAATAATTTAGAAGTAAGTAAAGGAGAAAACATAGTTTGGAAATTTAAATATACACTTCAAAATCAAAGACAGCATCATAATGGAAAATAGGAAACTCATAGACCTAAGTGACAATGAAATCACTAAATTCCAAAACTTATGGAATGTAGCTAACAGAGTTTAGAGGGAAATTGATAGCTTTAAAAGGCATATACCAGAAAAGAAAAAGGAGTTAAATTTAATGAGTTAAGAAAGTAGATGAAAGAAAATAATAAAAACAAGGGCAGAAGGACTTCCCTGGTGGCGCAGTGGTTAAAAATCCTCCTGTCAATGCAGGGGACATGGGTTTGATCCCTGCTACGGGAAGATCCCACATGCTGCGGAGCAGCTAAGCCCATGTGCCACAACTACTGAGCCTGTGCCCTAGAGCCTGTGAGCCACAACTACTGAGCCCACGTGCCACAACTACGGAAGCCCATGCGCCACAACTACGGAAGCCCGTGCGCCTAGAGCCTGTGCTCCGCAACAAGAGAAGCCACTGCAATGAGAAGCCCGCACACTGCAACGAAGGGTAGCCCCCACTCTCCTCAACTAGAGAAAGCCCGCGCACGGCAACGAGGACCCAACGCAGCCAAAAATAAATAAATTAATTTTTTTTAAAAAGAGCAGAAATTAATAAAAAGAAGAATAAAGTTGTGGATGGGTGGAAAAAAGAGAGAAGGAAAACAAACAAAAAACTGATTCGTTAGAATAGACAAACCTATGGGAAGACTGGTAAAGAACAAAAGAGAGAAGGCACAAATAAATACAATCGAGAATTTTAAAAGGACATAGCTGCAGACACAGGAAACATTTAAAAAATCTGTTTAATTCTAGTTTAAAATCTCTGTTAAATGACAGTTAGCACCAACAAACTGGAAAATATAAAATGGATAGTTTCCTAGAAAACAGAACTTGGCAAAACTGTCTCAAGAAGAAATAGAAAATCTGAAATGATCTACGACCATTTCTAAAAGTTGAATCAGTAATTAAAAATCCATGGATACATACACATGCACACAAAACAAACAATCAAAAAATAGAACAAGGCCCAAATAGTTTTACAGAACAGTTACAGCAAATATCATAGAACCTATTCCAGGAAACAGAAAATGAGGCAAAACCTCCAACTCATTTTATGAGGTTAATATAAACCAGGTGAGGGCAGAACGAGAAAAGAAAATCAGAGGTCGATTTCACTATCAAATAGTATTTAGGAAACCAAATATAGCAATTAATTAAAAACAACAATAACACACACACACACACACACACACACCCCCTACATCGCTTTATTTCGCATCACATCATATACACAATGGAATACTACTCAGCCATAAAAGAGAATGAAATTTTGCCATTTGCAGCAACAAGGATGGACTTAGAGGGTATTATGCTAAGTGAAATAAGTCAGACAGAGAAAGACAAATACTGTATGATCTCACTTATATGTGAAATCTAAAAAATACAACAAACTAGTGAATATAACAAAAAAAAGAAGCAGGCTCACAGATATAGAGAACAAACTAGTGATTACCAGTGGGGAGAGGGAAGCGGGGAGGGCAGTATAAGGGTAGGGGAGTAAGAGCTACAAACTATTAGGTATAAAATAAACTACAAGGATACATTGTACAACATGGGGAATATGGCCGGTATTTTTTTTTTTTTTTTTTTTGGCTGTTTGCGGGCCTCTCACTGTTGTGGCCTCTTCCGTTGTGGAGCACAGGCTCTGGACGCGTAGGCTCAGCGGCCATGGCTCACGGGCCCAGCCGCTCCATGGCATGTGGGATCTTCCTGGACCAGGGCACGAACCCGTGTGCCCTGCATCGGCAGGCGGACTCTCAACCACTGCGCCACCAGGGAAGCCCAAGGCCAGTATTTTATAATAACTATAAATGGAGTATAACCTTTAAAATTTGTGAATCACTCTATCGTGTACCTGTAGCTTATATAGTACTGTACAACAACTGTACTTCAATACAAATAAATAAATAAATATGAGTCATGAAACTGTGAGCTGATAATTGTTGAAGCTGGATGATAGGTAGATGGGGGTTCATTATATCACTTTGACTGCTTTGTATATATTTGAAATTTTCTATAATAAAATGTTTAAAATACGTGACCAGGAAGATGTAGTGTCATGTAACAGCTTTGTACACACACAAAAAAATTATTCATGTATTTCATCACTGTAAATAGTTAAGGAAAAACCTTATAATTATTTCAATAGATGCACAAAAGGCATTTGATAAAACACAAAACCTTTCCATGACTTTAAAAATCCTTAACAAACTTAGATTAGAAAGAAATGTCTGGGGCTTCCCTGGTAGCGCAGTGGTTGAGAGTCCGCCTGCCGATGCAGGGGACACAGGTTCGTGCTCTGGTCCAGGAAGATCCCATGTGCCACGGAGCGGCTCGGCCTGTCTATAACCTGATAAAGGCTACTTATTAAATTCATATGAAAGAATCAGGAGAAAGAATCAAGAATAGCCAAGAAATTTTTGAATGATAATAATAACATGGGAGATTTTCCTGTCAAAACTTTTTATAAAGCCATAATAATTAAAGCACATATATGCAGGAGTAAACAAAAAAAGCAACAAAATAGAAGAGAGAACTCAGCAACAGACCCATGTGGATATGTGAGCTTGGTATATGGCTGAGGTGGCATTAGAGTCTGTGGGGGAAAGATTCAGTTCTTAATACAAGAAGTAAAAAAAAAAAGATAAAATTGGGCTTCCCTGGTGGCGCAGTGGTTGAGAATCTGCCTGCCAATGCAGGGGACACGGTTTCAAGCCCTGGTCTGGGAGGATCCCACATGCCGCGGAGCAACTAGCCCCGTGAGCCACAGTTACTGAGCCTGCGCATCTGGAGCCTGTGCTCTGCAACAAGAGAGGCCGCATAGTGAGAGGCCCGCGCACCGCGTTGAGGAGTGGCCCCCACTTGCCGCAGCTGGAGAGAGCCCTCGCACAGAAACGAAGAGCCAACACAGCCATAAATAGATAAATAAAATTTTTAAAAAGGCAAAATTCCTTTAAAATAAAAAGATAAAATTAACTCCAATATCACTAGATGGCTTAATGACTTCAATATGAAAAAAAGGAAAACATTTGAACTTTGGAAGAAAATACAGGAAGAATATGTAGCTGATGTCAGAGTTGAAAAGGATTTATTTCTTAAACATGATACAACAAATGGATGAACTATAATGAAAAACAAGAGAAAATTGATTACATTAATATTAAAATCTTCTGAAAGATTTATCTTATAAAAGATAACATAAAGAGAAAATACAAGCCATATATTAGAAAAAAAGTATCTGCAACCAATATGACCAACAAAAAGTACAAAGCATATAGCAAAGATGCTTACAAATTAATAAGGGAAAGATGAAATTAAAAGGCAATGAAAAGAACAGAAAAGAGGCTCAGTCCCACATGTAATCAGGGAAATGCAAATTAAAAACAGAATGAGGTAGCATTTCACAGCCTTGAGTTGGCAAAAATGAAGGAGCTGACAATACTCCTTAATGAATAGAGTAAGAATGGGGAGTGAGAACTGGTTTGTGGGCAGGAGTAGAGTTGGCGACATCACTTTGGCAATAGCTACTAAGGTTGTAGGTGCGTGCTCCGTCTGACCCAGCCATTCCCCTTCCAAGTGTGTCCTAGAAAAAGTCTGGACACATATGTACAAGAGGACGGGAACTAGAATTTGTGCATTTCGGTATGACTTGGGATAGTAAAAAAAAAAAAACGTGGAAGTAACCCAGATGCCTGTAAATTGCAGTTTATTCATAGTGAATCACACATGCATGCTCAGATCAACGGAAACAAATCTTACAAATGTGGTCTGAAGTGATAAACACAAATTGCAAAAGGAGACGTACAGAGAGAGCACTTAGGTAGGATTTAATAACACACAACCCACTTGCACAAGTAGAAAAGGTATCAAAACCCTTCCACGTGTAGTAAAGGTATTAAAACATGCTTGGGGAAATTCCCTGAGGGACCAGTGGTTAGGACTTGGTGCTTTTACTGCTGGGGCCCTGGTTCCATACATGGTCGGGGAACTACCCTCGGCCCCCCCTTAAAAAAAGAAAAGAAAAACAAGGAATTCCCTGGTGGTGCAGTGGTTAAGAATCTGCCTACCAATGCAGGGGACGTGGGTTTGATCCCTAGTCCGGGAGGATCCCACATGCCGCGGAGCAAATAAGCCCATGCACCACAACTACTGAAGCCCATGCTCCTAGAGCCCGTGCTCCGTAACAACAGAAGCCACCGCAATGAGAAGCCCATGCAACTCAACGAAGAGCAGCCCTCGCTCGCCGCAGCTAGAGAAAGCCGGCACGCAGCAATGAGGACCCAACGCAGCCAAAAATAAATAAATTAATTAATTAATATAAAAAACGTTAGTGTCATGCAAAACAACAACAATAACAACCCTCTACCCTGCAACTTGACACATAAAAGTAACCATTAAAAAAAAGAGAAAAACATGCTTGGGATTTTGCCTGTGTTTTCCAGTGCTGGATCCTAGTACATAAACGATGCCAGTTACAGAGAAGACATTCAACAAATTTTGTTGAGGGGGAAGAAAAGGAAACATGGGGTGTTTCACCTGGACTTCAGCAAGGTTACCTCGGGAGGGACAGAGGAAAGGGCAGAAGGAGGGCTTACGCTTAGTTTTGTTTTTTTAAGAGATGAGAAACAAATATAGTTAACATTTTCTAATGCTAGGTAGTGGATAAGAAGGAGTCCATTATTTGATTTAGCTTTGAAATATTTCATATTTAAAGCTGAAAAAAGTAAAACTAAACAAATGGGAGGAAAAACAACCACCAATTTTAGGACAAACTGCAGACCTCTGAACTAGCCCAGCAGGGCAGGGGCCTCAGAGCCGGTACCCGGGCCTCACCTGAGTGTAGTGGGTGCAGGTGGCATTGGGGGCACACTCGGCCGCTGCCTGGCTGTACTGCTGCCCCTCTGAGAACCACAGGCCCACCACGTGGATGAAGGACGCCGAGCTCACGGGCAGCAGCTGCACATTCCAGCCCACTTGCGGGGTAGCCCGGGGGACAGAGGCTGGGCTTGGGGCTGGGGCGCCACAGAGGGCTGCCCTGGTCTGGGCCTGTTGGGCCAGGCTCTCGCTCCAGTCCTGGGGGAAAGGAGCGCAAACAGCAACATCAGCAGGGGACCCTGGCCCAGGCCTTAGTGATCCAGCCCCCCCACCAGCACATCCAGAGGTGCTGGTCCTGCAGGGAAGAGACCCCAGCCCAAACAGGGGTCCTGCTTGGCGGCTTGAGTGCTCTGAGCTGCTTTCACCGCCTTCACTGGGGCCAGGGAAGGTCAGACAGGACCTGCAAGGGGCGCTCCAAGGTGGTGTTGGAAAAGCACCTGTCCTGTCTGGACCCCCCACCCAGAGCCCGGCTCCACCCAGGACTGACGGCTTCCGTCCTTCTGATCCAGTGGCTTGTACCCTCAGGCCCCGCCCACTAAGGGGGATGGGTGTTCCTGGGCGCGAGGTGCCAGCCCACGTGATAGGATGGGCCTCTGCCGTAATTTTTCCCGTCTGGTAATGGGAGCCCTGGATAGTGCCCAAGCCTTTCAAACTGGTTCCGTGTTAGGTAAAACTGACCCTGGCCATTGTCAGAAAGGCTCCCTCTTGGCTTCCCTTCTGTGATGCAAAAAGTCGTAGCAGCCATACCGCTGTGTCTTATTCCCTAAATCTGGTTTTGGAGTACACAGGGGCACCAGCTGGGAGTCAGGACCAGAGAGGGTGTAAAAGGTCTCCAGGGCCTCAGCGCTTTGGTCTCAGCAAGCAGAGTTCTCTAGAGTGGGCCTAATCTGCTCTTCCCACCACGTACCAGCTGCCCTTTTCCCTACCCCCATCCAACAGCTCCCCGTCCTCTGAAACGGGGGGCTTAGCAACCAGGATGACATGTGTCACCCGATCGTCATGACCTGGTCCAGCCCAGCCACCTCATTCCAGCTCTGTGACCTCCAGCGGTCTCCTAATCTCCATGAGACTCAACATACGCTTCTGTAAAATGGAATAATAGCTTCTGTAAAATGAAATAATAAGGTGGGTGTTCCCTGGTGACCTAGTGGTTAGGATTCTGGGCTTTCATTGCCATGGCCCAGGTTCAGTCCCTGGCCGGGGAACTGAGATCCTGCAAGCCATGCCGTGTGGCCAAAAAGCAAAACAAAACAAACAGATGATAAGGTACCCATAGGGTAAGATTGTGTGAAGATTAAATGGTTGCAGAGAGAAAAGTGCTGCACTTAGGGCCTGACCTGCAGCAGCCCGGGCAGATGGTGGTTGTGATTTTACTGCTGACGGGGACTGGAGCTGGGAGCAGCGGGAACTGCGTGGGGCGCCTCAGCAGCCCGGACCACCCCCAAGGGCCTCAGCCTCCACTGGGGTGCCCAGGGCCAAAGCTGTGGGTGTGACAGAGGCTGAGTGGTGGGGCTCCAGTTGCATTTTTTATGAAATGCTGTTTTCTAAGACTTTGGCAACAGGGCCATGGGAAGTGTAGAAGCTGACCGGAGCAGCCTCACACCGGGCACTAGGGCTGGGAGTGTGGGGATGAGAGCCAGGACCTGGGCCTGAGGAGGGGCAGAGCCGCCGCGAGCAGGGAAAGGGGGAGAGGCGACCCCCCTCCTGCCCACCCCACCCCCACCTCCTGGGAACCTGACCCTGGAGCTCTCAAGGTCGCCACTGCTGCGCCAGCCTCAGAGGAGTTTATGGGAAGCAGTCATGGGGAACCCTGCCTGCCCCACACTGCCCCTCCCTCGCTCCCTCCACTGTTACCATGGGAGGGCGCAGCTGGGGTCCCATACTACGGGGCAGTGTTTCTGGGCCCCAGGATGACACCTTCAACCCTGAAGCCCCGAGGGAGTGGTGGGAAACCCTATACCGCGCTCCCTGGCCCCCAGTGAATGGGCTGGGAATTGGGGAGGGGGCCCCTTCTAGTCGCCTAGACAAACTGCTGAAGAAGCAGTGGGTCTGGTCACACACAAGCCTCACCCCTCCCACCCCCAGCAGGATGCTTCTCCCTCCCTGACTAGCCTCCAGTCCTGCTGGGACTCTTTTGTGATGCTCCTGCTTCTTGGAGGAGGGGACCCCAGCTCTTTCCATGTCTTCTGGTCTCCGGGGCAACGGGAAGGGATGCAAGGAAAAGCCCAAGGGCTGCCTTTCTGGGGGAGGGGGACGCAACGGCCCCCCTCCCCACCTCGCGCCCCCCGGCAACCAGGCGTGGTCCCAGAGCGGGAAGTTGGCTGGCCGCTGCCCCACTCTGCCAGGTGAAAGGGCACCTGACACTGGCATGGCCTCCTCAGTCCTCTTCAGGGTTGCCCCTCCAGGTGCCCCCTTGGCCAGCCCGGGTTGGGGGTACTCACCATTCTCTGCATGTTGGCTGCAGGGGGGTGGACCCGGCTGCGCAGGCGGTTGTGCAGGGAGAGGAGCAGGAAGCTCTCCTTCTTGCTCAGGGCTGGGGCGGGAGACACGGTCAGGCCACCTGAGCGGTGGGACCTGGGCCCGGCCCCTGGCGATGGGGCGGGCATCACCACGGCAAGATGAGAATGCAACCCTGCACTTATGGAACAAGTGATGGGACAGGATGATGGTGGGTGTGTATGGGAGGACCCGGGGCAGAGGCATGGGGGCATAGGGAGATGTGGAGAATGCAGTGGGGCTGAGACAGAGAGACAGGTGTAGGTGTAAAGGAGCCTTAGGCTGAGAGCTGGGGGTGGGGTGATAGAAGGGAATGGGGGCCTGGGGGCTAGGTGTGAAGAGGGGTCCAGCCCTGGGCTCGCAGCGGGCCCTCTGGCTGGGGCTCCTTTCAGCCTGCTCCTCCTCCCTGCTGCAGGGTCCCAGTGTTCTTCCTTCACCCCCAAGCCTGGGCCCACTCCCCTTCATCCTTCTGCCCCAGTCCCAGCCTCCTCCATCCATCTCCGGCCCCTGGACTATTTGAGGGTGGCTCTTTAAATCACACCAGCCTGCCCAGGGCTCAGGCCTGGGAACTGGCTTCCAGAAGCCCCCTGGGACCCTCTGCAGAGCTCATAGCTCCTCCACTCTTTCCTCACCCCGCAGCCCCTTACCTCCAGGCACTGGAACCTGCTTCTCCTGTAGCTGGAGTGGGCGCACCTCTGCCCAGGTCATGCCAAGGAGAGCCAAGAGTACGGGCAGGAGGCCAGGCCGGTGGCCCCCCAGCCCAGGGGAGGGCTCCAGCCTCAACATGGGCCTGCTGGGTTCTCTGGGCTCTGCCCGGCTCAGCTGTCCAGCTCGCTTCCCAGACTGGATGGAGCTATTCACAATCTCTAAGAGTCAGGCTGGGCTGGCAGACAAAAGGGGGAGGCTGGTGAGTAATCGGTGAGTCCAAACAGCCTCCCTTCCTTGGCGCTGGCATGAAAGGAGACAGACAGCTCCAGTCCCGGGACTCCCTCCCTCCCTCCCTCCTCCGGCTGCTGGCCTGGTCAGCCCACCCGCCCGCCCACCGACAGCCAACCGACCAACCCACCGAGTGGTTCGCAGCGACCCCGTGGCCCCTGCTAATCATTGCAGGATTATCAGAGCCCTCGGGGAGCCCTCGGAGACCCTGCTGATTGGCCCGCAGACATTCCAGGGCTGCAGATTAACGAATAATGGCTGTGCCCACGCTGGAACAGTGTCCTCCAGGCCCATTGGCAGCTTCTCCTCCCAGCCCCAGGCCCAGGGAGGCTGCGGCCATGTGCCCTGCGGGCGGGCAAGAACTGGGCAAGACCCCAGGGGAGTTCTTTCCTTTCTTGGGAAGCCCCGTCCCAACCCCCAGCCATGAATTAAACATAGGCGGATGGTAACCGCACACCAGTCAAGCGCCACCGGTGGGTGGGGGCACTGGGGCAGTGGGTTTGTAGGGGAGTGGGCAGGGGCTGCCCCAGGGGGAGGAAATGGGTACCTTAGGACAGTCTGTCTGGGTCGTGTGCGGGGCTGGGTCCCAGCCCTGCTGCCCCCCCAGACCCACCCACGTGACTGCAGGCCAGGAGAGGGCAAAAGTGAGAAGAGAGCACGTGATGCCCTTGGCTGACTCGAGTCCTGCTGGGAACAAGTCGGCCTCCGGACAAACAGGCAGCAGGGCAGCCAGTTGCCATGATGCTCCGGGGCCTGGCTGCAGCCAGCACAGTCCCACTGGAATAAGCTGAAGAAGATCTGCACCATGGCCCACATTTCCTAGAAAATAAAATTTGTCCCACAGGCCACAGCCAAATGCCCACATTCCCCTCAGGGCAGATCAGAGGTTATTCAGCCATCCCAAAGGACAGCCCTGAAAGCCAGGTACTTCTTCCTTCTGGAGTTTGAGTGACCCCTGACCCCTGGGCCAGCACTCTCTCAGAACCAGGTGTCAGTTCCCTGGAAGCTCTGCTGAGAGGCAAGTGGGCTTGGCTTTTGAGGGGGAAACACGGATGGAATGTGGATACCTTTGTGGATGTTGGGGAGTGGAGACAGGGCCAGGCACAAGGACCCCTAAGCCAGTCTGGGGTTGGGGATCCCCCTGTAATACCCAGGGCCTGAGGAGTTTCTTCTCCCTCAAACGCATGACCAGACAACCTCAAATTCACCCTGTCTGGGTCCCAGCAGTGCTTAATAAAACGGAGTTTACAAAGCAGCTTCGAATATGTGAATTCAGTTAATTGTTGCAGCAACCCGGGGCAATAGAAGATGAGGAGCCCATGTTTTAGATGCGGAAGCTGGGCTCAGCGTGCCTCAGGGACTTGCCCCAGGTCACCCGGCAGGCACATGGTGCATCCCAGCTAATCCGGGGGCTCTGTCTTCACATTCATTCCCAGACCCTGGTGCAGATCTGCTTTAGTTCACATCACGGCCCTTTGAATTCAATTCCCACAGCCCTGCTCTGCACCAGGTAACAAAAGACCCAATTCCTGCTCCTGGGCTTTGAAGATAAATGTGGCTAGTTTTCCTGTAGTACAATGCTGGGCACATGACACAGGTGGGAGGAAAATATATTTTGGGGCCTGGGGTGGAACAACTTTTGAGCGGCCCTGGCTCACTGTAAGAGGAGGCCGGGGCGAGCCCGGCTTTCAGGAGCCAGAAGAGGAGAAGCTGAGCAGAGAAAATACCAGACCAGACATCTGAGGGCCTAGCTTCTATCTGAGGTACTGTCTGTGACCCTGGAATTGTCACTTCCACCCTGGGTCTCAGTGTCCAATTGTGTAAAGCAGGGGTGACAATCTCTCTGGACTCCCTAACTAGGGCATTGCACTTTGGTGTATGTAATATTTCCTCCTGGGTCCAAACTTTTTACAGGAACCTGCTGAGTAGTTGTAGTGGGGTTTGAGAATGGGCATCCAATTTCTTGCAAGACAAATTTCCCCGATAAGCAACTTCTATTCTGATTTCTATCACCATAGGTTAGTTTTATTTGTTCTGAATTTCATATAAACAGACTCATAGAATATACACGCTTTGAGGCCTGGTCTCCTTTGCTCCATGAAATGTCTGTGAGATTCATCCATGTTGTTGTTTAGTATTAGTAGGTTGTTTTTGCTTTTGTCATTGTTGTTGCTCTAATTGATGGTAGTGTTTCATTGTATTTTCATTCTCCTACAGATGGTTATTTGGCTTGTTTTAAGCTTTTGTTTATTATGAATAAAGTTGCTATAAACATGATTGAACAATTTTAAATTTTCGTTTAATAAACATGTATAAAAGAAAGAAAAGACAAAATTACCCAAATCCTGAAGGAAAGAGGGAACATCATCACAACTGATCCTACAGAAATCAGAAGGGTTGTAAGGGAATATTAAGAGCAACTTTATGTCAACAAAATAGACAACATAAGAACAATGGACAAATTCCTAGAAAGACAAATTATCAAAAGTGACTCAAGAAGAAATAGAAAATCTAAGTAGATCTATCACAACAAAAGAAACTGAATGAAAAAGACTTCCCACAAAGAAAAGCTTAAGTGCAAATGGCTTCACTGGTGAATTCTGTCAATATTTAAGGGAGAAGTAATACCAAACATACATAAACATTTTCAGAAAGCAGAAGAGGAGGAGGATTTTCCAACTCATCTTACAAGATCAGTATTATCCTGCTACCAAAGCCAGACAAATATAGCTCAAGAAAAGAAAACTATAGATCAATATCACTCATGAATACAGACACAAAAATCCTCAGTGAGGGACTTCCCTGGTGGTTCAGTGGTTAAGAATCCACCTTCCAATGCAAGGGATGTGGGTTCGATCCCTGGTCGGGGAGCTAAGATCCCACGTGCCGCAGGGCAACTAAGCCTGCATGCCACAACTACTGAGCCCGCATGCCACAACTAGAGAGAAGCCTGTGCACCACTACAAAAGATCACGTGTGCTGCAACTAAGACCCGATGCAGCCAAAAATAAATATTTAAACAAATAAGCAAAAAATAAATTTAAAGAAATCCTCAATGAAATATTATAAAAACGAATCTAGCACCATAAAAAATGATTAACACCATGACCGGGTAGGATTTATTCTAGGAATGCAAGGTTGGTTTAACATGTAAAAGTCAATGTAATGCACTGTATTAATAGAACAAAGGACAAAACCCATATGATCCTCTCAAAGACACGGAAAGAGCATTTGGTAAAATCCCAAACCTATTCCATATGATGATTCTCAGCAAACTAGGAATAGAAAGGAAATTCCTCATCCTGTTAAAGGGTCCCTGTTATGGACTAATACAATCTGCATCCCCCCAAATTCGTATGTTGAAATACTAATCCCAGTACCTCAGAATGTAACTACATTTGGACATAGTTTCTTTGTTTTTTTTGTTTTGTTTTCTGGTTTGTTTTTTTTTTGCTGCATTGGGTCTTTGTTGCTGAGCACGGACTTTCTCTAGTTGGGGCGAGTGGGGGCTTCTCTTGTTGCAGAGCACGGGCTCTAAGTGTGTGAGCTTCAGTAGTTGTGGCACGTGGGCTTCAGTAGTTGTGGCACGCGGGCTTAGTTGCTCTGCGGCATGTGGGATCTTCCTGGACCAAGGATCGAACCCATGACCCCTGCGTTGGCAGGCGGATTCTTAACCACTGCTCCACCAGGGAAGTCCTGGACATAGACTCGTGCTCTTATAAGAAGAGGAGGTTAGGATACACATACACACAGAGGGAAGACCATGTAAAGACACAGAAGATGGCCATCTGTAAGCCTAGGAGAGACCCTCAAAATAAACCAACCCTCTTGACACCTTGATCTTGGCTTTCTAGCCTCCAGAATGTGAGTAAATAAATTTTTGTCGTTTAAGCCACTCAGTCTGTGGTACCTTGTTATGGCAACCTAGCAAACTCATACAGCCCCTATGGAAACCCTACAGCTAACATTGTACTTAGTGGTGAAAGACTAAATGCTTTCCCCACTAAGATCGGAAACAAGGCAAGGATGTCTACTCTCACCACTTCCATTCAACACTGTACTGCTGAATGTGCAATTAGTGCAATAAGGCCAGAAAAACAAATTAAAGTCATCTAGATTGGAAAGGAAGAAGTAAAACAGTCTTTATTTGCAAATGATATGATCCTGTATTTAGAAAATCCTAAGCAATGTTTAAAAAAAAAAACCTACTAGAACAAAGGTCTCAGGATACAAAATAAATATATAAAAATAAAGTGTATTTGTGTAAACTAGCAATAAACAATCCAAAAATGAAATTGAGAAATATTTCCTTTCACAATGGCATAAAAAAGCACAAGACCTAAGTGCATAAGACTATAAAACATTGCTGAGAGAAATGGAAAAATATCTAAATAGATGGAGAGACATTTCATATTTATGGATTAGAAGACTCAATATTGTTAAGATGCCGGTTATTCCCAGATTCATTTACTGATTCAGTGCAATTCCTATCAAAATCTCACAACCTTTTTTTTTAAAAAAATATTTATTTATTTTTGGCTGCGTTGGGTCTTCATTGCTGCACGTGGGCTTTCTCTAATTGCGGTGAGCTGGGGCTACTCTTTGTTGCGGTGCGTGGGCTTCTCATTGCAGTGGCTTCTCTTGTTGTGGAGCACGGACTCTAGGCACGCGGGCTTCAGTAGTTGTGGCTCGCGGGCTTAGTTGCTCCGCAGCATGTGGGATTTTCCCGGACCAGGGCTCAAACCCATCCTGCATTGGCAGGCGGATTCTTAACCACTGCACCACCAGGGAAGCCTGCCTTTTTTTTTTTTTTTTTTTTTAAAAGAAAGTGAGAACTGGATCCTAAAATGTATGTGGAAAGGCAAAGGAATTGGAATAACCAAAACAAATCTGAAAAAGGAAAAGATGGGAGAACTTATACTACCTGATTTCAAAACTTGCTATGAAACTATAATAAACACAACTATGTGGTATGGATAAAAGATAGATATATAGATCAAGGGAAGAGAATGGACACTCCAGAAATAGTTAAATTTATGGTTAATTGGTTTTTTAAAATTTTTGTTGGAGTATAGTTGATTTATAATATTGTGTTAATTTCAGGTGTACAGCAAAGTTATTTGGTTACACATATACATATATACATTCTTTTTCATATTCTTTTCTCATATAGGTTATCACAGAATATTGAATAGAGTTCCCTGTGCTATACTATAGGTCCTTATTGGTTATCTGTCTTATATATAGTAGTGTGTGCATGTTAATCCCAAGCTCCTGATTTATGCATCCCCCAACATTTCATCTTTGGTAACCATAAGTTTGTTTCGATATCGTAAGTCTGTTTCTGTTTTGTAAATAAGTTCATTTGTATCATTTTTTAAAAATTAGATCCCATATATGAGTGATATCATATGATATTTGTCTCTGTCTGACTTACTTCACTTAGTATGGTATCTCTAGGTCCATCCATGTTGCTGCAAATGGCATTATTTTGTTATCTTTTGTTCTTTATATATATATATATATACACACACACACACACACACACACACACACACACACACAATGGAATATATATACCATGAAATATATGCCAATGGATGCCAATGGAATATATATACATCTTCTTTATCCATTCATCTGTTGATGGACACTTAGGTTGCTTCCGTGTCCTGGCTACTGTAAATAGTGCTGCAATGACCATTGTGGTACATGGCTCTTTTTGAATTATGGTTTTCTCTGGATATGTGCCCAGGAGTAGGATTGCTGGATCATATGGTAGTTCTATTTTTAGTTTTTTAAGAAACCTCCAGACTGTTCTCCATAGTGGCTTTATCAATTTACTTTCCCACCAACAGTGTAGGAGGGTTCCCTTTTCTCCACACCTTCTCCAGCATTTATTGTTTGTAGATTTTTTGATGATGGCCATTCTGACCGGTGTGAGGTGATACCTCATTGTAGTTTTGATTTGCATTTCTCTGATAATTAGCGATGCTGAGCATCTCTTCATGTGCTTTTTGGCCATCTGTATGTCTTCTTTGGAGAAATATCTATTTAGATCTTCTGCCCATTTTTTGATTGGGTTGTTTGTTTTTTTGACATAGAGCTCTGCATGTTTGTATATTTTGTATATATGCATTTGTATATATTTGGAGATTAATTCCTTGTTGGTTGCTTCATTTGCAAATATATATTTTCTCCTATGGTTAATTGATTTTTGACAAAGATGCCAAGACAATTCAGTGGGGGAAAGGATGATCTTTTTAACAAGTGGTGCTGGGACAGTTGGATATGCTAAATCATGAGATTACACAGCTACTTCACATCATACACAAAATGAATTTCAAGTGGATCATAGACCTGAGTATAAGAGCTAGAACTATAAAACATCTAGAGAAAAAATTGGAGAAAATCTTTGTGACCTTGGGTTAGGCAAAGAATTCTTAGTTATAATACCCAAAACACAATTCATAAAATGAAAAATTGATGAAATGGATTTCATAAAAATTTAAAACTTTTGGCTTTGAGAAGTCACCATTATGAAAATGAAAAGACAAGCCACATAGAGAGAATATTTACAAATCATATGTCTGATAAAGGACTTATATGCAGTACACAAAGAACTCTCACAGTTAAACAATGAGAAGACAAACAACCAATTAAAAATTGGGCAAAGATTTTAATAGATATTTCACAAAAAAGATATATGAATGGAGACCAAGCACATGAAAAGATGCTAAACATCATTAGTCACTAAGGAAATGAAAATTAAAACCACAGTGAGGTACCACCACATATCCAGTAGATTGACTACAGTCCAAAAGACTGATGATACCAAGTTTTAATGAGATGTGGTCGAATTGGAACCTGCATGTATTGCTAGTGTAAATTTTACAGCCACTTTGGAAAACAGTTTGGCAGTTTCTTAAAAAGTTAAATATATACTTATCCCCAAACCCAGAAATTCCACTTCTAGTTATCTGCCCAAGAGAAATAGACACACATGTCCACACAAAGACTTATACACAAATGATCATAGCATCATTCGTAATAGCTCAAAGCTGGAAAAACCCAGATTTCCATCAAAAAGGTGAGCTGATAAACTGTGGTATATCTATATAATAGAATATCATTCATCAATAAAAGGGAACAAACTTTCCCCCCAGCTTTATTGACATATAATTATCATATAAAGGAACAAATTTTGACACATGTCACGACATGGAGGAACTTCAAATGCCTTTAGCTAAGTGAATGAAGTCAGACACAAAAGATGATATATTGTATGAGTCCATTTATAGGAAATTTCTAGAAAGGGACATCTCTAGAGGAGAAAGGTCAGTGATTGTCTGGGGATGAAGATGGGAATAGGGACTGACTATAAATATTTATGAGAGAACTTTTGGGGATGATAAAAGTATTCTAAACCTGGATTGTGGTGAAGGTTGTACAGATGTATAAATTGACAAAAAGTCATTCAAATGTACATATACAGTGGGTGAATTTCACAGAAGATAAATTATATCCTAATAAAGCTGTTTAAAAAGCTAACAAACAGTAGGAAACACTTACCAAATCGTTTTATGAGTCCAGCCTTACACTGATACGAAAACCAGACAAAGATATTACAAGAAAAGTATGTAGGGTGAAGTGGACTAATGTCCACAATTTACTTTGAAATGCACCAAAACCAGGTTAAATTAGTGAATTGATATCGGGATGAATAGATGAATAAAGATCTGATAGAGGATGTTTAGAAAAATGGTAGAATCTAGCATTAAGTATTTTCATATTCATTGTAAAATGCTTTTAACTTTACAGTACATTTGAAATCTTTAAAAATAAAATGCAAAAAAGGAAATGAATTCATATGGCTCAGCTGAGAATAATTTTTATAAAGACAAAAAATGTAAATAATATGGATTTAATCCAAAAGGAAAATAAAAACAAAGCTTACAAAATTGGTGGCCAAGTGGAAGGAACGAGTGTGTGTATACAGCATGGGAGCTAAATCATCTTCCAGGTCAGCAGAGAATATCTGAAAACTGGAAAACCAATAAAATAGCAGGATAAGCATGAATTAAGAAAAAAAGAGTTAATCACCAGGAGAAAGACCTGTAAGAGTCAGACGATTACCCCTGGGGATTGAGAATCACTTGTAGTATTACTTGACTTAAAATTTGTGTTGGTATTACTTTGATGAAAGTCAAAATTAAACTTAAAAATCAGTCAAAAAAGGTGATACTTAAGTCATCAGGAAAGTAATAAGCAGGTCCTATGTGAGTCAGCAGCCCAAGACCTTCGCCTGGTTGGGTTGCATGGTTGAGCTGGAGACCAGAGTTACCCAAGGCTGGTTCCCTGAGGTCAGGACTGCTCCTCCGTGGAGGGTTCCTGGCTGCTGAGGGTGCTGGACTGGCCCCGAGCCCTCTCGAGTCTCCAGAACCTGCCCCTGCCTCAGGTGGTGCAGTGGGGCTTAGAGGTTGCAGGAGCCTGGAGGTGGCATCCCCACCTGCCTCTCTTGTTCTCTGTTCTTCTTAGCTCCTGACTGGCTGGGCATCTGCAGGTGGAGATCCTGGAGGGCTGCCTGGAGGAGGAAAGCATGGCCTAGCTAGGCAAAGAGAATTTTACATGTGGGATGGGGCGTGTCAACAGGTCATATGGAGAGAGTCTGTGTCTAACCTTTAATGAGAAGGGTATGTGGACCAGACATTTAGAAAGCATTTGGAGGAGGAAAGGTGGAGCCCAGAACAAGCAAGCGTGTTGTAGGCCCAGAGCTCTGGCACTGAGCGCGAGTGGAGAGGAGAGTGGGATCCTGCTTTTTAAGGCCCAAGTCCTCCGTGCTTGTTGCCACTGGTGTGTCTTCCTCCCGTGATTCTGCTGAGCTTCGGTTTAAAAAGCTGCCAGGATAAGGGGAATGAGTCACAAGTGGGGGCCCTCTGCTTGGGTGAGACTCTGGCCAGGCTCCCCTGAATCTACACTCTCCTCTGTGGCCAAGGGTCCTGGCTGCCTTTGCTCCTCAAGGAGCAAGGCCAGCAGGGGCTTGTGGCAAGGGGCTGAGAGACAGGACACAAGTTTCCTGGGAGGCTGCTGTGATGTTCCAACCTAGAGCCTGTAGGAACAGAGGTTGGGTGTCCAAACTGGTCACCCAGGGGAGGAGGTGTAGCCAGCAGAGGGGGGCCAGCTGGTCCAAGTGGGAATGAAGCACAAACGTCCAGCGCTACTCAGGCCCCCGGAAAAGCTGGAAAGCACAGAGGCCAAGTCAGCCAAGATCACCGGAGGCCAGAGTAGAGCTACTCACAGGTCATCCACACACATGCATCCCTGGGCCTGGAAAGAGCTCACTCAGCTCAGACAAGCCCACTGGATTCCCAGGCTGCCTCCTGAGTGAGTGAGTCTCCACCAAGCCCAAGTAGCTCGTAAACAAGTCATAATGAGCGCAAAGCATCAGCCCCAGGGGCACCTGGGGACTCCCGCCCAGTTCCCACCACAAGCGTCAGGCTCACAGGCCTGGGCACAGGCCTCTGCTCTTCATCTGCGTGTCACCAGCCTCTGTGGTCATTCAGTTTGGCTCATCACCCACACCTCCCACAGTCTGGAGTCTCAGGTGCCAGGCCGTGCAGCTCACTTTGCAAGAATAATAATAAAAGTAGCTGTTGTGTAAAATTTTTCACAAATTTTTGGCCAAGTATTTTATACGCATTATTTGAGTCTGCAAAAACAAAAACCAAAACGTATCATTGCCCGTTTTACAAGCAAGTAATCGGAGGCTGTGATGATTAATTTTATGTATCAACCTGGCTAGGATATGGCGACCAGATGTTTGGTCAAGCACCAGTCTAGATATTGTTGTAAAGGTATTTTCTGGATGTGAATAACAGTAAAATCAGTAGGCTTTCAGGAAAGCAGATTACCCTCCATAATGTGGGGGGGCCTCATCCATTCAGTTGAAGGTCTTAAGAGAAAAGACAGAGATCCTGTGGAGGAAGAAGGAATTGGGCCTCCACACTGCCTACGAACTCAAGACCCCCAGCATCAGCTGTTCCCTGGGTCTCCAGCCTGCCCGCCTGCCCTGTGCATTTCAGACCTGCCAGCCCCACAATCCCATGAGTCACTTCGAGATAAATCTCTCCCTCTACATATATACACATCCTACTGGTTCTCTCTGTCTCTCTTTTTGCCTATTAAAAAAAATTTTTTTTTAATTATTTACTTTATTTTTGGCTGTGTTGGTCTTCGTTGCTGTGTGCAGGCTTCTCACTGTGGTGGCTTCTCTTGTTGCAGAGCATGGGCTCTAGGCACCCGGGCTTCAGTAATTGTGGCACGTGGGCTCAGTAGTTGTGGCTCGTGGGCTCTAGAGCGCAGGCTCAGTAGTTGTGGCGCACGGGCTTAGCTGCCCCGCGGCATGTGGAATCTTCCCAGACCAGGGCTCAAACCCGTGAACCCTGCATTGGCAGGCGGATTCTTAACCACTGTGCCACCAGGGAAGCCCTTTTTGACTATTTTTGAAATTTCAGGTAAATAAACTTATATCAGCATGTATTCTTTGGGGTTTTGTTAGACATAACAATATTATGTCCACGAGACTTACCCATGTAGTTAGGTTTGGCAGTAGTTCTTTTCCATTGCCGTGAATATACCACAACTTATGCATCCATTCTACTTAAGTGAAAGACCTGTTAATTAACAAGACATGTCTTCTGCCCTGTTCTGCCTTTCCTCCTCTGCCATCCAGCACACAGGACAGGATCACCACAGTCAACATTCCCATTGGGAAAAGGAGAAGATGGGACGCACACAGCACTCTTTGTTTCAGAGTAATTCTGAAATCTTGGGATGCAAATGTTACAAGAGCCCTCTATTCTCCAGGTGGAAAATATTCTATGGTTAGATTTTCATTCTGGCTTTGGGGAGCAGGCCCCTAGCACATTGTTTTCTGTAGCTCCTTACTCTGTCCTCTGGGCTCTTCATTCTACCCCCTTCCTTTTCCTCCTTGGCCACATCTGAATAGGCCACATCTCTGAGGGCTAAGCAGTTTTCTCATCCTGCTTTGATCCCAGAGAAGATTGGGGGCCCAAGTTGGTTTCAAGCTCAAACAGTCACTGCCAATGTTTGTCCAAGGTGATATTCCTTGGCAGTAAAACTTTTTCAAATACATAGCGTTTTTTTTTTTAATAAGTTTATTTTATGTTATTTTTTTATTTTTGGCTGTGTTGAGTCTTCATTGCTGCATGCAGGCTTTCTCTAGTTGCGGTGAGCGGGGGCTACTCTTCGTTGCGGTGCATGGGCTTCTCATTGCAGTGGCTTCTCGTCACAGAGCATGGGCTCTAGGCATGCAGGCTTCAGTAGTTGTGGCATGCGGGCTCAGTAGTTGTGGCTAGCGGGCTCTAGAGCGCAGGCTCAGTAGTTGTGGTGCACGGGCTTAGTTGCTCCGCGGCATGTGGGATCTTCCCGGACAAGGGCTCAAACCCGTGTCCCCTGCATTGTCAGGCGGATTCTTAACCACTGCGCCACCAGGGAAGTCCCAGTTTTTTGTTTTTCTTTTCCATTATGGTTTATTACAGGATACTGAATATAGTTCCCTGTGTTATACAGTAGGATCTTGTTGTTTATCCATTCTACATATAATAGTTTGCATCTGCTAATACCAAACTTCCAATCCTTCCCTCCCCCACCCCACCTCCCCCTTGGCAACACAAGTCTGTTCTGTATGTTTGTGAGTCTGTTTCTGTTTCATAAATAAGTTCATTTGTGTCATATTTTAGATTCCACATGAAAGTGATATCATATGGTATTTGTCTTTCTCCTTCTGACTTACTTCACTTAGTATGATAATCTCTAGGTCCATCCATGTTGCTGCAAATGGCATTATTTCATTCTTTTTTATGGCTGAGTAGTATTCCATTGTATATACATACACCACATCTTTATCCATTCATCTGTCAATGGACATTTAGGTTACTTCCATGTCTTAGCTATTGTAAATAGTGCTGCTATGAATGTTGGGGTGCATTTATCTTTTAGAATTCGAGTTTTGTCTCGATATATGCCCAGGAATGGGATTGTGGGATCATATGGCGACTCTGTTTTTCTGAGGAATCACCATACTGTTTTCCATAGTGGCTGCACCAATTTACATTTCCACCAACAGTGTAGGAAGGTCCCTTTTCTCCACACCCTTTTCAACATTTATCATTTGTAGACTTTTTGATGATGGCCATTCTGACTGGTGTGAGATGATACCTCACTGTAGTTTTGATTTGCTTTTCTCTAATAATTAGCAATGTTGAGCATCTTTTCTTGTGCCTATTGGCTATCTGGATGTCTTCTTTGAAGAAATGTCTATTTAGGTCTTCTGCCCATTTTTTTGTTTGTCTTTTTGTTATTGAGTTGTATGAGTTGTTTGTATATTTTGGAAATTAAGCTCTGTGGGTTGCATTGTTTGCAAATGTTTTCTCACAGTCTGTAGGTTGTCTTTTCATTTTGTTTATGGTTTCCTTTGCTGTGCAAAAGTTTATAAGTTTGATTAGGTCCCATTTGTTTAGTTTTGCTTTTATTTCTGTTGCCTTGCGATACTGACCTAAAAAACATTGCTACGATTATGTCAGAGAATATCTTGCCTATGTGGTCTTCTAGGAGTTTTACAGTGCCATGTCTTATGTTTAAGTCTTTAAGCCATTTTGAGTTTATTTTTGTGTATGGTGTGAGGGAGTGTTCTAACTTCATTGATTTACATGTGGCTGTCCAGCTTTCCTAGCACCACTTGCTGAAGAGACTGTCTATTCTCCATTGTATATTCTTGCCTCCTTTGTCAAAGATTAATTGACTGTAGGTGTGTGGATTTATTTCTGGGCTCTCTATTCTGTTCCATTGATCCATATGTCTGTTTTTGTGCCAATACTATGCTGTTTTAATTGCTGTAGCTTTGTAGTATTGTCTGAAGTCTGGGAGGGTTATGCCTCCTTCTTTGTTCTTTTTCCTCAGAATTGCTTTGGCAATTCTGGGTCTTTTATGTTTCCATGTAAATGTTAGGATTATTGGTTCTAGTTCTGTGAAAAATGTCATGGGTAATTTAATAGGGATTGCATTAAATCTGTAGATTGCTTTGGGTAGTATGCCATTTTAATAATATTAATTCTTCCCATCCAAGAGCATGGGCTATCTTTACATTTCTTTAAATCATCTTCAGTTTTATCAATTTTTTTTTTTTTTTTTTTTTTTTTTTTGCGGTACGCGGGCCTCTCACTGTTGTGGCCTCTCCCATTGTGGAGCACAGGCTCCGGACGCGCAGGCTCAGAGACCATGGCTTACGGGCCCAGCCGCTCCGTGGCATGTGGGATCTTCCTGGACCAGGGCACAAACCCATATCCCCTGCATTGGCAGGCGGACTGTCAACCACTGTGCCACCAGGGAAGCCCCTATCAATATTTTTATAGTTTTCAGCACATAAGTCTTTCACTTCCTCGTTCAGGTTTATTCCTAAGTATTTTTATTTTTCTGATGCAATTTTATTTATTTTAAAATTTATTTTATTTTATCTTTATCTGTGCTGTATTGCTTGTGAGATCCTAGTTCCCCTACCAAGGATCGAACCTGGGCCCTCAGCAGTGAAAGTGCAGAGTCCTAACCACTGGATTGCCAGGGAATTCCCTTGATGCAATTTTAAAAGGGATTTTCCTTTCCTTTTCTCATATTTCATTATTAATGTAAAGAAATGCGACAGGTTTCTGTATTTTAATCTTGTATCCTTTTACCTTGCTGAGCTCGTTTATCAGTTCTAGTAGTTTTTGTTTGGAGTCTTTAGGGTTTTCTATGTATAGCATCATGTCATCTACATATCATGACAGTTTTACCTCTTCCAACTTGGATACCTTTTATTTCTTTTACTTGTCTGATTACTATGGCTAGGACTTCCAATACTATATTTAATAGAAGTAGTGAGAGTTTTTATCATGAATGGATATTGAATTTTATCAAATGCTTTTTCTGCATCCATTGAGATGATCATGTGGCTTTTGTCCTTTCTTTTGTTGATGTGGTGTATCACATTGATTGATTTGTGTATGTTGAACCATCCTTGTGAGACATTTTGCCCAAGTGAAAGTATTAACTGGTTACTGTCATAATCAATTTTTAAAAATTAATTTTATTTATTTATTTTTGGCTGCATTAGGTCTTCGCTGCTGTGCGTGGGCTTTCTCTAGTTGCGGCAAGGAGGGGCTACTCTTCATTGTGGCTCGTGGGCTTCTCATTGCGGTGGCTTCACTTGTTGCAGAGCACGGGCCCTAGGCACGTGGGCTAAGTAGTTGTGGCTCATGGGCTCTAGAGCGCAGGCTCAGTAGTTATGGCGCACAGGCTTAGTTGCTTCGCAGCATGTGGCATCTTCCTGGACCAGGGTTTGAACCCGTGTCCCCTGCATTGGCAGGTGGATTCCTACCACTGCACCATCAGGGAAGCCCTATAATAATCAATTTGAAAATTGATTTAAATCAATTTAAAAATTGCTCTTTCTCTTTAGATTTAGTCTTTGTTGGTGACTGCTACAGAGGTCCAGGAAAGGTAACCACCTCCCTGGGTGGCTACCTGGGTCATACACTAAGGAAGAGGCAGTGCTGGCCAGCTCTAAAGTTGTACTCTTAACCAACCACCACAACAACCCTTTCAGCCTGGACTCTGAGAGGCTCCAGTCAAATGATGCCGCAGATCCAAGTGTCTGAGGGTCCCTAACTCTACAGAGCCTCTCATGGGAAAGACAGCAGAGGGATGGGCACACCCCTCTTTGGGAGGCTACACCAAAGGAGCCTCATTCGCTCCTGTGTCACAGGGACCACGCTGGGTTATCAGTTATCATCTCTCCGGGGAGATATTAGTCTGACTTGGGTTTCTAACTAATCGCCACAGTGTGTCCTCCATATGAGGGGCTTTCTGAACCCAGGAAACCCCATTTCATAGGCCACAGCGCCACCTAATGCTGGTTTATATGAACAAAGAGAGTGACTGAATCATGCTGATCTGAGACCACTCCAGCATTAGCCCCATTTTACAGTTTGGCAAACAGAGGTTCTTTAAGAACCAGCTCAAGTCCTGCCTCATCCACAAAGCTTTACACAACTACCATTTCTCCTCCATACTCTTCAAGAGTTGGCACCCAGGGGATTCCAGATACAAGAGGAGTTCGGAAAGCTCTTTAGAAGGACGGACATGTCTCTCAGCCTTGCTGATTCCAGTTCCTGTGGAGGATATGGGTTTAGATTCCCCAGGTGATTCTAATGCACCACCACTGTCTCTACCACATGTCTTAGCACTGACTTGAATAGTTCACTACTTCATAGAGACTTAGATGTGAGGCCTGGTTTTTATTATCTGCAACTTGAGAACGTGCTTCTCTAGGCCTCACTTTCCTCACAGGTCAAGCAGAGATACTCTGCTCTAATTCACACAGTTGTGGGGAAGTTTCAACAAGGCAAGGCAGTTAGGGCACAGGAGCCATTTATAAAATTACTCTGTCTTATAGGGACTCTGAAATAGCACCCTGCACCCTGCACAGCACTGAGTCCATAGCAGGTGTTTTACTGCAAAACTGCACCATGATTTTTGGGTGCAGGTTGGTGTGGTGAGCGCACTGGCTGCTTCTCTCAGACAGTGAGCATTTTCCCCACAGGTGTGAAAAAGAGTGTAGGCACAGCCCTGGTTTCCACACAGACATGGGCTCACAGGTACGTGGGGGATACGCCCTGTGCCAGGTGCTTACCATGGAGTCAGTGTAAGGCTGGATGTCAAGTCCAGTGACAGCGATAGTAACTTCAGGGGGAGGAATGGGGTTTCTCCCCCAGCCATGCCCCCACTGCATGGAGAGTAACACTTGTAAACGTTTGTGTCGTCGCTATGTCAGTTCTCAAATTCTCTTTTACACTTCGGTAACAGAACCATGGTTTTATGTGCAATGTTTATCCCATCACCCAGTAGGATGCCCCGCCACAAGAGGCCATCCATTGAACGAAATCGGCTTGTATGGTGAGATGGGCTTGAATCCAAAGAATGGGAACTAGCGAGTTGGCCCAACACGCAGGGGAGGCTGTACCATTAGATCGCTATCCATTCAAAGAATATGTACTTTGTGCCATTCTCTAAGTGCTGAGAACATGGCCCTGCACGAGATTTAGGTTCTGTCGTCACAGGGCAGAGCTTGCAACTAGTGGGAAAGGCAGTCAACAAACACTGATCTACTTCAGTGCCAAGTTCTATAAAGGAAAGAAAACAGGGCGATGTGATAGTAAGCAAGGTGATGGGGGAGCTTCTCTGAAGACGGAGTGAATGATTCCTCTTCCTCTGGTCCAGACACGCAGAGAAGGCGCAAAGAGTAAGGTCCGGCCCGGAGCTCAGGTCTTCTTATCCTGCCTCCGAGGTCTGGCCGGGCCAGCAGACAGGATTTCCCATCTGCTCTGCTAGCGATTCGCCCAAGAAGACCCGGGCGACTTCCAAAAAACAAAGCGGCTGTCAGTCCAAGAATCTTCTTTACGCCCTGACTAGTGTCTTTGGGCGGTGGACCTCGTGGGACCAGGCCTGGGGACTCGCATAGAAGGAAGAGAGAACCCCCGCCCTCCCCACACTGCAGTGGGACTGCCGCCATCATGGCGATCCCGGCTGCACCTGGACAATTGAACAGGGCCCGAGGCTAGAGTCCTAAAGCGGCCCTGAAACACCACGCCTGCAGCTCACCGCCATCTTCGCAGAGGCGGTTCCCCGCTACACACACCCAGGGGCGGGGCCTCGCGAGACCCAAACAGGCCCCACGTGTCAGGGGCGGAGCCCTACCCTGACGTCACGGCGCGCGTCGGATGGAAGGAGGACTAGAGCCGGCAAACCCTAGCTGGCTTCTCGCGTCACGGGAACTTTTTCCTCCCTCCTGTCCCGACCCCTTCCCTGTCCTTGTCCCACCTTCCGGCCCCCGGGAACCCCGGCAACGGTTGTGGCTGCTGCTCCGCTTCAGGCGGGGTGTTGCTGAGCGCGGAGCCCGAGGGCGCCCGTGAGGTAAGGAGAAGCTGCGGAGCCGCTCTGGCGTCCCCGTCCACGCGGACCTTGGCGGCCCGGGACCCTCAGCGCCCCCCCTTTCCTCTGTGGTCTCGGTCTGGGGGCTTCGGCGTCCCTCGTTTCCCGTCGGTTCTGCCTGGTCCTCGGAAGGCGCGTCCCGGCGCCGGGACTCCGCCCGCCGGGGCCGACAGCACGTCGCCCGGTCTCCCTCAGCCTCTCTGCGGCGGTGGCGTCTCGCGGACCCGTGCCCGGCTGCCCGGGGCCAGCGCACCGGCTCTGGCAGGCGCCCGCAGCCCAGCCCGGATGCCCAGGGCGGCCGGGGTAACCTCGCTCCTGAGGCCCGCCTCGGGCAGGCAGCCCCCACCCCCACCCCCCAGCGTGGGTCGGGCTTGCCCAGCTGGGTCGTCTCTGCAGGCGTAATTGTTTTCCCGCGTGGCAACGTGCGGTCCGCTTGTGCTTAACTAACCAGTAGAAGTTCTGCAAAGTCAGCGGTGAGGTTAGGTGGAAACGTCCATGCCGGGGCGGTGAGCTCTCTTCCCAGCGTTTGACCCTTTGGGCCTGATGTGTATGACACCGAGATTTGATTCAGGCATCTTCACGTCCGTTTCGCCCGTGCTGGGGGGCGGCGAGGTAGCCGGGCTGAAGGGGACACGTTCCTAGGGCTAGAGATTTGTGTTAAGTTCTCAAACTTGGCTGATCACCTGGTGCACTTGTTGAAAAATATAGCACTCTGGACCGCAGCATCAGAATCTCCAGAGAGGGAGCCTATGAGTGAGTGTGTGAGTGAGTGTGTGTGTGTGTTTTAAAATGTGTCCCAGGTGGCTCTCATTTGGAGGCAGGTGTGGGAAATGTTGTGTTAATCCGTCTCTTCTCACCCAGTCTCCCTTGTGATCAGCAGCCGATTTGTACAAGGTGTTGTGACCATGCAGAGGAACAGCTCAGAAGGAGTTAGAGCTGTCCTCTTGCTCTTGTTGGTGTAAGCAGATCTGAGCATAACCAGCGTCAGTATTGAGATTGTTTAGCAGGAATTCTTCTCCTTAGCAGAAATTAAACACGTAATTTACTTTCAACCAGGTGTGTGTTTTACTTTGTTGTCTTTGACATCTTCCGTTTCTTCTCTACTGGCTTTATCTCTTCTGATCTCACTCCTTTGCTATCGCTGCCAAACCTACTGGAATAGACTCTGATGCCATTGTTTCCTATACTGTTTTATTTGTTTGTTTGTTTTTTGGTGTTTTTTTTTGGATGCGTCCTCGGCATGTGGGATCTTAGTTCCCTGACCAGGGATCGAACCTGCGCCCCCTGTAGTGGAAGCGTGGAGTCTTATCCACTGCGCCACCAGGAAGGTCTCTAGAATCTTCATTTCAGAGATGTGCTCAGGCCTCTGTGTGAAGGCTGTGGGGCGTGGGGAGAATGGTGTGCAGATTAGAGGCGGGAAGCCCAGTTGGGAACCTTCTGCAGTAAACAGAGAGGATGGCGGGCTGTGCTCAGTTCAGGGCAGTGGAGATGGAGAGTAGATCCACTGGAGGGAGATTTACGATGTAGGGTTGTTGGTTAGGTCTTGATGATTGACTGGAGAGAGGAGATGAGAGAAAGGGGGGAATGTGGGATGACACCCAGGATTCTAGTGTATGGTGTTCTTGGGGGACACAGGAAGTGGAGCAGAGTTGGAGATCGGGGAAGATGGCTTTAACTTTTGGATGTGCTCAGTTTGACCTGTGGGAGTCCAAGTGGAGGTGGCCCTTCTTCCACTAGACGTGCGGAACTAAGGCTCAGGAGTGCTATGGGTTAGGCCATCAGTCATGGCAGGAAAGGGAATCACCCTGAACAGTGGTGGATGGAAGCGAAGCTGGCCTCAAGGAGCCCTGGGGGACGTCAACACAGAGGGAAGGGCAGAGGAGAGAGGCCAGTGATCGGGGCAGAAGGTGCCACAGAAAACAAGGAAAGCGTGTGTGGATAGGAGGGAGTGAGATGGTGCCCAGAAAGTGCCCTTGGAAAGGAGCAACATTTGCGTTCCTGGTGAGAGGAGTGCAGTGGCCTGGTGGGGCAGAAGCCCGACCACTTTTGGTTCAGAAGAGAGTAGGACGGGAAATAAAAAAGACAGGTTGTGAAATACATGTTAGGAAATTTTGGCTTAAAAAGTCCACAGGCCAAAAAAAAAAACAAAAAACAGTCCACAGGCCAACTATGCCACCACCAAGGTAATAAAAGAAGGACTTAAGGGCTTCCCTGGTGGCGCAGTGGTTGAGAGTCCGCCTGCCGATGCAGGGGACGTGGGTTTGTGCCCCGGTCCGGGAAGATCTCACATGCCGCGGAGCGGCTGGGCCCGTGAGCCATGGCCGCTGAGCCTGCGCGTCCAGAGCCTATTCTCCGCAACGGGAGAGGCCACAACAGTGAGAGGCCCGCGTACCGCAAAAAAAAAAAAAAAAAAAAAAGAAGAAGGACTTAAGACAAAGGTGGTGGCAAACATCAGGGCAGCTCATTGCTGCAATAATAACATTCTGGGAAAATATAATTGATACTGGTATTGGTGACCTTTGAGTGGAGGGAAATCTTCCTTCTGTTTTTGATGTTTCGCAAAGACCATCATTTTATAATTTAGAATTTTAAAAATTAAAAATTGCTAATTGAGTGTTTTGGAGCTTTGTTTTATTTCTGAAATCGCCTGGGCGGGGCGAGGGGGTGCTTGAGCACATCTAAATGCCGAGGAGAAGGAGGTGAATGTGAGGGTATGTGAAAAAGGGAGGACAGCTGATGGAGCTCGGTTCAGGGGAAGGGGGCAGGAAGGGGGATCCAGGCCCTTGTAAGGGACTAATTTCTGACCTTGTGAAGGAAGGCAGGGATGGTTTGCTGATGCAGGGAGGTATACAGGTGGCGTTTTGGGGAACAAGATGAGACAGGTTATCTGCTTCGATGAAGGAAGAGAGGAGGTGGTGTTAAAGGTTGGGAGAAGAGCCATGTTATGGGTTCAGAACCCGGATGTAGAGAGAGCTGTGCCTGTGGCTTAATAGGAAGTAGCCCGGAGCCAAGTAGGGGTGCCTGCTAACTTAAGGCACAAAGGAACAGGGTCTTTCCCAAGTGTGACTGAGTGGTAATGGTTCCGAAGCAAGGAGGATGCCGACTGTGCCTCTTGATGGTGAGGTCAGTGGAACAGGGCTGGATGTGTGACAGCGACAGTTCCCTCAGGAGAGCTGCATTTCCATTAAGACAGAGGGTGGAGAGAACATTCGTGAAGTGTTACCAACCAGGGATCTTGGCCTCCTTAATCAATAGAAATTGATAAGAGGCCAGACAGAAAATTCAGGCAGGGCTGTATTGGGCTCCTGCTGCAGCAGGCGGCAGTGAAAACAAGTAACAGTTTCCCTTGATTGCTCCGAGGAGGCCGGCAGCGAGCTGGTTCCTTATGTGGGGTGAGGGCAGGGGCGGGTCCAGGAGTCAGGCCAGAGGGGTGGCTTGGGTGGTCTGCCCCCCTCTCTGGTGGTGGTGAGTGCAGGGGGCATGCACAGGACCCTGCTTTTGCTCCTGACCCCTGCTTTTGCTCCCAGCTCTTCAGAAGTGGCAGTTGGCTTTTTTTTTGGTCTTTTTGTATCTTGTCTATAATTTCCCCCAGCTGTGCATGCATGCATATAGTTATTTTTAGTCCCTTATAGTTTCTTTGTATTTTGTTTGTATTTCATTTGTTCAGGTGTAAGCACTGCAGCAAAGGGTCCCAGGTCCTAGTCTGTCTCATTATCCCCTGAGGGATTCTACACCTTTTATTCTTAAGGGGTAAAGGGCCAAGGGTCTCATGTTCTGGAACGTCTTCCTGCCAGACAGGGGCTGCAGACCCTAGCTTACCCTAGAGGTGTAGAAGTCCCTCTCTGACTGTTCCAAGGACCTGTAGGGACCTGGGCCACCCTCTGCTGGAATGGGTTGAATTCCTTGAGCCATCATGAGTCTTACTTGAAACTCTTAGAGCCTAGAAGACACAAACTTGCCCAGAAGGCTAAACAAACAAGGGCCAAAAAGAAGAACACCAGTAGCCACTAAAGGGCCTAGAAAGGGAAGGAACCAGCGTAACTTTAGGAGGGCTTCCTTAACTGTTGACCAGGCAGTGGAGGCGATATTGCCGCTTCTAAAATTATGAAGCCAGTCTGCCTGGGCATATATTTCCTTAATGTTAACTTCCACCTGTCCTATCACACTAATTCAGGTGCAGTAGGAAGTATTATCGCACAGACTCCACCTTGTTCTTCCAGAAGGTTATCAAGAGCTAGACGACTGTCAAGAACTAAATTCGCCAAAGAAACGAGAGGTCTTAAGTCCCATTAAGGCTTGTCTTGTCTGTTCCATCATATAACCAAGCTGTCTGATCTCAGTGTTGCTTCATGATAGGTAAAGCCTCCCCATGGAGCTGCCAGTCCTGTGGCCAGCTCTGCCCTTGCTAAGATCATTCCTAGGGGACTTCCCTGGTGGTCCAGTGGTTAAGACTCTGTGCTTCCAATGCAGGGGGCCTGGGTTCGATCCCTGGTCAGGGAACTAGATCCCACACGCATGCCGCAACTAAAAGATCCTGCGTTTCGCAACTAAAGATCCTGTGTGCCACAACTAAGACTCCGCGTAGCCAAACAAACAAACATATATAGAGAAAAAGGATCATTCCTAGTGCTTTCTGGGTTTGGTGGTGAGCCTGACTGGTTCTGTTACAGATAAAAATCCCTCTTAACCCTGTAGTCCTTATAGCACACTGTCCTATGAAGTGAACATTGTCAGTGCATTTATACGCTATGGCTTGGTTGGAAAAGACAGGGTCTGTCGATAATTCCGTAACATATGATGGTTTGGGTGTCCGCAGAGGAAAACAAACCCTTCCGGGGATGCAGACCTGAATGTCTGTCTCACAGCTGTTAAGACCGGATAGCCCTTGAAGGACGTAACTGTTGTTAGTACTTAAACAGTTAGGGGACAGCAGACTATTATGTTGATGATTAAGCATATAAAGCTCTACAGCATTTCTAACAAGATGTTCACGTATGATCCGCTGAGTACAATAGCAAGAATGGCAAACAGGAGTCCAACCCACTACATCATTTTACTTATCTGTCGATGGTGCCTGTCTTTTGAATAGGTATCTCAGGCCTTCCGCTGGCTTACAGGTGTATTGCTCTTCTGTTGTAACCTGCGGGGTTTCTGGAGGTAAAAGCTTTAGTCTGGAAAAATGTACCCAACTAGATATCCCTTGCACTTTGACAGCAGTGGGAGTGGTTCAGATTACTTTATAGGGGCCCTTCCATTTTGGCAATAGTTGGTCTTCGGGGGACCCCTTTCCAGGTTTTAAGAAGAACTTGGTCCCTGGGATTTGTGAAGGAGCAGCTCCTTCCTCTGTATTTTTAGTGGGAGCTTGCAGTGCCTTGTGGGTATAGTTCAGGATTGTCTTTTGAACTTGTCCTAGATTAAAAATGTATCTCAGGGCCTGGTTCACTTCTTCATCCAGTAGAATGTCAGTAGTAAGAAAAGGTCTCCCATAGGTCCTTTTATTGTTTTACTTGTTTATTTTTTAAGGAGTTTTTTTTTTGTTAATTTATTTTTGGCTGCATTGGGTCTTCGTTGCTGCGCACGGGCTTTCTCTAAGTTGCGGCAAGCGGGGGCTAGCTACTCTGTTGTGGTGCGCGGGCTTCTCATTGCAGTGGCTTCTCTTGTTGCGGAGCACGGGCTCTTAGGTGCACAGGCTTCAGCAGTTGTGGCAGGCGGGCTCAGTAGTTGTGGTGCACGGGCTTAGTTGCTCTGCGGCATATGGATCTTCCCAGACCAGTGCTCAAACCCGTGTCCCCTGCATTGGTAGGCAGATTCTTAACCACTGCGCCACCAGGGAAGTCCTGAAGACATTTTTTAGAAAGCAGAATTGTGTTAATACAGTCTTTTATTCAATTTTAACATAATTTTATTTATTGAATAGTTAAGACAGTCACATTCCAAATTCAAAATATATGAAAGGGTCTATAATGAAGATTTTTCCTCTTTCTACTTGGACTTAATTTCTGGGAAATTTCAATCCTTTAAAAGTGGAGAGAATGTATAAAGAACCCGTGTACCCACCAGCCAGCTTCAGTCTGGCTTCATCTATTGCCACTGTTCCACTGGATTATTCCCTGGTGTTGGCCTTATTTTAAACCAAGCTGAGACTCTGTCTTATGCAGTAAAAGGCAAGGATTTCCTAAGTTGAAATTGCTGCAAATCTCCTTGGGGGCCATTTAAGAGCTCTTTTACTACCACTGATCACTTTAAGATTTTATTTTGGGGCCACATATAGTATTTGCTTTTCCAGAGCTCCTTTCCTGTCTAAAGAGTATCTTTTTTCTCCATCTTTATGCCAAGAACTCTGTAGGAATGCCCCATACTTCCCCAAGGCTTCTGCTTCTGATAGATGGCCCAGTTGGCTCATCTTAGAAAACCTCCACAAGACGTTTTCCGAAAGGAGAGGGAATAGAAAAGTGTAAGGGGTAGGGAGTTTTGAATCCCCTAAAGCTGACGACTGTGTTTGGGTCTGTTTTTGTTGCTCAGAGCCCCTGTTGAGTTCCCTGCTGCGTAGGATGCCAGAACTGGAGACTGTGGAGATCATGAAGTTGGTGAATTGCCCCGAGACCTTCACCCCGGACATGAGGTGCATCATGGGCGAGTCCCCTTCAGTGCGGGGCTACTTCGTCCTGGCGGGAATGAACTCTGCTGGCCTTTCGTTTGGTGGAGGAGCTGGAAGGTAAGTCTTTCGCACTCAGGTTCGGCTTGCGAGGCTTCTTCCTTTCTGGAATTACTTCTGGTTCATAGGGTTTGTGACATACCTAATCCAGTGTGTTCATAAGAAGAGGAAGACACATGTCATGAGAGAGTCGTCCCCTTGAAAGTACTTGCCATGGGAGGCACTTCCCGTGTTCCAGACACGTCATTGTACAGAATGTTTTTGGAACTCCTCTTTTGGAGTTAGCCTTGGAGCCAGTGGGATGTTCTTCTGTACTACTTCAGTCATAACAAATGTTGGTCCTTTGAATATGTATTTGAGTTTGGAAATAGCCAAGTGTGGTGAGTGAAGTAGAAGATCATGCTGATCACACAGGTTTTTATTTTCAAATTTGGTACTTATAAAAATTAAGCGAGGGGGCTTCCCTGGTGGCACAGTGGTTGAGAGTCCGCCTGCAGATGCAGGGGACACGGGTTCGTGCCCCTGTCCGGGAAGATCCCACATGCCACGGAGCGGCTGGGCCCGTGAGCCATGGCCGCTGAGCCTGCGCGTCCAGAGCCTGTTCTCCGCAACGGGAGAGGCCACAACAGTGAGAGGCCCGCGTACCGCAAAAAAAAAAAAAAAAAAAAAAAAAGAAGAAGGACTTAAGACAAAGGTGGTGGCAAACATCAGGGCAGCTCATTGCTGCAATAATAACATTCTGGGAAAATATAATTGATACTGGTATTGGTGACCTTTGAGTGGAGGGAAATCTTCCTTCTGTTTTTGATGTTTCGCAAAGACCATCATTTTATAATTTAGAATTTTAAAAATTAAAAATTGCTAATTGAGTGTTTTGGAGCTTTGTTTTATTTCTGAAATCGCCTGGGCGGGGCGAGGGGGTGCTTGAGCACATCTAAATGCCGAGGAGAAGGAGGTGAATGTGAGGGTATGTGAAAAAGGGAGGACAGCTGATGGAGCTCGGTTCAGGGGAAGGGGGCAGGAAGGGGGATCCAGGCCCTTGTAAGGGACTAATTTCTGACCTTGTGAAGGAAGGCAGGGATGGTTTGCTGATGCAGGGAGGTATACAGGTGGCGTTTTGGGGAACAAGATGAGACAGGTTATCTGCTTCGATGAAGGAAGAGAGGAGGTGGTGTTAAAGGTTGGGAGAAGAGCCATGTTATGGGTTCAGAACCCGGATGTAGAGAGAGCTGTGCCTGTGGCTTAATAGGAAGTAGCCCGGAGCCAAGTAGGGGTGCCTGCTAACTTAAGGCACAAAGGAACAGGGTCTTTCCCAAGTGTGACTGAGTGGTAATGGTTCCGAAGCAAGGAGGATGCCGACTGTGCCTCTTGATGGTGAGGTCAGTGGAACAGGGCTGGATGTGTGACAGCGACAGTTCCCTCAGGAGAGCTGCATTTCCATTAAGACAGAGGGTGGAGAGAACATTCGTGAAGTGTTACCAACCAGGGATCTTGGCCTCCTTAATCAATAGAAATTGATAAGAGGCCAGACAGAAAATTCAGGCAGGGCTGTATTGGGCTCCTGCTGCAGCAGGCGGCAGTGAAAACAAGTAACAGTTTCCCTTGATTGCTCCGAGGAGGCCGGCAGCGAGCTGGTTCCTTATGTGGGGTGAGGGCAGGGGCGGGTCCAGGAGTCAGGCCAGAGGGGTGGCTTGGGTGGTCTGCCCCCCTCTCTGGTGGTGGTGAGTGCAGGGGGCATGCACAGGACCCTGCTTTTGCTCCTGACCCCTGCTTTTGCTCCCAGCTCTTCAGAAGTGGCAGTTGGCTTTTTTTTTGGTCTTTTTGTATCTTGTCTATAATTTCCCCCAGCTGTGCATGCATGCATATAGTTATTTTTAGTCCCTTATAGTTTCTTTGTATTTTGTTTGTATTTCATTTGTTCAGGTGTAAGCACTGCAGCAAAGGGTCCCAGGTCCTAGTCTGTCTCATTATCCCCTGAGGGATTCTACACCTTTTATTCTTAAGGGGTAAAGGGCCAAGGGTCTCATGTTCTGGAACGTCTTCCTGCCAGACAGGGGCTGCAGACCCTAGCTTACCCTAGAGGTGTAGAAGTCCCTCTCTGACTGTTCCAAGGACCTGTAGGGACCTGGGCCACCCTCTGCTGGAATGGGTTGAATTCCTTGAGCCATCATGAGTCTTACTTGAAACTCTTAGAGCCTAGAAGACACAAACTTGCCCAGAAGGCTAAACAAACAAGGGCCAAAAAGAAGAACACCAGTAGCCACTAAAGGGCCTAGAAAGGGAAGGAACCAGCGTAACTTTAGGAGGGCTTCCTTAACTGTTGACCAGGCAGTGGAGGCGATATTGCCGCTTCTAAAATTATGAAGCCAGTCTGCCTGGGCATATATTTCCTTAATGTTAACTTCCACCTGTCCTATCACACTAATTCAGGTGCAGTAGGAAGTATTATCGCACAGACTCCACCTTGTTCTTCCAGAAGGTTATCAAGAGCTAGACGACTGTCAAGAACTAAATTCGCCAAAGAAACGAGAGGTCTTAAGTCCCATTAAGGCTTGTCTTGTCTGTTCCATCATATAACCAAGCTGTCTGATCTCAGTGTTGCTTCATGATAGGTAAAGCCTCCCCATGGAGCTGCCAGTCCTGTGGCCAGCTCTGCCCTTGCTAAGATCATTCCTAGGGGACTTCCCTGGTGGTCCAGTGGTTAAGACTCTGTGCTTCCAATGCAGGGGGCCTGGGTTCGATCCCTGGTCAGGGAACTAGATCCCACACGCATGCCGCAACTAAAAGATCCTGCGTTTCGCAACTAAAGATCCTGTGTGCCACAACTAAGACTCCGCGTAGCCAAACAAACAAACATATATAGAGAAAAAGGATCATTCCTAGTGCTTTCTGGGTTTGGTGGTGAGCCTGACTGGTTCTGTTACAGATAAAAATCCCTCTTAACCCTGTAGTCCTTATAGCACACTGTCCTATGAAGTGAACATTGTCAGTGCATTTATACGCTATGGCTTGGTTGGAAAAGACAGGGTCTGTCGATAATTCCGTAACATATGATGGTTTGGGTGTCCGCAGAGGAAAACAAACCCTTCCGGGGATGCAGACCTGAATGTCTGTCTCACAGCTGTTAAGACCGGATAGCCCTTGAAGGACGTAACTGTTGTTAGTACTTAAACAGTTAGGGGACAGCAGACTATTATGTTGATGATTAAGCATATAAAGCTCTACAGCATTTCTAACAAGATGTTCACGTATGATCCGCTGAGTACAATAGCAAGAATGGCAAACAGGAGTCCAACCCACTACATCATTTTACTTATCTGTCGATGGTGCCTGTCTTTTGAATAGGTATCTCAGGCCTTCCGCTGGCTTACAGGTGTATTGCTCTTCTGTTGTAACCTGCGGGGTTTCTGGAGGTAAAAGCTTTAGTCTGGAAAAATGTACCCAACTAGATATCCCTTGCACTTTGACAGCAGTGGGAGTGGTTCAGATTACTTTATAGGGGCCCTTCCATTTTGGCAATAGTTGGTCTTCGGGGGACCCCTTTCCAGGTTTTAAGAAGAACTTGGTCCCTGGGATTTGTGAAGGAGCAGCTCCTTCCTCTGTATTTTTAGTGGGAGCTTGCAGTGCCTTGTGGGTATAGTTCAGGATTGTCTTTTGAACTTGTCCTAGATTAAAAATGTATCTCAGGGCCTGGTTCACTTCTTCATCCAGTAGAATGTCAGTAGTAAGAAAAGGTCTCCCATAGGTCCTTTTATTGTTTTACTTGTTTATTTTTTAAGGAGTTTTTTTTTTGTTAATTTATTTTTGGCTGCATTGGGTCTTCGTTGCTGCGCACGGGCTTTCTCTAAGTTGCGGCAAGCGGGGGCTAGCTACTCTGTTGTGGTGCGCGGGCTTCTCATTGCAGTGGCTTCTCTTGTTGCGGAGCACGGGCTCTTAGGTGCACAGGCTTCAGCAGTTGTGGCAGGCGGGCTCAGTAGTTGTGGTGCACGGGCTTAGTTGCTCTGCGGCATATGGATCTTCCCAGACCAGTGCTCAAACCCGTGTCCCCTGCATTGGTAGGCAGATTCTTAACCACTGCGCCACCAGGGAAGTCCTGAAGACATTTTTTAGAAAGCAGAATTGTGTTAATACAGTCTTTTATTCAATTTTAACATAATTTTATTTATTGAATAGTTAAGACAGTCACATTCCAAATTCAAAATATATGAAAGGGTCTATAATGAAGATTTTTCCTCTTTCTACTTGGACTTAATTTCTGGGAAATTTCAATCCTTTAAAAGTGGAGAGAATGTATAAAGAACCCGTGTACCCACCAGCCAGCTTCAGTCTGGCTTCATCTATTGCCACTGTTCCACTGGATTATTCCCTGGTGTTGGCCTTATTTTAAACCAAGCTGAGACTCTGTCTTATGCAGTAAAAGGCAAGGATATCCTAAGTTGAAATTGCTGCAGATCTCCTTGGGGGCCATTTAAGAGCTCTTTTACTACCACTGATCACTTTAAGATTTTATTTTGGGGCCACATATAGTATTTGCTTTTCCAGAGCTCCTTTCCTGTCTAAAGAGTATCTTTTTTCTCCATCTTTATGCCAAGAACTCTGTAGGAATGCCCCATACTTCCCCAAGGCTTCTGCTTCTGATAGATGGCCCAGTTGGCTCATCTTAGAAAACCTCCACAAGACGTTTTCCGAAAGGAGAGGGAATAGAAAAGTGTAAGGGGTAGGGAGTTTTGAATCCCCTAAAGCTGACGACTGTGTTTGGGTCTGTTTTTGTTGCTCAGAGCCCCTGTTGAGTTCCCTGCTGCGTAGGATGCCAGAACTGGAGACTGTGGAGATCATGAAGTTGGTGAATTGCCCCGAGACCTTCACGCCGGACATGAGGTGCATCATGGGCGAGTCCCCTTCAGTGCGGGGCTACTTCGTCCTGGCGGGAATGAACTCTGCTGGCCTTTCGTTTGGTGGAGGAGCTGGAAGGTAAGTCTTTCGCACTCAGGTTCGGCTTGCGAGGCTTCTTCCTTTCTGGAATTACTTCTGGTTCATAGGGTTTGTGACATACCTAATCCAGTGTGTTCATAAGAAGAGGAAGACACATGTCATGAGAGAGTCGTCCCCTTGAAAGTACTTGCCATGGGAGGCACTTCCCGTGTTCCAGACACGTCATTGTACAGAATGTTTTTGGAACTCCTCTTTTGGAGTTAGCCTTGGAGCCAGTGGGATGTTCTTCTGTACTACTTCAGTCATAACAAATGTTGGTCCTTTGAATATGTATTTGAGTTTGGAAATAGCCAAGTGTGGTGAGTGAAGTAGAAGATCATGCTGATCACACAGGTTTTTATTTTCAAATTTGGTACTTATAAAAATTAAGCGAGGGGGCTTCCCTGGTGGCACAGTGGTTGAGAGTCCGCCTGCAGATGCAGGGGACACGGGTTCGTGCCCCTGTCCGGGAAGATCCCACATGCCACGGAGCGGCTGGGCCCGTGAGCCATGGCCGCTGAGCCTGCGCGTCCAGAGCCTGTTCTCCGCAACGGGAGAGGCCACAACAGTGAGAGGCCCGCGTACCGCAAAAAAAAAAAAAAAAAAAAAAAAAAGAAGAAGGACTTAAGACAAAGGTGGTGGCAAACATCAGGGCAGCTCATTGCTGCAATAATAACATTCTGGGAAAATATAATTGATACTGGTATTGGTGACCTTTGAGTGGAGGGAAATCTTCCTTCTGTTTTTGATGTTTCGCAAAGACCATCATTTTATAATTTAGAATTTTAAAAATTAAAAATTGCTAATTGAGTGTTTTGGAGCTTTGTTTTATTTCTGAAATCGCCTGGGCGGGGCGAGGGGGTGCTTGAGCACATCTAAATGCCGAGGAGAAGGAGGTGAATGTGAGGGTATGTGAAAAAGGGAGGACAGCTGATGGAGCTCGGTTCAGGGGAAGGGGGCAGGAAGGGGGATCCAGGCCCTTGTAAGGGACTAATTTCTGACCTTGTGAAGGAAGGCAGGGATGGTTTGCTGATGCAGGGAGGTATACAGGTGGCGTTTTGGGGAACAAGATGAGACAGGTTATCTGCTTCGATGAAGGAAGAGAGGAGGTGGTGTTAAAGGTTGGGAGAAGAGCCATGTTATGGGTTCAGAACCCGGATGTAGAGAGAGCTGTGCCTGTGGCTTAATAGGAAGTAGCCCGGAGCCAAGTAGGGGTGCCTGCTAACTTAAGGCACAAAGGAACAGGGTCTTTCCCAAGTGTGACTGAGTGGTAATGGTTCCGAAGCAAGGAGGATGCCGACTGTGCCTCTTGATGGTGAGGTCAGTGGAACAGGGCTGGATGTGTGACAGCGACAGTTCCCTCAGGAGAGCTGCATTTCCATTAAGACAGAGGGTGGAGAGAACATTCGTGAAGTGTTACCAACCAGGGATCTTGGCCTCCTTAATCAATAGAAATTGATAAGAGGCCAGACAGAAAATTCAGGCAGGGCTGTATTGGGCTCCTGCTGCAGCAGGCGGCAGTGAAAACAAGTAACAGTTTCCCTTGATTGCTCCGAGGAGGCCGGCAGCGAGCTGGTTCCTTATGTGGGGTGAGGGCAGGGGCGGGTCCAGGAGTCAGGCCAGAGGGGTGGCTTGGGTGGTCTGCCCCCCTCTCTGGTGGTGGTGAGTGCAGGGGGCATGCACAGGACCCTGCTTTTGCTCCTGACCCCTGCTTTTGCTCCCAGCTCTTCAGAAGTGGCAGTTGGCTTTTTTTTTGGTCTTTTTGTATCTTGTCTATAATTTCCCCCAGCTGTGCATGCATGCATATAGTTATTTTTAGTCCCTTATAGTTTCTTTGTATTTTGTTTGTATTTCATTTGTTCAGGTGTAAGCACTGCAGCAAAGGGTCCCAGGTCCTAGTCTGTCTCATTATCCCCTGAGGGATTCTACACCTTTTATTCTTAAGGGGTAAAGGGCCAAGGGTCTCATGTTCTGGAACGTCTTCCTGCCAGACAGGGGCTGCAGACCCTAGCTTACCCTAGAGGTGTAGAAGTCCCTCTCTGACTGTTCCAAGGACCTGTAGGGACCTGGGCCACCCTCTGCTGGAATGGGTTGAATTCCTTGAGCCATCATGAGTCTTACTTGAAACTCTTAGAGCCTAGAAGACACAAACTTGCCCAGAAGGCTAAACAAACAAGGGCCAAAAAGAAGAACACCAGTAGCCACTAAAGGGCCTAGAAAGGGAAGGAACCAGCGTAACTTTAGGAGGGCTTCCTTAACTGTTGACCAGGCAGTGGAGGCGATATTGCCGCTTCTAAAATTATGAAGCCAGTCTGCCTGGGCATATATTTCCTTAATGTTAACTTCCACCTGTCCTATCACACTAATTCAGGTGCAGTAGGAAGTATTATCGCACAGACTCCACCTTGTTCTTCCAGAAGGTTATCAAGAGCTAGACGACTGTCAAGAACTAAATTCGCCAAAGAAACGAGAGGTCTTAAGTCCCATTAAGGCTTGTCTTGTCTGTTCCATCATATAACCAAGCTGTCTGATCTCAGTGTTGCTTCATGATAGGTAAAGCCTCCCCATGGAGCTGCCAGTCCTGTGGCCAGCTCTGCCCTTGCTAAGATCATTCCTAGGGGACTTCCCTGGTGGTCCAGTGGTTAAGACTCTGTGCTTCCAATGCAGGGGGCCTGGGTTCGATCCCTGGTCAGGGAACTAGATCCCACACGCATGCCGCAACTAAAAGATCCTGCGTTTCGCAACTAAAGATCCTGTGTGCCACAACTAAGACTCCGCGTAGCCAAACAAACAAACATATATAGAGAAAAAGGATCATTCCTAGTGCTTTCTGGGTTTGGTGGTGAGCCTGACTGGTTCTGTTACAGATAAAAATCCCTCTTAACCCTGTAGTCCTTATAGCACACTGTCCTATGAAGTGAACATTGTCAGTGCATTTATACGCTATGGCTTGGTTGGAAAAGACAGGGTCTGTCGATAATTCCGTAACATATGATGGTTTGGGTGTCCGCAGAGGAAAACAAACCCTTCCGGGGATGCAGACCTGAATGTCTGTCTCACAGCTGTTAAGACCGGATAGCCCTTGAAGGACGTAACTGTTGTTAGTACTTAAACAGTTAGGGGACAGCAGACTATTATGTTGATGATTAAGCATATAAAGCTCTACAGCATTTCTAACAAGATGTTCACGTATGATCCGCTGAGTACAATAGCAAGAATGGCAAACAGGAGTCCAACCCACTACATCATTTTACTTATCTGTCGATGGTGCCTGTCTTTTGAATAGGTATCTCAGGCCTTCCGCTGGCTTACAGGTGTATTGCTCTTCTGTTGTAACCTGCGGGGTTTCTGGAGGTAAAAGCTTTAGTCTGGAAAAATGTACCCAACTAGATATCCCTTGCACTTTGACAGCAGTGGGAGTGGTTCAGATTACTTTATAGGGGCCCTTCCATTTTGGCAATAGTTGGTCTTCGGGGGACCCCTTTCCAGGTTTTAAGAAGAACTTGGTCCCTGGGATTTGTGAAGGAGCAGCTCCTTCCTCTGTATTTTTAGTGGGAGCTTGCAGTGCCTTGTGGGTATAGTTCAGGATTGTCTTTTGAACTTGTCCTAGATTAAAAATGTATCTCAGGGCCTGGTTCACTTCTTCATCCAGTAGAATGTCAGTAGTAAGAAAAGGTCTCCCATAGGTCCTTTTATTGTTTTACTTGTTTATTTTTTAAGGAGTTTTTTTTTTGTTAATTTATTTTTGGCTGCATTGGGTCTTCGTTGCTGCGCACGGGCTTTCTCTAAGTTGCGGCAAGCGGGGGCTAGCTACTCTGTTGTGGTGCGCGGGCTTCTCATTGCAGTGGCTTCTCTTGTTGCGGAGCACGGGCTCTTAGGTGCACAGGCTTCAGCAGTTGTGGCAGGCGGGCTCAGTAGTTGTGGTGCACGGGCTTAGTTGCTCTGCGGCATATGGATCTTCCCAGACCAGTGCTCAAACCCGTGTCCCCTGCATTGGTAGGCAGATTCTTAACCACTGCGCCACCAGGGAAGTCCTGAAGACATTTTTTAGAAAGCAGAATTGTGTTAATACAGTCTTTTATTCAATTTTAACATAATTTTATTTATTGAATAGTTAAGACAGTCACATTCCAAATTCAAAATATATGAAAGGGTCTATAATGAAGATTTTTCCTCTTTCTACTTGGACTTAATTTCTGGGAAATTTCAATCCTTTAAAAGTGGAGAGAATGTATAAAGAACCCGTGTACCCACCAGCCAGCTTCAGTCTGGCTTCATCTATTGCCACTGTTCCACTGGATTATTCCCTGGTGTTGGCCTTATTTTAAACCAAGCTGAGACTCTGTCTTATGCAGTAAAAGGCAAGGATATCCTAAGTTGAAATTGCTGCAGATCTCCTTGGGGGCCATTTAAGAGCTCTTTTACTACCACTGATCACTTTAAGATTTTATTTTGGGGCCACATATAGTATTTGCTTTTCCAGAGCTCCTTTCCTGTCTAAAGAGTATCTTTTTTCTCCATCTTTATGCCAAGAACTCTGTAGGAATGCCCCATACTTCCCCAAGGCTTCTGCTTCTGATAGATGGCCCAGTTGGCTCATCTTAGAAAACCTCCACAAGACGTTTTCCGAAAGGAGAGGGAATAGAAAAGTGTAAGGGGTAGGGAGTTTTGAATCCCCTAAAGCTGACGACTGTGTTTGGGTCTGTTTTTGTTGCTCAGAGCCCCTGTTGAGTTCCCTGCTGCGTAGGATGCCAGAACTGGAGACTGTGGAGATCATGAAGTTGGTGAATTGCCCCGAGACCTTCACGCCGGACATGAGGTGCATCATGGGCGAGTCCCCTTCAGTGCGGGGCTACTTCGTCCTGGCGGGAATGAACTCTGCTGGCCTTTCGTTTGGTGGAGGAGCTGGAAGGTAAGTCTTTCGCACTCAGGTTCGGCTTGCGAGGCTTCTTCCTTTCTGGAATTACTTCTGGTTCATAGGGTTTGTGACATACCTAATCCAGTGTGTTCATAAGAAGAGGAAGACACATGTCATGAGAGAGTCGTCCCCTTGAAAGTACTTGCCATGGGAGGCACTTCCCGTGTTCCAGACACGTCATTGTACAGAATGTTTTTGGAACTCCTCTTTTGGAGTTAGCCTTGGAGCCAGTGGGATGTTTTTTTGGAACTACTTCAGTCGTAACAAATGTTGCTCATTCATGAAACTGGAAATAGAAAGAGCAGGTTTGGACGATAAGATGATGAAATTTTTGTTAGACATGTTAGCCTACGTATGGATTCCCAGATGTGGTGACTCACAGAACAGTTGGGTAAAGAGAATAGAAGTCCAGTGACTAAATTTCTGGATGGAAGCTAAGTACAGTAAAGGATCACTGGCTGCTTCTGTTTTTCTGTTCTACTGTTGTAAGCAAAAATACACACACAGCTCTTTTTCCACACAGACATGGGCTCATTTTACATAACATCTTACAGAAAGACCCGAATGAACTTTTTGGCCAACCCAATATTTGAGTGATGAGTCAAGTACCAGGTTCTTACTACTAAGTCAAGTGTAAGGCAGGATGTCAAGTCCAGTGACAGTGATAGGGACTTCAGGAGGAGGAATGGGGCTTTTCCCCCACAGCCATGCTGCCCATTGCATGGAGGGAAGGGATCTTATTTACCTGTTTTCAAATTCTCTTGTACACTTTGGGAACAGGTACAAATGGTTTTATGTACAACGTTTATTCTTAGTGATGGCAAAAACATATCTGGTTACCACAGATGCAGGACATTTCTCAGGCAGACACAGCAAGAGTAGTGAAAATGTCCATTTATTCATTTACAAACTTAGTAACATAAAATAAAATTGAAATCTGACTTGATAGAAATACAGTGAACAACGTTAATACCACATTCGCAGAGGGCAGAAATGCTCTGTCACCCTGTGTGCCTGTCATCACCAGGGCTCGTGAGAAACATCCCATTTACTAAAGTGCCTCGCACGTCTTCAGGACCACATGCTGATGCTACACATGGGATAGAAAAGGGCTGAGTTGAACTGCACGTTTACAAATGCAAAGAACGAGTTGTAGCCTTTACAGTAATTACAATGGCATTTTCTTATATCCCAAGAGTTGACCAGAGAGTAAAGTGTTAGCTGTGCTGCTGGAAGACCCTTCACTGAAATGAGCTGCAGAAGCTTTCAACCCTACACCCATCTGTTGAAGGTACTTTTTTTCGTCTCCACCCACCAAGTGACACTCTGGAGTGTAAGGCACTAGAACCTGGCTTGGAGGAAAGAGGTGCCCCAAGCTCCAGTTCTTGGTGTGCAAAGGAAATCCTGGCATAGATCCATAGAAACAGATGCTAAAAGTATCCTCTCCCTTCTTAAAATTTCTGTCCTTGAGAGACAGAAAAATGAGAAGGTAGAAAGTCTGCAAAGGATGAAAATAGGTGTATCTAAATATCATGAGAAAAATGGCCCATGAAGAAACGTGTAATTCCCCAAGGGTTCTGCTCAGAGAAGTCACGAATCATACACAAGGAACTCTGGTGTTTAATGGATAAAGAGAAGGCAAAGACATACAAAAATACTCAGTCCTCTTGAAAAATAGTGTATTTGTCATGGTAAGGGACTGCATATGCCAGCCCCGTGATGACAGTGAAGGAGCCTTACAACTAACGGAGCACCTTAATGTGGAGGGCGGTGGCGGTGGGTGTGGGGAGCAGCTCTGATACGTGGCTCCCCAGCTCCCTCACGACTCACTGCAGGACGCGGCTACTGCCTGTTATTTCATCTGCCGTCCCTTCCACTCAACTGTGCTGCTCCTGAGTCCATGTGCCTGCACATGACATGTGCCAGATGAAAATTCCTTACTCGTGAGAAACTTTTCTCTACCTCCTGTTGATAAAATGCTGCTTATATCAAAGTTTGTGAGGGATGGGGGGGTGTGTCCAGAAAGAAAAGGAACACAGTAGGTTATACTTCAGGACTGAGCACTGTTGACCACATCTCTATCTTAGATACTAAAGATACTTAGATCCTTGCTGCCTACACTGGCCAAGAGGCAACAAAGATATAAAAAGGAACTTGTAATGCCTGAAAGCCAGCCAATGCAGTTGTTTTACAGAGGCAGAAATCAAGGCGGAGGGGTCATCCCTCCAGTGAAGCAAAATCACTTTAGGAAGCTCCTGTCATTCCTGCCACATACATGGTGGCAGTGGGGAGGGGTTAATGTCGCAAATGCATGCAAAGGCAGGATAAAGGAGAAAGCTGAAGAGTTAGTTTCACGTTGAGTTACTTTCTTGGAAACAACAGCCTAGGAAAGAAGAGATACAGCTAAAACTCTGTACAAGGAGGTAGAATCCAGGGACAGCACACCTCCTGATGAGAATCAAACAAGTGACTTGGTGCAGAAATGGGAACTTTGGGGCCAAAGTTGAGACTGGGGTTAATCACTGGGCTAAATGGCATCTCTTGCATTTGGGGGTACAGGGACTTCTCAGAAAAGCACTAGAATGTAGTGGGAACTGTTCAGTTTTCTCTCCTGGAGCTTGTCCTGTCCATGCAGTGCTACGTGACCAAAACACAAGTTAAAGGACATCACATTGTGCTATCCAAGCAGGTTGGTCTTGTCTGTCCCTTTTTGCTCTAAAAACTTTCTGAATTAGAGCTTTTATCACAGACAAGAAATCTTCAATGTCAGTCACATGACCATGGGATTTACATGTGGCACAAGTAGCTAGGGGCTTATCTCAAGAGAGGAGGAGGCTCACAGGAGACTTGCAACCTTGATTCTCCATCTGTTTGAAGCCAACACACTTTGTGTTTCTAGGTGCAAAATGATTCTTCAATTGCATATGCTGAGAAGATTCTGGAGCGCCTCTCCCAAGACAGCACAAGTGGTGATAACATCATTTCAGAGAGAAGAAAAAAGTACCAACCACCTAAAACGAGTCCAGCTACTCCTTGAACAATCCCTGCAACCTCCAGGGAGAGGTGAGTTGTCACAGAAAGCAAACACATGCGGTCCCAGTGCCCATCGGGGATGACACAGAAATGAAGATGTTTTGATTGTCAACTATGCTTGAGGCAGGAAAGAGTCACCCCCTTCCCTTTAGGACCAAATAGAGAAACCTACCAGATTCATATTGCCTATATGTGAATGAACCAAAGGAGACTTGAAAGATGAATTGTAAAGTGCTGGAAGATAAATATGTAAGTTTCAGGGTACTCAATAAACAAGTGATTTCCCCCCAGAATCTTAACATCTTGTCAGTCTTAGAAGTGTGACCCCTATTTATGGACAAGATGTGATTTATGCATAAATCTAGATTTTCTTTTGGATTCAGTCCCAAATAACTTTCCATTTATAAAGACGACTTTGCAAGTGGTGTGCATGGGATACCTTTAGTTCTACATCTATTTCCATCTTCTTGGGTCAGTCGGCTCCCTGCTGGTAACACCTGCATTGTCTGGTGCCAGTTTCCTGCTCTCCCAAGTTTCACGGCTGCTGTTCACTGCTCTCCAGCTGGGCAGCACCTCTCTTCTTTGCCTAGAAGCAGTATCTCTCAGCTAGTTAAATTCACATTTGCACCAAAATACCAAGGCCCCCCGACAGAATTCTAATCACATATTCCCTCATTAAATCAATGAAGACCTTGTAAGAAGGTGGACAGTAAAGTCAGTGATCAAGTGGGTAAACAGAAATCCCAGAGAAATGCCAGAGCAGGCAGACACCTGAGAATTGTAAGCTGCTCTAATAAAATGAAAGGATTGTCTCTAATATACTTACAGACCTATCAGAACTAATGCATGCAAGATACCAAGATAACAAAGGCTATGGTTAATTAAAATCTCTAGCAGCCATTTGTTTGCAAGGGGAAATTAAGTGTGGGGATGGATACCACAGTCTGTGCGATCCCTTAGAAAATAGAGACACTGCTTAAAAGTGCGCAGGGCGCTCTTACCCCAAGTTACCTTCTATTCCAGAAAATGTGGAGAGATGTCTGGAAAAAGAAGACGGAAAGCAGACCTTGGGCTCAGGTAACATACGCTCTCCACACTGGGAACTCTCAAGGGACCCAAGTGGGTCATCTCTGTGTGGATCTGTGTCTGTTGTGCGGGGGAAGCAACCCTGGGGTCCCAGTAGCTCTCTTCAACTCAGTGTGCCCACAAGGTTTAGTTACTCAGCCAGGATGCTTGTCTTGTCTCCCCCGTCCTAAGGGAGAGAGCGTGCACTGAGCCAGTGGGCCTCCTGTGGAAGGGACACATGAGGCTGAACTGAAAGTCACATGTGCTCGGAGAAGAGGAACATCAAGGTGGCGTGACTGAACTGTGAGTAGCTGAAAGAAAAGCAGCGCTGTTTCATAGGAAACTCAGCATCGCTGGAGCTTAGTTTGAGGTTAGACCCTTTCAGCTAGGAAAAGCAACACTAAAGGCAACATGGTCTTTCCCTTTCAAACACTGTGGCTTATTTGTTTAGTCGGTTAAATAAGCCACAACCCCCCTCATAATAGAGATTAGCAAGAGATGAAGAAAATTATAGGCAGGTGGCCCTAGCCCAACAGTCTGATAACTGGGTCACAGTCTGATAACTGGGTCAGTAGGGAGGCCCAGGATGAACTAATCTGTGCTAAACCCCAGGTAACGCCCACATGATGCCTCTCATCAGCGAGGTAGATGGTCATCCTCCTGCTAGAGGTATCAGGGTGCCGACCCACAGCACAAAGGGATGGGAGAAGGACCTGCCTGGCTAAAAGGCATAAGCTATTCCACACGGCTGTATCACACAGACAGCAGCTAGCCAGAATTCACAGGTTACTCGAGAAAATTTAGCCCCACAGAGAGGGACTCTTACCCTGAGGCCTGCACACCACAAGCCTCCCTTGCTTCAAGACCCAGCATTAAGTGAGGCTGTCACTGTAACCTACTTCCACAAGTGGAGTCTGCCTCTGTCCTGCCTTCCTGTCCCCACAGGAACCTGAGATGGGGGGAGGGATGACCAGCCCAGAGTGAGTATCAGGAGATGGGAAACTGCAGAAGGAGGGAGGAGAAGATGGAGGGACAAGAGAGGGTGCAAAGGAAAAGTTTTAAACGCTTAAAATTATATCAAGGGAAAAAAAAATTATATCAAGGAGATAAGAGGTGGGAGGCAAAGGTTAAATCAAGAAGAGGGATGGGATCAGGAAGAGGAGCTCCTAAGATGACTAGAAGGTGGGAAGGTGGCGGGACTGCCTGGCATTACTTCCCGTGCAAGTCACTGAGCTCCACATCATCCTTTCGGCGCTTATGGGTGAAGAGGGAGGTGACCGGGTAGAGCTTGGCCTTGGCCTGGAACCGGTGTCCTGCGATGTCAATCTCATATTCTCCCCGGTTGATGAAATCTGCTGTCACCACCTGCTCTTCTCCGGTGTCCTCGGAAAAATTGTGCACGAAGCCCAGGCACACGTGGCGCTCCAGGGTGTAACCATATGCGCTGCTGGTGGTCTTGCCCACGTACTGCCCGTTTCGGTAAATGGGCTCCCCCCACCAAGGCCAGAGGTCCAGGTCTGTGTCGTGGTCGTCCAGGATGAACATAGTGAAGCGTTTGTACACCCCGTTCTGCTTCTGCTGCAGCAGGGCATCTCGCCCAATGAAATCCATCCCCTAGGAAAGAGCACAGAGACAGCATCACTGCTTGGGACCCGGTGTCACTGCAGTGGGCTGCCCACTCCCTACCACACCCCTGCAAGCTCTGGAGAACGTGTGCTTCCCCCATGCGGAAAACTGCATTCACAGTATGAAAGACACCTGCAGAGAATTCTTGTAACAACACAGGTAAGCATCACTCTCTTTTCTATTTTATAAACACATTTCAATCACAAGACCACACAGAACAAAAATAGGAAGAAAAATCAACACTTGAAAATGCTTGCTAGAATTATTGTAGAAAAACAATGTTTTTATATAATCTCAACCAGCAGTCCATGCATATATATCCGTATTCTATGCATAAATATTTACATATGCATATGTCCAAAAAAGAGCAGGATAAAATAAACTCTTAATGCGTGTCGCTGAAAAAATATTCTTTATGTTTTTCCCTATTTTCCAAATCGAGTATTCTTTACTTTTATATCAGAGAAAAATACTTACCTAATTGCTCAAAAAGAACATCAGAGATCTACTATACTGATATGGAATGACTGTTAAGATATTTTAAGTGAAAAAGGCAAGGTGCAATATACCAAGTATACAGTATCCAACCACCAAGGTTAAGAACGTGGTGAGGGGAAATTACTCATCTGTTTGCACTGCATGGAAGCTCTCTACAAGGAGAGGCAGGACACTGCTGCTTCTGGTCAAGCTGGCAGTGGGACTGGGTGGGCTCAGAGGTGGGAAAGAGCCTTTTCATCCTCTTGAATGGTGATTACGAATAAATTAGGCAGTTGAATGTAAAGTGACTCATTTGTACATGTGGCATATTAATGAATTACCACAATCAACTCAGAAAAACTGCCCAGAAAGCACTCAGTCTAAAAGAGAACAAAGTGCCCCAAACAAGTGTTGTCTATTTATGATGTTTCCATATTAAGTGTTTTATCCCATAGATACATTTGGAGGTCTCAACAACACCTATACACTTTTTTGCTCCCACCTCAGCTCTTCCTGTTCTCATGCAGGCTCCCTGCTCAGGAAGCTGAGGGCAGAGTGGAGTGTGCACAGGTACAATACCTTGTCTAACTTCACCCGAGACTCTCGTCCGCATTCCAGGGGTGTGGTGAGGGTGTTTAAATCCTGACCCCAGAAGGCAAAAAACTTTTCAATTCGGAGACTACGAAGAGCATAATACCCAGCATTCCGGATTCCATATTTCTGTCCAACACTCATCACTTCGTTGTATACGTGCAGGGCGTACTAGAGGGAGAGACAAAAGGTCAGTAACCAGCAGACCTTCAGAATTAAACACGGAATCTGTCTGGCAGTGCCTGACAGCTGACACTGTTACCTGGACAAGGGAGAAGGTTGTCTACAATCCTCAGGAACCAAAGTGCTGCAGCCCAGGCTTAAGCTCCACGAAAGCAGCACCTTTATCTTTTTACTTCTCTAAAATGTCTAGGATCTCAGTATATAGCACTTATTAAATAATAACTCACAGAAGCTCTCTTACCACTCGGTAAACGACCAGTCTCGTAACTGCCTCTCCAACAGCCATGCATCCTCCACTGGCTTTGGCTTTGTTTTTTTGCGCCAGTTCCCTGAACTTGGTCCTTCCCTTATGCAATGGCCTATGCTGTGAAACTGGTGTTACACATAACTCTAGACATGCACGCACAACTCTGATTTGTCACACTGATTATGGCGTATCTTAAGAGACCTAGAGTGAGTCACAGAGGACCCCAAAAATCAGAGCTCTCCTACCCGTGTCCCACAATATCCAGTCTCATGTTGTTTTGTTCTTGGTTCCAGACACGTTTAAGTATCACATAACTTAAATGAACAAAAGTTTTCCAAATTGAAAGCAAATACTCAAATACTCTGTTAAGTCTAAAGCCCAACAACAAACTACACTGTTTACTTTAAAAACTGTAAAAGTAAAACAGAAAACAAGACAGAGGAATGAGGAAGACAGATACTGTATAACCTCACTTATATGTGGAATCTTAAAAAAAAAAACAACTATTAAACAACAATAAACCAAAATAGCAACTAAACTCATAGACCAAGAGATCAATTTGTGGTTACAGTTGGGGATTGGAGGAAGATGGTCAAAAGGTACAAACTTCCAGTTATAAGGTAAGTACTAGGGATATAATGCACAACATGATGACTAGGTGACACTGCTGTGTGATAACACGAAAATTAAGAGTAAATCCTGAGAGTTCTTCTCATCACAAGGAAAAAAAAATTTTTTTCTTTTTATTGTGTCTATATGAGATGATGGATGCTAGTAACTTAACACTGTGGTAATCATTTCACAGTCTATGTAAGTCAATCCATTATCCTGTCCACCTTAATCTTATACAATGATGTATGTAAATTTCTCAATAAAACGGGGGAAAAGTCAAAAACAAAAATCTGCTTCATTGGTATCGCAATTCTTTATCCTGGCAATGTATGTTGCTCTATAAACTGCACTACTGCAGCCGAACAGGCACTGACTAAGCAGACTGCTGTGATCAAGGCAACTTTAGATGTGGAAAAGGGAGTCTGAGCTATTGGGTACAACACAGCCTGTGGTATGTGTGTAAGTGAAACACTGCAAATAGCAAAGGTGGGTGGAGGAGACCATTGGAGACTGGCTGGGAAACGAGAGTAAGAATGAGCTGTATCTCGGGCGGGTTCAGTGTCTCAAGCTGAATGCTCCGTACTTGAATTAAGAAGACAAACGTTTAAAGCAGGTGAGTAGTCTTGGGCTAGAGAAGAGCAAAGCGAAAAGTGGGTCCCCACTACTTACTCATTTTCTCACCAGATGCCAGGGATTGAGTGTGAACAAACCAATCTGCTATCTGCCACCATGCTTTGGAAGGCAGCTCCTCAGAGACAAGTATAAGCTTCTTGACAAAAGCCAGCTTGAAAAGAACCCAAGCAGTGCACAGATTACCTCTTGGACTCACAGAAAACCATAAAAATGGGACCAGCCCACGAAAATTGGGTAGAAAACAGGGCTTCTCCCTCCTGATGGGCTTGGCTGATTAATGACCCAGGAGCAGGTGGTAACACCTGAATGACCATATGGCACTTCAGTACAGGCAAAACATATCAGCTACATGCATACTAACTCTTCTCAAACCATGAATAATCCCTTCACCTTAATATTGTTATAATACTCTTGAGTGTGGAAAAGCAGATAAAATTTCATGGGCTGGTAAATCCGTGCTTCATTTAATAATTAAAAGGAAACCTAACACCATGAGTAGTATGACTATGTCAAGAACATGACGAGGTTGAAGATTACTGCTACTTGTCACAACTGGACAAGGGAAAGAAAATGCAGGAATAAAAATTGTTAAGAAACAAAAACTATTATTGTTTGTGTATGGAAACCCTGGAAATTCCAGAAATCAACTAAAAAACAGCTATAAACAGTAAGATAGTTTAGGAGGGAAACAGGTTAAAGCATTAATATACAGGGAAAAAACCTTTCATAAATCAGAAGACACCAGAATAAAGACACCCTTCCCATTCACAACAGCAACACCACCAAAATATTCATATAAATTTAAGAAATGTATACCATCTACATGAAGAAAACTTCAAAATGCCTCTGAAGGTCACCAAAAAAAAAAAACCCCGCATAAAGAAAGGTATATTTTGATTGTAAGATTCAACACATATAAAAATGTCAATTCTTCCTAATTTACAAACGTAACAATCCAACAACTCAGGGTGTTTTTGTTTTAACTAGATGATTATAGAAGTTTATAAGGAGATCAGCTCGGTGCTTTGTGACCACCTAGATGGGTGGGACAGGGAGGGTGGGAGGGAGGAAGACGCAAGAGGGAGGAGATACGGGAACATATGTATATGTATAACTGATTCACTTTGTTATAAAGCAGAAACTAACACACCATTGTAAAGCAATTATACTCCAATAAAGATGTTAAAAAAAAAAAGTTTATAAGGGAAAATAAGGAAACAGGAATTCGTCTTTTCCAGAGTTTTCCAAGCTATGAGGGAGGATAAGCATTACCAAGTATTAAAATATACAATAAAGACTCAGTAATTAAAACAATGTGATACTGGATACACAAATAGAATAAAAGTCCAGAAATCTAAATATATATAGAAACTTAGTATGTGATAAAGGTAGAATCTCATATCAACTGGTCATCCATGTTAGAAAAAACAGTTTGATCCATAGCTCATAAAGTACCAAGAGACAGTGCAAAAGGTTGGAGCATTTAAATATGAAAAAACAAAACACACAAACCCATAAATAGCAACAACACAAACTATAAAAGCACCAGAAGTGGAGAAATATTTTAACTCTGGAGTGGGGAAGCCCCTTCTATGTATTAAACTCTAGAAGCCACAAAAGATTCATCAATTCACCTACAAAAAAAATTTTTTGCAACATATGAAACATTTCCATAATAAAAAGTAAAATTTAGAAAACCCTTCTGGGACTTCCCTGGTGGCAGAGTGGTTAAGAATTCACCTGCCAGGGGACATGGGTTCCATCCCTGGTCTGGGAAGATCCCACATGCCACAGAGCAACTAAGACCGTGTGCCACAACTACTGAGCCTATGCTCTAGAGCCCGCGAGCCACAACTACTGAGCCCACATGCCACAATTACTGAAGCCTACGTGCCTAGAGCCCGTGCTCCACAACAAGAGAAGCCACCACAATGAGAAGCCCACGCACTGCAATGAAGAGTAGCCCCCGCTCACCACAAATAGAGAAAGCCTGCGCCCAGCAACAAAGACCCAACACAGCCAAAAAATACATATATAACAACCCCCCCCAAAAAAAAAAAACCTTCTATGTGGCAAAAAAACAAATCAAGACAAATGATAAACTGGAAAAAATTTTACAACTTAATAGTAAGGACTGGCTGGCTGATTCAGAGAATGCCTAGAAATTGGGGGAAAAGACCAATAATTCAATACAAAAATGGACAAAAGATACTGCCAGGACATTCATTCATGCAACATTTATTAAGCGTTTACTATGTGCCAAGTATTTCTCTAACTGCTGGGGATACAGAAGTTAAACAAATATCCCTGCCTTTAGCAAACCTACATTTAAATGGGTAATGTGATGAACGAGATAAAATATATATTCTATGAGACAGTGGTAAGCACTCTTGAGAAAAATAAAACAGGGAAGGAGGCTAGGGAGGAGGGGGCCAGAGACTGCAACTTTAAATGGTCTCTTCAAGAAGGTGAGGTGGGACTTCCCTGGTGGCGCAGTGGTTAAGAATCCGCCTGCCAATGCAGGGGACATGGGTTCGAGCCCTGGTCCAGGAAGATCCCACATGCTGTGGAGCAACTAAGCCCGTGCACCACAACTACTAAGCCTGCACTCTAGAGCCTGTCACTCTAGAACCCGTGAGCCACAACTACTGAAGCCTGCACGCCTAGAGCCCGTGCTCTGCAACAAGAGAAGCCACCACAATGAGAAGCCCGCTCACCACAATGAAGAGTAGCCCCCACTCGCCGAAACCAGAGAAAGCCCGCGGGCAGCAATGAAGACCCAACGCAACCAAAAATAATAAACTAAAAAAAAAAAAAAGGGGGAGGTGTGGGGACCTCCCTGGTGGTCCAGTGGTTAAGACTCCGTGCTTCCACTGCAGGGGACGTGGGTTCAATCCCTGGTTGGGGAACTAGGATCCCACAGGCCATGCAGCGTGGCCAAAATGTTTTTTTTTTTTTTTAATTAAATAGAAAAAAAGGTGAGGTGTGAATAAGACCTGAAGCATGTGTGGCTGTGAGCCTGGGAGGCTCTACAGGGGGGAGGGATATGCCAAAGAAAGGGGAAGGGCAAGTGGAAAGGCCCTGAGGCAGAAACATGTCCAGCAAGGAGAGGCAAGAAGACAGGGTGAGATGAGGAGCAGCAGTGTGGAGGAAGGTCGGCAGAGCTGTGTGCGCCCTGCAGATGGGCTTTTACTCGGAGTGAGATGGGTTTTGACAAGTAGCTTGATCTCTTGCATGGAACTGCACCCATCAGCCCAAAGTCTGACAACTCTGTGTGCTGGTACAAGCAATAAAGAAAAAGACACTCTTGTACACTGCAGAAGTTTTTATGACAGCAAAGGACTAGAAACCCTATAAATGTCTATTAGTACCAGACTGGTTAAATAAATTACGATTCAACTATATAATGGCATACTATATCGTTTTCATTAAAAAATAAAGAAAAAAGAAAAAGGAAGCTCTGTTCTCTTTAGGTACTGGCAGGGAAAAATCTCTAAATTGCTAAGTAAAAAAAATCAAGATGAAGAACAGCAGTAAGCCTCCATTTGTGTTTCTAAAAAAGAGGGTTATGTATACGTCTTTGAGCTTGCTTCCATATGCACAAAAATCTCTGACATGATATAAACTAACAATTACATCACTGGTGGTGGCTGGTGGGAACTGGTCGGGTGGCACTGAATACTTTTTAGAGGTTTTTAGTTTTAGACCATGTAAATATATTACCTACACAAAAAAAAAGTACATAACTTAGCTAAAAACATTAAAATCTCTTTAACGCAGCCTACCTCAGTGACCAAGGCCCGGTCAGACATGGCGCTCTAACCCTGCCAGCACCCACCCTCTCGTGGTTCTCACCTCTATAGGAATGTAAAGCATGAATCCTGGCTCTCCCGTGTGAGTCATGCTCATCACCCGGATCCCATTTGCGTAGCCCACACTCATCTCCTGTGGAAACAAAGGGAGAAGGTCATCGTGGAAACTCGTTAGGGGAAGTGGGCCCCTCCATGTTTGTTAGAGGAATGAATGCCTGAGGCAACCCCTCTCATTAGCTCTGTACCCTGTGTTGGACCCTAATGGAGATACATGTGAATGAAAATTTCTTCCTCAAGACAGTCTGTTTCCAGGCATTGGGGTCATTAGGAACAGAGCACAGCCTTTCCAATGCTCTTCTCATGAACAGCCCCAGTTCAGGAGTGCCAGCCAAGCCAGTGGAGGGAAGTGGAGGCAAAGTCTTTGAAAAGCATGAAATACTTCTTTTTACAAAGTCATGCTAAAGATTTGTTTTAGTCAGAGACGCCGGGAATGAAGACCAGGCAAATGTGTTCTCTGGCGGACCTGGCAGACAAGTCCTGGGTACCTGCCCCACAGAAGATGATGCCGGATGACCAAAGAACACCGTTCACCTGCTACCCTGGGGGAAGAGACTGGGCTTCTCATGATCAAAACGTGTTTCCAGCAGCTCAGTTACCCAAAAGGGGCCCCTGACTCAATCACCGTTCCTGCAATGGGAAGTGGTAAGCCCCAGACGGCCCTAAAGCAGACTGTTTCCATGAGGAGCAGGCATTGCACCACAGTACGCTGTAGGCGCACGCATGTGGGTTACTTCTTCAAGGAGCAAAGAATGTACTGTGACAGGGTCTGCTGCCAGCTAACAGAGTTTCCTGTTGCTTTAACTGTGCCATGGAGAAAAAGGAGAGCTGTAAAATCACTTAAGAGGTGGATCCTAACTTCGGTTTGAACTTCAAAGAGCATCCCATCAGTAACGGTCCCGAAGCTGCTTGTTACAGGCTGCCAAAACATGTCTGTCTGGACCTCTCTAATCAACCACTTCCCAGAGGGTGTGTTCAGTTATCATTCCTTTTATTCAGTTACAATTTGTTTCACTCAGCTCTAGTTGCCAAGTATAAGAAAGAAAATTTATAAGAAAGAAAGAAAATTAAGTAAGTTGTTTAGGGATTCACCTAAACCATTTCTTACCTGAAGGTGCCACATACACAGAAGTTACTTTGTGTATGGAAAAGAGGAAGCACTGCATGGAGAGAAGGGACCTGACCTTGACTGGCATTTTTTGGCATCCGCATCATAATACTATAACTTAAAAATTTAATCCACCTCTACAGAAATCAATAAATATATAGAACTGATATTCAGAGAAATTAGGTCTTCAAAGATATCAATGTTTATTAAACAAGAAGAACATGAAGACTGAAAAATAAAGAAATGGATTTACTCAGTCATTCTGTTTGCTTAATAAAAGTCAGAACATGCTTTGTGGGTATTAACACCATAGTGAGAACATGTAATTGCCATCTCTATAAAAGAAAGATTCCCTGCTTATTTAAAAACTACAACTTTACTAGTACCCACCTTGCAAAACAGACTTGGGAAATGGTCTGGAGTCATAGGGGCATAGGACAACTCAGACAGCACATCCACAGCTCGAGGACCAATCAGATTGAGGGCTAAACGGAAAAGAACAAGAGATGTCTGGCCGCTCCAGGTGAATAGCTGAACCAATGGGAAAGGTCTGCTCTGACTTGCTCACCTATGGCCAGTTGTGGGTGGCAAGACCATGAAAATGTCCATTTGCTTAGGCAATCCTAGGGTGGACCTTGATTCTGGCAAATACACTTCTCCTGACAGGGCTGCTTAGTGCTGCTACTGACTCCTGGCATCTGACAGCCTGGCTAGTGTGTTGCCTCTTCCTGAACAAAGGAAGACAAAACTCCACAGCCTCCTTTGCAACTAGACTGGGATCATGAGGCCAGGGGATAGGAGCCCACTCCCAGGGCTGGCCAAACCACCCCCTGCACAATTCCTGTTCCCTGGGACTTCCCTGATAGTCCAGTGGCTAAGACTCCATGCTCCCAATGCAGGGGGCCCAGGTTCGATCCCTGGTCAGAGAACTAGATCCCAGATGCCGCAACCAAGAAGTCCACATGCCGCAACTAAAGATACCATGTGCTGCAATGAAAATCCTGCATGCCTCAACTAAGACCCGGCACAGCCAAATAAATAAATAAATATTTTAAAACAAGACAAAACAAAAACAATTCCCATTCCCCTCCTCTTCCCAGTGTGGCTACATGATGGAAAAAGCCCCAAACCCAAATCAGTACCAGGAGAGCCCTGAGGAGAGCTGCCCACCCAGCCTGGATTCTGTCACATTTACGACAGCACCTAAGCTAATTACACATCAAATACCCTGAAATGGACTAGAAAATAGGCTTGCTTCAATAAGCTTCTATAGTTTTCTAATCTGGTAGCGAGAAAGTAATCATATTTGCTACCATGATGAACTGAGGATGAGGGCCTGGTGGAGGCGAGGGGCAGGGGTCCATTGAGGGTAGGGAGGGGTTAAAGCTGGAATCAGGTGGCAGAAGAGGAGGGGTTGCTCCCTGAGAAGACTGCTGAGGAAGAGATAATACGGAAATTAAGTTATCTATCCTTAAAAAGTATTTACTCATTAAAGAAAAAATAAAAACTAAGGGGAAATTTTGAAGAAAATAATACTTAGGTAATAAATATAAAAATACTTTAATAATGAGTCACTCATTCATTCAACAAATATTTGCACTCTGATATGCTGGCTGTAGGGGACACAGCAGTAAATAAAACACAAAGAAACTGAAGCACTAACTCATTCACACTTCACTTATAAAAACACGGGGAAGCATTAGAGATCAATTTTCTATGACCAGGAGCCTCTTCCAAGATTCTAATTCTGACACTCATTTTTGAATATCAGATATAGAGAAGGCAAATGGAGAAGACAGATCTGGATCAACTTCGATCAGCTGGCTTTTCCTTGCTCAGCTGACTGCAGAGGGCCCCCTTACCAGTGTATTTCCAGGTGACATCCTCCAGAATCAGGTTGCTGTCTTCTGGCATGTATTTCTTAAGCCAGGCCCAACAGTGCACCTGTTGGTCGGTTGGAGAAATCATGAAGAAACTGAAAGTGAGACCCAAAAGTAATCAAAACCGGGCAGGAGAATGATCAGGAAGCAGTAAGTTCTCAGCTAGTTTCAAAGCAACAAACAGAACACTGGTGAATGATCTCTTAGCTTTTAGGGAAGGCCAACTGTACATACTTCTAGGATATACCACATAATGACAAAACAGAAGATTCTGGCTTTCTGCTAGTGCCAAGAAATTATACAGACCTACTAACATAAGATAAGGCATTTTTCCTCAATAGAGTAATTTTTCCACACCAAGTTTTACATAATCTGGTGGGTTTCTTTTTTTTTTTTTTCCTCCTGGTGCTTTTTGTGTGTGTGTGTGCTGGGCTGCTAATGAACTGGCCATGACTTTGAAATGTTTTATTGTCCTCAGTGTTATTACAGTTTCCTGGAGAGGTGAGCTGAGTGCTCAGCTCCGCCACAGCCATTAGGCGGAGGGAGCAGAGTGGCAGCCGGCTCACCTGCGCTTGCTCAGCCGTGCTATGCTGCAGTCATTTTCGTACCCTCCGCCCTCGTTGAGCATGCCGGTATGCACGATGTGGCCCACGGGCACGTCAAGGTCATTGGAGAAGAGGTATTGGAGAATTTCTAATGCCTGATCCCCGGTGGACTGTAGGGTTAGGGAACAAAGCAGAGAGAACAAACATGAAAACCTCTGGCCGGTAACGCGGCCTGACAAACAAAGTCACTTGCGGAGAAAATTCAATTAGCCGGTACTCGTGCAACAGTATTTGCAGATTTGCTCCACTGCAACGAGCTCCAGAGAAAGCTAGCTATTGATTCTAGTGTCAAATGAGCCTCTGCAAGCAGATAAAGAACCAGAAGCAAAGCGCTAAAAATTCCAGAAAATGTTATAATACAGGTGAAACACTAAAATATATCAGAGTTCTCAGTCTGCTTTGAAGTGACAGATGAAAAACAAGAGGCATTCAATAAATACGCAAGTTTCCAAATCTGTTCTTTTGGTTCCCAAATACTTACTGTTATTTCAAACTTTGTGAAAGAGGACATGTCAATGACACACACGGCCTCCTTACAGCACTTGACTTCGGACTCCACAATCTCAAACCAGTCTGGCTTGTAAAAAGTCTTGCTCTGCTCCAAGGCCAACAGGTCTACAAGACAGAGAAAACCAAAGGAAGACAGAAAAGGAGGGGACTTGTACTGGTGAGTCTCCTTGATAGATCAGTAGAGTATAGTACGTTTTTATTATTTATTCTCCTAGGAAGACAAACTAGCTATGCACATTTAAAAACAAGGTTTACTATTCTTAAGACAAAAAAACCCCAAAAAACAAAAATGAGAACGTGCCTTCTTACCCTTGTCTGGTGGCACAAAGTACTTTGGCCTCTCAAATCCATGTTTCTCCATCCACCTGGCTCCTTGTGCATCCAGCCGGTCATACAGAGGAGATGTGCGTAACTGCCTTCCTGTCTGGAAGTCCCAGCGGGGAACCTTCAGATCGTACAGCAGAGCTAGGAGAGAGAAGAGCAGTCTATGAAAGCCCAAGGCACAGAGCTGAGCACCAATATCCATGGGCCTCTGGAGTTGCTCCTATTCAAAAAAGCATGCTTTCAGGCTGCTGTAGCCTAATTTGCCAAACAGTACCCAGTGTGACACGAATGTTCCAGAAGAAAGGATCACATTGCAAGAGCTGGTAACACCCCTCCACAGACTTATATAGCTGTGAGTCACATAACAACTCTAGATCTTTGTTTATAATTACTGTTCCAAATTAGTAGGTAGAAACAATGGCAGAAAAGTCAGAGTTCTAAACCTTGTTAAGCTCCCAGCAGAGATGAAGGTTATGTCTACACGGGACACAGGTGGTTACAAAGTGTGAAAAACTGGCACCTGATTCTTTCCAGTGCCTGTGTTGTTGGAGTCTCAGACCTGTTACACACTTTTCCTAATATTTAGCCATTTCTGAAGCAAAAGGGCACACAGCATACCTTGATTTGGTGGTTCTGAAATCTGACAGGTTGCAAAGTATTGTCCCAGTGACATTATTTACATAACAAAGGGAGGGTCAGAATTCATTTCTCCTAATGTCCAATCTGCAACAGTGAATAAGTAAAATACCCAGAAAGAGTGTGGTCTCTAGTCTCTTGCAGAGAGAAGACCGGACTTCACACCAGGCCAAACAAGAGGTACGTCAGCGTGGGGGGAGACTGGGAGATCACAGAGAAGGAAACCAAGCTGGCGTCCTTATACTGTGACAGTCTCCTCTGGGCTTTAGGTTCTACTTTCCCTTTCCCCGTTTTCTATCATGCCTGCGACTTCCAACTCACGAGAATCAGAGGCGGCCACCAAAAGTACTGCATCATCAAGAAGCTCCAGCTCATTTACAGTTTGCACAGCTTCCAAAGTAACGATGGATGTAGAAACCTAGACTCTTAACAGTTCAACACTGTAACCAAAATAGTCACTAAATAACCTTAGCAGTTACACATACTGCTTCCAGATCCTTTAACTCCCATGGATGTGAATTCTCTGCCCCAGACCAAAAGTGAGCACACAGGTGTGACAGGTCATCCAAAGGCCTCATTGCTAATGGAACCTCCAGCTACTAAACCAGCAGTCCGTCCTTAAACAAGAATGCTGGTCACAGCCAGTGCAGAATCTTAGTCCTGAGGATAACTATTCCCCAAACATATATTTGGTCAAGTCTGAAAACAGTTCCTCAGTATACAAAAATGAAATTACAATCTGATTTGGTTCAATTCCTGATTCAAAAGCTATCTCTAAAGGGCACACTGGAAAATAAAGCCAAGACAAAGTAGTAACAAGTTAAAAGCGTCCTTCAAAGTCGGAGAGAAGCAAAAACAAGGAGAAAGAGCAGGAATGTATGTTTGGTATTTACATGAGAAATGGTTTCCTATCTTGCTAGCATAGGATGGGTTAATGACGAGAGTCACTCAAAGGAGACTGAAGCTTTGAGACTAACTTGGCAAATTCTCTGCCTTGGAAAGCAAACCATGATCTCAAAGACCAAGTGGGGAGTGAGAGCATTCATTCTGACACAGCAAAGTGGAAAGGAGGCAATGCTGGGAATGTTCAAGAAGCTGCTGCCAGGAGTCTGACAGGAATCACCACCTGTACGTCCTAGTCCACTTTCCTGGTCCCCGAGGTAACTAAGATACAATACACTAAAGAAAATGTTCCATAAATGTCATATGGGCATAATGCCCCCAACACAGGCCTGAAACAGCCAAACTCAGACGCCCAACTTGAAGCAATTACTAAAGAACCAAGGAAGAATCTGCCCCTCTGGATGACAGAACTAGTCAGATGCCTGCAACGATGGGCAACGGGGATAAAGCTTCACTTACGCATGACTTCCATGACACGGTGGCGCAGGAAGGTTCGGCTGCTCTGGAGGGCTCCAAAACGCTTCAGGTCCAGTTCCCAGACACTTTCTGAGGGATAGCCATGCACCATCCACTCAGCGAGGTACCTGTGTAGATGGGGGAAGTTGCTGGGCCTCTCAGCACCGTGATACTCTCAGCGCTGTACTAGGAATCAAGCACCAACAGAATCGAAAGACTCTATCTTGTCAAGAGTGGTTGAGCAATTCTGGGCAATTTCCTTAACTTCTGGAAGAAACAAATTATATCCATCTACTGCTCTCACAAGACCACTATGAGGATATGAGCTCTAATGATAAGATTCCCTAGAAAGTATACAGATAAGCCACATTCCATACAAATGTATTCCATACATCCAATGGGTTTTTTGTTTGTTTGTTTTTTCCTGTAAAAAGTCACCTCAGGAGGTTATACAGTTATCTGGCCATATCGCCTTTGCTCCAAACATTTTTGGTAACTTCTACTCCATAACTGTCTTCAGAGCCATTCTACAATTCACTCAAGAACACTGGTCAATTAAAAAATGTTTTTAAATTGTGGTAAAAAAACACACAACGTAAAATTTACCATCTTAACCATTTACAAGTGTATACTTCAGTGGTATTAAGCACTTTCACATTATCTGTAACTATCACCACCATCCACCTCCAGAATTCTTTTCATCAAACAAACTCTATATCCACTAAGCAGCCCCTCCCTACTCCCTCCTTACCCTAGCCCCTGGCAAGCACCATTCTACATCTGTCTCTATGAATTAGACTACTGTAAGTATTCATATGGGTGGAATTATACAGTATTTGTCCTTTCAACACCGGCTTAATTTTTAATTTATTTATTTTTGGCTGTGTTGGGTCTTCCTTGCTGCGTGCAGGCTTTTCTCTAGTTGCAGTGAGTGGGGGCTACTCTTTGTTGTGGTGCACATGCTTCTCATTGCAGTGGCTTCTTGTTGCGGAGCACAGGCTCTAGGCATGCGGGCTTCAGTAGTTGTGGCACGTGGGCTCAGTAGTTGTGGCACGTGGGCTCTAGAGTGCAGGCTCAGTAGTTGTGGCGCATGGGCTTAGTTGCTCCGCGGCATGTGGCATCTTCCCGGACTAGACGCGCAGGCTCGGCGGCCATGCCTCACGGGCCTAGCCGCTCCGTGGCATGTGGGATATTCCCAGACAGGGGCACGAACCCGTGTCCCCTGCATCTGCAGGCGGACTCTCAACCACTGTGCCACCAGGGAAGCCCCCTCGCTTAATTTTTATAAGTACCAAATTTGAAAATAAAAACCTGTGTGATCAGCATGATCTTCTACTTCACTCACCATACTTGGCTATTTCCAAACTCAAATACATATTCAAAGGACCAACATTTGTTATGACTGAAGTAGTACAGAAGAACATCCCACGGGCTCCAAGGCTAACTCCAAAAGAGGAGTTCCAAAAACATTCTGCACAATGACGTGTCTGGAACACGGGAAGTGCCTCCCATGGCAAATACTTTGAAGGGGACAACTCTCTCATGACATGTGTCTTCCTCTTATTTGAACATACTGGATTAGGTATTTCACAAACCCTATGAACCAGAAGTGATTCCAGAAAGGAAGAAGCCTCGCAAGCCGAACCTGAGTGCGAAAGACTTACCTTCCAGCTCCTCCACCAAACGAAAGGCCAGCAGAGTTCATTCCCGCCAGGACGAAGTAGCCCCGCACTGAAGGGGACTCGCCCATGATGCACCTCATGTCCGGGGTGAAGGTCTCGGGGCAATTCACCAACTTCATGATCTCCATAGTCTCCAGTTCTGGCATCCTACGCAGCAGGGAACTCAACAGGGGCTCTGAGCAACAAAAACAGACCCAAACACAGTCGTCAGCTTTAGGGGATTCAAAACTCCCTACCCCTTACACTTTTCTATTCCCTCTCCTTTCGGAAAACGTCTTGTGGAGGTTTTCTGAGATGAGCCAACTGGGCCATCTATCAGAAGCAGAAGCCTTGGGGAAGTATGGGGCATTCCTACAGAGTTCTTGGCATAAAGACGGAGAAATAAAGATACTCTTTAGAGGGAAAGGAGCTATGGAAGAGTAAATACTACATCTGGCTATAGAATCTCAAAGGGATCAGGACTCACGGAAAAGCTCTTAAATGACCCCCAAAGAGATGTGCAATAAAAGGCAATGTTTTCCTAAGTTGGAACAGCTGCAAAAGACAGATCCTCAACCTGTTTTAAGGTAAGTCCATCGTCAGGGAATGATCCAGGGGGACAGTGGTAAAGATGAAGCCAGACTGAAGCTGGCTGGTAGGTACATGGGATTTCTTTATATTATTCTCTTCATTTTTAAAAGTTTGAAATTTCCTAAATTTAAAGAAAAGAAATTTTAAGTCCAAGTGGAAGGAAGGACACTCTTCACTACAGACCCTTTCATATCTTTTGAATTTGGAACCATGTGACTGTATTACCTATTCGATAAATTAAAATTATTTAAAAATTGAGTAAAAGAACATATTAATGAAACTGTTTTGCTTCTTAAAATTCTCTTCAATTTTAAATGAAGTCCTATCAAAAGAAGGTTTCTTCCCAGCCTAAAATTTCAGCAATGATTTTAGGCGAATAAGTGATAAGCCAAAAGTCCCTTAAACCAAGATTTTAATTTTAGGTCCCTGAATCTGCTCACCAATAACTGTATCCTTAGATCAGACAAATTCTGTGGACTACCCTCTGTAACCACCAAAAGGGGTTGTTACAAAGATCAAATAAGGAACTACGGGTATATCTCGGTTCAGTTCTAGACCACCGCAATAAAGTGAATATCGCAATATAGTGAGTCACGTGAACTTTTTGGTTTCTCAGTACATATAAAAATTTTGTTCACACTATACTATAGTGTACTGTATGTACAATAGCATTATGTCTAAAAAACAATGTACATAACCAAAAACAATGTAAATTAAAAACTACTTGGCTAGATATGCAAGCAACCTAAGTGTTCATCAACAGATGGCTAAAGAAGATGTGTGTGTGTGTGTGTGTGTATATATACACACACAATGGAATACTACTCAGCTCTTAAAAAAACTTTTACCATTTGCAATAACATGGATGGACTTGAAGGGTATTATGCTTAGTGAAATGAGTCAGAGAAAGACAAACACTGTATGTTATTACTTATATGTGGACTCTAAAAAAGAAAAACTAGTGAATGTAAACAAAAAAGAAACAGACTCACAGATAGAGAACAAACTAGTGGTTATTGTTGGGGAGAAGGAGTAGGGGAGGGACAAGATAGGGGCAGGGAGTCAAGAAGTACAAACTACTATGTATAAAAAAAATAAGCTACAAGGATGTACTGTACAACACAGAACGTAGTCAATATTTTATAATAACTATTAGTGGAACATAACCTTTAAAAATTGTGAATCGCTATATTGTTTGTACGCATGAAACTTGTATACTGTACATCAATTGGACCTCAAAAAAAGATCATTTAAAAAAATTTTCTACTTAGACTTCAGTGTATTATTAAAAACTTCTAAAAAAAGTAAAAAACAAAAACAAACCAAAAAAAACCTTTACTGCTAAAATATGCTAATCATCATCAGCCTTCAGCAAATCATATCTTTTGCAACAGTAACAACAAAAAGCACTGATCACAGATCCCCATAACAACCATAACAATTAAAAAGCTTGAAATATTGTTAGAATTACCAAAATGTGCCAGAGACACAAAGTGAGAAAATGCTGTTGGAAAATAGTCCCAACAGACTTGTTCAACACAAACTTCAATCTATAAAAACTCAGTATCATACAGCAGAATTTGACATGACACTAAATCAACTATACTTCAAAAAAAAAAAAATTGAAAAACGAAACCAAGAAAAAACTCAGCATGTGCAAAGCACGATAAAATGAGGTATGCCTGTGTTCCTGAAAAGGCTTTAAAGTGTAACATCTTAGACAATATAAGGCAATCTTGTTAGAATCTAGTTCACACACCAAAGTGATCCCAGTCTTCCTGCAGATTCTGAATCTCCAGCTGGTTCTTGCCCTCAGTGAAAATTGGCTTTGGGTTCTTCTCAAAGCCCCCAGACAGGATGCCACCCTGCCAGTTCCGAATATAAATTCTTCCATCGGCATCCACAATAGCTGAGGAAGAGAAATGACAAGGGGGTGGGGAGTAGAGGAGAAGACAGGGTTGAGCGACAAGCCAGCTGTCTAAATGGACAGAAAAAGCAGCAAAACAAAAACACCCAAAATTGGACTTATTAACCAAACAGCATTCAGTGAACACAGGCATTCATTAGCTTTAAAATACTGTTCCTGGTCATGGGGGAGGATCCTCCCTCTCAGATTTACAGTGGAGACTGTTTCTCAGATTATCCCTAACCAGATCACTTACCTAGAAGCTTTGACTAATTCTCAGAATCAAACTGCTTAACTGCCACTGTGCCACGTGAAAGCCAGAGAGAAGGGGGGACTGTGGAGCCCACTCCAGGGATGAAGGCCTCCAAGTGGTATCAACCCCTCCCTACAGCGCTGGGAGTCTCTGAACAGCCCGAGTTTATAGCTCACCTGTGACATCTCCACAACGTGTAGCATTAAGTCAAGAACTCTAGGTTACATTCCAAACACTCTCAGTTTAGACCTGTTTGAGACTACCCGTTAGCTTGCAAACAAACAAAACTGCTTAAGTGCAATGCCCACTTTGGCCATCCTTTCATAAAGAGTTATTAAAGTCAAGTTAAATGGGGTCCACCTCCCTGTACCATGCTCCAGAAAAGAAACAAAAAGAAAAGACTCTTCCGGGCGCAGTCTGTCCTTAGCAGAAAGCCTTCCTTTGCAGAGGACAGAACAGGGGCAAGGAAACAAGATTAAAAACAAAGTGCAAGTCCTCACTTGGTGTGTTGCTCTGCAGAGGGGTCTCCCAGGGGCGAGTCAGAAGGTAGAAGTGTTCGCAGGCATGTAACGGGATACTAACCGGCTCCTCGTTGGACAGACCCAGCTCGTATGCCCACTACAAACGGACAGATTGATTTGTGGGTGGAAGAGGAACAGAAAGACAAATGAGCAAGTGCAGCCTCTTGAAAAGAGTTTAATTTCAAGTGGCTTCTGTGCGCTCTTGCCTCCACGTCAGCTGTGGGAAGCCAAGTTCCAGCCTGCTTTAGTTCAGTTATTGGACGGGGAGCAACACTACGCCCTTTAAACCACAAAGTCTGCTTTTCTAGCAGAGGAAGACAGATTTACCAGCTCGTGAAAGGAGCTCGTGGGGAGCAAGTGAGGCCCTTCTAACAAAACGCCTGGCCTCAACCACAAACCCCAAATACCAATCATAAAGAACTGCACATGGCAGCAAGTACTCCTAGGTCCCCTTAAGACTGTGGAGTGGGAGGCAAGGGACCAATCTGCCTTCAAAGCAGCAGCAGTTTAGTGTCCTGGAAACTGAATCCACACTCCTGACACAATAAAACAGCCTAATACTCATCTGCTGGGTGGTAGGATGAAACGAAACACCACAGACAGACCCGACGCCAAGGACTGATTGCTGTCAATGCCCAACTCTCCTGGCCTTCCTGACCAGGACAGCGCCAATTAGCCAGGAGGGAGGAAGGAAAAGGTCACCCAGGCTTCTATTTGAGGAATAAGAACAGGCTTCCGATTTGGAGTGAGAGATTCTGAGTTTTCCTGTCCAAACAAGAAACAGTGTGGTCCCTGACATCTGCTTAGTCCACCACAATATTAACTGTACATCTGTACCGCCCCGCCACCCCAAAAAAATCCTGGAGACAAAAGTTAAATAAGAAAAGCAGTGACCCAGTACTGTCGCTAACCTACCTGACCCGCACAGTTGACAAAATAGTGGCACTGGATCTGTCCTTTATCAGTCTCCACACCAGTGACTTGACCTTTCCTCACCATAACATGAAGAATACTTGTCCGGTCATAGATCTGAACACCTGTTCCAATGTAAACAAAGAGTTGGGGCATCATCATCTGATGTTTCAGAATTAGGCATGTGCAGCAGACTCACAACAAACACGGAAGAGGCCAGGTCGATGCTGGCCTTTAATTTTAAAAACCAAAAAACTCCTGGAACCGCATCCTGAGACTGTGTAAATGGACCTTTCCCAAGACTGAAAATACCAGGCCAACTGAAAAAACTGACTTTAGTATGTAATCAAATTCCAGGAATCATGGGAATTCCCTGGCGGTCCAGTGTTTAGGGCTCTGCGCTTCCACTGCAGGGGGCACAGGTTCGATCCCTGGTCAGGGACATAAGGTCCCACATGCCACGCAGCATGGCCAAAAAAATTCCAGGGATCATAAAAGGGGTAGGAGAGAAAAAGTGCCATTGGGCATTCTTAAATCCTAATCTACGTACATCATGAATCAGTTCATCCAAAGTATATAACACCATAGACGCTGATTAGTCTTCCCCCCATTCATTCCAAGATCAGGATATGATCCAAGCTGTGGATTAAATCCCCAAGGTGTGTTTCAACCTTAGAGCTTCTCAAGTCCTGTGGGGGAGAAAATGCCCTTACATCTGAAGTGCTCTAAGCAGGACTAAAAGCAGTTCCTTGGACCTTAATAAGAAAAATGTGGCCCTGAAGAAAAATATTAACAGATACTATATTAAGACAAAAATTCTAGGAGCCAGGAGCCAGTGTCCCAATATGGAAGTTGGTTGGTATTCCTGCCCTACTGAGAGATGCTTTCTTAGACGACCTCTTCCTTCCTAACCCCAAAACGTGCTTACCATTTTGGGAGGCAGCACTTGCCAGGGCAAGAGCCACATCAGCAGAGGACACCACTGCATCCTCGGGGACATGCATGGCCCCCACCAGGTCGTGCACATTGAGGAGAGGGTGAAGTTCGGCCACTTTCTTGGGGGAGATGATCTCGGAGGGGATGCCTATAACACTGCCACAGAACACAGGGGGACAATGACATTCACTGCCCTCCGGCAGAGGTCAGGTGACAGTAAAGTCAGGACAGGCTTCTAGCCTCATACGTACTTCAGCCTTGAATTGATGCGCTTCAGGGAGATCAGCCGGTCCTGAGTTTGGGCCAGAAAGATCGAGCCTGTCCTTATGTAACCTGGAAGAAAAAACAGCCCAAACTGAGACAGAGCAGGCCAAATGCAGGGGGGCAGAGGAGCAAGCCCACTAGACTGTAAAGTGGAAGACCTGTGATGAGTCCTGGGCTGCCACCTCCCAATCATTCTCAGCTCACAGTTTTGTGAGGATCAAATGAGTCTAACGTACATAAAATCACTCGTACACTAGAAATGAAGGACACCAATGCTGAACAAACCTTTGGTTTTTTTTTTGGGGGGGGTGCCGAGAAGTAACTGTGACCCATCAATTCTTCACTCCTTTATGCAATTATAATTAGACCCTTTCTCCTCCTATTGTTGGTGGGAGAGTAACCCTTGGTGAAGGCCACTCAGCACATCTTCCGCCTCAGTACAGTCAGCAGGCCTGTGACCTAAGCTCAGCCAATCTGATCCTCCTGGAATACTGAGTCTTGAGCAAGGAGGGGAATGGCTGGACGTCCCTCATCTCGGGAGCAGCAGCGTTCTGGCCACATGATTCCTGTTCCAGCTGAGGGACTGGCTGCTGTTGGGTCCCTACAACCTGGCCTCCACCCTGCCTCCAGCTGGCAGCCTCCTGTCAACTCTACAGGCCCCAGTGGCCTTCCAACAAACTCCTTTTGCCCAAGTTAGCCATGGTCAATTCCTGTTGTTTGCAATCAATGTACTGGATATGACCACTATTACACAATGACAATCCTCCCAGAATGCAATGAGTCTTAGCTTTTATGAAGAAACACTCGCATCAATCAAGTGTCTTTTTAAAAAGGAAATACAGTCACGATAATTTAAATATTTTATTGTTCCTTCTGAAATCATCAGATAAATATGCCCTTTGCAGACATGACAAGATTGCCAAGTTCGGAAAACTGAAATTTCAGAGCCTGATTTTATAAGTGGTAAATTTATCCTCAATATATTTACTCCTTTGCTCAATCCTGGGGTACACAGAAAGCAGAACTGTCCATACCACTGTGAAAAATAAACTTGCTAATTATGGCTCAATGTTTGTTCACATTTCCTTTTGTCTTGACTGAAGGTGGAGTCTAAATACTGTGATCAGAAGTCCCTGGGTTTGTTCTTTTTTCCCCCTATAGTAAAGCTGTTATTCACATGAAATGCAACTAGATTATTTCGGATAGTGTTCCACTGAACGTTCCCCCCTTTTCCTGATGGTTTTATTCTATATTTGAATATGCAAAATGTTTACATTGTTCTAAAAGTCAAAACTATACAAAGTCAGGCCAGAAATACCACTACCCCCCAGGCCCCCACCCTGCACCCTGTTTCCCACCTACCCTGGGAGGTAACCAACCTCAGTACTTTCCGGTTTATCCTTCCTATGTTTCTTTCTTTGCAAAATTAAGTATACATTTGCATATTTTCTTATTTCTTCTTACACAAAAGTAGCACATTTTATATACTTTTTAACACCTTGTTTTTCTCATTTAACAATTATCACAGAGATCACTCCATAGCAATTCACAGACATCTTCCTCCTTTTTTTTACATCTACCTAATAATCCTTTGTGGGGATGTTCCATTTTATTTTACCAATCTCATGCACGTATATTTTTGTACAAGATGTTCTTAAGTGGAAAAAACAAAGTACATAATATGCTTAATACAATCTCATTTGGGTTAAAAAAAAAAGTAGACCTGTATATACATACAAACTAACCACAGACTAGTAACCTTCTGGTGGGTATTCAGTGGGGAGGATCACTTTTTATTTTCAGATTTCTGTATTGTTCACATTTATTATAATGAGTATATAACTTATTACATATGTTTAAAACTTTTTAAAAGTTCCTTCTAACCCACAAAGTAATTTTTTAAAATTGATTTGGCACCGACTTAGTAAATTAATGGTTTAATCTATCTGCATCTAGGTTTTTCATCTGTAAAAGAATGATCTGGACTTCCCTGGTGGTGCAGTGGTTAAGAATCCGCCTGCCAATGCAGGGGACATGGGTTCAAGCCCTGGTCTGGGAAGATCCCACATGCCACGGAGCAACTAAGCCCGTGTGCCACAACTACCGAGCCTGGGCTCTAGAGCCTGCGAGCCACAACTACTGAGCCCCCATGCCACAACTACTGAAGCCCGCGCACCTAGAGCCCGTGCTCTGCAACAAGAGAAGCCACCATAATGAGAAGCCCGTGCACTGCGACGAAGAGTAGCCCCTGCTTGCTGCAACTAGAGAAAGCCCACGCGCAGCAACGAAGACCCAATGAAGCCAAAAATAAATAAGTAAAATAAATTAAAAAAAAAGAATGATCCTTCCTTATTATAAGATCAAATAATATGTGGAATACTTTCAAAGATTATTAAAACTTTTAGATTATCATGTTCAATCACTTGACAAAAATTACATCATGTGCAAAAGAAGCACTGCAGAAACTAGTATCTGCGTAATGAGGACCCTTGGAGTGACCCAGTAATTCAGAGTAGAAAGCAGTTAACATACACCTCACATGAATGAACTATTTTCAGAGGATTAGCTTATTATATGTTATCATCAAATCTATGTTGTACACATGTCACCTATTTAATATCTCAAAGCAGTCCACTGAATGACAGCAGTCATTGGAATGCACACCTGTATATTCTGCTGGACAACAGAATTCTCCAGCAGGGAAGTCCCTACATCATCTTTCACTGCATCACTGGTGAACTACAATGGGGGTGACAGACTGAGGGGGATGCCCTTACTCTCTGTTGCCTGACTTCCTCACTACCCCACAGACATCAAAGAGAGATCAGGCCCAATAAAGGATTCCAGCCAGTGACCTCAAACAAAAGCTAGACTAACTTACCTTACAGAAGCCTGCAGCCCTGATTCCTCTGGAATCTAACCAGCTGAGCCATGCAAGGCTCAACAAAGCACGAGTAACTGAACCAAAGGACCAGGACTCAGCAGTTCCATTTCTGGGCTCATTATGTGGACCCTCTTCTGACTCAAATACTGGTTAGTATCTGATTCAAGTACCTTGTTGTCATTAAATTAAATCCAACCAAAAAGGACTGAAATACAGTTAGGTCCATGTCTATCATATTCAAGTTATTAGAAAATCAGTCTTAAGTTACAATTTACAAGTAAGGTTACACTTCGGTTGGCAAAAAGAAAAGCTACCATTTTTTGTCCGTATTAATCTTGAAGTATCTGTGATCTGAATTATGCAAGGTCTGCCTCATATAGGCATTGTCCTGAATTTCATCACGGGGCCTCACTACCCTCTCATGATTATACTGTGGTCACCAAACTGCTTCATCAGCCACGAGACTGGGTTTGACTCTGGGCTTCTAGCTAATCCATCACCTTATAACAAAGCGCTGGACTTTCTTTCTACCTTGTTACCACATGGGACCATAGCGTGGCTTTGTCTCCCTCTTCTTGGGACAGTTCCTACTTACTCCAGTATTATTTAACTTACAATTCTGTGTCCTTACCCCCTTGATTACACAGGTAAGGAGAAATACATGTTTATGCTTTCCAGGTAGAAATATCCTTAATATCAATTTTTTGAAGTGCAGTGGGTCAAACTATGATTTAACTACCAAGCACCTAAAGTTGAGTTGTTTCTCCTCCTCTTCATTCAGGAGCCAAGTGTTGCCACTTACTAGACTTCAATGAGTGAAATATATAGGAAACGGCCCAGGAAAACTTCCACTCTATAAGAATTATAGAATCTGAAAAGGAGCTAGGATACTGACTGAAGGCCCTCGATTTACAGATAAGGAAAGTGAAGATAGCTCAACAAGCTAAGTGACTTGCCCAAGGTCATACCCTGACAAGTGGCAAAACCTGTATTAAAACTCAAGTCTGAATTACCAAATCACAAGCTGACTTGGTATAGGACCAAATACAGTACTGAGTAAAAGAGTCTAGATTACCTGCTTACCTGTATGGATCCCTGTTTCTTGCTCTAACTGATGGTAGAGTTTGTTTGAGTAGTCTGCCATCTTTTGCTCAATGGTCAAGTGCCTGGCGGTGCTTAGGATGCCAGCACAGAACCTCGTAGAGCCAGCAGCCAGCCTGCAGGATAGATGCAAATGCTATTAGGTAGACGCATATATCGGTGAATACAAGAAGTTCAAGGTTCCTCATTATACCACTGTTGTAACATCCAAAGATGGAAACAACCGCAATGTCCATCAACCTGAGAATGATTTAAAATTTTGGAGTTCACCTATACAACAGAATACTTTACGGCCATAAAAAATAAATGAACACTTCTATGCACCAATCCTAATGGAACAACCCAGGTGAGGAACACTGTTTAAGGTACGCTACTACTCGTATGAAAAAGGGAAAAAAAATAAATGAATATGCATATACCCACATACATACCTACCAATACATATCTGATTATACATGGAGAAGAGTATCTGAAATGGTACCTAAGGAACTTAACTGGCTTCCAGTGAGGGAAACTTGTAGCTAGAGGTCAGCGAGCAGGAGACTTTCCCCTGTACACTCTTTTACACATTTTCAAGTTTGAACTATGTAAATGTATCACCTATTCAGAAATAACCACACTTTAAATTTTTAAAATGTTGTCCAATTTGCGGTAGGCAACAACATAAACAGCATGGAACAGAAAAAGGACACTAGGTGAAAAGTGAATAAATTCGAATAAAGCAGCAATGTTAGTTTAAAATAATGTATCACAATTGCGTCATTAATTGAAACATTAATCCTAATATAAGATGTTAATAGTAGGTAAACCTGGATGCAAGGTATATGGTAACTCTGCACTATTGTTCCAATTGTTCTATAAATCTAAACTGTTCTAAAGTAAGTTAATCAACTGAAAAGGAACAGAAATAAGAAATAATGTAGCCAATTTCATTTTGGCTCAAAGAGGAAGCACCTGAGTCGCAGGATTTATTGCTGTATTATTACAACAAAGAGAGCAAGATGATAAGATGTGCTTTGAACCGGAAATAAACACATCTTTTAGCTACTTGTTATGTCCCAATCTGCCATCTCTCTGAAAACCAGAAAACAGGAGTATTAGGCATTGCAAAACAAAGTACCAAAGATTTCACTTTTCTCTAATTCTACTTATGCTACTTAGTGACACTTACATTAGCTATTGCTGAGTCAGTATTACTGAAATGAGAGGGATGAGGGAAGCCCATATAATCAGTGCAGCACAGCCCCAAGCCATGTCCAGCTTGATCCCTACCTGCCCTGCTCCAAAAGGACGATATCCTTCCACCCCATCTTGGAGAGATGATAGGCCACAGATGTGCCCATGATTCCACCACCACAGATGACCACCTGTGCCTGGGCAGGCAGGGCCACAGAATGCGCTTTGGCAGCTGACGCACCGCTTCTGGCTGAGGACCACTTCTGCCATCCTCGGCTGCTTCTTGGTCTTCGGACCACCGATAGCAACTGGTAAAGCATCACGTCTGTCAGCAACTGGGAGACGTGCTCTCACTCAGCAAGAAGCGGATCCCAAGAATTCAAACTAGACAGAGAAAACCCAAGAGCATAAGATTAACGAGAAAGTGTTGAAACACAGAACGATAATTGTACATTCAGCAAACGTCTGAGGACTCACTGAGTTCCAGACACATTGCTAGGTATAGATACAGCAATGAAGACAAATGAGGAGGTCCCTGCCTTTACACAACTTACATTTGAGACAGAGAGACAAGCAGCCAATATATAAATAAAACAAGTAACAAAGCTAGTATGACGGAGTCACTAGGGGCACACCAAAATATCATGGTCAGAAAGAAGGTGACATTTGAAAAGACCTGATGGATGAAAAAGAACCCGCTATGTGAGAGTGTTCGGACAGAAGAACCAGCATGTGCAAAGGCCCTGAAGTGAGAGAGCTTGAGGAGTCCAAGCACAGAAAAGAGGCCAGTGTGTCCACAGCACGTGAGGGAGAGGAGGTGACCTGAGATCGAGCTGGAGGTGGCAGAGACCAATCGTACACAGCTCTTGGATGCCACCACGAGGAGTGGGATTTATTCTACATGCAAAGGAAAACACTAAAGCAGGGGAATGACATAATCTGGCCTGTTTTTCCAAGATCAGGCTGGCTCCATGGAAGGCTCCCAGAAGGACAGGGAAAGCAGGGGTGAGTCAGGAAGCTATGGCAGTTCTCCAGGGGGGACACCATAGTGGCTCAGACGAGGATGGTGGCAGCAGAGTCAGAGAAATGACTGGATTGTTTGGGAAGTAGAAAACACAGAACTTACTTGCCAACAAACTGGATGTTAAAACGGGAAAAACGGAGAAATAAGGATGATGGCTAAGTTTGTGGGGTAAGCAACTGGGGCCACGGACTACGTGAGATGGATCAGACATAGGGAGGGAGGCTGTGAGGGTGTGCATGCGTGTGAACAGTGAAAGGTCCCAGTCTTAGATGTCAACAGCCAGAGACCCAGCAGGCAGCACGTGAAAACAGGGAGCAGCAGCTGGGTTCCCAAGCCTGAAACCTGGGGGTGTGGTCTGGGAGTCATTAGCATATGTACAATATTTGAAGCCCTAGCATCTGGAGGAACAAGACCCCCAAGGCTCCCGGCATTTACACACAAGGAAGAGAAGGAAAGGACTACAAACAGGACTGAACGCTGTAGATGCACAGAGCGTCCTGAAAAAGAAAAGTGGCTAAAGAGATAGAGACGGAGTGGCCAGTGAGGTAGAAAGAAAACCAGGCAGAGGGCACAGAAGCCAACAGAGGAACATGTGTGAAGAAGTGGTAACTACAGAGGGTGCTGAGGGGGGAGCAGGACGGCCACGTGTCCACCAGATGTGACAGCACAGAGCCCCAGGTGTCCTCAAAAAGAACATTCTCAGGGGAATGGCAGGGATAGAACAGAGACTAGAGCAAACTAAAGAGTAAGCGAGATGAGGGAGTGAGGCAACCGCTACCCCATGCTCTGAGGGGAGCAGAGGAACTCGGAGCCGAGCAAGGCGGTCTGTGTTTAGGGCCGGGAGCTATTAAGCATGTTTCACTGCTCAGGGGATGAGCCAGTAAAAAGGAAAGAGACGGCAGAGAAAGGAGAGGCAAGAACAAAGGATGAGGCCCAGGAGAAGGAGAGAGAGAGACGGGATTCAAAGCTGCAGGGAGGGACAGCTGGCCTCATGCTTCCATGGCGATGGGGGGAGTTGAAGGTACCAGATGTGCGCTCCTGAGAGCAGAGGATGAGTCCCGTCAGGCTGATCACTTACACACCAGTCACAGGCTGTAACCAAGACATTTCCACAAGACAATAAATATCCTACGTTAGACAAGGAAAAGCGTGGAGGCCAGGTCCACGGGGATGAGTATCGTGTACAGCGTAAGACCTAAGCTGAGCCTGGGAGGGGCGAAATCGGGACAGAGACGGGAAGCACACACCATCAGGCTGCAGAACAAGCCTGACCCTAACTGCCTGTGAGACAGGCTGGGACCTGGGACCCTTTGTTGCAGTGCCTGCACCAAGACAGACATCTCCTGGAGCAACAAAACACAGAGAAACAGTAAAGGGCTAAAAATAACTGCATGCAGGGCAATGGGGGCAAAAAGAACAAAGATACAAAGAGGCCAAAACCCACCTGCCATTTCTGAGGTGCCAGAAGCAAAAGCAGGCTCCTGGCATGACCCCCGCGCACAGCACCACCACGGGGGTGGGCAGACCACCCAAGCCACCCCTGGCCCCACCCACCGATCTGCCCCCCCCCCGGGGGAGTGAGCAAGGGAACCTGCCGCTTGCTTTTGCTCCCTCGAGTCCCGATAAAGCCTTGCCTCAATTTCTACTGATTAAAGAGTCCAAGAACCCACTGGTGGATGACAGCGAAGGACGTGGCTCAGAGGCCGCAGCTTCTATGAACGCTGGGTAATAGCAGAAACTGAAGTACGGTGAAGCCAGACCATGGAAGCCTCTGATACTTGGTCCAGTACCACAGGCTGAATATGACAAAGGCAGGCTTTTAACAAAATTAATCTAACAACAAAACAGGGGACTGTTCAAGTTTCAAGAAACTGAAGAAAGACCTGTTCGCAGACTATGCGGTCACAGATGTACAGGAAGACGAGGCCTGAAGACCAGAGTGGGGGTGACAAGCAGACATGAGGGTGGCTAGCAAGTCACCAACAGCACGTCCACCAGCAGCCTCAGGACCCAGCATGCTCCACCATCAGCCTGAATCACCTAAGGCCACGTATCAACACCCACCTGTCAGAGGACTCTCAGATCTGTGACGAGGGCAGGCACAGACTGCATCCCAAGAGAAATCCCAACCAACTAGGGACTAACTTTTCTGGCCACCTTGAGGTCCCACCACACCTCATGTCCCTGTCAAACCCTGTCTCAAGATGGAAGCTTCTCCACACAGCTAGTCTTGCTGTAAGCTCATCTCCACATGACCAATTTCTCTCCCCAGTTCCAAACCATCTGTTTTCCTCCCCTAAAACCTCTATGGGCGCTCTAGAACACCCTTACCAAAGTGACGCACCCACCCCTTCACGAATGTTCTCTCCACCCTCTGTCTTAATGGAAATGCAGCTCTCCTGAGGGAACTGTCGCTGTCACACAGCCAGCCCTGTTCCACTGACACCATCAAGAGGCACAGTGGGCATCCTCCTTGCTTCTGAACCATTACCACTCAGTCACACTTGGGAAAGACCCTGTTCCTTTGTGCCTTAAGTTAGCAGGCACCCCTACTTGGCTCCGGGCTACTTCCTATTAAGCCACAGGCACAGCGCTCTCTACATCCGGGTTCTGAACCCATAACATGGCTCTTCTCCCAACCTTTAACACCACCTCCTCTCTTCCTTCATCAAAGGAGATAACCTGTCTCATCTTGTTCCCCAAAACCCCACCTGTATACCTCCCTGCATCAGCAAACCATCTCTGCCTTCCTTCACAGGGTCAGAAGTTAATCCCTTACAAGGGCCTGGATCCCCCTTCCTGCCCCCTTCCCCTGAACCGAGCTCCACCAGCTGTCCTCCCTCTTTCACATACCTTCACATTTACCTCCTTCTCCTCAGCATTTAGATGTGCTTAAGTACCCCCTCCCCCTGCCCAGGGGATTTAAGAAATAAAACAAAGCTCCAAAACACTCTTCAATTAGCAATTTTAAAAATTCTAAGTTATAAAATGATGGTCTGCAAAAAATCAAAAACAGAGGTAAAGGGCTTCCCTGGTGGTGCAGTGGTTAAGAATCTGCCTGCCAATGCAGGGGACACGGGTTCGAGCCCTGGTCCGGGAAGATCCCACATGCAGCAGAGCAACTAAGCCCGTGCACCACAACTACTGAACCTGCGCTCCAGAGGCCACAAGCCACAACTACTGAGCCCACGTGCTGCAACTACTAAAGCCCATGTGCCTAGAGCCCATGCTCCGCAACGAGAAGCCACTGCAATGAGAAGCCCGCGCACTGCAACAAAGAGGAGCTCCTACTTGCCTCAACTAGAGAAAGCCCGCGCGCAGCAACAAAGACCCAATGTAGCCAAAAATAAAAATAAATAAAATTTATCTAAAAAAGAAAAACAGGAGGAAGTTAAGATTTCCCTCCACTCAAAGATCACCAGTACCAGTGTCAATTATATTTTCCCAGAATGTTATTTTTGCAGCAATGAGCTGCCCTGACGTCCACTTGTTTGCCACCACCTTTGCCTTAAGTCCTTCTTTTATTACCTTGGTGATGGCACAGTCGGCCAGTGGACATTTTAAGCAAAAATTTCTTAACATGTATTTCACAACCTGTCTTTTTTATTTCCCGTCCTACTCTCTTCTGAACCAAAAGTGGTCGGGCTTCTGCCCCACCAGGCCACTGCACTCCTCTTACCAGGAACGCAAATGTTGCTCCTTTCCAAGGGCACTTTCTGGGCACTCCCTCCTATCCACACTTTTTCCTTGTTTTCTGTGGCACCTTCTGCCCCGATCACTGGCCTCTCTCCTCTGCCCTTCCCTCTGTGTTGACGTCCCCCAGGGCTCCCTGAGGCCAGCTTCGCTTCCCCATCCACCACTGTTCAGGGTGATTCCCTTTCCTGCCATGACTGATGGCCTAACCCATAGCACTCCTGAGCCTTAGACCCGCACGTCTAGTGGAAGAAGGGCCACCTCCACTTGGACTCCCACAGGTCAAACTGAGCACATCCAAAAGGTAAAGCCATCTTCCCTGATCTCCAACTCTGCTCCACTTCCTGTGTCCCCCAGGAACACCATACACTAGAATCCTGGGTGTCATCCCACATTCCTCCCTTGCTCTCATCTCCTCTCTCCAGTCAATCATCAAGGCCTAACCAACAACCCTACATCGTAAATCTCCCTCCAGTGGGTCTACTCTCCATCTCCACTGCCCTGAACTGAGCACAGCCCGCCATCCTCTCTGTTTACTGCAAAAGGTTCCCAACTGGGCTTCCCGCCTCTAATTTGCACACCATTCTCCCCACGCCCCACAGCCTTCACACAGAGGCCTGAGCACATCTCTGAAATGAAGATTCTATTTCGTGCCCCTGCTCAAACCCTTCAATGACTATCTGGCGCCCTCAGAAAAAGTCAAATTCCTTAATAGGAAGTGCAAGACCCTGCTCACTTCTTATCTCTGATCTAATTTCTCTTCTCTCTCTCTCCTCTCACACTCGCATCAAACCTAAACTACTTTAATTCCTCACACGTGTCAGGCATGAACTTTCTCTTCCACCTCTGGGATTTGTGCAGACTGTTCCTTCTCAGTGGCATAGTTCCTGCCACCCCTCCCCCCAAATAAAGATAATCCCTGCAGCTCTCAGCCTGTCTGACATCTTATTTGTTCCCACTCTCCCAACACTCAGGTAACTGTTCTGTATTTCCCCAAACACCCTGCACAAGCCCCAGCTCAGAGCCAACCACACTCTGTAACGGTCTGTCTGCCAATCAGGGAAGCAAAACAGCAAGCTGCGTGAGGAGGAAGCAGACTTCAGAAGCAGACAGATCTGGGTCTGATAATCTCCCCCACCACTCATTAGCTGTATGACTTTGAGCAGGTTGTTCAATCTCTGTGGTTCAGGCTGCTCGTCTGTTACATGGGCTAGGAATACCTACCTCACGTGGCTGCTGCAAGACTAAAGCAGAAATGCAGGAAGAACATGGCAAGTGGAACCTCAGAAGCACTTGGAAAGTGGTAGCCTTTAGCCCCCTGGGATAATGGAGCTCTCTGAGAGCAGGGACCACTTATAACTTGATCAGGGTTGTCACAGTAGGCACCATGGAAATACAACCTGACAATTAAATGAGAACAGTGAACAAAGGAGATGGGGAAAAAATTCAGTGATGACTCAGATCTCAAGGCTAGGCCCCCAGATGTGAGGAGATCTCTAAATAACCTGATATAATTTTTTAAAAAAGGTTATATTCTTATAGGTAGTTATGATGTGCCAGGCACTGCTTTATGCATACAACTAATTTAACCCTCACAAATCTAGAAGATGTTACAATTTTTTTTTTTTTTTTTTTGTGCAGTATGCGGGCCTCTCACTGTTGTGGCCTCTCCCGTTGTGGAGCACAGGCTCCGGATGCGCAGACTCAGCGGCCATGACTCACGGGCCCAGCCGCTCCGCGGCATGTGGGATCTTCCCGGACCGGGGCACGAACCCATGTCCCCCGCATTGGCAGGCGGACTCTCAACCACTGCGCCACCAGGGAAGCCCCCGATGTTACAATTTTTATTCTACACTTGAGGTAAAGGAGGCACAGAGACGTGAAGTGACTGATCCAAGATCCTACAATACTGGTGAGTGGCAGAGCCTCAATTCAAAGCCCGCCAGTTCAGCATTAGAGTCTGCCATTGAATCATTACTTCTTGCTACCTGTAAGTTAGGATTAGATGATTAAAACAGGGTAGCTGAGAGGCCGGAACCACAAGGCACTTCCCCAAATAGAAAAAAGGAATTGCAAAGGTAGCATTAAAAAACGTAACAACAGGGACTTCCCTGGTGGCGCAGTGGTTAAGAATCCGCCTGCCAATGCAGGGGACACAGGTTCGAGCCCCGGTCCGGGAAGATCCCACATGCCGCAGAGCAGCTAAGCCCGTATGCCACAACTACTGAGCCTGTGCTCTAGGGCCTGTGAGCCAGAACTACGGAAGTCTACGCACCGCAACGAAGACTAGCCCCCGCTCACCACAACTAGAGAAAGCCCACGCGCAGCAATGAAGACCCAACACAGCCAAAAATAAATAATAAAAAAAACCCAAAAACATAACAACAGATGAGTTTCAAGATGGAAGAAATAATACTAAAAGGCCAGGGTGATAAGAACCAAGAAAAGGATTTTTGACCTTGTGCTCACCATGACCTTCAAGAGTCAGTGAAGTGGTGAGGACAAAAAAAGAAGGACTTACAGTGGATGCAAACAGTGAAGGTACAGAAGGCATCACAGTCTATTCCAGTAGGTTTGGCAGCTAAAGCAAAATAAAACTTGAGAGCAAAGGAGATAAAGCCAGTAGAGAAGAAACGGAAGGTGTCAAAGACAACAAAGTAAAACACACACCTGGTTGAAAGTAAATTACGTGTTTAATTTCTGCTAAGGAGAAGAATTCCTGCTAAACAATCTCAATACTGACGCTGGTTATGCTCAGATCTGCTTACACCAACAAGAGCAAGAGGACAGCTCCAACTCCTTCTGAGCTGTTCCTCTGCATGGTCACAACACCTTGTACAAATTGGCTGCTGGTCACAAGGGAGACTGGGTGAGAAGAGACGGATCAACATTTCCCACACCTGCCTCCAAATGAGAGCCACCTGGGACACATTTTAAAACACACTCTCACACACACACACACACAGGCTCCCTCTCTGGAGATTCTGATCCTGCGGTCCAGGGTGCTATATTTTTCAACAAGTGCACCAGGTGATCAGCCAAGTTTGAGAACTTAACACAAATCTCTAGCCCTAGGAATGTGTCCCCTTCAGGCCGGCTACCTCGCCGCCCCCCAGCACGGGCGAAACGGACGTGAAGATGCCTGAATCAAATCTCGGTGTCATACACATCACGCCCAAAGGGTCAAACGTTGGGAAGAGAGCTCACCGCCCCGGCATGGACGTTTCCACCTAACCTCACCGCTGACTCTGCAGCACTTTTACTAGTTAAGCACAAGCGGACCGCACGTTGCCACGCGGGAAAACAATTACGCCTGCAGAGACGACCCAGCTGGGCAAGCCCGACCCACGCTGGGGCGTGGGGGGTGGGGGCTGCCTGCCCGAGGCGGGCCTCAGGAGCGAGGTTACCCCGGCCGCCCTGGGCATCCGGGCTCGGCTGCGGGCGCCTGCCAGAGCCGGTGCGCTGGCCCCGGGCAGCCGGGCACGGGTCCGCGAGACGCCACCGCCGCAGAGAGGCTGAGGGAGACCGGGCGACGCGCTGTCGGCCCCGGCGGGCGGAGTCCCGGCGCCGGGAAGCGCCTTCCGAGGGCCAGGCAGAACCGACGGGAAACGAGGGACGCCGGAAGCCCCCTGACCGAGACCACAGAGGAAAGGGGGGGGGCGCTGGGGGTCCCGGGCCGCCACGGTCCGCGCGGACGGGGACGCCAGAGCGGCTCCGCAGCTTCTCCTTACCTCACGGGCGCCCTCGGGCTCCGCGCTCAGCAACACTCCGGCTGAAGCGGGGCAGCAGCCACAACCCTTGCCGGGGTTCCTGGGGGCCGGAAGGTGGTACACGGCTTGGGAAGGGGGCGGGACAGGAGGTAGGAAAAAGTTCCGGCGAAGCTTGATACGGCGACCTTCCGCGCTTTACGGTGCCTAGCAAGGGTACGTCGGCACGTGACCTCACTCGCGCACGCGCACCGTGACGTTAGGTGGTAGGGCTCCGCCCCTGACACGTGGGGCTTGTTTGGGTCTCTGGAGGCCCGTCCCCTAAATGGGGGCCGCCTCCGCCATAATGGCGGCGACCTGTGGGACTGCCCTTTGAGGCTCGCTTTAGGACTCTAGCCTCGGAGCCTGCTATTTATGCAGGTGCAGTCCTGCCGGCCGAGGTGGTGGCAATCCCGCTGCAGTGTGGGGAGAGAGCGGGGGTTCTTTCTTCCTTTGAGGCGCGTTCCACAGGTCTTGTCCCACGTCGTCCGCTGCCCAAAGACACTCTAGTCCAGGGCGTAAAGAAGATTCTTGGACAGCCGCTTCGTTTTTTGTAAGTCGCCCGGGTCTTCTTGGGCGAATAGCTATCAGAGCAGATGGGAAATCCTGTCTGCTGGCCCGGCCAGACCTCGGAGGCAGGATAAGAAGACCTGAGCTCTGGGCCGGATCTTACTCTTTGCGCCTTCTCTGCTTGTCTGGACCAGAGGAAGAGGAATCATTTCATTCACTACATCCTCTGAGAAGCTCCCCATCACCTTGCTTACTATCACATCGCCCTGTTTTCTTTCCTTTATAGAACTTGTCATTGAAGTAGATCAGTGTTTGTTGATTGCCTTTCCCACTAGTTGCAAACTCTGCCCTCTGACGACAGAACCTAAATCTCGTGCAGGGCTATGTTCTCAGTACTTAGAACAGTGCTTGGCACAAAGTCCAGTACATATTCTTTGAATGGACAGTGATCTAATGGTATAGCCTCCCCAGCGTGTTGGGCCACCTCTCTAGTTCCCATTCTTTGGATTCAAGCCCGTCTCACCACACAAGCCAATTTTGTTTAATGGATGGCCTCTTGTGGCTGGGCGTCCTGCTGGGTGATGGGTTTCAGCAGTGCACAAGAAAGAAAGGGCTTCTGCTATTAAGGAGTGGCAGTAAAGCTCCAGGGACCTCTGTGTTACCACGCTAGCCCACAGCCTTATATGTTCTCACTTGCCAGTTAACTCACACAAGACAGCCCACATGAGGTCTGGTTTCCTGAGAACAGATACTGCCTTTTGCTACTCTGTTACATGAAAGTTCAAGGCATTCTGGGACTCCATGCTAGCTACATACGTTAATATTTTAGCTCTGGGCTTAAAGCTTAGGGTCACCAGCTGCCCCCCAAAAGAAGAGGGAATAGACTAACAGATATGAGGTATATTCTTGGGGAAGTCTTTCTGATACCTGGATGTGGCAATTTCGAGGGAAAATAGTCACAATTTTTTAAAAAATATTTTTTAAAATTTATTTATTTAGGCTGCATTGGGTCTTCGTTGCTGCACCTGGGCTTTTCTCTAGTTGCGACCAGCGGGGGCTACTCTTCGTTGCAGTGCACGGGCTTCTCATCGCAGTGGCTTCTCTTGTTGCGGAGCACAGGCTCTAGGTGCACGGGTTTCAGTAGTTGTGGCACGCGGGCTGTAGACCTCAGGCTCAGTAGTTGTGGCACATGGGCTTAGTTGCTCCACAGCATGTGGGATCTTCCCAGACCAGGGCTCGAACCCGTGTCCCCTGTATTGGCAGGCGGGTTCTCAACCACTGTGCCACCAGGGGTCCCGTCACAAATATTTTTGATGAGCCATCTCCCAGGCATGTGAATTTGGGAGAAATCTAGTTGTGTATAGGAAATGGTGGACGGAATAGTGATATTTAACCTGTTAATTACATTGTTTTCATGCAGTAAGTACTGAACAAGCTGTTTAGATTTCTCCCTGCTTCCCTCCCCCATTGCCATTTCTGGCCTCCACTTTATTTTATTTATTATTATTTTAAAATAAATTTATTTATTTATTTTGGCTGCGTTGGTCTTCGTTGCTGTGCTCCGGCTTTTCTCTAGTTGCAGCGAGTGGGGGCTACTCTTCGTTGCGGTGCGCGGGTTTCTCATTGCGGTGGCTTCTCTTGTCGCGGAGCACGGGCTCTAGGTGCGTGGGCTTCAGTAATTGTGGCACGTGGGTTCAGTAGTTGTGGCGCACGGGCTTAGTTGCTCCGCGGCATGTGGGATCTTCCCAGACCAGGGCTTGAACCTGTGTCCCCTGCATTGGCAGGCGGATTCTTAACCACTGCGCCACCAGGGAATCCCCTGGCCTCCACTTTAAAATGCTAAGTCCTAAGGCTCCTTTCATTGTCAATTTTGTCTTGTGCTTTGTAGGCTCTCATAACCACTGATGCACTATTTTTCAAGAGGATTGAGTGTTTTTATGATCTTGACTTCTCTTTTTCTATTAAAGACCAGAGTTATTTCTTGTGTGATTCTTGAATCCTCTGAGAAGAGTGTATGCAGCCCTTGCAGAATTACACATTTCTTCATGGGCCATGTTTCTCCTGATATTTAGGTGCATCTATTTTTTTTTTTTTTGCGATACGCGGGCCTCTCACTGTTGTGACCTCTCCCGTTGTGGAGCACAGGCTCCGGATGCGCAGACTCAGCGGCCATGACTCACGGGCCCAGCCGCTCCGCGGCATGTGGGATCTTCCCGGACCGGAGCACGAACCCGTGTCCCCTGCATTGGCAGGCGGCCTCTCAACCACTGCGCCACCAGGGAAGCCCCTAGGTGCATCTGTTTTATCCTTTGCAAACCTTCTGCCTTCTCATTTTTCATTCTCTCAAGGACAGGAATTACAAGAGGTGGGGAGGATACTTTTAGCGCCTGTTTCAAAAGATCAATGCCAGGATTTACTTTGCACACCAAGAACTGAAGCTTGGGGGACCTCTTTCTTCCAAGCTATATTCTAATGCCTCATACTGCAGAGTGTCACATGGTGGGTGGAGACGTGAAGGAGGAAGAAAAAGTACCTTAATTTCTGTCTGAGGGTAACCATTCACTCTACACAGCTTCTCTTTTCCCAGAACAAGAGGGTGTGGGGTCAAAACCGCAGCTCATTTCAGTGAAGGGTTTTCTAACAGCACAGCTAACGCTCTACTCTCTGGTCAACTCTTGGGATGTATGATAAACGCCACTATAATTATTGTAAAGGCTACAACTTATTCTTTGCATTTGTAAATGTCCAGCTCAGCTCAGCCTTTTCTGTCCCTGTGTTGCATCAGCATGTGGTCCTGAGGGTGTTTGAGGCACTTTATTATTATTATAATTTTTTTTTTTTGGCCGTGCCTTGTGTTTTGCAGGACCTTAGTTCCCCACCAGGGATTGAACCCAGGCCCTCGGCAGTGGAAGCCAGAGTCCTAACCTCTGGACCGCCAGGGAATTCCCTGAGGCACTTCAGTAAATGGGATGTTTCTCATGAGCCCTGGTGATGACAGGCACACAGGGTGACCGAGCATTTCTGCCCTCTGCAAATGTGGTATTAACATTGTGCACAGTTTCTATCAAGCCGGATTTCAATGAAGATTTTCTTTTCATGTCACTAGGTTTGTAAATGAATGAACAGACGTTTCACTACTCTTGCCATGTCTGCTTGAGAAATGTTCTATATCTGTAGCTACCAGGCATATGTATTTACCATCACTAAGGATAAACACTGCACATAAAATGGTTGTCCTGTTACGTTACCAAAGTGCGGATCTGAAATCCAGTCTTCTGGCCTGGCCCAATCTCAGAGGCAGGATAAGAAGACCTGAGCTCTGGGCTGGATCTTACTCTTTGTACCTTCCCTGCTAGTCTGAACCAGAGGAAGAGGAATCATTCACTCCATCCTCTCAGAAGCTCCCCATCCACTCCATCACCCCGCTTACTATCACATCACCTGTTTTCTTTCCTTTATAGAACTTGTCACTAAATTAGATCAGTGTTGACTGCCTTTCCCACTAGTTGCAAGCTTTGCCCTCTGACAACAGAACCTAAATCTCATGCACGACTATGTTCTCAGCACTTGGAACTGTGTTTGGCACATTGTCCAGTAAATATGTCTTTGAATGGATAATAATCAAATGGGCACAGGTTATGCTCCATTTGGGGCCACACTCACCAGTTCCCATTCTTTGGATTCAAGCCCATCTCACCACACAAGCCAATTTTGTTTAATGGATGGCCTCTTGTGGCCGGGCATTGTGTTAGACGATGGAATAAACATTGCAGAAAAACCCATTGTCCTGGGCTTCCCTGGAGGCGCAGTGGTTGAGAATCTGCCTGCTAATGCAGGGGAGACGGTTCGAGCCCTGGTCTGGGAGGATACCACATGCCGCAGAGCAACTGGGCCCGTGAGCCACAACTGCTGAGCCTGCGCGTCTGGAGCCTGTGCTCCGCAACAAGAGAGGCCGCGATAGTGAGAGGCCCGTGCACCGCGATGAAGAGTGGCCCCCGCTTGCCACAACTGAAGGCCCTCGCACAGAAACAAAGACCCAATACAGCAAAAATAAATAAATAAATGAATAAACTCCTATCCCCAACATATTAAAAAAAACCAAAAACCAAAAAAACCATTGTCCTGTTACCGAAGTGTAAAAGAGAATTTGAGAACTGACATAATGAAGACACAAACATTTACAAATGTTACTCTCCATGCAGTAGGGGCATGGCTGGGGGAGAAACCCCATTCCTCCCCCTGAAGTTACTATCGCTGTCACTGGACTTGACATCCAGCCTTACACAGACTCCATGGTAAGCACCTGGCACAGGGCGTATCCTCCATGTACCTGTGAGCCCATATCTGTGTGGAAACCAGGGCTGTGCCCATTCCTGTTCACACCTGTGGGAAGACAAGCTCATTGTCTGAGAGAAGCAGCCAGTGCGCTCACCACACCAACCTGCACCCACAAATCATGGAGCAGTTTTGCAGTAAAACACCTGGTATGGACTCAGTGCTGTGCAGGGTGCAGGGTGCTATTTCACAGAGTCCCTGTAAGACAGAGTAATTTTATAAATGGCTCCTGTGCCCTAACTGCCTTGCCTTGTTGAAACTTCACCACAACTGTGTGAATTAGAGCAGAGTATCCCTGCTTGACCTGTGAGGAAAGTGAGGCCTAGAGAAGCACGTTCTCAAGTTGCAGATATAAAAACCAGGCCTCACATCTAAGTCTCTATGAAGTAGTGAACTATTCAGGTCAGTGCTAAGACATGTGGTAGAGACAGTGGTGGTGCATTAGAATCACCTGGGGAATCTAAACCCATATCCTCCACAGGAACTGGAATCAGCAAGGCTGAGAGACATGTCCGTCCTTCTAAAGAGCTTTCCGAACTCCTCTTGTATCTGGAATCCCCTGGGTGCCAACTCTTGAAGAGTATGGAGGAGAAATGGTAGTTGTGTAAAGCTTTGTGGATGAGGCAGGACTTGAGCTGGTTCTTAAAGAACCTCTGTTTGCCAATCCGTAACATGGGACTAATGCTGGAGTGGTCTCAGATCAGCGTGATTCAGTCACTCTCTTTGTTCATATAAACCAGCAGTAGGTGGTGCTGCGGCCTATGAAATGCTGTGTTCTTGGTTCACACAGCCCCTCATCTGGAGGGCACCACGTGGAGATTAGTTAGAAACCCAAGTCAGACTAATAAAATCTCCCCCGAGGGGTGATAACCCAGCGTGGTCCCTGTGACACAGGAGCCACTGAGGAGCAGCTCCTTTGGTGCAGCCTCCCAAAGAGAGGTGTGTGCCCATCCCTTAGCTGTCCTTCCCATGAGATGTTCTGTAGAGTTAGGGACCCTCAGACACTTGGATCTGGGGCATCAGCTGACTGGAGCCTCTCAGAGTCCAGGCTGAAAGGGTTGTTGTGTGTTTGGTTAAGAGCACAACTTTGGAGCTGGCCAGCACTGCCTCTTCCTTAGTGTATGACCCTGGGAGGTGGTTACCTTTCCTGGGCCTCTGTAGTAATCACCAATAGAGACTACATATAAAGAGAAAGAACCAATAGGATGTATATATAGAGAGAGGGAGAGATTTATCTCGAAGTGACTCATGGGATTGTGGGGCTGGCAGGTCTGAAATGCACAGGGCAGGCGGGCAGGCTGGAGACCCAGGGAACAGCTGATGTTGGGGGTCTCGAGTTCGTAGGCAGTGTGGAGGCCCAATTCCTTCTTCCTCCACAGGATCTCTGTCTTTTCTCTTAAGACCTTCAACTGAACGGATGAGGCCCCCCCACATTATGGAGGGTAATCTGCTTTCCTGAAAGCCTACTGATTTTACTGTTATTCACATCCAGAAAATACCTTTACAACAATATCTAGACTGGTGCTTGACAAAACAACTGGTCGCCATATCCTAGCCAGGTTGATACATAAAATTAATCATCACAGCCTCCGATTACTTGCTTGTAAAACGGGCAATGATACGTTTTGGTTTTTGTTTTTGCAGACTCAAATAATGCGTATAAAATACTTGGCCAAAAATTTGTGAAAAATTTTACACAACAGCTACTTTTATTATTATTCTTGCAAAGTGAGCTGCACGGCCTGGCACCTGAGACTCCAGACTGTGGGAGGTGTGGGTGATGAGCCAAACTGAATGACCACGGAGGCTGGTGACACGCAGCTGAAGAGCAGAGACCTGTGCCCAGGCCTGTGAGCCTGACGCTTGTGGTGGGAGCTGGGCGGGAGTCCCCAGGTGCCCCTGGGGCTGATGCTTTGCGCTCATTATGACTTGTTTACGAGCTACTTGGGCTTGGTGGAGACTCACTCACTCAGGAGGCAGCCTGGGAATCCAGTGGGCTTGTCTGAGCTGAGTGAGCTCTTTCCAGGCACAGGGATGCATGTGTGTGCATGACCTGTGAGCAGCTCTACCCTGGCCTCCGGTGATCTTGGCTGACTTGGCCTCTGTGCTTTCCAGCTTTTCCGGGGGCCTGTGTGGTGCTTGTTGTTCACACCTAATGTTGGTCACTTCTCAGAATCTTTTCCCGTCAAAAGTGTAACTGAACCATTTCAGGGCTGCTCCTGTGAACCCACTGGGACACTTGCAGAGTTATGTTAATGGTGTTTAACTGAGCAAAACTTGTTTTGCCTCCACTTTGAAGACACCTGTCTTCACCAGATAACTGGGTGCCCCACCCTGAGAAGCTCCTACGTCAGAATTAGAGGGGGATTCTTTCCTTAGCTGTTTCCGGTGTCTCTTACCAGGAATGGCTGAATGACAGTACCCAACCTTTTGAGGAAGAATCAAACACCCCCAGAACTCTCTCCCTCCCTCACTCCACCTGCTCACCAATGCCCAGCAGATTCTCGAGTTGCCTCTTCATCCTATGAACCCCAGGACATCTGCCCGCTGGCCGATTTCTGCTCAGTGATTTGTTCTTCTGTCAGGAGACTTGACATGTGTTTTCTTTCCTCAAGTTGCAACTAGAGTTGAGTGAAACACACTGAATTAAAAAAAGGATAGCTGAATACTCTCTAGGAAGCAGCTAATAAGAGAGGCCCAACCATTTCAACACCTTGACTGTGCAACTAGGAGACAATTATTGATGGAGACTCTTTGAAGTTCAAACCAACATTGGGATCCACCTACAAACTATTTTTAGTTTTCCTTTTTCTCCATGGCAGAGTGAGAGCTATAGAAAATTCGCCACTGTTAGCCCTCAGCTGCCCCCTTCCCAGCACTCTCTTCGCTGCTTAGAGGAGCACCTAGAGGGGCCCCTCACGTCAGGCTGCTTCTGGATGGGATTTACCACTTTCCCTTAAAGGAACAGCAACTGAGGCAGTGGTTCCTATTAGATAACTGAGCTGCTGTAAATATGGTTTGAAAATTCGGTGCCAAAAACTTGCACATGAATGTTCATAGCGGCATTACTCAGAATAGCCAAAAAGTGGAAACAACCTAGATGCCCATCCACAGATGAGTGGATAAATAAAATAGAGTATATCCGTACAATGGAATATTATCCAACAATAAAAAGGAATGAAGTGTGGGTACAGCTGCAACATGGATGAACTTTGAAAACATTAAGCTAAGTGACAGAAGCCAGACGGAAAGGCCACATATTATATGATTCCATTTATAGACAATGGCCAGAATAGGCAAATCTATAAAGACAGAAAGTAGATTTCTGGCTGCAACAGGCTGGGATGGGAGAAATAGGTGTGACTGCTGACAGGTATGGGGTTCCTTTTTGGGGTGATGTAAATGTTCTAAAATTTATTATGGCGATAGTTACACAACACTGTGAATGTACTAAATACCATTGACTTCTACACCTAAAATGGGTTAATTGAATGGTATGTGAGTTAAATCTCAATAAAGCTGTTTTAAAAGCACATTGGATGCCAGTCTCTGCCCCCAGGGGAGCTGGTGAATTGTGTTCTGTGGATATCAGGTGTGGTCTTTTGCGGGGCAGGTGCCCAGGATACGTCTGCAGAGCCTGCGACCATGGGACTCTGTGAGAGCTGCAGGACTTTGTTACCGGATGGCCTTTGGTTCCCTGATTGTTTTGACATGAATCCAGGGCTCCGCCCCTCAATCTATCTTCTCTTGTCCAGCAGGGACATTCATAAGTGCTCAAAGGTAATGATTTTGTTTTGTTTGTTGTTGGTCCTCTAACTCCCTGCAAAGGGCCGGTGCTCAGGAAGATCTTTAGGGAAAAGGGCATCGGTGGGCACTCAGAAGGCCTGGAGAGCCCGTGCCACGGCTGACTCGACATGTGTCAGTGCCCCACTCCCCACCCACGTTCCTCAAGTGCAAAATGATGGGGCCGGGCCCCGTGACACTGGCCCTCCCCTGCCCCACAGCTGTGTACTTTTCTAGACTTTCGTTGCTCCCTGTAACATTTGGGCTGAATTTCTATTGGGCCAGAAGGAGGGGGACTGTGGCACAGCCACAGTCAGGAAGCAGTCTGAGAGCAGCCACTGGTCACGTATGGAATGTCTGCATAATAATTAATGAGGGGCATCGAGAAGTGGGGATTTAAGGACTTGCCTTGAAGCTGTTTCATTATTTTGGCAGAAGGAGTTGATGGGAATTATGGAGGTGCCAAAGCCCTCCCAAACTGCCCCCCACCCCATGGGAATGGGACCACTCCCCACGTGAGACCATAAGTTAGCGGAACTGGGAGTGAGGGGTCTGCGCCTCTGAAGAAACCTGCTCAGTCCTAGACACAGGTGCCATCCGAGATGTGGGGACCTGCCCGCTGGAGCAAATGTGGGAGGGTCAGGAGGCCCCGACACCCAGCCGGAAGATTTCCGGAGGAGACACCCTGTCTTCAGGAGTCTAAGGAGGCATGGGATGGACCAGCTTCTCACTGGGAAGCTGATTTCAGGAAGCTACTCCCATCCATTAGGCCGCCTGACCACCCCATGGTGCTTACCCAGAAACCAGAGAGCAAGCGCAGGGAAAGGCCCTGGGCCCTGGAGTCAGGCAGACCTGGGTTCTAATCCCGGCTCCGGCTCTGGCTGGCTGCTTGATCCTGGGCAAGTTACTCCACTCTGAGACTCAGTTTCTCCATCTATAAAATAGGACAAAAATAGTTATCTGGAACATAGTATATTGTAAATTTTATTTGTTCATAATCTGAATTTATCAATTTTATTCATTTCTTAAAATTTATATTTAATTTTAAAACAACATAGATAATATAAACATTTTAAAGCTCCAAAAAATATACATTGAAAAATCTTCCCCCATCCTTGTTCTCCTTCCTCAGTAACTATTACCTGCTGCATCACAGAGTGAATGTTATTCGTGTTAAAAGCTACCATTCATCAGGGGCTCACTTTGTGTCAGGACAGTGCATTGTAACGTCCCTGCATTCACCCCTGTTTGGCAGACAGCATTACCCCTGTTCTGGATGTGGGAAGTAGGCTCAGAAGGAGGGAATATTTTGCCTGGAAATATAAGACCTGTAAGGAGAGAAGCCAGGATTTAAAAATGCAAGTGAGGGACTTCCCTCGTGGTTCAGTGGTTAAGAATCCGCCTGCCAATGCAGGGGACAAGGGCTCAAGCCCTGGTCCAGGAAGATCCCACATGCTGAGAAGCAACTAAGCCCGTGCACCACAACTACTGAGCCTGCGCTCTAGAGCCCTTGAGCCACAACTACCGAGCCCGCGTGCCACAACTACTGAAGCCCACACACTGCAACAGAGTAGCCCCCGCTCGCCGCAACTAAAGAAAGCCTGCACGCAGCAACGAAGACCCAATACAGCCAAAAATAAATAAATAAATTTATAAAAAAGAAAAAAGAATGCAAGTGATTTCATGTTTGTAAATCTCCTAGGACAACAGATGTTAGCTCTTCCCACCCAGACACCTGACACCTTTCCATCAGGAGCTGGGCAGACGAGCTCCCTGAGAGAGAATGAGAGGGTGTTTTTATATCCATGCAGGCATCAGACAACACCATAGTGAAAATAACAGTAGTGGCGCCAGCCCAAGTCTAAGTTCTTTACATGCATCATCTCACTGAAGCCTCATCACCACCCTCTGCGGTAGGTGCTACTGTTTTCATTTTATAGAAGGTAAAATTGAGGCTCAGAGAGGTTAAAGAATTTGGTCAATTTCTTACAGCTTAGAAAAGGAGCAGAGACAGGATTCAAATCCAGGCAGTCCAACAGGAGAGCCTAAGCTCTTCAACACTCTACTCTGTCCCCCGGGGAGGTGGCTAAGAGAAGGCAAAGGGTCAGAGGGAGCTGATGTAACAGACGAGAGAATGTGGTAGGACTGGAAGAGGGAGTCACAGGGAGAAGGGGGCAGGACAGTCAGGAGCAAGGTTCTGGGGCTGGCATTCCAGAAATGAAAGAAACGATGTCTGTCTGCTAGGAACTGAGGGTTTATTGAGAAGACAAATATAAACCACATGTGGAGGAAAAGAACTAGGTCAGTAGTAATAACACATCACAGCTATCAGACTCACTGTTTCAGTTAGCCACCGCTGCATACGCCACCCCAAACAGAGAGGCTTATGACACCCATCATCTACTTTGCCCACGAATCTGCAGCTGGGGCAGGGCTTAGTGGGGTCAGCTTGTTTCCGCCCCATGTGGCACCAGCAGGGGTGGCTGGAAGGCTGGAAGCTGGGATCATCTGAGGGTTTGCTCACTTGCAAGCTGAGGCTGGTCGTCAGCAGCACAGCTACATGTGGGCTTCTCCCTGCCGATGCTTGGCTTCTTCCCAGCTTGGTGACCCCAGGTAACATCATTAGTCACTGGGGAATGCAAATTAAAACCACAATGAGATACCACTACACACCTAGTAGAATGTTTAAATAAAAATGACCTGCTACACCCAGGGTTGTCAAGGATGCTCTCATACAACTGCTTTGGAAAATCCTTGGCAGTTTCTTTGGAAGTTAAACATACACTTACCATATGACCCAGCCACGCAATTCCAAGCTATTTACCTGAGAGCAATGAAAGCAGATGTCCGTACAAAAATTTACACATGAATGTTCATAGCAGCTTTATCTGAAGTAAACAAAAATGAGAAACAACCCAAATGTCCATCAATAGGCGAATGGATAAGTAAATTATGGTATAGCTATACAGAGAAATACAATTCAGCAATAAAAATGAATTCACTGTCGGGCTTCCCTGGTGGCGTGGTGGTTAAGAATCCACCTGCCAGTGCAGGGGACACGGGTTCGATCCCTGGTCCAGGAAGATCCCACATGCCACAGAGCAACTAAGCCCGTGTGCCACAACTACTGAAGCCCGTGTGCCTAGAGTCGCAACAAGAGAAGCCACCACGGTGAGAAGCCCGCTCACTGCAAGGAAGGGTAGCCCCCACTCGCTGCAACCACAGAAAGCCCGAGCATAGCAATGAAGACCCAATGCAGCCAAAAATTAAAAAAAAAATTTTTAATTAAAAAAAAATTTTTAATTTAAAAAAAATGAATTCACTGTTGATCCATGCAACAACATGGATGGCTCTCAAAATTATTATGCTGAGTGGAAGAAGCCAGACAAAATAAGTGTATGCACAGTATTATTCAATTTATATAAAAGTCTAGAAAACGCAAATGCAATTAACCTGTAGTGACAAGAAAGCACACCAGTGGTTGCATGGAGATGCTAGGGGTGGGGTAGAGGGAGGGATGACAAAGGGGCATGAGAAAACTTAGGGTTGATGGATATGCTCAGTACCCTGATAGTGGTGACAGCTTCACAGGTGTATACATGTTAAACTGTACCAAATTGTACACTTTAGATATGTGCAGTTTACCGTGGGCCAATTTTAAAAATAAAAAATATTAGGTTGGAAAAAGAAAGAAGGGCATGTGCAGCTCATGCAGCTCAATATCAAAAACAAACAACTCAATCAAAAAATGGGTGGAAGATCTAAATAGACATTTCTCCAAAGAAGACACACAGATGGCCGAAAAGCACATGAAGAGATGCTCAGCATCACTAATTACTAGAGAAATGCAAATCAGAACTACGATGAGGTATCACCTCACACGGGTCAGAATGGCCATCGTCAAAAAATCTACACACAATAAATGCTGGAGAGGGTGTGGAGAAAAGGGAACCCTCCTATACTGCTGGTGGGAATGTAAATTGGTACAGTCACTATGGAGAACAGTATGGAGGTTCCTAAAAAAACTAAAAATAGAGCTACGATATGACCCAGCAATCCCACTCCTAGGCATATACCCAGAGAAAACTATAATTTGAAAAGATAAATGCCCTCAATGTTTATTGCAGCACTATTTACAATAGCCAAGACATGGAAACAACCTAAATGTCCAATAACAGAGGAATGGATAAAGAAGCTGTGGTACGTATATACAATGGCATATTACTCAGCCACAAAAAAAGAACAAAATAATGCCATTTGCTGCAACATGGATAGACCTAGAGATTTTCATACTGAGTGAAGTAAGTCAGACACAGAAAGACAAATATCATGTGATATTGCTTATGTGTGGAATCTAAAAAAAAGGGTGCAAATGAACTTATTTTCAAAACAGAAATAGAGTCACAGATGTAGAAAACAAACTTATGGCTACCAGGGGTTAAGGGGGGAGGGATAAATTGGGAGATTGGGATTGACATACACATACTACTATATATAAAATAGAGAACTAATAAGGACCTACTGTATAGCACAGGGAACTCTATTCAATACTCTGTAATGGCCTATATGGGAAAAGAATCTAAAAAAAGAGTGGATGTATGTATAACTGAATCACTTTGCTGTACACCTGAAACTAATACAACATTGTAAATCAAGCATACTCCAATAAAAATTAAAAGAAAAGAAAAAAAAAAAGAAACAAGGCACATGGGAGGTGATAGGCTGTGGTGGCCATCTTGGAAAACACAAACCTACCTCGTTCACCAAGTATTTCCAACAGGCAAGGCATTGTCCTCGAGTCCTCCCAACAACCCAACCCAAGGGGGAGAGGAGGTGGCCAGTTATCTTCTGTGATGATGATGATGATGATCTTGTCATCACAGAACCATGAGGTCTTGGTCCCTGGGAGGAAAGGGTGTCTCAGGTCTCTGATGACCGAACCTTGGGGCTTTTACCACTGAGCTGTAAGAGAAACTGCTGCCCACTTCTTCGGACCCATCAGGAAGCAGAGGCGCCCTTTAGAGAGCGACACGGAGAGGCAGTGAGGAGGCGGCTCTGTGGGCAGAGGCTGGGGCACGGCTGCTGAACTGAGAGGCACCTGTGTCTGTCCCCTACCCTCCCTACCTAGGGAGGAAGAAGATACCAAGCCCCCGACAAGGAGGGCTCAGTTCGAGAAGCGCTGCGCCTTCTGTCCCGGGGCAGGTATGGAGATGGTAACCCAAGGAAAGCTTCTGAGAGGAGCCACGGTCTCCCAGCTTGGCTGGACCCTGGGGCTTCGGCTGCTCTTCTCTGCCTCAGGCGAGGTCCTTGTTTCCCAGCCCCCCACCCCCAGATCCTTAGCCTCTTTCTCCTTTTTAATGGGGGGGGGTAGGTGGGGGGGTTGCCCAAGAGACAAATCCTGGTTTAGGAGCCAATAAAGAAGGGGCCTCCTAGGTTGGGGAGGGTATCAGAGGCCATGGGCCGGAGGGCAGAATCCTGGTGCACAACCCTGTGGGCCCCTCACTGCCACCCCCCATGAAGAACACAGGCCTCGGGGCTTCCCTGGTGGCGCAGTGGTTGAGAGTCCGCCTGCCGATGTAGGGGACATGGGTTCGCGCCCCGGTCTGGGAGGATCCCACATGCCGCGGAGCGGCTGGGCCCGTGAGCCATGGCCGCTGAGCCTGTGCGTCCGGAGCCTGTGCCCCGCAACGGGAGAGGCCGCAACAGTGAGAGGCCCGCGTACCGCAAATAAATAAATAAATAAATTCCTGTTTCCTGCATAAGCTAGCTCTAGTTGGCTTTAAAAAAAAAAAAAAAAAAAAGAACACAGGCCTGAGGGATGGGAGCGCAGCGGGCAGGGGAGAGGTTACCAGGGCTGGACCTGGATGGACGGGCTGGGGGAGGCCTGGAAGGGCAGTTGAAGGGTGGAGGAACAGCAGCAGGCTCAGAGAGGCAGTACTCCGGGGGGGCAGTGGGGGACACCTTGTTGCAGTGCTGTCCACTGAAGCTTAACAGAAATGGCAGAAGTGGGCCACACTGATTAGACAGCCACCTCGCACTAGACGTTCTCTCCTTTAACCTTTCTGACAAGTCTGTGATGTAGGTTCTACACCCCCCACTGCATAGGTGAGACGGGGTTATCCACAGTCACACAGCTAGCATGTTGGGCAGCCGACGTGGAGGGGGCGGCGGCCAGCAGGCACAGGAGCCACTGCAGGTCTGGGCGGGTGGGCCTGGCGCACGTGGTGGAGTTCTGGTGGAGGATGCGCTGGAGCAGGAGTGGGGGCAGCGGGAGCAGCAGGGAGGCTGGGCGCCACCCAGGAGGCAGGCAAATCAGACCTGGGCTCCGCAGGCTTCGGTGGAGGGAGGCTGGGTGGGAGAGGAACCTGCAGGACCGGAGAAAGAGGGCGCGTGCCGGTGGAGCCCGGCTACGAAGGGGCAGGGGGCGGGGTCTGTTCCTCGTTCTCCTTCGGGAACTGAGACCGGGGGAAACTGAGCCGCCCTCAGCAAAGACGGACCCTGATCCTGATGGGAGAGAGGGTGAGGGAGGGAGAGGCCAAGGACTAAGACGGAGGGCCGTGGAGGGGTGACGGAGGGGGTAGGGAGAGGAGGGTGGGGAGGACTGGAGAGGTTCTGAGCCGGCGGCATCAGGGATGAGCGTGGCTGGAAGGCCGGGAGAGATGAACGTGAGACGTCCTTAGGTCCCGGGCCTTGGTGTTTGTGTGTGGTGCGGAAGGGGCTTGTTCTTTTCAAAATGTGAAACTTGAACATTTTTGTCTGATTAAAGCATGAAAAATACAATTAAAACAGGAGGAGAAATATTAAAAGTTAAAAGACCTCCCATAATCGTAAACCCACACTCTGCTACTATTAATGGTTTCAAATATTTCCTTCTGATTTTGGAATATGAACAAAAACAGATAAAATACATTTGTACGAGGATTCCAGTGGTTTCACATCTTTGCCAAAACGAAACATTCTGTCTTTTCATTTTAACCATTCAGGTGTGTGTGCAGCTGATCTCACTGTAGTCTGCATTTCAGTTTCCATGATACATGATTCTTTTCCATTATAGGTTATTTCAAGATATTGAGTGTACTTCCATGTGCTATACAATAGGTTCTTGCTGGTTATCTATATAGTGTGTATATTTTAATCCCAAACTCCTAATTTACACCCCCACCACACCAAAGCATTTGACTTAATAGTCTAATACATTACTTTGATCACTTGTCCAGTAAGGCTAGAACTTTAGAGCACTTCAACTTCACTTGCCTCCTACCAACGTTTGTGAGCTTTTTTTTTTTTTTTTTTTTTTTTTTGCGGTACGCAGGCCTCTCACTGTTGTGGCCTCTCCGCTCGTGGAGCACAGGCTCCGGACGCACAGGCTCAGCGGCCATGGCTCACGGTCCCAGCCGCTCTGCGGCATATGGGATCTTCCCGGACCGGGGCACGAACCCGTGTCCCCTGCATCGGCAGGCGGACTCTCAACCACTGCACCACCAGGGAACCCCTGTGTGTTTTTTTTAAGACATTTTAAGTCAACATATATGTTAAAGACATTTCTATTGCTTTGTACAATATTTATATATTTTTTAATTTAAAAAATTTAGGCCTTTCTCACCTTCTGAGATGGCCTACACTGTCTGTGGAGTGTGTTTCTCTCTAAATAAATCCACTTCTTACATATCAAAAAAAATAAAATTTATTTTTAATCTTAAATTTATTTCACTAAAATTCATATATATTTTAATTTCACTTTTTGCTAATATTTAAGCACATACTTACCTTTTCTAGTGCTCCTCCTTCATGCATTTCCGTGTTTCCATCTAGGATCATTCTCTTCTGCTTGAAGATTTTCCTTTCAGATTCCTTTTGTGCAAGTCTCACAGTGACAAATTCTCTAAGCTTTTGTCTGAGAACATCTTTATTTTAAGGGTTATGTTCATTAGGTAAAAAAAATTCTACATTGGCATTTTTTATCACCCCAGGACTTTAAATATGTCTTTTCACTGTCTTCTGACTTCCATCATTTCTGATTCGAAGTCAGCCATCAGTCTTAGTGTAACACAATACAATGGTCAAAAAAAGTGTTTCTTTTCATGTTCAAGGCTTCTTTATTGGTTGCATCAAATTATTACAAAGTAAGAACTGCTGTTGGCCCCCTGGTCTCCGTAGTGGAGAGGCAGCCTTAAAAACCTAGTGACCCAATTCTCCAAAAAGGTTACCTCAGACGTGTGTTAGGTAACAAACATTTTTTTTCTGGTCCAGATCACACACTGAATTTAGTTATTATGTCCTTCAGCCACCTTTAATCTGGAACAATTCCTTAGTCGTCATCTTTCATGATTGATAAGTGTTGAGTGCAGGGCAGTTATTTTGTACAATGTTGCTCAGTTTGGGTTTGTCCGATGTTTCATTATGATTGGATTCAGGCTCTGCTCTTTTGACAGGGAGACGAAAGGATATTGTGTCCTCAGTACATTATATCAGGAGGCATGTGATGTCTGTTCATTCTGCTCCTCTTGATGTTAACGTGGATCACGTGGTTTAGCTGTGTTTTCTCCACTGTAAATTACTATTTTCTCTCTGTAGATAACAAGTAATTTGAGAAGACACTGCTGTGCTGAGGGTTATTGTTTTGAGCAGGGGAGGTGGGAACCCAGGACCAAGGTCAAGAGCTCCCAAGCGAGGCCTGTCCAGGGTCTGCAGGCTCTGGGGTCAGGTCAGCCGCCTCTGCCCAGAGCTGGATGCGGGCTGGAGTTTCAGTTTGGTCACACAGGTCCCAAAGCCAATCTGGTTAGAGAAAAAGCATATGGCAAGGGCAAACACTCTCGTTTTGCAGCTAATCAGCTGTATGTGAAAACAAGTCCCTCCCCGCCTCTGCACCTCACTTTTTCTTTTTTTTTTTTTTTTTGCGGTACGCGGGCCTCTCACTGTTGTGGCCTCTCCCATTGCGGAGCACAGGCTCCGGACACGCAGGCTCCGGACACGCAGGCTCAGCGGCCATGGCTCACGGGTCCAGCCGCTCCGTGGCATGTGGGATCTTCCCGGACGGGGGTACGAACCCATGTCCCCTGCATCGGCAGGCAGACTCTCAACCACTGCGCCACCAGGGAAGCCCTCTTTTCTTTTTTTTTTTTAATTTATTTTTGGCTGCGTTGGGTCTTCATTGCTGCACGCAGGTTTTCTCTAGTTGCGGTGAGCTGGGGCTACTCTTCGTTGTGGTGCACGGGCTTCTCTCATTGCGGTGGCTTCTCTTGTTGCGGAGCATGGGCTCTAGGACCATGGGCTTCAGTAGTTGCAGCACATGAGCTCAGTAGTTGTGGCTCATGGGCTCTAGGGCACAGGCCCAGTAGTTGTGGCGCACGGGCTTAGTTGCTCCGCGGCATGTGGGATCTTCCTGGACCAGGGCTCGAACCCGTAGTTCCCTGCATTGGCAGGCAGATTCTTAACCACTGCACCATCAGGGAAGTTCCTGCACCTCACTTTTTCATCTAAGTGAGAGACTTGGACAGTCTAACCTTCTCTCCTTTTCGGCTAAAACGCTTTTGTTCTTAGTCCCTTTGGAAAACAGAGGCCAAACGCCTCTGAGGATTGAAGTTGGCCAAGGATCTTTTACCAGAAAAATCACACACAGAATTTGGGAGTGGGGCAATTCACTCAGAGACTGCTAAGGTGTCAGCCAGGCAACACGTAAGCCATTCACTGCTGCGGTGTCCCCTCGGGGGGCTGAGGGCAGCTTGGCCGGCGAGCCACTTCTCCCTTGTAGAGATACAGGTGACGAGGAGCCTGAACCCGTAGCTCATGTCCTACACTTACACCAAAGCCAGGTAGCCTCTCCAGGGCATGCATTCAGGGCTGACGGCTGCCCTGAGCCTCCTAGATAAAGCAATATTCACATTGGGACTCAAAATGCCCCTCAACCGCTCCCTCCTTTCTTCTTCTACTCTTCACCTTCTCCCATGTCCACTGTACACATAGGCCTACTATCTCCTAAGTGACAGCTGCTGAAAATGGATTTGAGGAGTTCTGAGGAGAAACCCTGGGTTCCAGGTTACCCCTCCTTTCTCACTGAACATCCCATTTCATTACTTGAATATTAGTACAGCCATTACTACTTAAAGAAATCCTTGCTACCATGCAATTCCTTAAGCTGTTACTTTTTAACAGCCGGATGCACATTGGCTTTGCTGAGAGTAGAGGAGGTAGAAGACAAGGTTCGGGAAGGGTGTCATGAGGTCACTGACCTCAGGGGTGGGCTGTTGGAAGGGGGAGGCAAGCACTGACTAAACGCGGACATAGCAGGGCCCAGAAAATAAATGTGGCCTAGTTCTGGGCCTGAATGGGAAGGCGGCCATCAGAGACCAGGTGCCATCCATGTGTCACATCTATAAGGAGAAGTTCCAGGTATGTGTTCCCCCCAGGAAGGAGCCTCATCACATGGCTTAAACACATCAGTAGAATGAACAAGTCTGGACACATGAGCTTGAGAGTCAGAAAACCCCAGATCTGGCTTCCAGCTCTCCTGTAAAGGCCTATGGTCCTACTCTGTTTGACCTAATTAGCCAAGAACACGGACATTCTAACAGTAAGTTTCTGAGCGTCAGTGGCAAGTTTACAGTCCGTACTCACAGCTCCGGAGACTTCTTCCAGCAGAGCATGTGGTTGGAGGAGAGTCCTCCCAGTCACCACAGAGAAAATTTAACAAGTAAAAACCTGCAAACTCTTTATTAAATTCTCCCATTTCATCTGTACAGAAAAAAATGCACATTATGTTCAGAATCTCAGTAACATCTCAAAATTACACAGCATGAACATGTAAAAACAAGAAACTTCCAGGATTTTATACATAGAAAGGAAAACCATTTACAAAAGAGGCTTGTTAGTTTTACTTTTCTTTTTTTCCTTCTTAAAAAAAAAAAGTTAAAGGCCTAAGATCTCACACAGCATTTGCTGTACAGTCTGTTTTCCTGCTTCGATTAACCTGGGAACATGGTGTTGGGAGAAGCCGCTCAGGAAGCCTCGGGCTGCCAGCCCCTCCCGTCGGTCACTCACTCTAGTGCCCCTCAGTCTGACAGGGACCTGTTCAAACCATCTAGCGTGTGTGGTACAGGGCCTGCTGGGCTCTGGGGTCCAGTTGTCAATTCTATGTTGGGGGGAAGGCGAAACAGAATATAGAGGCACTATCTGAATTTTCTCCTTGCCCAAGGAGATTCCTCCACTGCATGTATCCCAACATCCCTACCTGTGCGTTGTGGCAGCTCTTGGGAAGGGAGAAGGAGAGGAAGCCACCATCAGGATCCTGTCACTACCAGCCCGAGCAGACAGTCCCACCTTTGTGCTCCAGATGACAAACAGTCCCTGGGTCTCCGCAGTGATCTCACTAGATGGCCTGGATGAACCTGTCACTCTGAAGAGTCAGTCTTGGTTTGCTCATGACTGATCTTTTATCTGGGGTCTGGGCAGGAAGGGGGATTCGGCTTCAAACTTGATTGCCCTGACATGTGACCCTGGTCCTAGGGGAGAGGAGGACCAAGAGGAGTGTAGTGGGAGAGATAACCAACCAAGACATGTGAGAGAGAGACGGAGACCAGAACATCAGCTCTGGCCCCAGGCCCTTTGGGAATTGAAGACCAGTGTGGAAGAGGGGACTTAGGAGTGGAGTATCCCTAAAGGCCTGGGGGAAACTCAGGGCACTGGAATGCTGCATTTTATAAAATTACTTAGGTGCTGTCCAAATGGTGAGAATAAATAAAAGGAGTCTTTGAGGTTTTTCAAATTTCCTAAGAATCAGAAATATAAGTAAACATACCAAAATGCACATGATTCAAAAAGCCATATTCTTCTTTTTGTTCTACGGCCCCAATTTAGTTTGAATGTGTCAGGCTGTGTTGGCTGGCTTCTAAGGGTCCCTGCTCCAGGTTCCTTCTCCGTATCTGCTTGCTTAGAGTAAGTTATATGCAGAAAACGTTTACTTTTTGGTGGGGGAGGGGAAGAAATGGGATGGGGAGGCCTTTCTCAGAGGAACTTGAGACCAGGTAAGGAGGTCCCACAAAGCAACCTACCCCTCCCTGGGTGACTCACACTAGTGGGGTTCTTTAGGATAGAAGTGGTACCACAAGCCTGGGGGTGGCACAGAAGTCAGGCTGATATAGGAGAGTGAATCTTCCTTTGGGAAGGTGGCGGGAGGTCAGCACTCTGTCTGATAGAACGTAAACGATCCTACGACTCTTTACTACTGGCTTCTCTTGTTACTCGAGCTCAGGGAACAGGAAGAAATGAAATCTGATGGTAATTTCCTGGCACACCTAGGAAAGTAGAATCTCCCTCCTTCCCAGCGTCCCCAAGAAGAATATGTGCAGGATGTGAGACGGTCAAAGGCCTGCAATGAATACAAGTCAACACCTGCTCACTCAGTATTAGAATTCCCCTCGCTTCCAAGGATGCACTGGCTCAGAACAAGCTGATGGGATCCATAGCACTGGGCCTGGTAGTGGTACCAGAATTTTAGGGAACGCTAAGAAGGAGGGCTTTCCTGCTGGAGTGAACCCAAGCCCGAGCGATGGCTCCCACCTCAGAGCATCTTGCTAGCAGACTTCTCTTGGGACAGCAGCAATAGCAGGGGAAGGCCAGGGATGCACCAGGGTCAAGGTCTCACTCCCACAGCCACCCTTCTGTGTGAGAAACTCCGACGCAGGGAGAAGACAGCCTTGCTCTTGACGTTCTGCTCAGATTTCTGACCTCCTGCACTGCAGGGCCTCCAGCCCAGAGAGTGACCTCCTGGCACCTCTGGGGTGTTGTAGAGACACCAAGTCTGAGTCTCTGAGACACTGGTGTGAGCTGACAAGGCCTGATGAGTTCTCTGGCTACTGGAATCTTCAGCAAGTGCTTGGAGCCTTGGCCTTGGACAAAAACCCTACCTGCTGCTTATGTTATTGTTCATGGGGTAGACATTAGAAGAGAAAAAGGACACAGGTCTGTCATCAGCTCCACTAGGGCCATGGTTTCTTCTTGACTAATTCTTGACTAGCTGATTTACCCAAGAGTGACCTATGAGCCCAGTAACCAGAGGTGTCCCAGAACCTGTTTTGTTACACCAATGAGGTACAGAAATGGATATAGTTGGGCCGTAGTTTCAGATGGTGCTGGGCCCCTTGGATGCAGGAAACTGCTCAGTCATATGAAACTATTCTAAAAACCAGTCACTGAAACTACTCCAAGTCGGATGGTGAAATGTTTTCTGACAACGAGCAATCAAAGATACCGGCTGAGTTATCCCTTCTATCTATCCGGATCATTTCTAAAGATGACAAATGTTTCAAGAATCAAACTCCTTTTCAAACTTCCAGATCTGCTGCAGACAATTGAGATCATCTCTCAGTTCAGAAAGAACAAAAGTATCTAGACACATTAAACTATGGAGATGTTTTATATACACTGGGAGGGAGACTGCAGAGATGGAGAATGGTACTCCCACTCTCATCAAACAGGGAACAGTCATTCTATCCTGTAAACCACATCAGACATGTCAGTGGGGGCCTGTGTACAGATATATCCCCGGTCCTCGATCCCAGACCCCACCACCCAGGGGGGAGCCCCTGGAGGTGGACTATCTAGATCAGCTCAGTTCAGTCCAAAAGTGGTGGTAGGAGGGGGCGCTGCTCGGACTCCAAGAGTTTCAAGTTTTATGAGGCTGAAGAACCCCAGGACAGTTGCTAAGAATCAGGAAGACCCTAAGAGCAGGACTTGGGGGACCAAGCAGCTTGGAAGCTCCCCTTCATGACTTGGAGTACCCTAGGCAGGGAGGATATGCAGCTTCTAGAACCCACTGCCTCCAGGAAGGGTAGTAAAAAGGAAGAAGAAAGAAAAAGAAGAAAACCACAGTATTCAAATATGTCAGTCAGGTTAGACAAGGAGTCATTTGGATCAACCGAGCCACAAACTGACCCACTTTGTACTGAACACATTCCAGGGAAGACAGATGTGGGGAGGTCCCTCAGCACGTGTGCACAGCGGCAAAGAGGCGCAGGGCAAGGGATGGAGCATGGTCTACGTGGACAGTTTTAGGCACGTGATTTATAATACTTTGTGGAGTCTAACAGGTTAATAAAATATATATTATATAAATATATCTTCTACTGTACACGCCGCCCTCTTGTGCAGCCACTGGATTCCATGCCCCAAACTCAAGTCCAGGTGCACCAGGTTGAACTGTGATGCCTGCACTCCTCCCTTTTTATACTCCAAGCCTGTCATCTCTACACTGGAGGGACGAGGGATGGTCAGGAATATTGCTTCCATAAAGCTCAGATTCAGGAAAGACTGATGAATCATCAAAGTACATTTAGCCAATGCCTACTGTAGTGGGTGTATGCAGCAAACGGACAGAAAGAAAAAACGGAGAAACGCCTCCATCTTTTAATGTAGTAATTTTCCACACCCTCTCCATGTAGAGGTCTAAAGGAGCTTGTCTGGGAAGGTGGCCTTGAACCTGCAGAAAGGTCAGGTTGGACTGCCAGTCACACCCTGAGACCAGGCTAAGTCTTTATAAGCCATTGTCTCACCTGGGAAGTAAAGCAAAGTCAATCAATACCCCGCTCCTCCTTCCTGCCCTGAGCTCCGGCCCCCAGAGTCACGGCCTCCCGGTGAAGCGGAGGGCTTCTGGAGGAACTGCCACCCCAGCAGGATCAATCCAAACGCGACTTGAGTCCTGCAGTGCCCTGGAGGAGGAAGGTCACTGGGGCACTCTGCCTTGGGCCTCAGGGTCCAGCCTCTCCATGCAGATCAGTGGACAGATCAGCTGCACACACTTCTGATCCCCTCTCCAACCCACCTGCCCTCGGCCTAGGGAAGCTCATGCTCTACTCCACTGAGGTGAGGAGATCACACAAATGCCCACGGCTGTGGGGTCCTGACCAGCAGTGGCTCTACTAGGGTAGGAACTGGAAGGCATCACTGTTTCAGCAGAAGAAAACAAGACCCAAAGCGGGCTGGTTAGTCGTTTCCCACTACTCGGTGAAGTCCATGGCCCTGACATGGGCCAAAGGTGCTGTTGAGAAGTAAGCAAGACATCCCAGTTACAGCATGTTGGGTGGTGTGTTTCCCCTCTAAAGTCCTGCCTTCATTTCACACTGTCACACAGAAGAAATAACCCCATTGCTCAAATCAAGCCTGGAGGAGATGTGTTACTATATACATTTTTTTCTTTAAAAATTTCTTTTTTTTTTTTTGGTGTTTTTAAAAAAAAAAATCGTTTGAGTTGCAGGTCAGGTGAGTTGGTTCTGGAAGTACTGGTAGTTCCATCGGTATGAGAGACTTGTCTATGGGCAGGTAAACCCGAGTTTGCCAACAAAGGCAATACCCAAAGCGGCCAGCTGCTGCACAAATGGTCGAGGAGGAGGATACCATGGACACGGGTGAAGTCTGAGACGGGACAATGCGGTGGATACCTGCTGCTGCTCTAACATGGGTGTTGGTGTCACCTCGCAGAAGGACGAGGTGGGTGGGTACGCTATACAGGAGGGCTGTACAAACTGGGCACTGGACAGGTAGTTCCTCTGGTGCTCAAGGTGGCTCTACCTGTCCTTGAGCTCTCGTGTCACTCGTTTGGTGATACGTCCACACATCAGGCCAATCAGGAACAGTATGCAGATGCTCCCACTGATCACAGAGAGAATGTAGTTCTTTGAAGGGGATGTCATCACTTGCATGGCGAGGTCAGAGAAGCCATCCGCGGGGGCCACCTGGAAAACACACAGGGGCATCATCCTCGGAGAGAAGCGGGCTGGGACAATGCTTGCTCTAACTTGCCCCCCTGGACTGCTACTGTAACTTAGGTCATTTCTTTTGGGGAGAGAGGAGGGCAACGGGCAAGAAAATCAAACACCGAGCTACAACTGTTCTTCCCGATCATACAATTCATCACAGTGATCACTGCCGCCCACGTAGTAACAGCTCTCACAGAGGACCTGATGGTGTGCTGGCAAAGGGCTCAGCATGTTTCAATCGTTTAGTCCTCACATTAGTCCTGGGACATACATTTTACTACTCCCACGCTACAGATGAAGGCCCGGAGGCCCGAGGGGTGGGAAGTGGTCAAGTGACTTGCACAAGGTCACAGGTTCTTACATATTTTGATTTATTTTCTTCACGTTGCTGTCTTTTTAAAAACAAAGAGAAAAGCTGAGATTCTGTCGGGTGCTAATTCTCTGTCGTGACTTGTTTTCACTCACCATCATATCATCAGCATCCGCCCCCCACCAAAAACAACTTGCAAACATGACTTATGCTGACTGAATATACTTAATCACTCCCCCAATCGTGGACACTCAGAGTCTAACCAGTTTTCATCCTCAGTTTTCCTCAGTGCTTTCTCCAGTGGACCTCTGTGGTAGGCTACTATAGCAGAATCAGGACCAAAAGGCTCCCCAGGCGCACACGGACCTGTTCCGTTGAGTCTCAACTTAGCCTGGGTGCTGAAAAGGGTCCAGCCCAGAGAGGTCTGGGCTGCTTCTGTGCTCATCCATGTACTCAGAACAGAGCAAGGAGGCTCCAGATTAATCTGATTTAAGAACCAACATCTGCCAACAGAAAACTAGCAGTGGAGTCACTGTGAAGCAACGCTTGGCGGCTCAAAGGCGGAAACTAATGACGAAAGAAGGGACTAATTAATGTCTCTGCTGTGCTACCTGGAGATGATGGCTCCAGGCTCACAGAGCCCAGGCGTCTTATGGTGCACTGAGAGATTTTTTCAAATAAACCTACTGCCAGTCTCACAACAAGGACAAGGAGGCCAGTGAAGTATCTCAAAGAGACCTGGGAAACTGACAGAGGAGACGCCACATCAGGTGATTCTCGTGGTCATTACCTTTGCTGCGTAACTCCACATTTCAATCCGGTCATTGAGGCGTTTTTTGCACTCAGGTTGTAACCTCACCCGCTTATCCTCCAGGGCCTCCATAAGGCAGGACATTTCTGTGCAACGGAAAGGGATAAGAAGCGTCTGAAGCTGTACAGAACAGAAATTTCGGTAAGGATGGGGAGAAGGGTACCTAACCACCAGAGAATTCAGATCTGGAGGCTATACAAAGTTAAATCCCTTCAAGGACACTTAACCCAAGAGCTACCATGGAGAAGAATATTTAAGGTTGGCTGTCCAGAGTCTCTCTTAAAACCTCTCTCATTTTATTCATTGGACACACATGGCTCAGAAACAACCATATACCTGCCCAGGTTCCACCTCACACAGAACCTGTCTGCTGAGCCCACTGTGGTCACCGGGGAAGCTGATGAAGCTGTTCAAGGTTGGACAAGGTAGGGAAGAGGGCCATGATGATAGCTTAACTTTTGCCTCCCTGATAAATAACTCAACTTCCTCTTGTCATCAAATCTTTACCTCGGGTCATGGCTCTATCAGTTCAAACCTGCAGCAGGATTACTCCTAAACTCACTTTGCCACAAAGGCATCAACCAGGCCCCCAGTGGATGCTGTCTATGGTTGAGCTGCAGCTACAGAACAGAGTAGCTGGAACTGATGTCTCAGAGGGAGTCTTTGCTCCTCCCAAGACAGTTCAGACAGGGTCAGAGTGAACACCGTGACTTACGACGCCCTCGGCCAGGGGTGATGGCTGCACAGTGGTGTTTAATGTCCAGGGCACAAGCTGTATGAAGAACTGGGTCCACAAAGATGTCTGCTTTGCTTTCCTTCAGCATGTTTAACACTTCCTAAGAAGGGAAGATCATAGAGCTTTTACAGAGGAAATACATCAGATCCGTTGTCTGTAAATACTTTACATACAAACAAAAAAGTCAAGGAGGGACGATTAAGCCAACAGAGGCTACTCTGAGATAGGTGGCAATGTGGTGATGATGCAAAGAACGCAGACGGCTAGCATCCAATTTAATTCAATAAATACAATTTGGGGACCTAGCGTATGCAGAGCTGTTTGCTAATAAGCAAAGCGAGGCAAGTTTAAGATCAGAATTGGGTTTTGGGCACTCTGGTATGCTATATTATTAAATACTAAGTGTTAGTGTTTATATTGATTTAATGCAGTTATTTTGTTACTTTATATGTCTGAAAATGTGAAAATTGAAAATCAGAGTAATAAGCTATACTAAAATTCCCAAACAGAAAGGTGCATTTGCAAAATGTTTCACTTTACTTCCATTATCCTCAAAAGGAAAGAAAGAACTGACAGAGCATAACTTCTACTGCAAGAATAATTCTTATTTGAGTTTAAAGATGTTCTGAACAACAGGAATATAAACATGATAGAACTGAAATCAACTCTGCAGACTCTCCATTTATACATGATGAAATTATAGCAGGTAAAGACAGTCAAAAATTGCTTTCTTAAGTAAAAATTACTTTGTGCTTCACAGACTGTAAAACAATAAAACAAACAAACAAAAACAAAAACAAAAACCCTGAAATGTTGTTCAAAAAGTCCTCCTTGAAGTTAAATGGGATAATTTGATGAAGAAGTATTCAAAGGAAAATATCTGGATTTAGCCTTTAGCCAACTTCTGCCACTCCTCAGACCATGTGGAATTAGAAACATTTTTAGCAGATGAAAATATCTGCACACAATATTCACAGTGACTCAGTAATATCATTGAAACACTTTTCCAGAAAGAGATTACGTTTTTTAAAAAAGATCAAATACATTATTTCACTTTCAATTTTGTAAGATAATGCATGCTTAGCTATCTTTTTTTTTTTAATTAATTAATTTATTTTTGGCTGCGTTGGGTCTTCGTTGCTGCACGTAGGCTTTCTCTAGTTGTGGTGAGTGGGGGCTACTCTTTGTTGCGGTGTGTGGGCTTCTCATTGTGGTGGCTTCTCTCGTTGCAGAGCATGGGCTCTAGGCGCGTGGGCTTCAGTAGTTGTGGCACACAGGCTCAGCAGTTGTGGCTTGTGGGCTCTAGAGGGCAGGCTCAGTAGTTGTGGCTCACAGGCTCTAGAGCGCAGGCTCAGTAGTTGTGGCACACAGGCTTAGTTGCTCCACAGCATGTGGGATCTTCCCGGACCAGGGCTCGAACCTGTGTCCCCTGCACTGGCAGGAGGATTCTTAACCACTGCGTCACCAGAGAAGTCCAGCTATCATATTTTGATAAATTTGTTTTTATGTGATGTTTCTGAAATGAACTGAATTTGTAGTTTCATTGACTTTTACAAATGCAGTACGCTTACTGATATATTGGAATTGACATTTTACTTTGGCATAGCACTTAAACAATGACCTTAAACAATGGTCTAGTCATGGGGATGAGACATATTCACAAGTAATTAGTACATGTGAAAGACTATTTAAGTTACAGACAATTAATGGTCAAAAGGCAAATTAGTTTGGTAAGAGGGAACAAGATAGAATTCTGGGAAGGAAGGTTTAGATTTGATCACTAAGATGTACAGACTATAGCTTTAAGAGGAAGAAGAGCAGAGAAAAGCAAGTGAGAGAAAATGGTGACTGATGGGAGTTACCTTTTTACACATTTCTGTTTTGATTTTGAGCAGGTTAACTTTGAGGCACTCCTCTACTTGACCTGTCTGCTCCTGGGCTGCTGCTTCTTCGGCACATAGACTGGCAATCTGTTCAGGACACACACAAAAAACAAGGGAACCCCTACTCTCACGAGACACCTTGGTCTCTGAAGCATGTCGATTGGAGATCCTCCCACACATGTGCCCGGGGCTCTTCTCAAACGGATCAAACGGATTCCTGGTGGATTTTACTCCCCTCCCTCCCATATGGGATGCCAGGCTCTGTTCTCCTTCACAAGGACTGACACAGAATTGAAAAACAGTCAATACATGTATCATCATGCTGTCAACCCCAAGACCTGAGTCAGACTGTCCCAGGGCTGGCCACAAAGAAGGCTATTCTCTGATTCCTCAAGAGGAAGGTCATACAGCCAAGTAAAATCCTAAAAGCAAATGCTTGACATTGACAGAGGTTCAGAGTCAACCCAGCTACACAACTTGGAAACACACACACACACACACACACAAAGGGGTCCTGACACATAGCCTGCAGCACAGTTAAAAATTTAACCTTCTTTGGACAGCTTTGTAAGCTTTTTTGAAATATCTTTAGCCATGTTCCCATAAAATGGACATATGTTGAACAAGGTTCACTACATGACCTTTTCTAGCTAGAAAGTCAAGTAATATCCAAGAACTGGCACTTCGGTAGAGGCATTACAGGAGCACTTTTATCCTTCTGGCAAGTGTTGGGAGTATTCTGCGTTGAACGTCAGAATAAGGAGAGGGAAGGACAAACTAGACGTAGACAGATATAATAAACAAAAATGCTGTTCAATAGAGAAATATGGAATCAAAACTGAATAGTGATAGGACTAAGGACAAACCAAATTCAGTGTTACACAGAACCAGGAACTCAGACAGTGGAGAGCCTAGAAGAGCCCTGGATTCAGGGCTGAAGGGAAACAGAGTAAAGAACTTTTCTCCAGTAAAACTTCTCTGACCAGCTCTGTTCACAACCTGTTTTGTCCCCAAATCCTACCTCATCCGAGCAGTGTAGCTGGAGCTGAGGATCCAGTCGGTAATCTAGAGCAGACTCCTGGATAATAATCCGGATCTGGTCTTCACAGTCTGAAGAGAGGCGCTACATGTGACAAGGGAGAGTATGCCAGCCTATTAGAACATGTCAGCTTTTTATCTGGGCCCTGGCTTGGGGAAGGTGTGCAAAAAGGTCTTAGGGAAAGTAGCAGCAAGCTACGGACCTCCAAAGAAAAAACTGCCAGGACTAGTGGAGGTTCCATAAGTACACTCTGTGGAAAGCCCAGGGCAGTTTACCTGGTCAGCATATCTCAACTTGAGGCAAGAGATGACTTGACCTTCTAACTCCGAATCGTCCTTGGCCTTAGTCAGGATACCATGACAGAATTTAGGAATGTCAGCTTTACAGGCTTTCCTCAGCACAGGGTTTAAGCGGTAATCTAGAGCAGAAAGGAATAAGCACAGGATAAAACACTCCACCTGGATTCACAAATGTTTTGAGATCCACTTACCCAAAGGGGGCATATTAGGTCAATGACCACTAATAAACCACTGATTTGTTTACTTGGTAAATGTTTACTGAGCTCTCACTACACTGTTTTATTTTATTTTATTTTTGGCCATGTCCTGCGGCTTGTGGGATTGAACCCGGGCCACGGCAGTGAAAGCCCAGAATCCTAACTAGGCCACCAGGGAACTCCCTCAACACGCTGTTTTAAATCAGCAATATACTGTGGTGGAAGAGCAGACGTGGAAACCCCCAGGAAACGTACTCTGCAGCAGCTCTGCAGGATCTATTGAGGCCAACATTCTAAGCAGTCCTCACAAAAATCTAGCAGACATCAGCAACCTTCCCCATGATACATATTTTTGAAAATTCTGAGAACAGACTATCCAACTCAACCTGACCACTAAGTTACAAGGTCTTGCAACTCAGAGCTTAAATTTCTCTGTTCTAAAACAGATTACCCACATATTCTCCTGCCACATGCGTGAAGTTTTACTAAATTTCTAGACTTTTCAATGAACTTTAGCCCTAATTCGTTTTGTACACCCTTCAAAGGCAAGTGTCCTATGTTTTCAGCCTCCTCTTTCCCATGACTTTCATTCTGTTCTTCTAGATGCTCTTCAAGGAAGAAGTAAGTCACTTTGCTCATCACATCCGGACTCTTCCCTTAACATTCAGGAGCAACAAAGCACCTTTAGTTTAATTAGGCAAGTATATGCCCACTCAATTCCTTTCAAGCCATACCCAGCAGGACCAGGAAAGCCACGCCAAAATGTTACCAGTGTTCTGGGTGATCTGGCGCTTGGTTATCATCTGTTTGCATTTGGGATCCATCAATTCACTGTTCTTATTTTGCTTCAAGCATTGCAACATCGTTTTGGAATCCGCTTCTGGACAGAATCTCTGCAAAGAAACAAAGTTTTATAGAAGTAGTTACCCAAATATGGCAATTAACACCATATTTATCACTCTTACATCTTTTGGGGAGCTTATGACAGAACCTAAAGGCATCACTTGGGACGAGAAATGGTAAGCCTGAATAATCACCCAGCCTCAAGTTCCCCTTTACCTATTCTCTACTATATTTCTCAATTTCTTTCTACTACCTGTTCCTATTTTGGATAGAACGCGTTCCCTACTTACATGGCTATGCTACATTACACGGCCTCTCATAAGCTTACATACTGTTTTTGCATGAACGTAACATTGTACCAGGTGACCACCTAGCCCTCAAGCCACATCTACCCAATCCCAATGGGAAATTTAGGAATTACCCAGCAACCAGTGTGAACAGGGATGTGGGGGAAGGACCTATCTGGTTCACCCCTTTAACCAGAGGGGCTATAATCCTACCAAATCCTGCGAAGCCAGCCCCCGTACACTTGTTAGTGTCCTTGAAGTCAGAGATTCATTTTGGACTAGTGATAAACTCTATCTATATCTGCTAATCCACAGTCTATTAATTATAGTCCACTGTTATCTTAATATGGGGACATGGAGTGCTGACTGATTTTTTTTTTTTTTTTTGCGGTATGCGGGCCTCTCACTGCTGTGGCCTCTCCCGTTGTGTAGCACAGGCTTCGGATGCGCAGGCTCAGCGGCCATGGCTCACGGGCCCAGCCGCTCCGCGGCATGTGGGATCCTCCCAGACCGGGGCACGAACCCGTGTCCCCTGCATCGGCAGGCGGACTCTCAACCACTGCGCCACCAGGGAAGCCCCTGCTGACTGATTTTTATAGAAGTCATCAAAATCTTACAAACCTCCCTCAAATCAGAGCCTGACATTTCCACTTTTACAGAGGACTCAACTCTTCCAGACCCAGCTAAAGAGACTTCTAACTTTCACAGTTCTCTTTGGAGTTTATTGATAGGGTGAGGAGTATCATTTTATTTTAAAGGGAAGCTGAAATAAGGGGTTAGCACTTTAAGTTTAATCTCTTTGTACGTGTGGACAAATAAAGGAACTGACATCCAGGTTCTCCAGTCAGCCCTGCTGCAGGGGGCATTTATTGAAGAAGTAAATGAAGCAAAACAACCTGTAGAACAAAAAAAGCCTTTGATGGTGACAGATGGATGATCAGGACATTTGATGGTGGCCTCCTCAGTATACCTACCACCAACCGTGCTCAAAACCAATCACATATTTAAAGGACATCTATTTACTTCTTCCTCAGGTCAAAGTGAGGTTAGCTATCTTAGCTTAGTGGTTCTGAAACTTGAGCTTCATTGGAACCCCCGGGGGCTTGTGAAAACAGAGGGCGCCACTCCCAGAGCTTGACTCAGAGATCAGGGTGGGGCCTGAGACTTTGTAAGTTCCCAGGTGGTGCTGACGCTGCAGGTCTAGGGACCAGACTTCGAGAACCACAGCCGTAGCTATATAAAACAGGTTGACATTGAGAGATTATATGAATTTTCTCTGAAATCTAAAGAAGTTTGTGTTTTTGTTATGTTGACTTACCCTGTGCTCAACCCTTGGTTTTGGGTCCCTTACCTTTATCATCTGCTTGCAGACTCTCATGAGTGTATAGTCTAGTTCTGGGTCCATCATCTCTGTCTCCTGCAGCTTAAAGACTTTCTGGTGGCAACGGGTGCTCAGCTGCTTCTTGTTTTCTTTCAGACATTCAATAATCTAGGGCATAACAGTTACGGGCAAGTTAAGAGGTGTATCAGGTATTGATAATCCATGTTTTCTGACTGAAGCATTAAGTTCTTAGTACATTCCTCACTTTTCTATACAGGTACCTTTCATTTCTAATTCCTAGGTAATAGGAATCAGGATTTCCTCACAAAGGAGAATTATAATAGATTTACAACCCCAGGGCTAATAGCAAACCAAATGTATAAACATTATGGATAAAGAGCAGGTTGTACTGGAGTCTAAGGGGAAGGAAACCCTCTCAAGATTCCTGGTTTCTTCTTCCTTCCAGGGCTGTTCCTTGTCAAGATCCCTTTTGGAGTATACATCAGGCTCTCTGCCTTTCCCTGGAGCAATAACCCTGACTCGACAGCAAGCACAAGCCAGGAAGTTCAGTTCAACTCACCATTTACCACATGAGAACAGAGCATTAGATGCCAGCTACGAATGAGACTCAATCCTTACCTTTGAAGACTATACAGTCTCACAGGGCAAAGTTATATAAACAAACAACTACAATAAAAAAGATGAGTGACTTAACATAAAAGAATAAAATGCCATGGGATAGATTTTAAGAGAGTGAATTAGGTGTATCCTAAAACCTCCCCTTCCCTACAACAAACTTTTAGCTACTATAAAAAAAAGATAAAGAAAGAAAGCAGATGGGAAGCTGCAGTAGCTAGGGCTGTAGCATGTAGTCATGAGACTTCTATGAAATCCTCAAGGCACAACCAAGAATCACCAAATACAGTTGACCCTTCAATGACAAGGGTTTGAACTACACAGGTCCACTTATATGAGAATTTTTTTCAATAGTAAACACTACAGTTCTACATGATCTGTGACTGGTTGAGTCTGTGGATGTGGAACTTAGATAGGGAAGGCCCAACATATATGGAGGGCTGACACTATACACAGGTTTTTAACTATGTGGACGTGCAGCACTCCTAACCCCATACTGTTCAAGGGTCAACTGCAGTTAAGGAACACTAATACCGTAAGAAACATGATAAACAAAATAAATCAAGGCCTCAAAACTGAGGGGGAAAGGCAACAGAGCAATCAAACGTATATTGAATATCTTCAGAACAACAGAGAAGAAAACAGTAAATAAGAATAAAGAACAGGTAGTTATGAGAAGAACCAATTAGAGATGTTACAAATGAAAAATAAGTGAAGGGGACAAGACGGTGGAGTAGTAGGACCTGAGCTCACCTCCACTCGCAAAAACACCAAAATCACAACTAACTGCTGAACAACCATCAAAAAAGACTGGAACCTACCAAAAAAGATATTCTACTTCCAAAGACAAGCCACAGTGAGATGGTAGGAGGGGCACATTGATGATACAATCAAATCCTATACCCACTGGGTGGGCAACCTACAAACTGGAAAATAAGTATATCGCAGAGGTTCTTGGACTTGGGTGACTGTTTCCTTTCCCATGTTAGGGAAGTTTTCAGCTATCATCTCTTCAAATATTTTCTCAGGCCCTTTCTCTCTTCTCCTTCTGGGACCCCTATAATGCAAATGTTGTTACATTTCACGTTGTCCCAGAGGTCTCTTAAACTCTCCTCACTTTTCATTCTTTTTTATTTTTTTAATTCTGTTCTGCAGCAGTGATTTCCACCATTCTGTCTTCCAGCTCACTTATCCATTCTTCTGCCTCATTTATTCTGCTATTGATTCCTTCTGGTGTATTTTCATTCCATAGGAGTAAGAGTTCTGAGCCCCACTTCAGGCTCCCCAGACTGGGGGTCTGGCATCAGGAGGAGGAGCACACAGAGCATTTGGCTTTGAAGGCCAGCAGGGCTTGATTCCAGGAATGCCACAGGACTGGGGGAAACAGAAACTCCACTCTTGGAGGGCTCACACAAGGTCTTGTGTATACTAGGACCCAGGGGGAAAAGCAGTGACTTCATTGCTGGACTTGGAGGGTCTCCTAGAGAGGCAGGGGGTAGCTGTGGCTCACTGCAGGGACAAGGACATTGGTGGCAGAGGTACTGACGAGTACTCATTGGCGTGAGCTGTCCCGGAGGCCACCATTTTGACACCAAGACATGGCCCCCACCCAACAGCCCTTAGGCTCCGGTGCTGGGAGGTCTCAGGCCAAACAACCAATGGGGCAGGAACACAGCCCCAACCATCAACAGAGAGGCTGCTTAAAGTCTTCCTGAGCCCACAGCCGCCTCTAAACACACCCCACTGACACGGCCCTGCTCACCAGGAAACGTGCACAAGCCTCTTAGCCCAGCCTCACCCACCAGGAGGCAGAAGCCAGAAGCAAGAGGAACTACAATCCTGAAGCCAGTGGGACCACAAACACAGAAAGTCTGACAAAATGAGACGGCAGAGGAATATGTTCCAGATGAAGGAAAAAAGATAAGACCCCAGAAGAACAACTAAGTAACGTGGAGCTAGGCAATCTACCTGAAAAGAACATTCAGAGTAATGATAGTAAAGATGATCCAAGATCTCGGAAAAACAATGGAGTTACAGACTGAGAAGATACATGAAATGTTTAACAAAGAGCTAGAAGATATAAAGAAGAGACAAGCAGAGACGAACAATATAATAACTGGAATGAAAATACACCAGAAGGAATCAATAGCAGAATAAATGAGGCAGAAGAATGGATAAGTGAGCTGGAAGACAGAATGGTGGAAATCACTGCTGCAGAACAGAATTAAAAAAATAAAAAAGAATGAAAAGTGAGGAGAGTTTAAGAGACCTCTGGGACAACGTGAAATGTAACAACATTTGCATTATAGGGGTCCCAGAAGGAGAAGAGAGAAAGGGCCTGAGAAAATATTTGAAGAGATGATAGCTGAAAACTTCCCTAACATGGGAAAGGAAACAGTCACCCAAGTCCAAGAAATGCAGAGAATTCCAGGCAGGATAAACCCACGGAGGAACACACTGAGACACATATTAATCAAACTGACAAAAATTAAAGACAAGCAGGAAATATTAAAAGCAAGAAGGGAAAAGCAACAAATAACATACAAGGGAACTCCCATAAGGTTATCAGCTGATTTTTCAGCAGAAACTCTGCAGGCCAGAAGAGACTGGCATGATATATTTAAAGTGATGAAAAGGAAAAACATACAACCAAGAATACTCTATCCAACAAGGCTCTCGTTCAGATTTGATGGAGAAATCAAAAGCTTTCTGGATAAGCAAAAGCTAAGAGAATTCACCACCAAACCAGTTTTACAACAAATGCTAAAGGAACTTCTCTAGACAGAAAAGAAAAGGTCACAACTAGAAACAAGGAAAATATGAATGGGAAAGCTCACCAGGAAAGGCAAACATACAGTAAAGGTAGGAAATCATCCACAAATATGGTATCAAAGCCAGCAGTCGTGAGAAGAGAAGAGTACAAATGCAGGATATTGGAAATGCATTGGAAATTAAGACAACAGCAACTTAAAACAATCTTGTGTATATATATAGACTGCTATATCAAAACCTCATGGTAACCACAAACCAAAAATCTACAGTAGATATACACACAAAGAAGAAAAAGGAATCCAAACACAACACTAAAGACAGTCATCAAATCACGAGAACAAAAGAGGAAGGGAAGCAAAAAGACCTACAAAAACTAATCCAAAACAATTAACAAAATGGCAATAAGAACATACATATAGGTAATTACCTTAAATGTAAATGGATTAAATGCTCCAACCAAAAGACATAGACTGGCTGAATGGATACAAAAACAAGACCCATATATATGCTGTGTACAAGAGACCCACTTCAGATCTAGGGACCCATACAGACTGAAAGTGAGGGTATGGAAAAAGGTACTCCATGCAAATGGAAATCAAAAGAAAGATGGAGTAGCAATACTCATATGAGACAATATAGACTTTAAAAAGACTATTACAAGAGACAAAGAAGGACACTACGTGATGATCAAGGGGTCACTACAATAAGATATAACAATTGTAAATATATATGCACCCAACATAGGAGTACCTCAATCTATAAGGCAAATGCTAACAGCCTTAAGAGAACAAATCATCAGTAACACAATAATAGTGGGGGACTTTAACACTGCACTTAACGTTAACGGACAGACAGAAAATCAATAAGGAAACATAGGCCTTAAGTGACACATTAGACCAGATGGACTTAACTTTTATTTATAGAGCATTCCATCCAAAAGGAGCAGAATGCACATTCTTTTCAAGTGCACATGGAACATTCTTCAGGATAGACCACATGCTGGGCAAGCCTCAGTAAATTTAAAAAAACTGAAATCATATCAAGCATCTTTTCTGACCACAACACTGTGAGATTAGAAATCAACTACAAGATAAAACAGCATCAGAAAATATAAAGTACATAGGGATAAATCTGACAAAAGATGTAGAAAAACTGTACACCAGAAACTAAAAATCAATGCAGATATAAACCAGTAAGAAAACCTAAATAAATGATAATATGAGGGGAAAACCACCTCATCTATAGAGAAAGAGATTTTAGTAGCTTGAATTTTGGTTCCCCAAAAGATATGTATAAGTCCTAAACCCGCAGTTGTGAATGTGAATATTTGAGACAAAAATTCTTTGCAAAAGTAATTAAGTGAGGAATCTCAAAATGAGATCACCCTGAGTTATCTGGATGGGACCTAAATCTAATGTAAATGTCTTTATAAGTTTATAAGAATAAGAAAATATACATAATACACAAAGGAGAGACATGGAGGAGAAGGTCATGAGAAGATGGAGGCAGAGACTGGAATCATGCATCCCCAAGTCAAGGACTGGAACCACCAGAAGATGGAAAAAGCAAGGAAGCATTTCGCCCTAGAGCCTTAGGAAAGAAAGCAGTCTTGCCAACACCCTGATTTCAGACTTTAGGCCTCCAGAACTGTGAAATAATAAATGTTTTAAGGCACCCAGTATGTGGTAATTTGGCAGCTCTATGAAACTCATATACAGATGCAAGAATTACAGTGGACCTCTCATCAGAAACTATGCAGAAAACTGTGTGAAGTGAAATATTTGAAGTATTGAAAGAAAAAAAAATCCAGCAACCCAGAATTCTATATCCAGCAACCTAGAATTCTATATCCAGCAAAACTGTTCAAAAATGAAGAGAAGAGGAGCTTCCCTGGTGGCACAGTGGTTGAGAGTCCACCTGCCGATGCAGGGGACACGGGTTCATGCCCCGGTCCAGGAAGATCCCACATGCCACAGAGAGGCTAGACCTGTGAGCCATGGCCGCTAAGCCTGCGCGTCCGGAGCCTGTGCTCCGCAACAGGAGGGGCCGCAACAGTGAGAGGCCCGCGTATGGCAAAAAAAAGAAAAAAAAAAAATGAAGAGAAGATAGACTTTCTCACACAAATAAAAACAGGGAATTCATTGCCCATACATGCACCTTGTAAAAAAAATGTTAAAAAGTTCTTTGGGCAGAAGGGAAAATATATAGGTCAAAACCTTGGATCTACATAAAGCAAGGAAGAGCATTAGAGAAGGAAAAAAAGTGAAAAAAATGATTTATTTTCTTAATTGATCTGATAACTGCCTAATAACAATGTACTGGGTGATCATAGCATATGCATAAAAAATGAATAATAGCAATGTCACAAGGGATGGGTGGAAGGAATTGCGAATGCTCTCTAATAAAATACATACACTATATGAGAAAAAAAAAAAAAGAAATGAAAAATAAAACCCAACTGGTAGTCTCTCTAAAGAGCAGGATGGAAAGTGCTAAAGGATAAATTATGAAGCTGGGAAACAACTGAAAAATTACCTCAGTGTAGTACAGAGAGATGAAGAAATGAAAAGCATAAAAGAAAAATTGAGAGACATGGAGGACAGATGCAGATGCTCCAAGTGTCTAACAGGAGTTCCAGAAGGAAGGAAAAGGAATGCAATATTTGAAAGGTTTGAGAATTTCCTAGAACTGAAGTAAGACATGAATTCTGAGACTGAATGAGCCAACCAGGATAATGAAAACAAAAACCATATCTAACTATATCACAGTGAAATTACAGATCATTAAAGATAAAGAGAAAACTCAGAGGTAGATTAACTACACAGAAATAAGAATCAGATTGACATCAGACTTTGCATCACCAACAGCAGATACTAGAAGACAACGAAGCCACTATCTCAAAGGCTAAAGTACCTGGCAATGCCCTGAACTAGAAGAGGTAGATGAGTCAATGGAAGAACATTAAAAACAAAAACAAAAAACCACTTGATTGCATTTCATTCCTGATGATTCTGGGTAGGGCCCTGTTCTGTGAATTAGGGTAAGAAAACCTCCCATGATGGTTCTTACGTGACCTCTAGTTAAGAACTTCTGTGCAATGGGATCATATGAGGGAATAATTAATTTTGGAGGTGCAGAGTGTTGGGAAAGCTATAGAGAGGAGGAGGCATTTGAAGGATAATTAGGAGTTTACTAGGCAGACAAGGTGGAGGAGGACAAGGTAACCTGAAAGAGGGAAGAGAATGAATAGGTGACAAAGAGGAATGAAGGTGAGCAAAAGTAGTCTGTCTGGGAAAAGCAGCCTGGCGTACCTTAAGAAGGGATGATCAGGCTGGATAGGATGTGATGGGGCCTATCTCACCAGCACAGAATTAATTCTTAAAAAGGTACCTTCACGTTACCTTTACAATTAAAAAATAAAAACAAAAAGTTACCTGAGCATTGCCATACTGCACAGTGGAACAGTGGTTCTTGATGTCACTCTTGCAGGCTTCATACAGATCTGGTTCCAGACGGATGTCCTCTGTCTGTATGAGGGGGAACCGGCATGGAAAAGTGAGCTTACTCTAAGCTGGAGAGATCAAATGTTCTACATATTTATTTGTTGATTGGATCTTGTCTGGTGGCCATAACTTCTACACAGCTAAGTGGCAGCAGTGTGGTCACTGCAGTAAACGGAGAAGTAGGATTGAGTTTCAGTTCTGCCACTACCTAGCTACAAGGCCTTGGCCTTTGTTTGCAAAATGAAATGCTACCATCTACTCTGACCCCTTCACAGGACTGCTGTGCGATGAAATAAGATAGCATGATGTGGAAACCACTTTGAAAGCTAAAACCATTATACAGATGTAGGACTCTACTTTTATTATTATTATCATGTTACTGAAAGAGCCAGGTTCAAATCTGAGGACCCAAAGTTCCTATTATAGAAGTATGTTTAGGCCAGTTCCGCTTAAACATAATTACCACAGAATCACTACCTCTGTATATGAAAATCTCGTACTGCAACTTTGGGGATATTACTAATACCTGGTGCCAATTACTAGTTTTTGCTTAGACTGAGGTGAAGTAAGTATGATTCACAATACAAAACATATTAAAATATATTTTTAGCTGTCTTATGTGGCTTAGGCTTATCCTCAAAAGTAAAGTGAAAAGTAGTGTCCCCTCATAGTGCACACTGTGGGTGGCTTCCCAACATCCACCTCCCCTTGATTATCAGTAAGCTCATCAGTGAGTGCATCCCCTGATGGGGGACGGGGCACAGATCTCAAACTGACACAATCAAATTGAGGAGAAGGACCTTTATTTCATGCTGGGGGCAGTTTTCTCTTGTTTCTATTTTCCTGCTGGAGATGAATATTGCAACAGGTGGCCCAGTTGTTGCAGGCAGCCATTGTGCGGCCATGAGGGAAACCAGCCTTAACAATGAAGCTGGTGTCCAAGGCAGCAGACTGGAGAGGGAGAGACCCTCGATCCTCGAGGACATTATTGATGCAATGACTACATCACATGCTTACAGCCTGTCTTACAGCTGGACTTCCAGTTATGTGTGGTAAAAAATACTTTATCATTGAAAAGAAGGGAAACAAGAAGCTGTCCTATGGTAAAATTTTAGCACGCAGCTCCAAGTCTTAACCATCACGCTTGTGGCTGAAATCTTTCAGTTTGCCCTCACCCTTCACCTAACTCTCTAAGCCCTGCCCTGTGGTTTCTGGACCAGAGGTTGTGCTCTGCAGCGTTACCATCTCCAGCTCCTCCACCCGCAGCTGCTTGCGGCACTTCAGGGACACCCTGTGTTCCTTGGCTTCCTGGAGAGTGTCGTTGCGCACGGTGGTGCTTAGGCAGATCACCACGTCCACCCTGCCAAGGAAAGAAGAGGCCTGAGACTGGCTGGAGCCATACAAAGGCAGATGATGAGAACTGGGCTGGGGCAGGGGCCACACCATCCCCCCAGAACCCAGGAACCCCTTTACCATGTTTTTGAATGCCTTTCCTGTAAGTCTCACTGTGTTTTCAGAGAGCTAAAAGCAGCAATTTGTCTGTATATGTCATGAAAGTTGGGCCACAGCTCAAATGCTGACAACATTCCTGGCTGGTGGGGAGGCCAGAGAGGGAACATGTGTGCAAGGACAGTTTAACACTTGTTTTGATGAAAACATGTGACCAGAGAGGAATGCTACTCTCCTCTTAACTCTGGACAGTGTCTTTGATATACTGAGAAAATCATTCCTGAAAAGTACAGAAATCTAAGCAAACACGGGAACTTGGTTTCTATGAGGGGAACTGTGTTCTAGAAATGCACCTTTGCAAAGAGCAGCATGGAAGAATCTGGGAAGCCATGCTATAAAAGCTCATCACTCTCCTCATTAACACCTAATTCTTAAATGAATACAGCTTTTGTTTCTTTACTACATCTCTAACTCAGTGAAAGCTTCTGCTGCTTCCCTGAAGAGATGACACAATGGAATGACGTTCGGAGGAGGAAATCAGTTAACGTCTTATTCACACTGCAACGTGCTCCTCTAAGTACACAATCTGTATGTGCTTCATCAGTTAGATAGCCTGAACCTGGAAAAATTAAAAATGCTCCTTTAGGACACAGGCTCTCCATATCAGAACTACCACCACCAGGTGTGGCTCCAGGCTGCTATAAAGAGGATATGTCTAGACAATCCAAGTGTTTGGCCATACTACCAAAGGAGGGTGTAGGAGGCCTGCAGGGCTAATCCTGTCAGAGAGCAGCAGGCCATCTGACATCCTGGATACTCATTCAGTAGCTAAGAGGGACTTTAGGGAAGCAGAACGAATCAATTAAAAGCTACATACTTCTTCTTTATGTTGGGACAAAGTTTCAACACGTCCTCCTTGCAGGCCATTTTAAACTTGTAAGAGAACCGAAAATCCTTCATCTGCACCTAAAAAAGATGATGAAAAAGAAAATCAGAAGCTCTGTGACGAGGTCTAATCAGCAGCGCTGGGTGTAAGTGTATTCATATACCGTTTGCAGCAGATAGCTTTTCAGGCCTGCACAACTCTGTCTCTTCAGACTTCATGACCTGCTAAGCTGCCCACGGCATCTTTTGCTCCGCGCACACCAGCTTCCAGTCACACACAGGCTGTGACTCTTCCCCCAGATCTTCCCATGGTATGCTCCCTCACTTTTCTTGATGCTTCTATTCAAACACCTCCTTCTCAAGTCCCTTTTTCTCCATCACCCTGCAGGCCTTACACTGCTTTATTTTTCCTCACAGGCTCACCTGAAACTATATATTTGTAAATGTACTTTTGCATCTTTCTTTCACAAGAATGTAAACAAGTCAACAACAGCAGGGTTTGTCTGTTCTCCCCTGTCTCCCAGTGCCCACAGTCCAGAGGCCCTCAGTACCATTTGGGGATGGCAGTCAGGGAGGCTAGGTGCCCCAAGAAGAGGTCAATTTTACATAGATGACTGGATTTCACCCTTCTAGGAAGGAAGTGCTTGCTTTATCAGAAATACTTCCTTTAGACATGTGGTAACTACGAAGACTATGGTTTAACCTTCTTATTCAAATACCAGACCTGGGTAGTATGATTTAAAAGAAAAAAAAAAGCTTAGATTCTAGTGTACTGATACACATTTGGGCTGCTGCACTGAACAGATATTTGGAAAAAATGATTTTTCACAGAAGAGGTGCCCTGATGTTCTGAAAGAGGAAGGGATTCAGTAACCATCCAAGCAGTCAAGATGAGAAGGATGTGCCAGGTGTTACTGACCAGCTGGAAGTGGGTGACTCCAATGGCGCACTTCTCATTCATATCCTTCTGGTGTTTGTTCTGTATGAGACACTCCATCAAGTCTCCAGAGTCTATCTGGTTATCTGCTACATCCTGGGGAAGGTAGTGCACATTTACCCTTCATTTGTAACTATTAAGGAACAAAGCCTGCACCCCAGCCCATACAAAAAATGCAAACGAGATTGATTCTAGAGCCTTTACAAATAAGACACATCATAAATTAGGTCAAAGTAAGTCTGAGACATTACAAAGGATCAACACTCAGGGGAATAAAATTTACGCAGCAAGTTGCCCTCCCTGCGTGAAGCTCCAACAAGAACATGTACTATGCAGGTCTCTTAACTCTTCTCCTTATGTGATGCCGGCAGCTGGCTTTAGGGATAACATCTAACGTTGTCTGCTGATGGTCAGATCCTTAGGGTTACTGGGTGTGTTTTCACTCCCACAATTTAGGTAGTTCAGTAAGTGACTAAAAGTAATAAAGTAACGGAATGCCCTCAACATCAGGTAAAAGGAGAGAGCTGGAAGGGGAAGCCACATTATTGTTAACAAATCCCGGCTGTATGTTATCAGAAGCAATTCAGCCCTACAAATGGGGCTTCCCCCTCCCCTCTTTCCTTACAGACGGCATCTCAGCAAGTGCTGTTAACCAACGATCTGGTTACCTATGAGGGGTAAGCAAATAGTTTCCCAGGATGGTGGCCCCTCTTGATGTTTACATTTTCAACTTTAACTGGTGAAAGTTGGTTATCACTTAGGAGCAATGTGAGCTGAAGACAGAGATGAGTTCAATACACGTGGGGGCCAGAGCCCCAGTGAAACTGGTTCTGTTTCTAACCCTTGTTCCTCTAGACAACACTTACGTGGCAAAAGTTCTGAATTATGGGCTCGCAGGCTCTCATCAGCAAGGCTTCTATTTGAATATCCTGCAGAAGATTAAAAGATCAGTAATTCTTTTTTTTTTTACATCTTTATTGGAGTATAATTGCTTTACAATGGTGTGTTAGTTTCTGCTTTATAACAAAGTGAATCAGTTATACATACACATATGTTCCCATATCTCTTCCCTCTTGTGTCTCCCTCCCTCCCACCCTCCCTATCCCACCCCTCTAGGTGGTCACAAAGCACTGAGCTGATCTCCCTGTGCTATGCGGCTGCTTCCCACTAGCTATCTATTTTACATTTGGTAGTGTATATATATCCATGCCACTCTCTCACTTTGTCACAGCTTACCCTTCCCCCTCCCCATATCCTCAAGTCCATTCTCTAGTAGGTCTGTGTCTTTATTCCCATCTTGCCCCTAGGTTCTTCATGACCCTTTTTTTCCCCCCTTAGATTCTATATATATGTGTTAGCATACGGTATTTGTTTTTCTCTTTCTCTCTTATTTCACTCTGTATGACAGACTCTAGGTTCATCCACCTCACTACAAGTAACTCAATTTCATTTCTTTTTATGGCTGAGTAATATTCCATTGTATATATGTGCCACATCTTCTTTATCCATTCATCTGTCGATGGACACTTAGGTTGCTTCCATGTCCTGGCTATTGTAAATAGAGCCGCAATGAACATTTTGGTACATGACTCTTTTTGAATTATGGTTTTCTCAGGGTATATGCCCAGTGGTGGGATTGCTGGGTTGTATGGTAGTTCTATTTGTAGTTTTTTAAGGAACCTCCATAGTGGCTGTATCAATTTACATTCCCACCAACAGTGCAAAAGGGTTCCCTTTTCTCCACACCCTCTCCAGCTAAAATATCAGTAATTCTGCTTTAGAAAGAGCCAGGGGTAGGGGAGGAGCAGTTTCTTTCTCTGAATCAGTATCATCTGATGGGTATATAGTCCAATATGTACATTTGGAAACTATTCCAGTATTTCGGTTAGATAGCCCCAGCACAGACAGAACAGCAGTTCTACGCTCCTCCTCTAACGCTCCTTCATTATACTTTGAAAGGCAAGTTTTCTAGAGGCAGATTCCCCTCGTGCTTGAGCAAGAGAGAAGACAGAAGTAAGAACTGTGGGTAGAAAAAAACATTCAAAAATAATATTAGAGTATAAACAACTCTACCCCAATAAAAAATAAAATAAAATAAAAAATAAAAATAATATTAGAGTATGTAAAGCCTTTGGAATTTTTCTCCAAAGCTAAGCAGTTCAAAATGAAAACAGGAGTAACTGACATCTATCATTCTGTCCTCGAACCAGATGACAAACTACTACCTCTCGGGAACACACGCTAACTGCCTTCAAGCAGAGTAACTGCTGTGCAGCATTAGCTGCTGAAATAACATCTTCCTTTAAAGAGTTACACACCCCAGGGGCTTCCCTGGTGGCGCAGTGGTTGAGAGGTCGCCTGCCGATGCGGGGGACACGGGTTTGTGCCCGGGCCCAGGAAGATCCCACATGCCACGGAGCGGCTGGGCCCGTGAGCCATGGCTGCTGGGCCCGCGCATCCGGAGCCTGTGCTCCGCGGCGGGAGAGGCCACGACAGTGAGAGGCCCGCGCACCACAAAAAAAAAAAAAAAAAAGAAAAGAGTTACACACCCCAGAACATCCTCATCAGCCCACAAGGACAATGAGAATGAGACAGGAGATGACACAAGATAAAAGAAGACAATGCATTTTTGAAAAACAGAAAGAAAATAAAGACCCTAAGAAATGTAATTTTATGTATTGCCAATTTTGACAACTTAAATAGTTCTAAAAGGTTTACACACACAAAAAAATAGCCATTCACTGTTTCCCTGATTTCTGGCCCTACAAGACAATTTTCACATTTTAACTGCCACCCCCCCAATACTCTCTATATTTCAAATAGTATGCCTATGTTTATGAGGTTTCTTTTTAATCTCATTTTTTGTACTCTAGTGAGTTTTAGGATGGAACAGGGATAAACATGGAATAATATTCAATCTTCCATGTTTTACTGCAAATCTCAGGCTTTTATTTTATTTCAGTGGACACACAAACATTACCAAATGGGGACTTCCCTGGTGGCACAGTGGTTAAGAATCCGCCTGCCAATGGGGGGGAACACGGGTTCGATCCATGGTCGGGGAAGATCCCACATGCCGCAGAGCAACTAAGCCCGTGAGCCACAACTACTGAGCCCGCACGCCTAGAGCCCGTGCTCCACAACAAGAGAAGCCACCACAATGTGAAGCCTGCGCGACACAACCAAGAGTAGCCCCTGCTTGCCTCAACTAGAGAAAGCCCACATGCAGCAAAGAAGACCCAATGCAGCCAAAAATAAATAAATAAATAAGTTAAACAAACAAAACAAAAAGACATTACCAAATGACCTAATTGAAAAAGCTAAGGATGACAGAATAGGAATGCTTGGACTATTCTTGAATGTGATTAAGGGATTTGAAGTATAGCTGTTATCTTTTCTTAAAGGGGGAAAAAAGATTGGTCTTGTCACTGTGATAATTCTAATTTATGAAGAAAACCGAAGGGCTAAATGCAGTGTTTAGCTACAGAAATGAGGAAAGGGGTTCAAGAAGCATCATGATATTCATCTTTAAAAAGCAAACAGAGAATCTGACAAGGTTTCTTTTGTTCTACAGGGAATCTGAACTCTCAAGAGTCTTGAAACAAAAGAACTAAGAAGAAAAGAAAGGCTGCTGACAGGGCACTCTCCTTCCATGAGCTGCAAACTGCTTACCTCGGATTCTAACTCAGTGAGGTTGCCGACTATATCTCTGCACTCTACAGCCAAGTCATCAAGATGATCCTGGAGGCATTCAAGCTCCTGCAAATGAAAAGGCACTCTCTTAGCACCTGTCAGTTATATAAATAGTCAAGGGTAGATGAGACACCAGTGTCCACTTCCTTTTCAGTGGTCTTGCTTTTCTTTTCTTTTAAACAACTTCACTGAACAGAATCCTAGAGCTTTATTTGAGTCCCCAAACTGGGATTTTTGAAAAGATGATTATTTGATGTATCAGGGTGGTTAAGAGGGTCAAGGGGGTACAACAGCCATGCAAATCCTCCAGAAGGCCAAACTGATAAGTCCAACAAGAATCAATGTTCAGGTGTCCTCAGAGTCTAAAAATCTCATCAGGCCTTTACTCCATTCCGTCAACACCTTGCTAATCTGCATTTTGATAATTATCGTTGGACAAAATATTCACAGTGAAAGACACGGCACGTTCTACGACTCTTCGTGGGCAAGTAAGTTGGGACCCAGTTTCAGGGTCTGAAACACAGTAGAGAGCTGATAGCTCCTGCAAATCAAATCTGGGATTCTAACCCTAACCCACATAAAAGGATCCTCTGAGGGTAACTGTAAAACAAGTGAGCACACTAGGGTTTGAGTATCTAAAAGCTATCTTACCTAGGCTTTGGAAACGGAGCTGGAGTTACCTTGTAACATCAGTCTATTGCTATTCCTTTTAGGGACTTAGAGGTTTTAAGTTTTACATTAGCTTACTTTCCCAAAGAACATGAACAGCTATTTCTCAGCAAAGGGCTCTGTTAAAGGATCAAGTTTAACTTACTGACTATTCTGCAAGAATCTCTGTTTCAGAATTAGAATGGGAAGCGAGGAGAAGGATTGTGGGAATTATACAAGAGCCAGAAAGGGAGTGGGGGGTGGGGACCCTAAAGGAAAATGCGTACAACTTTTGGGAGGAGATAAATAGCTAAGGGAAAAATTCCACTCATGGACTCCTTTCCTAAGTTAGCTTCACAGGGATGGGCTGTAATGTAGTGCAGCTTTCTCACTGTTACTTCACAGGGTGTATGAAAGGAAACTGTTTCATGGGATTCCATATGACTATATCCCTTGTTTCATTAGACAGAGGCAACAGCAAGCTAAACTATATGGCATTTCCTAACAATAAACTCGACAGAACTGTAGCAGGCCCAGGAAACAGACTGCTGAAAATGATATTCCCAGGCCCAACAGATCTGAGTAGGCATCATGTTGCTTTTAAAAAATGTCCAATTCCTGCACATGTGACTTTCATTAGTTTAATCCCAGAGGGTGTTTTGGAGTGGTACAAATGGAACCGTTCATGCCTCCTTCTAGTATTAATGGGCCTTTAAATAAGTAGCTATTCCTCACTGCATGGTTCCTCTGCCTTGATCTAAAAGACAAGATACCTTCCCACCTAATTTGCTAGAATGCAACAACGTATCTTTTTTTTTTTTTAACTAGGCACAAAATCCTAAGAAACCATTTATAGCATGCACATTAATTCTTGGGGTTGCTCCTTTTCTACACTTTCCCGTACGGAGAGGTTATAATAAAATGGAACAAATGCCTGGCTAGGATTAGAACTGAGCTCAAGGTAAGTTAAGTCAATACCCTTCATTTCTCTGAGCCTCAAGTGTATCAATTACTAAATGGAAAAAATAATTCCATTTCTACATCTCTTCTAGGACTGTCGTAGGGCAAGCGTACTATTCACGCATATCAGTATTCACATATCGATGTATATATTTATACTCTGCCTTCCCTCAAAAGGACCTAATGTAGCTTACAAAAATGAGAAAAGAAATAAAAAGAAGGGCAAGATAAAATCAATTAAAAATGAGTAAAAAAAGAGAAAGGAAAAAGAAAATATGTTAAGGAAAGTGGAATGAAGCCAGTAGTAAGTTAGTACACAAAATGCCTACTACAAAATCTAATACACCTGCTAGAGGCACGCCATATCTTTGGCTCGAGGCTTTTTAAGAGGCAGCACAAAGAGGGAAAACCATCAGTTACAAACCATAATAACCATAACATTCAAACAAACTAACTGCTTAGGAAAAGTACAGTTATAGAGACCAAAGAGAACATTTTCCTCAGGATTTCTTATAGGAAGAACAGTGACTAATATAACAAATCACACACCTGTGAAGCTGATGGAGATGGATTTTACGGTGTTTGTAGTCGACATTAAATGTTAATCATGAACATTATTATTATTACTGCACCATAAATAAGTAGCTTTGTCACCTACCTGTCCAGTCTCTGTTTTTTCACTGCACCATTTCCCCAGATCAATCAGGCACTTATCCTGAAGGGCAGGATCCAGCTTAACGTCCATGGCACGCTGGTGTAGGATCCTCTGGACTTCAGCTCGGCATTCCCGTGAGAGCTACATGAGAAATAATAAGCAAAATACTTCAAAGGTACCAAAACCAAAAGACACCAGATAGAACAAATCCATTGTCAGGAAAATAACAAATAAGTGTACAGTTATTTGAACCAAACTTTAAGCCTCGAATCTCTTCCAGAATAAAAATTAAATGTTCTATGAGGCTTCTAAACACCTTTATCTCTAGGAATGTGATTATAAATACATTAGGCATTTTCTAATACATATACTGTATGAAACAATATTCTTTTCTCAGAGTATCCTGATAAAAGTGAATTAGGACTGAATCACTATGCTGTACACCTGAAACTAATATAATATTGTAAGTCAACTATACTTCAATTAAAAAATGAACTGGATTTGTTCAGATGAGGTAGAGAGGTTTTTGTTCAGGAAAATTAATTTGCCACTACTCTATGAATGTAGAGTGGAATACTGGGTCTGACTCAAGAGAGAATAAACACTTGGGTGAGGAGAACTGAGTTCAAATTTACCTAAACTCGGAACAAGCAGGTGAGAGTTACTTCAGGTCAGAACCCGACTCTTCCAGATAAGTTAATGAGAATTAAGCAGAGGGTCAAACATATTAAAACTAATATTTTGGGGAGAGTTGTGAGAAAGCTGTCACTGACAGGTACAGTCAGCCTCTCCTCCTAAAAGAGCCAACACATCTGGAGGGAGGTACGGTGGGTATAGAGAGTAACTGCTTAATCGGCATAGGAGTTTCCTTTCAGAGACATGGAAATATTTTGGAAGTAGACAGAGGTGGTGGTTGCACAACTTTGTGAATGTACTAAATGCCACTGAATTTTTCCTTCTAAAATGATTAACTTTATGTTATGTGACTTTAACCTCGATTTTTAAAAGAGGCCTATTTTTTAAAAGGACAGCATACCAGATTCCAACTCTTTCTTTATTTACAAAGACAAGGAACCTCCTACTATAGTGACTACCAAGACGCTAGGATTTAGGAGCTCCTGTGATTAATGACAGGCTCATTATACGAAGAAAAAAGTAACAACAAATTTCCATATTTTCTTACGTAGCAATATAAAAACTGGGTTAATACTGCAGTAACTGAAGTATGACATTTCTTTCTGAGTCTCCTCATTCCGAATCCTAAACAGTCAGACTTTTGCATTAAGCTCAGAAGGGGTATTTGCAAACATGCCTGTGAAATAATACCATCTATATTTTCTGTAACAAATGCAGGGCTGAAATGCAATAGAGTATCTCAGAAGGCTTAAAAAGGCCACCCTGGAGAGCAAGCAGCATGTCAGTACGGGACCAGAAGGCAACAAATGTCACCTGAGAGCCAAGCAGACATGAACATCCCAACAAGAGGCAGTACTCAGGGCAGACAAATACCAAGGGAGTGGGGCGTGGAGGGTGTAGCTCCAACGCGTGTGCTGTCTGAGGGGCCTCACCAATACACGCACTATGGGCTCTGCTGCCAAGGGCAGAAGCCTAAAAACCATTTACACCTTGGCTAAGAGCTTCTAATGGATCTTTAACGCTAAATACAGTTAGGGTAGCGGCATTTGTCTACTTGTGATTTAGATTTTGGTAATTTTAAGAAAAACTGGAAATGTCCCCTCATTTTGTTAAAAACATAAAATCAGATGGAAGGAAGCTGGTAGAACAATTCTATGTACACTCACTGAAGAAGCTTCTAGTAGTGCAGCAACCCCTCCTCGCCAGATATACTAACAAAGTTTTCCTAGGATGATAGGAATCACAACAATTCACAGCAAATGAATTAAATGACGACAGGAAGAAATGAAGTCAATATTGAGCGCATACCCTCCTGCCCTGTTCCTCAGTGCGGTAGGCATGTCGGTATAAGCAAGAGAACACAGCTCCAGGAGGCATAAGTTCACTGGTTTCATTCCAACCGTGGGTGTGGCAAAGACGAGATGCATCTCCCTGGCATTTGCGGTATAAGACAGGGTCCAGCCTATAAGGTTAAGAGTTACGAGATAATCACTCTTACTATACCTTTCCTCCCAAGACATGCTAAGGGTTTCTGCAAGGTGCTTGTTTGTGTACCCGTTGATAATCACTTCTAGGGGAATGGAGACGGCAGGTGAGCACAAGTACATTCCTGAATTTTGTTCTTCATGAACACACAGTGGTTAATCTGTAGAAGTTTGTTAATCCTTAATATAGAAGATTGAAGTTCTGCCTCAAAGATGGTATCTTCGCGGGCTTCCCTGGTGGCGCAGTGGTTGAGAGTCCGCCTGCCGATGCAGGGGACACGGGTTCGTGCCCCGGTCCGGGAAGATCCCACATGCCGCGGAGCGGCTGGGCCCGTGAGCCATGGCCGCTGAGCCTGCGCGTCTGGAGCCTGTGCTCCACAACGGGAGAGGCCACAACAGTGAGAGGCCCGCGTAGTGCAAAAAAAAAAAAAAAAAAAAAAGATGGTATCTTCCCAATGTAAGGCACACAACATTACAATAATAGACTCAGCATTAACATGCCCTAGCTGAAATGAGACAAGGGTTGTAGCAATCACCAGGCAATTCACAACTTTTACTCAGTACTTTTTCTGTGAGTAAAAGTCAATCTTACCTGATATACTGGGTTCATTAAGATCAGGAAAGGACAATATAAACAGTCTCCTCCTCAACTACAGTTTCTAGTAAAACTGTTCCAATTCTTTTTCCCATGCAAGGTAAGGCAGTTATATTTTTAGTTTACCTGAACATGCTTATCAATTAAAAAAACTTGACATTTAACTTTGACTCTGGAGACAGGGGATTAGGTGATGAGCCTGCTGCCTCTCCAAATCAGACCAATGGATACTTCACTCTGTCTATATTATACTATCAACCTTGGGGGAGGGCTACTTAATGGGAGGAAAAAGGCTAATATTTAAGTAGCTTTAAAGATTGGAAAGCATCCTTTGATCATGGATGAAGGAATTACAGAAGAGGAAAAAACATACTTTTTTAAGGTAATAAACTCAGTAAACACTCTGTTATTTCGGTTTAGATAGCTAGAGTAAGCACAGGGAAATTCCCACCCAAGTTTCTGAAGTCCTTTCAAGAGTTAACTTGAGGAAACAGAAATAGACACACTGAGTCTTCAAGTAATCTTTTTCCAGTAAAGTATGGGGGTAAAACATATATTAATCACCAGAAAAATAATTAATGACCAAAGTACAGTGGCGTAAAACAATCAGGAAGCAGCTGAACTTGGGAGGCAGGAGGAACAGCCTGGTCTGGAGGTGGGAAGAGAAAATAAGACATGGACAGAGGGAGGGATTGCAGCCAATAAACAGTTATTCTGACTATAAGAGATATACTTCTATTTCATCTACCTCCTCCCTTTTTTCTGGCTAACAGGATGAGAAGAGAATCAAGTTGTCATTTACCGAGACGAGCTTCTTAAGACAGAATAAATTCAATAACTTTGAATAGTAAAAGAAATAAAGCAAACTCCCATACCCAGGACAAATCAATAAAAATAAAAATCACTATAAGAGACATATCTGAAGATGCTTCTGCTGTCCCACTGCTGCCCTAGTTCTTTCTAGATAGACGTTTGTGGTATCAGAAACACTGGACCCTGACTTTCAATGTAGTAGTTAATGGGGACTCTTGGGAATAGACCTGCAGGGGCTGTCTCCGCTTTTAGATACTGTTCTGAAAGCAAGAAAGAGATTTTTCTGGAGATTAGAGTGTCAGCTATCCCACAACTTAACAAAAACAAATTACTACTGATTATTTTTTAAAAATACAAGGGATAGTGACTACACAGGAGAACAGGCTGAGGCTTACCTTACTATGGCTTCAAAATACTCACTTCCAGTGCTCAAGACTCTGCGCTTCCAATGCAGGGGGCACAGGTTCGATCCCTGGTCAGGGAACTAGGATCTCACATGCTGCATGGCCAGAAAAACCCCCAAACCAAACAAAACAAAATACTCACTTCCAATCACGGGAGATGAAATATTGCAGCTCTAAGAGACGGTGTTCACAATCTTCCACCATTTTTTCTGTGTATAAATGTTCCATCAGGCACGAGAGGATCCTGGGCATAAAACAGGGGTGAAATTGTAACTAGAGAAAGTTCTGACAATGGATTCAGAACTCTCACACCAGTATTGCTTGGTCTGTAGAAAAAGCCATTTAGCTATTTTCCTAGGGCAATCAGGGACTTACTTTCCTGATAATCACTCAAATTAACTCAACCTAACAGTGCTTATGCCTTCTATCAACTTTAGAGCCACTTAGCACTTAGGACTCAGCTTACACAAGAGCTGTGTGCAGCTGCTTTATATTTAACTGTTTATTATGAGAAACTTCCAACCATACAAAAGTAGAGAATCATATAATATCCATCTTCCCTTCCCATAGCTTTAAGACAAAGTTTGTTTTAACCCTATACCCTCCTTGCTAATATTTTGAAATAAATCCCAGATACCCTATCATTTCATTTCTAATTATTATACTTCAGCATGTTTCTCTATAATATGAAAACATAATACCATTATCCACCAAAGAAGTAAATCTAAAAATCCTTAATATCATGAAATATCCTGTCAGCTTTCAAATTTTTCCAATTATCTCATGCCTTTTCACGTTTGTTCAAAACAGGACCCAGAAAAGGTCCATAACCTGCATTTAACTGACAGTATCTCAAATCTATTTAATCTGTAGCAGTTCCCTCCTTCCTCCCTCTCCCCTGTCCCCTTAATAGTTGACACAGTTATTTTCATATTGGTAAATAGTCTTAATCAGTCTTAAGAGTGTTTGTCTACCTCCACCAACCATACAAAGAGCTTCAAGGAAGAAGATCTTTTTTTTAACCTCCTACCACAGCATGAACATCTGGAGTATATGCACAGGAGAATGATGAGAAACATGGACTGCATTTGTTTCACACAGTTGGGTACGGTCAGCTGCAAGCTATAAAGATTTTTGCAGAATGGAAAACCTGTTCTTACTTGCAACCTGGTTTTAAGAGCTGTTTGCACATCATATGGAAAAAAACCAATACATGAGACTCAAATGCTTTATTACAGCATTTTACAGCTTTCCTAGATCTTGGATATAACTTCAGAGTTCATTTTGTCCATGATTACCCCCTCCAACCACCACATTTTGTGCTTTATTTCAATTATAATTAATTACTCTCTAATAATTATCAAGTTGCCAATGCATATGAGACAATATACACATAGGATGAAAAGTATAGAACCAAAGCATGTTTCATTTTATCCTGTGAGTTTTTCTCTCTGATTTTTATTTGCCCATTAAGTAGGATTATTCAGTGACCTAATGTCTAGGACTGTATATGCTCAGTCACTGTCAACACACATCATCACAATGCTGGGTCTAGGTTCTCTACATCATGGATGAGGCAGAGACCAAGTCTCCATCCCAATACTAGTTTTAACAAAAGCTGGTATGTGTTCCTGCTTAACAAAATTTCAGTTAAGTTGCTAAACCGTCTGAAAGTCATTTGGGGATATAGTCCCCATGCTGCACTGCCAAATACAATACAATACCACAAATAAGATAACCTACATTGGGTCTCCGGATCTTATGTGTTTGCAGGCTGTCTGTATTACAGATTCACAAGCTTCATTCAAAGCTCTATCAATGCGGTAATCTGCACCAGGGTCAGTCTCCTGAATCAGTGTTTGAAGCTGGATTAAGAAAAATTAAGAAGGAAGAAAGAAAGTCACTTATACATCTAGGATGAGCAACGTCATGTCTTCAATCAGTTCTCAGTCTGGTATATCACAATGTACTCTTAACAAGGTACTACAATTGTCACTGGCCGAGCTCAACGGCTCTTGTCAAATACTTTCCAACTAGTTCCTCTACTTTGCAAGTTTTTCTGTTTAACTCATTGTAGGTATAGCTTGCCTACCTGTCTGAACCATCCCTGGATGTGTGCAAAACAAGAGGACCTTACAATATAAAAGCTGCCTCTTTCCTCACATCTGCTAATCAAATTACTAAATCTGACACTCAGTGCCAAGGCAGAGTTGAGTGGAGAAGAGTAAACAGAAGACATTTCCAGTTAGAGATCTAATTTGGTCTTAAAAATCTAGAATTTGAATTTTGCTGCAAAGACAATGGCATAAAACAAGTATACTCTGCTTTATTAAAAAGAGATGTGAGATTTCAGTTGCAAGAAATACCAATTACAAAAAACAAGAATATTACTTATAATTTCCTATTTTTCCTCAACTATTTTTTATATAACCAAGAGATGAACCAGAGCTTGTTCATTACAAGTAGTACAGAAAAATACTTGTCACTATGCAGTTGAAAATGAGGATATATTCTTTAACATTTACTTTTGCTTGGTCCACACTCTGTCATAGAATAAAGTGAAAGCATGATAAGATGTGCCTCAGATTCTTTTTTCCTGTCTGAGGAGAAAGCAGTCGGGGCACAGATGAAAAAGCTCTAAATCAAGGATGAGAAAACCTGAGTTCTATTAATAGTTCTGTCTCTGCCAGATACTAGCTTTGAGAACAAAGGCAAGTTGATTAACCTCTAAGTTCCAGTTTCTTTAACTGCAAAGAATTATAAGGAAGAATAATATATAGAAGGTTGTGTAAGCTGCAAAGCATTTTACAGATGTAAAAGATCATTATTACTACAGATGGGTAGCAGATGGTGTTTGGGGTGGGGATCTTAAATAACACAAAGCAAATCTGAAAACTACGGTGCTTCTGCTTGGGGTTCCTTTTGTTCCAAGTTAAAGAATTGGAGCCCTTTTGTGTCATTGAGTTAGCCTCTGTAGGAGCCCTGTCTGATCCTCATACATTTGACCTACAATCCTGTAGAGGCTCATATGAAAGCACTGACCCCATCACACACTTGATCAGAGAACAAAGATCAAAAGAAAAACCCAATTTTGTCTCTCCTAAAAGAAGTCAACAATCAAGATGAGAGAAGTATGAAAGATATCTAATATTCTGGGATGGAACTTATTTATACCAATTCTTGGTGCAATTTGGAGAAGCTTCAAAATGCAGTGGTTAGTTAGTAGGAAGATTACTACTACTGTCAAATGATTACCAATTTTAATTTGCTGACAAAGACCAAAATATTTACTTCTTTTTCTGAGGGACATTATAAGCATCATGGGAGTCTGGAAGTTTCTCTAAGAACTTAGTTAAATATCCATGATTGACAGGCAAACTTTGAGAATTCTCCGTGCATGCACCAGACTGCAGGTTCTAAAAGAAGACAGTGAATGCCCTACAGACTCTAGGAGGTCAAAGGCTCAAGGGATCACTGCTACTCTGGAATCCAGTGACAGCGGTGTGGGAAATAAACACTACGTACGTGAAATATTACATGATGATACATCTATTCCTGCCCTGATTGCTTAGGAAAACGTGAGAAAATGCTTCCAAAAAATTAGTCTAGAGAATAGACAGCAGTCTCCTCAGCCTAGGTGAGACTGGGCCCAGATTTGTTCAGCCATAACTGAAAAGAATTTAAGTTCATGATCACAGTGTATTTGGAAGAGTATATACTCATTAAGATAATAATTATTCTTATGCTTCACTATTTATTTGCTTTACTATTTATTGAGAGATCACTAAATCAAAGCACCACCAAGCAGAGAACAAGGGAAAATTAATGGTCAACCACAGACCAATATGGAAGTCTACTGTATCAAGGAAAGAAACTTTGAAAAGCAAATTATTACAAAACATTCCTCCATGTGACTGAGGATGGATAATGAAGTAGATGACTAAGGAAAACTTTCTCCCTTTGGATCACCTAACTTCAATTTTTGTGAGCAAAGGCTAAAGACCACAGGTCCATAAAAAACAAAATGAAGTGTTTCTTGCCCACTTAGCCAAACTTAATGTGGACAGAACCACGTATTTTACCTTTTGAGGCTAACCTCTAGCTTTGGAAGCACTTTTCTTTTGGGCACAAAGCATGAGGTGGGTGCTATTTATTTCTCTCTCAACAAGCTAAATTTCAAAAAGCCCTGGAGGTAAACTAGATGCTTCCAAATAAAATCAAACTAATTTCTTTTTTCTGTACACCTTAGTACAAAGTGTAGCCTCAGGAAAAATATAAGTTTAGTCCTGACCACCACCCTCCCCTTTGCATGCTGCATTAAGGATGAAATGTCTTGATTCGTTCTCGGTCTGGGGCCCAGGCACACACACTGTCACAGAAGTTTCCCAGGACAATCACCAGCAAAGACTGCTCCTGAGGAACTACATCCAGAAGGCTTCCTTCTAGCTAGGTTTGGTATTCTGGATAAGAGGCGACATTTGTCTATTTTCCCCACTATGGGATGTGTAAGTTACTGTCCACTCTGGGTCAGGGTGAGTAATAGAAGCTAAGATGAAATTTTACTCCATGTCAAAATTCTATGGAAATTTTGTGTTTCAGACTGTAAAATTATGATTTTACCTGATTAGCAGGAAAATCAAATTCAATTAATATTCTGTTTTTAATAAAAAATGCCAACAACAAAAATAAGAGACTAATGAATTGCAGTTTTCTGAAGTTTCACTTAGGAGAGAATCTCAACCTTCTAATTTAGAGTATAAGGCTAAACTCTATCTTCTGTGCTTCCTAAAGGAAGGTATAGGAAACCACAGAATTCATTGTACAGGATGCCACTGTTACATTTCGTATTGTAAATTGCTCAAAGACTCTTATTCGGTAAAAAGCAATAAACATGGATAATGGTAATGAAACAGATGCACTGTATCTATTATAATACTTTGTTAAATTATAATATGTACCTGATCTATAGTTACTCAACTGTTTATCAAGTTTATCAAGAACAACTTTATCTTCTCAAGCAAAGCACACTAATTTTTTCCAACTATGTTTACAGAACTGACTGTAGAGTTTGGCGGTAGAGACAGACCCTCCCATGCACAGCTGCCCTTGTTGAACAAGAAAAGATGGTGGGATTTTGAAAACGACATGCTTTCTTGATCCTTCAGGCCAGGAATTCATGCCATGCTGCATATCAGTAACACGAAGAGAATCTTAGAAAGTTTCAGTTCATTTCAGCTCTCTTTCAGCCTCAACTCAATCAAAAGTGGTGGGAGAGGCACATTCTCTTTTGCTGGAAGACCTTTTCTGATTTACCAGAACCCGGTTTGCCTTAGTAAATACAATCTAGCCAGATATCTCTTCTTTAAACACTCCAGTAAACAATGCATTTAATCTATTTCTTTAAGTTTACTGTATAGCTCTTTTTATTTATTATGAGCTCAAACTTCTGCTCTGCAGCAAATTCCACGTTTTTACTCTGATATGCCTGAAGAAACAGTATTTTGTGTCTAGTTCTTAATACCTAAGGTTCACTGTGATGTCACAAATGATCCAGATAAATGAGCTGGGACAGCGTCAGGAAGAGGCTCCTCGGCTGATAAACTGTAACATTAACAACGGCAGCGGAAAATCTGTCCTTACCGCTTGCTGGCAGTTCATTCCAAGGTTCCCTTTCTCCCCCCGAACTACTTTCATCAGACAATGCAGGGTTCGCCCTTTTCGATGCAATCCAGAACAGTGGTGTTCAATCTCCCCCCGACAGCTCAGGATGATCTCAGGGCTCAAAGAAAAGTCTTCCATCAACATGCGGCGGTAATCTAACATCTCGCCCTGGCACTCACTGCTCACTTGCCGCCCTGTTAGGATTTAAGTCACAACATTATGGATGGTGAGCTACAGGATCGGATATTACCACATATTAAAAGTACAAGTTTTTCCCTAGAATATACCAGTCATACTATTATCTAGACTGAAAAGCAGAGAACTTAGCAAAAGCTTTATCAGCATAAAATGAGTTTAATACTCCAAAGACTAGGGTTTATCCTGTCAGTGTTCTGCCTTATACAGAATTTTATACTACTGAACTAGTAATGCGTATGTTTTGCCAACAGAAGTCTTATCAATAAGATAACTACTGGGGTAAAAATCAAAGCCAGGAAAATCCCTACTGGCTTACACCCTTTAAGCGTGTGGAAAAATCTTCACTTCAAATACTCACTACAGCTCCCCAACTCTTCTTTGAGCTGTCAATGCCATCTGGGAAAACTTATGAAATTTAACCAAAAAAAACCCAGCTTTGCTGAGGTATAACTGACATATAATAAACTACGCTTTTAAAACATACAATTGGATAAGTCTGACATATGTACGCATCAATGAAACCATCACCACAATCAAGGTATCGAACATATAACCATCAACTCCAAAAGCTTCCACATGTTCGTTTAGAATCCCTCCTTTCCTTTCCTCTCTACCCACCTACCCCATGCCCAGTCAACCAATGATCTGCTTTCTGTGACTACACATTATTTTACTAGTTTGCAGTTTTCAGAAGTTCATATAAATAAAGTTCATATAAATGGAATGATATGCTATGGACTCTTTTTTTTTTTGTCTGACTTCTTTCAGATTTTTTGAGATTCAGCCACAAATCAACAGTGCGTTGCTTTTTACTGCTAAGTAATATGATTCCATTATGTGGCTATACTACAATTCGTTTATCCCTTAAACTGCTGATGAACATTTGGGTTATTTCCAGTTTTGGGCTATTACAAATATGCTGTTATGAGCATTCATACACAAGAGTTTATATGGATATATGCTTTCATATATCTTGGGTAACCTAGGATTTACACAGCTGGGTCATAAGTTAGATGTATGCGGAACTTCTTAAGAAACTGGCCAACTATTTTCTGAAGTAGAAATTTAAAATTCCCATCAATAGTCTAGTTCCAGTTCTTTCACATCCTACTAACACTCACATGGTCAGACTTTTTAGTATTAAAAAATCTGTATAACTTCTATGAATTATCTGTTCATATCCTTTGACCATTTATTTGCTGAGTCTTTTTGTGTTTCCTGTTAATTTGCAGTTTAAGGAGATTAACTCTCTATTTTTTAAATACCAAAATTAGATGTTTTGCATTCTGCTTTATAATATGCTTTTAGTAGTCAACAATCTCCACCTTTACATTTCAAGAAAATTTCATCAAACACCCAGATCATAATCAAAATTCTCCAATTTCCTCCAAAACGTCCTTCGTTTGCATGAATACCAAACATGCATGGTCTCTGGTTGCTATTCCATTGCTTTTAAGCTTAGGAGTCTTTCACTACCCAGATATGAGAAAAAAATTCAACAAAAAGTTCTGAGTTTTATTTAACAACTGATCTTTTTCCACTTAACTTTTTAATCACTAGGCAATTGTCCTAGCATCATTCATTCGACAGCTAGAAATTTCATTTTTACATCCTATAGTCCATGTTAAGAAAAATTCTTTCTGAATGACCCTGACCTTTTATACATCCTTCTTAGTTCCTTTATCAGAGATTGACTTTTGGACTGAACAGACCCCGAGTCTGACCTTATAAGGTAATCCTTCCTTCTTTCACCGCTTAATTTCTTTATATCAACACTGTTAGAATAATAACAGTACTTACTTACAACTTACCGTATGTTACGTGCTATGCCAAAAAACCTCATTCGATCCTCACAAGAACTCCTCAACACAGGTAATATATTTTTGTTTTATAGATAAGAAAAATGAGGTTTGGAGAGATTAAGAAACATAAATAATGGTCCCCAGGCAGTTAGTATGGTGATAGAGCCATCATTTGAAGTCACATCTCTCTGACCCAAAGCTCATATGCTAAATCATTACGCTTCCCTGACTCTCCTAAAATTGCTGTGTGACATGCATTTTAAAAATTTTAAATTGGATTTGAGAAATATACCTTACTTTAAAAAGGCTGGGATGTAAAGAAAAACAAAATTTAGGGCTGTTGAGTTAAGAGGAAGGGGCTTCAATAAGACTTACGGATACCAAGCCTTCAGCCTAGAGTTTTGCTTACAAAGAAAGGCTCCTGAGTCACAAGGTACAAGTGTACTCAAAAGAGCCCACATAGCAGGAGACGATCCAAAAAGGAGCGAAAAGGATAAAAAGAAATTAACTCTTACCTCTATGCACAGCTGACTCCAGACACATCAGAAGGTAGGAGAGCCTGGCTTCCCGGGACCGAGGAAGGTTTTCCACGTTGCACCGGTATTTCTTCAAGTCACTCTTACAGGATTTGGCCAATGAATAACTGACTTTATAATCCTGGGCAATCAGCTTTTGGCGGGTTGTTAGTGCTTCTCGACACTGAGAAAAGAGGGCACCAAGGGAGCTGTGAGACCGCTCAGGAGGCTGAGCCGTTCACATGTACCTCTAAGACAAGCAGAGGCTCATGGCCAAGTACAGTAAACAACTGCAGTGGTTACCAAAATGTCTATGTTTAGGTTTGGTTAAAATTGAGCACAAGTGTGCTGAACTAGTGTAGCAAGAAGCAGGGGTATATGAGCAGGAAAGCCTGGAATTCTATGGTGAATTGCTGATTGTTGCAACAACAGCAACTGTCCAAAACACATAAATATTTGGTAGATTCTAATACATTAACTTGACAAAGTATTCTTTTCCTCTTCAACAATATCCCTAAAGTAAATTCCACCAGAATGAAAGTGGCAACTGACATAACACTCTGGAAGCTCCATTCTACTATACTTTTAAAATATAATTATTCAACACTAAATGATATAAAGAAGTGAAATGAAAAACATTTCTTCAGCCGCACAGGAAAGTAAGTGACAGGATAGCAAAGCCAAAAATAACGACTTTCAAAAGTCATGAAAGATTCTTGCATTCATCCAGGGACAAAGAACTAACAGTAATGAGAAAGCTTAATGACACAGTTGCTGAAAAATTAAATCGCTAATTATCTATGAAGCATATTGGTTTGGTTAGTCTAAACTTCTTGAGTACATAGGGATGGCTTCAGTGTAATTCTGACATAAAATTCTCTGATTTTACTCCCCAAATTGATTCCCCATTGGCGTCCCAAAGTCCAGATATCACGAGAAGCTTAATTTTTTTGGTTTAGGTGAAATATGCTTTGGTTTCCTACTAAAAGCCAAGTATCTTACCCCTGAAAAGGACAAGCTGTATCAGTATTTTATATTTTGGTATGAGTTTATAAGAATATTGTTTGAGAGGATTTGAGAAAGCTTTTAAGAAAATGAATAAAATGCTGGTTTGTTTCAAAGTAATACTTACTTTTTCACTCATAGATTCTTCAAATTTATGGTTAAAGAGGCACTTATACACTCTGCCTTCACCAGCTTGTGTCTGTAAGATGGAATATAACATCATCATCATCACTAGCTAAGTAGTTACGCTGGGCAATATCCACAATCTTATAAAGAACTTTCTGTTAAATTATTATAATGATGACTACCTTTGAACATATGGCTCAGCCATTTGTAAAATTTAGTAGCCTTTGAAAGAAAGTAACGATTGCAGTAAAGATGAAAAAAAATTTCCCATGGTATTTGAATACACTGTCATGTGTTCCCAGACATACTGTTAATTAGGAAACCAAGAGAAGCGTCAATGAGTCTCTCTTCTTACAACTTTATGCTAGAGTCAATAAAACTCTAGCATTGGCTCTGACCAGTGGTTCTGGTAGTTAAAGCTATTAATTCAAAACAGCAGGCAGAGTGGGAGTGTACACAAGTCACGCTCAGTCCTTTGCGGTAAAGATGGAGATTATTTCTGCCTAAAGGGTTGGTAAGGTCTTCTATAGGGTACGCAGGTAGTAACCAAGGATTTGGTTTTAAAAGTTAGCCACCTGTTGCTTCCTTCGTCTTAGCCAAAAGTAGTTAAATATAAATACGTAATATGGCCAATTTTTAGCCACGGAATATATGTGAATGGGATTCCCTGGTAAGATAGGATTCCTATATATAAAACAGACTTCCAAAAACTGAATTGAGAAGTGAGATAGAGTAGAAAAAACAACGTATGGAGACTGTTCGAAGCCAAGTGTTAACTAGATGTTACCTCAAGGCTGAGCAGCCGTATCCAGTACCCAGATAACTTTCTGTTATCCTGGGACCAACTCCACCTTCCATTTCAGTGACTTTTCTACATGTGACAGCTTGTGTTGGTTTAATTTTGGAATCAAGTATAAAAAAAATATTTAGGAAGAAAAGGAAGCAAAGAAGAACAGTTTCTGAGCTGACTCACATTTTCACAAAAACGTTCCCGATCATCTCGGCAGGCAAAATATAAATGCCGGTCTAAGTGAAAGTCATCTGAGGACAGCTCAGCCACCCGGAGAATGGCTTTCTTGCAGAGTTCAGAGACTTGAATCTTAGGATCTCTTTCTTCTGCTTCCTTCACCAGGCCTTTCTCCAAGCATGATACCACCTCACCCTGTGAATGTGCATCCTAAAACAGCAAGGATACTAACATTAAAAAACTCTCACCACCATGAGCATCAAATAAACATCATTTGGTTAAAAACAAAAAACCAAAAAAATCAACTCAACACACAATTGTTTATCAATGTTCTATTGAGAAATAGGGTGAGAACCAACCACATTGTGAAAGTTACAGAAAATGCCCTCGATAATCTTTGGTAAGAATGTAATAGTTGCAAGCTATAAATGAAAATACAGATCCTGGGAAATTTAAGTCAGTTTAGTTTGCACTAGAAACAAGAACCTGACTTTTCAGAGTTTAAAATGTCAGAAAATTTTAAAGAAATTACATCAGCCCAATGTAGTGATCACAGTTCATTGTCAATACTGATAGAACACTGCAGAAATATCTGTTCATTTACCTCTAAGGGCTAGGTATTTCTCAAATGTGCTTTAGTCAAGTTTAAAAAATAACAACAAACCTCAAAATTCATTGAGAAAATATGTTATAGAGACCCTCTTTCTCTTTTTTCTATTTTATACTGTCCGCAAAGACCCCAATCTTTAGTGTAATGTTGTTCACTTTGATGTTCTGGATTTATCTTAATATGATTTAACAAGATTACCACCATTTATACAAACTGCTTTTGAGAGCTTTCCTAAAACCATCCAATTATCTTTAATTGTACATTGCATCTACCCCATAGCAACCACAAGCACTCAATCGTTCAAAATATGAAAAATTTCCCCTAAACACTTTCTATTCAAGAGTCCTAATTTCCTATACTCAGAAGATATGCTTCAAAAACTTGAGAGGTATATCCATAAATATACCAAACCAAAGCAGCAGAAAATTCAGTGTTATCATTTTACTGACACACACACACACACACACACACACACGCACGTATATAAAATCTCATTATAGTAAAATACCATGTTTATGAAATCATCTGTATATAAGACTCCTAAAACTAGGTAGGGAAACATCTATTTTACTAAAATTTCAATTCAACAAAAAATGTATATAGTTTTTTTCCATTTTGTTGTAATAGGGTTTGTTCCACAGCACATTTATTTCCAAGTATTTTCATGAAAATTTTCATGTTCTCTCCTAATATACCTGTGAAAAGGGGCTACGAGCTGTGATACCTATTGTGCAGTTGAGTAAACAGAGGCCTAAAGGAGTTTATCAACTTGTCCAAGTTGCAGAACATAAGGCACCTAGCTAACAGTCCACCATTTATTTTTTAGATCTTGGAGTGCTATGAAACTCCTACAATTTGTATGTGGGTTTTGTATATTTTTCCTGAGGAGAGTTCATAGCTTTCATTAAATTTCAAAAGGTTTTCTGATCCAAAAAAGATCAGGAAGCACACTATACTAGCAGATTCTCGTGCCTTCCTATTTTCTATCTGTACCTCAAACTTTCTCACTAGCTTTATGATTCCATCCAATGCTTAGAAACCTGAGATGAGCAAAAAGCTTTTTGAGAGAGTAATTCTGAAGGGAGAAAAAACTCTGAAGGACAAGTGACAAAAAGATAAGGACAGAGAGAAAAGTGGACACAACCCCAGAAATTCAGAGTAAGGCTTATTTTTTCTTCCTAATTTATGAGTGACACTAAAATGTGTCTGACTTTGGCCCACTTAGAAGAGCCCTACCCATTTCCACTTCCCAAAGGAAAAACAAACCTGTGATAACAAAGATTTGGAAACGTATCAGTCACTTACTATTTACAGTTTACAAGAGATTATTATAAACATGATTTTGTGTTAATGAAATAATGTCCTATACCAAATTTTAGTAGCTCATAATAACTTACTGAGAGGTTGCTAGCAATTAGGTCACAATCATATAAAAGAGGTTGAAAATAATAGCATGATAGTCAACTCACGATTTAGACTTACCCTTTAGTTCTGACATCATAGGGTAAAGAAATGATTTCCCTGTAATGAGTCTAAGTTTTTCCCTGTATACTTAGGGTTTACAACTGTTTAAATGCACCAGCACCATGGTTTGGTTTGAAATCCTCTAAGGAATGTGAGATGTAATTTTAATTATAGCAATCGTAGCACCACATATTAGTATTGTGCCATAACATCACCTCCATTAGATATTTTCATTCATCATAACTTTAGATAATTTTTTCTAATAAAGATATTTCAGGAATTCTTCTCAGTTTCCCAGAGTCTCTGAGCTTTTCGGTTCAGCCCATTTGAGTTATACAACTGAAATGTATGCAAATATTTGACAAAGAAGACTGTAGGGTTATTACTGAATATGAATGAAAGCAAGGAACTGTACAGCAGCACATTACCTACAAGAAAATGAAATTACTTAGGGTTAGGTTTTTAAAAGTTATTAATATGCAGGCTTGACATATGAATAACAGATGATATTGTAAATGGATGTAAAATGAATTTTTAAAATTCTTATTGTGGTGAGACAAATGTCTGTCTTAAAACTATTACTGGGCTTCCCTGGTGGCGCAGTGGTTGAGAGTCCACCTGCTGATGCAGGGGACACGGGTTCGTGCCCTGGTCCGGGAAGATCCCACATGCCGCAGAGCAGCTGGGCCCGTGAGCCATGGCCGCTGAGTCTGCGCGTCCGGAGCCTGTGCTCCGCAACGGGAGAGGCCACAACAGTGAGAGGCTCGCGTACCGCAAAAAAACAAAAAAAAACAACAAAAAAACCCCCAACAAACTATTTCTAGGGTCCCGATCAGTTTTTAGCAGTTCAATAGGTAATATTTTTTCTTCTCCATACACCTTGCCTTATTAAAAAAATTTTTTGAAAGACCAGAGAAGGATAACACTAATCACAAAAAGGTGGGCAAGAACTCAGTTTTCATCTTTGCTATTAACCATTCTCCATTTCAACATCTGTAATGTCTTCTGTGATCTACCTCCATAGGTAAAGAGAGAAAAAGAATGTCTGAACTATTCAAAGTAGTTGGTTAAAAGCAGAAAAGGATAAAATGATAAAACTAGTGTGTGAAAAGTATAAAAGTAGTAATAATATGGGGCACTTGTCTGCAATTAAGTTCCTGTACTGGATGCCACATTCTACTTTCTCTTCAAATGATATAAATTATTTACATTTACTTTTGGAGATCTGCCTTTTCATTTTAAAAATATTTATTTAGAAAATTCTAAATGTTTTATTAAATATATAGTCTTTGTTCTAAAAATTTACATATATTAACATTCTGAAAGAATCATTATAGTTTTGAAATTATGACATTTATATGTTCATACAGAGGCAGGGTATAAACAGATTAACCATGACCCCTCTCCTCTGGCCTTTGGAGGTGAGTTCAAAGCTAGTCACAGAGGAGTTTGCAAGCTTCAGGGCAACAAATTTAAAACTGATGAGTGTGTTCTCTTCTGTGGTCAGAAGCTGACTTTATAAATTTTCAGAACTAAATAACTTGGCTTCAGAGAAGTAAACTATAGTTAGAAAAAGGCAAAGAAGGGCTGAGGACAGACTGCTATCATTTTTAAACTTGGCTGTAGCAATAGGGTGGATTACATAGAAAGGAACATGCTTTTTCAGAAGTGCAGGCATGAGTCATTCTAGGGTGCTAGGGTGGGGGTCTGGAGTAAAAAGAAATTCATCTAACTGGCAGGTAGAGCCAAAGATGAAAATGACAAAAATGTGCATTTGGATGGTCCATGGAAACATTTTTTGTTATTTTAACTAGGCTGAAAAATCAATCCTCACTGCCACATCTTTGGGCTCTGGCACTGTTATATTCTACCATGGTTCAAGTCAGTGCAGACTTAGTAACTTGTACACGCAGCTGAAAGCAGGTTTTGCACTAACAGTTCAGATTGCTAGTGGGAAGCTAACCAGCGATTATCTTTGTGGGCAATAGGGAAGAACTACTACAAAGAGAGGTGAATTGTAATGGTCTGCTCTACAGCATGGATCACTAACCACAAAAATGAAAATGTGTCATCACTGAGTCCTGAAAAGTGTGTCTGTTACACTTATATGAAGATTTTTAAGAGCGAGGTTTGGAACTGGATATAACCCTCAACACCCTAAATAAAGTCAGAGGCGCTTCCTGAACTATCAGGGTGACTTAAATGCTTTTGTTCCATTTCTACAGTGTGCTGGGAAAGTGAAGAATCACCCTTCTTTATTAAAACTGGCCTTTCATTAGCTGCCTGAAAGCTAAATGCCAGTTCACGGCGCTCTCAAGACTGACTCAGAGGTTCCCTGTGAAAGGGCGAGCCCTGTGCTGGTATGAAGCAAAGGGTATTTGGTGACAGCCAGACAATAACCAGCGCTCAAACCTTCATTTGAACTGGTGTGTGCAGTTCCAGAATTCTAACACCACGCCCCCCAGTCAGGGATGGAAGCCTGCAAGTCACAGTGCTCTGAACAGAGGGCAAAGGCACAAATGGATTTTGCTTTCTCTCGTACTTCCTGAACAGCAGATTAATGAGCAGCAGCAATTAACAGCTGATGCCATACATAGGTCTCAGACTACCTCTCCCACCGGCATCTGCTACTTTTTAGGAGTTCTTTCATTTTTGCTAAGCAAACAAATTCAGCATTAACCTGGCTGAACCTCCATTGTGACCCTCTGGACAACAGACTAACAAGGACAAAAACAAGATCAGATATAATTAAGGAAGAAGAACCTAGGTAGTTATTTTCTTTCCTGTCTTTACTAAAACTAGTTCTCCTGAGATGAACATAACATATATAACATTTACAGAGTAGCTTTCTTCTGAGAAGCTAAAAGTACCTTCCATATTTTTAAATTTTCTAATTTTTAAATACATTATCTTCTTTTATACTGGTGTGCTTACTAAGTAATTTTTTTTATGGCAACAGTGAGGTATATGCAAAGAAAGGTTAGAGAACTTGAGTCCCTCCTAATCCAACTACTTTTCCCAAAGGACTACTGAATACTTTTCTAGAGGAACGTTATAGGTAATCAGCAGCTGGTTTTGCATTTTGAAGCTAACACTAATCTTAGCAGATATTAATTCCTCTACTCCCCCATACAGTATCGAAACATTTTGTTACAAACAGATGAAGTGTACCCACAGGCCAACTAGCCTTAGATATTGGGGCTGTCTGGACCTCAACTTTAAGTCTACCTCTAGCCCTAAATTTTTCCATGCCAGTCATACAAAGCTTTTCATCCATCGAGTCTGTAAGACCCCTTTGGTGAAGGCAGTGTAGTAGATACCTTTTCTCCAAGCCGAATGCTCCCACATTTCAGAATGTTGATGTCATTTTTACAGTCATCCATGAAGCCACAGATCAGACGGTAATCACTGAAAATGATGGCTGTCATCTTGGTGATGTACTGGTGACACTGGTACTCAGTGATGTTGCCTCGGTGATCCACCAAGCAGGAAACCAAGTAACCTTTTCCAACTGGTTCATCAGCACACTCTTTGATCTGCTCAAAGGAAAGTGGCTGTTTTACACAATTATACTATTCTCTTACCAAACAACTTTTACAAAAGAGAGAATGATATTTTCTTGTTTCTTCTTCCGGGGAAGAAAAAGGAAAACACTTAGAAATGCTTGTGTTTTAAAGAAAATCGTGTGCCATGCCTACTCAGATCGTTGCACCTTCTAGGAAATACCTGATTAATATGCTTTGCAAGAAAATACATATATATACAAATGCTTAGGTAGAACTCATGTTTAAATGGAGTAAAAAGAGCTTTTTAAAAGTTTTCAGCTTTGTTGAGAAAGTTAAAATGTATTTATTGAAAAGAGCTTTTGACAGCTCTTTTTATAATGATTCTACTGAGAAGTCCCTTTATCCATGCAAAGAACACAATGGACAGTGAGAAGATTAGTCCAAGGAATAGGTCTGAAAAACAGGTGCAGAACTAAAGTCTAGTTGCATATCCCAAGCCAAGCTACACAGCAAACTATTAATGTTAGGTAAACCTAATGACCAAGGGGAGGGAGGGAGGAAGGCGTACTATTACCTCTTGACATGACATTAATGTGTTCTGAATTAACTATGGATTTGGACATATGTTTTTGAACCTAGTAGAATCCCAGCTTCAACACTGTGGTCTAGAACAGAAATATGTTTAAATATGATGTTTAGGGACTTCCCTGGTGGCGCAGTGGTTAAGAATCTGCCTGCCAATGCAGGGAACACGCGTTCCAGCCCTGGTCCGGGAAGATCCCACATGCTGCGGAGCAACTAAGCCCGTTCGCCACAACTACTGAGCCTGCGCTCCAGAGCCCGTAAACCACAACTACTGATGCCCACGCACCTAGAGCTCGTGCTCCGCAACAAGAGAAGCCACTGCAGTGAGAAGCCTGCGCACCGCAACAAAGAGTAGCTCCCACTCGCCACAACTAGAGAAAGTCTGCACGTAGCAACAAAGACCCAATGCAGCCAAAAATAAATAATAAATAAATAAATTTATTTAAAAAAAATGATGTTCAGTGCAGTCTGGCAAGAAGTTTGGGAAGGGGAAGGCCATTGCAAGTCTAATTTGGGTGGTTTAGATACATGATCTAGTGGATCAAGCACAGCGTGACTCCACATGGGTAGTGTTCCTGCAAAGTACACAAAATCACAAGCGCTAATGAAGGAAAATAGCCCCAAAATGTTGAAATTCAGGCATAAAAAAGTGAAATCTACTTACACGGTTTTAAGCTTGAATTATAAAGCAGAGAAGGTTGTTTAGAAAAAGCCTGTTGCATTTGGAGCAATTAAAAAAAAAGGCAGTTTTGACAAGAGGAAGGAGCCAAATGTAAATGTCTGTTTCCAATATAAATGAGAAGGAAAAAAAAATGAGAAGGGAATATTTTACCGGTTTTTTTGAAACCAGTAGAGACCGTTCTCTACTATTACACCACCTATGGTAAACATGTACACTTGATAAGATAAATACAATCTCCTTTTCCAAAAGGTGCTAGGTGAAGGATATACCACATACTAATTGTCCTACGGGCCGATGGGTCTCTTCATGTCTAACCCCAGGATTAAATCCAGAGCAAGTCAAAGACTCAGTTCAAGAGAGGAAATCGTGTTTACTTTTAAAGAAGCAAACCTGGAAATTTAAATAGCCTCACACTGGCTTCAAGAGGCAGCAGAGATCTTCAACAGTCAACAAGCTGAATGTAATGTTTCAGCTTAACACTGAGCTCTTTTTTTGGGGTGATGCCTAAAGAGAGGGCCGTGAATGTATTTCCAAGAAAAGGGTTTTTTGTTTGTTTGTTTGTGATTTTTTAAAAGCAAAACAGAGGTAAGTTTCAAAAGTGAAAGGAGAAATAGCTGCTTGAAAATCTCAGCATTTGTAATTCAACCACTGGAAAAACCCTGCATGAAAAACACAGGACTAGTGGCAGACACCTGGGTTTTAAAACAATGAAGTAGAAGTATTCGTATAGGCTCTAATACTGGGCAATCAATGGTTTAAAACTCTGAAGAAAGACCAAGAAACATTTTGAATTGGAGCCTCAATAGGAAATTAAATGTATATTTAGCTTCCATCACCTGAGATTTTACTGAAACACCTATTTGTTCACCACCAATTACAACCAGATGTAGTGTCTGAATTAAAAGTGTATGCTTTTCTTCAACCACTCTATTGGAGAGAAGTCTAATAAAAGTCTAATAAAAGAAATTTCTAAGATTAACAGCAAAAAACAGCATTAAATCGTCAACATATTTATGAATGGGAGTAAACTCTGAAGTGGCTGGGGAGCAGATGCTTAAGGTGCCATTAAAAAATGCTATAGTCACTCTATTTTTGACATGAGGCAGGAGAAAAGCAGGCAATATTTGACTCAATCATGGAGAGTAAATAAAAAGTTTGGTTGGCAGTCTTCAGTATTCTTATGATGTTGTTTTCCTCCTTGGAAAGATTCCAAAATTAAGAAAGAAGATAAGAGGGAGATGTAGAATAAAATGTTTTGTTGGCAACTATGTTCTTCTTGATATTTAATTTTCTTGACTCCAGTATAATCTCCCTCTAGGGAGGGAGAAGTGTCCCTGTTACATTAATCTTTTATAAAACCACAACACCCCAAAAGGTTACAAGAGGGCCATAACATAACATGTACATTACAAGGAAGCCAGTTTCATTTTATAAATACAGATGGATAAAACCAGCAAAGGGGGAGATTATTCTGATGAATCTGCATAGTCTATGAGCTAAATTTCCACATGGCACTCAAACTGGTATGTACACGAGTCACATAGGGAGTTTGAGGTGCGTAATACTGAACCTAGAAGCTGAAGATCAATGCTTTAAAATAAGCTATTCTATTCTGAAGCCCCAACGCATATGAAGAAAGGTCACTGCTTTAAAAGAATAAATCATATCTGATTCAGTAGTAGAAAGTTTGAGGAAGAAAACAGGTTCCACAAGATCCCATAATGACGAAAGTTAGGAACACAAGCTGAGGACTTCTCTGGTTGTAGTAGAGTCTTCCTTAAGACCTCAGGAGAAAATGGTCCTGAATTAAGTCATCAATAGGGTAGTTTGGGGACAAATCTATATGATGCAAGATCTGTGATTATTAACTTGGAGGTAAAAAAATGGCAACTATTTTCTTTGTGATTCTTTCAGTATGAAGAAATCCCCAGCGTCATGGAATTTCTATCACTAATTCTAAAAAATAAAATAAATTAAAATAAAAATTTCAATACCACAATTTTCACTAATATTATTTGATATTTACACTGAGCCAAGAGAAATGATTGAAAAATATCACCAATTAGCATCCATATAATGTTATACATTTTTAGTAATTATTTTTATACTCAATATCCATTTATAACAATATATACAATCTTTTTACAAAACTTTTTAATGCTAACTCCTATTATCTGAAGCATATGCCCTGTGGTTCAACTGGTCCAAGTGCATAGCCAAAACACTTAGGAATGTTTATCAGCCTCCTGGGGAAACCATTCTGATACGCCTCAGTCATAAGCAGATTGTACAATGTGTGAGAGCACTGACGGATGACAGAAGTGATTGTATTCTCCATTTGGGGACAAAAAGAGCCTGATTTCCAACTTGTCTGAATCAACAGTATCCTACTGTAAGTGTAGGTAAATGTTAAGAAAAAGAAGTCTAATTACACCCCTTTAGCCTATCTCTGAGCCAAGACATATGTTAATTCCAAGAAAAGTAAAGTAACTGAATCAGTCATTCCTCCCTTAATGACTGGTCTGGTCAACAGATGTAATTTTCGCTTCTAAGTCATTAAATATGCACAAAATTCTTTCTTTCACAACCTACCTCTGATATGGTAGACTTGCAAACCTCTCTGGCCACAGATTCAAATTTGGGATCTGTAGTTAGGTTCAGCTTATAATTCCATAACAACTAGGTATAAGAGAAAAACAAAACAAAAAAGCCGAAAAAACTCCAGTTAGAATAGTATGAAATTTAACATCAATGGTTACTATAAATGATAAAATTCCATTATACAGAGTCAGATAAAACATATTCACACTTCAGTTAACAAACAAAAAGATAAAATGTCACTGTATTTACAGATAAAAGGAAAAAATGTGCAGACAAAATAAAACACTACCATTCGGACATACATTTTTCTCTTTTTACTTAAGGACAAATTTTTTTTTAAGTCAGGAAAATAATTAAAATGAAAATTCCTGATAAGGGTTTCAGAGAAAATATAAATAGGTTGTATACGCAAAATTCTTAAATCAAAAAGTCTAACCCAGGAGCTCAAGAATTGGTAGGTTTAGTTGCAGATTTCACAATCAACAGTGCTTTTCACACATCATTTTTATGAAGGAGTGTTGTCCAGAGTCTAGTTTCCTGACACATCTTTCTTTATTCCTCTAAAACCCTCAACTTGACATATACACGATAAGGTCTATTTTACACAACTGTTTTAACATGTCTTAAGCTATGAAATCTCTAAATCCATTACTATTCATGGGCGAGGGCTGAATATTACTTTATTTTTGCAGCTTCAGTTAAAAAATTTCAATACATGATTCAATTCCTGAAAAGTAGCAAAAATGAGCTCTTAAACTCTGCTCGGATGGAGAGACAGAGCAGGGGCTTTGTACGACGTAGAACATGAAGAGGTTTGGGGGGTGGAGGGGCAGTTCACAAGCTTTTCTTTCAGATGGCTGCACTCCAAGACTAAAGAATACAATCACTCATTCACTGATTCATTCAAACATCTGCTTAGCACTTCTTATGATGTACCACACACAGTCTAATCTCAAGGGCTTCATAGGTTATTACAGGAAACAGAAGCAAATGTTTGAGCACATACTGTGTTAGGAACTGGGGGTTAAAACAGGAGGAGAAAGACAAACACTGTCCAGTGGTGGCTATGGTAATAGCAGGTAATGTGTATTTGGTTAATGGCATCACAAGGTGCCACAGCAGTACAGGGGAGGAGTACCCCACACTGCAGTAGGGGGTTTGGTCAGGGAAGGTTTACCAGAGAAAGTGCTATCTACGATGAAATCTGAAAAATTAGTAGCAGTTAGCCATATTAAAAAGGGTAAGAAGACTGTTTTAAGTAAATAAAGCAGCATGCATGGAAGCTCATTGGAATGGGAAGCAGGGCATGTTAGACGAACTGAAAGTCCAATGGAGGATTGACTGTGGAGACACAGGCCAGGACCAGATCATAAAGCCCTTGTAAGTCATGTCTGAACTTTAACCCAAGAGTAATGGGGAGTCACTAAAAGGGAAATAAGGGAGTGACATGACCGGATTTGCTTTTTAGAAGTAGAACAGAAGCTAATATAAAGTGCATTAGGAACAACACAAAAACAGGCAGTAAATTCCGCATAAGAGTGCTGAGGAAGATTTTGTGAAGAAATAAAATATAAAGGATGAGGAGGATTTCTTCTCCTTCCTCAAAACCAAAAAACAAAGAAAAGCAGTAAAAAACTCTAATCGCCCAACTATCATCAATAAGTGAGTTTTTAGAAGAAGGGTTAAGAATCTGGCTACTATCTATAATGAAAGTTTTAAGAGGATGGGACTTTTGCCTTGTTTACTACTATATGCCCGGTGCCTAGAAGAGTGCATGTAACACATAGGCATTGATAAATATCTGTTGAATGGATCAACAAAATAACAAATCTATACCATGATAAGTTCAACCAATAGGACATATAAGGCCAAACTGAGAATAGATATAGGAGAAGCTTAGTTCTAACTGAAGGCATCTTAGGCCTCCTGGCTCCTCAGAAGTAGATCCCATGATTCAAAAGATGTGGTTAGAACTGGACAAATATATTTTACTATTTATCTATCTATTACCATCTATCTAAGTCAGTACTACATGGTAATTAAATGTTATATTTTAAAATTAAGGCAACACATTCTGATTATATATGTACATCAAACCAAAGACAGATTAAAAATGTCCTCCTTATAGAGTGACTTGCAGGTGACCCAATGGCATTTCTTCCATGTAAAAAAAAAAAAAGAAAAAAAGAGAAAGAAAGAAAAAAAGGGAAAATGCAAGAAAGAAAAAAGTTGTTTGGTACTTAGAGTTGGAGTAAACAGCAACAAATGTCAAAAAAAATAAATACAAACCACAGAGTATTTCCTTACTTTATCTAATACAAACTCAGATGTCCTATGATTGGGCTAGAAACAGATTTTCTGACAAAAACCATTCAGATAATCGTTTAGATCTTTTGAATGTCTTTAACTTTTAATTTGGAACCTTATTTGTTCTGATAATAGGTGTAAATTTCCTTACGAACAGGACTCCTCCCAGATAACTATGATACTATTGTCTAATGCTAAATATTCTACCTCGTCCTTTTTTCACTTTTTCAGTTATAATTCACATACCATAAAATTCACGATTTTAAAGTGTACAATTCAGTGTTTTTTTAGTATATGGTTGACATTTGAACAACGGCCACATTAGGGGCACCAACCCTCTGTGAAGTTGAAAATCTGAGTATAATTTATAGGGGGCCCTCTGCATCCACAGTTCCCCATGCTCAGATTCCTGCAGTACTGCAGTATTTACTACTGAAAAAAAACCTATGTATAAGTGGACCCGTGCAGTTCAAACCTGTGTCGTTCGAGGGTCAACCGTATTCACAAGGGTGCATAACCATCACCACTTTCTAATTCAAGAACATTCTCATCACCCCAGCAGAAACCCCATGCCTGTTCTATCACTCGCCATCCTCCCTACTTCCATCCTTTACAACCATTAACCTACTTTCTGGTCTTTCACTTTTAATATGACTTATTAATGCTTTATTATTCTCTTTCAGGAATATAGGTTAAAAGGGAATTCAACATAGGTTGCCACAAGTACATTTTCCTCTAGAAAACAGATAAACACACATTACACTTGATTACTGAGAGGTGATTATTTACACCATATTTGATAAGTGTCCTTTCCTCTGAGTGGCTATAATCAACTAAGAAAAATAACTGCAATTTGACAATAAATACTACTGGTTAGCATGATGTATTTCAGCTTCAATTTCCTTAAGAGTCTCATCTTTGAATCCATCTACGCACCCAACTCCCTCCCCCAAATATGTACTGAGTAACTACTATAATCTGAGTATTGTGTTAGGCGACAAAGTTGAGACAGGTGGAAGTAAGAAAAAATAAAAAAAGCCACTGTCTTAGTACTCAAGAAGCTCAACCACAGGAAACAAAAGATGGAAGAGTTCGATTAGGAAGAAAATAAGCAATAAAAACACAGTGTGATAAATGTGGTAACAGAAGCATGCAGAAGATATTATGGGAACACAAGGAAAGAACATATCACAGTGATTGTAGAGGAGGGATAGGTGAGGCTGGTAGTGGTCAAGTTATACTGGGCCAGGAGTAAGAAGGAATTTTGTCAGATGAACTGAGGAAGACTGGGGTTCTAGGACTGCAAGCGTAGAAAGGACAGAAAGAATAATGATAACTTCTGGGAATCCCAGAGTTCAGAATGGCTGGAGTTGAGGGTATGAACGATCAGGGGAGAAGGGGTGTTAGATCACACTACTATAGCTGATATTAAAGAATCTGGATTTTACCTTAAAGGAAATGAGAGGCTAACGGATAATTTTAATCAGAGAACTCAAAAGATGAACTCTGGTTGTATAGAGAAGGGCTGCACTGAGGGGGTTAGTAGGCCAGTTAAAAGGCAAGAGTTTTTGGATGGGAGAAGATGGGATATATTTGAGATATTTATTTAGAATAATGACAAGATTTGGGTATGGAGAGTGAAGGAAAATTCTTTTTTTTAATTTTAATTTTTATTGGAGTATAGTTGACTTACAGTATTGTGTTAGTTTCAGGTGCAGAGCAAAGTGAATCTGTTATACATATACATATATCTACTCTTTTTTAGATTCTTTTCCCATATAGACCATTACAGAGAATTGAGTAGAGTTCCCAGTGCTATACAGTAGGTCCTTAATAGTTATCTATTTTATATATAGTAGTGTGTATATGTCAATCCCAATATTCCAATTTATCCCTCTCCCCTGCCGTGCCCCCTGGTAACCAGAAGTTTGTTTTCTACGTCTGTAACTCTATTTCTTTCTTGTAGGTAAGTTCATTTGTACTCTTTTTTTTTTTAAGATTCCACATATAAGCAATAGCATATGATATTTGTCTTTCTCTGTCTGACTTATGAAGGAAAATTCTTCCTTCACAGTCAAGCTCCTTTAAAGTATAGTCTAAGTTTATTTAATCTACTTACTCTTCCATTCATCCTTAAAATTTTTAAAATCAAAGCTGTCTGTTTAGTTAAATAGTCAAAGGTAGTCAATCTAAACAAACAAGCAGTCCCCCACAAAGTCCCTTTCTAAAGTCCTACCCATTACCCAGAGACAATTATTTTACCTTTTTCTTATGGTAATTACCTCCATACTTTTAAGCTATTAAATTGCTTAAAATTGCCTGACCTGTTAGTTTTAGATACTGTATAATAGCTTTATACTATAGAAGGTAAGGAATGAACTCTTACACCCTCTTCCTGATCCCAATACTCCCAATATAGTTAAATCATAATGTCATTAGATACTCAGTATTTACGTTCTTGATTATGTAAAAATACTATATATAATGAGCCATATAGAATATTATATTTCTTTCAATTTTTAGTTTGTCATATAGTTAACAGTCATTTATTTCATAAGCCTATTTTCGATATACCCATTACTAATTAATCCCCCATCTCTTCACTGGAAAAGCAAATCTCTCAAAATGTTCAAATGCTTCAAGTGATCTCTCAGGTGAGACATTCCTCTTGGAGTCTTCCGTCTTCCTGCTTCAGTCAGGACTGGTTGCCATCTAAGCCTCTGCACAGGTGTCATCCTTCACCATCATCCTTGGAATTCCTTTGCTTTTTCTTAGGCTGATGCATTAATTACTGGATTCTTTAGTTTTCTCTGTCTTGCTGTATTCCCTCATTTTGGTGAAGCACATCCTCTAGTAGCTTTATGAGAAAACATGTATGGGTAGTAAATGTCTTGAAAAATTTTATGTATGAAATGTCTATTTTGTATTATCTTGACTAAATATAATTTTTCCTCAGAATTTTAAAGGCACTGGTCTACTCTCTTCTAGTTTCCAGTAATGCTAATGAGAAGTATCATATTACTCAAACTCCCAGTACTTTAATTATTATTTTTTTCTCTGAAAGCTTTTGAGATCTTTTATTTACTCCCAGGGTTCTTTTCAGAACCCTAAAATTGGTTTGGGTTATCTTTCCATCCATGGTGTGAGGCACTCATGGGCACTTTTAATCTAGAAACTCATCCTTCAGTTCTTGGAAATTTTCTCATATTTTTCATTCAAGTTTTTTCTTTTTTTTTGGAGTGGCTAATATATACCAGGCACCACTCAAGACAGATGTGAGCAAAGAAGGGCAAAATCCCTGCCCTCAAGTAGTTTACACTGTATGAAGGAGAGAAAGATAATATGCAAATGATCAAATAAATAGATCAGGTATTGAATGCTATAAAGAAAATTAAGCTAGTATAAAAGAATTGAAGTGACGAGTGAGGGGTGCTTTAATAGAGGGGGACAAGGAAAATGAACATCCTGAAAAGGTGACTGTTCCATGATGAACAGCAAATGCAAAAGACCTAAGTCAGGCACATTCTGTGAATATCTGAGGGATAGCGAGGAGGCTGCTTGTGGCCTAAGTAGAGTTATCAAGGCGGACAGTGGTAGAAGAGGCCAAGGAGCAGGTCTCTACTCTCTGCATGTGTTGTAGGCCACTGTTAAGGACCTGGGAGTTTAATAAGTGAGAAAAAAGCTTCTGGGGTTTTGGGCAGAGACGTAATATGACCTGACTGTTAAAGGAATCATTCAGGCTGTAGCATGGAGTATAGACTGTAGAGGGACAAGGGCAGAAGAAAGGAGACTGCTTAGGAGGCTATTAAAGAAGCACAAAAGAGAACTGACGATGGCTTGAACCAGGGGGTACCAGTGAAAATGGTCAGATTCAGGACACATTTCAAAAGGAGCGCCAGACAGCAAGGCTGCTAACAGACTGAATGTGGGATATAAGAGGACAAGAGGACTCAAGGTTTTTGATTTGAGCAATGGGAAGAACTGAGATTGGGAAGACTGGAACAAGAGAGGTTTAGAGGTAGAAAATCAAGAGTTCAGTTCTAGAAATGACTGTGAGACAGCGTAGAAACGTGAAATCAGCACTTGGAGTCTGGAGTTTGTGGAAAGGTCTGTGCTGGATAAAAGACAGGAACCACAAATTGTCAGTCAGCAGGGCAGCATCAATTGTTCCTCTCCAATGGGAGTCATGGCAACAGCCTGTGTAGCCATCTGGCGGTATCTTCTCTCCAAATGACGGCTCAGGTGTGAGAAGACAACACTCCCAACAGGCACTGGAAGAGGTAGTTTTGGCTTAGAAACCTCAAGCCCCATGCGAGCCATTATCTGTTGAAACAGCCCTCTGGGCATAGTTTCCAGGATCCCTGCAAGGAACACACACACCCAGGTACAAGAGTCACCACATTCAGGGAAACCTATAGTATGGCACCCCCAATGAGTATTTATAATTCATTTATAGTTCTCCCCAGTCCATATAGAATTTACCAATCAGGGTCATTTTTATCTTAAGTAATACTGCCTTGAACCTTAGTTGGTATTTTACCCTTACTAGGTCACCAGGGAACTGAGCTACATAGTTAACAGGATTGAAATTCTCCTGAAGGGGAAAGAAAGGTTTTGTTAACTGTTTACTCACAGGGCTATTATGAGCTGCTATAAATGTTCCTTACATGTATAGACAGATACATAAGCATTTCTGTGGGTTAAGTACCTGGAAGTGAAAAGGCTGTATTATATACTATGCCTAAGTTCCGCTTTACTAAGTAATACCCAACAGCTTTCAAAGTAGTTACACTAATTTACATTATCACCATCAATATTTGAAAACTCTGTTATTCTAGTATATGTGCTGCCGAAACGATCACAAAAGCTCCCTTATTTTATATTCACAGTAATGCTTGGTATTAACACTGTCGGTCTTTTGAATTTTAGCAGTTCTAATGGTGAATGTAGATACTAGTATCTCACTCAGGTTTTAATTTCCATTTCCCTGATTATTAACGAGGATGAGCACCTTTCCATTTATTTGTAGATCATTCAAGTATCATCTTTAAGATATGGATGTTCAAGTATCTTACCCATTTTTCTTTTCTTTCTTTCTTTTTGTTTTTAATTAAGGGCTTAACCTAAATTTGTCCATCCAGTAGTTATATTGTATCTTAAGGAACAATTTCTATTTTTTAAAAATTCAATTTATTTAAACTAAAACAACAACAACAAAAACCAGCTCACCCATTTCTCCCACCTCTGGCAGCCACCAATCTGTTCTCTGTATCTATGAGCGTGGTGTTTTTTTTGTTTTGTTTTTAAGATTCCACATAAAAGAAAGATCGTATAGTATATGTCTTTGTCTGACTTATTTCAATAGCATAATGCCGTCGAGGTCCATACATGTTGTTTCAAGTGGCAAGATTTCCTTCCTTTTACGGCTGAATAATATTCCATTGTGTGTGTGTGTATGTATGCATATGTATACACACATTTTCTTAACCATTTAACACTTATATTGTTTCCATATCTTGGCTATTGTAAATAATGCTGCAATGAACATGAGGGTGCACATATCTTTCTGAGTTAGTGTTTTCATTATCTTCAGATAAATACCCAGAAGTGGATCATATGGTAGTTCTATTTTTAACTTTTTGAGGAACCTCCACACTGCAGTGGCTGTATCAATTTGCATTCCCCCCAATAGTACACAAAGGTTCCCTTTTCTCCACCTCCTCACCAATACTTGTTATTTCTAGTCCTTTTGATGACAGCCATTCTAACGGGTTTGTGGTGACATCTCGTGATTTGGTTTCTCTGATGATTATCTTTTCACGTACTTATTGGTCATCTGTATGTCTTTTTTGGAAAAGTGTTTATACAGATCTTCTGTTCATTCTTTAATTGGGTTTTTTTGTTTGTTTGTATGAGTTCTTTATACATTTTGGATGTTAGCCCCTTATCTGATATTTGATTTGCAAATATTTTCTCCCATTCAGTAGGCTGCCTTTTAATTTTCTTGGTTGTTTCCTTTGCTGTGCAGAAGCTTTTTAGTCTGATATAGCCTCGCCTTATTTTTGCTTTTGGTGTCACATTCAAAAAACCATCACCAAGACCTATGAAAGAGCTTACCACCTTTTTTTTCCTAAGAGTTTTATGGTCTCAGGTCTCGAGTTAATTTCTGTGTCTGGTGTAAGGCAGTGGTCCACTTTTCTCAATACCAGTTACTGAAGAGACTGTTCTCTTCCCCACTACATATTCTTGGCTCCTTTGTTGTAAACTAACTGACATATACGCATGGGTTTATTTCTGGGATCTATATTCTGTTCCACCGATCTATGTGTCTATTTTTATGCCAATACCATATTGTTTTAATTACTATAGCTTTGTAATATAGTTTGAAATCAGGGCGTGTGATGCCTTCAGCTTCCTTCTTCTTTCTCACGATTGCTTTGGCTATCTGGGGTCTTTTACGGTTCCAAACAAATTTTAGGATTGTTTGTTCTATTTCTGTGAAAAATGTCATTGGAATTTTGATAGGAATTGCACAGAATCTGTATATTGCTTTGAGTAGTATGAACATTTTAACAATACTAATTCCACCAACCCATGAGCATGGAATATCTTTTCATTTATTTATGTCTTCTTCAATTTCTTTCAGTACTGTCTTGTAGTTTTCAATATACAGGTCGTCTTTCACCTCCTTGATTAAATTTATCTTCTCCATTTTTCTATTCTGTTGTCTTTTCTTTCTTTTTTTTAAAAATTTATTTTATCTATTTTATTTTTGGCTGCGTTGGGTCTTTGTTGTTGTGCACGGGCTTTCTCTAGTTGCGGTGAGCAGAGGCTACTCTTTGTTGCAGTGTGCGGTCTTCTCATGGCAGTGGCTTCTCTTGTTGCGGAGCACGGGCTCTAGGTGCATGGACTTCAGTAGTTGTGGCTCGCGGGCTCTAGAGCACAGGCTCAGTGGTTGTGGCGCACGGGCTTAGTTGCTCCACAGCATGTGGGATCTTCCCAGACCAGGGCTCAAACCCGTGTCCCCTGCATTGGCAGGGGGATTCTTTTCTTTTTTTAATAGTTAAGACTTTTTAATATTTATTTTATTTATTATCTTGTATTTTTGGCTGCGTTGGGTCTTCATTACTGCATGCAGGCCTTCTCCAGTTGTGGTGAGCAGGGGCCACTCCTCACTGGGGTGCGCAGGCCTCTCACCGTGGTGGCCCCTCCTGCCATGGAGCACGGGCTCCAGACCTGCAGGCTCAGTAGTTGTGGCTCACGGGCTCTAGAAAGCAGGCTCAGCAGTTGTGGCACACAGGCCCTGCTGCTCTGCAGCATGCGGGATCTTCCCGGACCAGGGCTCGAACCCATGTCCCCCTGCGCTGGCAGGCGGATTCTTAACCACTGCACCACCAGGGAAGCCCTATTGTCTTTTCTTTATTGCTTTGTATGAATTCTTCATATATTCTGCATGTACTGTCAGATAAGGATTAAAATATTTTTTCCTTCTCTATGGCTTGTCTTTTCACACTCTTAATACTATATTTAATGAAACAAACTTTAATATAATCTGATTTATCAATCTTTTGCTTTTGCTTACTGCTTTTTGTTTCCCATTTATTAAATCTTTGCTTATCCCACATAGTCTCTTATGTTATCTTCTAGAAGTTTTATTATTATACTTTTCACCTTTAGATCTATAATGCATCTAGAATAGATTTCTGTGAATGGTGTGCAGTAAGGATTAAGATTTTTTTATTCGAGTGTCTATCTATATATGAGTCTGTTTTTGGACTCATTCTGTTTCACTGGTCTACTTGTTGACCCCTGTGCCTCTGCCACACTGCCTTAATTACTGCTACTTTAAGTCTTCAATCAGGTGGTGAAATTCTCTCTGCTTGGTTCTTTTCAAGACTTTTGGCTATTATTGGTCAAAACTGTGTTCCCATGTAAATTTTAGAATCAGCTTACTATTTTTTGAAACAACAAAAATGGGATCGTACAGAATCTGTAATTTGGTAAGAGCTGACGTCTTTATAATATTGAGTCTTCCAACTCACTAGCATAGTATATATTAATATATCTCTTCATTTATTTAGGTGTTCAAATTTCTCTGAGTAATATTTTATAGTTATCTGTAGAGATGTCTTACATACTTTTGTTAGATTTATTCTTATGTATTTGATGCTTTATATGCTATTTTAAATAGTTTTACTTTTAAATTCACTTGGCTTCCCTGGTGGCAGAGTGGTTAAGAATCCGTCTGCCAATGCAGGGGACACGGGTTTGAGCCCTGGTCAGGGAAGATCCCACATGCCGCGGACCAACTAAGCTTGTGTGCCACAACTACTGAGCCTGCGCTCTAGAGCCCGCGTGCCACAACTACTGAAGCCCACACACCTAGAGCCCGTGCTCCGCAACGAGAGAAGCCACAGCAATGAGAAACCCGCGTGCCGCAACGAAGAGTAGCTCCTGCTTGCTGCAACTACAGAAAGCCCACGCGCAGCAATGAAGACCCAACACAGTCAAAAATAAATAAATAAATAAATTTATAAAAATAAAATAAAAACTTTAATGGGAAAAATTATAATGCATTCCATCCCAACCCAAGTGTATTAGTTTGGTAGGGCTGCTGTAACAAAATACCATAAACTGGGTGGCTTAAACAATAAAAATTTATTTGCTCACAAATCTGGAGGGTAGAAGTCTGAGATCAAGGTGTCAGTAGTACCAATTTCTTCTGTGGGCTCTCATCTTGACTTGTAGATGTCCATCTTCTCCTGTGTCTGTGCCCTAATCTCTCTTTATTAGGACATCAATCTTTCTGTTTTCTGTATACTATTTGTCCCCATTTTCAGCAGTGTAATATCCTTTGGAGATCAGCTTCTTTCTCCACCCCTCTGGAGCTTCTTTCTGGGCTTCCTCTCTGTCAGATTCAGTCTATTAATAGATTTTTGAGGATTTTTTCCTAATCTTTTGCTTAATAAATAATGCCATAATAATGCCATAACAAATATCATTTTAAGTTGACTGCTTTATAAAGAAGTTTTTCTTATTTATATTCCTATCCATAGGCTAGAGCAGAGTTTAGCAAACTTTTCCCACAAGGGCCAGAAAGTAAATTTTTTAGGCTTTCAGGAAACTATAGTCACTGTTGTGACTACTCAACCTTGCCATTATAACATGGTAAGCAGCTACAGTATGTAACTGAATGAGTGTGGCTGTGTTCCAATAAAACTTTATGCATAAAAACAGGCAGTGGTCTGGATTTGGCCAATGGGTAGCCATTGACTGGTGGGCTAGAGAATGCTTAAATCTTCATATGCTTGTCAATACTGTATATTTATCAAATTTTTAATATTTGTTAATCAGATAGATAAAAACAGTGCACTCATTTTTCTTTTAATTTTCACACTTTATGAAAGAATTGAAATTTTTGTTGTTTACTGGACATCTTTTTCTTTCCCTGTGAATAGTCTATTTATGTCTGTTTTCTATGTTTATTAACAGCACTTTCTATTAAAGAATGTAGTCCTTTTCATCTGCACTGCAAATATTTTTTCATAATTTACATAATATTTTTGAGGAAAAAACCCTCAAATCTCTTTTTTGAGTTTTTTTTTTAAAGATTTTTTTTTCTTTGATGTGGACCATTTTTAAAGTGGTTATTGAATTTGTTACAATATTGCTCTGTTTTATGTTTTATGCTTTGGTTTTTTGGCCATGAGGCATGTGGGATCTTAGCTCCCAACCAGGGATTGAACCTTCACCCCCTGCATTGGAAGGTGAAGTCTTTACCACCAGGGAAGTCCCCTTTTCTGAGGTTTTAATGCAATCAGATTTATAAATCTTTTTTTTTTCTTTAAATATTTTTTGAGGTTGTATCATGTTTTAAAAACCCTACCCTCTGTTCATGTTTTCTTCTACTACTCCTGTGGTTTTATTTTTACTTTAAATCTCTGACCTATCTAGACCTTCTGTAGAATAAGTAGTCAACTTAGGCAGCCAACCTGCTTCTCTATTCTTGCAGTCTCCCATTCAAACTATCAAATAATGTGGACACAGAGTGATTTCAGATATATAACTACTCCTCTTTTGAGACACAACTCAAGTATAATCTCCACTATTAAGTGTTTCCTGACATCAACCCACCTGGGCAAAATTCACTCTTGTGTCCCCATTGTACTCTCACAAGTTTCTGCCGAAGCACCTGGTACTTTTTGCACAGATTTGATTTCACGTCACTCTCCTTTTAATGTCAGACTGTATGTAATATGGGGAGATATATAGACACTGAATGTATTACAAATATATATATGACACATATATATGACATTGAATGTATTAATCGTAGTTATCTCTGGAGTTCTTATCTGCTAACTCTAATATATGTCTCTATCTTCAAGGTGCTTATTTGTGTGTCTTTAATTTCTACCACAGTGTTTGGCACACAGTAGATGACTGTATGATGACTAAATGAAACCACTTTAAAATACAAAACTCTACAATTGTAAGCCTGACATGCAAAGAAACAATTTCATATGGTAGCTGTAACTGAAGAAAAATTTAAACTTAAGTATATTAATATTATTTGGCAGAGCCTACTGATTTCGACAATAGAGGAGTGAGTAGGTGTAGATTTACCATAAATGAGGTTAATCACCCTCTTGTTAAGATTAAGTGAATTTAAGAAAACATTATGCTTCCCAGAACAACAGGAAAAGCATCCCGATATCTATCATCATATATATAAAGCACGTAAGGTGAATTATGGAAAATCCATACTTACATGATTGCAGTCTGAAGAAATTTCATTTTCAGGCTAAAAGGAAAAAAAAGAAGAGATGATGTTAAAAAAAATATCCTCTCAAGTTTTCAAACACCACCAAAATAAACTCAAAACAAGAAATCTGAATATTCAACTGAATATAATACTTCAATATGAGGAGTAAAATGGGGCTTATACATCTTTTAGATTGCTGAGGAGAAATATACCAGAAAAGGATGAGACACAGTCCCTTCCCAGTCAATGGTACAATCTGGAAATTGGGAAAATGGAGAAGGATGTACTAAAGACATAAAGCAAGAGTGACAGAAGGAGCCTTACATAATACTTCATAATTCTGAAAGCTGAAGAGGATCAGGCACAATACAGGTGCCCTCACTTTAAAGAAAGTTAGATATCTGGAAAAAAGAAGGCTTATTAAAGAGGGCAAAAAAGGTCTGACAATGACTTAAAAATTAGTCTCACATGTCACCATTAGGGGAAGTGAGGTGGTGGGTACGTGGGACCTCTACGTCTATGTTTGTAACTTCTTATGAGCCTATAATCTTGCAGGTCTATGATTAAAAATACAAAGTTTCAAAAAACAGAAATTATTTATATATTCCCATGAATACATTTGCTCATAAAGCCAGGTACATATAACAGAGATAAAATGAACTTTCAATTCTGTGACAAAAAAGTAGACTAGGTTAGGCCTTATATTGAATACCTTTGCCATACACTTCTCCTTTAATTTCCTTGTTCATACCGTTAAAGGATATACAATTGTCATAATGTACGCCATAATAAAGCACTATTTCCTTTGAGATTCCATAGTACTCCAACCTGCTCAAACAAAGTAAATTGCGTCCCCTCTATGAAATATTCCTGACATAGGCTGTAAAAGATGCCACTTTCAAAATAAAAAGATTCTCCCTATTCAAGGATAGAAATTCTCCCTATTCAAGGATAGAAATAAGGCAATACAGAAAACAGTAAATATTAACAAATTAAGCAGACACACCTAGCAACACTTTAGGAAGAAAAAGGTCTCCAGAGAACTATTCATTCCACTACATTATTTAGCAGGCATTAATTCTAATGTACAAACTCATTTTTGTACTTTCTTATAAAATATTATATTAAAATTGACTTTAATTAGATTGCTAGGCCATCGTGAGATTATAACACACCACTTCTGAACTTTCTCCTTCCTTGTCTAAGTAAGAATAGATATTTTAATGTCTTTCTGAAGTGTCTTCCTAAATCTCAGAAGTCAGCCTCCGTACTATGAGTTAATCTAGCTTAACTCTGTTCCCTTCACTGAAATTCCAAGTGCTTAACTTATAGCCCTTAACAGTTTATTTGCAAGAATACTTTATTTTGTACAGGCAGTTTTCTACCTTATCCCCTTTTAATCTATCCTTTCAATTTTTTCCAATCAATCAGTAATTCTAGCTCTTTCTCAAAGCACAGACGGCAATTAATACCATTAGCATCTCTACTTGTGTTCATTTCTATTAAATGATAACTTTGGATTAAAGGGGCATTCTTGAAAGAAATTCAGAGCATTGGAGAATCTTCAAAGTAAAGTAGTCAAAGAAGATTTAAGTTACCCATGGAAAAAAAGCATTGCCATGTTTTCAGTCCATAGGACTTAAATCAGCAAATTAATGAGTGTTTTAACGTCTTACTTTCCTACAGTGATAGAATGGATTATTTCCCCCAGTTTTCTACTTTTCTTTAATACGATTTGATATCCAGATCCTTCGCCCTGTAACTCTGCATAGTCTCCTGCTGTGGAATGAGTATATACCCTGCTCCACTGATGTTAGGTTAGGCCACTGACTTGCTTTGGCCAATGGGATTTTAGCAGGCATAATATGAGAAGAGGCTTTAAATGTGCTTGGGTGGTTTGGCTTGTACTCTCGCACTCCTGACATTCCTGATGCGAACAACACGTACAGAGAACTGCTAGTACAAGGAAAAGGAGAGACACGTGGAGCAGACCTAAACATAACCCGCAGCCCAGCGCACAGCCACCCCAACTGACCTGCGCAGCCATGAGCAAGAAGAATAAATATTTGTCATTATAAGCCCTTGAAATTTTGAGGGTGTTTGTAATGAAGAAAAAAATGACTAATAAGCCCATCAGGCAAATGAAATAAGAAAAATCTCAAAACCTTTAAGTTGTAATTGGTAACTGCAATGGTTTAATTTAGTGAATTATATTAGTAAGTACAGAATACTACACCTTCTATGAAGGAATGACACAGTCCACAGAGACATAAGTGAACTGCAAATGTGGAGGTCAGTGTTTGGTTTTCATCTCTCTCGCTGTATCAATTTGCAATTGACAATAAACTGGCTTATTTTTTTTCTTTCTAGATTTAGTTTTTCTACCCACAGAGAGAAGACAATATAGGAGTGCCATGAGAACAAGGTTATGATGTTAAGCCACTGAGAGTCACTGAACTGAATAGCTATAAAGAATTTCTAAGTGTAATTATGAATAATTACTCTTATAAATTTAAAAGAGCCTTTAGAATCAAAGGACAAAGTAGTGGTTCAGAGGAACAGAAAAGAGACTTGCAGAATATAAAATATAAAGTAGTATACCCAAACAGTGGGACCATGAATAATGCCAGCACAAACTAACTTCAGAGAAAGTATAAAGAGAAAATGCTATGGTTTGGCACTCAGCCATTTGATAAGAAACTAAAAGACAGAAATTTCAAGGAACAAAAACAAACATGGGTGCTGACACAGGTCTGGTTCTGAGCCTACACCATGGCCATGAGGTCCCAATCAAGTCACTTCATCAGATGTTATCTATTTCTGCAAATCTGTAAATGCAGATAGGCTTGATGATCTTTAATCTTAGAATAAGAATAGTATGAGGACTAACACCAGAATTACTAAGGTGAAAAAAGGCTGAGGATTTTTTCCTTTTATTAACAATTAGTGAAATAATACTCTGAAATGATCCCAAGAAATCAATCAACAAGTAAAAACTGAGTAATTATGAAGTACCCAAAACTGTGCTAGGCATTGTTGTGGGATACAGAAGAAAGGTAAGACACAAATTGTCCCTAACCTCATGTAGTTTACAATCCAGTTATAGAAATAAAATGGTGAAATCAAGCAAGTAAGCAAGAGCAGGGACTTAAGCTAGGTCTGAAGGTTTAGACAGAAGAATGATTTCCAAAGGGGATGCAAGTTAGATGATCCCCTGGGGCTCAGGAAGAAAATAATGGACCTCTCTTTTTTGAAAAGCTCATGCTTTAATTTATACTTTAATGTTTTTATAATATATGTTAGAATAATTAATATTTTATGAATATATATCTACTAGAGTATGCTTAGTAATTTTTTCAAATGATAAGAACATGATCAAGATAGAAAACTGAGAGTTGAAACCTTTCTTCTCACCAGTTTAGGAGTCCTATCCCCATCCCTACCCCTTCAAATCAGAGGCAAAGCGAAGGTTCCTAGCTGTGGAAGCAGTAAATTAGAAGCTAAGCTTTGCCACATTATTAGCTGCTCTCTATTACTCTGGAGATAGAAATCTGGACTTTGAAAAGACTCTTACATCAAGTGTTTCCTCTTTGGAATTAAAATAATTGTCCTCTTAACAACAGAAAACTGGGAGGAGAAAATTTTATGAAAAGCCTCACAAATAACTTTGTTAAATTAATGATCAAATTTTGGAAAAAGACTGCTGAAGTTACCTATATTAATATCAAAAAAGAAATGATTATGAATAGAGGAAAGAGAAAAAAGAAGAAAATGTGAAGCATCCCCCCAACCAAACACAGCAGTGACTAAAATAGAGAAGGAACTCAGTTAATGCTGAATGAATGATGCAGCAATAGCACTGTGGGAGAGACAAGCCCTAAGTACTTGGAGACACCTGCCTGACTCCAATAAAGAATCTGATGGGGGCTTCCCTGGTGGCCCAGTGGTTGAGAGTCCACCTGCCAATGCAGGGGCCGTGGGTTCGTGCCCCGGTCTGGGAGGATCCCACATGATGCGGAGTGGCTGGGCCCATGGGCCATGGCCGCTGGGCCTGCGTGTCCGGAGCCTGTGCTCCGCAACGGGGGAGGCCACAGCAGTGAGAGGCCTGCGTACCGCAAAAAAAAAAAAACGGGCAAAACCAAGAATGGTGTACTAGGAGGACGCAGAATTCGCGTCTCCTCACAACTAGGGCACCTACCAGGCACTGGTGGGGGACCACGGACACCTAAGGGGACGGGAGGAGCCCCTAGTGACTGGGTAGGACGTGGGGTGTGGCGGTAGTGAAGGGGGAGGAGAAGTGGAGGCGGGATGGGACTGGCGCCCCTGAGGGGTGGCTGTGGAAGGGGAAGGTATCCCATGCCCAAAAGGGGAAATTGGGGAACCACTGGGACGGCAGAGGATCAAAAGGGAGCATGGCCAGGTTTACCATGCCCACGTGGGCCCCTGGGAGACTGCTGAAGACCCAGGCCTGATCCTCTGCCCACAGAGGCCCCCTCCAGCTGTGCAGGTCCTGAGGGAGTAGGAGGAAGGCAAGGCGGAGTAAAAGTAAAGGCCGGACCTCCAGGACCGGCACCCCTGAGGGGCGGCTGGGGGAGGTGAGGAGCTCCTACACCAAGCGGTACCCACCCCCGTTAGGGGGCGAGAACCTGGGAGAGAAGGTGGGGGAGGCGCGCAGAGAAACAGAAGGGAACGTGACCAGTGCGTCCCCTGTCCACTTAGGCACCGGGAAGACTGTTGGGCTCCCGGGCCTAGTCCTCTGTCCTCGGAGCGTCCCTCCTGTGCACAGAGCCCAAGCCCCGCCCCCACACCCCCACCCAGGGCCCCACCTCTACACTGGGAGACCCTGTCCAATGAGCTGGGCCTAAACCCCACCCACACACCCTCACTCAGAGCCCTACCTCCAAACTCTGGAACCCCACACTCCAGAGGCCCTCCTTTGGATGTGCTGCCTCTCCCCTTCTCCAGGTCCTAAGCAGAAGCCCCACCCCACGCTGCAACGTGCCCGCCTAGGCCCCACTCCACGCTCAAACATCCCCCCCCCCCCGCCCCGACACCTGCCTAGGCCCCGCCCCACCCAAAACCCCACCCCTGCCTAAGTTCCACCTGCTCCTAAACTCCACCCCCATAGCCAAGGCTTTTTTCTTTATTTTTTTCCTTTTCTTTTTTCCTCTTTTAGATTGGGGTTCTGTTTTACCTTGTTGATTCATTGTTGTTGATTCTTTTATATTTTTATTTTTCCTAATAAATCTTTTATTTTTCTAATTTTATTTTATTTTTTATACTTTGTTAGTGATCTCTCCTTTTGGCTTGTTGCCCTCCCCCCTCTTTCTTTACTTTTTTTTGCTGTGGTTTTATTTTACCTTACTGCAGTTGTTTCAATTATAGTTTTATTTTTCCTAATATATTTTTTATCCTTCTAATTTTATTTTGTTTCTTATTCTTTGATATTGTACAGCTCTTTTTTTTCTTTCTTTCTTCGTTTTTTTTTTTTTTTTCTTTCACCATGCCACGAAACTTGCAGGATCTTGGTTCCCAGGCCGGAGGTTGTGTATGAGCTCCTGTGGTGGGAGCTCCGAGTCCAAACCACTGGACTAATAGAGAACCTCAGACCCCAGGGAGTATCAACTGGAGTGAGGCCTCCCGGAGGTCCTCATCTCAGCACCAACATCCAGCTCTATCTAACTGCCTGCAAACTGGAGTGCTAGATGTCTCAGGCCAAACAACCAGTAAGACAGGACTACAGTACCACCCATCAAACAAACAAAAAAAAGAAATGACAAAAAAAATATGTTACAGACGAAGGAGCAAGGTAAAAACCTACAAGACCAAATAAATGAAGACGAACTAGATAACCTACCTGAAAAAGAATGCAGAGTAATGATAGTAAAGATGATCCAAAATCTTGGAAACAGAATGGAGAAAATACAAGAAAAATTTAAAAAGGATCTAGAAGAACTAAAGAGCAAACAAACAGTGATGAACAACACAGTTACTGAAATCAAAAATACTCTAGAAGGAATCAATAGCAGAATAACTGAGGCAGAAGGACAGATAAGTGAGCTGGAAGATAAAATGGTGGAAATAACTGCCAGGGAGCAGAATAAAGAAAAAAGAATGAAAAGAATTGAGGACAATCTCAGAGACCTCTGGGACAACATTAAACGCACCAACATTCGAATTATAGGGGTCCCAGGAGAAGACAAGAAAAAGAAGGGGTCTGAGAAAGTATTTGAAGAGATTATAGCTGAAAACTTCCTTAACATGGGAAAGGAAATAGTGAATCAAGTCCAGGAAGCACAGGGACTACCATACAGGATAAACCCAAAGAGAAACACACAGAGATACATATGAATCAAACTGTCAAAAATTAAATACAACAGGATTCCCTGGTGGCTCAGTGGTTAAGAATCTGCCTGCCAATGCAGGGGACACGAGTTTAAGCCCTGGTCTGGGAAGATCCCACATGATGCGAAGCAACTAAGCCCATATGCCACAACTACCGAGCCTGTGCTCTAGAGCCCACGGGCCACAACTACTGAAGCCCGCGTGCCTAGAGCCCGAGCTCGGCAGCAAGAGAGGCCACTACAATGAGAAGGCTGCACAGTGCAACGAAGAGTAGCCCCTGCTCACCGCAACTAGAGAAAGCCCGTGTGCAGCAACGAAGACCCAATGCAGCCAAAAATAAATAAATAAGATAAACTTATTTTAAAAATTAAATACAAAGAAAAAATATTAAAAGCAGCAAGGGAAAAGCAACAAATAACATACAAGGGAATCCCCATAAGGTTAACAGCTGATTTTTTTAGCAGAAACTCTGCAAGCCAGAAGGGAGTGGCAGGACATATTTAAAGTGATGAATGGGAAAAACCTACAACCATGATTACTCTACCCAGCAAGGATCTCATTCAGATTTGACAGAGAAATTAAAACCTTTACAGACAAGCAAAAGCTAAGAGAATTCAGCACCACCAAACCAGCTTTACAACAAATGCTAAAGGAACTTCTCTAGGCAGGAAACACAAGAGAATGAAAAGACCTACAATAACAAACCCAAAACAATTAAGAAAATGGTAATAGGAACATACATATTAATAATTACCTTAAATGTAAACGGATTAAATGCTCCAACCAAAAGACACAGACTGGCTGAATGGATACAAAAACAAGACCCATACATATGCTGTCTACAAGACACCACTTCAGACCCAGGGACACATACAGACTGAAAGTGAGGGGACGGAAAAAGATTCCATGCAAATGGAAATCAAAAGAAAGCTGGAGTAGCAATTCTCATATCTGACAAAATAGACTTTAAAATAAAGACTATTACAAGAGACAAAAAAGGACACTACATAATGATCAAGGGATCAATCCAACAAGAAGATATAACAACTGTAAATATTTATGCACCCAACATAGGAGCACCTCAATACATAAGGCAAATGCTAATAACAGCCATAAAAGGGGAAATGGACAGTAACAAAATAATAGTAGGGGACTTTAAGTGGGGACACCCCACTTTCACCAATGGACAGATAATCCAAAATGAAAATAAATAAGGAAACACAAGCTTTAAATGACACATTAAACAAGATGGACTTAATTGATATTTATAGTACATTCCATCCAAAAACAACAGAATACACTTTCTTCTCAAGTGCTCATGGAACATTCTCCAGGATAGACCATATCTTGGGTCACAAATGAAGCCTTGGTAAATTTAAGAAAATTGAAATCGTATCAAGTATCTCTTCTGACCACAAGCTATGAGACTAGATATGAATTACAGGAAAAAACTGTAAAAAATACAAACACATGGAGGCTAAAGAATACACTACTTAATAACCAAGAGATCACTGAAGAAACCAAAGAGGAAATCAAAAAATACCTAGAAACAAACGACAATGAAAACACAATGACCCAAAACCTACGGGATGCAGCAAAAGCAGTTCTAAGAGGCAAGTTTATAGCAATACAATCCTACCTCAAGAAACAAGAAGAATCTCAAATAAACAACCTAACCTTACACCTAAAGCAATTAGAGAAAGAACAACAACAACAACAAAAAAACCCCAAAGTTAGCAGAAGGAAAGAAATCATAAAGATCAGTTCAGAAATAAAAGGAAACAACAGCAAAGATCAATGAAACTAAAACCTGGTTCTTTGAGAAGATAAACAAAATTGATAAACCATTAGCCAGACTCTTCAAGAAAAAAGGAAGACTCAAATCAACAGAATTAGAAATGAAAAAGGAGAAGTAACAACTGACACTGCAGAAATACAAAGGATCCTGAGAGATTACTACAAGCAACTATATGCCAATAAAATGGACAACCTGGAAGAAATGGACAAATTCTTAGAAAAGCACAACCTTCCGACACTGAAACAGGAAGAAATAGAAAATATAAACAGACCAATCACAAGGACCGAAATTGAAACTGTGATTAAAAATCTTCCACCAAGCAAAAGCCCAGGGCCACATGGCTTCACAGGCAAATTCTATCAAACATATAGAGAAGAGCTAACACCTATCCTTCTCAAACTCTTCCAAAATATAGCAGAGGGAGGAACACTCCCAAACTCATTCTATGAGGCCACCATCACCCTGATACCAAAACCAAAGATGTCACAAAAAAAGAAAACTACAGGCCAATATCTCTGATAAACATAGATGCAAAAATCCTCAACAAAATACTAGCAAACAGAATCCAACAGCACATTAACAGGATCATACAGGGACTTCCCTGGTGGCTCAATGGTTAGGAATCTGCCTGCCAATGCAGGGGACATGGGTTCAATCCCTGGCTCGGGAGGATCCCACATGCCATGAAGCAACTGGCCCATGTGCCACAACTACTGGGCTTGCGCTCTGGAGCCCACAAGCCACAAGTGCTGAGCCCATGTGCCACGGCTGCTGAGGCCCGCACATCTGGAGCCCATGCTCTGCAACAGAAAAAGCCACTGTAGTGAGAGGCACATGCACTGCAACAAAGAGTAGCCCCCACTCACAGCAACTAGAGAGAGCCTGTGCACAGCAACAAAGACCCAACACAGACAAAAATAAATAAGTAAAATATTAAAAAATAAATTTAAAAAAAACTTAAAAAAAAAAAGGATCATACACCATGATCAAGTGGGGTTTATCCCAGGAATGCAAGGATTCTTCAATATACGCAAATCAATCAATGTGATACACCATATTAACAAACTGAAGGAGAAAAACCACATGATCATCTCAGTAGATGCAGAAAAAGCTTTTGACAAAATTCAACACCCATTTATGATAAAAACCCTCCAGAAAGTAGGCATAGAGGGAACTTACCTCAACATAATAAATGCCATATATGACAAACCCACAGCCAACATCGTTTTTAATGGTGAAAAACTGAAATCATTTCCACTAAGATCAGGAACAAGACAAGGTTGCCCACTCTCACCACTATTATTCAACATAGTTTTGGAAGTTTTAGCCACAGCAATCAGAGAAGAAAAAGAAATAAAAGGAATCTAAATCAGAAAAGAAGAAGTAAAGCTGTCTCTGTTTGCAGATGACATGATACTATACATAGAGATTCCTAAAGACTCTATCAGAAAACTTCTAGAGCTAATTAATGAATTCAGTAAAGTAGCAGGATACAAAATTAATGCACAGAAATTGCTTGCATTCCTATACACTAATGATGAAAAATCTGAAAGAGAAATTAAGGAAACACTCCCATTTACCATTGCAACAAAAAGAATAAAATACCTAGGAATAAACCTACCTAAGGAGACAAAAGACCTGTATGAAGAAAACTATAAGACACTGATGAAAGAAATTAAAGATGAGACACACAGATAGAGAGATATACCATGTTCTTGGACTGGAAGAATAAACATTTTGAAAATGACTATACTGCCCAAAGCAATCTACAGATTCAATGCAATCCCTATCAAACTACCAATGGCATTTTTCACAGACCTAGAACAAAAAATTGCACAATTTGTATGGAAACACAAAAGACCCCGAACAGCCAAAGCAATCTTGAGAAAGAAAAATGGAGCTGGAGGAATCAGGCTCCCCGACTTCAGACTATACTACAAAGCTACAGTAATCAAGACAATATGGTACTGGCACAAAAAACAGAAATATAGATCAATGGAACAGGATAGAAAGCCCAGAGATAAACCCACACACATATAGTCACCTTATCTTTGATAAAGAAGGCAAGAGTATACAATGGAGAAAAGACAGCTTCTTCAATAAGTGGTTGTGGGAAAACTGGACAGCTACATGTAAAAGAATGAAATTAGAACACTTCTTAACACCATACACAAAAAGAAACTCAAAATAGATTAAAGACCTAAATGTTAGGCCAGACACTATAAAACTCTTAGAAGAAAACTTAGGCAGAACACTCTATGACATAAATCACAACAAGATCCTTTTTGACTCACCTCCTAGAGAAATGGAAATAAAAACAAAAATAAACAAATGGGACCTAATGAAACTTAAAAGCTTTTGCACAGCAAAGGAAACCATAAAAAAGACGAAAAGACAACCCTCAGAATGGGAGAAAATATTTGCAAATGAAGCAACTGACAAAGGATTAATCTCCAAAATATACAAGCAGCTCATGCGGCTCAATATCAAAAAAACAAACAACCCAATCCAAAAATAGGCAGAAGACCGAAATAGACATTTCTCCAAAGAAGACATACAGATAGATGGCCAAAAAACACAGAAAAAGATGCTCAATATCACTAATTATTACAGAAATGCAAATCAAAAGTACAATGAGGTATCACCTCACACCAGTCAGAATGGCCATCATCAAAAAATCTACAAACAATAAATGCTGGAGAGGGTGTGGAGAAAAGGGAACCCTCTTGCACTGTTGGTGGGAATGTAAATTGATACAGCCACTATGGAAAACAGTATGGAGGTTCCTTAAAAAACTAAAACTAGAACTACCATATGACCCAGCAAACCCACTACTGGGCATATACCCTGAGAAAACGATAATTCAAAAAGAATCATGTACCTCAATGTTCACTGCAGCACTATTTACAATAGCCAGGACATGGAAGCAACCTAAGTGTCCACTGACATATGAATGGATAAAGAAGATGTGGCACATATATACAATGGAATATTACTCAGCCATAAAAAGAGACAAAATTGAGTTATTTGTAGTGAGGTGGATGAACCTAGAGTCTGTCATACAGAGTGAAGTAAGTCAGAAAGAGAAAAACAAATACCGTTGCTAACACATATTTATGGAATCTCAAAAAAAAAAAATTGGTTCTGACGAACCTAGGGACAGGACAGGAACAAAGACACAGACATAGAGAATGGACTTGAGGACACAGGGAGGGGGAAGGGTAAGCTGGGACGAGTAGCAATGACATATATACACTACCAAATGTAAAACAGAGAGCTAGTGGGAAGCAGCCGCATAGCACAGGAAGATCAGCTCAGTGCTTTGTGACCACCTAGAGGGGTGGGATAGGGAGGGAGGGAGGGAGATGCAAGATGGAGGGGATATGGGAATATATGCATACATATAGCTGATTGTTACACAGCAGAAACTAACCCACACTGTAAAGCAATTATACTCCAATATACATGTTAAAAACAAACAAACAAACAAAGCAACCAATCCCCCCAAAACCAAAGAAAGGTAGACAGGATGAATAAACAGAACTAGTGCTCTAGACTGATTTGTTTAATGAATTCAGATGCCCGCAGCTTGGGTAAGAAACTGCTAATTAGATCAACTAGGGATCTGGTTTAGCTCTTTGAATAACCACAACAGATTATAAAAAAAAACTTTGCTTAGTTCATTTGCCTTTTCTAAATCAATGACTTAAATGTTTGGGGTATTATTGTACTTTAATCTCCTAACTGGGTAAATTAAGCTGAAACAGTTGATTTTAAGGCTTAATACCCCTAAGCCCTTCCTCTAGTTCTGTAAACTCAGTATGGGCTTTAAGGGATAGAACTGTGGAGAAAGAACAATAGACTAGCAGAAGTATTTAGCTATAGAAGCTCTGTGATTTTATTTATTTATTTTTAATATTTATTTATTATTTTATTTATTTATTTTCTCCTTTATTTTTTTTGGCTGTGTCGGGTCTTAGTTGCGGCACATGGGCTTCTCCCTAGTCGTGGCTTGAGGGTTTTCTCTCTCTAGTTGTGGCACGCAGGCTCCAGGGTGCGTGGAATCTGTAGTTTGCAGCACGTGGGCTGTCTAGTTGAGGCACGCAGGCTCAGTAGTTGCGGTGCACAGGCTTAGTTGCCCCATGGTATGTGGGATTTTAGTTCCCTGACCAGGGATTGAACCCGCATCCCCTGCATTGGAAGGTGGATTCTTTACCACTGGACCACCAGAGAAGTCCCTAGAAGCTCTGTGATTTTAGATGGGTCACTTCTCTAGACCCCCAAGGACAGGCTTTGGACTATAACAGGGATTTCACCACCTAGGATCCATGACAGACTTAGGAGTGAGACTGTCCTGAAACTGAATACAAACTTCTGTGTGCAAGTATATTTTCCTGAGAAGAGAATCCACAGCTGTCATCATAATCTCAAAAAGATCCATAAGTAAGTCAGAAAGACAGATATAGCATGATATTGCTTATATGCGTAATCTAAAAAAAAGACACAAAACAGAGATACAAAACAGATACAGACTCACAAACTTAGAGAACAAATTTATGGTTACCAGGGGGGATAGGGAGAGGGATAGTTAGGGAGTTTGGGATTGACATGTACACACTGCTATATTTAAAATGGGTAACCAGGGACTTCCCTGGTGGTGCAGTGGTTAACAATCCTCCTGCTAATGCAGGGGACACAGGTTCGAGCCCTGGTCCAGGAAGATCCCACATGTCACAGAGCAACTAAGCCCGTGTGCCACAACTCCTGAGCCTGTGTTCTAGAGCCCGCAAGCCACAACTACTGAAGCCCGTGTGCTACAACTACCGAAGCCCGGACACCTAGAGCCCGTGCTCCGCAACAGGAGAAACCACCGCAATGAGAAGCCCGCACACAAGGAAGAGTAGCCCCCGCTCGCTGCAACTAGAGAAAGCCCGCATGCAGCAACAAAGACCCATCCCAGCCATAAATAAATACATAAATAAATAAGTAAAAATAAAACTAAAAAAATGGATAACTAACAAGGACCTCTTGTATAGCACAGGGAACTCTGCTCAATATTACGTAACAACATAAATGGGAAAAGACTTTGAAAAAGCACAGATACATGTATATGTATAACTGAATCACTTTGCTGTACACCTAAAACTAACATAACATTGTTAATCAACTATACTCCAATATAAAATAAAAAGTTAAAAACAAAAGAACACTGGACAGGGCTTCCCTGGTGGCGCAGTGGTTTAGAGTCCACCTGCCGATGCAGGGGACACAGGTTCGTGCCCTGGTCTGGGAAGATCCCACATGCCGCGGAGCAGCTGGGCCCGTGAGCCATGGCTGCTGAGCCTGTGCTCCGCAACAGAAGAGGCTACAACAGTGAGAGGCCCGCATACGGCAAAAAAAAAAAAAAAACAAAAGAACACTGGACAGCCTTCAAGACAATACTATGGCAGTCTTCAGGATAATAATCAAAGCCAACAATGCACTGAAGTACAGTTGACCCTTGAACAACATGAGTTTGAACTATATGGGTCCACTTATATTTGGATTTTTTAAAATAAATGCACACTATGGTTTAAAAAAAAAAAGAAACACGGGTCTAAGATGGTCGAGATTCTTTCCAGCTTTCTGAGTCTATAAAAGCTGAGATGTGGAACACAAAAATAGAGTATTTGTTGAATTCCACACCTTTTAATGCAGGTAATTTTTGTATTATGATTATGGTTTCCTACTACTTCATCTTAATCATTCTATGCTGGTCAAAGTCACAACAAACAGGTTTCAGAATATACTGCTGAAAAGCTTGAGTCTCGATGTTCTCAATTAATTCAACCATCACATTCACTTAAGAGGATGATTTTTGCAAAGAGTAGAAGTCTGGAACTACGATTTCCCCAAAGGCGTACAGACTGAGTTAATGAGTCTGGCAAGAGAAATTAAAGGATTCACAACACTAACTTGGAAGTTGTCCCAGTTTCTGAAACAGAAATCTTGGGAATTAGACTGTATCTAAAATATGAAACATTCTATAGTCACATCCACTGAAGTTGAACTACCCACCAGATCACACCTGATACTAAATTAAGTGGCAAGAGACTCTGTTTATTAATCACTAAGAGAAAACAAAAAAACAACAAAACAGGAAATCAGTAGCATTGGTGCTTTCACGGCCTTGCAAAAATCTGAAGGCTGAGCAACAGCGCGATGCTTCCTTCTGATTAGAAACATTCTGCTACAGTAGTAAGTAAATTCTTCTTTTGGGAGTTACATTAAAAACCCCGTAAACTTCCAATCATATAAGCAATTCATTTATTAACTTGGCCCAAACCACTTCACTCCTGCCCACCAAAAAAGCACACTGAAAATAATGTAGTTGGTAATGATTAGATAAACTCAGTCGTTTAGTCTGGGTAAACTTCCCCTGAGCAAGTGTAAACTGAATATTAACCCTCAGTCAGATTCATAACTAAGTTCCTTTAGTGCCTTATTCTGGCTGAGTCAGAATTAATTTTTTAATAAATTTATTTATTTATTTTTGGCTGCATTGGGTCTTCATTGCTGCGTGCGGGCTTTCTCTCGTTGCGGCAAGCGGGGGCTACTCTTCATTCTGGTGCAGAGGCTTATTGGGGTGGCTTCTCTTGTTGCGGAGCATGGGCTCTAGGCGCGCAGGCTTCAGTAGCTGTGGCTCATGGGCTCTAGAGCATAGGCTAAGTAGTTGTGGTGCACGGGCTTAGCTGCTCCGCAGCATGTGGGATCTTCCCAGACCAGGCCTTGAATCCATGTCCCCTACATTGGCAGGCGGATTCTTAACCACTGCACCACCAGGGAAGTCCCCCAGAATTAATTTTTATTTGTACCCAGGATAGCTGCTAAGTATTGTTTTTCCAAAAGAACAGTGATAAACATAAGCTTCATGCCCTCCAACTGTGCTCTGATTCACTAAAGAGTTTTGCTTTTGTATGATTCTTTAACATTCATCCATCTTTTCAGAAAGGATTTACGTACAGGTTCAGTGCGACATAAAAAGAAAAGGTATGAAACAGAGTTACAGATGCTGGCTCTCAAGTAAATTACTGTGGTAGAGGAGGTAAAACACGAGTCTGTACCTAACGATCACACGAAGTTGAATGTGGAGTTGAAGGAGCTGATATCTTAAAGAACGAAAGAAGTACCACCACCCCTCATGAGTTAGGATGATAGAATCAGAGAGAGTCTAATGGAGGAGGGAACAATTGAGTTCAGCCTTAAAAGGAGGTTGTGATTTGGTGATGTAATACTGTGTCTAGGTTGAGGCAGATGAGAGGGGGGCTGTGAACACTAGGTGTGGAGGAGTTTGAAAGGTATATTCTGTACAGAGGGCAGAGACCTGAGCAAGAAAGTGAGGAACTCTGGTGACCATTCTTAGGCTTACATATTTGGCATCTCCTAATACACAGTGAGATAACTACAAAATTTTAATAAAATCCCAACATTGGTCTAACAGTGGTTTGCCATCATCCATATTAATATGTTATGGTAAACTCAGTGCAGAGAGTGGTGCTTCAATTTACTGTTATTTACCTCTGTGCTCCCCCAATGGGTGGTGGGGTTAACAACAGGTAAATAATGTATAATTACTTTTTAATAATCTTTAAACATTTCATTAACTTTGAAGAAGGAATAAGAACAGCTACTTTAGAAACTGGAGACACTCAAGCACTGATCTATTCATAGAGATTTTACACAGTTCAAGAAGTGTACATCATAGGGGCAAAAAATAGTACAGAAGACCTATATACAGAAAGATTCAGACAAATCCATTTCTAGAAAGCAGATCATATGGACTCACAGACTTCACTGAATCTAGGAGAATCAAAGGGAAACAACATAAAGCCTTCTGCTGGGGCATAAAGGTAGGAACCACTCCATGTAGTCTAAGAAAAGCTCTTTTTCCTCTTGATCTAAATGTTTGCTTCCAGCTGGGTTCAGAGAAAGGTCCTGATCATTTGAACTGATTGTTAGTCAAAGTCCCTTTCATGTTTGCTTTCTTGGCTTCTAGTTCAGCTAGCTCTTGCAACTGCCTGTTGCTCAGGACTTTGCGTTCCAACTGTTTTTCAATCACTTTGGCATTCTGTGCACACAAGTCAGCAACTTCCCCAGCCTCAATCTTCTCTTCCTCTTCATCAATAGCAGACACAGTGACAGAGCTGAACGTGCCCATGTCTTTAGTCCATTTGGTCATTATCACCTTCTTAGGAGGCTCTTGTTTCTGGGTATATGTATTTCATTTTCCCAAAACCCTGGCCAAACCTGACTACTGCTCCATCCACAATGGAGGTCATGGGAGCATTCTTCAGCTGGGACTGGCAGAAGAGTGGCAGTCTACACTTCGTACACTTCTTCCTGTGCTGTCCTTCCACACCTTCAGGCCTCCAAAGATACATAGTACCTTCAACTTGTGTTACAAAATTTGTGACTGTGTTTGGCAGCATCAATTACATAGACCAATCCTGGGGAGTCATGGGTAATTTCTCTGACAGTCCAGTACCAGGACCATCTGGCAACACGAAGAGTAACAGACATCAAGGGGCTTCTCACCATCATCATATTACTCCCCAGGTCAAAGCTGTTGGAGCAGACGACTGACCAGGGCACTACTTTAGGTGTAGTTCAGAGAAACAGCCCAAAAACTCAACACCAAGAATGTTACTCAATGTTACTTCTATAGAAACATGATACAATTTAAAGGGATAAAAGATAAATAGGCAAGATCCCCCACACACAAATTAGGGCCCATTTAACCCTGGTTCTTGGACAGTCAGGGGACTATGATGAGGTCAAGACTTACTTGTCTTATACCTTTAAAATGAAAAATATCCTCAATGGCCTTTAATTCTAATTATATATATATATATCCATATCTATATCTATATCTATATTATAGTGGGAATTAGCAAACGGTTCTGCTCTGGTTCAGGTAACACACTTACTCATAGATAAAAAATACTGGCAAGACTTGCTGCTTTGTCAAGTACTAATTCATTCACCTTCAATGAGGCTTCAGCTCTATTTTAAAAAGATTAAAGCACAACAACCTGGCTAATTACTGGACTTAACAGCTCACACACCAAGACCGAGCAGCTCTTGACTCACTGACTGAATGCTCCATATCCATGAAGATGCTATGCACCAAATTCACTTTGAGAAGTCAAATTACATCTTATTTTTGACTAAGAAAACTCTAAAACTTGTCCAAATGACCAAATGGAAACACTCAAAATTAATAAAATTTATCATCTTCTGTGCCCAGAGCAGGGAATGACAAATAAGGATATAGTAATCTAGTTACTGAACAAAAACTGCATCATTACATTATGGCCCAAAGGATACACACTGGATTATCATTTTACAAATCTTAAAGTTTATTAAGAAATGTAAATTACAGGGCTTCCCTGGTGGCGCAGTGGTTGAGAGTCCGCCTGCCGATGCAGGGGACACGGGTTTGTGCCCCGGTCCGGGAAGATCCCACATGCCGCGGAGCGGCTAGGCCCGTGAGCCATGGCCGCTGAGCCTGCGTGTCCGGAGCCTGTGCTCTGCAACGGGAGAGGCCACAACAGTGAGAGGCCCGCGTACCGCAAAAAAAAAAAAAAAAATGTAAATTACAAAACCAAGTAATTTTCTGTACTATAAGAAATATTGTGAAGTTTTTCCCCATCCCCCCCCATTTTTCTATTATGAATCAGAAATAAAGGTACCTATAAACTGTAGGAGACAGGTCATCCTCAAAAGAATGTTTAGAGATATTTCTTTCACATACAGAGCTCATTCAACCTTTTCATCAACCTTCCATTTGGGACTGCCTAATATTGAAGAAATACAGGGATGGTTTTGTAGTGACAAGCGCTTTAAAATCCAATTATGGCCTTGCAAGGACTCTGCCTCGCTTCACCATCGTGAATGAATTTTTCTGAAACTAAATCATCCTCATGAGAGCCTACTATCAGCAAGGAGAAAAAAGTTACCTCCTACCAACTCTTTTTTTTCTCCCTAGGAGACAACTTAGAAATTCAGAATCCAATTTAGTCCTAATTTGGGGGGGGCGGGGAAGAAAAAAGTCAGGCATTCTATCAAATGCTTGGCCAGATTCCCCTTTAACCTTCAAGGGAAAGAATCTTGGACAGGTCTGTCAACATGGCTTCCAGCCATGACAGGCACACAGATGCAAAGAGATAAAAGACCTTGTTTTTCATTGCCCAGTTTCCTGGATAAAGTCAGTTTTGGTGCCCATGTTACAAGAGTGGCACCTAGAGCATTATCATTCAGTCTAAAGTGCCTAACGTTTATAAACTATTTTGCAGACAATTCATCAAAAAGGACATACTTCCTCTGAACTGTGAGGCTGCAATGACTACTACTACGCCAACACTACAAAAATACAGCACCAAAATTATTCTGAAATAGCTACTTACAGTATTTTTCATACCTCATAAAAACAGACACCATATAATAGATCCCCTCATTTCATCGTGTTTGAGAGGAAACATGGTAGAAAGAATTCTGGATTAGGAGCCAAAAAACTTAAGTTCCACTGTATATTGATTGCATAACAAGCCTTGATCAAGTCACATAATTCTTCAGGCTTCAAATTTCATGTCTACAAAACAGATAAATCCTGCTTTGCGTACTTCACAGGGCTGTTATGAGTAGAATTATTTAAAAGGCCTTTGAAAATTATACAGGGCCTTTCAAATATAAGATAATACTGGCCCTTCAGTCTCTGCACATAATCTAATCAAATAAACATCAAAAGCAACATTACTGCTTTCTAGTAGTCCATAATTCATGCAGGAGAAGAATAAGAATTCAAAATAAATGACATACATATTTGATTGTATTTGTATATACTATCTCTGAAAGGACACATAAAAATATTGACTTTCACTATATACCCTTTTGCACTTTTTGAATTATGTACCACATGCAAAAAAGAAGAAAAAAGAAGAAAAATCAAAGATAATTCCACTTTAAGACATAAACATAGACACCTTTGAAAATATCTGGAATACATATTCATGGTTGGGGCACCAAGGAAATTTAATGATATACCCTCCTCAGTCCGTATTTTTCTCTTTTTTCTCTTCCACTGTCTATTCCAAATAGGGTAGTGGTGGGGAGGAAATATGGAATATCAACATCTTCTGGGACATGGCAAGTGGAAATCTGGCCCTTTTAAGAGTCCTACAGGGGACTTCCCTGGTGGGGCTGTGGTTAAGAATCTGCCTGCCAATGCAGGGGACATGGGTTCGAGCCCTGGTTCAGGAAGATCCCACATGCCATGGAGCAACTAAGCCCAAGCGACACAACTACTGAGCCTGCGCTCTAGAGCCAGCAAGCCACAACTACTGAAGCCCACGTGCCCTAGAGCCCACAGGCCGCAACTACTGAGACCGTGTGCTGCAACTACTGAAGCCTGCACACCTAGAGCCCACGCTCCACAATAAGAGAAGCCACCGCAATGAGAAGCCTGCGCACCACAACGAAGAGCAGCCCCTGCTCGCCGCAACTAGAGAAAGGCTGCGCACAGCAACGAAGACCCAGCACAGACAAAAATAAAATAAATGAATGAATGAATGAAAGAAGAAATGTGTATTTAAAAAAAAAGAAAGAGTCCTACATTGGTAGTTCTACTCTAAGAAAAGCACATTAACAATTTCTGGCCTAGTTTTCCCAGTGTGGTCAACTGTTACATGGGAGTTTTAAAATGAGAGATGAAAACAAAATTCTCTGAAGAACATTATAGGAATTATGAGAAGAATGTCATCCTCATACACTGTTGGTGGAATTGTAAACTGATGCAACAGCTATGGAAACAGTACAGAGATTCTTCAAAAATTTACAAATAGAACTACCATACGATTCAGCAATTCTCCTCCTGGGTATTACCTGAGGAAAACAAAAACACTAATTTGAAAAGATATAAGCACCCCTATGCTCACTGCAGCATTATTTACAATAACAAAGATATGGAAGCAGCCTAAGTGCCCATCAACAGACGAATGGATAAAGACGATATGGTACACACACATACACACACACATAATGGAATATTACTCAGACATAAAAAAGAATGAAATCTTGTCATTTGCAACAACATGGATGAACCCAGAGGGTATTATGCTAAGTGAAATAAATCAGACAGAGAAAGACAAACACTGTATGATATCACTTATATGTGGAATCTTAAAAAAAAAACACAAATGAACAAACATAACAAAACATAAACAGAGTTACAGATACAGAAAAGAAACAGATGTCTACCAGGGAGAAGGAGGGTAGGAGGAAGTAAGAAATAGGAGAGGGGTATTAAGAGGTATAAACTTCCAATTGCAAAATAAATGTCATGGGTATGAAATGTACAGTGTGGGGGATAGAGTCACTAACCATGTAATATCTCTGTATGGTGACATATGCAACTGGACTTATCATGGTGATCATTTTGGAATGAGGAGAAACATTGAATCACTATGTTGTATAACAGCAGCTAACATAGTGTTGTAGGTCAATTATACTTCAAGAACAAACAAATAAACAAACAAACTCATAGAAAAAGACATCAGATTTTTTTTTTTTTTTTTTTTTTTGCGGTACGCGGGCCTCTCACTGCTGTGGCCTCTCCCATTATGGAGCACAGGCTCCGGACGCGCAGGCTCAGCGGCCATGGTTCACGGGCCCAGCCGCTCCGCGGCATGTGGGATCTTCCTGGACCGGGGCACGAACCCGTGTCCCCTGCATCGGCATGCGGACTCTCAACCACTGCGCCACCAGGGAAGCCCAAGACATCAGATTTGTGGTTACCAGAGAAGAAGGGCAGGGGGTGGGGAGGGTAAGAGGAATTGGACAAAGGCAATCAAAAAGTACAAACTTTCAGTTATAAAATAAATAAGTACTAGGGATGTAATGTACAACATGATAAATATAATTAACACTGCTATATGTTATACATGAAAGTTGTTGAGAGTAAATCCTAAGATTATCATCACAAGAAAAAAAATTTTTTCTATTTATTTAATTTTGTACTTCTAAGAGATGATGGATATTCACTAAACTTTTGTGATAATCACTTCATGATGTATGTAAATCAAATCATTATGCTGTATACCTTAAACTTATACAATGCTGTATGTCAATTATATCTCAATAAAACTAGAAGGGAAAGAAAAGGAACAGAATGTCAATTTTAATACGGTACCTTTTATACTCTTTATTTGCCATCTCAGATGATTTGGAACAGCTGAATATAGGTACAAATGTGTCAAAACAGTGGCTACTACAGCCAAATGCAAAGTGGGAAAGGAGACTAAAATAGAGACAAAATTTCCAGACATCTGACAATACTATTAATGTTTATACCCAGTAAATCTGGAATGATTCTATCAATGTAGCTCATTACCTCCAATCCAACTATGCTACTTCTATAATTGTGAAAAGATAAAACCAAAAAAATGGATATAAGATTACAGGATGCAAAAAAAGTCCTGAAATTAAATATAATTTCTCATGCTCCATACCCAAGTATCTAAAAATACCACATTTCTTCCATACTGACTAGTGGTGAGTGCACTGTTTACTTTTACTGGCCTGATGAGAAGAAGCCAATAGGGCTGAATTGCCAGACTGTACAGAACCCTTTCTGTATAACCCATTTCAGATGATTGGTGCTGCTTAAGAGAACAGCTGTGATTCAGGGACTGGCCTTCTATCTGAATTAAGTCTGCAACTACATTGCATAATTCTGAAGGATGTGCAAGTTTTGAAGCAGGAATGCACAGGAGATAAAAATTCAGTTAAATGAGAGAGATGAAGAACTTTAAAAAAAATATTTTACTTACTTACTTATTTATTTATTTTGGCTGTACCGGGTCATAGTTGCGGCATGCAGGATCTTCATTGCAGCATGAGGGATCTTTAGTTGCAGCATGCGGACTTCATAGTTGTGGTATGCGGACTCTTAGTTGCGGCACGCATGTGGGATCTAGTTCCCCGACCAGGGATTGAACCCGAGCCCCCTGCATCGGGAGCACGAAGTCTTGACCACCAGGGAAGTTCCAATGAAGAACATTTGAGTAGGTCTTCCCTGGTGGCACAGTGGTTAAGAATCCGCCTGCCAATGCAAGGGACACGGGTTCAAGTCCTGGTCCAGGAAGATCCCACATGCCATGGAGCAACTAAGCGGGTGTGCCACAACAACTGAGCCTGAACTCTAGAGTCCGTGAGCCACAACTACTGAGGCTACATGCCACAACTACTGAAGCCTGCGTGCCTAGAGCCCGTGCTCTGCAACGAGAGAAGCCACCGCAGTAAGAAGCCCGCGCACAGCAACGAAGAGTAGCCCCCGCTCTCCACACCTAGAGAAAGCCTGCGTGCAGCAACGAAGACCCAATGCAGCCAAAAAAAGAACAGTTGAGTATGGTAAGTTGGAATGGGGGAAGAAGAGTACCTGATACCTTAACACCAGTGGATGCTTAAATGGACTTGAAAAGTGGTAGAGGAACAGCAAAGAGTTATCACATAAATAGTCTCCTCTCAAAAGAGAGTCACATGGAGAAACTGAAAGGGCAAAAGAAATCACTATTGAACAGGGACTTCCCTGGTAGTCCAGTGGTTAAGAATTCACCTTCCAATGCAGGGGACCCATGGTTCAATCCCTGGTCGGGGAACTAAGATCCCACATGCTGCGGGGCAACTAAGCCCGCATGCTGCAAATACTGAGCCTGTGTGTTGCAACGAACTGAGATTCCACAAGCCACTCAGCACGGCCAAAAAAAAAAATCCCATTAAAGCCACTTGACCTCAGACCTCAAAGCCATTTAAATATCCCATTTTTTACTTCTTCCTGTCAAGGTGGTATTCTCCTTTACTGTAGTAAGTTCTAATAAATTCAGCTTTGCTTTATTAACAGATTGATGAAATTTGGAGGAGTTCATCAGGTTCTATGCCAATAGATCCTTCAACATCCAGTTCAAAGGCATTTAGGGCTGAACAGGGAAAAAATTGATATATTTTAGAAACAATCTTCTGGGGTTAACAACATCAGTAATGTACATAAAATCTACAGAAATCTTCAAAAGTTTTCCATATTTCTTCTTGCTTAGATAATATCATTCTATAGCCGGTAGAACAAAGGTACATTAATTGTATGTTAATAATTACCATTATATCAAACTATAAAGGCTGAAATGATAGAATTAAACACTTACTCTGGGAAATATTGAAAAATTAATATAAACATTAATAAAGATGCAATATTTAATAAGAATTATCCATAATCTCTAAATCACATCTTTGCCTTTTAAAGTGGTAATTTTCTATTATAAAATTGATTTGAAACAAAAGTGCAAAGAACAAAAAACCAGGAGGATCCTTTTGCTGGGAAGTTCAGTTGAGCCAATGATCACTATATGACCTGAATATATAATAATTCCCCACACTTCAGTTACAATAGGTAGGAAACAATAAAAAGCAAGACAGTTTGACTCCAATTGGCTAACTAATATGATTCTATAAAAACAGATAATTAGGGCTTCCCTGGTGGCACAGTGGTTGAGAGTCCACCTGCCGATGCAGGGGACACAGGTTCGTGCCCCGGTCCGGGAAGATCTCACATGCCGCGGAGCGGCTGGGCCCATGAGCCATAGCCGCTGAGCCTGCGCATCCGGTTCCTGTGCTCCGCAACGGGAGAGGCCACAACAGTGAGAGGCCCGCGTACCGCCAAAAAGAAAAACAGATAATTACCTTTTTGAGGAAGGAGAAATACTGTTATAGAAATAACTGAGAGAGGTGAAAGGACATAGGCAGAACAATCACAGATCCTTTTAGAATTATAATTATTATTATTTTTTTGCCGTACGCGGGCCTCACTGTTGTGGCCTCTCCCGTTACGGAGCACAGGCTCCGGATGCGCAGGCTCAGCGGCCATGGCGCACGGGCCCAGCCGCTCCGCGGCATGTGGGATCTTCCCGGACCGGGGCACGAACTCATGTCCCCTGCATCGGCAGGTGGACTCTCAACCACTGCGCCACCAGGGAAGCCCCCTTTTAGAATTATTGTTTTAAAACACTGTAAGTTTGTCAGTGGTTTAAATATGCATTACGTCTCCAGTAAAAAAAAATATTTACTTCCAATAATGGAAACAAAGGACACTTCCAGGTATTGTGGCGCACTAATTACTGTATAGTCTGTAGAACTGGCTATGCAGCATAGACTTTGGAGAGACATACCTGGGATCAGATCAATTTGGGCTCTTCCAGGCACTAGCTGTGTAACCCTGGACAAATTATTTAACTTTTGTAAGCCTAAATTTCCTTACCTATAAATGAGGATAGTAAGAGTATTTATTACACATGTAGCGATAAGTAGAGCAAAACACATAAAGCACCTAGCACAGCGCTCATTGTAAATATACAATAAATATTATCTATAAAAATAACATTTATTATTATTATAGTATACTTCTAGAAGAGTTAATTTTGTACTGCCCCAACCCCAAAATAAACCAATTTCAAAAATAAGGAAAAAAACAGAGGTTTTCTTTTAAAATCTAAGACACATAGATTCTTAGCCGTAGGAAGGCAACTTCAGTTTACGTAGTTCAATTACATTAGGATAAACTAGAGTAAAGGAATACATTAATTTAGGAAATTAAGGTAGAAAAATCTTATCCTAATGGAAAGAAAAGTCTTTAAATCACTTCACCAAGTTTGCTCAGCACAAATGTGTGTGGAATTTGTCTTGCTCCTCACTCTAATCTCTCAATCTAATATCCATATACAAATCCAGGTTAGATATCTGTTTTGAACTTCATTTAGGTTTTTGTTTCTAAGTAAACATGAGAAGTTAAATAGTTTTGATTTTGTTCACTCAACTGTTTTAAGGCTCCAAATAACCTCTGTATTTGGTTGTATTTAAGTCCAACTGTTTAGGTGCAAGTATCTTTAAATATGCAAACAAACCAAGGCTCTTAGTCATCTAAAATTGCTTTTCTAAATTTTACTTGGTAAATGTTTCTAGCCCACTGCTGGCAATCAATGCACTTCTCTCATCACATCAAACTCCAGTTGATTCATTTTGTGAAAGTAAATGCTGCTTGTCAGCAACTGTCAATTTTAATAAGCAAGACTGATGCCTTTGACAATTCAGTCAATGCCATGCATCTGTCTGGGTTTGTTACTTTAAATCACCTGACAGCCACCTGTGAACAGATCGTACAAAGCAGTGTAAAAGTGGTCCAGGGTTACACTACCATAATTCTTTCAAATACACTCAGACCTTACAACAGTATCTTTAAAATTTTGATCATCACAGTTATTATTCTTCAGAAGAGTACTGGGAAATCTAATGTCTAAAATAGAAGCCTTTGATTTAGGGTCTCTGAATCTTTAGTCTACACCAGAAATATAGAAGATAAGGATCTATGACTGGAGGAAAGTTCACTATTTCAAAGATAATATTTTAAATTCTGACATGTGATACAAATGAAATGCCTCATGGACCACAGAAAGAGGACACAACAAGTAACATAAGTGAGCCACGGAAAGCACACAAGCATTTTCCCAACTGAAATCTTACTAAATAATCCACATCACAGAACTCGACTGGGGAAAGGCTCTCTGCATTAGGCAGGGCATAACTACACCTATTCAGAAGCAGGACTTAATATCTAATAACCCAAACATATTTTTGTTTCAGTTTCAGAAAAAAGAAAGAAAAAAGACTGGGGAGAGGGGAACAGTAGAAAGTCAATTTTGGATTGCTTTCTCTCTTGCTTTTGGTGCCAAGGAATATTTTTAACCTTTTACCTAGACTCTCTATGATCCTTATTTTCACCTCAGTATGCAAGAAGAAAAGATTCAAGCATTTACCTGAGACTTCTCTCTGTAATATGGACTAAATAAAATCCATAAAATGCAACATTCTAAGACTTATTTAAAATACACACTTCGGGGACTTCCCTGGCTGTCCCGTGGTTAAGACTTCGCCTTCCAATGCAGGGAGTGCGGGTTCGGTCCCTGGTTGGGGAGCTAAGATCCCACATGCCTTGCGGCCAAAAAACCCAAAACATAAAACAGAAGCAGTATTGTAACAAATTCAATAAAGACTTAAAAAAAATTTTTTTTTAAAATAAATACACACTTCAATTGTAAGCTGTACCATACTCACCTTTATGTCTACTCTGAGTCACCTGTCTGGTTAAGAATCTTACAACATTATGAATGTTGGTGGCTAGTTATGCCACTAACATAAAGAATTCAGAAGCATATATATAAGCCAAAATATGTGATTCATGACCGATTTTAAAAGAAAAATTTAGGACATAATTCATACGAGATATCTTATTATCACCTAATTAAGTAACTTACTAAAAACCTTTAGCCAGAATTTTAATTTTTAAACTTCATCTCAAAATTACCAAATACACATTTCTTTTTTCAGGTATAGAAGAGTTTATTTTACATCATAGTACATTGTGAATACCAAATACACATTTTAAAACATAAAATAAATATGGGATAGTTTTGGTCTAACAGCCAGTTAATGAAGTTTGAAAAGAAAGATAAGTGAAGGTATTAATATTCCCTTTCCAAAAGGCTTGACACTGAATAAATAATCTCAACATCCATGATTTACCAAGTAATTTATTAGACTGGTTACTAAATTGTTCCTGCTTCCGAAACAAAGAAACAGTGCATAGGAATTGGAAACCGACTTCCCTGGTTTAAAAGAGTCTCTTATAAGTTCATTTTGGCGCCATTAAAAATTCCTAAGTTTTTCTGACAGCTCATACAACTCAATACAAAAAAAACAACCCAATTGAATAACGGGCAGAAGACCGAAACAGACATTTTTCCAAAGAAGACAGTGGGATGGCCTATAGAGATGGCCAATAGGCACATGAAAAGATGCTCAACATCACTAATTATTAGTGAAATGCAAATCAAAACTACAGTGAGGTACCACCTCACACTGATCAAAATGGCCATTATTGGGCTTCCCTGGTGGCGCAGTGGTTGAGGGTCTGCCTGCCGATGCAGGGGACACGGGTTCGTGCCCCGGTCCGGGAAGATCCCACATGCCGCGGAGAGGCTGGGCCCGTGAGCCATGGCCGCTGAGCCTGTGCGTCCGGAGCCTGTGCTCCGCAATGGGAGAGGCCACAACAGTGAGAGGCCCATGTACCACAAAAAAAAAAAGGCCATTATTAAAAAGTCTACAAATAACAAATGCTGGAAAGGCTGTGGAGAAAAGAGAACCCTCCTACACTGTTGGTGGGAATGTAAGTTGGAGTAGCCACTATGGAAAACAGTATGGAAGTTCCTCAAAAAACTAAAAACAGAGTTGCCATATGATCCAGCAATCATACTCCTGGCCATATATCCTGACAAAAATATAATTTGAAAAGATACATGCACCCCTATGTTCATAGCAGCACTCTTCACAATAGCCAAAACATGGAAACAACCTAAATGTCCATCAACAGATGAACTGACAAAGGAGATGTGGTACATAATATAATGGACTACTACTCAGCCATAAAAAAGAATGAAATAATGCCATTTGCACCAACATGGATGGACCTAGAGATTATCATACTAAGTGAAGTAAGCAGAAAGAGAAAGACAAATACCATATGATATCATTTATATGTGGAATCTAAAATATGACACAAATGACCTTATCTACAAAATAGAAACAGACTCACAGACATAGAGAACGGACTTGTGGTTGCTAAGGGGGAGTGAGGTGGGGGAGGGATGGATTGGGAGTTTGGGGTTAGCAGATGCTAACTATTATATATAGAATGGATAAACAAAGTCCTACTGTATAGCACAAGGAACTATATTCAATATCCTGTGATAAACCGTGATGGAAAAGAATATAAAAAAGAATGTGTGTGTGCGTGTGTGTGTGTGTGTGTATGTATAACTCAATCACTTTGCTGTACAGCAGAAATTAACACAAAATTGTAAATCAACTACATGTCAATAAAAAAAAATTCCTAAGTTTTTCTGGTTTTATTTTGCTCCCTAGGCCCCTTGGAGGTGGTAGTACCTCAATTAAAAACAGTAACAGGGCTTCCCTGGTGGTGCGGTGGTTGAGAGTCTGCCTGCCGATGCAGGGGACACGGGTTCGTGCCCCAGTCCGGGAAGATCCCACATGCTGCGGAGCGGCTAGGCGCGTGAGCCATGGCCGCTGGGCCTGCGCATCCAGAGCCTGTGCTCCACAACGGGAGAGGCCACAACAGTGAGAGGCCCGAGTACCTCAAAAAAAACCCCCAAAAAACAGTAACAAAGGGCTTCCCAGGTGGCGCAGTGGTTGAGAATCCACCTGCCAATGCAGGGGACACGGGTTCAAGCCCTGGTCCGGGAAGATCCCACATGCCGCAGAGCAACTAAGCCTGTGCGCCACAACTACTGAGCCTGCGCTCTAGAGCCTGTGAGCCACAACTACTGGAGCTTATGGGTCCCAACTACTGAAGCCCACACACTTAGAGCACATGCTCCACAACAAGAGAAGCCACCACAATGAGAAGACCGTGCACCGCAATGAAGAGTAGCCCCCACTTGCCGCAACTAGAGAAAGCCCGTGGGCGGAACTAAGACCCAACACAGCCATAAATAAATAAAATGAATGAATGAATAAATAAATAAATAAATTTATTTAATAAAAAAGTAACATAAAAATTCCTAAAAATATAAGTTATCTCTGCAACCTTTTCCTTGTTTCACCAATAGCTTATTTAATATAATTATACATCCTCTCTAAAAATCTCAGGGAAAAAAAGAATAGAAATAATGAATAGCAGATTCTTTTTCCAAAGATGACTGATCACTTTTGCCTTAGAATTTAAGATTAAGTAGATCTAACTTACATAATTAATTGCCACCAAAACAGATCAGACACAACAAAAGTGTCTTATATCTGTGTATTGGCTTAAGGCTACAGTTTCCATTAATGACAAAATTCAAGACATTTTTTTCACATTTAGCTTTCTTTTTGTATGGTGAGGAAAGCAACTGACTAAGACTATGAAATTGTTAATTCCTATCCCGATTCTACCAGTTAACTCATACTATGACTTGGGAGGAGCTAATCATTAATCCCATCCTCTGCCGTTACAGTGCTTTAAATTTTAAGTATGGTGAAAAGAGAAAAACACATTTTTTCAAACCTTTCTCCCATAAAAATTAGAGCCATATCCATCTAAAGCCATCTGACAATTCTGATAGTATAATCACCAACTCAATAGTTAACATCTGTGAAAAATATCCACTTCCTATTAATAGGGGGATCATTTAAGTTGTCTCTGATATCAAAAGTTATATTCTTATTATATATATAAAAATTGATTTAATCCACTGATGACAGCTTAAACTTGCATTTCAGAACAGAAAAATAATTCAGAGTGAAAAATTCAAAGTTTTAAAGTCAATATCCCAACATCAGTTTCTGCATGAGAACCTGGGCCCTTCAGTTGATCCTCCATTCTAAAAATATCTGCTGCAGGATACCTTTATTCAATCTGAAATTGAGTAAGAATTTCAAATCTATGTTCTAATTCTTACTTGGTGCAATTATGACATCACAGAGCAAGCAATGAAACATAATTTTTGGCTCCAAGTTATATCTATCCTGAAAATATTCCTAAAAATATTAAAATCCTAATAAAATAAATTCTTGGTTGATCACAAACCCCCACAAGTCTCTGGCAAAAATTTTCTTCTTAAGATAACTTATATTTAAGGAAGTTCCTGGAAAGCAGTAATTACATCCTGTGCTACACAATACTAGGCACACACTGGCATTCTACAAATATTTGTTACTTGGTTGACAGAAATTCTATTTGATCTCTAAGCTTCCAAAGGCAGGCTGTCAATCACTGGGGTCACAATGAAATAAACAGCTTCTCCTAAACTTCTTCCTTTTTGGTCTATTTTTCAGGCCTTTTATTTTAACATCAATTCCCTAAGATATCCCCAAATTAAGACCAAAACTATGCAATGAATTTAAGCTGGACAGGACAAGAAATTATTAAATAAGGATGTCAAAGAGCAGTATTCTCAGAAAACTAAATCCACTATTTTGGATTCCTGATGGAATAGTACTAGGATGGAGAAGGAAAGGATTATCAAGAATTACATTTCTGGAGTTCCTCTGCGCACCTGTAAAGGAATTCATCACCCTTATTCATTTAAATCCAATTCCCTCAGGAGAAACCGCTCATCCTTCAGGTAAAGCTTTTAGAAATGACTAAGGAAAAAATTTCATATGAATAAACACCAACAGATGAGATCTGGAGGAGAGACACAGAGAGACAGAACTAGGAGCAAAAACTGATTATCTCCCTAGGACAACAAACAAAAATAATTCAAAAGGGAAGAGGAAGTAACAGGAAAGCCATCTCCTATACGGAAAGAAAAACCCCTTTCCTTAGCTTAACAGCTGCTTAGAAAAGACATTCTTGCTAGCTTCTACTGAAGTCTAACAATTCATTTCTAATTCTATCCCATGTTCCACTATGTTCTTCACAAAGTCCACTCAGTCTTTGTGATGAGGACCCTGCAAATCTAAGTCAACAAATATTTTACATAAAATTTAAAATGCTCTTTATCCAACTAAAATTTGCTGCTAATAAAATAGAAAGGAACTTTACTCTTTTGTAAAGTTATAAAACATTACTCTTTTATTTACTTACTGAACAGAAACTGCCTCCACCTAATTGTGTCAAACCACTGCAAATAGACATTCAATTTGTTATGCGAGTACCAATTTTGTTTTGTGAGAAAACAAAATTATTCTTCTGTTCTACAGAAAATGGAAAACTTTACTTAGAGTATCTTGGGAGTGAGGGGGTAAAAGCCAAAAGAATCTCTGTTTTATACTTAATTAAAAAAAATTATAAGGGGAAATACAGATTGCTACATGCCTTAAGAAACATTGTAGGGACTTCCCTGGTGGTCCAGTGGCTAACACTCCGCACCTCCAATGCAGTGGGCCTGGGTTTGATCCCTGGTCAGGGCATGCTGCAACTAAAGATGCCATGTGCCACAACTAAAGATCCCACATGCTGCAACTAAGGAGCCCACATGCTGCAACTAAGGAGCCCACATGCTGCAACTAAGGAGTCCACATGTAGCAACGAAAAGCCCACACGCGGCAAGGAAGATCCCATGTGCCACAACTAAGACTGGGTGCAGCATAAATAAATAAATAATTTTTTCCCCTAAAAAAGGGGGGACTTCCCCAGTGGTGCAGGGGTTAAGAATCCGCCTGCCAATGCAGGGGACACAGGTTCGATCCCTGGTGGGGGAAGATCCCACATGCCGCAGAGCAACTAAGCCCTTGCACCACTACTACTGAGCCTGCACTCTAGAGCCTGCGATCCACAACTACTGAAGCCCATGCTCCACAGCAAGAGAAGCCAACTGCAATGAGAAGCCCGTGGACCGCAATGAAGAGTAGCCCCCATTCGCAGCAACTAGAGAAAGCCCGCGCATAGCAATAAGGACCCAACGCAGCCAAAATTAAATAAATAAATTTATTTAGGAAAAAAGAAACACTGTAGAATCCGTTGATTCTTTATGTGTAACTTTTATAAAAAAACTTAAAAAAAGAAAAATAAAATTATAATAAAATTAAAGAATTCTGAAACTTCTTAAAGATACCTTGTTACTAAGTGTGCTGAGTTTATTCTTGTGAATCTCAAAACTTAAAATGGGTGAAAATTTACTACACTTCCTGTCAAGGCCTGATCTTGCTTAGAATCTCTACAGATTCTTGACCCAAACCACATGGCATACTTATACTACCTAAACTCAGGTTGACTGTATTCAGTGTATATGGTATTTAAAGGGTAATTTCAGAGTTGGTAACTTATTGGATGTGGAAGTGAGGGAAAGAAGAATGAAGGATGATGGCTGCCCTACTTTACAAGTTGGTGAACAAAGTGGAAGGAGGTACCTTCCCTGAAAAGTGAAATTCAGGCCCATTAGGCTTGTATTAGCGGGTATTGAGCTCAGTTTCAGAGATGTTGAGACTGAGGTGCCTGTGGACATACCCTGCAGGTGTAGTTGGCAATATGTGTCTGGAGCTCAGGAAAGAGATTTAGGTTAGTGATAGAGATATGGTAATCATCACATTTAGGTCAGAATGAAATCACCTAGGCTGAGTGAGAACAGAACCCTCGATAGAACATTCAAGCCCTTGACTGAGGAGGTGAGTGAAAAACAACAGTCTGATAGGGAAGCCACAGAGAAATGTTTTAAGAAGGGAATGTTCACATGTTGATGATTCCATTTATATAAAAGTAGATTAGTAGCGTCTAGGTAAAGGAATGAATGGGGATTAACTATAAATGGGCACGAGACATATTTCTGGGGTGATAAAAATGTTCTAAAACTGATTTATGGTGATGATTATACCATTCAGTAAAGTTGCTAAAAATCAATGTAAACTTGAAATTGGTGGATTCTGTGATATGTAAAATACACTTCAATAAAGCTGTTAAAAAAAAGATCAGGTTGAGTGTTGCATCTTCCACAGTGTGATGTGGCTGCTGTCCCTAGTGTGAGAAAATGTTTGCTGAGATTTACAGTAAACAAAATTATACGCTCCTGCACCAAGCCAGCTGGAAACCCCTGCCATACATATCCAAGCATGTATTCTAATTTTAAAAAGAGAGATGTCTTATTTATTAAAGTTCAGGGCAAATCTCTTAAGTTCAGAAAGTAAAATTTTGTACACATGTACAGAAAGCGAAAAGTATTATGTAATAAGGAGATGGTCAACTCCCAACGAGGTACATTTGGAAATGTGAAGGGATATTTTTCTTTATCACACCAACGTGGGAGGGGGAGAAACACTAGCATTTAGAGGGCAATGTTTTAACTATCATTTACTGCTTTTAAAAACAGTAAATCAGAAATACATACTGGTCTTCATTTATACGTAATAAAAGCAGCCTCAATGTTATTGGGTCAAACAGTTGTAAGAAGGCATTCAATTTTTTATATGAATATAAAAAATATAAAAAGAGGCCGAGTATACTAAATGTCCTTCAATGTATAGGACAGTACTACACAAGGAGAAATGATTCCTCCAAAATGCCTAAAGTATTCCTGCTGAAAAACACTGATTTAAACCACGTTCCTATCTAGTAACACCTCAAAATGTAAAATATCTGTGGATTCTTATTCTAGAAATTTAAATATAAGGCATATACATTACTAACAAAATACTTCACCATATTCAAATTAAAAATATAATTTCCCAAAATTTTAACTTTGAAAAATTGCACATGACTATTAGATGTTCAAATTTTAGAAATACTGTAACATAAATTATTTAAAGATATTTAATTTTTCAGTTATTTGTCACTTAGCTTGAACCAGCCTTATAAATTTCTCTGAGCTTTAAGCACTTTTTTGACAGACCAGGCAACAACATTTGTAAGCACTTTGCTGTAACACCAAAGTTTTATATTTTCCTTTGAGTCTTTAGAAACTTTAATTTCAGGAGCTGCCTCAAGATACAACCATAGTATACTGTATATCTTTTCAGTAAAGCATTATACTGTATTATAACCTGCTTATATGTTTCTGGAGGGTGGAATTTTGTCTATTCCATATACATATTGCCCAATACAATTAACACAGTAAATGCTCAATAATATATGTTTCAAGAATAACTAAATAAAGTTATTGAAAACTACAGACATAATCTATATGATGAACAAAACTTAGCTGTGTGCCTTTATTTTCAGAAGAATTAGATAATTTTACACTGGAAAGCCTTAATAGTAATTTTATAAGGTAGAGAAGTGTTTGGATGAAGGTTACAATGAACTAAATGGCTGCTCCAGCCATAACTAAATGGCTGCTCCAGCATAAAAGAGACAAAGAACAGGCAGCAGAGGGTGGTTATTTGGAAAACACTGCACACCTATCCAACAAAGGACAGAATACACAGAAGTGAGTAGAACAGCAATTATTCCCTCTTTCTTTCACATTCTAAACTCTTTCCATCACAGAGAACTACAACTTCCAGCCCATCTTCCTACACTTACACCAACACCTAAGATTAATATTTGCAAACCCTTTTCCTTCTGGGTGTTTGGTCAGGGGAGGGGGGTGAGCAAGAGAGGAGATACCTGTGGAGGGGTACTAGCAGTTAAGGAGCACTGAAACACTTACTGACTGCATTCTAAAACGTACATATTTTCGTTTCTTGCAGTAGTCATTCAAAAGCTTCTTTCTGAGGCTGGGTAAGAGATTCCATAAAGTTTTGAGTATGTATTTTCATAATGTGGTCAAATGTTAAAGCTGGTAGGAAAGAGGGCTACAAGACTCAACTGATAGGATGTCCTGGAATCTTAATATATCTTGGTCAATATGTTGGCTTAAAAAGATAAGCATATGGGGAGCAGCGGCTCTGCTTCATGGCAGGCAACGTCTCCACAGGGTGTGGGTTTCCTAGTGGGACAGCAGTCACACCATATGGTGCTGCTTTTATTGGCATGGGCACGACAGAAGCTGCCAAAAACGGAATGTGCTATTTTAGTCCATAAGACGTGATAAGCCCAAAATTTAAAACATAAGAATCTTTTAATTAAAAAAGATTTTTTAATTTTACGATTTCAAAAATATTGGACTTTCATAATTCAAGGCTCAATTGGGTAACAGCTCTCAGCCTTTGAAATTAGACAAAGATTCAAACAAAAGTCAAAAGATGGGGAATAAGCTTGGCAACAATTCTTTGAAAAAAATTTTTTTAAAGATTTAAACAAAACTTCTCCATAGTTACACTATAAACATAAAGATGCTATGTATAGAAACAGCTTCTGGAATACTATGCTGTGATAACATCAAACACGGGCAGTAGATGTGAGAAGCTGAAAGACGGTTCACCAATGGGATGGATTCTGTATTTCTCTCTAACTACTTCTCCAAGTTTCTGCATAGTAACACACCTCCAACTTCTCAAATAAGCTGATCTAACGTTTGGAGTTAGGACAACCTTGGAAATATTCATGTTGAATCCACAGACAAACTATTTAACCCTTACAAACTCAGCCCTAGATTTGAGTAACTAGGTCCAAGATTCTAAAAACAACAACTTCAAATGCTATATTGAGGCTGGTAACATTAATTTCAGAAAAGCAATTTTTGAGAGCTTCCACACTTGTTTCAATGCTGGCCATTCCCCCACACCTGCTCCTTTTCTGAGAATTAGGTTAATTATACGTAATAAAAATAGCTTCCAGTTTGGCCTGAGATGACAAGATAGGTTTTATGAACTGCTTTATAAGGCAAGAAAAGTTTTATGAACTGCTTTTTATAAGGCAAGAAAAATTTTAAGATAAGGACTAGGTTAAATCTAAAATTATGAGAACTCCATTTTCCTGCCCATTCAATTCCTTGAACAACAATAAACACAAATTATCTAGATTAAGGTGAATCGTAAACTCAAATAACATTCACCTAAAGAGGGCTTTTGTCTGGGCAACCCAAATATGTAGGAATATTCATATAAGCTACTGTGTGATTCTCAAAGTGCATCAATATCAGCATCTGCAAATTCTTGGACCTACTGAATCTATGTTGTAACCAGGCTTCAAAGTGATCTGATGCATGCTCGAGTTTAAGAACCACTGAAGTAACAGTACTTGGACTCCTGATATGAGAAAGACAGAGTATGCCAAATACAGATCACACTGCTGAAAAGCAATTTAGCAACTTTGGTTTATTCTGTCATACTGGCTGTTGTAACTTCCTGAGAATATTAATGCCTAGAAGTCATAAATTAATCAGAGGACTATGACAGGATTATCCGAGAAATGCTTTTAGGGTTTTACAGAATTGTATCTTCTCATCCCTTCAAATGCTATACCTTTTTTTTTTCTTTAATAAAAGAAAATCCAACTTTAAAGAGTCGGTTGATTTGTGTGCACGTGTGTGTGTTCGGGGGCAGAGGGGCTCACCTTTAGGTGTCATGGCAAAGGCTATAATGATGTTAAACAGCTAATTTCAAATGAATGAGGTAAATCATGTACCAGGAGAATTATTGGGGAGAGAAAGGAGGAGGAAGAAGGGGAAGGCATCTTTTTAAAACTACTTATTTTCACCTGCAGGCTCTTAAAAATTTTACCCATTCCTCCAAGTAGGCACAACAGAAGCTAGCCTAGAACAGGAAGTTAATTACAACTAAAAGAAAATGGCAAACACCTTTCCAGTTTTTCTTTTCTTACCAGTCCTATACCTATCCTCCTGAGGAGTTAAGTTTTAACCAAAGAAGTTGGAAGTGTGTATAGCTTAAGACACTGCTATGACCTAGTTTGGAGGAGTGGAAAATAGACTATATTTTCCACCAAAGATCACCGTTTTTTCTTTCAAATGTCTTGACTTGGAAGATACGAACTCCGTTAAGTTATAGGTCCTTTTGTTTAAGCCAGTGTTCAACCTCTGCTTTGGTTCTAAGTTCCTTTACCAGGTTTTTTTTTTCTTAATATTTATTTATTTACTCATTCATTCATTCATTCATTTGGTTGTGCCAGGTCCTAGCTGTGGCAGGCAGGCTCCTTAGTTGCAGCTCACCAGCTCCTTAGTTGCAGCAGGCGGGCTCCTTAGTTGTGGCATGAGAACTCCTAGTTGTGGCATACATGTGGGACCTACTTCCCTGACCAGGGATCGAACCCAGGACCCGGGCATTCGGAGCACTGAGTCTTAACCACTGCACCACCAGGGAAGTCGCCCTTCACCAGTTTTGAAAACATTTTAGTGTAGTACAAACACTAACTTATACACTAAGGAATTAAACAAGGAGTGGAAGGCGGCTTTGAAGAATAGTTGTCATTTGAGCTGGGCCTTGAAAGATGAGGGGGGAGTTACAATAGATGAGAAGGAAGAGAGATTTCAGGCTTAGGGAACAATGTTCACTCCTTCACAAAGCCCAGGTGACTCTGAGGTAGGTGATGGAGACACAGTGCTGTACAAGACAGACAAGGGCACTACCTTGTGGAGCTTTCACGCGAGAGGATGAGATAAACAATGAAAAAATAGGCAGACAACTAAAATAATGGCTAATTTTGTCATGAAAGAAACTGGGGAATAAAGAATAACAGTGGAAATTTTTACTTTAGGTAAGGAGGGCAGGAAAAATTTCTCTGTGGAGATGTCATTTAAGCCTAGATCTAAACGGAGAGGATGTAGCTATGAACAAGTGGGTGGGGAAGGTGGGGGTGGATGGAGAGTATTCTAGGCAGAAGGAACATCATATTGGAAAGAGTCTGGCATGTTTTAGCAACTAAGGAGTGCAGGTATGGACAGAGCCTAGTGAAAAGTAAAGTGGCAGAAAATACATTCCAAAAGAAGTCAGGAAAGAATTTGGATTTTACTTGAAATGCAGTGAGAAAGTGTTAAAAGAGTTTAATCAGGGAATAGACGTGATCAAATTACTTTTGCAAAAGAGATGCTCTTTATTTATTCTTTTTCTTTATTATTTTGGCTGTGCCATGAGGCTTGCAGGATCTTAGTTCCCCGACCAGAGATTGAACCCAGGCTGACGGCAGTGAAAGTGCAGAGTCCTAACCACTGGACTGCCAGGGAATTCCCTATTTATTATTTTTCAATAAAATTCTTTTTAAAAATCAACTTCGAGGTATACTTTGGGTAAATATCTAAGGCTGGAATTTCTGGATCATACGTTAAGTGTATGTTGAAATATAAGAAAATTCGCTACTATGTATAAAATAAATAAGCTACAAGGATATATTGTACAGCTCAGGGGATACAGCCAATATTTTATAATAATTTTAAATGGAATATAATCTATATAAATTGTGGATCAGTATGTTTTACACCTGAAACTAATATAATATTGTAAATCAACTGTACCTCAATAAAAAAATTTTTTTAATTCAATTTTCCAAAGTGGTTACACCAATTTACAACCCACCCACTAGCAATGCATGAGAGTTCTAGTTGCTCCACCTCTTTGCCAACAATTGCTCATGTTTTTTTTTCATATTTTTAATTTTAGCCATTCTAGTGGATAGTAAGTGGTATCTCATGGTTTTAATTTGCATTTCCTTGATGACTAATGATATACAGAGTTTTTCCAAGTGATAAGTGGCCACTAATATCATTTTTTTGTAAAGCACTGTTCAAATCTTTTTCTTGTTTTAAAAAATTGAGTTTACTATTATTGAATTTTAAGACTTCTTGATTTATTCTAGACACATCATATGATGGATATATGTTTTACAAATATTTTCTCCTAGTCTGTGGTTGCCATTTCGTTTTCTGATACTGCTTTTTATTTTTTTTATTTTTATTTTTTTTCAATTTTATTTATTTTTGGCTGTGTTGGGTCTTTGTTGCCGCGCGCAGGCTTTCTCTAGTTGCGGCGAGCAGGGGCTACTCTTCGTCACGATGTGTGGGCTTCTCATTGCAGTGGCTTCTCTTGTTGCAGAGTATGGGCTCTAGGCACATGGGCTTCAGCAGTTGCAGCACACAGGCTCAGCAGCTGTGTCTCGCAGGCTCTAGAGCGCAGGCTCAGTAGTTGTGGCGCACGGGCTTAGTTGCTCCGCGGCATGTGGGATCGGCATGTGGGATCGTCCCGGACCAGGGCTCAAACCCGTGTCCCCTTCATTGGCAGGTGGATTCCTAACCACTGCACCACCAGGGGAGTCCCGATAGTGCTTTTTAAAGAGCAGAAATTTTAATTTTCATGTAATCAAATTTATCCATTTTTTCTGTTTATAGTTAGTGCTTTTATGTCTTAAGAAATCTTTGCTTACTCAGAGTTGATGAATATTCTGTATCTTTTCTAGAATTTTTATTTTTAGCTTGTTAAAAAAAAAGAGAGGACAGGCCCAAAATGGCCCCACATCAGCAAATCAAGACAATACCTAACCTAACTGCAGTTTCAGTCTTTACCAGGAATGTAACCTTTAACCAGTCAATCTGGTTAATTACTGGTCAGCACTAGTGAGGTAATCTGCCTGAGACCCCTTCTGTCCCCCAAAGGAAGGTGACCTTGCCTGAAACAACACACTCTTTGCTAGAAATTTCCTTTTTCTGTCCCCTTTCACCTATAGAAGCCACTCATTTTGTATAGCTCTTCCGAGCTCCTTTCTATTTGGTAGATGGGATGCTGTCCTATTCATGAATCACTGAATAAGGCCAGTAAGATCTTTACATTTTTACTCAGTCGAATTTTGTTTAAAAAGCTTTTAAATTTATATCTATGATCCATTTCAAGTTATTTTTGGTGAAGGTGTGATGTAAGGCTGAAGTTAATTTTCTTCCCATATAAACACAACAGATTCCTCAACAAATTGTGCTTGAACAACTATCCTTTCCTTTTTGATTGGCATCTTTGTTGAAAATCATTTGATCATGTAGGCAGATAGGTTATAGGATCCCCGGAGGAAAAGAAGCAGATACAGCCTTTTTTGACATAAAAGAAGCCATTTTAGGCCTAAGCCATTTTGTAATCTAAGCCAGGCCACAATGCTTGCCCTTAACAGGTCTCAGCAATTAATGATCCTAAGTGAACAAAGGAATGCAGGAACAGAGGAAAAGCAGTCAAGAAACAATAGTTCAGGGACTTCCTTGGTGGCGTAGTGGTTAAGACTGTGCACTCCCAATGCAGGGGGCCTGGGCTCCATCCCTCGACAGGGAACTAGATCCCACCTGCATACCGAAACTAAGAGTTTGCATGCCACAAATAAGGAGCCTGCGTGCAGCAACTAAGAAGCCCACGAGCCGCAACTAAGGAGCCTACCTGCCACGACTAAGACCCAGCACAACCAAGTAAATAAATATTAAAAAAAAAGAAAGAAACAATAGTTCAGCGATAGAACAGAGTCCTAGTTCCTTCTCAAGGGATATAAATGACAATCTGATACATATCTTTGAGCTGTTCAACAGGAACTAAGGCCCCATCCAGGTGGAGAATGGCAACTACATGCTAAGAACCCCAGACTGGCCAGAATCTAAGGAATTATAATGGTGACCTTTTCTGACCCTCATGACTTTAATCAGCTAAAGCTTGGACTCAACCTCTGCCTCAGTTCTACGCTGAATTCTCCTCTGTTCAAGCCCCTTCATGAATATGCATGTACCCTTAGCTTAAAACTTCCCCAGTTTTGCTGTTCAGGGAGACACTGCTTTGGGAAAGATCTCCCGTGTTCTCCTCCTTACTTGCTGCAAGTAACAAATCCTTCCTTCTCCCAGTCTTTGGCTTGGTTGTATCTTTTGGCTCAACACCCACCAAGAGGTGAAATCAGTTTTCAGGTAACAATCAGGCATATGTGGACCTATTTATCAACTTTCGATTCTGAACCACTGAATAGACAGTATTTTAGGCTTGGGGCCATATATAGTCTCTGTTATACTCAATTTGGTAACTGTAGATCAAAAGCAGCCCTAGGGAATACATAAACAAATAGGTTTAGCTTTGTTTCACTAAAATTTTACTTACAAAACACACAGCCATTTTGTCAACCCCAGGTTTATAAGTTTATCTTTCTGACAATACCATACTGTCTTTTTTTTTTGGGCTGTGTTGGGTCTTCGTTGCTGTATGCGGGCTTTCTCTAGTTGTGGTGAGCAGGGGCTACTCTTCATTGCGGTGTGCGGGCTTCTCATTGTGGTGGCTTCTCTTGTTGCAGAGCATGGGCTCTAGGTGCGTGGGCTCAGTAGTTGTGGCAAACGGGCTTAGTTGCTCCGTGGCATGTGGGATCTTCCTGGACCAGGGCTCGAACCCGTGTCCCCTGCATTGGCAGGCGGATTCTTAACCACTGCGCCACAAGGGAAGCCCCACCATACTGTCTTGATTACTTTATAGTAAATCTTTATAAGTGCTGAAATACAAGTAATGCAAGTCATCCAATTTTATTCTTTTTCAGCCGTTTTAGCTATTCAAGCTCACTTGCATTTCTATATAAATGTAAGACTCAGCTTGTCAGTTTCTATTACCTAGCCCCCCAAAAAAGCCTGCTGGGATTTTGACTGCGATTGCATTGAACTGATCTGCAGGTCTTCCAAATCTAGGAAGAATATTATCTCTTTCTGTTAAGTTGGATCTTTACTTTTGTGGACAAAGGATGTTGCCTGCCATTCCAGTAAACAAACAATGTTGCCCGTCATTCCAGTAAACAGCAAATGTGGCCACCACCAAGCCACCAGCCACTGCAGACCCCGCCCTGCCACAGTGCCACAATGTGCTATAAGGGGAATTCAGGATGGAGAAAAAACAGGATACTGGCCCTAAATAGTTAAGATGCGTATCTAAGAAATAATTCCAATGAGCCCAGACTCTAGCTTCTTCCCATACACAGAAAAGCAATAAAATCATTAACTTGAAATGTCTGGGGTTTTTTTTGTGATTGGCAGTAATCTTTTGATGTTCAACCACATGATTCTTTTTCAGAAAAAATTCCTATATATCCTAGCTCCTCCCTTACCTCTTTGGAACAGTTCCTCAGAGCTATCTGAGAGGCTGTCTCCTGGGCTATAGTCCTCAGCAAGGTCCCGAAATAAAACATAACTTGCAATTTTTAGGTTATGCATTTTTCTTCAGTTGACACTTTCTTTGAGCAAATTTATTCTTATGTATTTTTTAATGCAAATGTTAATATCTACTAAGCACATAAAAACAAAGCAGAGGGCTTCCCTGGTGGCACAGTGGTTGAGAATCCGCCTGCCAATGCAGGGGACATGGGTTTGAGCCCTGGTCTGGGAAGATCCCACATGCCGCAGAGCAACTAGGCCCGTGAGCCACAATTACTGAGCCTGCGCGTCTGGAGCCTGTGCTCCGCAACAAGAGAGGCCGCGATAGTGAGAGGCCCGCGCACCGCGATGAAGAGTGGCCCCCCGCTTGCCGCAATTAGAGAAAGCCCTCCCACAGAAAAGAAGACATAACACAGCCAAAAAATAATTAATTAATTAAAAAAACAAAACAAAACAAAAAAACAAAGCAGAATTTATGCTTTTTTTTTTTTTTGGCTACGCTGAGTCTTTGTTGCAGCACACGAACTTAGTTTCCCCGCGGCATGTGGGATCTTAGTTCCCCGACAAGGGATCGAACCTGTGTCCCCTGCATTGGAAGGTGCACCACCAGGGAAGTCCCAAGCAGAGCTTACTCTTTGTGATACCAGCTCTCAGATTCTCCTACGTTAACTGGGTGTCAATTTAGTTCTGACACTGTGAAATAAAATTCATATTCTATGGCAAAATAAGAAAAATTTAAACATAAAAAATTTTCTCTGCCCTCTGGCCTCCTCTCTCCCCACCTACTGTGTATCTGCTTTATGCATCAACCAAACCTCCCCCATCAGAAGAAATACCTGCTCAAGTGAAGCAAAGAGCAACATTCTCCTAAAATCAATAAGAAAACTCCTTAAAAGATAACATTCCTTCTTGATCTTGTAAGGGCCATGCTTAGATCTGGATTGTGTAAACTGTCAATAATACGTCATTTAATGTACAGCCCTCCGTCTAAAAAAACTTATGTAACTGTGTTTTGACTTCCAATGGGAGGAACAGTTCTGGGAGCTTTCTGAGATGCTCTTCCCAAGTTATAATCCTCAAATTTGGCTCAGATAAAATTTTCCACTACTTTCATATACTGACTACTGATTAATTTTCATCGTCACACTAACTACCCAGAGTTAGGGCAGACCCCACAAATTGAGGGCTCGGTTTCACAAGACTGCCCTTACTTCAGATGCCAGTTGTGAATCTCAGGTCCCAAGGACACTTGTAATTCTTCTGACTTGGCTACAAGTTTGAGGGTCCCCATGACGCCCTCCTCAAGTTTAATAACTCTCTAGACCAAATCACAGAACTTAGGAAAACTTTTACTTACATTTACCAGTTTATTATAAAAGATACAACTCAGGAACAGTCAAATGGAAGAGATGCCTAGGGCAAAGTGAGGGAAGGCACAACAGAGCTTCAGGCCCACACAGGGCACGTCACCTCCTGGCACCTTGATCTGTTCACCAACACAGAAGCTCCCCAGGTCTTCCAGTTTGAGTATTTATAACGCTCAGCCTCCAGAGAGCCATCCCACCCCATCCTTGGAGGCTGGTGGGTGGGACTGAACTTCCAACCTCTAATCACTCCTGATGACCCGCCCATTCTCAGGCTATCCTGGGGCCCCGTCGTAAATCACTTCATTAGCATAAACTCAAGTGTAATGAAAGGGGCGTGTTATGAAGTGACAAATCCTATTACTCAGGAAATTCCAAGGGTTTTCGGAGCTCTGTGCCAGGAACTGGAGACAAAGATCAAATATATATTTTATTATACCACTCTTTTAAAAAATGAGGAGGTGAAAAAAAATTAATTACATGGGACTGAGTGAACTGATGAGGATGATTATAATTTTTGTGACTTTCTGCTTGAATAAAAAAAAAAATCCCGGGCTTCCCTGGTGGCGCAGTGGTTGAGAGTCCGCCTGCTGATGCAGGGGACACGAGTTCGTGCCCCGGTCCGGGAAGATCCCACATGCCGCGGAGTAGCTGGGCCCGTGAGCCATGGCCGCTGAGCCTGCGCGTCCGGAGCCTGCGCGTCCGGAGCCTGTGCTCCGCAACGGGAGAGGCCACAACAGTGAGAGGCCCGCGTACCGCAAAAAAAAAAAAAAAAAAAATCCCACAAGGACTCAAGGCAAAAAATATACAAATCAATTTTCACTGCAAAGTAAAGGAGCTGTTACAGTGGAGGATTACTGGACTGAATGTCAATATCATGACATAGTATGAATGTGTTTCGTGTTTGGTAACTGCAATCATTGTTGCTTTTGTTGTGGTCATCCAGTTACAATGCTTGGTGTCAGTTTATTTATCTGTTGTAAAAATAAAATACAGTATGTGTGTGTGGGAAAAAAAAAAAAAAACGAGGAGGGAAACCTGGTTTCTTGTAAATACACTGCTAATTCACCAGTGTGGAAGTGCAGCGGTGGTATGCATGAGGTAGACCGCTCAGTCTCCTCTACAACTGCCTTTAAAAAAATATCAAAACTAGGCCGGGTCACTTCGAGCACAAGGGCCAGAAGAATGTGAGCAGTGTCCCGTGGGGTATGCCTTTACAGTGTCGCTTCAGCCACACCTCAGAAGAGTCGGGTGCGGGCAAAGATTCAGGGAGAGTTCTCCATTCTCCCTTAAGAGAAATCTTCCCTCTTAATTTGTACTTAAGTCCATGGTTGAGTCACAGGACCTTGTTTTATTTTTGCTCAAAATTTGATTGTTTTGACAGATTCTAGCTTAACAGTGTTAGTTAGACAAACGGAAATTTTCTGGAACATTCTTTTTTTTTTTTTTTTGGCCCGGTGTAGAAGCATAGAGTCCTAACCACTGGACTGCCAAGGAATCCCCTGGAACATTCTTTAAAATATGGACTCCATAGCAGTTTCCATTCTAGTTCCTATTATACTTTGCCATTATTTTGGTCTTCTTGTAGCTGTTAAAAGCTGAGTTTTCACTGTATATCCAAATTCCATAATTTGGTATAATAAACAGCTCTTTTATAGAAGTAGCCATCTGATAATAGCAGGACTCACATATACAAAGATACAAATTATCCATCTAGATTTCTCATGGGATTATTAAAAATCCTCAACCATGGGAATTCCCTGATGGTTAGAACTCTGCACTTTCACAGCTGTGGGCCCAGGTTCGATCCCAGGGAACGAAGATCCTGCAAGCGGCATGGCGCAGCAAAAACAAACCAAAAAAAACCCTTCAACCCAAAGCATATGCATCCAACATTCTTAACCACGGCAACATAGTTTACAACCATGCTAAACCTCAGTAACATAAGTCTTTAAGAACCAGGTACAACACAAAATGATCTTTAAAGAGATACTTGGGAATTACTATGCTCACAAAAACAGTCCTGGGGAATAAAAACCAATTTGTACAATTCCTCAGTACTACTTATTTAAACCCTATTTTGTTTGAAAATATTTAAGACAGAATTTTTTCAATAAATGGGTTGAGATTCCTACACTCTTCTGAATATATTACTGCTAAATATCAGTTGGTCACTGAAAAGTCAGATGGGACATCATTAAATCAGGATGAAAATGACTAGTCAGGGAAAGAACTAAGTTATACCCAAGAACTTTGGCAAAGTGCATGAATAAAATTATTTTCTAATGGGATGGATCTTATTAATATTCATTTCCTCAACTTGCAAATTCAACGACATCATTGCTTTGTCACTTTAATTAGCTCTCTGCTTAACAGTGGACCTACTGACAGATACCCCAATAAAGATGAGATGCTAATATAAAAAGATGTAATTTCCTTCAGTTTATTTTATAGGATTTTGTGGTAAAATGGAAAAAAAATAATTTAAAAAACAGTTATAGCTGTGCTTGGAGATATTAACTAAATGGACTATTCTCACATACTGATCAAATGATCACTGTGGTAGTTTAAAAGTTCACAAATTACAATTTTTCCTTCTTTGAAAACTGAATCAGGTCACCAAATACCAAATCATAATCTTGTCTTGTTTAGTGGCTTTGTTTCAGACAACGAAACATAAAATAGGTCAGTTATTCATGTTGTGAAGGGACTTGCCATACAGAACAAAAACAAAAAACTTAGCACAAATTTCCTTTAAATCACTAACTCCATCAATACATTTAAAATGTGATTCTGTTCTTCAAAGAATGATTTGCCACTATTTTTACATTTCTGTATAAAATAACCATGCATAACATCAAGATAACTGTTAATGTGTGTTAACCAGATTCTTAGTATTCTTAATTCACATACTGCAGAAGATGGCAAAGAAGAAAGTCTCCTGCTAGCTTCTTTTTGTACAGCAAGAACTAGGATCATGCCTGGGCTTTCTATCACTTACTTATGCTAAGGAACTCGCTTTGGAACACATAAACTCATATTTGTATTTTGCTTTGGAATTTCATATGGTTTTACTTAGCAACAGATTAACTTTATTAATTATGTTTTTCTTGAGCTAATTATTAATAAAATGTGCTCCCATTCTGAAAACAGGTTGAGCAATGGCTCAGAAACAATTAGCCTAGGATAGAAACAATTTCTGTGGAAAAACAGTCACTAATTCATACAGGGACAATTATAAGCTGGTCAGTTAACTCTAAATTCCTAAATCACACACACACACACAAATACCCTTTTGCTTTTACTATAAGAAAGTGAAACAGTCCTATAGGAGAAAAGCAAGATGATGGAAACGGTCAACAATATTGAATATTTTTATCACATTATAAACCTTGGTTTTAAATACCGGAAGTTCTTTTACTAGAAAGTTTAAAGTTTTTTTACTAGGAGAAATGGACTTCTCTCCACAAAACGTATGTTTTTGTTTGAGGCTAACTCAAGCACGTTATTTAACCAATTTTTTTTTCTTTTTTCTTTTTTTTTTGCGGTACGCAGGCCTCTCACTGTTGTGGCCTCTCCCACTGCGGAGCACAGGCTCCGGACACGCAGGCTCAGTGGCCATGGCTCACGGGCCCAGCCACTCCGCGGCATGTGGGATCTTCCCGTACCGGGGCACGAACCTGTGTCCCCTGCATCGGCAGGTGGACTCTCAACCACTGCACCACCAGGGAAGCCCCTATTTAACCAACTTTTGTATGGAGCACCCTGTAAGGCAGGTTATATGGAAAATAACCTAAAGTCTGGAGCAAGGGGTAAAAACAGAGCTAAAACTAACAGTCTAACTGTATGTAGGTTGTTTACATTATGTAGGCAGATAGGAACAACTTATAAGAACAACCCTAATAATATGTCTCTAATTAACTTAATCACGTTCTCATAAAGAAAATGTATTCAGATTGTCACTGTTCAGAACAGTGAAGTACTTTATTTAGTAGGAGGAAGATTTACCCTCCACACTTGAATCAGTAGGGTGAGTCTCTACTTTTCCTACTGACCAATTTCTCCCTCAATCCCCCATAAAATTGGCATAGTTAGCAAAACTAGAAGGAACCCAGGGTCTCTGATTTAATAGCTTTGTAAATTCTTATCTCAGACATCGCAAACTTTTCTATAACTACATAATATTTGAGTTGTGAGTTTCATTTTATTTTTAGGGATCTTTATTCACTGGATAGTTATCCATTTTATTTTATAGCAAGTTAGATGAAGTAAAGCAGTAAGAATCTCAGTTGAGAGAAATTTTAATCATAGAGAGTTTTAGGTACTAAAATAGGCAGGAAGCTCTACTAGGGTCTAAGAAGCAACGGAGTATAGGCTACTCTAAGAGCATGTGATTGAGTGATGGTGAACACAATTTGCAGACACTGCTAGATCAAAGCCCAGGAGAACATTTTAAAATGTTAGACACACACTAAAGAAAGTAGTAAAACAATGAAACTCTGGGTAATTAAGAATTCAAAATATTTGCATTTTTATTTACAGATGGTCCTCAACTTTCATAATCTGATTTTCATACATTATATACTTACATACCTAGGAGAATTTTAAATGTTGATTTTAAATATTGTGTTTACCAGCTGGCAAATTTTTAAGCTACTGAGTGGAGGTACTACTTGCCCAGCAATATTTCACCTTTGGCAGTATCACCTCTTAAGGCATATCACTGTGAAATTATTAGGATATTTTACTGGGCTTGGAGGGAAAAAACGGGAAGAAAAATGCAAGTGCTAAATACTAGCAGAAAGAAGCATTTCAAATTTAATTTACTGCTTTCTGGCCTAAAGCCAGTCTTCCATGAATTCAATTATAAAGGATGAATAATAAAATGAAAGAGTGTGCATAAATGTTTGAACTATATTACTGAAGACTGTACCTAAAAGGTTAAGAGTGAGTTAGGATTTTATAATATTTGTTAACTCGCCAAGCACCTGCTTTATAACATGTAAGTTTAGCTTTAACCTATATGACTTTCATCCTTGTATCCATGGATACACATTCATAAATTTGAGTACTTGAGAACCTCAAGACATTTTTAGTGGATGTGAAGAATCTGCTTTCTTTCTTGGGCCAGGGGGGTGGGGGGGAACACTTATTTTTCCCCCCACAGTTAGTTACTTTGGCCCTACTTTGGGACTGGAGTAGTTAGAAGAAAAGGGATATCCCAAGAGAGAGGGGCAGATAAAATACAGTTGACTCTTGAACAACTAGGGGGAGTTAAGGGTGCAGACCCTCCTCACAGTCAATAATCCGAGGATAACTTTAGAGTTGGCCCTCTGTTTCTGTGGCTCCACATCTGCGTATTCAACCAACTTCTGATCATGTAGTACTGTAGTATTTATTTACTGAAAAAAAAATCTGCGTATGAGTGGACCTGTGCAGTTCAAATCCGTACGTTCAAAGGTCAACTGTAAAATGAAAATTTAACTTACTTCTATTATCCATTCTGTCACTGACTATGCATCTTCCTTTCACTTTTTAAATGAGGAGTCAGACCACATTTCCTGATTTCCTGCTTCCTGTGATTTTTATCATTAAGAGTCATCTTCTCTATCCCATTTTTTAGCTTTCTGCTGTTTTCGATGTTTAAAAAACAACTCTCTCCTCCTTAACCCTTTATCTTCTTTAACCCTCCATCCTCTCTTAGTTTTGGACAGTGACACAAGATTATGTGTCAACTTGACTGGGCCAACAGGTGCCCAGATATTTGGTCAAACATTTTTCCCATCCAGGATTTAGTCTGATCTCCTTAGCTTCAGTGTTTCTAATGACCTGACAGTTTTTGAGGAAGCCTGGTCAGGTATTTTGTAGAATGTCCTTCAACTTCAGTTAGTGTGATGTTTTTCTCATAGGATATAGGTTTGGGGGAAGAACTGCCATTCTCAACACATCATATCAAGGGCATACATGCTGATGATGCCAACTTTGATCACCCGGACAAGGGAGTGTGTGCCAGGTTTCTCCACTATAAAATGACTCCCTTCTAGCTTTCCACATTCTACTCCTTGGAAGCAATTCACTGAGTCCAGCCCATACTCAAGAGGGGAATGGGGAGTTAAGCTCTACCTCTTGGAAGAAGAAGTATCTACATAAATTATTTTTAATTCTTTTTCTACCATGGCATCATCATTCCCCCAGTAAGTAATGCCCACATACCCAATGGAACTTTGGGTTTACTTTTGATTCCTTTTTTTCCTGCAAGTCCCCTATCTTAGTCCTTTAATAAGCTCTCCTTAGTCATCTTTTTTCAGTATTAGATTTAGTCAATCTCCTTTCTTTCTATCATTGCTTTAATCCAAATCCTCATTTTCTAGACTACAATCTCTGAGCAGGTCTCTTTTTTTTTTTTTTTGTGGCCTCCATGCCTTGTTCTGTTCCAATCTGCCTTTCATCTATCATACAGTCATACTGTATGAGACAGAAATTTCCGGAAAGACAGAAAGAGTATCCCTGATTTGTACCTAGAATGTAGAAAGTACATAATAAATAACTGTTGGGGAAGTAGAAGATACAACAAAATTTTTCTTTACCGTAGTTTAGTCTCCATGCTAGGAAAATAAAAACAGCTTGCAGAAAATTAAAGAAACAATAGAAATATTTAAATGTTAATTATTTTAAACAACACATATTGCTGAGGTGTGGATGAAAAGTATTTATAATACAGGAAGAGTGTAAACGTCAGAGGAGAAAATGTTTAAGGTGCTGCAAAACTAACTACAACTAACTAAGAAGCTAAGAAAAGGAAAATGTCCTTGCCCAGGAAAATAATCTAAGGAAATCTTTCAGACTCCTCAATGGTCTCTTCAAATCTGGTGTTTTGAATTTTTTATAGGAGAACATCTTGACTAAAATGACATAACCTATTCCACAGGGATCCAATCTTGTCTCTTGACCTATGAGCTGGAGATAATGTGGTATAGCTTTTCCAACTATTTAACATATGAAATAAAAAATGGTAACAGTGGCAAAAAAGTGTGGGGGGGGGTTACAAAGGGGGCACATTTTTGTTGAGAAAATAAAGTGTAAGTTACCCAAATGTCATTTACTTTTTTTTGCTTTTATAGAATGCTCACAACATTTCTGACTAGAAAAGGTTTAAAATTATATTTAAAATAGGGAAATATGATTGCATAGAGGTTGAAAACTTTAAATCAGAAAAACACCAAAACTTTACTATGAAGTTCTCAAAGTTATTGCTGAGGACTAACAGCTGGGATCTACAATTTGGGTCATGGAACATGAGCACTGGCCTCTGGGACTTGCCTTTCTTTAAAAGAGACAGAGAGAGGGCGTCCCTGGTGGCTCAGTGGTTGAGAGTCCGCCTGCCGATGCAGGGGACACGGGCTCGTGCCCTGGTCTGGGAAGATCCCACATGCCGCGGAGCGGCTGGGCCCGTGAGCCATGGCCGCTGAGCCTGCGCGTCCGGAGCTTGTGCTCCACGACGGTCGAGGCCACAGCGGTGAGAGGCCTGCGTACCACAAAAAAAAAAAAAGCAGATTGTAAATAGAAGACCCTAACAATTTGTAAAAGAAAGTTGGAATACTACCTCATTTTAAGACTTACAGTAGAGCAACAGTAATTAAGAGTGTGCTATTGGCAAAAGCACCAGATAAAAGGAATAAATATTAAATCTTGTAGATTGCAGGGACGTCCCTGGTGGTACAGTGGTTAGGTTAAGACTCAGCGCTCCCAACACAGGGAGCCCGGGTTCGATTCCTGGTCAGAGAACTAGATCCCACATGCATGCCACAACTAAGAGTTTGCATGCCACAACTAAGAAGCTCATGTGCCGCAACTAAGGAGCTGCAAGCTGCAACTAAGGAGCCCACTTTTCGCAACTAAGGAGGCCACCTGCCACAACTAAGGAGCTCACGTGCCACAACTAAGGAGCTCACATGCCACAACTAAGGAGCCCACCTGCCGCAACTAAGGAGCCCGTGAGCCGCAACTAAGGAGCCCGCCTGCCGCAACACAACCAAATAAATACAACCAAATAAATAAATAATAAAAGTACAATATAAATAGAAAAAAAACCCTGTAGATTGCAAACCAAAAAAAAAAAAAAAAGAAGCAAATTTTACTACATGTAAATTATACCTTAATTTTTTTAAAAGGAAAAAATGATGAACTATGGTAAATTTAATTTTTTTAAAAAGTAGAAGAGTTAAGCAGCTGGGTATAATTGTAGAGAAAATTAGTACACTGAAAGGTAAGTCAACAGAAATTATCCAGAATGTAGCATGAAGACAAAAAGTTAATAAATATGAAGACTCTGCCTCAGAAGCCATTAAGGAACAAAGCCACAGCTCTGTACTACCCCATGGCCATGGGCCTCAACAAGGGCCACAAAGTGACCAAGAACATGAGCAAGCTGAGGCACAGCCACTGCCATGGACGCCTCACCAAGCACACCAAGTCCCTAAGGGACATGATCTGAGAAGTATGAGGCTTTGCCTCATAAAGGCAGAGCATCTGGGACATGCTCAAGTTCTCCAAGGACACACAGGCCCTCAAGTTCATCAAGACAAGAGTGGGGACACACAGCCATGCCAAGAGGCAAGAGAACCTGAGTGATGTCCTGGTTGCCAAGAGGAAAGCCGCTGCCAAGGACTGAGCCCCCTCCCCTCTCTGTGCATAATAAAACCTTTATAGTAAAAAATAAACAAACATGAAAAAATAGCAAGAAATCTAACTTAACTGAAGTTCAAGAAGAAGAGAAAGAGTGGGGCAGAGGCAGATAATGGCTGAGAATTTTGCATAAAGAATGAAAGACACCAAATCAAAAGAAACTCAATAAAGCTCAAGTCAAGAAATAAAAGGAAAGTCACACCAAGACAAATCATAGTGGTCAAGAGAACACAGACAGAAAATCTGAAAAGAAGCCATAGGAACTAACTAACTGCTTAACAGTGACAGTGAAAGCCAAAAGACAGTGGAAAGAAAATGTGCTGAAAAAAAAATACTCCAACCTAAAATTCTACACTGTTATTGATTTTTTATTTTTCGGTACGCAGGCCTCTCACTGTTGTGGCCTCTCCCGTTGCGGAGCACAGGCTCCGGACGCGCAGGCTCAGCGGCCATGGCTCACGGGCCTAGCCGCTCCGCGGCATGTGGGATCTTCCCGGACCGGGGCACGAACCCGTGTCCCATGCATCGGCAGGCGGACTCTCAACCACTGCGCCACCAGGGAAGCCCCTGTTATTGATTTTTTAAGGCCACAAATCCCTCCCATTCCTTAATGCACATCCCTTTGAATGTGACATTGTCCCTCTACCCATAAAGAGATGGAATCTAATTTCTCCACCCTTTGGAATGTGGGCTTGGCCATCTGACTTGCTCTGGTCAATGAGACACTTTTCAAGAAGCTTGAAAAGTACTTGTTCATTGGATCTTGCCATTGCTTTTTTTTTTTTTAAATAAATTTATTTATTTATTTTTGGCTGCACTGGGTCTTAGTTACTGCACGTGGGCTTTCTCTAGTTGCGGCGAGCAGGGGACGCTCTTTGTTGCAGTGCGTGGGCTTCTCATTGCGGTGGCTTCTCCTGTTGCAGAGCATGGGCTCTAGGCGCACGGGCTTCAGTAGTTGTGGCATTTGGGCTCAGTAGTTGTGGCTTGTGGGCTTAGAGTGCAGGCTCAGTAGTTGTGGCGCACGGGCTTAGTTGCTCCACAGCATGTGGGATCTTCCTGGCCCAGGGCTCGAACCCGTGTCCCCTGCATTGGCAGGCAGATTCTTAACCACTGTGCCACCAGGGAAGTCCCTATACTGCTTTATGAACCCAGCTACCACATGAAGGCATTTAGCCTAGCCAGCTGAGAGATATGAGAGATATGTTGCCCAGTTCCTTTCTCACCTCACCAAACCACCAGACATATAAGTGAGGTCATCTGGACTGTCCAGCTCCCAGCTGACGTGACAAGTGACTACAAGCAGACGAATGAGATACCAGGTAGATCAGAGACAAGCCATCCCCTTGAGCCCTGATCAAACTGCTGACCCACAGATTCATGAGGAAATAGTTGTTGTTTTTGAGTCATTAAGTTTGGGATGGTTTGTTAGTCAGAAATAGATAACTGATACCTAGAGCCAGCAAAAAATATCGTTTAAGAGTAAGGTAGAATAAAGACATTTCCAGACAAACAAAACCTGACAGCTGGCCAGCAGGAGACCCTCACTAAAAGATATTCTAAAAAATGTATTGTAGGCAGAAGGAAAGTGGTCCTAGATGGACGCTTAGAGAAGCAAGAAGGTATGAGGAGCAAAGAAAGTACTAACTAACAGGTAAATCTACAAAAATATTGCCTTTGTAACACAATAATAATAGTATCTTAATATTTTTTAAATTCAATGCCAGCAACCAATTCCAGGCATTATAATTTAATTTACCTGAGACCTCTGGGTACTGATATTTTAAAAATCGCCCGAGGTACAACTAGAGTTTAGAATCACTGACTGAAATACACCTGTATATTTAATGTTGGCATCAGTGCCCACCTTCCTCCCGCTTTTATTTGCCTTGCCTTTTTTGAAGTTACTGACTTGTGATTCTGCATTAAAATAAGCTTTAAAAAATGTATTGTCTCCGTAATACAAAGTGGCTTACTTTCAGAGATACTAAAGGCCTAAAAAACAATTATTATATAATTTCTAATTATTTCCCATCAACAGGATACTACTATAAAATCACAGGGTGTTTCAGTTGCAAACACCCAAGAAAATTGCAGGTAAGGCTAAAGCTAAACTGGTTCTGGTTAATGTTCTTCTACAGTATATTCAGCAAAATAGTAACTAACACAAAAGACCAGGCTGCAGGCCATCTGTTAACTAACAGTAACAGATCAGGATATTGTGCTACTCAAAACACTATGCTAACTGTGGATTTTCCTAAATTGCTCTGTTGACCAGATATGGATGATGATGCTTATTATCTAATTCAAATTACAAATCTCAGAATTAAAATAAATCCCCAAACAAATCCTTTAATGATTAAAGATTTCCAAAATAATGAATTTTGGCTGCAATATCCAAGTAAGTAAAAAGGGGTGGAATCAATATAAGGAAAAAGAGGGACTTCCCTGGTGGTCCAGTGGGTAAGACTCTATCCACACTCCCAATGCAGGGGGCCCAAGTTCCATCCCTGGTTAGGGAACTACATCCTGCATGCATGCTGCAACTAAGAAGCCCGCACGCAGCAACTAAGAAGTCCGCATGTCGCAACGAAAGAAACCCATCCCACGTGCTGCAAGGAAGATCCCATGTGCCGCAACTAAGACCCAGCACGGCCTAAATAAATAAATTTTTAAAAACCTATTAAAAATTTATATAAGGAACAAGAAAACAATGCACGTAACAGTTAATATAAGTGAGTAGAATATATGAACCATGCCTTATTGATTTTAAGATGAACCATTATTTTATACACCACGGGGGGGGGAACTGCCAATTGTAATTATGTCATAAAATTTAAGATACATCCTGATTTCCAAAATGTTAAGGTGGGGCTTCCCTGGTGGCGCAGTGGTTAAGAATTCTCCTGCCAATGCAGGGGACACGGGTTCGAGCCCTGGTCTGGGAAGATCCCACATGCTGCAGAGCAACTAAGCCTGTGCGCCACAACTACTAAGCCTGCATTCTAGAGCCCGTGAGCCACAACTACTGAGCCCATATGCCACAACTACCGAAGCCCGCGTGCCTAGAGCCCATGCTCCACAACAAGAGAAGCCACCACAAAGAGAATCCTGCACACCACAAAGAAGACCCAACACAGCCAAAAATAAATAAAATAAAATTAAAAAATTTATTAAAAAAAAAAAACTCTCAGCCAAATCAACCACACCACCCAATTTAACATCAAAATATAGCCTCGGGGCTTCCCTGGTGGCGCAGTGGTTGAGAGTCCACCTGCCGAGGCAGGGGACATGGGTTCGTGCCCCGGTCCAGGAAGATCTCACATGCCGTGGAGTGGCTGGGCCCGTGAGCCATAGCCGCTGAGCCTGCGCATCCGGAGCATGTGCTCCACAACGGGAGAGGCCACGGCAGTGACAGGACCGTGTACCGAAAAGAAAAAAAAGAAGAGTTGCACAAAATAAATAAATACAAATAAAGAGTTGCACATACATTATATATTATAGCCTAAAACAAATTTGTTCTGTAAAGGGACATAGAGTAATTATTTTAGGCTTTGTGGGCTACAAACAATCTCTACAGTCTTGTGGTATCTTCTTTTAACCTTTTAAAAACAACTCTTACCTCCAGAGACATACAAAAAGCAGGTTGTGGTCTGGATTTGGCCCATGGACTGTAGTTTGCCAATTTCTAGTCTAAGATACAAATGGGCACAGAGGAGTGCTTGATAAAACAAGGTTGTGAAGAAATTAGAGAACTGATCTATTCTAGATTTCAGTTTAATAGCTATTTAGTAATGCTTTAACAAGAACTGCTAAGCCAAAAAACAATGAAGCTTACTGAAGATAAAGTTTATATTTTATTCTTTTCACTTTAAAATATAACTGACAACATTCTGTTTACTCATGATCCTGAATGAGTACCTGAAGAAATATTTTATTTTTATTTCTTGGAAGAAATCATGTAGCAATTCTGATTTAGAAAAATAGACGTCAAGATGTTATTGAGGGCAAATTTCTAATGACTCCTATCATACTTTATACATGGGACCCCACCCTCCAAAAACCTGGGCTTCAAATATAAATACACAAAAAATAACTTTTAAAGGATCATCCTATTCACTTTTGCTAATAGCAAAGCCTACCCAGGCTCTGATAACCATCAAGAAGGAGAAGTAAGTCTCTAGCACTAGCGAAAAGCCAAGCCAAGGCAAGCGTTTTTTTATTTGTGCTGCCTAGTATGTACCTGTTATAGAAGAGAAAATAAATTTACTGCTGAGTTTTATATAAATGGCGTTTTCAGTAGTTATTAAGAGAAACTTAAAAACTGAATGCCAATTCAGGAGGGTCTCAAATTAACCAGACATATACCCTTAGCTGTTCCCATGGAGAGTAAAACTTTTCCAAATTTAAAAACCAGATTCAGGGACTTCGCTGGTGGCGCAGTGGTTAAGAATCCGCCTGCCAGTGCAGGGGTCACGGGTTCGAGCCCTGGTCCGGGAAGATCCCACATGCCGCGGAGCAACTAAGCCCGTGCGCCACAACTACTGAGCCCGAGTGCCACAACTATTGAAGCCCACACGGCTAGAGCCCGTGCTCTGCAACAAGAGAAGCCACCGCAATGAGAAGCCCGGGAACCGCAACGAAGAAAAGCCCGCGTTCAGCAACAAAGACCCCAGGCAGCCAAAAATAAAAATAAATAAATAAATATTAAAAAATAAAATAAAATAAAAACCAGATTCACACAAGTTCTAAGTAAATCTATTTTGATATTGCTTGAATCACAAAGAAAATCATCACCAAAAAGTAGACTCTAGAAATGTTTTCTAACGAAAGAATTCTGCAGAGTTAATATGTATCATGACTGTGGATCCAGAAATGAAAAAGAAACATAGCTAGAAGACTGTAATCTATAACAGAAACATAAAAATGAAAATCATAAAACACAAAGGGGTGATCGATAGTTGCTTGAAGTATTCTGACTTCACATTGAAACATTCTTACAGCAATGACCTAGACTTGCTTCCCATTCTGTTAAAACTAAAAAAATGAGTAAGACACAACTTTGTGGATTTTTGTAGGTTTTTTCATTTGTTTGCTTTTATTTTTTTTAACTAATCAGACCTAAGTAGCAATGAATTTGACCTCTTTTTTAAGAAACTGTTTAGTATATGAGTATGCTGATTACTCATGACTGAAAAATGAGACTGAGACAAGAATGAAATGGACCAAAATTGATCTCATTAGAGTAAGTCAAAGCTTTCTGTAGAACTTGGCCAATTAATGCCACATTCTAAAGCCAGTGACTTGTATGAATTCTGTCTGTGGTGCGGCACAGTCTATTTTATCCCTTAGCTTTGTAGAATTTCTTGCTCTACAAAGTTCAATTTCAGAGTAAATACTGTTATGTGTGTTTTATAAGGACAAAATGTAGATAGTTTGTAAGAAATCAATAGATAATGTCTAATAAAAAAAGAGAACAATGTAAGTATTCTACTTAAAAATTAGATAAATACAAAAATAAAGAACTGGGGCTTCCCTGGTGGCACAGTGGTTGAGAGTCTGCCTGCCGATGCAGGGGACACGGGTTCGTGCCCCGGTCTGGGAGGATCCCACATGCCGCGGAGCAACTAGGCCTGTGAGCCATGGCCGCTGAGCCTGCGCATCCGGAGCCTGTGCTCCGCAACGGGAGAAGCCACAACAGTGAGAGGCCCGCGTATCGCAAAAATAAATAAATAAATAAATAAAGAGGGCTTCGCTGGTGGCACAGTGGTTGAGAGTCCGCCTGCTGATGCAGGGGACGCGGGTTCGTGCCCCTGTCCGGGAGGGTCCCGCATGCCACGGGGCGGCTGGGCCCGTGAGCCATGGCCGCTGAGCCTGCGCGTCTGGAGCCTGTGCTCCGCAACGGGAGAGGCCACAGCAATGAGAGGCTCGCGTACCGCAAAAAAAAAAATAAATAAATAAAAATAAAAAAAATAAAGAACTAAGAGTTGAAAGTAGGGAAAGCTAAAATAGGATATTACACTTTTCCATTATATACCTGGTTGTGCTCTGACTTTAATTTTTATGTATTAAAACTATATATGCACTACTGAATAAAAAACGGAGGGGAAAAAACAAAATCCATATGCCTGCCGGGACAAATGGAATCCATGCGAATATGGGAGCATTTTCTTAAGATGTACTCCTAATTCTACTCTGCTGTGCTTCAGTACACAAAGAAAGTTATCTGGTCTAGTGATGCTGGTTTTGTTTTGTTTTAATTCCCCCAAAATACCATTTGCATAGGTTATCTTGAATCAACCAACCAAAACAAGATTTAAGAAAAGACCTTTGAAACAATGTTTTTCCAAGATAACATGGTCTAAGAAGGCATTTCAGTAATCTTTAACTAGCTGAAAACAGGTAGATGTGTCCTGAAAGTTCTACATTTATTAAGAGCCAGTTCTTAATAATCCACATAAATGAGTTGGAATCCAGAATCAGAGGGTTCAAGGCTGCCCCAGGAATGCTGAATAGCAATACTGTACCAGGATTTGAGATATTAAATGCATAAACTGTTTTAAAAACTCAAGAGATCGTCATTTAAGGATATTAGCAAAACTTTTCCAGAATAGTTGAATCTCATGCTGCACCACTGTCCAAAACACGTATCTAAATCCTAAAGGCTATCACATTTTAAAGATGCTAAATCAAAAAACTAAATTGAAAATGTTGCTCTAAATGGGGTTAAGAACAAACACCAGTTAGGGTTCTCTGGGCCTATCAGGAAAATGGGATATCCAAGGGCTGGGTAAGAGAAAATCAACAGTTCATCATAGGAAGTACTTAAGAAGCAAAACCACACTAATAATAAATACAACGAAGTTTTTGTTTTTTAATCAGGCCCCATTTTTTTAAATTATAAGTATTGTTGGGCTTCCCTGGTGGCGCAGTGGTTGAGAGTCCGCCTGCCGATGCAGAGGACACGGGTTTGTGCCCCAGTCCAGGAGGATCCCACATGCCGCGGAGCGGCTGGGCCCGTGAGCCATGGCCACTGAGCCTGTGCGTCCGGAGCCTGTGCTCCACAACGGGAGAGGCCACAGCAGTGAGAGGCCCACGTACCGCAAAAAAATAAATAAATAAAAAATTATAAGTATTGTTAATATATGTTTAGCTTTTTTTCCCTAACGAGTGACAGGCTTGTACTTCACATTATTTGCAGAGATGTACACGATATAATCTTTTCCCAAAAATTCCAACTAAGAATTACTAATTAAGAAAAATCATTATGAAATATATACAATGTTTTGTGACTTAGAAGTGAGCAGTTAACCAACCTGAGATAAGGAGATGCTTCCTGTTCCACTTTACCATGTTCACTTTTAGAGCAATTCAGTTAGGTGGGATTTTTCTGTCTGGTTACATCACCCAGTAGCAGTACCTGGGGAGTCCTTTATTAAGAGGTTTTTGAAAATATCAACTAACGCTTGTGAACAATAAAATGTAAAAAACTTCAAAAATTTTTTGTTTGCTTTTGAACTGATATGCTGTTGGTGCAATAACAAAAGCCAACAAAACTGCACTTCCAGGAATATTATCTACAACAATATGAAACTACATAAAAGCAAGGCTATTCACTGCAGCATTGCTCATAACCGCAAAATACAGGAAATAAACACTCATGCACAGGACAGTGGCTGAATAAACTAAGGAAGATCTCTATGAATTGATATAAAGTGATTTCCAAGACATAAGGTTAAATGAAAAAAAGCAAAGTACAAAAGAGTATCAAGTATGCTATCTTCTGGGTAAGAAATAAGGGGAAAGAAAAAAATATACATATAGTATCTGCTCATTGTACCTAAAGAAAGAGAAAGTATAAACTAAAAACTGAGACTGGCTACCCTGCAAATGGGAAGAAAAGGGTGGAAGGATGGGAATGGGGTAAAAGGTGTAGCAGGGAAGCAATTCTGGAACCATGTTATTTTTAGTGACTCAAAATTTTATTTACTTTTTAAAAATATTTATTTATTCATTCATTCATTCATTTATTTATGGCTGTGCTGGGTATTAGTTGCAGCATGCAGGATCTCTTAGTTGCAACATGCAACTCTTAGTTGCGGCATGCACGTGGGATCTAGTTCTCCAACCAGCGATCAAACCCGGGCCCCCTGCATTGGGAGCACGGAGTCTTACCCATCGGACCACCAGGGAAGTCCCCAAAATTTTAAAAATAAGAATGAGGGAAGGCAAAAATGCAATTCAAAGAGAAACAAGCGAACCTAACTGTATTTCAACTGAATACCATAACCATAGGGGAGAGAGGGGAAGGAAGAGGGAGACTCACTCCAGTGGCTTATAGAGACAGTATTTTGACTTTATATCCTCAGTGCAATGACAAAAAGAGCTATAAACAAATACTGAACCCTAGTTAGTAGGTTTGCTTTCTCACAGTGACATAGTTTAGCATTCTGAAACCATTTTAAGTGTATTATATGATTCAGCAATCAAATAAATAATTTGTGGATAGTAAGAACCAAGTTTTTCACCGTCATGGAAGGGAATTATAAACATGGAAAGGGAGAAAGCTAGAATGAACCTTGTGGTATTGGAGGCATCAATATGAATAAAAATCAGCTTTTAACAAGTTTGTCTATATATATATACACACAGGTAAGAATAGATGTCTGTGTATATACACATATGTGCACGTGTGTGCATATGTCTATATTAATGCATGTATGTAGATGCAAGGACACTATACATTTTCTAGCTCTGTCTGCTGAAGCAATGACACATGAGTAGCAATGAGCACACCTAGCACCCAGACCTTGGCTTCTAAAGACCACTCTCCACTAAAAGGAAACAGAGTTCCTTAGAGAAGTGGTTGATTCCAGGTCTGGGACTGGAAAAGTACAAGATGAGCCAGGAAAACTTCTAGTCTCTGGTCCGACATGTAAAGAGCTTGGAAATCATCACTCCCATCCTCACAATGAGAAAAAAGCTGAACAAACTGAAAATCAACAACTCTTCTGAAATCCATCAGACCTGAAGTCACTCGGCAAACTGTTGCCCCAAAATCGGAGACAGGTGAATACAGGGAATCACAGTTTACCGGAAGCTGAAGCCCAGAAGAAGCCCACTACTGGAGCCAGCAACACTTAAACTGTTACTGACAATTGCTCCAGTGTGGACAGAAATAAACTTTAGCATATATAATGACTCTCAACAAGGGTACCAAGACCATTCAATGGGGAAAGGACAGTCTTTTCAACAAATGGTGTTGGAAAAATTTAACATCCTCATGCAAAAGACTGAAGTTGGATCCTTACCCTACAGCATGTACAGAATTAACTCAAAATGGATGAGACCTAAATGTAAGAGCTAAAACTATAAAATTCTTAAAAGAAAGCATAAGGGGAAAACTTCATGACATGGAATTTGGCAATGATTTCTTGGATATGATGGCAAAAGAAATAGATAAACTGGACTACATCAAAATAAAAAACTTCTGTGCATCAAAGGACACAATCGACAGTGAAAAGGCAACCCATGGGATAGGAGAAAATATCTGCAAATGATTTACCTGATAAGAGTTTAATATTGAGAATACATAAAGAACTCCTACAACTCAACAACAACAAGAAGTAACCCGACTAAAAACTAGGCAAAGGACTTGAATAGACTTTCCTCCAAAGAAGGCATACAAATGGCCAATAAGCACATGAAGATGCTCAAATCAGTAATAATCAGGGAAATGTAAATCAAAACCACAATGAGATATCACTTAACATCCATTAGAAAATTATTTAAAAAATTAAAAAATAGGGAATTCCCTGGCAGTCCAGTGGTTAGGACTCAGTGCTTTCACTGCCATGGCCCAGGTTCAATCCGTGGTTGGGGAACTAAGATCCCACAAGCCGCGGGGCATGGCCAAAAATAAATAAATTAATTTAATTAAAATTTTTTAAAAACTTAAAAATAACAAGTGTTGGAGAGGATGTGAAGAAACTGGAACTTTGTGCACTGCTGGTGGGAATGTAAAATGGTGCAACCACTGCAGAAAACAGTATGGTCATACATTCAAAAAATTAAAAACAATTATGATATTATCCAGCAATTCTATTGATACTTCTAAGTATATGTATATCCAAAAGAATTGAAAGCAGGGTCTCAGATATTTGTATAACCATGTTCATAGCAGCATTATTCACAACAGCTGAAAGGTGCAAGCAACCCAAGTTGCTTGATGGCTGAATGGATAAATAAAATGTAGTCTACACATACAACAGAATATTATTCAGCTTTAAAAAGGAAGGAGGGGCTTCCCTGGTGGCGCAGTGGTTGAGAATCTGCCTGCCAATGCAGGGGACACGGGTTCGAGCCCTGGTCCAGGAGGATCCCATATGCTGTGGAGCAGCTGGGCCCATAAGCCACAACTACTGAGCCTGCGCATCTGGTACCTGTGCTCCGCAACAAGAGAGGCCGCGATAGTGAGTGGCCCCCGCTTGCCGCAACTAGAGAAAGCCCTCGCACAGAAACGAAGACCCAACACAGCCAAAAATAAATATAAAAAAAAATAAAACTTTAAAAAAAAAAAAAGGAAGGAGGTTCTGACACATGCTACAACATGGATGAAACTTGAAGACACTAAGTGAAATAAGCCAGACATAAAAGGACAAATATTGTACTATTCCACTATTATATGAGGTACTAGAGTAGTCAGATTCAGAGACAGAAAACAGAATGGTGGTTGCCAGGGGCTAGGGAGAAGGAGGATGGGTAGTTATTGTTTAATGGCTATGGTTTCAGTTGGGATGATGAAAAGTTCTGGAGATGGATGGTGGTGATGGTTTCACAACAATGTGAATATACTTAATTCATTTTGAACTGTAGACCTAAAAAATGTTTAATAATGGTAAATTCTATGTTACGTATATTTTACCACAATAAAAAAAATGGATGACACAGTTTTGGGTTCTTTTTGAACTTGTATGTTGCTGGTACGATAATAAAACAAGCAGTTGGGTAGATGCCAAGTATGAAAACAAACTATACATGGGACTTCCCTGGTGGTCCAGTGGGTAAGACTCTGTGCTTCCAATGCAGGGGACCCGGGTTTGCTCTCTGGTCGGGGAACTAGCTCCCACATGCATGCCACAACTAAGAGTCTGCATGCCACAACTAAAAGATCCCACAACTAAGACCCGGCAGAGCCAAAATAAATAAATATTTTTTTTAAAAAAGAAAACAAACTATACAAAAGCCAGACACTCCTTGTTTGCATTAGTGGCAGAGAAACTTAAAATAATTTAAGTTTCTAATTACTCATAGCCAATAAAAAGTTACTTTCTTTTTTCATTCAGGATTTATTGAGCATATAAGATGCACTCGGCTAGGAAATGGGAATACAACAGTTGTGTTGCTGTGAGCATGCACATACACCCAGAGCCTAAGAGGCCAGGTGGTACTAGTCAGACACAAAATCAGGTGACACACTGATAAAGTTTAGGCATTTTACGATGTATTGAAAAACTTCTAGCTGGAGAGAGAAGGTTCACTCTTGCAGTCCTGACATTTTGCATTCCTAAAGCTGTAATTCTTCTTTACAGAAGCTACTATGGTGCTTTTCCCAACTGTTCTGCATCTATTCCAGAATGGCATTTAAACCATTGTTTTGTCTACTTTCCTATAGGCAACCAGGTTTACTAAATATTATTTGTGGGGCACAAAGCCCCAGGTGTTTGGCTCCACCCCCAAACTACCTTGCAATACTAAACAACATGGTGACAATTTAGTAAATGACTACACAATTACTTTGAACAATAGGGATAAACATCTCTATTTACGTTCACTGAAATTTAATTTAGGAATGAAACAGTTCTGAGGAAGGAAAAAAAGAAGAAAAGCAGAATAATCTTTACTCTGTGGGTTGTAAGTTAAACCTAAGATAGCAACTCTCCTGGTAAGGTCTGTGAAATTCAAAAGGGCTATAGTCTTTAAGTTCTCCCAAAAAATTACAAATCATGTTTTCTGACACCAAACTGATTTGAATCTCCTCCTCCTTTCTTTCTTTATGAGCATTTATATTTACCTTCTTACTCACCAGCATCTCCTATCTTTTACCTTCTACTTGTTCCTTTCTCTCTGCCTTTAAACTAAAATGAATTTCCTTAATCTTGAAATATCTTTATTTAACTGAGATGGCCTCCCTTCCAGATATTCTCACCTCTTGTCACTATCACACTTCTGAAATAGACTAATATAGTTTCAAATAGTCCAAATCTGGGTTCTACAGAACCTGTTCTATCTCTGTTTTACAAAAACCCATGCCCTTTTCTCAGTCATTAATCTTAACTGTGTTATTTACCCTAGTGATTACCACTACCTCCTTTCAAATGTCCCTTTCCTTGGTTCCCACAACTAAAATTTTCCTCCTTGGCCTCCACAATTAAAAACTCTTCTAAATCTTCTTTTAACTCTCAACCATTCCTTCTGTTCCCTGTAATTCCCTCAACAAGCTTCTTTTCAACCTTCAATTGTGAGCATTCCCCAGGGCTCAGTCCTTGGAATCATACTCTTCTATTTATATACATTCTTTAAGAGGGCTCAACCATTTTCATACCTCCAACTATAGCCTTTTAAGCTGAATGACTAAAATTTAGATTCAGTTCAAGATCTAGTTCCAAATTTACACCCTCTTACTGGAAATTGCTTGACATGCCTGGCTGTCACTTCAAATTCAACACAAGCTAAGAATTATATATTTTTGGAGGGAACCTAACAGTTAAACTTTAACCTCTCTTCACTTGGTTAAATTCTACTGTTCCTTCAGCTCAGCCAACGTCTTCTCAGGAAAATATTTCCTGACTCTCTGATTAGCCAAATGTCCACATAGATCTCTTTCAAAGCATTTATTGTAGCTATAATTTTCCATTTATTTTGCGATTCTTTAATGGCTATCTCCTCCACTAGATGGAAAGCCCCATGAGAACAAGGATCATGCCTTTTAGGAGTAGGAGATGAGTGGTATGATAATCTCCATACTCCCAATACCTACCATTAAGTTTCAGACATGTAGTAAATAACAGTTATCCAAAATGTGGCAAATGAATGAACAAAAGCACTCAATTTTTCCTAAGTAATGAGTCTCCCTTCAATCCCATTGCCATCTCCATTGCTACTAGTCCACTGTGGTCCACAGTTCAATTACAAAAGCAGCTTATTCAGTGAGTTCCTTCAGATCTTCCTTACTTCAATCCACACTGCTACAAAAATAATTTCCCCCCCCCAAAAAATAATAATAATTTCCCTAATTTGCCATGCCATTCTCCTACCCAATAATATTCAGTGACTTCCCATTTCCCTCAAAAACGAATCTAAGCTAATGCAGACGTTTCACTAAAGAGCTCAATTTGCCAAGAACAACTAATGTCAGCTGCTCAGGGCAGTTCTCCCATTGGCCATGGCATTGAAAAACAATGACTAATTCTTCTCTTTGACTCTCCTTTATTTTAAGTTCCTTGCAGACTTCCACCAGCATTATTACCTTGAAAATGTTACTATTAATTGCATCACAAAGGCCTAACATTAAGTAACCAAGTTTTGCTGGCAAAACATTTACAAACTATCTCTTAGGGTGTTTCTTACAAGTATGATTAATATTATTATTTACAACACTGTTATCAAGTAGAGTTTCAGACAGCTGCATTTTATAAATTTGTCCTTAAATTCCAATGCTCACAGATTCAAAATTCTAAATAAAATTATGGCAAATTAATTTACCTATCTAAAATAACAGATGAACTCTGGTTCAACATTAGGAAAAAAATCTGTTAAAAAAATATAGCCCATTAAGAAACTTCAAGTTTCTTTTTCAAGGGATAGTTTCTGTACAAAATAAAATTTACAAAATATATACCTAAAAATAAGAAAAAAATTCAACTATAATGTGTTATCATGCTATGATACTAAAATCTTTATGAAATAACAGTATGTAATACAATCAAGTGGCTTAGTTTTTCTTATTTAAGTCCAATCATTTAAACTGGGTTTTCTAAAGGTAAGTATAAGACAGATTATTCACATCATTTATAGTAAGAGCCACACAGAACAAAATATTAACAAGCTTTCAAAAGATTCTTTATTTTCAAAACACATATAACACTTCTAAGTGATTTAATCCCATGTCTGCAGAGTTTTATGCATGCTTCAATACAAAGAACTTCCTGAACTGAAAAACTGCATTATTAAAGTTCGAGTACCTCTGAATTAGAAAAAGCATAGACAGAACAAGATGGTGGACAACAGAGACAAGGAAGGCTCAGAGAGATCAGAACAATTATCAGGTCACTAGGAAGCTGCCCTAGTGAAGGAGAGCTACATGATCTCATTGCAGAGGTAGAGGAAGAAGAATCCACTGGATACAGTGAATTTGAAAAATTTCTTCCTGATGACTGAAGTACTACTGGAAAGAAGATACAGACCAATTCCGGAAGATCTCCTTCTTCAAGCTTTTGAGGTATTAGATCCAGCTAAACATGGGTTTCTTTCTAAGGAAGAACTGATTAACTATATGACTGAAGAAGGTCAGCCTTTTTCTCAGGAGGAAATGGAAGAAATGTCTGCTGCAATTGATCCAGAATCAAATTCAATTCATTACAAGGACTATGTAACAATGATGGTGATAGATGAAAATTAAACACTCTAAAGACTTCATTTCTTTCTTTCTTTCCTTCTTTTTTTTTTAATATTTATCTATTTATTTTTGGCTGCACCGGGTCTTAGTTGCAGCATGCGGGATCTAGTTTCCCAACCAGGGGTCGAACCCAAGCCCCCTGCACAGGGAGCGCAGAGTCTTACCCACTGGACCACCAGGTAAGTCTCTCTAAAGACTTCATTTCTAACTGAAAGGATAATTTTGAGAATTGCTTGTCCTTATACATATTCCTGTAAGCACAGCTTTAGTCACATCCAAGTTTTGGTATGTAATATTTTTATTATCATTCAGTTCAAATTATTTTCTAACTCCAATTGTGATTTGTTTTTAGGGGGGTTACTTAGAAGTAGTGTATTTCATAACTTCTAGTTACTTTTTTGTTACTGATTTGTAGCTTAACTACAAGTCAAGAAACACACTTTGTATAATTTTAAAACTTTGAAATTTGTTGAAATTTGCCTTATAGCACAATATGGTCAGTTTTAAAAATGTTCCAAGTGTGCTTGAAAATAATTTATAATTTAAAGTTTTGGAGTATAATGACTATATATCTGCTTGTTGAATCAAATTTGCTGCTCATGTTATTTAAATTTTTTATATCCTTACTAATTTTTTGGGGTGGGCGTCTCCTGGTTCTGAAAGCAGTATCCTTATCCTCAGTGAATGACAGCAGTATGTTAAATCTCCTATTATGATAGTGAATTTCTCTATTTTCTCCTTGTAGCTCTGTTGCTCTATATAAGTTGAAGTTAAGTACATACAAATTTAAAACTTCCTGGTAAATTGGACTTGTTGATATGAAGTGCCCTTGTTTATTTCTAGTAACGCTTTTGCTTTCAAGTCTACTATATGTTATTATATAATTTCCTTTTGGTTTATATTTGCACGGTATATCTTTTCCAATTCTTTTACTTTCAACCTTTTTGTACCATTATGTTTTATTTTTTTAATAAATTTTTTAAAATTAAAGAAAAACAATCTTTTAACCTTATATTTATATAGGAATATATTAACAGAAGTGTTCCAAAATTGTATGAAATTCCTGAAATTCTAAGATGCCCTGATACAATGTTATCAGTCCTACTTTAACAATTTATGTCACAGAAATAAGCAGATCTGTTTGCTAATCCCATTATAATGATCTCTCATTAGGTCTTTAATAATAAACATTTTCAGGAGGGAGGGACAAACTGGGAGATTGGGATTCACATATACACATTACTATACAGAAAACATAACTAATAAGAACCTGCAGTATAGCACAGGGAACTCTACTCAATACTCTGTAATGGCCCATATGGGAAAAGAATCTTAAAAAAAAAAAAAAAAAGGTGAATATATGCATATATGTAACTGATTCACTTTGCTGTACACCTGAAATGAACCCATTCTGTAAATCAAGTATACTCCAATAAAAATTTTAAAAAAAGTATTGCTTGTCCTTAATTTCACACTTTATCTTATAATTCCTACATATGCTAATTAATGCCTTGTGACAACAATTTCAAGATACTTTGTTTCTTAAGGTGATCATAACAGTTTAAAACAAATTTATTTAGTATGTCTAGCCTTATGGAGTGACAAATTGTTAATTATTTTTAAACTATTCTTAAAATATTTAAAAAAGAAAAGAAAAGAAAAGAAAAAGCATGGGGCTTCCTTGGTGGCACAGTGGTTAAGAGTCTGCCTGCCAATACAGGGGACATGGGTTCGAGCCCTGGTCTGGGAGGATCCCACATGCCACGGAGCAACTGGGCCCGTGGCGCCACAACTACTGAGCCTGCGCTCTAGGGTCTGCAAGTCACAACTATAGAAGCCTGTGCAACCTAGAGCCCGTGCTCCACAAGAGAAGCCACCACAATGAGAAGCCCATGCACTGCAACAAAGAGTGGCTCCCGCTCACTGCAACTAGAGAAAGCCCGCGCGCAACAGACCCAACACAGCCAAAAAAAAAAAAAAAAAAACTTAAACGTCCTCTTGGCAAAAAGCAGTCATTACAAATACCAACAACATTTTAACATACAGCCAATCATATTAAATTGACTCTTAGAAAGCTCCAGCTGACAGCCATCTTCTGAATCCAGGAAATATAGTTGCTGCACAGCAAGAATAAACCTATGTCCAGACTTCAGCATGCCAATGGAAGTGATTTATCATCACAAAAGACTGAGCTCTAAATCATCCAGTGGAGAACAAAAGTAATGGAATTTTTTAAAAAGCACACTAAACATACACATCAAAAGGTTGACAACATCCTATACAGGTTATTATTATAACTAAATTATTAAACAACTATTTTGGATGACGGAGGATACTAGCTCAGAGGAACAAACACTCTGCGCTTTTGCTACACTCTACTTGCTACATTCTAATTAATCTAAAAAATGAATCTATTATTATCTCAATATAATCTATAAATCACCATTGCATGGCATCGTTAAACTCAGCAAAAGTTCCAACATGTATCAGTTTGAAATGCCATGCCATGTTGCAGGGTCAGCCATTCAGAAGACGGCTCAATTTCCCAAGCTTGGTATATCTTGAATCATCTGGAATTCCTTTTAGGTTACATAAACTTATAATAATGGAAAGGCCAGATCTAGAAAAAGATGACCGTGAAAATAAACATCTTCAGAAACTGAGGAAAAAAGCAAAGTCTAAGGATTTTGGCTCATCATAGCAGAATGAGCAGACCTGCTTCAGAAAAAGACACTGGTTTTCCCAACCACCTTGAGGAGGAGAAAAAAAAGACTAACACAAAATAAATGCAGTTGTTTTTGACTAAGATACAATTTCTCTTTTCTTTCTTTTTTTTTTAAAGTTCTGGCAGTAGGAGAGTGTTTTGTTTTTATTAAGCACAAGAAAAGCTATGAACTAAAACTGACTTGGAATACAATTTTTTCATATAGCTTACAGTAAATGTTTAAAACGTATTTATGTGATAAAGCAAGTAGAGCAAAATGCTAATGGTAAAATTTTAGTGGTCGGGTATATGGGTGATCAATGTACGATTTTTTAAAACTGTTCTGTACCTTTGAAATTTTCCATAATAAAATGAGGGCTAAAACTAAATCTACCTCTTAGAGTAACAGTGGTGATTAAATAAGATTATGTATACAAGCACACAGCAGTTGCCCAATAAATGTTAATCTACTTCCTCATCTCTTTTGAACAAAGTCACTTATCCAAAGAATGAGCTGCCACAGAACTCAAGAACTTCAGGTTCTAGCAATATATATGTTCAGAACTTGAAAAGTCTTCAACAATAAATATGAAGTTCTTTCAAAGGCATAGATGAACTCAGGAGAAAGAGGAATCCCCTAGGTGCCAGGAAAAGGAGGGAGGGAGGATTAAAAACCATGGCACCAGAAGCAGAGGAAGGAAGAAGGGGGACTGTTCCATTAACCTAGGGCTTGGGGCTTAATGCCAGGCATAGGACACAAGGTCTTGACCCTTAGCAAGTATAAAACTGGAACTGAGATCACTACACAAGGCTGAAACTGCTTCCATACTTTAAATCAAAGAGATCATAACACTGAAAAGTGATCACATGGAAGTATTTCCACACATTTAGAGCAAAGAAAAATCTGATTGCTTATAAACAACTGTCATCTTCCTAGAGAAAATGTGAAGGAACATAACTGCTTGATACGACAAATAAAAGGCTGGCACATGAACTTGATCTGACTTGCCCAGGTAACTGTGATACAACTTGCTAGTTGTCTTGCTAGCATTTTGTGCTCCCCTTTTCACAGTGGGGAGCTGTCACTAGGAGCGCATTACCCAGTCCCGTGTATTTAGGTGCTGCATGTGAAGAGTTCTCGCCTGTGGAATGTGAACAAAAGAGTTGGTCACCTTGAGGCCAGGGCTTTTAAGAACTTGTGCTTGGGGGACTTCCCTGCTGGTGCAGTGGTTAAGAATCCGCCTGCCAATGCAGAGAACACGGGTTCGAGCCCTGGTCCAGGAAGATCCCACATGCCGCGAAGCAGCTAAGCCCATGAGCCACAACTACTGAAGCCCACGTGCCTAGAGCCCATGCTCCACTACAAGAGAAGCCACCGCAATGAGAAATGAAAAGCCCGAGCACCGCAGTGAAGAGTAGCCCCCGCTCGCCACAACTAGAGAAAGCTCACATGCACCATCGAAGACCCAACGCAGCCAAAAATAAAAAAAAAAGTACTTGTGGTTGAATTTTATGGTATGTGAATTATATGGAAGGAAGGGTAATAAGGACTTAAAAAAAAAAAAAGAAAAAGCAGCAGGCAGGGTTTCTAATTCTCTTGTCTGCCTGAAAGCAGAAGACTCTAAAGTCCTAGGAAATAGGACCACAAGCTGGGAGGAACCAGGGTTTCCCATCACCAGATGGCTGGCAGTCTTCCACAACTTCTCTTGCGCTAAGCCACTGGTAGTTTTGGGTTTGGTATGGCAGTTAGTTTTGCCCTAAATAATACATTAAGGAAATCTTTTATCTTCTAAGTTCGTGAAAGGCTTGGCTCAACCCAGTTACAAACAAGCCGACCTTGGCACAAAATGAAATTATACCTGTGGAACTCTCATACTAAGATAGTTTAGTCAACATGAGCAATGGGGAAAAAAAGCTCTTTATCTTAATTAAAAAAAAAAAGTTAAACGGGTAACACATACATACACCTCAAATATTTTTTTAGAAAATCAAAAATATAGGGAATTCCCTGGTCGTCAGTGGTTAGGACTCGGCACTTCCACTGCCATGGGCCTGGGTTCAATCCCTGGCTGGGGAACTATGATCCCACAAGCCGCATGGTGCAGCCAAAAAGAAAAAAAATCAAAAATATTAAGAATAGAGTGGAAAGTTTCCCACCCATTTTTATCCTCCATTAGCCTTAATTTCTTCTGTACCCTTCTGGAGCATTCTAATGCAAATACAAGCAAATATTAATAAATATTATTATTTTTCCCCTTTGATTGTAAAAAAGGTAGTATACTATACAAAGTGGCAACTTTACTTTCTTAATTTAGTCACAGATCTTGGAGCTCTTTCCATACCTGACATAAAGAGTTTCTTTTCCACAGTAATACAATAGTTCATTGCATTGATGTACAATAAATTTATTTAATCACTTCCTTATTGAAGGGTGTTAGGTTGCTTCCAATTGTTTGCTATTACCAAAAAAAAAAAAACTTCAATTAAATACCTCCTACACACTGATCATACTGTTATGTATAAATTTTCAGAAGTAGGATTGTTACCTCAAAAGACAGATATATACATTTGCAATTTTAATAAATAATGCTTAATCTCCTTTTCTAACAAATTCTTCTATTCATTTCCATTTGATAGGTCAGAAGTTAAACTTCAAGGGATAGTGATTTCTACTTCTGCTCACAAAGTATTAATTACCACAGAAATTGCCCCCGTAGTAATTAACAACTAGACAAAATATATGAAATAATTCTCAGTAACTGGACAACAGGCAGCATAAGCCTATGATCCCTGAGAGAAGTGAAACAATGTGAGCCTGACGATCACCCCATCTTACTGCCAGGAGGTGGTTTCTAGGCTGCAGCACAGGGAGGAGGAACCCAAACAGACTCTAGTGTACTTGCTGAGTAGAGGAGAGAAATCAAAGTTCAGGGGATCCAAGGCGGCCAGAATCTGCAAGACAGAGAGAGTAATGGAAAGGAGAGCTGTACAAAGAACACAGGAGATCTTCAGAGGAATCGCCCTGAGTCAAGTCCTATCCTATGTGTATGCAGTGCGAAACGAAACACTGAAAAGCAAATACGCCAAATAATTCTTGAAGCTCACAAGGCAGGGAGTAGTTCATTCCCACCAACCAGAAAGGAGAGACCTCACATAACTTGGGACATTGGGTAGAGTCCCAGAAGAGTCACATCTCAGCAGTAGAATTAAAGTAGACATAGACTAAAGGCTGCTCTGGACTTGCCCTAACAAAGTTTAAAAGCAAGCCTCAAAAGGATCAAACTGATCTCCATGTAACCTGTGTGCCAGACAAAATCTAACACTCTTTAAGGGAATTCGACCAAATTCAGCAAAGACGTAAAATGCACAATGACCAACACCCAATAAAATAAATCACCACACGTGCAAAGAAGTAGGAATGTGACCACCAGAAGAAAAATTAATCAGTGGAAAAAGACCAAGAAATGACAGATGATGGAATTAGCAGATGAGGACCTTCTTAAAACAGCTATTACAAATGCATTCAAGGTTGTAAAGGAAAATATGAACATAACGAAGAGAGAAATGGAATATATATGTAAGATCCAAATCAAACTTCTACAGATGAAAAATAGAGTATCTAAAACAAAAGATATACTGGACAGATGGCACTAACAGCAGACTGGAAACCACAAAAGAAAAGACCTATGAACCTAAAAATACAACAATAGTAATAATCCAAAATGAAACAGAGGGGAAAAAAAAAACCCAACCCCACTGTTGGTGGGGAGAGGAGGGTGAAGAAAAGAGCCTCATGACTGTGAGACGATAGCAAGCAATTTAACCTGTGTAAGATTAGCGCCCAGGAGAGGAGAACAGAAAAATTATTTTAAGAAATAGGGGCACACAGTATGTGTTCAAATATTTGTTGGCAGATTTAAATAAAAATGGGCTATAAAAATACATTTAAAAATATGAAAATATATCATTTATGTAAATGTGAAAATTATCAGAGAAGCAATGTGGTAGCACGGAAAAACAGAGGCTCTAAATTTAAAAAGGCTTGAGTTGGCGTCTAAGCTCTGTTTCTTAATACTTACAAGACTTGGCCAAATCACAATCCATCTGATTCTTGTGGTTTTTCTGTCTGTAAAATACGGCTGATATCTGTCCTATCTACCACATACCATTATCAAGAACTGCAAACGAGATTTAAAGGGTTCCATAAACTAAATGTTAGCTAGCAACTTAGAGTAACTAAATATTTAGGGAGAAGGTTGTTAGGTCAATACTCAAGTTTTAAAAAGCAAGTATATTTGGTGAGTTCTTCCCTGACATTTATACCTGGTTCCACATTTCCCCTATTGTAAGAGAGGTAAGAAAAATTTTTCAGAATACATTATTTTTTAAGAAACAAAACTCTCATGTCACCTTTTTTTAATGCCAAATAATCATCTTGCTTATTAATTAACCCCTACAGTGAGCGCTCAGTAAATATTTCACAAATGAATGAGTAAAAATATAAAACAATCTACACTGGTTCTCTTCTTTTGGTCCTAGGGGCAGATAAGCCAAATGAGAAGCTGGGGAAAAAATTTCAGGAAGACTCCCAAGGTGAAAGCCCTACACTACAATGACTAAATTTCTCCTGTCTCTAGAGTTTAAGATGATACAAAAGGAAACAATGATATTGCTACAGAAGCATATACTGCTTACTCAAAATCTGAGCAAGATGAACAACAGACTGAACCATGTGAAACTGCTTTTTATAAATCAAATATGATCAAATATTAGTAATTCTTATGGTTCCGTCTGCTAGTAAAAACAAGCCAGAAAACAATGCTTAAAGGAGAACTGGTAGGGGGTAGGGGCAGTGGACTGTGCAAAGGGAAAGGTAATGAGCAACAGTCTGGGGCAGAAACTTCTCAAATCACTGAATATAAAATCTTTGCCAACAAAATATTTACATAAAAACTCAACAGCTGTAACTGGCACTCTCTGGAAGCCAATACCATTAAACGACTTGGGGGAAAGGTAGCGATCAGTAGGATATCATGTAGGGAGCTAGTGGGAAGCAGAGCTGGAGAATGGAGAAGCAGCGTGAGACCATGGACTAAAGAATGTGAATTTGTTTCCAAAAGAGGAAGGGAACTATACCAATCTCATCTGACTTCCGCTTTCACTGCTCTAATTTCTCCTGTTTCAGATGATACTTTCAAGTTGAAAATCAATATACAATCATATAAATTCTTGAAACTTCTTACAATGATTTAAAAGAAAACCAACAACTCTACACACTAAAAGCTTTTATCTATACACACGTCAGTCAGGTACTAACCTAGCAAATCAGAGTTTGAATAAGAGATTGTGGATTTTTTTTTGCTACACCATGTGGCATGTGGGATCTTAGTTCGACCAGGGATTGAACCCATGCCCCCTGCATTGGGAGGGCGAAGTCTTAACCACTGGACCCCAGGGAAGTCCCGAGATTGTGGAATTTTGCCTATTTCAAAACTATTCAAAACTAACTCTACTACCTAATTACCTCAGAAAGAAGGCTTAAATACTGAGAATATTTTGTGCTGTCCTTAATGTATGATTAATTTATGTATTTATACCTCAATATAGACTGTTTCATAGGCCAGAAAATGTTCCCACCTTAGCAACATAGAAGTCCTTACATATTACTTTCCCTCTGAAAAGTTGCCAACTTTCAGGAAAGTTTAAGTGATTTTTATATTTATCTGGTTTTACAAAGGGCAAAAAGATAACAATCAATGCCTTCTGTTTCTCAGCTGATAAAAGTTACTTAGTCATTCCATTCTACAGAGGGAGGATGTTTTAAGCAACACAGTCTTCAGAAATAGAAGAACTAATTTTTTCCCTCTTATATCAAAGAACAGAGATTTCCTTTGTCTGATAGGCAGTTTATTCCAAATTTAGGCATCATTTAGGCCAAGAGAATGAAAGAACATTTGGTAGAACTGAATTCCTTTACCCAGAGAATTCAGTCCTTTGCACTCCACAACCTCAAAGTGTACACATTTTAAATACCTGGTAAAGACTCTATAAAAAGTTTTTTTTAAAATACTACCTGCATTATTTGTTTTTTAATAAATTTTTATTTATTTATTTATTTTTATTTTTGGCTGCCTTGGGTCTTTGTTGCTGCGCTCGGGCTTTTCTCTAGTTGCGGTGAGCGGGGGCTACTCTTCGTTGCAGTTCCCGGGCTTCTCATTGGGTGGCTTCTCTTGTTGCGGGCTCTAGGCACGCGGACTTCAGTAGTTGTGGCACTCGGGCTCAGCAGTTGTGGCTCGCAGGCTCTAGAGCGCAGGCTCAGTAGTTGTGGTGCGTGGGCTTAGTTGCTCCGCAACATGTGGGACCTTTCCGGACCAGGGCTCGAACCCGTGTCCCCTGCACTGGCAGGCGGATTCTTAACCACTGCGCCACCAGGGAAGTCCTATAAAAAGTTTTTGACCTTACTACTCTTCAAGTTCAACTACAGCTTTCTTGAAGAAGCCTTGGAAGGATTATAATAAAAGGTGTGGCACATTACAATTTACTTCAGATTTCTCTTAAGACAGTGAACATAAAGCCATATCTTGAAGGACATCATCTGCAACAACAAAGGGCAGAAAGACCACTGATGGGCAACTGCAATTTGATGGATGCTCTATATATTTAAATTTTTTTCATCCTCTTCATAACCCTGTGGGAGTGGTTTCATACCTCAACTTTACACATAAGAAAAGTGAAGGCTGAAGAGATAAATCTGTCCAAGGTCACAGTAAGTGGTAAGTGAGCTAGGATTTGAATCCAGGACTGCAGTTCCAGAGCCCACTCTTTACCACTCACCACACTGCTCCTCCTATGATGAGCTCCACATGACTACAGGACCTTATTTCTGCTGATTATTTCATGTGCAACAAGTATGCGCAGTAGATGGCATTAATTAACAAATGGCAGACTTTGTGCATGATTAAAACTCTCCATTACATTCCCTTCTCCCTCCTTGAAGTTTTTGTTCACTTTATGGTGTTTATCACATTACGGAGCTGATTTGGCCAGCATAGGAACTTTGGGAATTCTGTTAAGTGACTTGCAGTCTGTCTTTCTATGTTAACTTAAATTACAAATGAAACCTTCCTAGACATCAGAGCATTTTCTTTAAACATGATTTTTTTCTTTCATTTTTTTTTTTTGGTAACTCTGCATTTGAATTGACTTATAACATACACACATTCTCCTGGTTAATTTCTCTCACATATCATTTCACTTCACTGTTTATCTTCCTTATGATTTTAACTATACATCACATTTGTTATTTTTTTTTTAAAGGAACACAAAAATGTTTTAAGAGTTTGTTCTTTGTTCTGTTTTACAAGGATGCAGATCGAGGAATTCAACCAAGTACCCATTTTCACTATGACTCCCCCTGTATGGAGTTATAATGTTATTCAAGGCTTCAACAGGAGAATTTATAGGTACTGTAAACACCACGCAGTCGATCTAACATAATATTCTAATTTCAGTAAAATTATTTAAACTGAATAAAAATAAATGTCTGGTTCTCTTAATTCATTGTTTTTAGATTCCAGTCCACACTCTCGTTCCTCCACACTCTATTTTAATGCAGATACAAGGGTTAGTCCTGGCACAGTTCTGAGGGCCATCACTTGACATTCTTTCTCAAGTTTTAAATATATCTAACTCAATCAAATAAAGATGAGTCACTTGCTGGCTTCCAGTTTTATGAGTTCAGCTCCTCTTAATCTGAAGGAGCTACTGTACCCCTTTACAACTCATAAAGTCGGCATGAGGAAAATGACATCCATCTATTAACCAGGCATTTTAAGGTGGCTAAATTAAGAATTTCATGATATGAACATCAATTTAAGACTGAAAAGCAGTGAAGAGTTTTTTTCTGATTCTCCCAACCATTTCCTCTACCATATGCGCATAGCATTTAATTTCTCCTTCTCTTATAGTACTTACTACTTTATAACTTGTATTATAGTTTTAATAAAGATACCTTTTTCTTCTTCCAGATCAGTGCTGTCCAACAGAAATATAATGGAAGCCACATATATTATTTTATGTCTTCTAATAGTCACATTAAAAAATAAAAAGTAAAACTGGCTTTAATAATGTTTTTAACCCAATATATCCAAAATATTATCATTCAAACATGTAATCAATATAAAAACTGAGACGGGAATTCCCTGGCAGTACAGTGGTTGGGACTCTGTGCTTTCACTGTTGAGGTCCCGGTTTCGATTGCTGGTGGGGGAACTAGGATCCTGCAAGCTGTGCAGCGCACCCCTACCCCCCCAAAAAAATTGAGATAGTTTACCTTCCTGTGTGTTCTAAGTCTTTAAAATCAAGTGTGCATTTCACACTTACAGCACATCTCAACTCAGACTACTCATATTTCAACTGCTCAGTAGCAACATATATAGCTGGTGACTACCACAGGCACAGGGGGAGGGGGAAAGAGCCATTTTACAGTTGGACAGACTTGCTTTCAAATATCAATTCCACTACTTACTGGCCCTGAGGGAGTTCCCTCATTTAAAAAATAGTAATAATTAAAATAATACTAATGATATATCTCTCATAGGATTAAATGAGATATAACACCTAGAGAACATCTGGTCCCTTAGGGCAGGGCACACAAAAAGCCCTCGATAAATGCTAGCTATAATCAATATTTGTAACCTTTAACACTAAGCACAGTGTCTTGTACACAGTATTTATTCAATAAATGTTTGCTGAAGGAAGAAAAATTAATTTGCATGACATCCTACAAGCCATTTTAACTGCTTCTTTTTAAAATACTACATACATTTCTCATATAAGCAGGAGAAGTTTTTTGGGAGGATTGTTGCTGATGAAATTTGTTTTGAATACATTAGCAGAAACGTATCATCTTATCTCTTGGACTGATCGAGTATTTTATTTTCTTCCAAAGAGCAATGAAATTATTCAGCAACTATATACTGTAAAGCAGTCTTATCAAGAGGCTTGTTAAAAAGTTCCTTCCATAAGTGACAGTGCTATTTTACAGGTAACTCACTTATCTGGGGGAATATTTTTATCTCAGGGATAAAAACACATTCCATTTCTGGGCTTTAGTTGGAGAATAAGACAGTGGTGTATGCAAGACCCTTTATAACCTGGACTCTGAAAAAATTCTCAAACTCTCTACTTCAGTACAGTCAGTACAGCCCCCTTAATTTCTCAAAGCATCTTCCCTTTTCACTTGTGCTTATGATTCCCTTGCAATGTTTTGTATTTCTACAGATGACAGAATCACAAAGTACCAGAGCTGGAAGGATCTTAAGCGATAATCCACTCTTAGAATTTTCCAAAGCATGTACCATAGGTGATAAGCAAGATGATTTCTGGTGGTATGTGTTAGTACTGCCTACTTTAATGGTAACATATTTTTGTTTAACATAAAAAAGAAAACTACAACTAGCACATCAAACTCAAGAACTCATGTGTATCTTCACTTACAACAGGGCTAAACTGTCCCTACTTAAGGGTAAAAAAAAGTGATAAGATTTTTAAGCCAAGAGTAGCAGAGCGGAGTTCCATCCAAGTCTAAATCCTAATTTTGTGCTCTTTTCATCGCCCTAAAGAATTTACTTGTCTGTGTGACACCAAGTGATGAACACTCTCTTATATAACTGTTTCTTGAACACAATCCCATTTATCAAACCAACTGTAAGCAATGGTAGTGTCTTAAAGTACTAGTGTTCTTCCACAATGATAAGTGCATAATAGGGGATCAATAATGCCTTGAGGGGCTTCCCCGGTGGCGCAGTGGTTGAGAGTCCGCCTGCGGATGCAGGGGACACGGGTTCGTGCTCCGGTCCGGGAAGATCCCACATGCCGCGAGGCGGCTGGGCCCGTGAGCCATGGCCGCTGAGCCTGCGTGTCTGGAGCCTGTGCTCCGCAACGGGAGAGGCCACAGCAGTGAGCGGCCCGCGTACCGCAAAAAATAAAAAATAAAAAATAAAATAATGCCTTGATTATGTGGTTAGACTGCTTCCAACCACTGAGAGTCAGCATAGGAGGAAATTCCACATTGGCTCAAACAAAACAATCATAATGTATCCTAAAGCCAAATGATGTTTGGACTAACTGCTGTTTGCATTATCCATTTCACTATTTCACCCGTGAATGAATAAGGAACCAGGAGATGTCACATATATAAATCCTAGAAACTATAAAATACATACATACAGGAATATACACAGGAAACAACTCATAAAGGTTAAATAATAGGAATCTTAGAAATTGTAAATTGTACTGTTTCCCAAGCCTCTCATTTAACACATGAGGAAACTGAGACTCGAGTGGTAAACTGACTTGCTCACAGTCATAGAATTAGTTAATGGCAGTGCCAGCTCTAGTCCTAGTTTACTCTTTGTGGTGTTCCATTGATTCAATACAAATAGTAGGGGAATATATCTAAATTCTTCCATTATACCAGTACAAATTCTGCTTAAGGTGAAATGGGATCTGAAAATCTTTTCATGAAGCAGAAACTCTACTTGTAATGGACTCAGACTAGTAATTAAATTAGCTTTGTCTAATAATGCCAGTCTGTCCACCTGAGAAATCGACAATACTCCAATGCAAAGATGCTGCTCCTACCCAGTTGTTCTTGGTAGTGACGAAAAGAAGATTCTAATTCCAGGTGACTCTTCTCCTTTTGTGTGCTCTTATGAACCCCTGGTGTTCTCAACAGCCACATACTAATTTCCCTAGCTGCAACCATCCATGGCAGATTAGAAAGAATACAATCTTTGAAGTCAAAGAGAACTTGCTGAATACCACCCCTACAACTTAGGATATAACACTGGACAAATTACTTCATCTATCTGAGCCTGTTTCTCAACTAAGATAATAACACTATTCACCTCACAGGATAAATGCGATAATACGGACATTATGGCATACTATCTTAGGATACGTACAGTTAAGAGAAAGGCTAAGAATAGAATAAGAAAATGTTCACCTATGAGTTTGAAAGTAAGTTTGTAATGTTGAAATATTAATTCCTGTTCAATATGTAAAATAGGCCATCTAAAATAAATATTTACAAAGCATTCACTCTGTGCATAGTTTAGAGATGGTGGTCACAAATTTATAACCTGAAACTGATATATCAAGACAAAGTACCAAGAAATTCAGAAAAAATACTCACAATGCTTTCAAATACTAAAAAATAACAATTAGATTCTGTTTTTTTTTTTTAAGTTCTTATCAGAGACTCACACTGAAGTATTTATAACAGAAATGACAGTGTTTGGAACTTGCTTTAAAATATCCATTCTCCTAACCCGTGTGATTAAAAAAAAAAAGTGAGGATAGCTGAAGCTGCGTGATGCGTATGTGGGGAGTCATCATACCATTCTATTTGTGTTTATGTTTGTAATTTTCCATATTAGAAAGTTTTTTGTTTCTTTTTTTAAATCAAACAAAAAAAAACAACCTAAGAAAAACTATGCACATCACTAATAAACTTCTAAAGAAACAACATCTCCATCTGCAACTTCTAAACACAAGATACTATTGGTCGAGACTTCCCTGGTGGCACAGTGGTTAAGAATCTGCCTGCCAATGCAGGGGACACAGGTTTGAGCCCTGGTCCAGGAAGATCCCACATGCCGCGGAGCAACTAAGCCCGTGCGCCACAACTACTGAGCATGTGCGCCACAACTACTGAAGACCGCACGCCTAAAGCCCGTGCTCTGCAACAACATAAGCCACCACAATGAGATGTCCGTGCACCACAACGAAGAGTAGCTCCCACTGGCCGCAACTACAGAAAGCCCGCATGAAGCAACGAACACCCAACACAGCCAAAAATAAATAAATAAATCTATTTTTTAAAAAAATGAAAAAGATACTGTTGGTCATTTCAGCCAAAAATATGTAAACTATTTTAAAATTACTCTCAACATAAAGCATGTCTTATCTCTTTATCAAATACTAGACAGTAATACTTTGGGTATTACTTCTCCACCTGGTAGAACAGCCCAGGATGTATTTTTCCTTTTTACCCTTATACCTTCTAGTTATATATTCTTATGACTAGAACTACTACTAACTACATATACATACACACACACGTAACCAGGACTACTATCCATCATTACTGCTAATATACCCACTATGTAACAGGGGACCCGCTGGGTATACTTCACCTTTTAAAAAGTATGACTCAGCTGACAGAGTTAAAAAAAGAATCCCCCACAACATATAACCTTAAAATAGTGGCCAAAAGGAGAAAAAGCTGTGAACTAATCTTAGTCTATGTACAGTTTCAATATAGTTCACACATAAAATTTTAATTTGGTGGCATATGATGCATTAGACAAACGGAAAGTATCCACTGAAATTATTTAAAGGTAAGTATAAATACCTTCATATAGATTCTCTAAGTGAATTAGTACATAACTTTGAACACTAAAGAGAACCTTAAAATATCTGAACTTAAGACTTAACCTACCTACGTTGTTTCAAAATAAAAATGTGGTTTACTATACTACCATTTAAATACTCACATGCTTTGTCTTTTCATAATTCTAATAGCAAGAACACAGAGAACAATCTTCCCCAAATATGTATCCAAAGGGATAAAGAAGCACAAATGTCTACTTTCCTATCAAACTGTCCTACTTACCAAAAATCACATACAAAACATATTCCACACTTTCACTTCAAATGTGCCTAGCTAGTTTACTTTTTTAATCGTTATGCTCTTTCAAACACATAATTGAGATTTAACTAATTCTCTGAGTGGAATAAAATTTCTTTTTGCTGTCTTTAAAGGAAAAAAAGAAGTAGTTTAAAAATAGCTCCACCTCCTAAAGAATATACACAGCTGTTCATGATACTATTCTTTCAATTTTTATGTATATAAAATTGGAGGAAAATTAATTAAATTGGAAATTTGGAAACCCCTGCCCCCCCCCAAACTGCCTCTTCCAATTTACATGACACCTTTTCTTTCTCTAGAGCATAAAACGGGCTCCATTAGCTTACTCACCTTCAATCAGTCAACACTATTCACTGAGTCTCAGCACTGAATTAGGTACTCTGAAAAGTTACAAAGGAAATACAGGACCTAGTAACTACCTTCAAAGAGTTTAAATCCCTATAAAGGAAGAAAAATGTAGTTACCAAAAGAATACCCTTGCTGAGAATCTTACAGTCAAAGGTGGAGCAGGGACTACATTTTCAGGCCAGGATCTTTACACTAACTAATGCAAGAAAGATAGTACCTACCAAATTAAAAAGACTCCAAAAGTGGTCAAAGCTAAGTTATTTACAGATTATATATGCTGCTACACACTTCTACATGCATGACAAAGGAAGACTGCTCCTGTGAGTGACTGTTTCCAAATGTCCCTAATGCACGTAAGGAGACATGTATTCCTTAAATGGGCCACTTTTTGCCACTTTCGCTAATAACATCCTGTTTCTACCACAAACTGCTTAACCAAATGTTTGGCCTTCAATATTAGGATCCTAGTTTGAGAGAAGAGCATCTATTATATATCCTCGAAGGCCAAATAGAAAATTTCAGGAAGCTTGACAGAATTAAGAATCATAGCTGTTATCGACTAGAGGAGTAGTTGCAGAATAAAGAATAACAAGGGATTATCTTCCTAGTTTTCAAATTGTAGATAAGTCATCTAAGGCCCCACATTTCTGGTGGCTCTAGAAATTTCCCTTCTCGCTGTCTCCTGAGCATGTATATCTTTTCCTCCTGTGAATTACTCTGTGTGGAATACCAGAGCAAATATCACAGGGGGATGAGGGGGAAAAAACCTGCCAAGACTAGTATTTTTCAACAAGCCAGTGGTTTTCCTATGACCATGAACACCTTAGAAAATTCTCTTAACAACTTCCCAAATAAAATTGTATCCAGCGGTGGCTTTATTCTACCTGTCAACCTTTGGGCCTAATTCTATACACCTAAACCTTACAAAAAAAGTATCCCTACCAGATTTGCTCCCAAACTTTGGTAACTGTCAAAAATGCACTTAAGTCTGCAGCATTAAATCCAGAGAAGAAATTCTCTGTTACTTAACTGAATCACATCAAACATCAAACCTAGACTGCATTAAAAGGTACTGTTAAAATCATATTCAGACGTCAGAAAGGCAAAGACCCCACAATCCATCTTCAAATACTGCCCCAACTTTTCAAGCTCTGGGACTCTAAATCACTTGAAATAACAGCTTACACTTGAGATTCATTACAAATTGACCAAAAGAAATGAAGAAGAAAAAGAAGGAAAAATAAAAGCATATATTACTTTCAGCAGCTGGTAAATAATAGGAATTTTTGAATTACAAAAGAATAGGGTAAAGACAGTAAATTCGGTTGCTGTCTACAATACACATCAGAATAGAACCAGTTACCTAAACAAACATTATCTACTGCCAATAAACAGCAGGGCATTCTTTAACAGCTTAAGTACGCCAACCATTTTTCATGTTTAAAAGGGTTGCTACAAATTATCCAAGTCGAAACGGATGGCAAAATCCTAAACAGGTTTTCACCGAGGAGCCACCGCGCTTACAGCATCACACAAAAGACCGGAGCAAATATAAACACGCTCTGGGCCTTCGCCGACTGCAGCCGGGAGCTGGGGTCTGCGTCCCAGACCCCCGCACCCAGAGGTAATGAAAGGTGGGGGTGGGGTCCCCTTCTTGGAATGCGCCGGGGAGCGAGGGGCAGAGAGGGAAGGAGCGAGCGCAGCTCAGAGGAAGCGAGAGAAGCAGCAGACCGTCGTCAGCGGCTTCCAAGGCCGGCGACACCCTCGGGCCCGCAGCAGGCCTGGACCTCCCGGCCCCGTCCTGCCTCCTCACCTCCCTCACGTCCTGCAAACACTCCAGCACCGCCAGGTTGTTGCTCCAGGTATGCTTGGGACACACACGGGTCACGTCCTCCCTGCAGGACTCTTCCTCCGCCAGCTTCCAGCCCCCGCCAGCCCCGCCAGGCCCTGATCCGCCCCGCCGGGCCGGAGACCCACCCGCCGGGAAAGGCGGCTGCGGCTGCTGAGGCGGTTGTTGCTGCTGCTGCTGCTGCTGCTGCTGCTGCTGCAACTGAGATGACTGAGGCAGCTGGAGCTGACCCCCTAGAGCGCCGCCTCCAGGTTGCCCTCCGAGGGGCAGAAGGTTGGCCCCCGGGCCCTGGCCTGGGCTGTGGCCTCCCTGGCCCTGGAGTTTGTCGGCCCCGGCCGCCGCGAGCAGCAGTAGCTGCAGCGCCGCCGACAAGCGGAACATCCTCCGTACACGTCCACACGCCGCCATCTTGAGTCCGCGGCGAGCTCGACGCACCCGCCGGCGCAGCGTATTTAAATGAGGGGGCGGGGAGTCGGGCGGGGCCCGGCGGGGCCCATCCGATCCCTTCTCCTGCCGGCGCAGACCCGCCAGCTGGGAGCAAAGCCCGGGAGTGGCCGAGCTCCGAATGGCCCACGCCCCGGACCTCGGCGGGCGGGAAAGCTGCGCTTTTTGCCGGGGGCGTTCCTGGTGCTCCTTAAGATATCTGGGTAGGGCAGCTTTGCCTAATTCCCTTGGTTGTCGTCACAGAAAAATAAAAAAGGATTGGGATTGCCACAACCAAGATGGCCGGTAGAGTATGTCATCCGTTCAATGACTTGAAATAAAAACTTTATGTGTAGAGGTGAACTTTACACGATCAGGTGTATTCCGGCATCTAAGAACCTCTTCTTGCATTTCTCCTTGCTTCCTTCCACCAGCCCCAAAAGCCTCTCTTACCCAGAAAAGGAGGCAGCATTGAATCAGGGTTAGGAGCACTGGTTCCAGAATAAGAAAAGAGCCTGTTCTATTCCTTGCTCTTCGGCAGACTAGGCAAGTCCTTTAACTTCTCTGACCCTCATTTTTCTCGTCTGAGAAAGAAAAGGAGGAGCTCTAATGTATAATTGTGAAGATTAGAAATAATAAAGTGCCTGGCCCACAATAGGGAATTCAAAAAGTTATAGCCAGTATTATGAATAAACTGGGAAGCCCTTTGCATGTGAGCCAGATTTTAAGCCAGAATTTAAACTCATGTTTCAAGGAGGGAAAGAAAATAACAAAACATGTCTTTGAGGCCTCAGGTTAAGTCTGTGCCTCATAACTGTCTTGCTGACCTGCATGCAGCATCTTCAGCAAGCACTACAGGCAGGGATGGTTGTTTCACTTAACACCAGTGTCCCCTCCTTTTCCATAGGAGAGATGTTATCTTCCTAAAGCATCTTCGCATCTATTGTGTCATCTGAGCCATGCATCAGGCCTGAGTTGGGTTCTCACTCACCTAAAGAATGGCAGAGATGGTAACAGTTCTGCACAGCAGGGTTAAATGTCCTGCCCAGGATGAACTTTGCCAGCCTGGGACCAGAACCCCTGGCCTCTCAGTTGGCGTGGTGCACTTTTATCCCACTCTGCCAGTATACCATGTTGGGGAGTGAGGGCAGCTTGCGACATGTGATCCCCACTGGTCATCCGTGTTCAAAAATGCAGCTTCTGCTGTCCTGACCCACAAATGGGCAGTGAAGACCAGACATAGCTAGAACCTGAGAGGTTGGGTGGGGGCTCATGAGCCTCATAAGGAACCCCTGAGACTGAGAATATTTTAGGGGTACAAACTGCCCACTGTGGCTGACACAGGCCTCTATCTCTAGGAATGAGGACATGTTGACATCTCTACCAAAACTCACTCCTGCTACTGCCATAATGTGGTGCTAAGGCTGCTGCCAACCTTGAGCATTGACCAAGACAGCCCAGGGTAGAACAGATAAATGTACATGTTCCTTAACAGATATGTGGCATGGGTAAATCTCAGACCTGAAGTTCTTGAAAAGTCACTTAGGGTCATTAATTTTTTTAATGGTTTAATTAATTAATTTTTTTTGGCCATGCCATGTAGCTTGTGTGATCTTAGTTCTCCGACTAGGGATTGAACCCAGGCCCTCGGCAGTGAAAGCACAGAGTCCTAACCACTGGATAAGGGTCATTAATTTTCAATGATGGGTCTCCATATGTGCAGACAACAAGTGGGAGTTTATTTTTTAAGCCAGTTTAAGGCCAGAAATTGACAATCCGCTAAGAGAAGCCAACAGTTACCCATCTCACAGCCTGCAGTGAGGAAACCCTAGACCTGGCCACTGACTGCCTCTGGAGATAGGGACGAGTATATGTGCCTATCTTGAAATCACAGTGACCAACAAGCAAGAAATTGAGAGAAATCTGGGAACCTGGCCAGCTCAGGCTGTGTCAGGGAAGTCAGACTTTACAGAAAGCACAAACCCACAGGCCAGTGAGAAGAGGGTTGACCTGACCTGGGTCGCCTGGACTCAGTGACTTTTCAATAAAAACAGACTGTCTCTATCACAAACTAGGAATTCATTTTACCCTTTACTGTACCCCTTGTTTCTTGATCCTCACTTCCATAACTCATCCAATAGATATGTGTTGAGCATTTTTTTTAATATGTCACGCATTGCTCAAGAACTGGCTTATATGAGAGATAAACAATAAGATAGTGAATAAAGAGCAAGATAATTTCAGATAGTATAAGTACTATGAAGAAAATAAAAGACAGGGACTTTGCTGGTGGTCCAGTGGCTAAGACTCTGCACTCCCAATGCAGAGGGCCTGGGTTTGATCCCTGGTTAGGGATCTAGCTCCCACATGACACAACTAAGAGTTTGCATGCTGCAACTAAAGATCTCACATGCTGCAACGAAGATCCCACATGCCACAACTAAGACCCGGCACAGCCAAATAAATAAATAAATATTTTTTAAAATAAAGAAAGAAAGAAAAGATAAATGGGATGACTGGGGTGGGGAGGAGATTTTATATAAAGGCAGTTAGTGATCATTGAGTTAAGAGTGAATTGGCATAAATTCGTAAAAAAAAAAAAAAGGGAGGGGCAGATCTAAAGATACTTAGTCTGTTCAGACTTCTATAACAAAATAGCACACACTGGGTGGCTTATAAACAACAGAAACTTATTTCTCACAGTTCTGGAGGCTAGAAGTCCAAGATCAGGGTGGTAGCATGGTCAGGTTTTGGCAAAGGCCCTCTTATGGGTTGCAGACAGCCAACTTCTAACTGTGTCCTCACAGGGCGGAAGGAGCTGGGAGCTTTGTGGGATCTCTTTTATAAGAACACTAATCTCATTCATGAGGGTTCTACTCTCATGATCTAAGCACCTCCAAAGGCCCCATCTCCTAATACCATCACAGTGGGCATTAGGATTTTAACATATGAATTTAGAGGGGACAAAAACATTTAGACCGTAACAAAAGAGTTCCAAAAGCAAAGGTTAATGACAAGTGCAAGTTCAAGACAAGGGAATAAGCATTCAGAATGAAGGCCTATGTGGCTGCATTGAAATGAGGAAAGAGGGGACTAGAAGAAGGAGTCAGAGAACCCATCAAGGGCCAGATCATATAAGGCCCTGCAGGCCCTATATATACATGAAACTGGGGAGGATTCTGATCCCAAATACGAGTACAAATACAAATTTGTATTTACGCTGAAATAAAACCATAAAAACTAGATAAAATATATAAAATATCTTTTGAGGGGTTAGAAAGTAACTAATACAGTGAGGAAATGGGGGGCTACAATCTTTGAGAAAAGAGAAGTACACAGGGAAGCTCCAGCCCAGATTTTTTTCTGAGGGGACTGTCCAAATTGTGGCCCAGAAGAATTGAGCCCTTGCAGAAAGCAGTAATCTTATTGGGCTGAAAATGTACAGGTAGGAGTTCAGAATCCTCTAAGTGGCTGGGACTTAAGGGTCAAAATACTGGAGAGAAGGAAACCACCGAGAAAAAGCGAAAAATCTGTGAACAAATTTCTCTCAAGTGGCTGACTGACTCCTAAGCTGTGCATGCACAGAGTCAGACTCCAACAAATCCTGAAGAAAACAATAGCTGAGAGAGCAATAAATTGAGAGAGATTTCAGCTTGGAGCCTGGACCCTGCTGAGGTGTAGAGGCCTTGGTAAACACCCCTGGCTTTTAACTGAGGCCTCAGAAGTGTTACACCCTAGGAACAAAGGCCATATTGCAGGAGGAAGGACAACACCCCAGGGGTAAGGACCTTGCCCTAGAAGAAAAGACAAAACTACAATGGGCCAACCCTAATAAAGCTTAAAACATGCCTCAGTGGGGACAAGGTGAGCCTCCAGTACTCTGTCTATAAGAAGAAAAATTAACCTTTTTGGAGAAAGATTAATACCATCCAGAGCTTCTATAATTTTTAATCTGCATGGTCCAGCTTTGAATCAAACATTATGAGGCATGCTAAAAACAAAACAAAGCTGAACTAAGCTAAACTAAATAACCGAAAACAAAAAGTCAGCAAAAACTCCATATGATTCAGATATTCGACTCATCAGATGGGGACTTTAAAATAACTGTGACTAGTATGCTATAGAAAATAAAAGATGGATAAAATAGGTGAAAATGGAGAATTTCAACAGAAAATTGGATTCTATACAAATAATCAAATGGACATTCAAGAACTGAACTAAAATTCATTAGATAACATAAACAGCAGTCTGGATATCTTAGACTGTGTGGGTTGCTTTAACAGAATACTATAGGGAATTCCCTGGTGGTCCAGTGGTTAGGACTCCATGCTTCCACTGCAGGGGGCACGGGTTCAATCCCTGGTTGGGGAACTAAGATCCCGCAAGCCAGGTGGTACGGCCAAAAAAAAAAATTTTAAAAACTAAAAAAAAAACCCAAAACAGAATACCATAGATGGGATAGCTTATAAACAATGGAAATTTATTTCTCATAGTTCTAGAGGCTGGGAAGGCCAAGATCAAGGTGCTGGCAGATTCAGTGTCCAGTGAGAGCCCACGTCCTGGTTCATAGACAGCCTTGGCATGTCATTGTAAAACTGGTGACAATCAAAGAGAGAAAGAGAAAATCTTAAAAGCAGACAAAGATGCATTATCTTCAAAGGACCAATAACAGGCATATCTGATTTTTCATTAAGAAACTATGAAAGCCAGAAAACAGTAGAATGACATAATTTAAATACCAAAAGAAAAAAAAATGTTGCTAACCTAGAATTCTACACCCAGGGAAATTGTACTTCAAAAATGAAGTACTAGGAAAAAAAAAAAAAAATGAAGTACTAGGGACTTCCCTGGTGGTCCAGTGGTTAAAGACTCTGTGCTTCCACTGCAGGGGGCACAGGTTCCATCCCTGGTTGGGGAACTAAGATCCCACATGCTGCGAGGCACAGCCAAAAAAGAAAAAAATGTAATGAAGTACTGATAACACGCTACAACATGGATGAACCTTGAAAACATAATACTAAGTGAAAGAAACCAGAGACAAAAAGCCACCAGTTGTAGGATTACATTCATATGAAATATCCAGAAAAGGCAAATCCATAGAGACAGAAGTAGATTAATGGTTTCCAGGAGATGGGAGGAGGAGAGAACTGAGAAGTATGGGATTTCTTTGGGAATGATGGAAATATTCTGGAATCAGATAATAGTGATGAATCAGATAATCACAATCAAAACATTGTGATTATACTAAAAACCACTGAACTGTGCACTTAAAATTGTTAAAATAGTGGAGTTTATGTTACATGAATTTGATCTCAGTAAGTTTTTGTTTTTTTGTTTTTTTTTTTGCGGTACGCGGGCCTCTCACTGTTGTGGCCTCTCCCGTTGCGGAGCACAGGCTCCGGACGCACAGGCTCAGCGGTCATGGCTCACGGGCCCAGCCGCTCCGCGGCATGTGGGATCTTCCCGGACCGGGGCACGAACCCGTGTCCCTTGCATCAGCAGGCGGACTCTCAACCACTGCGCCACCAGGGAAGCCCTTCAGTAAGTTTTAAAAAATGTAATTAGATCCATTCAAAAAAGGTGAAATAAAGACATTTGCAGGGACTTCTCTGGTGGCGCAGTGGTTAAGAATCCGCCTGCTAGTGCAGGGGCATGGGTTCAAGCTCTGGTCTGGGAAGATCCCACATGCTGCGGAGCAACTAAGCCTGTGTGCCACAACTACTGAGCCTGTGCTCTAGAGCCCGCGAGCCACAACTACTGAGCCCGCATGCCACAACTACTGAAGCCCGCGCGCCTAGAGCCTGTGCTCTGCGACAAGAGAAGACACTGCCATGAGAAGCCTGCACACTGCGGCGAAGAGTAGCCCCCGCTCACCACAACTAGATAAAGCCCGCGTGCAGCAACGAAGACCCAATGCAGCCAAAGATAAATAAACAAATAAATAAATTTAAATAAATAAATTAAATAGTTAAAAAAGGCATTTGCAAACAAACTAAAGCTGAGAGAGTGAGGTAATTCATTGCTAGATGGTCTGCACTACTCTAGGCTGAAGGAAAATGATCCCAGATGGAAGCATAGGACTGCAGGAAGGAATAAAGAGCACTGAAAGGGTAAATATGTGGACAATTAATATTGTTTTAAACAACGATAATGAGAGATTTTTAACATATGTAACAGTGAAATATATGACTCCCATAGCATATAGAGAAGGATGCAGATTGTAACTGCTAGGCCCTGGAGTCTAGGATAAACACTAAAAGAATACTACAAGAATGTGTAAGCGTAAAGCATTTGATTAATCCAAAAGAAGGCAAAAAGGTGGGAATAAAGTAACAAAGAACACGTAGGATAAACAGAAAACAACTGCACTAGGTTTAAGTCTACTTACATCTAAGTGCATTGGGAAGCTGTTGGAGAGGTATCAGCCGGGGTGTGGTTTAATCGCCAAGCAAGAGCTAATAGAGTCTTCAACCACCTCACAAGTACCCTCAGTGCTCAGCATGATGTTGGGCACATAGAGGGCAATCAATGAAGGCTTACTGAGCTGGCCAAGCTTCTCCTCCCACCGCTGAGTGGCTGAAGTGACTTCCCTGAAGCCCTCTAATTGTTCTTCTCATTGTTTGGGCAAGCAAGGTGAAAAGAAGTGATGGGGCAGAGCACTTTCCTCCCCTGACTTCTTACCATCTTCCCCATTTGAGGACTGCGGCAGCTTCCAAAATACAGGAATGCTTTCCCAAACTTGACTGTGCAGCTGAATCACCTGGAGCAATTTTCAAATGTTTCTGATTATGGAATCCAGGAATATGCTTTCCTAACAACTAAGGCAGCACTGGTCCCTGCCAGTCCTCGGCAACTATTGCTCTAGTGCAGAACTGCATCAGTGGTCTCTTTCCTCAAGCGCCTCCTGACCTTTGCCATATCCAAAATTTCAAGATCATGTAGCTGTGACATTGACCCATGAAGTTCTAACACTCTCTTCCTAAAATTTTTTTTTTCTTCTCCTTTCATGCTCAGCTCAAAAGTCTCAATATTTCTGAAGCCTTCCTAGGAAAATTAACCCCTTTTCAACATGCCATTTTTAGATTTATTCGTTTATAATTCAGCAGTTCTTTTCTGAGCACCTCCTATGTACTTCCTGCCTTGGGGATAGCACTGTAGTTAGAAGAACCAGCCTGGACTGTCTGGGTTTATCTAATCCACCATTTGCCTCCTGGTGGGTTATTCTGGGTTCTGTGAGAAGCAATCTCCAGACAGGATTCGCTGTGGAAGAAACTTATTAGGATTAAAGCCTCACAGGAATAGGCCTGCTTTAGCATCTCTTGCCATGCTCAGTCACTGGCTGGAAGAACCCTTGGGGAGTGTGGCCTCAGAGTGAACCCAGCGATGGATTTCAGAGCACAGCAGCTGGCCAATTACATACAGTCCCCACAATTGGACATATGAGAGGCAAATTTTCATGACCATCATATTCCATCCCTTGTGCCCCACAGATTTATTTCTCTACACAAATTTGATGAACAGCTACTCTATAGTTTCCATGGATCTCTTTTTCAGAGGGAAAAACTCAGAAGAGGGAGGTTAGTGAGATAAACTAATGTCCATCATTGCTGGTGATCTCAGGGCTGCAAGTGGTACTCATCCTCTTTTTCCTCCATTCTGAATTTCCTTTACCCTCAGCTAGCACCTCAGAAGTCTTGGTGGCTTACCTGGTGATGTGACCCAAGCCTTCATTTCAGGTGTGGTGTTGGTAGTGGGCATAATAACCTTTTCATCCTGGTGTGGTATTGTTGCATGTCTGTCCACAGTTAGAGAGAGGCAACGGAGCACCAGAAGGCATCCAAGTGGACCACTTGGATATTTCTCTTTGCTCCCGTTATGTACAAGTAGCCCTACTTGCTCCTGTTGATCAGGGTGTTACCACTGCCAATATGGTGATTCCTCTTCTCACCTATTGGTCCCTGGGCACAAGGTCCCAAAGTGCTCTGGTAGCAGCCATAATTTATAGTTCGGTGGGACCCTTGCTGTGTCCTCTGGCAAAGTGCACCCCGGTAGGAACCCAGGACCTTCAATGATGTGGAGCCCAGGTTGCTGGGATGGGAAGTACAAAATCACCCAGGTCATTGGGAGTGACAGTAAATGAAGCCACTCCTGTTTCCTCATGTTGGTTCCTGGACCCATGTATGCTGCCTACTGGGGAAACAGCACCAATAGAGGTCTCTTAACATTGCATCCTGAAGAATGACACCCTATTCTCTCAGAGTGTTGCTTCTTAGCTAGTGCTTCAGCTGTCTTTAGAAGGTCATTATCAGTAGGCTATTAGCTGGCTGTTTCTGGATGGGATAGTATATGACAAGACCAACAGATCCCATGGTCATGGATCCACTTCTGCAATCCCTTCACTGTACAGTGGGTCCCCTGGGTCAGATGCTATGTTGTGTAGCAATCTGTGCCTCAATCTGGCATTCTGCTGGCAGAGGCCCTGAGAGCAAGAAAGTTAAATCCACACGCAGAATAGATATCTATCCCTGTAAGGGAGAACTGCTGGCCTTTTCAAGAGGAAGAGGCCCATCGTATCTGACTTGCCACAAAGTAGCTACTTGATCTTCTCTAGGAAAAGGGCGTATCAGAGACTCAGTGTTGGTCTCTGTTGCTGACAGGTTGGACATTAAGAGGTAGCCTTGGTAAGTGGCAGTCCATTCTCCCAGACAGACTTTGGGCCCATATGTAGCCTCCATCTCTGCCACCGCGGCCACTCCATTCGTGGGCCCAACATATCAGGTCTACAGTGGCTGAAGGATGGCTGTCAATTGGTTGAGTCATTTTGCCTACTTGGTTGTTCAATGCCTCTTCCATGGTAGAGGTTCTGGTGTGCATTGTCCTATAATAAAAAGTCTTTACACATTGTGCCTTCTCCATATAGTCCAACCACATGCCACTATCCCAGACCAGGCTGCTGGACCCTGCCCAGGAATCTGTTTATATTCTCACCTTAAACCACTTCTTCCATACAAAGTGGAAAGATTAGGGCATAGCTTGCAGCTCCACCCACTGGAGTATTTTTCACTCTCCACTGTCTTTCAGGGTCATACTTGCATCCTGTAGGTTTTAATGGGGCACTAATCTCCACCATCCTCCATCCCCCAGTAAGACACTGCTTTTTTTTGTTTTTCTTGGTCACGCCACGCGTCTTGCAGGATCTTAGTTCCCTGATCAGGGACTGAACCCAGACCATGGCAGTGAAAGTGCTGAGTCCTAACCACTGGACTGCTGGGGAATTCCCAACATTGCTTTTAATTTATTATCCTGGCCAGTGATTGCAGAGCAGTTTCCAAGGTTTACATTTGGCCTTTCCTGTAATGGTATTTTTTTTTAATTAATTAATTTATTTTTGGCTGCGTTGGGTCTTCATTGCTGTGCACAGGCTTTCTTCAGGTGCAATAAGCAGGGGCTACTCTTTGTTGCAGTGTGCAGGCTTCTCATTGCAGTGGCTTCTCTTGTTGTGGAGCACAGGCTCTAGGCGCACGGACTCAGGAGTTGTGGCGCCTGGGCTCAGTAGTTGTGGCTCGCGGGCTCCAGAGCACAGGCTCAGTAGTTGTGGTGCACGGGCTTAGCTGCTCCGTGGCACGTGGGATCTTCCCAGACCAGGTATCAAACCCATGTCCCCTGCATTGGCAGGCGGATTCTTAACCACTGCGCCACCAGGGAAGTCCCTGTAATGGTAATTCTAACCCCACAGGCCAGAGACACCACATGTTTCCAGATCATTTTCACAATGATCTAGTGTTTCTAGGTCTGGATTATTCTAGATCATTTCCAGTTATATACTTGGGGACTGGGGAAATGATCACTGGATGGGTCCACATAACCAGTGGGGCCACTGTGAGCCATAATCTAGCCAGGACTCCATTTATAGTACCAGGTCCCCAGGGGCCAGGGACCTATGATGATGCTTTTAGTCTGAGTATCAATGGCAACTTGGACCAAATGTCCAATAGTCCTCAAATAGATGGTTATTTCTCTTTTGTCAGTGTATAGTCACCCAAGTAAATGGCCATTGAGTCTCTGTGGGGAAAGACTGAAGGAACCATATGCTTGGCATGGTGTTGTAGGGTCTTTGTTCCTAGGCTCCCAACTACTTATTCATCAATGGGCTCTGGATCTGAAAATTGGCTCAGGTCTAGAAACTGAGCAAAGGAGCATGACCTTTGGGGATGACCACCTTTAGCCTCCTGCCCCTCCTTTCTTATGGAATTTTTTGTTTATAGATGTTAAAAAGCACCCTCACTGGGCTTCCCTGGTGGTGCAGTGGTTGAGAGTCCGCCTGCCGATGCAGGGGACACGGGTTCGTGCCCCGGTCCGGGAAGATCCCACATGCCGCGGAGCGGCTAGGCCCGTGAGCCATGGCCGCTGAGCCTGCGCGTCCGGAGCCTGTGTTCCGCAGTGGGAGAGGCCACAACAGTGAGAGGCCTGCGTACTGCAAAAAAAAAAAAGCACCCTCATTGGCTGTGTCTATTTTGCCCCTAGGGATGCTGTCTTTTATTAACTCTCTCCCCAACTCCCTGCGGGTCAAGACCCCTTAGTCAGCTCTTCAATCTTGCTGGTAATAATGGAATTGTGGTCTCCTGGCTTCTGGAAGTTAAGCATTGCCACCTGGTCTTTATTATTCTTGGGCCTCAATCATCCCCATCTTACCAAATTTCCCGGAACACTCCTGGCATACCCGTGTTATCTAGGTCTAGCAGGAAGCAGAAAACAAAATGGGATTAGGCATCAACAAATAACCAAACAACCCAATTTAAGAGTGGGCAAGGCGGGTTTCCCTGGTGGCGCAGTGGTTAAGAATCTGCCTGCCAATGCAGGGGACATGGGGTCGAGCCCTGGTCCAAGAAGATCCCACATGCTGTGGAGCAACTAAGCCCGTGTGCCACAACTACTGAGCCTGCGCTCTAGAGCCCACGAGCCACAACTACTGAGCCCACGTGCCACAACTACTGAAGCCCACGTACCTAGAGCCCATGCTCTGCAACAAGAGAAGCCACTGCAATGAGAAGCCCACACATCACAACAAAGAGTAGCCCTCGCTCACCGCAACTAGAGAAAGCCCACACGCAGCAACAAAGACCCAACACAGTCAAAAATAAATAAATAAATAAAAAATAAATAAATAAAGTGGGCAAGGGATTTGAATAAACATTTCTCTAAAGAAGGTATACAAATAGCCAATAAGCGCATGAAAAGATGCTCAACATCACTAATCATTAGGTAAATACAAATCAAAACTACAATAAGATGCCACCTCACACCATTCAGATGGCTACTGTCAAACAAACAACCCCCCCCCCAAAAAAAAGAAAGTAACAAGAGTTGAAGAGGATGTGGAGAAACTGAAACTCTTATGCACTGTTAGTGGGAATGTAAAATGGCACAGCTGCTGTGGAAAAACAGTATGGCAGTTCCTCAAATAATTAAGAAGAGAATTACCATACGATTCAACAATTCCACTTCTGGGTATATACCCAAAAGAATTGAAAGCAGGGTCTCAAAGAGATATCTGTACACCCATGTTCATAGCAACATTGTTCATAATAGCTAAAATGTGGAAACAACTCAAGTGTCCACCGACAGATGAATGGATAAGCAAAATGTGGTCTATGCATGCAATGGAACATCATTGTCTTAAAAAGGAAGGAAATTCTGATACATGCTACAACATGGATGAACTTCGAAGACATTATGCTAAGTGAAATAAGCCAGTCACAACAAGACAAATACTGCATGATTCCACATAGATGAGGCAATTAGAGCAAATACACAGATCTTACCCATGTGAAGCAGAGATAGAGAGGGAGGAAGCAAGCAAGGATGGTTAGGTGGAAACAACTTAGACTGAAGTTCAAGTCTAAGAAAGTTTGGCCAACAACACTGGAGAGTCCTCAAGCTAAAGTTGCCTGTCAGGCATTCAGCGTCTCCCAGAAATGGGCCTGCCTTAGTATCCCTGCCATCCTCAGTCACTGGCTGGGAGCAACTCTTGGAAAGTGCGGCCTTGCTGTGATGCAGCAGTGGATTTCAGAGCTCAGCAGCTGGAACAGCAGTCAATTATGCCCTCCTTGGTCGGAGATCTGAAAGGCTCATGTTCATGGCCACCACACCTGGGCAAATTCTTTCACTTCTCTGAGAGTTCCTTTCATATAAAAGGTATACCACAGCATTAGGTACATACTCAGTAAATGTAGGCTGTTATTATAAATCTAAAATGAACTATTCTGATTATTTTTTAATTTTTAGAAACAAAACAAAACAGTATGACTACTGAGCTGGAATGACAGCAGTTGCTTAATACCAACAAGAGTAAAGGGATGGGGCTTCCCTGGTGGCGCAGTGGTTTGAGAGTCCACCTGCCGATGCAGGGTACACGGGTTCGTGCCCTGGTCTGGGAAGATCCCACATGCCGCGGAGTGGCTAGGCCCGTGAGCCATGGCCGTTGAGCCTGCGCTCCGCAACAGGAGAGGCCACAACAGTGAGAGGCCTGCGTACCGAAAAAAAAAAAAAAGAGTAAAGGGATGAAAAATGGAATAACATACTTCCAGGCACTCCAAATTATCCAGCTAAGGGATCTGAACTTGTTTGTCACAGAAATCTCAGTGATTGTCTAGGGTGAGAACCCTAGATTGTCTAGGGTTGTAAGACCCAGAGAGAAGAACCCAGTATTCTGGAGTGTGGGTGTTCAACCTCCCTTACAACAATTTGCCAAGTTATACAAACTATGGTTCCTAAAGGAATTTCACGTCTCTTTTTTTGGGGGGGGAGAGGGAGGGGTCTTAATCAGAGAAGCAAATGTTAGCATCTGCTAATGTATTTGTTTCCTTTCCTTGACTCAGGCAGCAAGTGACTCAGGTGAGGGAAGGCGCATATTGTTTGCCTAGTGATGTTAAGTACTGTCACTCTCTCTACCTCGTCAGGATACCACCTTCATGAGAGGAACTGGGGTCATGGCCAACTCTAGGGCTACCACTGGAGCCCAAGCGCCACAATTAGAAAGCCCGCATGCCACAACTAAAGAGAAGCCTGCACTCCACAACTAGAGAGAAGCCTGTGCATGGCAATGAAGATCCCGTGTGCTGCAACTAAGACCCAACACAGCCAAAAAAAAAAGACAAAAGACATCAGGAGTAGGTACACATGGTAAATGCTTTATTTTCATATTAACATTAAAACATAAAACACAGAACATGAAGAGATCCCATTGTCCGGTTTTCAAAGCAGGTACAAGGATATATACAACAAGAAAATATTTTTGAGTCTGCTTAACTCCAAACCCTCAAATGGGAAAACAACCTTAGAGCCAGCGTAAGGGAACATGGTGGGGCAGAGTCTGGGTCTACAGAGGTAATCTCTCCTGCCAGGCAGAGGTGAGTGGGGGCAGGGGCAAAGTTTTTTTCCTTTGGAGAAATCAATCACAGTCCCAAGAATTTGCTTCTAAAACATCTAAATTTACTAGAGAAATGCAAGGATTGGTAAGACATGAGATTCTTCCAACTTCCCTAGTAATACAAGTCCCTTGGTTCCTACACTTGGGGGGATTAATCAGCATCAGCTGAGTGTACTTCAACATTAGTCAAATCCTAACCCTGCCCTGGGTTCTGCCTCTGCCAAAGACAAAGGCAGCCAGGGCCTGACCACTTGCATCCTCTGTTATCATCAGCTGAAACCAGATGAGCTCTGCTTTTTTTTTTTTTTTTTTGCGGTACGTGGGCCTCTCACTGTTGTGGCCTCTCCCGTCGCGGAGCACAGGCTCTGGACGCGCCGGCTCAGCGGTCATGGCTCACGGGCCCAGCCGCTCTGCGGCATGTGGGATCCTCCCAGACCGGGGCACGAACCTGTGTCCCCTGTATCGGCAGGCAGACTCTCAACCACTGCGCCACCAGGGAAGCCCGAGCTCTGCTTTTTAATTCAAATCCTTTTCTGCCACTGAAGCTCTAGGCCTGGGTAGTCATTCTTAGTCATCAACATATCAAAAGGAACACCTCCTCTAGAAAAGGGGGCTCTTTCCCAGGCTCTGGAAACTGGCTTTTTGAAAGATGCCCTTAAATAGGAGGCCACTCTTTAAAAGCACAACTAGAATGTGGAACTCTGGGGAAATCTACTGCAATAACCCCTTGCTGGTAAGAAATGCTGGAAACAGTTCAGGAGTTGACCGTCAGAACTGTTTTAAAATAAAAATGATAAAATTTCTACAATTATTTAAGAAAATCACATTGTTAGCCATCCTGCTCCCAAGAACAAGGAGCACACACCTTGAGACATGTTCTGTTGTGGACAATAGTTTAGAAGAGCAGCCTTTAGCAAAGTAAACAGATATAAACTGAGCCCTCTATTGGAGAAAAGCAGCTCCCAAAGTTGGACAATCCAGGGCTGAAATGAAAGCTGGTGGGCATCTCCCTGCAAACCACATAGGCCTCCAACCACTATTATCTTCCTGAGAATAACTGTTTAACTAACAACACTTTTTTTTAAAGTTAGGAAGGGAGGCAAATCAGAGGAACTTGGAATCAAACATCAGTTTCACCTGGGGGAAGGATTTAACCTGGGAATTCTAAACACACTCAAGAATGGCTCCTCACTCCAGGGGGTTGACTTTATTCAGAGAGAAACTCTCTGAATGGAAAGTTGGAAAATGGAAAAATGGAAAATGGAAAAGACAAGTCCTTTTTTTGCTTTCAACAGCAGTCTGAGTAGCTTCTCTTTTGTAGGCCTCTCTTGGTTATTAGCCCCTTGCTCCTGATCTCTCATACTAGGAGACTCAAGTAAGAGCTCTGACATATGGCTCATCTTTTCCTAGTGAGAGAGACAAAGAGTGGCCTTCAAAGCATTGGCTTATATAAAACCAATCCTGAGATCCTAAGCTGGCTAGAAAAAAAAGTGAGTCTTCCTCACTGCTCAAACAACTGGTCTCGTTCCTTGACTCCCACAATGTGATGAACTCCATACACTCGGCATTAGGGAAGGGTCTACAGCTCATCAGCCACCACCATCACTGGGTTTACCAATATCCCAGCACTGCACACCTGAACATTACTGTTCCTGCCACAAAGCAGACCAGATGTGCTCTACCACACACTTCTGTAGGGATGAGACCAAGTTACTAAAAGGTTATCAGCCCGCAAGGTCAGAAATAGATCAAATCCTTTAGAAGATTCTACAGTGCCCTCTTGTGTTCAACGAAAGATTCTTTTGCATCCAGGCTGCATCCAAGCAGCATCAGAAAGACCGTTAGTCCCTTCAGGAACATACACGTTCCCAAGTCATATAGCTCAAGTGACAAGACCACTCTGGTGGGATGTCACATCCTCTGGAAATGCTTGGTGCACACACATATCCTAAATGACTTCTGGGAGGATACTCTCCGAGGTTCAGCAGTAAGTTCGATCAAAAATATTGATTCTCAACGAAGATTCATGAAGGCTTTTACCCCCAAGAAATGTATAATGTGATGGAGTACCAGTCACTGACTCTTTTGATGGACACTGCCACAATCCCAAAAGTTCTAGGCCATAGACATTAAGCACAGATCTTGCTCAGGGCTGCCAGGTGCTAACAAACAACATTTAACATTAACCAGCAGCATGTCCGACAAGTTTCAAGACCATGGTCACTCCCACCTATGGATGTGGACCATCTTCTCCGTTAAGGTAGCCAAGTAGCTGTTATGGTTCACCTGAAATGGGCAGATGTCCAAGACAGGCTGATTAGCCTGCAGTTCCTGCAGCAACGAGCCACTGCCAGCATCCCACAGCTAAAAAAGAAAAGCAGAGATAAAGGTCAGCTAGGTCCCTTCAATTCAGCTAGGGACTTGCATTCTTTATCATCACACAACTTTGAAAGCACTGCAAGGAGCAAAACAGATTGTCCCTAACCTTCACAAGGTTGCACAAAGCCAACACACCTGACACAGGTCACGTATGGCCTCACCTACTAAAATCAGCAATTAGTCTACCTGTGAGTGGATCTGAAAACCAAGCCTAGTATTCACTCCTTCAATCTATGTGCCAAGAACTCTTTTAGGGAAAAAAGGGTTAACAAGACAAAAAGTCCCTGTCTCTGTCCTCATGGAACCTATATTCTAACTGGTGCTTTCTTCTCCTTTAAAAAAATTTTTTATTGTGGAAAAAAAAGATTAAAGTAATAAAAAGTACAATAGTACAATGAGCCATCCATCACCCAGATTACTAAGCTTTTACCATACATGCTTTATTGATCTTACTTTTTTCTTTGCTGACATCATGTCATTTTACCCTTATATACATAAGTATACATCTCTAAAAAAAAGACATTTTCTTGGGACTTCCCTGGTGGCGCAGTGGTTAAGAATCTGCCTGCCAATGCAGGGGACACGGGTTCGAGCCCTGGTCTGGGAAGATCCCACATGCTGCTGAGCAACTAAGCCCGTGTACCACAGCTACTGAGTCTGCGCTCTAGAGCCCGTGAGCCACAACTACTAAGCCCGTGCACCTAGAGCCCATGCTTCACAACAAGAGAAGCCACTGCAATGAGAAGCCTGCGCACCGCAATGAAGAGTAGCACCCACTCGCCACAACTAGAGAAAAAAGCCCGTGTGCAGCAACGAAGACCCAACGCAGCCAAAGGAAAAAAAAAAGACATCTGCTTTAGTTTCTACTGTACAGCAAAATGAATCAGCTATACATATACATATATCCCCTCTCTTTTGGATTTCCTTCCCATCTAGGTCACCACAGTGCATTAAGCAGTTTCCTGTGTTATACAGTATGCCACATAAGGCTCTTTACATTTAAATTAAATTACATAAAAATTTTACAATTAAGTTCTTCATTCACATTAACTACTTTCAAGTGCTCACATGGCCCATGTGACATAATTGGACAGTGCTACTCTATGGGTTCAAGGACAACACACAGAAGGCATCGTGTGCTTCATTTTGCCTAACATCAAGAGGCAAATTATTTCTGGTTAACCCATTTACAGTGATGCAAGGTTGATCAGTGTATTCAGGTGGTGACAGGCTGACCCCTCCACTGTAAATTCATCCTGAACTGATGAAGCTGATGCCTGATTAATTATTTTATAGAGGTTTCAGTAGCGCTTTTTTAAAAAGGTTCACAATACGGCCCATGAGACACTAGAGCTCACATAAAAAGAGTGAGGTCAATCTAAAGATATTGGTATGGAAAGATATCCAAAACAGGAAGTTAAATGGGAAAGAGCAAACTATAGAGTAGTATGTATCAATAAAGTGTGACTTGTGTAAAAAATAAACTAAGCAACCACACACATACCCGTATGAAGATACATGCAATTATGGAGAACTTTGGCTCTTTGCTTTATATACGTCAGTATAAAAAACTGACAGACTACTCACCAGGGCAGAATTTGACATTTCATCCCCAGTACACACCAGGATGCTGCCATCATTCTCTGGATTTTGGAAAATGGCACTTTTGGTCAGTAGTTTGCAAGTGGGTCCCCCACGGAATGTTTGTACAGAATTGCAGGAACAGATTGGCTCTCCAGCATTATCCAGCTTATAGGACATCTCCATGAGTACACTTCGTAAGGTTTTGTGATTTTTATCTATGAGACAGAGAAATCAGTATTGATCCATGGGGATGGTCCAAAGAAATTAACCAAATACATGAACTTGGTTACCAGTTAGTTGAGTGGAAAGGGCACAATTTTATCAAACCATCATGAATAGCTACAGAGCAAACATAACAAGAACAAAATAATACATCATAAATGAAATTCAGAACCCTAGGCTAGGATGAAGCAAGTTATCTACAGTAGGTTTTTGTATATGAGGGATACAATTCTGAGAATGAGCTAGCCTTTTTACGAAAATCACTGTAACTGGCCAGACCTCTGTTTGGGTTTTTGTCTTCCTTAAGGGTTCTGACTACAAGGCTTTTTCCTTCCCCAAGTCAGGACCCCATTAATCCCCGGAACTGTACATATAAAGTGAAAGCATATTATTACAGAAGGGGAAACATATACAAGTGGTTCTGCTGGGAGGCAAACAAAAGCTAGAGAACAAAATGGGATCCCCGAGCTTTCTAAAGTCATAGCAAATCCTTGGAGATAGAGGACCTAGATGACTAAAACCAAAAAGGAAAGAAGAGTCTGCTGAAGCAGCTTCTCAGCTCAAACAAAACTTAAAATGCTTAGGTCAATCCACAACTAGCAGAAATTTAAAAGTACAAGGTTACTGGGCACTTTAATGACTATCTCTTACAAAACATCTGCCTGACCATCAATATAGCTCATCAGGAATTTAGATTCATACCTTTCAGCTAGGAAAAACCTGTGAATTTTAGCATAGTTGCTAGTCGAGGGTTGCAGTCCTGGTTCTGGAGGGCATGAGAAGTTCAGCTGGCTCGGGCCACTACAGTTGTCCGTCTACTCTTCACTTATGTTTGTTGGCCCCAAATAAGGAAGAACAGCTAATAGCCTAGAGTCTGGGCTCTCTACATGACCCCCCTTATCTGGGCCTTTCTTTTAAGTGAAATGAGGGGCAAGTAGAAAACATGAAACTGATCTAAGGGTAGCTCAGTGGCTTCAAGAGCAGGTCTCCTCATTCCACTACTGCCTTAAGTCACAGGGGCTCCTAAAGTGGCTAATTCACTTCCAAGGAGTACCTGGCCAAATATGTCCCAGTTCACACAAGTGAGGAAAAGGGAGGCAGGCTCTACGGAAGAACTCGGGGCCACTGTCCTCACTGTAGTAGCAAGAGCTATTAGTCTGTGAGGGGCTTACCAGTACCACCTGAAGGCTAGGACAAGCTCTCCTTTTCTCCCCTCTACCGATCTGCTCCCAAACAAACCACAGGTCCCACGAGGACATGCGAACAACACTCACCAGGCCTGTAGGTCACAAGACAGTGCCGGCTGCTGCTCTCTGTCTGAAAGTCTATGCAGCCCCCAGGCTCCATGGGCAGCACATGAGGCCAATGAGTAAAGCCCATTTTCAGCTCCCAAAAGGAAGCATTCTCCAAGCTTCCAGCCAACAGCCCACCATATGGAAATGCAGCTGAGGCAGCTCTGGGTATGTATGACAGGGATACCAGCGGGCATCTGAAGGGAAAGAAAGGAAATCATGCCTCACCTTCCAATACTTGGATTGCTCCAGACCCCACTACCAGGAGCCCTTGAGGACTTTCCTAACTCTATAGAAAAGGTTAAAAAACTTCTGAGGGTCACTATCCTCTGATAGCTGATAAAACTACCAACCCACTCTGCAGAAACAAAAGAGCATACATATAATATTCCACGTTCAGTTTCAGAGGAGACACCACATGCTCTAAAAGCAACGGGAAAAAAAATGGACTAGGAAATTTAAAAGTACAAGGTTACAAACACAAGATCTGATTGGTGTGAAGCTTCTGGAAATGGGGTTAGCCACATACACAAGAAAGGTCAGGAAGGAAATTCAGCTTATACATCTAATAAACTAAAGCTTCCAAGCTATAGTTGACAGACCCCCTCAATTAAAATCCAGCCTAGGGAATTCCCTGGCAGTCCAGTGGTTAGGAATCTGTGCATTCACTGCTGTGGGCCCAGGTTCAACCACTGGTCAGGGAACTAAGATCCTACAAGCTGTGTGGCACGGCCAAAAAACAAAACAGCCTAAAGCAACTACATTTTAATTCAGAAACAGGATTGTTTCTTTAGAGATTTTCTAAATGTCTTTCTGCAATCATATGACCCAGACTGCATGCCAAGAGTTCTCTCAGAAATGTTAGCCTACAGACTATGTTCCTATGAACTCGTTTCTGCTGAAGCTGCCAAAGTGATCACATTGCCTGCTTTGTTTCATTTCCTTGTCATAATGAAGCTAACCTAAGCAAACTAAAACAAAAACGAATACATATTCATCCCTTGCTATTTGCTGTATTTTATTGTCTACTCTACGTGGATCCTCTATATCGATGGCAGTCACCTTGTTTGCCTGGAGTTCGTATTTGTATAAACTTACATCAGTCACCTTCAGGCCCATGAACCACATCACTGAAGAACGATTCCACTCAACCCAAACGAAAAGAAGACCCCACAGTGTTGAGGCTAGGTTTCAGTAAACAATTATTACTATAGTGATATCTTTATGTTTAGATTGCTCTACCCCCCTTTTAGTACACTCTGAAGAGCCAAAGTGATGCTGGTGGCTACCCATCCTCAGAACCTGGGCCAACTTCACAAACCTCCCAACTCTATAACTGGATTATAAATGGATAAATCATAGTAAGATGGTTCAGCTGTGGATTAGGGAAGTTTTAAATCACTTTTTATTGGGCTGCTCTTTACTGATCTCTTCCTGTGTGTTAGACATGTGTCTATTAAAGCAAGACTGTGCTAACCATATTTCACAGATGAAGCTCATAACAGGCCAAGAAATGTGACCAAGGTCACACAGCTCATAAATGGTGGAGCTGGGCTCTGAACATAGATCTGATTTCATTTTGGCATGTTGGGTGATCTGGTTATATTTGGTACCAGAACTTTCTACCAAATGAACTATCATGAACACAAACTCTAAGGATGTTACTGATTCTGAAGTGAGAATAGATCAGTGGACTCAGAGAACTGCCCTCTGTTAGGAATTCTGATCAACTGTGAAACACTCTCAAAAGACAGGATTAATACAATAACAGTCTAAGAGAAAGCTGTTACCTACAGGTGGCTCCCTACCTAGCTTTCTGAGGTGCTAACTCCTGGATATGAGAGCTTGTGTTTCGAAGGTCATACAACAGAATTGAACCGTTGACCAATCCAGCATACATGTAATTGTTTTCATCAAGACACCAGCAGCAGCTCCAGACAGGACGTCCAGTATTATAAGTCTGGACCACAGTATTTGTCTCCAGGCTGTGGAGTTAAAAAAGACTTTTACAACTATGCATTACAAAAATCAAATACAGAAGAAAGATGTAAAGATTATCATTTTAATGATGATCCTTTAAGAACATAACCACACACCAAAACTATCTGGATTCCCAATTTCCCCTAAGGACTGCCCAGATAACTCCTTTTAATGCCAAAATATTTGTTTTGGGGGACACAGGTTTCCCTCCTGAGCTGTAAGGAAGTAAAAGAATAAGTTAAAGGGACAGATAGACAGTACATTCCCTACTCTACCCCTATTACCTTCTCCATAGCTACCTATTACACAGGTAATCAATATTTAATATTGAAAAATTAGAAAATACATATAAGAAAAATAAAAATAAATTATAATCCAATCATCCAGAGGTAGTCATTAATAACACTTTGTTATTTAACCTTTCTTTCTCCCCCTATTTTTCAACACTACTAAAATAAGTCATAGCATATAGATACACATAAAACATAACGGTACATTGATTTTTGGGGTAAAATTAAGCTGAAGCATTCTTGAAAAGTCAAAAGGTATATCAGGCCTGGAGCAGGCATCATGATGTCCCTCAGATTTAGCTGCAGAAATTAAATAAGAAGCCAACTAAGAGACATCTAATCAGAACTACTTTTTTTTAAAAAATTAATTTTCATTGGAGTATAGTTGCTTTACAATCTTGTGTTTCTACTGTACAGCAAAAGGAATCAGCTATACGTATACATAGATACCTTCTTTTTTGGATTTCCTTCCCATTTAGGTCACCAGAGAGCACTGAGTAGAGTTCCTTGTGCTATAGAGTAGGTTCTCACTAGTTACCTATTTTATACATAATAGCAATAGTGTATATATGTCAATCCTAATCTCCCAATTCCTCCCACCCCTTTCTTTTCCCCCTTGGTATCCATACATTTGTTCTCTATGTCTGTGTCTCTATTCCTGCTTCGCAAATAAGATCATCTATACCATTTTTCTAGATTCCACATATATGTGTTAATATATTTGTTGTTCTCTTTCTGACTTACTTCACTCTGCATGACAGTCTCTAGGTCCATCCATGTCTCTACAAATGACCCAATTTCGTTTCTTTTTATGGCTGAATAATATTCCATTGTATATACGTACCACATCTTCTTTATCCATTCCTCTGTTGATGGACATTTAGGTTGCTTCCGTGTCCTGGCTACTGTAAATAGAGCTGCAATGAACACTGGAGTGCATGTGTCTTTCTTTTTTTTCAATTAATTAATTAATTTATTGGCTGCATTGGGTCTTCGCTGCTGTGCGCGGGCTTTCTCTAGTTGCACTGAGCGGGGGCTACTGTTTGTTGCGGTGCACTGGCTTCTCATTGCAGTGGCTTCTCTTGTTGTGGAGCACAGGCTCTAGGCGTGTGGGCTTCAGTAGTTGTGGCACATGGGCTCAGTAGTTGTGGCTCACGGGCTCTAGAGCGCAGGCTCAGTAGTCGTACAACATGGGCTTAGTTGCTCCGTGGCGCGTGGGATCTTCCTGGACTAGAGCTTGAACCCGTGTCCCCTGCATTGGCAGGCAGATTCTTAACCACCGTGCCACCAGGGAAGTCTGCAGCATGTGTCTTTTTGAATTATGGTTTCCTCTGGGTGTATGCCCAGTAGTGGGATTGCTGGGTCGTATGGTAGTTCTATTTTTAGTGTTTTAAGGAACCTCCATACTGTTCTCCATAGTGGCTGTATCAATTTACATTCCCACCAACAGTGCAGGAGGGTTCCCTTTTCTCCACACCCTCTCCAGCATTTACTGCTTGTAGATTTTTTGATGATGGCCATTCTGACCAGTGTGAGGTGATGCCTCATTATAGTTTTGATTTGCATTTCTCTAATAATTAGTGATGTTGAGCATCTTTTCATGGTTGGCCATCTATCTGTATGTCTTCTTTGGAGAAATGTCTACTTAGGTCTTCCGCTCATTTTTTGACTGGGTTATTTGTTTTTTTGATATTGAGCTGCATGAGTTGTTTGTGTATTTTGGAGATTAATCCTTTGTCAGCTGCTTCATTTGCAAATATTTTCTCCCATTCTGAGGGGTTGTCTTTTTGTCTTATAGTTTCCTTTGCTGTACAAAAGCTTTTAAGTTTAATTAGGTCCCTTTTGTTTGTTTTTATTCTCATTACTCTAGGCGGTGGGTCAAAAAAGATCTTGCGGGCTTCCCTGGTGGCGCAGTGGTTGAGAGACTGCCTGCTGATGCAGGGGACACGGGTTTGTGCCCCAGTCCGGGAAGATCCCACATGCCGCGGAGCGGCTAGGCCCGTAGCCATGGCCGCTGAGCCTGCGCTCCACAACGGGAGAGGCCACAACGGTGAGAGGCTCGCATACCGCCAAGAAAAAAAAAAAAAGATCTTGCTGTGATTTATGTCAAAGAGTGTTCTGCCTATGTTTTTGTTTTTTTAAAAACAATAGGTTTATTTATTTACTTATTTCTTTTTGGCTGCATTGGGGTTTGTTGCTGCACATGGGCTTTCTTTGGTTGCGGTGAGCAGGGGCTACTCTTTGTTGCGGTGTGCAGGCTTCTCATTGCGGTGGCTTTTCTTGTTGTGGAGCACAGGCTCCAGGTGTGCTGGCTCAGTAGTCGTGGCACGCGGGCTCAGTAGACATGGCTTGCGGGCTCTAGAGCGCAGCCTCATTAGTTGTGGTGCACGGGCTTAGTTGCGGCGCACGGGCTTAGTTGCTCCATGGCATGTGGGATCTTCCTGGACCACGGCTCGAACCCATATCCCCTGCATTGGCAGGCAGATTCTTATGCACCCCCAGGGTAGTCCTCTGCCTATGTTTTCCTCTAAGAGTTTTAAAGTGTCTGGCCTTAAATTTAAGTCTTTAATCCATTTTGAGTTTATTTTTGTGTATGGTGTTAGGGAGTGTTCTAATTTCATTCTTGTCCATGTAGCTGTCCAGTCTTCCCAGCAACACTTATTGAAGAGGCTGTCTTTTCTCCATTCTATATTCTTGCCTCCTTTGTCATAGATTAGGTGGCCATAGGTGTGTGGGTTAGAACTACTTTCTAAAAGATAAAGGCATGGAGCACACTCAGATCTGGTTCAGGGTACTTGCAGAGCATGTGAAAGATAAAATGTAGTAACTGACTACTGATAAAATGTAGTTACTGATGAGAGCAGTCATCATGGCACCCAGGACAATGAGTTCCTGGTAGGCATTTCTGTTAGGCACAACGATCCGGGAACAGACAAGGAATAAGCAGTCCCAAGCTAGTATGGTGACTCCACGGTGTCAGTACCAAGGCTCCCTCCATATTGTCATTCTACCAACTCTAGGGTGTTACTCTCATCTGCATGACTTAAGATATATTTTGTAACATATATAATTTTAAGGAGATGGAACACCACATGTTCTGTTTTGTCACCAGCTGTATCCACTTTTTAAAGCAATACATTTTAAATTCAATGAAGCTGGATCTGAGAAGACAATGCCTTAGACATCTCCCATCCCACCCCCACAAAAGCCAAGGTCATCATAACACAGATAACTAATTTCCACACTATTCAACCCTAGGCAACCTAGGGCCCATCTTCCCCACAAAGCACTCACCTGGTCAGTTTAATAGTGTTGTCTAGGGAAGCAGAGAGAAGTAAGCCTTTGGATCGACTGCTGAAAGCCAGTCCACGTATCTGTTTGCCATGCACGGGAATATACTGACTGCTTTTCATGTTGGCAGTACTCAACATCTTAACACCAAAGCCTGCCAAAGATACGAGAGAGTGAAACAGATCACTGAAAGTCAATTTAGGGCAAAGCAAACTACCATTTCAAGTAGGTCCTTTCTTCACCTTTCTTTGCATGTCTCTGGGAAATAGCTAGTCGAACAAAGAAAATAAAAATTCCCCGGGGTTCTAATTTATCTTAAAAAATACATTCCATCCCAAATATCTATCAATAAGTGAATGATAAACCACTGTATATACATACAATGGAATACTACCCAAAAATAAAAAGAAATGAACTACTGATAGACACAATAATATGGATAATCTTTAAAAAGTTATGTTGAAAAAAGCCAGACAAAAAAAGAGTAACACTGTATGGTTCCATTTATGTACAATTCTAGAAAATATAAACTGATCTATCATGACAGAACGTGGTTGCCTGGGGATGGGGAGAGGAGGGAGGGACAGGTGGATGATGGATTACAAAAGGGCTTGAGCAAACTTTCAGGGTGATAGATATGTTCATTATCTTGACTGTGGCGATGGTTTCAGGAGTGTATACATATATCAACACTCACCAAATGGTACACCACGTTAAGTATGTGCAGTTTATTGCGCATCAATTATACTTTAATAATAAAGCTGTTGGGGGAGAGAGAGAGAGAAAGACACTATTCCACCTGAACCAGATACTCAAGATGTAGAACAGATAGTGAACAATAAAGAATGGAGATAAGTAATTTCTGTGTCAGGTGGTCAAGATATGTTACATTTTTCTGAAACAGAATGAAAACAGATGACATCAAGTATGCTAATCAATGTATACCATTCCAAGAGAGGAAAAGAAAGCCAAAAACTTGTCCTTTTAAATTTGTTACTCTGTTTTCTTACAAGGTTATGATAATACATTTATTTTTACCAAGTATCTATTTTACCTGAGTTATACACAAACAAAATTTGTCAAATCCTAGATTCAAGATCACACTTCTGCTTCACTAGGGGAAAAAGTGAGAGAAAGTTTACTGTGTTTTCTCCTGAAACAGAATTAGGAGAGCCAGAGAAACAAACACAGAAACTACAGGCTTTAAATCAACAAGGGAACATGAGTATTTGCCTAGTTAATCATTAAAGGAAACAAGAGGAAATTAGCATCATCAGTCTATCAGGAAGAGCTAGCTGTGCAGTATGGAATAGACACATTAAGAAATAAAGGAACAGATCACACCCAATTTGGGGAAACAACTGGAAGAAATAAGTATTTTTCCAATTAATGGGGAAGGTTTTATATGATGATAAATCTTTTTATTAAAATCTTGAATGGGATATAGGAACATTATAAACAATCCTTTTACTTTCCCCTCAATTGGAGCCTCCTGATAGCCTCTCAACTCATAGGTAATATTAGTGAATAGAGAAATATAAGATAATCTAGGGATTCCACCACCAATCCTATATATACCTAAGTGTGGGGGACGTAGTTTTGAAGCATTTGAATGTAACTTCTAAGTCGGGGGACAGGAAATCAGGCTGAAGCAAAGGGACCTGACAGTTGACAGAAATCATATGCTGAAGACAGCAGGAAAAACATCTACAACACTGGGCATGTGAGATTTGGTTTTCAACATTAAGACAACCTAAAATTAAGCTTGGAAAGCACACAAAAAAGAGAAAAGCAGTATACTATTAATAAAATAATAATGTTCCCAAATTCTTTTATTTGGAATTTGTCAATTTGAACACTACTGAAAATAAGCATTAAATCTTGTTTTAACTTGAATTAGAGCTTGGGGTAGTGTTTTTTCAAATATTTCTAGTCTAAAATGAACCTGTACTTTAGTGGAACGTACAGGAATGATGTTCTTATCCTTGGACAACCCACACTTCTAAGTACATCTTCTCTCACTTTACCATGGTTCAGTATCTCTACCCTTTTGGTGAACAAATTTACAGAATGACGTCAATAGACAGTACAGACATCTTTGCAGTACCCTAAAGTATCTGTATTAACAGGGAAGTGACTAGGAAAAAGTGATTTGGTGGGCTGTGGACAGTGTTCACCTACTAGTGAGTCCTGGATTCTTCAAGAAGGGAGGAGAGAAATAGAGTCCAAAAATGAACATAAAAACAGGTTCTGGGGACTTCCCTGGTGGTGCAGTGGTTAAGAATCCGCCTGCCAACGCAGGCAACACGGGTTTGAACCCTGGTCCGTGAAGATCCCACATGCCGCGGAGCAACTAAGCCTGTGTGCCACAACTACTGAGCCTGCACTCTAGAGCCCACAAGCTACAAGTACTGAAGCCTGCGTGCCTAGAGCCCATGCTCTGCAGCAAGAGAAGCCACTGCATCTCTTAAGCCCATGCACCACGATGAAGAGTAACCCCCTCTCGCCGCAACTAGAGAAAGCCCACGTGCAGCGACGAAGACCCAACGCAGCCAAAAAATAAATAAATAAATGTTCCTTAAAACAAAACCAAACAAAAACAAAACCACCTGAGGTTCTGGACTATTCACCTGGAAGGAAGGAGGCCTGAGGAGAAGGCTGTGATACTACCAGGCAGCTCAGAGCATCAGAGTATGTCATGACTCGGCAGTTTCCTGTTTGAGACACTGTGAATGTCTTCTGGAAATGGTACTTGTGTTGGCTCTGGCTGGAGGACAGGCTGCTTAGGAAACGTGCTTGGGAACTCCCAGTCAGCTGTGAAATCTCACTCTGATGCTGCACAATAAGTTTTTTCAAGTCCTAAAACGAAAAAGATTTTGTAAATGTGAAGCTTTTTCGTTTGGTATTCCCCTCATACACAATTCCTTGATCTAATACAAGGGTATTTCTTATCCTTTACGAGAAAATGTTAACATGAATCCTAAAGAACTGCTGTAGTTTTCACAATATTTCAACAAGCAACTGAAATAGGGAGAGCATGGAATCATAAAGCACTGAAAGTCCTTAATGGTCATTTTGTCTGAAATTCTCATTTAATTGGTAGATTCAAGGAAGTGAAATGACTTAAACAAGTTTTGATTATCAGGTGGCTGTTCAATTTTTAAATAATTCACACTGCAGTAGAATTCATCATAAAGCATGTATATAAGCCCTAATCAGAAATAAAGAGTTGATCATGTTTACTTCCTGAAAAACCTGGTAAATCCTATTTGTATCTGAGATGAAACTAAATAATATTTAGATGCCTTCTTAATTCCTACTCCAAAAGTTCTTTGGATTAGAGAAGGCAAACTTACCTGAACATGACTGTGAAGCTTAGTGCATTCCTCAGTGAGGACTTGAAGCTGGAGCCGGCACTGTGCCGATTCTAACTCAGCCTTCTTCCTTAGCATCTTCTCCTCTTCTAAGGAACTAGAGGGGGAAAGCCAGCAACAGGTGGAGATTAGAAAGGCTACAGAAGACTTCGCATCAAGATGACATAGTAAATTCACGCTATGATATACACTTTGCTGTAAATATGTCACGATAGTGAATAAAATATAACAAGTGAAAAACCTCTCAAGCCCAGAAACACTATAGGAAAGTAGCATGCAGGGCTGAACTCATGAGCCTACTGGGGTGGGTCTCAGTGTTGAAGTAGGCAGTGATGACCAGGAATCTGGCTCTTACTAGGGAATGGGGACCTACAATGCAAAATGAGGGATTACAGCCAAGCTCACTGCTTGAGTTAGAGCCAAATTATAAAAGAGTAAAAATGACCTGTTAAAAGACCAAGGTTATCTACTGGATAAAAAGAAAATAAGGTACTGGTTGTTCATCAGATATTCAAATTAAAGAACACTATAAAAAGAGGCTGGACTTCCCTGGTGGCACAGTGGTTAGGAATCTGTCTGCCAGTGCAGGGGACATGGGTTCGAGCCCTGGTCTGGGAAGATCCCACATGCCACGGAGCAACTAAGCCCATGTGCCACAACTACTGAGCCTGCACTCTAGAGCCCGCATGCCACAACTACTGAAGCCTGCGCTCCACAACAAGAGAAGCCACCGCAGTGAGAAGCCCGCACACCACAACAAAGAGTAGCCCCCACTAGAGAAAGCCCGCGTGCAGCAATGAAGACCCAATGCAGCCAAAAATAAATAAATAAATAAAATTTAAAAAGAGGCTTAAGTTAAAAAGATAGAAAGTATACACTACGCGAATGTTAAAAAAAAGACTGATTAGAATTAAAAAGGATGAATAGGCATAAAGAGGAACAATGTGTAATGAAAGGACACATTCACCAGGAATAAAAATCATAAATCTGAATGTTTCAAAATATGAAATGCAAAAAAAGAAATTTCCACTCCAATGAGACAGGAGAGAAAAAAAGATGAAAATTAGAAAGGAAGGGATAAAGTGGCTCTTATAATTCAAGAGAACCCACAAACTATTAGAGTTCAGCAAGGCTGCTGTAGTCAAGATCAAGAAATTAGATCAACAGCATTCCCCATATACCAGATAACTGACTAGTAAATATAACAGAAAAAAATTCATTCGAAATAGCGTTCTAACAACAGCAACCTAGGAATAAAGTTAAAGCCTTTAAGAAGCAAAACACAGTTATAAAAGACACAAATGAAACAGGGAATAAGTGAAAGGATATTATATAATATTCACAGCTGGAAAGACTAAATTGAAGTACTGGTGCAAGAATTAACAGACCCCGGAACAACAGAGTAGTCCATTCATAATATAGAAACTTAATTTAGGATAGAGGTAGCAATGGAAATTTATATAGAAAGAACATTTCTATATAAATTTTTATTTATTAATTTAAAATTATTTATTAGTTTTTAAATTATTAATTTTAACAATTAATACAATTGTGGTCATCCATAAAACTAGATTTTAGGTAGACTAAAAACTAGTGTAAAAACTAAAGCTTTTAAAGACATTTAAAAGGGGCTTCCCTGGTGGCACAGTGGTTAAGAATCTGCCTGCCAGTGCAGGGGACATGGGTTCAAGCCCTGGTCCAGGAAGATCCCACATGCCACAGAGCAACTAAGCCCATGCGCCACAACTACTGAGCCCGTTCACCTAGAGCCCATGCTCAACAAGATAAGGCGCCACAAGGAGAAGCCCGTGCACCGGATCGAAGAGTAGCCCTCGCGTGCCACAACTACAGAAAGCCCACACGCAGCAACAAAGACCCAATGCAGCCAAAAGAAAAAATTTATTTAAAAAAAAAAAAAACATTTAAAAGAAGATATTATGTCTCCATGATTGTAATGTAGTAGGGACAAAAACACACAAAACGAGAGACTGATAAATGACTACACTAAAATTAAAAACTTGTGTTCAACAAAAGATACAATAGACAAGTTAAAGAGACAAACCATAAACTAGAAGATGACATTTGCAAGGTATACAACCAACAAAGAGTTGGTATAAGGAAAACAAAGAACTATAAATCAGTAAGAAACAATATATTTTGTTCAATATAAATGAGCAAAATATTTGAGCACAATGTATAGAAAAGTAGGTTCAACCGCAATTGAGGAAAAGCAAATCAAAGTAAATACTACTTCACTCCATGAAACTGGCAAAAATTAAGTCTGATAATATAAAGTAGGTGAGGGTATGAAAAAAAAAGAGAAATCTCTTACACTGCTGCTGATATATACTGGAATAGCCTCTTGGAAGAGCAATTTGACAATATCTAGTAAAGTTGAAATTACACGTACCCTATGATAAAGCAAATCCACTTCTAGACCTAAAGAAACTCACCTATCTCTCTGCAGCATGGCTTATATTAACAAAAACTGGAAACCACCTAACTGTCCACCAATACAAAATACATATAAGTAAACTCTAATTAGAGAAATAGAATATTATATAGAAATTAAAATGAATCAACTAGAGCTACATATATCAACTAGGATATGTGCCTCAGAGTATTAACCAAAAATCAAGTCTTATTAAGTACATCTCTGCACATATCCTTAATCATTTCTTTAGAAAAAATGCCTGAAGCAGAATTACTTTTAGACTTCTGAAGCATATTGCCAAAGGCCTCTCTAAATGTTTGTGCCCGTGTACATTTTTACCAGTAATACATGAGCGAACCCACATCCCTGTACTCTATCAGTGCAGGTTCTTTTTATTTTTTTTGGCTGTGCTGCGAGGCATGTGGGATCTTAGTTCCCTGACCAGGAATTGAACCTGTGCCCCTTGCAGTGGAAGCGTGCAGTGTTAACCACAGGACCGCTAGGGAAGTCCAGTGCAGGTATTTTTAATCTTTAATGTTCTTAGAGCATATTTTATAAGTAGTGTTATTAGCATTTGTTCATGGGCTTCCAAAATCTTGATAATTTCTTGCATTGTACGACAAGTGCAAAGCCTCATTTGTGAGACTTCTTTGCAGAGTACTGTTGCAGGAGGGCTTAGGGACACAAGAAACAAAAATTCTCAGTTTTTAAAAAGTATCATTAAGTCTATTCTAGTGACAAGGAGATTGAGACTTGGGAGTGTGTTCTAGATGGCCATGAATTGGCTACAAAGAGTAAGACAGAGGATTCCCTGATTCAGTGTTCACAGTGTTTAGCAGCAGAGGCAGGCAGTAAATGAATCCCTAGGGAAGAATCTGGACAGGCTACAAAAAATCCAGGCTATCTTTCTGATTGGGTCTGCTTCCCAGCCTAGGTGTGAGGTATTACTGTATGGTTAAAGGTTTCTCTATGACCTTTTTATTTTTTTAATTCATTCATTATTTATTTTTGGTTGCATTGGGTCGGTTGCTGTGCGTGGGCTTTCTCTAGCTGTGGTGAGCAGGGGCTACTCTTCCTTGCGGCACGTGGGCCTCTCATTGTGGTGGCTTCTCCTGTTGCAGAACATGGGCTCTAGGCACGCGGGCTTCAGTAGTTGTGGCTCGTGGGCTCTAGAGCGCAGGCTCAGTAGTTGTGGCTCATGGGCCCAGTTGCTCCATGGCATGTGGGATCTTCCCGGACCTGGGCTCAAACCCGTGTCCCCCGCACTGGCAGGCGGGTTTCTAACCACTGTGCCACCAGGGAAGCCCCAGATCATCATTTTTAATGCTATATGGAGAGCAAACCATGCTTCAGATGATCAGGCATGTATCATAAATCACAGTGTTAGACAGATTGCCAATGATCCCCAGAGATCCCCAGTCACAGCCCAAGGAAAGCCTCAGAACCACACTAAGAGTGACTCATACCTTTTCAGAGGTGCATACAAAGAACCAAAAGCGAATATTCCAGCTAGGCAGACTCTTGCCACCTACCTTTTTGTGAGCTCCTGTTCACTAGTGTCCAAAGCTCTCAGGGTTCGGGCATAAAGGACAACGATGTCACTGTGCTTGGCTTTCTTGTTGCACTAAGGAGCCCAATGGGACACAATAAGTGTGGTTCTAGGAATCCTCCTGACTTAACATGTTGACTGTGCACATGCACAGTTCTTAACTATGGTCTTTACCTGAGGACATTTTCGTGCCTGTCCTTTGAGCCACTTAGAAATGCACTTATACCCAAAGAGGTGCCCACAGCGCAATGCCGAGAGCCGGTGATCCCCAGCACTGGTCCACTGTTCCAAACATATTGTGCAAGTGTCCGCTTCTTCCTCATCCACAGAAGCAGAAGCTAGAAGAGGATTAGACTTCTGGGGAGACTGCTAGATGGAAACCAGAATACATTCAAATTAGAGAAGATGCAAAATCAGTCTTGAAGAAGGTGTGAAACTCTATCAAATTAACAAAAGATACACAAAAATGATACAAACACAATTGAAAATGCCAAAGAAAAACCCCAACACCCATGAATCACTTCCCATCCTTTCCAGAATGCAATCTGGTCAAAGGTAATATAAGCCATGAAAATATTATTACCCTTTGAGCTTATAAAATTCTTGATTTTCTTTCATTCAAATGACAAAAAGGAGCTATATTTACGAAGATATTAAAACAAAACAAATCTAGAAGTGACCCAGTTAAATAACAACAGGGAATATTAAGTTTGTTATACATTGGAAATTAGGTCCATAATCAATTCAAGTAGCTATAAAATACCTGGCTCATGTGAATAAAGAAAAAAAAAATACCAGGAAAAAAAGAAAGGATATAAACAACTCACACAAAAATACAAATGGTCGGTAAGTGTTCACTTATAAAGAAATGAAAATTCAAGTAAGAGACCACATTTTTACTTTTTCATCTAATAGATGTCTGATGACACCAAGCACTGAGGGTGAGGCAGAAATGGGCATACTTACATACTGTTGCTGCAAGTAAAACTGGCACAAATTTTCCTGAGGGCAACTTGGCATTATCTATCAAAACTAAAAATACATACCTCTTTCCTTTGATATAGCAATCTTTCTGCTAGAAATATATCCCATGAATATAATCACAAATATTTGCCAAGACAATAGTACAAAGATGCTCAGTGCAGCATGATCTTATTAGGAAGCAACAGCAACAACAAAGAAATAAAGAAAAAGGGAACAACCATAATGTACATGGCAAGGGAAGAGTTAACTAAAAATGTATTCCTATGTAAAAACACTGTGCAGCTATTACTACCAATAAGAATGAGATTCAATTTTATGTACTGACACTAAAAGGCTCTCCAAAATGCAGTAAGTTGGGGGAAAAGGAACAAGTCCAAGAACAGGATATTATATAATCCCTCTTGTGTGAATTTTAAGATAGAACATTTAAGTGAATTCAGTAAAGTTGAAGGATACAAAATTCATCTACAGAAATCTGTTGCATTTCTACACACTAAAAATGAACTATCAGAAAGAGAAATTAAGAAAATAATCCCATTTGTGAACTACATCAAAAAGAACAAAATACTTAGAAATAAATCTAACTGAAGAGGTAAAAGACCGGTACTCTGAAAATTATAAGACACTGATGAAAGAAACTGAAGACAACACAAACAAATGGAAAGATATACTATGCTCATGGATTGGAAAAATTAACACTGTTAAAATAATCATATCCCCACCAGGTAATCTATAGATTCAATGCAATCCCTGTCAAAATATGAATAACATTTTTCACAGAACTAGAATAAACAATTCTAAAATTTGTATGGAAACACAAAACTCCAAATAGCCAAAGCAATCTCAAGAAAGAGGAACAAAGTTGGAAACATTACACTCCCTGATTTCAAACTATACTACAAAACTACAGTAATCAAAACAGTATAGTACTATCACATAAGCGGACATATAGATCAATGGAACAGAACAGAGAGCCCAGAAATAAAGCCACACTTATATGGGCAATTAATTTACGAACAAAGGAGGCAAGAATAGACAATGGGGAAAAGACAGCCTCTTCAATAAATGGTGTTGGGAAATCTGGACAACTACATGCAAAAAAATCAAACTGGACTACTTTCTCACATCATATACAAAAGTAACCTCAAAATGGACTGAAGATTTAAATATAAGACCTGAAACCATAAAACTTCTAGAAGAAAACATAGGCAATAGGCTCTTTGACATCAGTCCTAGCAGTATTTTTTTTGAATATGTCTCCTCAGGCAAGGGAAGCAAGCGAAAATAAACAAACAGGACTACATCAAACTAAAGTTTTTGCACAGCAAAGGAAACTATCAACAAAATGAACAGGCAGCCTACCGAATTGGAGAAGGTATTAACAAAAGATATATCTGATAATATCCAAAATAAACAAAGAGCTCATACAACTCAACAGCAAAAAAACCACCTGATTAAAAATGGGCAAAAGGGGCTTCCCTGGTGGTGCAGTGGTTGAGAGTCCGCCTGCCAATGCAGGGGACACGGGTTCATTCCCCGGTCCGGGAAGATCCCACATGCCGCGGAGCAGCTGGGCCCGTGAGCCATGGCCCCTGGGCCTGAGCGTCCGGAGCCTGTGCTCCGCAACGGGAGAGGCCACAACAGTGAGAGGCCTGCATACCGCAAAAAAAAAAAAAAAAAAAAAGGGCAAAAGACATGAACAGACATTTTCCCAAAGAAACAGCCAACAGACACATAAAAAGAAAAGATGCTCAGCATGACTAATTATAAGGGAAATGCAAATTAAAACCACAAAGAGATACCACCTTATATCCATCAGAATGGCTATCATCAAAAAGACAACAAATAACAAGCATTGGCGAGGATGTGGAGAAAAAGGAACACTCATGCACTGTTGGTGGGAATGTAAATTGGTGCACCCACTATAGGAAACAGTATGGAGTGTGGACAAATAGCATATAATCTCACTTACATGTGGAATCTGAAAAATAAAACAAAACAAAAAAACCCAGACTAAGAGACACAGAGAATAAATGGGTGAGTGCCAGAGGGAAGGGGAGTGGGCTACGGCAAAATAGGTGAATGGGATTAAGAGGTACTAACCTCCAGTTATAAAATAATAAACCATGGGGATGTAATACATAGCATGAAAAATGTGGTCAATAATATTGTAATAACTTTATATGGGGATAGATGGTTACTAAACTTATTGTGGTGATCACTTCATAATGTATGCAAATGTCAAGTCACTTTGCAGTACACTTGAAACTAATATAATACTGTACATCAACTATATTTCAATAAATAAAGAAACAACATTTATACACATAAGTAAATTTATATGAGAGTAACTTTTCTAGAGAGAATGAATAAAAATAGAAACTTGCAAAAAGTGAATCAATGATGTTTTGGAACTGGCAGGGTCCACAGTTGGTATAAATAAGTCTCATATTGAGGACAGTGATATCTGTAATTTTTAAAAATAAAAACTGTTTATCTCATAGCAATCTTTCTGCCATGCAGTTCATAAACTGCATTCATATCTACTACTTAAACTGATACTTAACCTTCTTAGTTGGACAGGACAAGTTCTCCTCACATCTTCCCCTACTCCATGTTTTTAAACCTAAGGGGAGGCAGTCACACAAATAATGAGTAACTTGTATAGGATCTACACCTGGACCCCCTGCCTACAAAGTCTGTGGGTTTTCCACTTTAATCTGCAGCTGCCTTTTTAAATGTAAATAGAAACCTCTCATTTAAAAGGATGTTCATATTACCTGTTTGGGGAGAGTCTCTCCTCCACCAATACATGTAACTTCTTGCTCTGTTGAGATATCTCCGAGTTGCTCTGCCAAGTCGTTACCTCCTAGTTGCTCTGCCAAGTCGTTTCCAGAAATGATGGGATAGGTAATATATAAAAGAAGATATAAGTCAGGTATGAGGCTAGCAGGAGAGCCTGACTCACCACAGCTTTCCATTTCTAATTGATACTGTTGATGTAAAAGGAATGACAATTTCCCCAAGTAGCATCAATGAATCCTTTTTTTTTTCGCTGTGCAGCACGTGGGATCTTAGTTTCCTGACTGCGGACTGAACCCAAGCCTCCTGCAGTGGAAGCATGGAGTCCCCACCACTGGACCGCCAAGGAAGTCCCAATGAATTAATTTTTAAATGTAGACAGAATAGTAAACTAACCCACAAGTACCCATCACCCAATTTCAAAAATAATATTTTTCCAATCTTGTTCCAAATAAGCCCCCATTCCCTTTATTTTCTTTCCTAATAACAAACCCTAAAATGTGGTTTCACTTGTAAAAACTTTTGTAACACTCACTGATAAGGACTTTTTTTTTTACATAAACACTATACCTAACAAAATTAACAATACTATATCTAACAAAGTTAACAATAATCCTTCAATAACATCCCAGGCACCCAGTTTGTACTCAAAATTTCCCAGTTGTTGTTTTGTGGCCACATAGTGAGGCATGCAGGATCTTCCCCAACCAGGGAACAAACCCATGCCCCGCGTAGAGTCTTAACCACTGGACCACCAGGGAAGTCCCTCCCAATTGCTTTACAGTTGCTCTTTACAATAGATTTATTCCAATCAGGATCCAAACAAGATCTTCAAACAGTGAGCTTGGATTGTTATGTCTCTTAAGTCTTTTTCATTTATAACAATTCTCCTTCACTTATTTCTATCCCCTCCTTGTCACTGATTTGTTGAGGGAGATTTGGTCATTTGTCTTATGAAATGTCCTACATCCTGGATTTGGCTGATTGCTTCCCGTGGTATTCCTTACTTACTGCTTCACTGCCTGCCTTTCCTATAAACTGGCCGTTAGACCTAGATGATTTTGTAGATTGAATTCTGTTTTTTGGAAAGAGGAAGGGCAGCAAGAAACTTAGGTTTTGTGCTTCTGATAGCAGTACACCAGGAGGCTTATACTGGGTTCAGGTGATGTCAGTCTGACCCCTAGACTATCTGGTTCCTCAACAACCTTTCACAGCTTCCATTAATGGTCAAGATAGTAATCTTAATTTTTAGTTATTTTTCTTTTTGAGGCTCAAATTGTTCCATCGTAAGCCAGAAAGAATCCCTTCAAATTGGCTCTTTAAAAAAAAATCTTTTATTGAAATGTAATATGCATACAGAAAAGTGTACCATAAATATTTTTAGTCAATTTTCACAAACTGAACTATAAACCAGAACATCACCAACAACCCTAAGAGTGGCCCTTATACCCTTATGTCCTCCTTTTATCTTGGGTGACAGGCAGGGAGGTGACCTTGCCCCCCAAAAGTAACTACTTTACTAAATTTTAACACCATCGACTGGTTTTGCCTGTTTTTGTATATAAATGGCATCTGAGTTACCCACTTTCTGCTACTTCTGTTTGACATTCTTTGCAAGGTTTTTCCATACTAATGTGTGGAGGTGTAGTTCATTTTCACTTCTGTGTTTTACTGCGTAAAAATATAACATTTATTTATCCATTCTACTGCTAATGGGTTTGTGGATAGTTTTCAATTTTTTCCTATTACAAACAGTGTTATTACATTCTTATACATGTCGTTCATGAACACATGTACTCACTTCCTTGGCTATATACCTAAAAGTGAAATTGTTGAGCCACTGGTTCTATATATATATAGTGAGTGTATAACAATACTAGCAAAATGTTTGTACCAATTTACATTTTGATATAAAAGAGGACATCAAAATCATAAAATGTGGGGGAGGAGAGTAAGAAAATGTAGATTAAAAAAAAAAATTTCCTTAAATGTATTTGAGCCCATATGACTACCAGTCTAAGGCAAGCAGATATAGGAAAGGGTTACTATACTTGAAAAACAGGGTAACCACAAATTAAAAACATACACAAATACCAAAAAGAAGAGAACATAAGTATAATACAAAAGATAACTGGGGGAAGGGATAAATTGGGAGACTGGGATTGACAAATACACACTACTATATATAAAATAGATAACTAATAAGAACCTACTGCATAGCACAGGGTACTCTACTCAATACTCTGTAATGACCTATATGGGAACAGAATCTAAAAAAGAGTGGATATATGTATATGTATAACTGATTGACTTTGCTGTACAGCAGAAACTAACGCAACATTGTAAATCAGCTATACTCCAATAAAAACTAATAATAAGAAGAATCAAACCACAAAAGGAAAAACAAAAAGAAAAAAAGGGAAAAAGAAGAAATATAAAATCAATGGGAAAACAAGGTTTAAAATGGCACTAAATACATATCTATCAATAATTACCTTAAGGACTCCCCTGATGGTGCAGTAGTTAAGAATCCGCCTGCCAACACAGGGGACATGGGTTTGATCCCTGGTCTAGAAAGCTCCCACATGCCACAGAGCAACTAAGCCCATGTGCCACAACTACTGAGCACATGTGCTGCAACTACTGAAGCCTGCGCATCTAGAGCCCATGCTCCACAAGAGAAGCCACTGCAAGGAGAAGCCTGTGCATGGCAACAAAGAGTAGTCCCCGCTTGCTGCAACTAGAGAAAGCCCGTGCACAGCAATGAAGACCCAACACAGCCAAAAATATAATAATAATAATAAAGATACATTTTTTAATTTAAAAAATTGAGAAAATAATAAAGAAACTGTAACATTAAAAAATAAATAAATAGGGGGCTTCCCTGGTGGCGCAGTGGTTGAGGGTCCGCCTGCCGATGCAGGGGACACGGGTTCGTGCCCCGGTCCGGGAGGATCCCACGTGCCGCGGAGCGGCTGGGCCCGTGAGCCATGGCCGCTGGGCCTGCGCGTCGGAGCCTGTGCTCCGCAACGGGAGAGGCCACAGCAGTGAGAGGCCCGTGTACCGCAAAATAAATAAATAAATAAACAAACAAATAAATAAATAAATCGTATATTTCTTTTAAAAAAATTACTTTAAATGTCAATGGACTAAATGCTCCAATCAAAAGACACAGAGTGGCAGACTGGATAGAAACAACAAAAGCCTACAATATGCTGTCTACAAGAGACCCACTTTAGGGCAAAGCACACGTACAGATTGAAAGTGAGGGGATGGAAAAAGATATACGGTGCTAACAGCAATGATAAGAAAGTGGGGGTTGCAATACTCATATCAGACAAAATAGACTTTAAGAAAAAGGCCATAAGGAAAGATAAAGGACACTATATAATGATAAAAGGATCAACACAAGAAGAGGATTTTAACTCATCAACATATATGCACCTAATATAGAAGCATCAAAATACATAAAACACAATTAACAGACATAAAGGGAGAGACTGACAGGAATACAATAATAGTAGGAGACTTTAACACCCCACTCACATCAATGGACGGATCTTCTAGACTGAAAATCAATACAGCAAACAGAGATCCTAAATGATACAACGGAACTGTTAGACTTAATTGATATTTTTAGAAATTATCTCAAGCATCTTTTGTGACCACGACAGCATGAAACTAGAAATCAACCACAGAAAAAGAAATGAGAAAAAAACGATTGCATGGAAACTAAACAACATGCTACTAAAAAACCAATGGGTCAATGATGAAATCAAACAGGAAATTAAAAAATACCTTGAGACAAATGACAATGAAAACACAACCATACAAAATCTATGGGATGCAGCAAAAGCAGTTCTTACAGAGAAGTTCAAGCGATACATGCCTTCCTCAAAAAACAAGAACATGTTTTTTGTCATAAACATGTCTGTTTATGACAAACTCACAGACAATATAATACTCAATGGTGAAAAGCTGAAAGCATTCCTGCTAAAAATCTGGAACAAGACAAGGATGCCCACTCTCACCACTTCTATTCAACATAGTACTGGAAGTCCTAGCCACAGCAATCAGACAAGAAAAAGAAATAAAAGGTATCCAAATTGGAAGGGAAGAGGTAAAACTGTCATTATATGCACATAATATGATACTATATATATAAAATCTTAAGGACTCCACACAAAAACTACTAGAACTGATAAAGGAATTCAGCAAGGTAGCAGGATACAAGATTAACATACAGAAATCAGTTGCATTTTACACTAACAATGAAGTATCAGAAAGGGGATGTAAAAATACAATACCTTTTAAAAATCACACCCGCAAGGGACTTCCCTGGCAGTCCAATGGTTAAGACTCCGCACTTCCACTGCATGGGGCATGAGTTCAATCCCCGGTCAGGGAACTAAGATCCCGCATGCTGTGTGGCCAAAAAGAAGAAAGAAAAAAAATCACACCCCCCAAAATAAAATATTTAGAAATAAACCTGACTAAGGAGGAAAAAGACTTATTCACTGAGAACTATAAAACATTAATAAAGGAAACTGAAGATGATTCAAAGAAATGGAAAGATATCCCATGCTCTTGGACTGGAAGAATTAATACTGCTAAAATGGCCATACTACCCAAAGCAGCCTACAGATTTAATGCAATCCCTATTAAATTACCCATGACATTTTTCACAGCACTAGAACAAATAATCCTAAAATTTATATGGAACCATAAAAGACCCAGAATTGCCAAAGCAATCCTGAAAAAAAAGAATGAAGCAGGAGGCATAACCCTCCCAGACTTCAGACAATACCACAAAGCTACAGTAATCAAAACAGCATGGTATTGGCACAAAAACAGACATATGGATCAATGGAACAGAAAATAGAGCCCACAAATAAACCCACACACCTACAGTCAATTAATCTTCAACAAAGGAGGCAAGAATATACAATGGGAAAAAGACAGTCTCTTTAGCAAGTGGTGTTGGGAAAGTTGGACAGCCATATGTAAATAAATGAAGTTAGAACACACCTTCTCACCATACACTAAAATAAATTCAAAAGACTTAAAGATAAAATATGACACCATAAAACTCCTAAGAAGAGATCATAGGCAAAACAAATCATACCAATGTTTTCTTAGGTCAGTCTCCCAAAGCAATAGAAATAAAAACAAAACTAAATAAATGGGACCCAATCAAACTTACAAGCTTTTGTACAGCAAAGGAAACCATAAGCAAAATGAAAAGACAACCTACAGAATGGGAGAAAATATCTGCAAAAATGCGACTGACATGGGCTTAATTTCCAAAATATACAAACAGCTCATACAACTCAACAACAAAAAAACAACCCAATCAAAAAATGGGCAGAGTAAGTCAGAAAGAGAAAGACAAATACCGTATGCTAACACATATATATGGAATTTAAGGGGAAAAAAAAATGTCACGAAGAACCTAGGGGTAAGACAGGAATAAAGACACAGACCTACTAGAGAATGGACTTGAGGATATGGGGAGGGGGAAGGGTAAGCTGTGACAAAGCGAGAGAGAGGCATGGACATATAAACACTACCAAATGTAAGGTAGATAGCTAGTGGGAAGCAGCCACATAGCACAGGGAGATCAGCTCGGTGCTTTGTGACCGCCTGGAGGGGTGGGATAGGGAGGGTGGGAGGGAGGGAGACACAAGAGGGAAGAGATAAGGGAACATATGTATATGTATAACTGATTCACTTTGTTATAAAGCAGAAACTAACACACCACTGTAAAGCAATTATACTCTAATAAATAAGTAAAAATAAAAAAAGATACAAGGAAATAAAAATTTTAAATAAAAATTACTCAAACCCCCCCCCCCCAAAAAAAATAGAACTCAGGCCTACCGGACCTACTGAATCACAATCTGCACTTACAATCTCCCCAGTGTACTTGTGTACCCATGAATAGTTGAAAGGTACATTTCTACCTCGACATGTCTTTTCTGTCTGAGAAATACACACATTTTATCCAATTTGATATAAATAAAACACTCAAAAATGCAAAGAAAAAAAAAAGGGCAGAAGAGGGACCTCCCTGGTGGTGCAGTGGTTAAGGATCCGCCTACCAATGCAGGGGACATGGGTTCAATCCCTGGTCTGGAAGGATCCCACATACCACGGAGCAACTAAGCCCATGTGCCACAACTACTGAAGCCCGCACACCTAGAGCCCATTCTCAGCAACGAGAAGCCACCGCAACGAGAAGCCCAGGCACCGCAACAAGAGAAAGCCCACGTGCAGCAACAAAGACCCAACACAGCCAAAAATAAATAAATAGATAAATAAATATCCTATGATAAACCATAATGGAAAAGAATATATAAAAAAAGAATATACATATATATATGTATAACTGAATCTCTTTGCTGTACAGCAGAAACTAACACAACATTGTAAATCAACTATGCTTCAATAAAAAAATAAATAAAGTGAACCTCTTACAAGCAGAATTAAAAAAAAAAATTTACACTCCCACCAGTACTCTATGAGAGGTCTGGTTGCTTTATATCCTTCCCAGTACTTGATATTGTCAGTCTTTTAAATTTTAGCTGTTGCGGTGGGTGCATATCAGTTACCACACTGTGGTTTTAATCTGTATTTCCCTGATGACTAATCAAATCTCTGTATATATTTATTGGACATTTAGCTATCTTGTTTTGGAAATACCTTTGCAAATCTTCGGCCCATTTTTCTATAAGGTTGTAGAAGTTATTTATGTATTCTAGATATAAGCCCTTTTCTGGATATATGTATTATGAATGTTTTCTCTAGCCAGTGGGTTGCCATCTCACTCTTTTAATGATGTCTTTTTTTTTTTGGCTGTGTTGGGTCTTCGTTTCGTGTGACGGCTTTCTCTAGTTGCGGCAAGTGGGGGCCACTCTTCATTGTGGTGCGAGGGTCACTCTTCATCACGGTGCGCGGGCCTTTCACTATTGTGGCCTCTCTTGTTGCGGGGCACAGGCTCCAGATGCGCAGGCTCAGTAGCTGTGGCTCACGGGCCTAGTTGCTCCACGGCATGTGGAATCTTCCCGGACCAGGGATTGAACCCGTGTCCCCTGCACTGGCAGGTGGATTGTTAACCACTGCGCCACCAGGGAAGCCCTGGACATTTCTGATTGCAGCACATCAAGAGGCACATAAAATCTGGTGGTTTCACTTTCTGAAATGCTAAGATTGATCAGTGGGTTCAGGTGGTGTCAGCCTGGTCCCTCTATTAAAAAGACTCCCACCAACCTTCCAATCTAATGGTTTGAAGAGTCACTGATGATCTTTGACTAGATACATCAATGCATTAGGAGTCACAAAATGATAATTTTCCCCCCTATCATTCATGCTACAATTACTAGCTGGAATTTTTCTATTAAAAAAAGCTTCCTTAGGGGGTGGGTGGAAGGGAAGAATAGGCAGAGCATAGAGAATCTTTAGGGCACTGAAAATACTGTATATATTATAATGATGGATGTATGTCATTATACATTTGTCCAAACTTACAGAATGTGCAACACCAACAGTAAACCCCAAGGTAAACCAAAGACTTCGAGTGATTACAGTGTGTAACTAACGCACCATTCTGGTGAATGATGCCAATAATGGAGAGGCAGTGCATGTATGTGTGGGGGAGGGAGGGGGGCAGGTGCATATGGGAGATCTCTCTAGCTTCCTTTCAGCTTTGTTGTGAACCATAAACTACTCTAAAAAAAAAAAAAGTCTTAAAAACAAACAAACAGGGCTTCCCTGGTGGCGCAGTGGTTGAGAGTCCACCTGCCGATGCAGGGGACACAGGTTCGTGCCCCGGTCCAGGAAGATCCCACATGCCGCGGAGCGGCTGGGCCCATAAGCCATGGCCACTGAGCCTGCGCGTCCGGAGCCTGTGCTCCGCAACGGGAGAGGCCACAACAGTGAGAGGCCCGCATATCGAAAAACAAAAACAAAAAACAAACAAACAAACAAACACTTAAAAGACCTTCTCCATCAACTATTTGGTTTTCTGGATACAGTTCATATAGGAAAGGCAGGATAAATGCTTAATCCTCTATTCAACAGTTTTCAGAGCAATGAGTTAGGGCTCTAATAACTTATTATGGTGATAAGTAAGGTTTTTTTTTTTTTTTAAAAAGTGCACAATTATGAATTTATAGATTCACACAGATTTGATGTATTTCAATCTGTAATCTAAGAATACATTCATTATTCTTTTTAATGCTCAAACTGTCCCAACTTAGGCCAGTAGGATCTCTTTCAGGGTTGCACCTGTGCCTATTGATGTAACTGTGTAAGACTCAGACGGCTTCCTTGCTTTCCAGCACAATAAAATGCCCTAGGCCCATCTTGTATATTTCCTATCACAGACCTGGAAAGCCATTTCTCCAAGCCTTGGTCCCCTTTAGTGTGAGAAGACCACAGTGTAGGGTATCAGATAGGTTTTTTGGTTTTTGTTTTTTTTCTGGGTAAAGATTTAATTTTATTTATTTTTGGCTGCGTTGGGTCTTTGTTGCTGCGCACGGGCTTTCTCTAGTTGTGGCGACCGGGGGCTACTCTTCATTGTGGTGCGCAGGCTTCTCCTCGTGGTGGCTTTTCTTGTTGCGGAGCATGGGCTCTAGGCGTGTGAGCTTCAGTAGTTGTGGCTCGTGGGCTTAGTTGCTCCGCAGTACGTGGGATCCTCCCAGACCAGGGATCGAATCCGTGTCCCCTGCATTGGCAGGCGGATTCTTATTCACTGTGCCACCAGGGAAGTCCCCAGAGAGTTTTTTAATACAAGCATATGCTTAAAGGGTCTCTGCGCATCTACTGTTAAATAAACTTCCACTTGCACAACACGTAACATTACACTAGGACTTAAAAAGTACCGGACTAGACAGGGTGCTGAATTTACAAAGCTTTTCTTTTAAATAATCTACTTCCTTCTCAAATGTCTAAGAAAACGAAAGGGAATGTAAAATGCCATTATAAAGTGACCAACTCAATGGGTCACAAATCACATTAAATTGCAAGCCAGATCAAATCCTCTCTATATAGTTATGGCCAGTGAAAGCTCTGTACTATAAAGCATTAATCTATGACATTTGGGGCGAAAAGGCAAAGTATTAAAACACTAGAGTTTCTAGCCTTCTGGAGTCTAAGCTTTCCAGATGTTGACCTTGTGGATCAAATCTGGATAAAACACTCACCTTCTAAAACAACAGCTCTAGGTTCCTCTGCCTGGACAACTCCCTCTTCATACTCTGTGGAGCTGTCACTGTCAGAACTACCTGATACCTGCAAGTCTTCAGAGACAGGATTCCTAGTCTCTGAACCATAAGAGGTGGCTGGCGAATGAGGCTGCGTCCTGCTCACTTGAAAGTAAGCATCCAGCGGTGATCTCAACCTATATATGCAGAAAGACAACAGAATTCTTGTACAATGTACCATCATCACAAGAATAATCCACAGTAATTTGGAGGTAAATCCTAGTCATTTTAATGCATCACCAGGCCATTAAATGCTGCCTTTGAACGCTGAAGTAGGAATAGAGATTCAGGCAGGTGCTGACTGGACTAGACATGCTCTTTCCACTCAAGTATTCCATTAGCCCACACTGAAGCCTGACCCCTCTGCTAAAAGCTAATCCTACTTTACTGGCATTTCTTTTGTCAATACCTTTTAAAGACATGACTCATTAATATAAAGAAAGGGAGGGAGGGAGGGAGGGCTGACTCAGCAATTTGTCTGCTGATATTAGGGGGCTGAAAAGAGAGTAGGCAAGATGAAAAAGGGCCCTACTTTTTTTTTCGGTACGCCAGCCTCTCACTGCCGTGGCCTCTCCCATCGCGGAGCACAGGCTCAGGATGCACAGGCCCAGCGGCCATGGCCCACGGGCCCAGCCGATCCGTGGCATATGGGATCCTCCCGGACCAGGGCACGAACCCGTGTCCCCTGCATCAGCAGGCGGACTCTCAACCACTGTGCCACCAGGGAAGCCCTAAAAGGGCCCTATTGATCAAATATGGCCTCATGGGATTCTGCTTCTGCAGCTACTAAGACCAAGGTCTTTTGAAGGTATGAAGCCTGGCTATGGTCATCATTGTCTCATCTCTTATTTTGAGCCACTTTTCAAGTCAAAAATGTCAAAGAAGGACAAAAGTTCTCTCTTTTGCCTGCTCAAACCTGCTGTTGAGCTCTCTAGTGATTTTTTTCCATTTACTGTGTCAACTCCAGTATTTCTATTTTATACATTTTTATAACTTCAGTCTCTTTATTGATATTGTCTATTTTGTTGTTTTATACTTTGCTTTAGTTCTTTGAATATATTTAAATAGCAGATTTAAAGTTGGTCTAGTAAGTCCAACATCTTGGCTTCTTCATGTACAGTTTCTATTTTTTCTTCCTATGTTTTGGTTATACTTTCTTTACATATCTTATTTTTTCTTGAAAACTGGACGTTTCAAATAATATAATGTGGTAACTCTGGAAATGAGATTTCACCCATTCCCAGGGTTTGTTGTTGTTGCTATTTCTTATAGTTGTTACTATTGGTTTAGTGACTTTTCTGAAGTTAATTCTATAAAGTTTGCATTCTTTGTTGTGTGTGGCCACTGAAGTTTCTGTTTGGTTAGCTTAGTGTTCAGTTCATGACTAGACAGAGATTTCCTTAAACACTTGGAATCAGTACACCTCCCAGTCTTTGGTGAGAGACTTGATGTGTGTGTTGGGACACATCATCAATAATCAGCCAGGCAGGTGACAATTCTGCCTCAGCCTTCATTTCCTGCTTATGCAGAGCCTCAAAGTCAGCCAGAGTTGAGAGCTTAGTGCCTTCCTAGGTCTTTCCTGATTGTGGGCCCAGCTGCACACAGCCCTGGGCATGTATGTGGCCTTCTAGATTCCCAGGAATATGTCAGAACTTTTCAAAACCCCATAGGAAGATCTCATTCTCCACCTTTTCCTTTTAAACTTTTTGGTTAGTCTAATGTTTGCCCCAGTGGTCATCCACTGCCACAGGCAGACCCTGGGGAAAAGGCTTTAGAATTTTCGAACTGGACAAGCCAGGGATTGCCTTTCAAGTGGGATCTTCCAGGAAACCAACAAACAGGTCAAAGGAAGAGAATTCTCTGGGGATGAGGCTTTGAAGGACCTCCAATTCCATTCTACTCTCTCTAGTTGCTTCCAGACTGCTGCCCTTTCACTGTGATTGCAGGCATTTAGTTTTCAAGACTACTATGGAGGGACTTCATAGTAAGTCCCTCGATAGTAGTGGTTAAGAATCAGCCTTCTAATGCAGGGAGCATGGGCTCACTCCCTGGTCGGGGAACTAAGATCCCACATGCCGTGGGGCAACGAAGTCCGCGTGCCACAATGAAAGATCCCACATGCTGCAACTAAGACCCAACGCAGCCAAATAAATAAATAAATTTTTTTTTTTAAAAAAAGACTACTATGAAGCTGAGGAAGGGGATGGGAATAGGGAATGCCACAAAGCTTACAGTTCTTACTGAGATTCAGCTGGTTTGAGAATCACTCACTGAATTGCTACAAGTATTTGGTTAATTTCCAGAGTACTGAAAAGTTGATTTTGATAAATTTTGCCAGTTGTTTCAATTATTTTTTTAAAAAATAAATTTATTTATTTATTTATGGCTGTGTCGGGTCTTCGTTTCTGTGTGAGGGCTTTCTTTCTCCAGTTGCGGCGAGCGGGGGCCACTCTTCATCGCGGTGCGCGGGCCTCTCACTGTCGCGGCCTCTCCCGTTGCGGAGCACAGGCTCCAGACGCGCAGGCTCAGTAGCTGGCACACGGGCTTAGTTGCTCCATGGCATGTGGGATCTTCCCAGACCAGGGCTCGAATCCATGTCCCCTGCATTGACAGGCAGACTCCCAACCACTGCGCCACCAGGGAAGCCCTGTTTCAATGATTTTATGGAGAGAATTTTCTGGGGTCCTTACTCTGCCGTTTTCACTGATGTCACTCAGGTTTCCTTTACAAAAAAAAATGCTAACCAAGTTTACAAACTTATTTTAGGAACTGTGCATGAACAGCAGCTATAGCTACTCATGAGAATAAGAATATAAGAACAGTATTTCCTAAGAACATTTTAACCAAATGAAATACATAATAAAGTTAGGCTATTACGTGCATATCAATAGCATTCTGCATAGAAACCAGTAAAAAATTAAGTGATTGACTATTTTTTAAAAAATCACTCATTAATATTGCTTTTACATAGCAAAAGAGGCATTTCCAAGGTCAGGCGGGGACATATAAAAGACGAACTATGAAGAGCAACTGGGAGGCAGTGCTAGGAGTACAGTCTTAGAACCCAAGAAATTCTCCTTTTTTCCCGCACTTATCATCTCTGAATTAAATAACAGTATAGTAAGTTCTTGCCCCTTGCTTACCCTCTATAGTCCTAGATTCCATAAGCTCCAAGAGAAACGGTACCCTGATCTGTCCTGTTCACCAACGTATCTTCAAGGCAAAAGTTCAGTCTCTCACATAGTGGAGTGTTACAAATATTTGATGAATAAGTGATGATGCTGGCTGTCAGAATCAAGCAGCCTCAAACAAAGAAACAGGAAAGGAGTTTGTGACCTTGGCTGAGAAGTAGTTGGGAAAAATATCCCACTATGCAGGTTTCCCCAATTTTGGCTTCTTGGTGGAGTCTGAGGCAAAAGCTGCTCACCTTGGCCCAGGCTCTCAGCATCTGGCCCAGGAATGGTCTGTCGGGTGAGTAATGTCAAACACCATAATGAGAAATTCACCTCAAGAAATTCAGAAGGTATAAGCAATAAGTCCTGGAAAAGCTCAGACTTTTATGTGAATTTAGTGTGGAATTTGTTTACAACACAATTTAAAGGAAAAAGAATTTTAACGCCACATTTATCTGGCTCCAGAATCCATGTTCTCTCCACTGAACTGCATAATTCCTTGCCTTTAAGGTTTATTCTCTTTGTGGAGACAAACATATGACCGTCAGTCAAATAGCTTAACTGACATCATTTAACATCTAAATTCTGTAGCTCAGTCCCTGAGCAGAGATTCTACGCACATCAAGCTATTTTCTGATTAGAGTCTGGCTTCGGTGTGGCAGCATCCCCTAGGTGAATCATGCTGACCATGCCAACAAGAGAATTTGGTCTCTGTGGTGTTTCTAATTTTCTCTGTAAATTGGCATCTGGTTTATAAGTGTCACTCTCCTGTGAACTGGGTAACACAAAAGTCCCTGACCAAGAGCAATCTCCACCCCCGCCTGCTCATGAGTGGATGAACAACCAAGCGTGAGGACTACTGCAAGAGGCCTCTTGACAGTTCTTGGGGACACCACTCTCAACTCTCAGCCCCCTTACTTCAACAGGGACCCCAAATTGCACTACAAGGTACTTTCACCTATGACACAAAGGTATGAAATCCTACTTTGCTTTCAAAATCCGAGTAAACGGCATCTTAAAATAACAGAGTAGCATACATTTGCAACTCTTGTCAACACAGAACTAGGCACCTCTCACCCTTGATGGATCACATCCAGCAGTGACCAGGCATTACAGAGACTGAAGCCACAGTAATAGCAGGCCCTGATACAGTAATCAGCAGGATCCATGGAAAAGGATGCTGAAATCCAGAATCAGAAGGCACAGTCCAGTTCCACAGTTATCCCAGTCAAATCACAAATCACCCCATCATCTTCCTCATTTGTAAAACATAGGTATTAGATGGCCCAGCTACCACTTTTTATTGTCACCTCATTATTTTCACAGTGTTAGAAAACAACTGGGTCTGACTGAAGCTTCCTCTATCTGTTTTTGTTGACAACAGTCAGATTCAAGTTCCAACACCAGCTCTAACCTCCTCAGTGCTGTCGCTATGAGACCCTGAACAAACCACTCTCAGGGTCCAAGTTTCCTTCATATTTAAAATGAAAAGGTTGAATTCAATTTCAACATTATGAAGATACTTAGAAGCCCAAATGTGAAACAAAGTATTTCAAAAAAAGCTGGAGAAAGTGAAAAAACAGGTAAGGCATAGATAACTGTTGTTCTTCATAATAACTCTGTCAAGACCTGACGGCTAAGCCCTTCAAGAGGCAAATTCAAACCAAAACCTATGGAAGAAAATTATTTTTAACTCTACAACACAGTATCAGGTGAAGAGGGCTAGAATGTTTCTCACTTAGTCAGATAAGCTCTAAATTAATTCACACTCTACTTTTCACAAGGCTTCTCTAAATCCAGCCTGCCCATCTTCCAAAATCTACTGCACCACTAAGTGGAGAACAATGAAACATGGGTGAGTGGAGTGGCCTTGCAAGTTAAATATTTTTTTGATGTACAAGAGACAAACGATCTGAAGAAAAGCCAGCCTCTACAGAAACCGCTGCCAACAAACTACCATTGAGTTTTCAAAACATATCAGTGTAACTTGTCCCCTCCATTACTTTGTGAAGTAAATAAGGCAAGCACTTTTATTTTCATCTGACTTATGAGGTAACGGGGGTTCAGAAAGGTCACCTGACTTGCCAAGTCACAACGCCAATTCTTGGCAGCACTGGGGCTACGATCACGGCCTAAGGTTCATAATTCCCAATCTGGCACTAATCCTACTGTTTATACATATATTTACCTGGCACTGTTTGTCCTGTGAGACCCTCCAGCTCTTGCCCTCTGTGAAGCAGAACTCCTCCTCCTAGCTCTCACTGGCCCCACCCTGTGGTCCGAAGTTGGTCTCAGGAATTCCAGCATGCCATGAAGTCTCTGCAGCCCACTGATGAAGCTGTTCACTGGATCCAATGAAGATACTTGGGCAGTGTGGTTAGCACCAGATTCCTGCCTACTCTCCTCTGAAACTCCTGGATTGATGTTCTCCACAGTCTCTTCTCCTGAGAGCTCCTCTGTCATATCAATGGATACCTGTGGAGCAGCCTGAAGCCGGGGCAGTCCCTCTTGGCTGCTGACCACTTCATCAGGAGGGGGCTGGAGCAGGGCTGGTCCCCCTTGGCTGCTGACCACTGCAGCAGGTGTAGGCTCAAACAGGGGTGGTCCTTCCTGGCTGCTGACCACCTCAGTATGAGAAGGCTGGAGCAGGGGTGGTCCCCCTTGGCCGCTGACCACTTCAGGAGGAGCAGGCTGTTGTGCAGCACCATGATCTAACTGCACCTGAAGATCATATTTCATTGCTTCATGAGCCATCACTGAAGAAACAATATTTGTAAGTATTAGTAAAATATATCAGCTATAAGACATGTTTTATCTAATCATATCTGTTCTTTAATATTTCTGTTTAAGATCATTCTTGGCAAAACTGAGAAACTTAAAGAGATGATTTTGTTCGACTTTTTTCCCCCATAATAAGTACTTATAACCAGTTTTCCTGTTTGCCTTTTGAAAACATGAAGTCATGTGATCACAGCACTAACCTTTAAAATAGATCTAGGGACTTCCCTGGTGGCACAGTGGTTAAGAATACGCCTGCTAATGCAGGAGACACAGGTTCGATCCCTGGTCCAGGAAGATCCCACATGCTGCAGAGCAAATAAGCCCATGTGCCACAACTACTGATTCTGTGCTCTACAGGCCGCAAGCCACAAGTACTGAAGCCTGTGTGCTGCAACTACTGAAGCCCATGCACTCTAGGGCTCACATGCCGCAACTACTGAAGCTTGCGTGCCTAGAGCCTGTGCTCGGCAACAAGAGAAGCCACCACGATGAGAAGCGCGCACACCACAACCAAGAGTAGACCCCGCTCGCTGCAGCTAGAGAAAAGCCCGCGCACAGGAATGAAGACTCAACGCAGCCATAAATAAATAAATAAATAAATAAATCGATCGATAAAATAAGGACTGAACTACTGAAAGCAGTGGATCCACAAGTACAAGGCAAAGAGAGTATGAGACACACAAATCAGTTTTTCGGACTGATAACTGGTAGGACTGTGTGCTGTTGAGAAGCAAGCTAATTTCCACTGAGGGGACTGTAAAAACCATGTACCAAAGAAGATAACATTGAAAGACGGAGATGGAAAGCCTGTGAAAGTAGTTACTCTGTCCCTCAGGCAAACAATCAAAAAACCCCTCCCCCTATGCTGCAGACAACTGGAGGTTTGAACCAGACAGACTTAAGACCAGCAGTGAAAACAAAGAGTTAAGTGAAAGTCTACAAACTTTCACAAGTGTGAGACACTTCCAACCCTTCTCCCCAGCTGCACAAATCCAGAACGCAATATTCTGGTTTACATACATTCTCTATGCCTCAAGGCAGGAAATTACAGGATTGTTGCCTAGAGAAAACCAGCTCAAGAGGAAAGATCTATAAATACTGACAGCTCTGACTCTCAAGAAAATGGCTGGATCTCTGCCCATACATCTAACAGTAAAAGTCCATTGGTTGGTAAGGTTCAGTCATTCATAAAGGGCTTCCAATCAGTTTTCTGGGGGTCTCTCCTCAAAATGAACAAATAGCCAAAGAACAACTGACATTCAAGAAAAGCCTCCAACATGAGAGAAAGAGACCAAAGCAGACAAAGAGCAGAAACTCGGAGAAAAGCAAGGAATACAATGCAAGAAACAGAAGTAAGTAAATAAACAAACAAATCCAAACTTAAAAGAATGCCAAGGAAAAAAGATCAAATCAGAAAACAAGAAAGAGCTCTTAAAAAAGAAAATTTACAGCCAAAATAAATGCTTTAATAGAAGGACTGGAAAATAAACCTGAGTAACTCTTTCAGAAAACAAAACACAGTTAAAAGATAATAATATTAAAAGCTCAAGCTAGAATACTTGATTAACTGAAGTACAAGAATGAGAGAACTCAAAATGGAGAAGAAAGTGAAGCAAAACCTCTGGTCAAGATGTAACCATACACTCTCTTCTAAGAACCCCAACATGGTAAATTTCCTCAAAAATTTTTATCAGTTACAGAACAACCTCCATTATTAATTCCAATTTTAGGACACTTATAAAATATGCAAAACCACACTACTATATGGACTTATAGATATAAGATAGTATAAAACAAGCCCAGTCATGAAAAATACCAAATTCAGGAGAGGAAGGGTGCAGAGGTACACATGAGGTTTTGAATACAGAATTTTTTTTTTTAAGGAAAAAAAAAAAGAATTCTATCAAAAAGTCAAAGCCAAGATTTGTTAGACCTGGGTGGTGAATGCACGGGTCTTTTAAAAATTATTCTGTGCACTTCTCAGTATGGTTAAATATTAAAAAGTGAAATTTCTTCCCATCATATGCCAGCTCTGATTAGAGAACAACCAGTTCTGATGAGACGTGAAAGGCCCAGAGCCGAATCCAAACCTGATTCATCGGTGTATCCTACACAGCAAGAAGTACAGAGCAGATGCTAAGTATCTACTGAATTACCCACCATCCACCTAAAAACACAAAACCAACCAAAAATCCCCCAACAACTAAGAACATATTAGCACCCGATATTGACACAGAGATACAAGAGATATAGAACATGTTCATCCCGGCAGAAAGTTCTCTAACCAGCGCCATACTGGAGCAAAGCTTCCCAATCAACGTGGGGAAACACAAATCCCTCCAGGCCTGGGGCTGAGCAGCGGTGCGTCGGCTTCCGTCCCCCCCCCCGCCCCCCCGGCCCCAGGCCGTGAGCAGCCTGGTTCTAGACCTCCCGTAATCTTCCCAAGCTTTGTCACTCAGATTTCAACCAATGTCCGCTCCAGCCGGGATGATGGCTCCCAGTTAAAAGAATAAGAGGCGCCGGCGGAGAGTCGGGCCGACCTGGGTTCAAATCCCTGCTCTGTCACATCCTACCTCTGGGACCTTAGGAGGTTCCCTATTCGACTTGCTCCTCTGTAAAATGGGGATAATAAAAGTGTCTACGTCACAGTGTTGCTGTGAGATAAAGTTGGACAGAACAATAGGTCTTTCGTTCAACTTGAAAGTGATGCAAGTAGAGGGCGCTCCACGGGACGGCAGTTATTTGCAGACGATGAGTCTGAGGCTCGGCTGCCTGGAGAGCAAACCGGGTACCTGTGACTCCGGCCCCGCGGCCAAGTCGGCTCCTTCCGGGATCCCCGATGTTCCTGCCTTCCCCGCCCCCACCCTCACCAGCAACCCCAAAAGAGCGGGGATTCGGGAGACTCAGCCCCGACAGTTGGGGCCGTCCGGAGCGGCCGAACTTCCTCAGACAGCCGGGTTCCAGGCCGGCCCGCAGCCCATCTTGGGGCGTCCCGGGGCCCGGCGTCCATGGACCCAGCGTCCATGGACCCAGCCCGGGAAGTCATCCCGGAGCCAGACGCCCAAGGTCTGGGAAGAGGCAAACGCCCACCTCACCTGAAACCGAAAGGACGCGGCCAGACTCGCGAGACCCCCGGAGCAGCTGCAGTCTCCTTCGAAGAACTCTCGCCGGACTAGCGCCAACAACCACTTCCGGTTGTGCAGCTCAATCCGCCAGCCTGTGTTGCGGCCTCGGCCTGCTCCTATTGGGCAGCAGTCCCAGTCGGCGGCCAATACCCTCTCTTCTTCTTTCTTTGGTCGCCACTGGCTGAAACAGCGGTGCTCTCATTGGCTGATCCTTCGTAAACGGACTAGGCGGGACCACGCTCGAGGAGGCCTCGTACAATTGGTAGAAACCTACGTCCGTCAACTCTCGCCCAAAGAGAAAAGCGGAAGAAGGGTTTTACCGCTCTTTATTTGAATTCTGTGGCGAGAGGAAGTGGCAAGAGAAAGATTTCTTGGTCCATTTTGGAAAGATGAAAATATCAAAACTGTGCCTTATGCTATTTCTCCCTAAGTCTTTGGTGAAGGAGATGTCTTTATCCAAAGGCTGGTAGCTAATCCAATAATTTCAAAATGTTGCCCGCAGTATCCCGGAGCCGGTAAAGAGGAGTGGGACAATCCTGTTCATATATTGTATATCCTCCAGTGGGTTGAAGAGCTCATGCAAAAGAACTTACCTACGCGGTCTCTTCAATCCCAAACCATTGCAACAAACTGCCTGCTACTAAACTACCGTCACATCACTTGACAGCAAACATTTTTCAAGCATTTCCCTGAAAGACGAAATCTCACCTTTAGGAGGAAGACCTAAAAATCTAAACCGCAGGCACAGACTGCACACTGCCGAATTTCATTTGCTCAGCTTCCAATTCTGAGTGGAACTAGTAGCAGAGGAGAGTGTAAACAACTGAAAGCCTTGGATTATCCAAATAATTGACTTTTCAATATTCTCCTCCTCCAAACCTGTCACTAAAGTCAACATTAGCATTTGTAGTTTTTTTTTCCTTTTCCTGCCCCTAAGGGAGCTTCTACTGAGCTATAGCAAGGTTAATATGAGGAAAAGGAATGTTATTTTGTAAACAAATACATAGAATGGCATAGAATGAAAAACATTTTGAGTGATTCTCACTGTTATATAAGTAACTGCATGTCCAATGCAGAAAATTTAGACAATACATAGAAGCAAAAAAGAAAAATTGTCTCCAGAGAAGTCATTAGTTACTTTGTTTAAAATCGTCATCTATCTAAATGTGTATATTTAGGTATAGGTGGAATTGTGTTTTAATCTCAAAATATATCTTGAATTGCTTTCCTTGTCAATGAATACATAGGCACATCATCAAACACTGAGTGATTCTTTGAAAATTAAAAAAAAATTAATAGGTAATATCACATGGCAAAAAAATCTGGACAACACAGAGGGCTGCTTAGTGAAAAATATACAGAATGTTTCTAAAAGGTTCTGAGAGTATATTCATTCATGATCCACCTAATGGCCATGTTTACTAATTAGAAGAGAAAGAATAAACACACAAGCCAGAAGGTTATAGTCTTGTCTCCAACTTCCAAAAGTTTTATATAGTTAGAGGAGAAAGGTATTGGCTGTATTTCATTTTAGGGGTGAAATTCCCATTTACAACGTTATGGGTGATTACTTAAACACCAACCCCCCGTTGGCCCATTTGTAAAAAGACTGAAAAAAAAATGCACTAAGCACCACTTCATAGAAGAGTTGTTTAGATGGATGTCTTTTTTTTTTCTCCACCAAAAGACATAACTAATGGGTTCCCCTAAACTACATGATAGTAACTACTTTTATGGACCTGAACGTATAATTTAAATGAAAAATTTGAAAGAACTGTCAAGGTTAAAATATGCCAAAGAAAGTTTACACTTGTGGTAAGCCTCATCCCCAGGCTCTGGGGAAAGCCATGAATTTCCCTCTACCATTAGCAGTACCTTCATTCATTCATTTTCTAGTTCATTCGGTCAACAAATATTGGAGTAGCCACTGTCCTACTCCAGGAGAGGAATGTGAAAGCAAGGGACTCATACGTGGTTTCTGAGTTTGTAGCAATGTTCTAGTCTTTAACCAGGGGTGGATATGTGATGTTCTTTTCCTCTGACTTAAAAAAAAATTGCACATATATATTTTATACACTACTGTCCTGTGATACATATCACAATGAAGATAAGAAAAACATTATTTTGTATCTTTGAACTCTGTAGCAACTTCAGTGGAAACACTTCCCCAACCCGGGGCTACTGCCTGTGAATCATGTTCTCTTGTGTCTGGAGCTTTGTGGAAACTCTGAGAAATTTGGATCTAGAGTGGGAGAGGGAGACATTCCCAGGGAGGGAGATGGTGTAAAGAAACGGAGGAGCAGCTGATAACCTGGTGAAATAAAAGTCTGAGTAGAGGGCTTCCCTGGTGGCACAGTGGTTGAGAGTCTGCCTGCCGATGCAGGGGACGTGGGTTCGTGCCCCGGTCCGGGAAGATCCCACATGCTGCGGAGTGGCTGGGCCCGTGAGCCATGGCCGCTGAGCCTGCGCGTCCGGAGCCTGTGCTCCGCAACGGGAGAGGCCACAACAGTGAGAGGCCTGCGTGCCGCAAAAAAAAAAAAAGTCTGAGTAGAGGAAATTACGCCCAGGATACTGATAAAAGAGAAGGAAGGGAGAGAAAGAATATAGGCTGGAGTAATCTGCCTTCACAACCCAACTTTAGCCTAAACAATGCCCTTAGGGCTGGGTTTCTGAACTCCTGTGCTATTGATATCTGGGCCGGATAATCTTTGTTGTAGGGGGCTGTCCTGTGCCTTGTAGGATGTTGAGAAGCTTCTATCCACTAGATGCCAATGGCATGTCCACCCCACCCCACCTCCCCTGAGTTGTGACAGCCAAAAATGTCTTTAGACATTGCCAAATGTCCCCCGAAGGGCAAAACAACCCCTGGTTGTGATACATAAGGAAAATCTTTCACAAATGTTAAGTAACACATGTGGCCCATGCTCTTTAGACCAGAAAAAGCCCTACCTTTAACACAGGGCCTCCTGGAGGGCTCATATGCACAGCAATCATCAATGATCTCCTGCAACTGTGAAGGGCAATCTTTATCCACTGGCTCCTGGTGCTGGTCCACAGCCACCAGCTGGTAGATCTTCTTGGAATCACAGCCTGGCGTGGAAATGATAGGATGGGAGGCTTAAAAATTGCTCTGGCACACACACATCTCTCTGGATGCTGATGGCTGGCAATGGAACCAGGGACTTCGAGAACTGAAGAAACAGGAGCTTCCAATGACCCCAATGACAAGCGCAGGCAACGCCCACACTGAAGAACAAAGCGTCCAGGACAGCACTGATGGGAATTTCTAGTCTCTTGGAAGGCGACCCAATCCCAGCACCATCTGAGCCAACTTTCACACTGGTTACCTTCAAATGGGCTTTTCCCAGTGGCGATTTCCCAGAGGACGATTCCAAAGCTAAAAGAGAACCAAGAAACTGAACAACCGTAACAAGTTTCCCTTTTCCCATGCCCCTCTAGCCATTTCCAGAAAACACAGTGGATTTTCTTTTTGGCTGTGCTGAGCAGCTTGTGGGATCTCAGTTCCCCAATCAGGGATTGAACCTGGGCCACGGCAGTGAAAGCGCAGTGTCCTAACCACTGGACCACCAGGGAAGTCCTCACGGTGAATTTTCTGATTACCACCCAATTCCATTCAACAGAGTTAAGGTGCTCCTCCCTAATGGCATTTGACTTGGACTTTCTTGTCCCGTTCATCTGAGTTAGAATCTGCACGAGAACATAAACATACCTGTATATTTCAGCTTTTATGTCATATTTATTATACACATTTTCCAGTCTCTGAGGTGAGATGTATGCGGCAGAATTGACTCTCTCTGCTTCTTTTCCTTTAGTTGGTCAGCTGATGGAACTCTGTGTTTTCTCAACTCAAATCCTGCAAGCTAGATAATGACTCAGAGACAGAAAGAAACAGCACCATCTCGGGTGGGGGATAGAGGGAAGGGGTTGGTGCTACACATGATTTTCAGGGGATGTTTTTTTTCCTTTGGGATGTATTTCCAGTGGTGTCTTCTGGCTCTGTGGCTACTCTCCTGGCTGGCATCCTGGGTTCAATTTATTATGGTGTAACGACCAAGAGAAACACAAAGAGGTTTCTTCTCTATAAAATGAGGCATGAGGATTACTTGAGGCGATGGTTATAAAGCACCTGTAAGACTTGGTATGTTGTTGTTCTAGTGTTACTATGTTAGATACAGGGCTTTCTCAGTTGACGACTCAGCTCCACGGAGTGAGTGTGGACGGGGTGCCTGGAGTCACCGATGGCTCATTTTCTCTCGGAAGCAGACCAAAAAAACACACAAAAAACCAACACAGGGGTATCCTCTCTGTTGTATCTGAACCTATAGGCAGCCTGTTACCCCACTGACCCTGCACGGTCAATGCCATGCTCTTAAAGAAGCCACAGCACAAGTCATGGGAGTGTGCGTTCTCCTTGGTCCATGCACATCTGTCATCAGCACCATCCGTGTGCAGAGGGCTGCCAGCCCTAAACGCAGCCAGGGATCCAAAAGTAGGGGCAAGGTCAGAAAAAGGATTAGACGCTTAGGTGGCTCCTCCTCCTTTCATTCACATGTTCAGTGAGCACTGACATCCTCTGACATCTGGCTCCACGCTAGCCACCAGGGGTGAAAGGCTGAATAGCACATGTTACAGTCAGGTGTGAGAAGGCCCGTGCTTTGTGAACACTTATATTACACCAGCTACGGGGAAAGACATCTGAAAGGCAGAAAAGACCCGTCTTCTGTTATTCAGAGAAAGCTATCTGTGGATGACAGAGAAAATATTCTTTTAGCACTTGGGAACTGTGGACATCGAGTTAACAGAAGCCTTTTCTCTTCCATAGGAGAATCTGAATTTCAGTGGGCCTTTTAGCTCTGTTCCCCTGGGAAACTGACAAAAGCTGACTGTTACCTATGCTCCTAAGTAATATTGCTGCTGATTTTAAAATGATGGGTGATTAGTAAGTTGTTTATGGACAAGAGGTCGGGGGGATGGGGACTATAAAGAGCTACTGGGGGACTTCCCTGGTGGTCCAGTGGTAAAGAATCCGCCTTCCAATGCAGGGGACGCGGGTTCAATCCCTGGTCAGGGAACTAAGATGCCACATGCCCTGGGGTAACTAAGCTGGCACACCACAACTACTGAGCCTTTGCACCTCAACTAGAGAGCCCATGTGTCACAACTAGACAGCCCACACACCGCAACTAGAGAAGCCTATGTGCCACAAGGAAGAGCCCACGTGCCACAGCAAAAGATCCTGCATGCCTCAACGAAGATCCCATGTGCCGCAACTAAGACCCGACGCACCCAAAAAAGTAAAGAAAATAAATAAATAAATAATCTAAAAAAAGGAAAGAATATTGACTCCTGTGAGTCATGAGGCTTCTAAGCCTGGATGGCCCCGCACCCACCCGAGGGGAGCCTCTTTCTGTCACACCTAGGATGAGGAGAATATCTCCTGGAGGATTGTGGGGACAGGTGTGGCATCTCCGGCTGGAGAGAAGGATTTGATGCTGCCCTGCTGGCAAGCTGTGTTGCGTGATACCCTTCTAATTACCTCCAGGTGCCAAGTGTGGGCTATGGCTGGCCTGTGAGTCTGAATGCCTACCTGGGCTTAAGAAGATCCCCTCATGGGTGTTGCAGGGACACAGAAGTGGTGTCCAGGCATCTAAGGGGAAATGGCTCTTAGCCCATCCCTGCTGAGTGCCTGGGCAGTGGTGGACGACGGGCATCAGAAGAGCAGGCAGGACTGAGTCTGTCCTGTGGTGGGCACACGGGAAGCTGTCCAGGCAGGCGAAGAGTTGAACTCAGTTGAAGGCAGAGTAACGAGCAGGCACAGGCCTCTGGGAAACGTGCGTCCGTCTCCTAGCACCAAACAGTCACACAGGTCGAACTCAAAGGGCCCCTGGAAGGCCCTACTCACCTTCACGTTGCAGTCTTTAGTCACCAGGAAGCTCGTGCTGCTGATGTTTCTGTGGAGTTCTGCAGGTGTTTCCGAATGGTGCAGCCTGACACGACCAAAGGCAGGGAACATTAGTGACCTTTGCACAGACTTTGCTATCCACGGGTAGGTGGGAAAACCGGGATGCAGAGGTGAGATGTGACAATTGTGAGCTGTACGCCTCTGTGGTGCTCTGCCTGGGAAGCACTGAGCAAAGCAAAGGGCTCAGGGGCATGGCGGGATGGTTGGACCATACCTAGGACCCTTCTGGTTGAAACAGAATGTGTAGCTGGGGTTCCCACCAAGTTAGTTAATGTTAAGTGTTTTGGATTAATGGAGCCCCTGCCTCCCAGTTTGGGTGTTATCACAGAGCTGGCCTTAGGTTGGGCTCTCCCAGAAGCAGATCATGAGCCACAGATTTGGGTACAAGTGATGGATTAAGAAGGTATTCCCAGGAGAAACCAGGTGAGGGAGTAGAGGAAGCAGGACAGAGGAGGAGAAGAAATCAAGCAAGGGTGTGACTTCAGGTGAAGTTCCAGGCTCAGCCTGACCCCAAGGGGACCTCTAGAGGATAACTACCCCTCAGGGTTTGTTCTGCACGACGCAAAGGAGCTGGACTTTTGTACTCACACCTGTTGTTCAATGACTGTGGACTGGGTGGGGTTGGGGGGAGAGGAACAGGGACAGGGACAGGTGGCTATAAAGCTCCCGGGCACTTTCACCTCTCAGGGCCAAGGGGCTCCAGCGCCCATGGATATTCCTCTGCAGATGGCGGCCATGAGCTGTTAGCAGCAAAGTATGCTGAGTGGGGGATGAGTGTGCAGAGCAGGTAAAAAGGATCAGAGGCCATCTGGATAGGCACTAACAGTGTCTCCTACAGTCCAAAATTACTTCTCCTAAAACTCACTAGTGTAGGGAGTTGAGAAGGAATAAACTTTATGATTTCCAAGAAAGATCTAAGGCAGTATTTCCAAAAGTATGGATAAGTGGTATGCAAGATGACACAGTGAGAAAATTATTCTTCTTTTAATTCCAGTCTTTCCGATTACGCCAAGAAGGAAGCCTCAGTTTGGTGTTGGATGTCTTTAATACCTCCCTAAATCTGCTGACATCTCCTCTGCACAAAGAGAATGCCGGTCTGAATTGCAGGCCTTTGGGCAGGAGGCATCATGCAGCCAGAATTTAATAACATTGTTTTGGTTTTATTTGTGGTCACCTATTTGTGATAAGTGATTCTTGTCTTCAAGTTATGGTAGTAATAGAAAGTGTCCTTTTTTATTTTATTTATTTATTTATTATTTTTTGCTGTACGTGGGCCTCTCACTGTTGTGGCCTCTCCCGTTGCGGATCACAGGCTCCGGACGCGCAGGCTCAGCGGCCATGGCTCACGGGCCCAGCCGCTCCGCGGCATGTGGGATCTTCCCAGACCGGGGCACGAACCCGTGTCCCCTGCATCGGCAGGCAGACTCTCAACCACTGCGCCACCAGGGAAGCCCAAATCTAAAATTCTTATCAGGCCTACCAGGACCTGCATGACCTTGCTCCTGTATCTTCTGGCCTACCTCCCCACTTTCATCTGGTATCTCTCCACCTACCACACTAAAGCCATCCTGGCTTCCAGCTGTTCCTTGCACAGGCTATATTTATTCCCACCTCAGGGCTTTTGCATTCATTGTCTTCCTGGCCATGCACCTCTCCCTCAACTTCACATGACTCACTCCTTTTGATTATTCAAGGTGTCCATTCAAATGTCACCCTGACCACTCTCGCTGCACCCACTGTCACTTTCCATCTCATTACCATGTGTATGATTTTTATTGCCTTTAGATAAAATAATTTACTTAGCCCTCTATCTGCAGACTTTATGTTCCGTGAAGGCAAAGATCTTGTGTATTTTGCTCTGTGTTGAATCTCCGGCACTTAGAACAGTGCCTGGCACATGGTGCTCAATTCCTGTTTGTTTAGATAATTAGTGAATTTTTCTTCCTGGATAATTTACATATTAATGGAACGTCCTGGAAAAACTAAGGCTGGGAGGATTGACATCAAAGAGAATGGAAAGGGAAACACGACTCATCAGTATCACCCCCACCCCGCCACTGGTGGCACACTCAAATCTCACCAGCCCCCACCATGTCTGTACCCAGGGATGTCTGGAGTTCTGAGTTACATGAATAGATACCTGCTAAAACCTCTTCAGCCTTCCTGGTTTTTTGGTAAACCAAAATGAGACTAATATACCCCCATTTGGAGTCCCCCCATCTAAAAAAACTCCTTACCACTTCTCAGTCCTTGGATAACCCTCCTGTCTTCCTCTGCATCCTATTGATCTTCCTGTTGCCAGAATGCTCCTGGGCTGATGCTTGAAATATGCATCCGTTGATCCACCTGAAGCAGCAGTGAGAACTCTCCCAGACATCTCTCAGCCTCTTGTTCACTCCACTGAAGAGTATTCTGTCATGCCCTGCTGTTAGAAACTTCTGGATTTATTGCTGAACTTATCTATCCGCTCCTTAGCTTCCTCTAGGGCAGCCTGGAAACGTTTCAGGGCAGTGGTTCTCTCGGTGGGCAGGTTCCTCTCTCCTTGGGCCTGGAGCATTTGCAGAGGCTGCAGCAGGCCATGGACATGGCTTCTTAGATGCCAGCACTGTTTCTGGCAGTATTTCATCTCTTCACACTGGTTGTAGATAAGCTGGACTAAGGAGATGATCTGCCTCAATTGATCCATATCTGGATGAAACAGATGGAATTTGTTTAAGTCCCAGGAATCTCCTGCATATTTACTACTGGGCTACGGGTGTCTGTGATTTAAATGGCTGTAGAGGTCTCCCCATCAATTTCATGTAAGGTAGCTTTGGTGGCTTGCTGTCCACCAAAATCTTCCAGTTTTAGGTGGAAAGTGTTGGCCCAGCTAGGACTACATCTCCCAGCCTTCCTTGCACCTTGATGTGGCCATGTGACTAGTTCTCACCAATGGGGTGTGAGTAATATAAGTGTTACTTTGGGCTGAGTCAGGTTTGTCTCCTTCACACACTGTCAGCTGGTTACACAGGATGATGTAGCCCTAGGTGTGGTAGAGCCCAAGAAGGGAGAATCCTGGATCCCGGAATCATCACTTGGAGGAGAGCTGCTCATAAACCTGGAATATCTGCCATGGACTAAATTTCTATTGCATTTGAACCATTATATTTTGGGGTCTATTTATTAAATAAATTTAGCCTATTCTAACAAATATATCCTGCCAAAGCATAGGGGTGACTATAGGATAGTAGGTTGAAAAGCTCAGGCCCTTTCCAAATAAGGCAAGGATTACCTAGTAAGTCACCAACTCTTCAAGGATAAAGGGCCCAGTGGTGGAAGATCTTCTAGTTTTTAAAGAGCAATCAGAATTTTGGATTTTTATATTAAATCTCTCAATTTAAAATATTGCAACCAAGTCAAAAAATGTTTTAAAAACTGTGCAGTCCAACACTGTGTTGGTCAAATAAAATACGTTTGTCAACGGGATATTGCCCATGAAGCCTCAGTTTACTACCTTGGCCACAGCCGGCTCAGGATATTCAGGACTGTAATAGAAGTTGGCTTCTGCAGTCTCAAATTTTCTTTTCTGTCTCTTTTCCCAGTGCTTGAGCAGCCCTGCCTCCCTGGTCCTCACCTCCATCCCTCTCTACTGTGTCTTTAGCACTCTGTAAATTTGTTCCAGCCTCCCCATTGGCCGATGCATCAATAAGCCTTCATGTTGTAAGTGCTGACCCCTCAGAGGCCTTTGCACTAAAGACTAAGAGATTTTTCAGGCCCAGAGGAGTTGAGGTAGACATCTGTGTTGCCTACACAGCATCCATTTCTCTACTTCCTATTGTTGCCCAAATTTTCTGTGACTATCTGCTCCTCCTCCATTCAGCAATCAGTTTGTGGGGAGCTGGCCCCACCCCTGGTTCTAAGGGTGAGACTTGTATCTAAGCCAGTGGTTCTAAACTGAAGGTTTTAAACTTTGAAGGTGACACGCCCCCCACTCCCTGCTGGGACTTTTGGCAACGTCTGGAGACATTTTTGGTTGCCACGGCTAGGGGATGGGTGTTATTGACATCTAGCAGGTAAAGGTCAAGGTGCTACGATGCATAGGATGCCTCCCCCCGCCCCCCCGCCCCCCCCCCCCCGCCAACGAAGAATGATCCAGCCCAAAATGTCAATAGTGCAGGGGTTGAGAAACGTTGATCTAAGCCATCAGACAATTCCTAGTAGCTTATCACAGTGATTGGTTCAAAACTGGGCACCTGGGCTACTTTGAGGGGTACGTTTGCTGGGGAACTTCCTGGCTCCCCTAAGCCAGCCCAGGAAGTCAGCTTCTAACTCTCAACCTCTCTCTGAATATGAGTGAGAAAGCATGGAGCCCTGATTCTAAAGCTGTGGAATGAGGCTAACCTACAGATGGCAGAACGGAAAGAAAAGAATGAGTCCTCAGTGACAACATTGAGCCACTGGTGGTTTGAACTGACCCTGAAGTCTACCCCATTCCTCGATTACAGGTTTCATGAACCAATAATCTTCCTTATTGTTTAAGCTACTTTTAAACAAAGTTAATCTCAACAGTTCTATTCCAAGAAGGTAATTGGTCTGGAGCCCAAATCTGGTTTAAAAGCATGAGTAAGAAACTAGCAGAAGCCAAACCAAATAAGCAACTAATTGATACATTTTTGTCGTTGCCTTAGAGTTATACTGATCTAACAAGAGAAGTAACAGGTATTAGGGCATGCCTAAAAAGACTCAATGGGTCTCAGGCTGCCCAGCTATTCGCAGTTGCTAAGCAGAGAGCTTCAAGGACATTTCTTGGGACTCCTGAGGGCAATGAACTATATACCTTTCTCTGGTCCACCGGAGACAAAGGCAGATGTGAAAATGTTGCTCAAGGAACCTTGAGGATTTCAGCTTCATAGCTCCAAGCTTCAGTTATCTTATTGGCAGCCTCATCAAAAGAGCCATATCTCAGAAACAACTAATCAAAAGATAATCGGAAAAAATATCCCACTCATCAAAGCAACAATTTAAAACAATACATTTCGCAGGAAAAGTGATAATGTGGTATGAGAAAAACCACAGAAAACAAAGCTTCAAGAAATGGAGAGGGACTTCCCTGGCAGAGAAGCAGTTAAGACTCCGTGCTTCCACTGCAAGGAGCTCGGGTTCCATCCCTGGTTGGGGGACTAAGATCTCGAGTGCCTCCAGGCATGGCCACAATAAAAACCAAAAAACGAAATGGAAAGAACTGTTATTTTTCTAGCTGGGAAGATTAAAAATGACAAACCTGGCAATCCTTTCCAAAGGTAAATCCAATTTAATGCAGCTCCAATAAAACTCGCAATGGCACGTTTTGGTACTGAAAGTAAATGATCCTCAAGTTCATTTGAAAGAGGAAATTAGTAGCGATAACAAGGATTTTTGTAATAAAAAGGGACTTACCTATAAGATATTAAAATTATAATTACTAAAGTTGTTTAGGGCTTATTAAGTATATGATAAAGATACCAAAAGGATGAAAGGGAATATAAATACATATATACTTTGACTCAACAATGTGAATTTCTAGGAACTTGTGCTGTGGAAAAGCTCATATGTATACAGATAGTTGGATACTAAGGATGTGCATTGAGGTGCTATTTGTAATATGTAAAACTGCTAACAACCTTGATAAGGATATGTTACTTGCAGAAAAACAATGAGGGGTAAAAGTCACTAATTTTAAAAGTGAAAAATCTTAAAACGGTAGTAACAATATAAATCCATTGAGAACTCTAATGCCATTTCCTCCTCCCCTCCGAAAAATGCCACCAAGCAACCTTTCCTGTTGAGACATTTTACATAAGGTTACTCTCCTTGTGTCTAAAATGGGCCCCCAGAAAAGGAAGAGGGCATTAATCATCAAGATCTGGAATCATCTCCCTTGGCAATGTCCCACTGTCTGGAGTTGTCTGTCTGGGGCTGCTTGGCCAATTCTTCTGAGCTGGGTTCCCGAGGCCCTTCCACAACGACCTCCACCCGGAGCCCACCCCTTTGCCGCGCCTTCTTTAGCTGGAAGCAGTCGGAGACACGAGCGGGCGGCTCCACCCTCAGAGCCGAGGAAAGAAAACCAACTCGGTCCTGAGTTCCAGGAAATGGGACCGTGGGTCACCCCACCTCCCACTGCGGCTCTCCCCTCACTGCCCAGGAATCTGGTTGCGCCCTTCAGCCCCGCCGCCTCCGGGGACCGCGCGCGCCCCGGGACGACTGCCAGACTCACCCTCGTCCCTCCTGAGGGCGTCCAGTCGGTCCTGTGCACAGTTCCAGTCAGACACCTCGGCTTCTCTTCTCGGACGACTGCCTTCCTCCCGGGCGAGAAGTCTGCGAACGCGAGACCCTGGGGGAAGTGCCGAGTCCCCGCGCCTCCTGCCCTCGGTGCCCGTGCCGCGCGCCCTGCGCTCCGCTGGCGGAGCGGGACTCACCCGACTCCGGCTGCCACCGGCCGGATGTGTCCCTTCGAAGTCAAGCGACGTTCGGCTCACGGCCCCTGAGCCCGGCCCCTCCACGTGTCTCCCAATCAGCTTTATCGGCGGCTGTTTTTGCCCTGAGCCGGCTAAAGGACTGGGTGTCGGACAGGGAAGTCTGGCCCGCCTTCTCGGAGCTTTCACAGGGCTCTTGTAGCCAAACCCCAGGCTCAGGGTGCATTGGTTCCCTAGAACCTCCTTCCATCTGGCTCAGAGCGAAGGATCCTTCCTTCCTCCTGGTATTCTCCCCTTGCCCTTTCCACACTCCCCCACCTTCCCCAAATTTCTCAGTAATTATTTACAGAGTACTCCTGGGGCCAGGCCCTCTGCTTGGGGCCGGAGATTCAGAAAAGAATAAGGTCCCAGGAAACTATTATAACCAGGACACAGTATGGGAAAGATTAGACGAGCAAAAAACAGAGCTAGAGAGAAGGTGCTTGTGTCTGCTTCTCGGTGCTTGAAAATATTGGGGTTGGGGGAAGGGAGTGAAGGAAGAGACACACTTAAGCTGGGGAGGGGGGTTCGGCAGAAATCAACTTCCTCCTCTAAGGTCACTGCAGAGCTTTCTCTTTTGGTGCAAGTCATGTTTTATTACAGTTAGCTGTGTCCGCAGCTAGAAAGTCTGAGGAATGACATTCATTAACTCATCAGGCTGTTTCCTCTAAAAGGACAGAATTGGATTGTATGAGAAGACTTTTTGGATAGGGAAGACCTGGGTAGAGGACGTCTGGGGTGTTTATTCATTTATATTCTCCTGCTATTTTCTCCACCTACTGCATCATCAGTTTTCTTCTTAGCTCAGGTTCCTTAGTAGCAGAGTCCAAAAAAGAGAATCAGGTACGTTGTGATTTACTGAAGGAAGGCTCTCAGGATAGAGGGTAGGATAGGGCAGGGGGAGAAAATAGCTAAGCAAGGATGCAGTCTCAGTGCAGACTAGCTTCAGCCAGATTCCATGGGGAGGTCTGGAGCAAGAAGCTCTGGAGCAAGAGGTAGCTTCTGCTCTGGATAGATCAGAAGTTAGGTCACAAGAAGTCTTAACAAATTGAAGAAGATTGAAATCATACCAAGTATTTTTTCTGACCACAGTGGAATGAAACTAGAAATCAATAGCAGAAGGAAAACTGGAAAATTCATAAATATGTGGAAATTAAACAACTCTTGAGCAACTATCCTGTCAAAAAAGAAATCAAAAGAAAATTAGAAAGTACCTTGAAACAAATGAAACACAACATACCAAAACTTAGGGGATGCAACAAAAGCAGTACTGAGAGGGACGTTCACAGCAATAAATACCTACATAAAAAAGATCTCAAATAAACAACCAAACTTTACACTTCAAGGAACTAGAAAAAGAAGAACAAACTAAGCCCAAGGTTAACAGAAGGAAGGAAATAAATATTAGAGCAGAAATAAATGAAATAGAAAACAGAAAAATAATAGAAAAAATCAGTGAAACAGTTTATTTTTTTAAAGATAAACTCTACAAACCCTTAGCTTCACTAAGAAAAAAAGAGAGAAAATTCAAATAAAAAGAGTCACAAATAAAAGACATTACAACTGATGTCACAGAAATAAAAAGGATCAAAAGTGACTGTAATTCCCCGGAGGTCCAGGGATTGGGATTCCAGGTCTTCAGTGCCAGGGGCCCGGGTTTGATCCCTGGTTGGGGAACTATTATCCCACAAAGCCCTGCAGCATGAGCAAAAAAAAAAAAAAAAAAAAAAAGGAGAGAGAGAGAGATTGTGATGAACAATTATATGCCAACAAACTGGGTAACCTAGAAGAAACAGATAAATTCCTAGAAACATACAGCCTACCAGGATTAAATCATGAAGAAATAGAAAGTCTGAACAGACCTATAATTAGTAATGGAGACTGAATCAGTAATCAAAAACCTCCCAACAAAGAAAAGCCCAGGGCCAGATGGTTTCACTAGTGAATTGTACGAAACATTTAAAAATGAATTAGTACCAATCTTTGTTAAACTCTTGCAAAAAATTAAAGAGGAGAGAACACTTCGAAGCTCATTTTATAAGCTCAGCATTACCCTGATACCAAAGCCAGACAAAGATATAAGATAAGTACAGGCCAATACTCCTGCTGAATATAGATACAACAATCCTCAACAAAATACTAGCAAACCAAATCCAACAACACATTAAAAGGATCATACACCATGACCAAGTGGGATTTATTCCTAGGATGCAAGAATGGTTCGACATATGAAAATCAATTAATGTGATACACCACAGTAACAGAATAAAGGATAAAAACATATGATCATCTCAATAGGTGCAGAAAAAGTATTTCACGAAATTCAAAACTCTTTAATGATTAAAGACTCTCAACAAATCAGAAATAGGAGGAAATTATCTCAACATCACTAAGGCCATATATTACAAGCTCACAGCTAACATCATTCTCAGTGGTGAAAAACTGAATGCTTTTCCTCCAAGATCAGGAACAAGGCAAGGATGTTGACTCTCACCAGTTCTATTCAATATAATAATAGAAGTCCTAGCCAGAGCAATTAGGCAAGAAAAAGAAAGTAAAGACATCAAAATAGTAAAGAAAGAAGTAAAGTTGTACCTGTTTGCAGATTACATGGTCTTATCTATAGAAAACTCTAAAGACGCCATTTAAAAAGCCCACAAAACTGTTAGAACTAATAAATGAATTCGGTGAAGTTGCAGGATACAAAATCAACGTAAAAAATCAGTTGTGTTTCTATACACTAACAACAAATTATCTGAAAAGGAAATTAGGAAAACAATGTCATTTTCAATAGCACCAAAAAGAATAAAATACTTAGGAATAATAAATCAACTAGGGAGGTAAAAGACTTGTACACTGAAAACTACAAAACACTGATGAAGGAAATTAAACAATACACAAATAAATCTAAAGACGAGTGTTCATGGATTGGAAGACTTAATATTGTTAAAATGAGCATCTACCCAATGCAGTCTACAGATTCAATGCAATCCCTATCAAACTCCCAATGTCACTTTATAGAGAAATAGAAAAACAATTCTAAAATTAATATGGAGGGACTTCCCTGGTGGTCCAATGGTCCATGCTTCCACTGCAAGAGGTGCAGGTTCAATCCCTGGTTGGGGAACTAAGATCCCTCATGCAGCATTAAATTAAATTAAATTAAATTAAATTAAATTAATATGGAAACACAAAAGATCATAAATAGCCAAATCATTCTTTTTAAAATTTATTTATTTTTGGCTGCATTGGGTCTTCATTGCTGCATGCAGGCTTTCTCTAGTTGTGGTGAGTGGGGGCTACTCTTCATTGCGGTGCACTGGCTTCTCATTGCAGTGGCTTCTCTTTTTGCAGAGCATGGGCTCTAGGTGCATGGGATTCAGTAGTTGTGGCTCGTGGGCTCTAGAGTGCAGGCTCAGCAGTTGTGGTGCACGGGCTTAGTTGCTCCGCGGCACATGGGATCTTCCTGGGCATGAACCTGTGGTGTCCCCTGCATTGGCAGGCAGATTCTTAACCACTGTGCCACCAGGGAAGCCCCCAAATCATTCTTGAGAAAGAAGAACGAAACTGGAAGAATCACACTTTCTTATTTCAAAATATATTACAAAGCTACAGTAATCAAAACATTATGGTACTGGCATAACAGCTGACATATAGACCAATGGAACAGAATAGAGAACCCAGAAATAAATCCACATATATACGATCAACTGATCTTTGACAAGGGTGCCAAGAATACACAATGGGACAAGGATAGTCTGTTCAACAAATAGTGCTGGGAAAACCATATCCACATGCCAAAAAATTAAATTGAACCCTTATTTTATATCACTCACAAAAACCAACTCAAAATGGATTAAAGACTTACACATGACACCTGAAACTGTAAAACTTCTAGAAGAAGACATAGGGGAAAAGCTTTGTGACATTGACCCCAGCAATGATTTCATGGATACAACACCAAGAGCACAGGTAACAAAAATAAGTAAAATTATATTAAACTAAAAAGCTTCTACACAGCAAAAGAAACAAGAGTGGAAAAGCAACCTATGGAATGGTAGAAAATATTTTCAAACCATATATTTGATAAGGGGTTAATCTCCAAAATATATAAAGAACTCCTACAACTCAATGATAAAAAAATGAATAACCTGATGAAAAAAATGGGCTAAGGACTTGAACAGACATTTCTCCAAAGAAGACTTACAAATGGCCCACTTGCATGTGAAAAAATGCTCAACGTTACTAATCATTAGGGAAATGCAAATCAAAGCCACAATGAAATATCATCTCACACCTATCAAGATGGCTACTGTAAAAAAGAAGAAGACAACAAGTGTTGGTGAGGATGTAGAGAAACTGAAACCCTTGCACACTGTTGGAGGGAAAATGGTGCAGTCATTACGGAAATCAGTACGGAGGTTTCTCAAAAAGTTAAAAGTAGAACTACCATATGATCCAGCAATCCCACTTTTGGGTATTTAACCAAAATAGTTGAAATCAGGATTTCAAAGAAATAGCACATCTATGTTCATTGCAATACTATTCACAATAGCCAAGAAGTGAAAACAACCTAAATGTCCATTAACAGATGAATGGATAAAGTAAATGTGGTATATACCTACAATGGAATAGAATTCAGCCTTAAAAAAGAAGGAAATTCAGCAATATGTAACAACATGGATGAACCTCGAGGACGTTATACTAAATGAAATAAGCTGATCACAGAAAGACAAATACAGCATGACTCAGCTTATAAGAGGTATCTAAAACATCAAATTCATAGAATCAAAAAGAGGCATGGTGGTTTCCAGAGGCTGTGGGAGGGGGAAATGGGGAGTTACTAGTCATTGAGCATCAAGTGTCGGTCAAGAAAGATGAATAAGCTCCAGAGAACTGCTGTACAACATTGTACCTACAGTCAACAATTAATATATTGTACACTTTAAAAATTGTCAAGAGTGTAGACCTCATGTTAAGTGTTCTTTCCATAATAATAAAAAAGAAATAAAAGGACTGTAAGAGAATATATGAACAATTGTACACCAACCAATTAGATAACCTAGATGAGACGCACACAAATAATCTAAGTGATTCAAGAAGAAATAGAAAAATTTGAACAGACTTATAACAAGTAAAGAGACTGAATCAGTAATCAAAGCCCTCCCTCCAAAATAAAAGGTCGGGCCAGATGATTTCACTGGTGAATTCTACAAAACATTTGAAAATGAATTAACACTAATCCTTCTCAAACTGTTTCAAAAAGATAAATGGAGAGAACACTTCCTAACCCATTTTATGAGGCCAGCATTACCCTGATACCACAAGAAAGAAAACTACAAACCAATACCATTGATGAATATAGATGAAAAAATCCACAACTAAATACTAGAAAACTGAATTCTAAAACACAGTAGTGGATTGTACGCCTTTATATGACCAAATGAGATTTATTCTAGGAATGAAAGTGTGGTTCAACATATGAAATCAATATAATACACCATATTAATAAAACAAAGGAAAAAACCCCACATGATCATCTCAATTGAAGCAGGAACAAATTTTGACAAAATTCAACACCATTTCATGATGAAACACTCAGCAAACCAGGAATAGAAGGGAACTTCCCCTTGATAAAGGACATTTATGAAAAACCCACAGCTAACATCATATCTAATGGTGAAAGACTGAATGCTTTCTCCCTAAGATCAGGAATAAGAGAAGGATGCTCATGTTCATCAGTGCTGTTCAACATTGTACTGGAAGTTCTAGACAGAACAATTAGTCAAGAAAAAAAACTTAAGGCATTCAAACTGGATAACGAGAAGTAAAAATGTCTCTGTCCACTGATGACATAATCTTGTATGTAATAATCTTGTATGTAAAATAAAAATTTTACTAGAGCTAATGAAGGAATTCAGCAGAGTTGCAGGATATAAGATTAACACAAAAATCAGTTGTGTGTCTATACACCAGCAATGAAAAATACAATAAAGGAAATTATGAAAACAATTCCAATTGCAATAGCAGCCAAAAGAATAAAATATTTGGGAATAAATATAACCAAGTAGGTGAAAAGACTTGTACACTGAAAACTACAAACCATTGCTGAAGTAAATTAAAGAGTTCCAGGTATAAACACCTGGACCGCCAGTCTCTTGCCAGTGCCTGTATTTGCAGAACTGGCAGTCAATATGCAAAAGAACACACTGATGCAGTTCACACAGATCAGCCTCACAGGGTACTGAGAGGGATGGGAAAGAAGGGGAGAGTGAGTCTGGAGAGTAAATGGCAAGTGTCTAGCCCATCTCATAATTCCTATGTCTGATGTCTTTGTTGGTGTATTTGTTGCATGTTGTTTCTATCAGCGTTTACTCATGGTGCCTTCTTTCCCTGTGTGTTTTGTTTTGTTTTTATTGTGAGCTTATAGTCCTTGGAATTTTACCTGTGGGAATTTTTTGAGGCCTGGATTGAAGCTACATATTTTTCCACCAAAATTTATAAGTGCTTCTCCTGAGAGCCTTGTGGCTCCACCTGTCAGGGATATTTTACACTAAAATTTTGACTTGAGGTGTTTCAAACCACACAGTTTATGTGAATCCACGCTTCAGACCACCATGAGGGCTATGCTTGGGGTTCTAGATTCTCAAAAGAGCTTTTTCTCCACTCCATGCAGGTAATTTTACTTGCAGTGTCCTGGGAAGGTGGTTTTACTTCTGGTTCGCTCTTCCACTGCGGATCTAGCCTTTTGGGGTCTGTAGCAGACATGTCTGGGATCCTTGTCATATCCCTTCAGTCCACCTCTGGTCTTAACCTCAGTTGTGGTGGAAGGTTCTGTGGGAACTCAGCCACAGTTCTGGCGGATAATTCCTAGCAAGCTCACACTCAGCTTGTACTGACTGCATCCCACTTCAATTGCACACATCTGTCTTTCTGCTTTTGTTCCAGGACCTTTGTCAAAGCCAAGGAATCTGGTTGCGTTGCATGCTGGGACAGCACATCAGTGAGAAGGGTGTTGACACCAATGCTCAACCAATAGGAGAGGAAGCTGTGGGTAAATGTTCCAGCCTCTTGTCCTTTAGGTGGACAATTCTGGCAGGTATTCTGTCTGCTTCTCAAGATGCCCCTGTGGAATCCGTATGAGAACTTCACATACTCATTCTTATTTGGCTCCCCCACTGTCTAATCTTTCCCAATTTCTCACTCTTTATTTCTGCAATTGCCTCCCAAATAAACTACATGCATGAATGTTCTTGTTTTAAGGTTTGCTTTTTAGGGAACCTAAATGAAGACAGCCCCCTACCTTTATGCTTTTGCCAAAATGATATTTTTTCTTCTTTTTCTTATCGCTCCTTCTTCCACCTCCCCCACTATAAGCTAATAAGGTGTCTGGGATGGAGTGCAGTTGAGACTCTTGGCATTTTCCAAATTTCACATTCACCCTGTAGCAACCTTAATAGGTAACAGTTCTTCATTGTGCCGTTATTACCTCATTGTAAAGAAATCTCCATCTTTTTTTGCAACCATCATATCTTTATAGAAAGTTAGAACTGGAAAGTTCCTATGTATAGTTCCATCTTCCTCTCAAAAACAGTAGATCAGACAAAACAGTAAGTTAAGAGAACAGGTAAGGTGGAAAAGTGATGGAATTTTACAATCACAGACATCTGATTTCCAGTCATAAGGGGGCAGAGCCGCATGCTGTCACCAGAGGGCAGCAGAGGCCAGGGAACCGGTGGAAAACCAAACCCAAACAATGTAACCTGCCAGAGATCTGACAGAGACAAGACTAACACTTATTGGGGCCTGTTACAAGTTAGGCTTTGCGCTGAGCACAATTAGAAACAGTACAAAGTTCAAAGACAGAGATGGGAGGCTAGAGCCAATGCAGGAGTGGAACAGAGTCAAGTTAAGAGGGTGGTTCTTCAGGTCAGCTGAGAAACGCCCAAAGACAGCATGTCTGGAGGTAGAGCGATGCCAGAAATAAAGATAACGGCTATGGCCCTGTCCACTGCCAGGGCAGCTGGGTTGTTGCTAGAGAATCAGGTAAGTTGCTAGGGTCATTGAGAGTCAGTCAACCTGCGTATTTACTTTACACTGATCAGAATTTAAATGGCCCTTCGCCCACGTAAACATTAAACTTGCTTGATGATTTTTCTGTCTTCTCCCACTACAGAAATAATCACGTGCTCCAAGCTTCAGGCTTTCCCATCATGCTAGATGCGCTGGCATCTTGATAATGTCCCTTGCTGGCTTTAGCATCTAATCTTTGACTCCTCCTTGGGTCTCTTGCACTTGAAGATAAAATTCTCTGACTCCAGAAGGGACTGCACTGTGAGTGCCAACTGGCTTGAGGTTAAGGGCACTTTCTATATTGTTCTCTTCTGTAGGATGGGGCTCATTCTCTCCCTTCCAAGGCCTTGTGGAAATTCCTAACCCCCTGGAAAGTTCTAGCCAGCACAGTAGGAAGCTCTGGGGGAGTCTGTCCAATATTCACTGAGTGGACCTTTTCATTAATAGATTGGCTTGTTTTTTGTTTCTTTTTTCCCCCTAAATCGTCTCATTACCATGCTACAAACTCACATAGATTTTGACACTTCTTACCAGCTCTGTTTTTTTTTTTTTTTTTTTTTTTTTTGCAGTACGCGGGTCTCTCACTGTCGTGGCCTCTCCTGTTGCGGAGCACAGGCTCCAGACGCGCAGGCTCAGCGGCCATGGCTCACGGGCCCAGCCGCTCCGCGGCATGTGGGATCTTCCCGGACCGGGGCACGAACCCGTGTCCCCTGCATCGTCAGGCGGACTCTCAACCACTGTGCCACCAGGGAAGCCCTGTTTTAATCTTTTCAAAGAATTTTTTTTCCAATTCATGTTTTGCTCAAACTTGCTCATCTTAGGCCTGTCTCCGGTGGACTCACATATTTACAACTAGTTGATCTCTTCCTTTACTCCTGCTTTTTCTTTCTTCCTTCCCCTGGGGAGTGATGCTCCATGGTTGGATTCCCAACAGCATCTAGGGAATGGAGGTTGGACTTCTGCTGCTTCGATGGCCTGATTCCAGGAGCTTGAGGGAGGATTGGCTCAGACAGGTCATCCTAACCTTTAGGCTGGGAGCTGCTCTCTCGGGCAGGGAGAGGCAGCAGGAGCAGGGGCCCCTCCATGTGGCCACAGTCTCGCCAACATCAGCTTGCCTCCACTTTCATTTTTGCCTCTGCATCCTTGTGCAGGCGAATGCAGAGCCCACCTCTGCCGCACCTACTGAATGAGACTCTGAGTGTTGAGGACTTGGATCTGTGGTTTGATAGGTTCCATAGGTGGTTCTGATGTGGTGGCTTGGGAAGATATCCTGGGAAACTGTTTCACCCAGACTGAGCTGGCCTGAAGTTCTAGTTCCTACATTGGGCATTTGTTGCTGGAGCCTTAGAGAAGTCAACTAGAGTCTTAGCTGTGGTCTGATAAATTCCAAAAGAAACACCTCCTCTGTTGTGTACCAAGGCAGCTCGTGGGAGTGACGCCCCCTTATGCCCACCTCCAGGTATAAGCAGTGAGGGAGAGATGCTGTCTGCAGAGAATTTAAAAACAGTAACGAGGGAATTCCCTGGTGGTCCAGTGGTTAGGGCCTCGCGATTTCACTGTGAATGGCGTGGGTTTGATCCCTGGTCGGGGAACTAAGATCCCGCAAGCCCCGAGGCAGTGGCCAAAAAAAAAACCAAACAGTAATAAAATCGAATAAAAAGATAGGGGTTGGTCTGATTTTTATCATCACTATACCCCAGCAAGTCTACACAACCTGGTCAGCGATCGAATAAATACTCCTTCCTGCTCAACCAGCCACACCCCCCAAACCCTTCTACACCTCCCTGGCCTCGACCAAGTCTGGTGAGTCGCCATCAGCAAGTAACACCTCATCTTTTTTGGTTTCTTTTCCAATGTGTTTATTTTTCAAAATATACAATTTATTTACACCTTTATTTCACAACGGTAGTTTGTATATTTATTCCAAAATCTTTAAATAATCCCGCAGTAAACAGTACAAATCACAGGATCGGTCAAACTGCTTCCCTTTAGCCTTTACACACATCGAGTTTTTAAAAAGTTTCAAGTAGTAACGGTTTGTGGGTAAGAAGGGAACAAAAATAAGACAAAAACGTTTTTACACAAGCTCGACATGTAGGATTAGAAAGGGCAATCTGAGCAGCTACTTGGTCTGGGGCCCGACTAAGGGTATTTATAGAGTTTATAAATAAGACCCTCTTATGAGCAGCGAGGGTTTTGGTTATGAGGAAGAAAGGGGGGGAACCTCGTCCGCTGGGGTGGAAGGGGTGGGGAGATAAGGCACCGCATCAAGGCTTCTTCTCGGCTTAAGGAGGCACTGGCTGGAAGGGTCCTGAGTGAGGCGGGCAGGGGCCCACGTCTGCCAGGTGGAGGTCGAGAATGGCTGGGGACAGGATGGGGCTCCCATCCATGGAGAGGTCTCTTCAGCCTCCCTTGGAGAAAAGCTTTGTGATTCTGGAGGCGGAGAGACGGCTAGAGCAGCTGGTGCTTCCTAAAGAAAGGGGCGTGGGCTCCCTCCAGCCTTGAGACCCCAACAGCTACTCTCGGCCCACCTGCACAGACAGGTGAGGGCCAGGCGTGTGGGCGCTGGATGTGTCACAGCCCGAGGCACCTGGTGATGCAGCTGGCATTTGTCATTGGCAGGAGACAAAGGTGCTGCCCCAGGATTGGGGATGGCCTGTAGGAGGCTTCCTGCTTTCTCCTCTTCGGACAGTGCTTCATCCACCTCTGTGTCCTCCAGTCCTCAGGAGAACAGCCTGAGCCACCACACACTCCCCGGCAACAGAAGGTGGGGAAGACGAGGGCCATGGCCCTGCAGACCCCGCTCTTCACTGTTAACACTGGCAGCTCCAGGGTGCTAAGACACAGGTGGGACACCAGCTGGTCCCAGGGGTCAGTTGCCTTCACTCCCCTTAGGAAAGTCCCCACTGGCTGGGTCCTGAAGCAGTCCTGTGGGCTAAGGCACTGGGCGGGGGTGTGAGTGAAGAGGCTGGGATGCTCCAGGAAAGAGCTAGTCCCTGAGGGCCAGTGGGCCACCAAGTGGACGTGACCCTCCTGTGCTGGGTCAGGACGGCAGTCTCAGGGTTAGCCTCGGGCTTCAGGGTTTCCCCAGCACCCTCCACCAAGCCCAAGGGCCGGACAAAGCCCGCACTGCCTGGTCAAGCAAACCTTCTTTGCAGGGTCTGGAAAGGGGTGGACTGGGGTAGGGGCCACAGCGGGGCTGAGGGCAGGACAACAGGGCTGGGAGTTGTCACTGTATCTTCGGGTGGGGTTCTTCCAGAATAAGGGTGTGGAAAAAGTGATCCCAAAATTTAGTGCTGATGCCAAATCCTAGAGAGGGAGACAAATGGGGAGAATATGAGGCATTCTTGAAGGAGTCAATCTGCTTGGAAGGGAGCCTAGCTGGGGCTAGCACGTGGGGAAGATTTCAACATAGTCCCCGATGGCCTTTCCAACTCTCGGGGCCATTCTGGCAGGAGTCAAGAGCAGGGTACCAGTGTTTCTAGACTCCCAAGGATACCGTTGGAATAACCCCAAATTTCTTATCTGGCCTGGCTTCCTGGGAGAGCCTGGCTGCTGCCTGCCTCTTCCTCTCTCTGCCTCACACTCCAGCCGCCTCCTTCTCTTTGAAGATGCCAAGTTCATTCCTGCTTCAAGGCTTCGCACCTGTTGCTCCTGGGAGGCTCTTTCTCCAGACATTGGATGCTGGCTTCTCCTAATTCAGGTCTCAGCTCTAATGACGTCTTTGCAGTGACACCTTCCTGGACCACTTTAGCTAGCATTCTGCTGTCCAGCAGGGTAGCAGCCACTAGCCCATGTGACTTCTGAGCACTGGAAATGTGGCCTGAGTTATGGAGGGACTAAATTCCCAGTTTCATTTAATTTTAATTAACTTACATTTCAATGTAAAAAGCTATACTCGATTCAGTTACTGGAGAACTTTTAGGCACGTTTGGAGCAACTCATGTATGTGAATCTACTTTTTTGACTGTAAATTTTATAAACTCTAAATATGGATCAAGTATTTCCAATGAACATTTAGCCCTTGAATGGCGACAGGCTTGTACGTGCAAGATACACACCGGATATCGAAGACTTAATAGAAGGAAAGAATGTAAAATTTCTCATCAACAATTTTATTTTTTTTGGCCACGCCGCACGGCTTGAGGGATCCCAGTTCCCCAACCAGGGATCAAACCTGGGCCCACGGCAGGCTGAGTCCTCAGGCTGAAAGCTCTGAGTCCTAACCACTGGGCGTCCAGGGAATGCCCAACAATTTTTATATTGATCACACGTTGAAATGATAATATTTTGGTTGTATTTGGCTTAATAAACTATATTATTAGAATTAACTTCATTGGTTTAATTTTACTTGTTAATGTGGCTACTAGAAAATGTAAAATCCCATCTGTGACTCATATTCTATATTATTAAACAGTGTGGGTCCCCTCTCCTGCTGACATGGTTTCTCTAACATCACTTTGCTTTATTTTCTTTGTGGCACTTATCACTGTCTGAAACGGTCTTTGCTATTTACTGGTTTCCTTGTTTGTCTGTCTCCGCACAGCCCCCTGCACCAGGGACTAGGATGGGAGTTCCACGCTTGCCTTGCTGACTGTGTATCCCCAGAACCGTGCCTGGCCCTGGCTAGAAGCTCAGGGGTAGCTGTCAAATAAGAAATGAACAAACGAGGAAGTGGGGAGGCACCGGCAGGTCCTCACCTGACTGCTGATGTGCAAAGTGGTGCTTGACGTGGTGGGCCTTCAGGTTGTACAGGTAGGAGCCCTTGTGCGGGGAGCCGAAGTGCAGATAGTAGTGGATCATGTCGTAGATGACGTAGCCCAGGAGGCCACCTGCAAACACAGTGCCCCCCACCGCCTCGGGCAGGATGAGCCGTAAGAACACGTAGAAGAAAGCTATCACCAGAGAGGCTGGCACAGGGGGGAAGACCAGGCGGGACTCGTCGAAGGGTGCCTGTGGATGGAGGGGCTCATGTGTCAGGACGCAGCCCGGGGCCCCAGGGCCTGACTGTGGTCACACACAGCATGCCGGCCCAGAGGTGCTCCCATGGGGGATGGGGCAGAGCAGTCCGGACAGTCCAGGGAGGGTGTAGGCTTAGCACCCTCGGTGGCTTTGGGGAGGGTGGGCCACCAAGCCTAAAAGCCCTGGAGAGTCTGTCCCACCCCCAATTTCCAAGCCAAGATGGGACCTGGAAAACCGGCCAAGAAAACAGGGGTGGGTGTGATGTGGGCAGGGTGCTCGCAGAGCAGAGTCCCTCTTTAGGCTGAAGAGGCCCCTGTGGCTCTGGAATTTGTTCGGTGCTAGGGAGGAGGCCCAGCCCCCCACCCCAAGTACCAGGCGGGGCACCTGGACACGGTCCGAGGGTGATGAAGGCGCACATGGTAGACGATGCTGGAAGTGTTAACAGGCAGGTCCCCCACCCCAGGTGGCCTTCTTTGTTCCAAGGGGGTGTTGTCACAGTGAACCAGACAACAAAAGAACCTAGTCTTTGGCTCCGGAGCTTCACAAGCCAAGGGCCTGGCAGACAGGTAAGATTTTAGAGACTGTGTGAGTATTCTGAGGAGAGACCCTCTCTGGGCTGAAAGAGGAGACAGAGAAATCAGGCGACAGAGAAAGAGCAATATACCGATGTGGGCCTCCCTCCCCTCTGACCAGGAGCAGCAGGACATGCTGGCCATGTGCCCGAACACCAGCTCCAGGACAAAGAAGGAAGGAAGGGAGGGGGGAGGATGGAGACCTTGGGATAGGCCGAGAACAGCATGGTGCAGGGACAGAGAAGCAGCGGGGAGACACAACTTCCTCTGGGCAGACCTGGCTTCCAATCCCAGCTGCTGGGACCATCATGTTGCCCTTGAGGAGCCCCAGTGGGGTGGATGGCTGACAGCACAGACTCTGGATTCCGCAGGGGACAACATCCAGGTGTGACCTTGGGTGAATTCCTTAGTTCCTTTATTTCCCCAAGCCTCAGTCTGCCAGTCTGTGGAATGGGGAGAACTGTAGCCCCATCTTCAGAATGAAGCTCCACAAGGGCAGTGATTCTGGACTGTTTTGTTCAATGGTGTCTAGAACGGTGCCCGGCACCTAGCGAGCACTTAAGTGAGCATTTACTGAATGAATGAATAAATGAAGGAATGAAGTTGTTGTGAGGATTCAAGTTGGACACACAGGCTCACTCTGTCCACGCCCGGTGCAGGTTAGGACCCAGTCACACCCAGTCACATTTCCCCTCGCTCTCAACCTGACTCCCACCAAGACGGGCAGCTCCCATGGGTGGGACCCGGGTGAGAGCCTGCCCTGCTCACCTTGTGGTGCTGGCCGTGCATGATGAAGTGCAGCATGATGAGGTAATAGCTGTCGTTAGGGGGTTTCATGTGGAACAGGAAGCGGTGGATGAGGTACTCTACGAGGCTCCAGAGGAGCAGCCCCAGCATGAAGAGGCCCGGGAACGTGGACTCAGGCATGGCTACCGAGTACTCTGCAGAGGGGCAGGAGAGAGGCAAGGTCAGGGCAGACAGCCCCAGGGCACAGCAGTGCCTGGTAGCTCCAGAGGTCCTGTCTCAAGGCCCTGTCACCTTAGGAGCTGCTGCCCTTTGCCCAGCAGCTATGGGGCCCAGCCCCACTATTAGGGCCTTTGAATCAAAATGGGAAGGAGGCTGTGACGATCTATGCTGGGCTTAGGAGAAGTCCTCTCAGAGGACTGTTGATGTGGGGTATTACATGGATTTCCGATGTTGAACCACCCTTGCATTCTGGAATAAATCCTATTTGGTGGTGGTGTATAATCCTTTCATATGTTCTAGGATTCAGTTTTCTAGTGTTTCGTTGAGGACTGTTGCATCTATATTCGTCAGTGATATTAGTTGGTAGTTTTCTTTCTTGTGGTGTCTCTGTCTGGCTTTGGTATTGGAGTAAGATTTGGGTAGACATCTGAGATCTTCCTTAAAGTGACTGTAAGAGGAACAGCTATGGCCAGCACTGGACCTTTACCTGGTGCTATGGTCGGAACGTGTTCCCTCAAGTTCATATGTTGAAACCTAACCCCCAAGGTGATCGGAGGTGATTAGGTCACGGGTGAATAGGACTAATTCCCTTATAAAAGAGGCTCGAGAGAACTCTTCCCCTTTCTGCCGTGGGAGGATACAATGAGTCTTTGACCTAGAAGAGTGCCCTCACCTGACCATGCTGACACCCTGATCTGGGACTTCCAGCCTCCGGAATCGTGAGCAATTCATTTCTGTTTTTACAAGCCACCCAGTCTGTGATGTTTCGTTATAGAAGACTGAACGGACAAGGAAAAAGTGACCTTGCCCCAGCGGCATGGAGGAGAGGGAGGGGCGATTCTGATGAAGCCAGCAGAGCTGGGGGGCTATTGGTGGAAGATGTTAACCACCAGGGACTGGGGGGCCAGGAGGGCCAGGAAAACCCAAGGAGAGATGGGTTCATGAACAATACTTCAAATCATAGCATATGAGGAAGATGCGAAAAACCTGAAGATGATTGGCCCGGAGACCAGAAGACTGGAGAGATGTAATTATCATGAAGTGTGAGGTTCCCCATGCCCAGCCCTTGGAGGACAGCCTGCAGTCCTTCCGGCTCTCGTTTCTTTTCTCTACTTCATCCATTCTTCGACTTCACCAACACTTCAGCTCTTGTCACAGTTTTCTTCACGTCTATGCTCACCCTCTTAGCTCTACTTCTTTTCTCCACAAGCTATTGCTTTGGCTATACTGGCTCTCTCTTTTAAAAAGGAGCAGCTTTATTGAAATATAACTCACATATCTTACAATTCACCCATTTCAAGTGTACAATTCAATGGTTTTTAGTATACTCAGAGTGGTACAACCATCACCACAATTTTAGAACATTTTTATCACCCCAGAAAGAAACCCATTACCCATTAGCAGTCACTACTCATTTCCTCCAACCCCTGCCATTTCCCAGAGCCAGGAATCGCCTAATCTACTTTCTGTCTATTGCATCTGCCTATTCTGTATATTTCGTATCCATGGACTCATCCAGTATGTGGTCTTTTGTGACTGGCTTCTTTTACTTACAATATTTTCAAGGTTCATCCACGTTGTAGCGTGTATCAGAACTTCATTCCTTTTTAAGGCTGAATAATATTCCTTATCAATACAGATGCACCACATTTGTTTATCCACTCCTCAGTTGATGGACAGCTGGGTTGTTTCTACTTTTTGGCTATTATGAATAATGCTGCTGTGAACATTCATGTGCGATTTTTTGAGTGGACGTATGTCTCCAGTTGTCTTGGGTATATGCCTAGGAGTGGAATTGCTGGCACCTACTGCAACTATGCTTAACTTTTGGGGAAACTACCAAACTGTTTTCTAAAGCTAGCCATTCTTTTTTTTTTTTTTTTTTTTTTTTTGCTGTACGCGGGCCTCTCACTGTTGTGGCCTCTCCCGCTGCGGAGCACAGGCTCCGGACGCGCAGGCTCAGCGGCCATGGCTCACGGGCCCAGCTGCTCTGCGGCATGTGGGATCTTCCCGGACCGGGGCACGCACCCGTGTCCCCTGCATCGGCAGGCGGACTCTCAACCACTGCGCCACCAGGGAAGCCCGACCACTCTATTTTTGAATCTGTAACCCCGTAAGTTCCCATCCTGAGGTTTACGAATACCCAGAGTCCTCGGTCGGATTTCAGAGGGAACCTGCTGACGTGGTATCCCAAACGATGCATCTGTGTGCATCTTTCTGGGGGTTGAGTCCACAAATTTTCAGATCCTCAAAGGAACTGGAACCAACAAGGTTTGAACACACAGCTCCACTCCCTGCCTGCTGGGATACTTGGCTTTTCTCCTCTTCTCTAGATGCCCTTTGTCAGGCTCCATCGTGGAAACTGCCTCTGTTCCCAGGGTCAAAACCTTGACCCTCCCCTCTTATATGCTCTCTGTTTGATCTAGGATGTCAGCCGCACCTGCCTGCTGACAAGCCCCAGATCTATGCCTCCAGCTCAGCCCTGGACGGCCGCTTGCTACTGGGCATCTCCATGCAGCTGTCCACAGCCCCGCCTCCAAGGTCAGCAGCTTCCAAATGAAGCCAATCATCTTCTTCTTCCTTCCTGCCCACCCTGTCACCCCAGGCTGCACCTCAGTGCGGGGGTTAATGACTTCCACACATTACCTAAGGCTCAACTTATTCCTGTCTCCCGCGTCCAACCTGTCACCAAGCTCTGTCAGCTGCCTCTCCTTAATATCTTCTGGCAAAATAAAAAAAAAGCCAGACACAAAAGACCACATGCTGTAGGACTCTATTTATATGGCATGTCCAGAATAGGCAAATGTAGAGAGACAGAAGTAGACTGGTGGTTGCCAGGGGCTGGACGAGGGGGGAATGGGGAGCAGAAGCTCAGTGGGGGTGGGGTTTCGTTTTGGGGTGATGAAAACCTTTTGGAACTAGACAAAAGTGGTGGTGGCACAACATTGTGAACGTACTAAATGCCACTGAATTGTTCTCTTCAGAATGGTTCATTTTATGTTATATGTATCTCACCTCAATTTAAAAAAGAATCTCTTGGGTCAGTTCACTGCTCTGACGCCCCCACTACCTCATCACCCGGTGGCTGCATCAGCTTCCTACTCCAACTCTCTGCCCCTACATGCTGTTAAAACCCTCCTGTGGTGCCTCGTTCTCTTTAGGTAAAGTCCAAACCCCTAGCCTGGTACTCGAGCTCCCTTGAGACCCAGCCCTGCCAGACACATCCCTGCCTCATTGCCCCATCACCCTGTACGGGGGCCAAACCGAACCACCTGTGGCTCCTGAGATGCCCGTGTTCCCCACCCACACGTATCTTTTCCTTCGCTGGAATTCCCTCCCTCCCCTCCTTACCCCACGTGTCTCCTCCTGTGAGAAGCCTCTGCAGACACCCTTTGCCCCGACCTGGGCCGGGTTCGAGGCCTGCCACATCATCCTTCCTCATGTTGAGCTATGGCTGCCGTTTTACCCACTTGTCCCCATCAGGTTGTGAGCATTTTATGGGCAGAGGGGGCATTTTGTTCTGTATCTCCTGTGCTTAACACAGCAGGTGCTCAGACACTCGTGGGCGATTCGTGGGCCAGCCCAAGTCTCTCTGGAGGGCTGGACAAAGATGAGATTTGACCCGTACTGCTCTAAGGGCAGAACAGGGGCAGCCTCTGGTTCTGTTTAAGAAAGCATTTCTGAAGGACTGTGCCCAGTGTGAATGACCACAGGGAACTAGTGAGTAAGGAGAGAGCCCAGGAAGGTGAGGAGGAGAGGTGACTTTCCTGCTCTGTGGACCAGATTCCAGGCCCAGGGCCATTCTGATAGATGGTTCCAAATGAGTCTCTAAGCTAAGAAAGGATTTTTCACACCTTGCCTGGAAAGTAACACAACGCAGCTAAGGTTCAATCCCCAAAGGACCCAGCCAATCTTTCTGAAATCAGGCGTTGAGCTGGTCTGACATTTCTCATCAGTGGGGCCTGCTGTGTCCACATCTGGCATGAGACATATGCCTGACAGCACTCCCTGTCAGTAGCCATCCAGCCCTGGCTGGGCTGCTCTGGTTGGCCAGGTCCCACTTTGAGGGAAGGCTGGACACCTCTGGGGTCTTTCAGGACACTCTGGTGAAGTGCAGGGAGCCTGGGCTTTGGATTTGCAGACCGGGGTTCAGATCCCGGCTCTGTACCATCTACGTGTTTTCTCAACAGTAAAATATCCTACCACTTGTGAAGGGCTGTTGCTAAGACAGAGGGAATATAACACCTGATTATGTGATAAATATATATCTTATATATAAGAATAATATACTGTATATTAATACTTGTCATAATAATATAATATGCCTCATATATAACAAGAAGCTACTATAATTTTTAAATATAATGAGTCAAAGTACATCTAAGTTCCACACAGTCCTCCTTGTGCTGTGTTTTCTCAGTTCTCCTTGCAGGGCTCTGGAGGGTCCCTGGTTGGGGGAGAAGGAGTTTCCCAGCTCCCCCGCCCCAGAGTGCAGGAGCCCTTCCTCGCTGTGTAGCTCTCTTGTCAGCAGGGAAAGGACTGGACATACAGAAGCATTCCCTGGCCACAGACTTTGGTCTTGACCTTTGCTGGGGCTCCCACCACAATTGCATGGGGGCCTGAATCCTTGCCGAGGACGCTGCTCTGTACTCACTCTAACGCACCTCCAGGAACCGCGCTGGGGGCCAGCCTGGATGTGCAGAAGCCCTCTGCTTTCCAAAGCATTTTCACACACGCACCGAGGAATCTCAGCCTTGCACTGGTGTCTCCACGCAGCTTCCACTGTTCCTTGGCACCCTGAGTCTCCTGCATTTACTCCAGTGCACCCTTTGTCCAGCAGCTGTGCTGGGACCCTGCTGAGTTTCCACTCGCCTTGCTTTGTGGCTCTATTCTTTTCTGCCTGTGGCCTGTGCCTTGCCTGACGAGCTGCAGGTGAGGGAGGCGTGTGCGGCTCTCATGCCACCATCGCTGGCATCATGGTCACAGCCCCATTAACCCCCTACACTAGACCTTTATTAGACAGCACATTTCAGCTCTCTGCAGAGGCCCGTGGTTCTGATGAAGCCATCGAATCACCCTCCCTGCCTCGCAGGAGAGTCCCCTCCTATAGGTCAAGTCTCCGCCCGCCCCCTCACCCCAGCATCACCCCCGTCAGCCCATCAGGCCGGAGCTGGTACCGAGTGGCATCTCTGGAGGAATCCTGCAAAGGGACCTGGGCCAAAGCTCTGGCATCCCATTCCCCCTCTGGCCCCAGCCCTGGCGGCCCTGCCACTGTTGGTGATTGTTAGGGGAGCGCCCGGCAGACAGTGGGTGATTCAGTGAGCAGGCCGTCTCAGCAACAAGCCCTGTGCTGTGCCTGAGCTATTCAGCGTGGGCAGAAAAGGGTAACCTTGGCTCGAGGGGTGCACACATTAACCCTTGGGGACCGGGAGCAGCCTGGGCTCTGGGGGACTTCCTGCAGCTGGCTCAGCACCTCCCCATCCTGGACCAGGTGGGAAAACTGGGGCTCCAGGTGCTGTGGCTGTGGCCCCTCTCATCTAAACCATTCAGCCCTCAACTTCTGCTCCTGGGGGAGGCGGGCAGGAGAGAGCCTCGGAGTGTGGAGAGAAGGAGCCTCTGTCTGGCAGCGACAGGGGTTCAGAGGCTCACAGTTGGGAACATGACATGTGATCAGGAGAGGAAAGCCCACCTGAGCTATTCCCAGCACCCCTCTCCCACCTGTCCCCCTACCCGGCCTCTGTCTGAGCCATTTGCCATGGGCAAGCACTTCCCCAAGGCAGGTTCTGCCAGGACGGACAGATTACCTGGGCAGGTGGCACACACCTGGAGACCAAAGGTAGGTGATGAACTTGGGAGGCAGGCTGGCAGAAGAGGCCCAAACCTGTGGCTGCCCTGAGAGACTCAGCCTCACAGGCTCTTTGGAAGTCACCCCATGTCAGCCCTTCTCTCTGTCCCCTGCCCACCTGGGTGGCACCTAGCATCTACATCCCAGCCACGTGACCCTGAATTGCTCACTTGACTTCCTGAGGTTCCATTTCCTTATCTCTAAAGGGGTGTACCTTTCTTGTGGGGCTGTTGGGAGGGTTAAATGAGATGGTCCCTGGAAAGCACCAGGCATGTGATAAGTGCTCAGTAGAGGTTAGTGGGTTGCTACTCTGAGTCAGGGCTTCTGCCGCCGGGCCTTTGCCCTGGGGGACATTCTAGGACACTCTGGGATCCTTCTCTCCCAGGCTCTAATCTGTGTTCTGTTCGTGAACCATTCCAAGTTCAGCTCTCTGCTGTGCCACCTGGTGAAATGACTTCATTTAGTTTCCTGACGAACAATCCCAGGTCACACTTTTTCTGTTCTTAGACTCAGTGAGAAACCCCGTCTTTATTGTTACACCACTTGATGAAATGATTTCATTTAGTGTCTGCTAATGTGTGGCTGGTTGTTTTTTAAAACTCATTTTGTGGAGGGTGGGGAGGTCTGACATTTCTTTTGGAAGAATATTTCTACAGATAGACCTCATTTTAAAATCTTTGTGATATGGTTTAGGGTTCTATGTTCTCAGAAACTCAGGACCAGGGAGAGCACCAAGGTCTCCAGCCTTCAGGAGCCACGGGAGCAATTGAGGAAGGACCCAACATTACCTGTGGTGAAGGACGTGAAGAGTCGAACATTGCCCTGGGCGAGGGTTCGGTAGTAGGACCAACTGAGATACAGCATCAGGGGAACCCAGATGATAGGGACGCTGTACCTGCAGGAAGGTCGTCAGGGTGAGAGATATACATGCACAGAAGCTCGAGAGGGTCCAACTTCCCTAGAGACACACCGCTCAACTAGAGGGGGATGAGATGATACCAAAGCATGTGCACAAAGCATATGGAGACTTGCGGTCCAGGGGACACTGATGTGGGGGATGGGGAGGGGAGGAGGAGAGAAGCTGTGAGTCTGTCTCAGTCTCTGAGATGAATTACTGGCAGGAAAAAAAAAAAAGTCCTTCTGGCTAACAGTGCAGCTAGATGGGTGCTGACCTCTTGTGGCAGAGGGGCTAATTGCAGGCAAAATAGTCTGCCATGGGCAGGGAAGGCTAGAAACCCCTCACAGGAGTCTGGAATAGAACAGGAGTGACATTCAAAGTGGTTTCTGGCTACATGTTGGATTGTCACTCAGTGGACAAAATCATGCATACGAATGGATTATGCCTATGGCATGTTCCACTATTGCCAAGAGCTTACAGTACAGCTCTGGGCTCCAGGGAGGGATCCATTTGACCCTTCCCCTTTGCATCTGACTGGCACCATCAGGAGAGAGGGATAGCCCACCATGGTCCGAGAGCAGGGCTCACCAGACAGTCTTGCTGAGGGCCTCGACGAGATCTGAGTGGAAGAGGCGGATGGGCCTGGTCACCGGCTGGTGGACCCACTCATCGTACTTCTCTCCCAAGTGGCCTACCTGCCACAGTAGGGGCTTCTGCCAGTCTACCAGGTCCTGCAAGAGATAAAGTCAAGTGGACACTTGAAATTCACACCTGTGCACATTCGTTCTCCCATCTCCTGGTTACAGCATCCTACTCCCCAGCCCCACCTCAGCATATGTGGTCTGTATGGAGCTACCAACCCTCCTGCTCCAGTGCTTGGGGACTAACTGTTCATCCCAACCCGAGGGCCACAGAAATGGGATCCAGGATAGGCCCATGGCCTAGGTTGGTGCAATGAGCCATCGGACAGCCCTCTCCTCTTGCTGGGATTGCTAGGTTGGCAGGGCATGACCCTGGAGTTGCCAGTGAAGGCTGCCTGAGGATGAAGTCAACACAGAGGATGCCCAAGCCTGGAGCTGGAGACACTGAATCCTGGTGATGACATCTGAGTGCCTAGATTCAGCCACGCATGAAGCTTGAAGTCTTAACCAGGATTCTTTAGGTATAGGAGCCAATACATTCTGTACTAGGAATCAAGTAGGCCCTTTCTCCTCCAACAAGGGCTTTCTTCTTTTTTTGTGTGGCTGCACTGGGCCTTCGTTGATGTGCACAGGCTTTTCTCTAGTTGCGGTGAGTGGGAGCTATTCTTCATTGCAGTGTGTGGGCTTCTCATTGCAGTGGCTTCTCTTGTTGTGGAGCACAGGCTCTAGGGGCATGGGCTTCAGTAGTTGCAGCACGCAGGCCCCAGAGCACGAGGGCTTCAGTAGTTGTGGTGTGTGGGCTCAGTGGTTGCAGCTCACAGGCTCTAGAGTGTGTACTCAGTAGTTGGTGGCACATGGGCTTAGTTGCCTCGAGGCATGTGGGATCTTCTCAGACCAGGGATCGAACCCATGTTCCCTGCATTGGCAGGCAGATTCTTTTCTTTTTTTTCTTTAATTTATTTATGTATTTTTATTTATTTATTTTTGGCTGCATTGGGTCTTCGTTGCTGTGCGCAGGCTTTCTCTAGTTGCTGCGAGGAGGGGCTACTCTTCATTGTGGTGCATGGGCTTCTCATTGCAGTGGCTTCTCTTGTTGCAGAGTATGGGCTCTAGGCACGTGGGCTTCAGTAGTTGTGGCACACGGGCTCAGCAGTTGTGGCATGCAGGCTCTAGAGCGCAGGCTCAGTAGTTGTGGCGCACAGGCTCAGTTGCTCTGTGGCATGTGGGATCATCCCGGACCAGGGCTCGAATCCATGTCTCCTGCACGGGCAGGTGGATTCTTAACCACTGCCCCACCAGAGAAGTCCAAGGGCTTTCTTCTTAGTGGTGGCCTGTGTAATTCATTCATTCACCCATTCAAACAATCATTCGTTCAGCACTTTGCTTGACATATATCTATATTTCTATGTTAGTTGCTGGGAAGAATAAACAACAATGTAAGAGATCATCTTTGCTTCACATAGCTTAGTGCTGAAGCACAGTTCAGACTCTAGAGACAGGCTCTATCACTTACTGTGTGACCTCGGGGAAATTACTTGACCTCTCTGAGCCCCAGTTTACCTAGCTATGAAATGGAAGTAATAATAATGGTACCCACATAAAGTACTCAGCAAGGTGAGACATGCCAGGCAAGAAAATTTAATGGTGATGCAGGCAGGCTGAGGTTGGGAGGCAGAATGATTGGTACAAATGCCCGGGTCTAGGGTAGGAGAGGAGGGCTTTGCCACAGAACCTAAGATTTGGGTTGAGCTCATACAATATGGAATACTTGGGAAGGGGGAGAAGGGAAAGGAGGTGGGGAGGGAGTATGGGCATAGATGTGGAGTTGAGAATGATTGTGGCCCATTTGATTCCTTGACATTGGTCTGTGGGGCAGTAGAAAGAGATCTTCTGAGGGCTTTAGATGACAGAACACCCAGTATCAGGCCCAGGAGTTGTCACTTCATCTTCCAGGCTGGCTGTCTCCAAGGTAGGGATGTATGTGTACCCCAGGGATACTCACAGGCTGATCCCCAGAGGTGAGGAGAAAATATTAGAGACTCTTTTTGATATATTTCTTTCATATATAAACCATATTTGAATGTTTTCTAATGTACATAATACAAGAGTACATTAGCTCGCACAAATAATTTGTAGATAATTTAAATGGACATATAATGGAGAATGTGCTCAAAACGTTTAGTTAATAGGGATGCAAGGTCAAAAAAGTTTGGAGGCTTCAGAAGCCCTTGAAGATTTTTGATGAGTCCGTGTATTGAAGATTAATCTAGACCAAAATCAGTAAAGAAAAATGACCTTGGAGTCAGGTGACCACCTTCCAAGCCTGACTCTGCCTTTTATCAGCTGTGGGATCCTGGGCAAGTGCCTTTACCTCTCAGAGCCTCTCGGCTCTCTCGTCTGTAAAGCCGGGTGTGCCTGGACCCACCACCCACAATAGGAGAGAGGGCGCCACGTGCCCAGTGTCTGGTACTCAGTGGGTGTCAATGAACGTCCAATGCAGGGCATTTGGCGGCCACTGGGGGTGACAGGGACGTGGTGTCAGGAACTGAGGGCTAACAGTCACAGAGCACTGGTTATGTGCCAAGCATGTTTCTAAACACCTGACGTGAGTTAAATCCTGTGATCCTCACTGTACCCATAACTAGGTGGGTACTTTTATTGTTGGCGTTTGCAGATGAGGAAATTGAAGGTGAGTAACATGCCCAAGGCTGCCCAGTTAAGACATTTTTGATGAATTGGCCCCTTTATTATTGGGAAATAGTCCCTGGTAATACTCCTTGTCCTGAAGTCCACTTTGTCTGATTTTAGCAAGGCTTCCTTATACTTGGTGTTTGCATGGTCTTTCTTTCCCCACCCTTTTAATTTCACCTTGCACACGCCTTTAAATTTAAAGTGCATCTCTTGCAGACAGTGTATAGTTGGGTCTTGCTTTTCGATCTAGTCAGACACTCTCTGCCTTTTAATTGGAGTATTCAGTCCATTTACATTTAATGTTGTCTTGCTATTTGCTTTCTGTTTGTCTCCTCTGTTCTTCCCTTCTTGACTTGTTTGTGATCAAGAATTTAAAATATTCCATATTATCTGCTCTGTTGGCACTTTAGCTATGCGTTTTTGTATATTTCTTAGTTGCTGTTCAAAGGATGATAATATGCATCCATAGCTTATCACCATCTATCTCAAGCGAAAGCCCTGGTTTTTACATGTTCCACTTTTGCATGTTACACACGACACTTAATTCAGACTCAGCTACCTCAGACAAGAAATGTTTCCAGCTGTGGCACAGGTACGTGAACAGGCAGGCCTCTCTGTCAGCCAAGCAGTGGTTTGGGAAAATTTTTTCTGTTGATCCGTTTTGCCCTTATTTTGTAAAGCGAACAGAAAACAGCATGGGATTCATAAGCTTGATTCAGTTGAGACCCAGGAGGAAACGTCTAGGTCTAGCAGCAAGCAGGGATTCCAGCCTGAATCTAACACCCTGTTGCGAAGGGAACAGAACAGACGGACAGAGAATGTATGGAGAAGCTGGAGTCAGATGGCCAGAGAGCTGCTTGTTTACAGGCATGATGGAAACAGAGCCAGCCTCTCCTCCCAGACACAAGCGTCTCTCATTTGATGGCCTGTTGCCCACTGGATCTTTGGACATGACTTGGGTTCCTCCCTGGCTAGACCAGTGGGCACTGGCCACTGTACAAAGGGCGGACTTGCTGTCTTGAGTTGGTCCCAAGGGTCCTCTGACTTGGCTGGCTGGCCTTGGAGGGCCTGGAACCTGGGCTCTGTGTCTAGCCCCCCGTGCATTTCTGCAAGGTAGCCCTCACTGGTGCCCAGGAAGGGCCACTTCACCCTGGGGGGATGAAGGACCACGGCGGAGGAATCCCAAGAAGGCTCACTTTCCTGTCTGCAAACATCCCCCTCAGTCCTCAAAGGCTGACACCTGCACTCTCCCCGCTGGCAGTCCTGCTATGCCAGGGGCAGTAAAGCTACCCTTCCACATTAAGTGTAGAAATGCAGCTTGGCTGACTTCCTCCCCACTTTGAGAAGGAGGACACTGAGGCCAGGAGGGGTCAGGTGACTCTTCAGATAAGGCTGGTTGGTCCTGTAGTAGGAGCCTCCCTTCCCGCCTCCCCCAAGCTCATAACATCCTCCACACAATCTCCCAGGAGCTGGGACATTCACCATGGGCTCCACCCAGATTCAGACAGTACATGCACACACAGGGTGTCTCTTCTCAATTCTCTTCCAGTCGTGCTCACTGATGAGAAAGTCTCAGGTGGGTGCTAATTCAACACCTCTCGCTTGCTGGTCATTTCCAACATGGCAACTGTCTGAGAAGGGGGGATGGCAAGAGATGATGGCTCGGATCCAATGAGGTAGGAAGGGACTCAGGATAAATTTCACTTCCTATTCTACCTGGCCGGGACCCCTTGGCCCCTTAACCCTCCCACATAAACGGCTCTCTTCCTCCAGAGCTGGTGCCTGCTCCTGGCCCTCTCCCACCCCTACTTCCTAAGGCTCAGGGGAGACAGGGAAGGCGTCAGCAAAGGTCTGCGGACCTCGGAAGGAAGCTGGGTGGGGGAAGGAGGGGGGAACAGCCCACTGATCACGCCTCCAGTTCCCAGGCATCTGGGGGTTTCCGTTGCTACCCTCACGATAGCAAATCCTCCTTTTACAGCTGTGGAACCTAATGCTCAGAGAGGGCAAGTGATTCACTCAGGGTCACCCAGCTAAAGCCAGACTGCATGGATGAGGGTGAGGATATGTCCAGAAACTGCTCTTGAGTGCACTTGTTGAGGGTGGTGGTCGGGGGGGCGGGCTCGAGTGAACTCAAAGACCCAGAGCAACAGGCCAAGTCCCAGGGAGCACACGTGTAAGTCGTGTAAGTCGGGGTGAGTTTGGCCCAAGCACCTGGTGTCCCATTCCCCTCCCCTATGCAGCTCTGTCCCTGCCCTAACCGGAGGGAGGGGGAGGGAGTCTCCCCGGGCTATGCCAGGAATGCAGCTGCAGCAGGGCCAGCGGGGGAAAAGGGCAGCCTGCTGCCCAGAGGGTGGGTGGAAGGGTGCTGCCAGGGTGGGGAGAGGGCCTCTTTTCTCGCCCCACCCGTTCTCCAGAGGCCCCTCCTCCTGGGCAGCACAGGGGCCAGGTGGCACATAACTCTTTCCAGGGGCAGCCCCAGCTCAGGAGTGGGAATCTGCTCATCCCCAGACGGGGCGAGGGGCAAACGTGGGGAGAGGGGGCAGCTGCTCTCTGTCAGCAGCTCCTCCCACCACCGCAGCTGTGAGCTGAGGCGATTGTTGAAAGAAATGTGTGCCCAAACCCCAGAGCTCACAGCTCTAGGGCAGCTTTCTGGGCCAGGGAGGTGGGGGAGGGGCTTCCAACCAGCAGGAGCAGGGGCGGGGCGGGGGACGGTGCCCGGGAAGGACGAGAATTCCAGCCACTGTTTCTGCATCCTTGTAACAGGCCCCTGGGCTCAGACTTCAGGTCCAATATTCTTGGAAGCTGGAATTTTGGAAGTTGGGGCCTCTGATGAGCTCATCTGACAGATGAGGAGACTTAGGCTAGATGCTCAGCTACACATGCTGCACCTCAGCCGCCCAGCTCCGGAGCCCAGGTTCTAACCACGAGGCCGGGAGGCCCGCTCTCAGCTGGCTCAGGACCCCCACGGCAGTGGGTTCTCTGGCACAGAGTCTGTGAGGGGTCCAGCAGGGGTGTCTAGTGCCGCGGCTCTTGGTGGCCTTGCAGGGGTGAGTGCAGGCCTATTCCCTGAGGTCTAACTGGGGGCTCCCAGCTGGACAAGCTCCAGTCCACAGGGGCGTGTTCTGCCTTCCCTGCCCGTGCCCTATAACCTTCCCGTACCCAGAGGGGGTGGCCTCGTGCTCCCCGCTGCAAAGGTCCAGGGGATGAGAGTGACAGGGAGCGGGGTGTCGAGTGGGCCGAGGCCCAGGGAGAGAGGAAGGAGGCATGCTGTGCAGAAAGCCGGTACCACCACAGTCCTGCCCCGGGTGCCCAGCCCAAGGCCAGGCGGGGTGGTCTTTCACTGGCAGCTCACTTTCCGACACCCCACACAATACAGGGCAGGAATAATTTCCTCCTTCTTCTTGATGGAGAAACAGGCCGCAACGGCCTGTGGTCACCCAGTGGCACCTCCTGCCCCCCAGCCAGCCTGCCTGGTGTCTCCCCGAGGGGTATTTTTTGAGCATAGCTGAGCTCTTTAGAAGAGGGGCCCAGACCTCCGGGCAAGGGGACGAGCAGGGAGGAAACTTGAGAGGCTCTGGGCCAGGAGGACAATCCTGGGGACCCCCTGTGGATCCCTCTGCAGCCAGACCCTCCACACCCCTACTCTGGGGCAGGCCAAAGGGAGAAGGGAGGCTCAAGGGGGCCCCAGGTGACTGGGGGGCAGAGTCCTGGGAAGGAAGCCAGCACCCTTGGTGTCGAGGTCGGCCCTGTCCCGGGGCAGCTGCCTGAGGGGCGCTGGTTCCGATCCAGGTGTTACTTGCCCAGGTTCTCAGTGACTTATGTGAGGGTCGTGAAAGGGTAAAACTCACTGGGCAAAATCAACATCTTTGCCAGGCAGCCCCTGATGCCAAGGGGTGTGTGTGTGTGTGTGTGTGCGTGTGCGTGTGTGTGTGTGTGTGTGTGTGTGTGTGTGTAGGGGCAGGGAGGTTGGGGAGCTGCAGTTTGCTCTGTGACACCTGTTGGCGGCCTCCAGGAGCCTGAGGGAAGCAGGATGCAGAGAGGAGGTGCCAAGTTTTGAAGACACCTCCCTGAGTACCTGCTCGGCCTCCTCCCTGCCTTCTGCCACCCACCCACCCCCCACCCCCAGTCACAGGCCGCAAGGTCTTATTCTTGGCCAGCCACCAGGGTGGAAGGGCTCCAGGACACGTGGAGGGGGCAGGGCAGGGGGCTCAGCTGTGATCCCCTACGCTAACCAGCAGAGTGACTTTGACCTTGGGCTGAAGAACTTCCTCATTAGTTAAATCAGGATCATTATCACCTTGTGTTGCTGATAAAAGATAGTATCATTAAAGTGCTTAGCCTAAAGCTCTTATCCTGTGTTTGGCACAGGGTAACAGCTCAACAAACGAAGAGTTAATCCAGTGTTAACTCCCGTTAACTGTCCCGTTAGCTGTCCAGGGGGATCTGCAAACCCCTCAAATCACACTAGTTCAATGTGGTTCCCAGGACCCTGGCCCCCTAATGGGAAGCCTGCCAAGGACACAGTGAAGGAGCAAAAGAGGTCGTGGGACAAATGGAACCGGTGTGCCCAGAAGCCAGGAGGAGTGGGCGCTCTGTCTACCTCTACTGGGGTAGCTCCCGAGCTGGCTGGGTTCCAGGAAACAGGGAGAGACATGTAGGGCGTAGTGTGGGGTAAGGAGATACAACCTGGTTTCTTGTCCCACAAGGAAACTTGGGTCCTGCCCAAGAGGTGATGCAAGGTATGATTCAGAAATTGTTCCAATAAAATCCCATGCAGAGCTCGAGAGTCAGATGATACTGCACCTCTAAGCAGGGCAGGGCCCCCCGGGCTTGCTTCCTGGCCTTTCCTCCTGTCTTTTCAGAACTCTCCGTCCTCCACTCTCTGCCCCAGCACCCCCATCCCAGTTTCCCTCCCTCTTTCCAGCATGGCTGACTCTGTCCCCCAGCTTCTAGGACCAGGGAGGCTGGGCCATGGTAACCAAGACTCCCTTCCTTAGCAGCATCTAGAGGGGCTTCCCGTGAATGCAAAACATGAAGGGTTACCTTTGGCAAGTCCACCCCAGGCCCGGGAACCCCAGCTGAGACAAAGCTGCTGCCTCTTGGCCTTTCTCTAGAGCTCCTCAAGGTCCAGACCCTGGCCTGGGTCAGAAACAGATGGGGGGTCTCCCAGCCTCTCGTCTCCCCGCAAAGGGGCTGGGACTGACCACGCGGTAGATGAATAAAAAAGGGGAAAAAAGCAAGGAAAGCACTGTCCGCTCTCCCTGGGAAGTGAGTTCCTCGAGCTGGGTCTTCTCAGGGCTTGGGGGAGGCATGAAGCTGACCCCCCATTGCTCCCAGTGGGTCTCCACACCGCCTCTTGGGCCAGCCCTTGCCCCTCTCTCTCAGCCCAGGGACAAAGGAAGAGGGAGAGGAGGAAGAGAGAGTGTGTGAGAGAGAGAGAATGACAGAGGCGGGGAAGGTGAGTCAGGTATGACCAGGATGTGCTGGAGAGGAGCCTGGGCAGGGCCCGGGGAGGAGGGGGAGGGGAGGTCTCTCTTCCCCTTGGGTAGGGGCGGGGTGGATGGTGGAACAGGCCTGGGGGACTTGATCCGTCTGCCTCGTGCCCAGGGCAGCCCAGGGAAACTGGGAGGACCCCTCCCCTGAGCAGTGATCTGCCAGTCCCCAGCCAGGCTCATGTGACAGTCCCCTCCCTTCTAGGATGATTCTTTCTTGCCTCCCCACCCCAGGCCTGCTCAGCCCTCTGTAGAGTATTTTCTTTCCAACCTTCAACCCCTAAACCAAGCCCACACATGCTGGCCCCAAGGACCCCTCTTCATGTGGTCCTTTCAGCACCGTCCACTGGCCTCTGAGCCCAGAGCTCGACATGCTGCAGCTCACTCTCTGGTCCTACCCTCATCCCCACACCTTCCTCGTCTCCCACCACAGCTCCTCCTTTTTCAAGTCGAGGTCCTGACTCCACCAGCTTCCAGGATCCTTGTCCCATTCAAGCTGGCTGTCTCCCCCTCCATCCTGCCCTCGTGCAGAACAAGCCCAGGTCCCCAAAGTTTCCAGAGAAGTCAGCCGTTTGTACTGAGACCCTCAACCTGTGCCCCTGGCCTGGGCAATGAGCAATCGTGGCTGAGTCCAGCGTCAAGGTCAGGAGACCAGGTCCAGTGAGCCCTCTGGGGACATACTGCGTGGCCTATGCAAGCCTTTCCCCTTGACGGCCTTCAATTTCCCTTTCGTCACAGGCCTGCTTGAAGGGGATGGAGCACAGGACCACTTGTCCCGGCCTCTTTAGTGAAGCACCCGAAGGCGTCTTAGCCCTGGGCTGATGGGCTTCCCCAGAGGCAGAGGCGATTCCCACGTGACAGATGCCATCTCTGAGTTCCTGGGGTCAGGGCCTCAGGAGTCCTGGCAAAAGGGGCCCAGCAAACAATCAGTGGGGGCCTCCTCTGGTCACCTGTGTCCCTTGGGTGTGGTTCTCACATCTCCCCATGTTGTAATAACATGTCTGGGGGGAGATCTGCCCTCCGCACCAGATTGTGAGCTCCCTGAAAGCAATGGCCTGTCCTGTTGGTCTCTTGTTCCCAGTGTCCAGCACAGGTTGGGGACATTTATAGACATACACACTTATGTCTATTACAGGAGGAAATGGCGACATGACATTGAGAAAGTCCTATGACCCAGGTTGGAGGGAAATGACACCCAGGTCTGGTTCTCTCCAGAACCCCCAGGCAATGCTACCCCTCCCTCCTCTTGACTCCACTGCCACCTGTGACTACCCAGCTCCTCTAGCACTTCCCTAGCCAGAAAATGGGTGTGCCTAATCACAGCAAGATGCTGGTCTCCCAGCACCAAGAGAGGTCTGTCATCAGGCTCCGCAGCCACATGCTACAGAAGGCTGCAGCCCTTTCCCTGCCGGCCTCCGCAGGCTCCCGTGCCGGCCACTCCTGCGAGTGGTCGCCGGCACCTGGGGCAGCTCTGCCTTGTGCACTGGCCAAGCTGGGCGCGTCTAGGCCTCCTGACCCTGTCATCGTGCCCTTCTCAGCTGCAGGGGTCCCTGTGGGAGACCTCCCTCTGGGGTCTTTGGAGCCTGGTTCTGCACAGATCTCGTGTGTCATTTCCCCAGACCCACCATAACCTCAGTCCAGGTTTGCTGCCCCAGGTCGTGCTTGTGAGCTGTGGGCACCTGCTCCTCGGTTCTCATCTTCCCTGGGCAAACGTCATGAATAACCATAGCCTGTGGCTCCACGCACCCTGTCCTCGGCCCTGGGAGCCCCGACCATCACCCCACCCAGTCTTGTGCCCACTACCTTGTCCCAGTCCACTGCTTTGAGCTTCGGCTCCATCGCAGGGTCTGTCTTCTGAGTGCTTGCAGAGGTCACAGCCCCATTCTCCACGGAACCCTGGGGAGAGGAGACACAAGGGGATTACCCACAGTGGGCGAAGGAAGAGAACCCCCAACTGCCCCACGATGAGGCAGTCAGGAGTGGTGGGAGCACCATGGCAGGGCAGGGTGGGCGGAAATCAAGGGCACCGAGTGCACTTGAAAAAGGGTAGACACTGATGTGGGTGGTCTTATTCTCTGCACTTTTCTTCTCTCTGAAAAAGAAAATAATACCCATAAAAACAAGAGGCAAAAGATCTGGGGGAGCATAGAAGCTGGCAGAGAGACTGGAGGGAAATGAGAGCAGTGAGTGGGAATGCCCTGGCCCAGGAGATCCCTGCCAGCCTTTCCCCAGGCCCCTGACAGGTGTCAGGTAAAGAGTCACAGGGTGGCACCCAGGGGACCTGGCAGGCTCACTGGGTCACGCCCAATGACTACATCACCTGCCTCTCTTCCTGGTAATTCTACAGAGCTCGTGGGCCACAGGCTGGGCAGCTAGGTCCACACGCCCACAAAAAAGAAAGGCAGCAGAGCGTGAGGGAGCCGTCCCTCCAGGAACTCCCAGGTGTGGGTCAGCGGCCACACGTGGGGTGGGACTGGCAGAGGAGAACCCAGATGGGCTCAAGGTCAAATGGACGGAGCAAAGAGGCAAAGGCAGAAGGAAATGGAATGTACTGGGAAAATCACATGGCTCCAGCTGGCCCTGACGTCATGTGGGGCGAGGCCAGAGAGGGCAGGCCAGCACGTAGGTAAAATGCAGGCTTCCCTCCAGGAAGGTGGGCAGAGCGCTTACCAATGGTGGGGGGGTGTCCTCTGCGTCCCTGTGACTAAAGGAAGCTGTGGTGGCCATGGAGAAGGGGCCCTTGGAACCTGGATATTGGCAAGAACCCAAGAAGAGTGTTTGAGCAGCCAGTTGGGGTTTCTGTTGCTACGATTCTTACATTTTTTGCTTCCAAATGAATGAAGAGAACTTGATGGTGACAGTGACGCTGTCAGTTTCTGGGAAAACCCATATGTAACCCAAGTAAAAGCGGGCTTTCATGGTCCTGTCTTGGTCTGGGTATCTCAGTATTTTTAGTCTTTGTCACCATGCTAATACCTGAATTCTTCTCAAAAGCATCTCTGATGACCTCTTGAGGATGGAGTGGATTTTATAGTATTTCATACAAGGAAACTCCCTAAGTATCAAAAATAAATGTCATATAAGAATCTTGTCCCTTCTAATTCTGTTCTACCCTTAAAATACCTCCGAGCGCCTCCAATCATGGACCTATTGGTTCTCCCTCCCTCCTGGGTAGTTCTTTTCTCCCGTTCACCCCAAGTCCTTTCTTAAGTAGGGTGATCTAATCCTTCTCTGCACCTCCAACCCCTCTCATTCACTACAACTCCATGCATCTCTCTCCACACAAGGCTTGTCTTGGGGTCCACCCATCCCAAGCAGGGAAGGGGTTATCACTCAAATTAGCATTTGATGTTTTTGTCTGCGCTACACTTTTCAGACATCCCTGAGTGGCAGACACAGACCTGTTTGGGGCACGTGCATCTAAACAACAAGTGGAAGCAGAAGAAATGGTCATCACTTTTCAGCACTGGGCACAGAGCCCTCATCTATCCAGCCTGTGCTTCTGGTCACTTAAGGCTGGGCTGTTTTCTGAGAGCTCGAGTCCTTAGGAAAGTCTCCCTTCTGCTCAGCTGGCTGCCTCAGTTTCCAGGGACCACTCCTGGCTCTTCCCCTCTAGGACTGTACAGGTTCTTCTTCGCCTGGCAGCTTCTACATACATGAGGACCACCGCCATCTGCTTTTCCACAAGACCCTCTTAGGACATAACAGGGTCTCTAAGCATAATGATTGGTTCCGGCTCCTCTTCCAAGGTGGGTGTGATGGGACCAGGCCAGAACCCAGCAGGGCTCATGCCTCCCCCACGTGGAACATCCTATTTCAGGCCATGGGAACTGAGCTCCCATTGGCACTTTGACCTCCATCTTATGCGGCTCATTCACTTAGCTTATAGCCACCTGAAGCTTTTTTCATGGACTGCTGCTGCTGGCGTGGTGTGGAGAGCTTGTGTGGCCCAGGAGGCGAGCTGGACCTGCAGACCCACTGTGATGAAGGCTGGGATGCCCGGAGTAGTGATGGACAGGAGGGCAGAAGGCGGTGGAAACCAAAGAAACCCTAAGAAATGGGATCATCGAGGGGAGTTTGCGGGGACAGAAGCCCTGGTTCCACATCCGCCTCCTCTTCAGGGGCTGGTGGTCTCAGTGAAGTATCACCATGGTCCCCTCCTCTTCCCTTAATTCCTCCCTCCTACAAGGATCTGATCCACACCCACTGCTGTCACCCACTCATCCACAGACATAGGTGTTTGAACATCTGCAACGTGCCAATCACACATCAGCTCAGAAGACTCCGCAACGTCTCTCTAACACTGGTCCTGCTCCTTGCTCCGGGAGTACGTTTCCAACAGCTGACATTATAGTCTGACCCTCTGACCACTTTCCTAAGAGGGAACACGCTGTCCTCCTCTGTAGGTCGGCTTATCCTTGACTTCCTTGTATTTAACGTCTTTCCCCTGTATTTCCAAGCTCTTCTCCTGTCACGCCTTTGAATTAAGCCTCATTTTTCCCTCTCACCGGTAGGGACGACTTGCCATTTTCTCAACATGCCTCGCGTTTTTCTCCTCATATGTCATCCTATCTAGCATGATGACAACGGTTAATATTCATGAAGGCCTACCATGTGCCCAGCCCTCTCATCTGCATAACAACCATATGAAGCAGCATGATTATTATTCCCACTTGACGGATGGGAGGGCCAAGGCATGAAGGAGCCCCACAGCTAATGAGGGGTAGAGCCGCAGCTGGGCTCCAGAATATTCTCTTGACAACCACGTGCTTCTTCCCTAACCATTCTAGCCAGAAATGAGCTCTTTATTTTCCAACTTAAAAAGAGTCACACTTTCCATGTGTCCCACTGCCTCAGTTGGTATTTACAATTTCCTTCCTCTTATTGTTTTTGCATGTTCCGGCCATGATCTTTTGTCCAATGGTGGACGAACAATAGATTCTAACAGGCCAGGAAACTACTGTTTCCTCTCTTCAAGTTACCTAGGGTGGGCTCTTGAAAATATTACATCTCCACCCATACTTCTCAAGTGGATCATGTTTCAGTGTTGGCTCTTTGCAACATAGCCACGATCCCCTGACACTCCAGACCCCTGAGATGTGGCAGGAACCTCAGGGGATCCTGACTGTGTTGTTCAGGGTGGAGCCCTGAAACTCTGCCAGGCTCACGCTCCTTGGAAATATATAAAGAATGGGGGGTGAGCACATCTGCTTGGAAGAGAGAGGTCGCCCAGGACACTGAACACACCATCTTAGAATGCCACCCGGGCTGGGTGGGGTGGTGCCCAGACACAAGGGTCAAAGTCCAATAATGTGGGCCATATATTCTCAGTGCCCTTTGGCCAAGGGTAGTCCACAGGATAGGCATGAGCAGAACTGAAAGTACATTAGTCTGACATGAAATTACCAGCATCTTATTTTGCCAAATAAAGATATTAAAAAAGGGGCTTCCTTGGTGGCGCAGTGGTTGGGAATCTGCCTGCCAATGCAGTGGACACAGGTTTGAGCACTGGTCTGGGGAGATCCCACGTGCCGCGGAGCAACTAAACCCGTGCACCACAACTACCGAGCCTGTGCTCTAGAGCCCGTGAGCCACAACTACTGAGCCCACGCGCCACAACTGCTGAAGCCCGCGTGCCTGTAGCCCGTGCTCTGCAACTGCAATAAGAGAAGCCACCGCAATGAGAAGCCCACGCACCGCAATGAAGGGTAGCCCCCGCTCGCCTCAACTAGAGAAAGCCCGTGCGCAGCAACAAAGACCCAATGCAGCCAAAAAAAAAAGAGTAAATAAAATAAATACATGAAAAACATATATTAAAAAATATTTTTAAAATTAGCAGCAGCATTTCATAAATGAAAGAAATAGGTAGGAAACACATGCTTGCAGAATAAAAGGCAGTTCTTCCCAAGGAAGGGCATTTGGCAAATTTACAGGGGGATTAAAAAAAAAAAAGGTTCCATTTAAAAATATTTATTAATGCAGAAGAAATTACAACCTAAAATTTTGTTTTGTGAGAATTAATTGTACATCATTGTTTTCTTGGTTCATGGTGGTCGGTGTGGGTCTCTAGTCTCTGTGTAACAGGAAGTAGGTCAAATGCTCTCTTTGTTCCAGTTCCAAGGTTTCTTAACAAATTACTAAAAATCCAGTTTCACAGAGAGATGTTGGCTGAAAATGAAAACAGAACTTTCAAGGGTTTTTTGTTGTTGTTGTTGTCGTTTAGCTGGAAATATTCCGGGTGGAATGAGGGAAATGGAGGGAGGATCCCCGTGGCTCTCTGCCTCTTTCCTGAGAGCCAGAAGGAAGGGGAGCGGCTCCTGCCCAGCACCGGGCTCACCAGCTTGCTTCCCCAGCCCTGAGCAGTCAGGGACTCTCCCAAGATGCTGCCCTTGAATCCTGCACCAGCTCCTGTCTGAAGGCTGGCACGGGCCGTGCGCTGCCATGGAGGGTGGGGAAAGGGGAGGAAGACGGATGGGGCTGTTTCCTCCTGTCCTCCTGCAACCCCAGCTAATCACAACTTGAGGGTCCTGGAACCAGGCAGTCATGTCGTGGGTGACAGGCTTTTGGCCAATAGATCGCAGACTGACAATAGAACCAAGGTGCTTTCTGGGTGGCCTCATCGGGACCACAGCCCTCCATGGCAGGAGCCCAGGTTTATTAACCACAAGATTGTACACAGCTCCAATACGGGAGGAGATTTCAAGGAGAACCAGAGCAAGCAGCACATGGGCGCTGCCAGGAGCAGAAATGCCCTCAGGTACAAGGAAGTGTCCTCTAGTGCGTCTTTTATTGACTCTTTTTCTAGGGTCTAGTTGTGAGTTTTCAAAAGGTCTCCCATTCCCACTCGGGGGCTGCTCCCATCCGAACCAGGGCAGAGGGCGGGTGTTCCAGGAAGCGAGTCCTGCTGGGAGCCGCCACACCACACACACTGATCTGAGCCATGGTTTCCAGACTTCCCTGCCTCGTGTTTATTTTATGGTTGAGCCAGGCTCACGCTTGAATTCCATGGGCAAACACCATCTATGAATCAGAAGTATGTAAAGGTCATTCCTAGGGACTAGGGTACAACTCAGACTCTAAAAGACTTTTTAAAAAAAGTTTCTTGGAAACTTCCACAATGCATTATTTAAAAGACTCTCCTGATCCTGGAAGCAAGCCTGAAAACCAAAAACCTTTGAAAACCAAAAGGCAGCGGCAAGTGAAGAAAACATGTACTCTTTTCCAGGTTTTGGAAATTGTTCTGGGTCCTGCCTTCAGATTGCATTAGCTACAGACTTTGGGGAAGGGAAGTGAGTAATTCTGTAGTCAGACTCACAATGGCTTTCACAAGAATAATCAGCCCAAGTGTTGATGGATGTGGCTTGACATGCGGTGTCCAACCCACCTGTGTCAGATGACAGCTTTCCTAGAGGGTCTACCCGAGGGACACAAGATTGTCCCAGGGGAGCAAGGATGGAGCTGAAGACCCACCCCTCCTCTTGAGCCCTGCCGACCTTTCCATCCTGGGAAGGCAGGCAGGAGACCTGGCTAGAAGCACATTTATGGTCAGGCCCCAAGGCTGTTTGGGAGAAGCTGGTGAGCCTAGCAAAGTATCGATAGTTCAGGGGCTGAAAGCATCTTGCTTTCCTATGCATTTCCCTGTGATTGCCTCCCAAGCCAGAATGCAAGCTCCATGAGGGTAGAGACCCTGATGCTTTGCTCACTGCTCTGCTCCTGGTAGCTGGCACGGGGTCAGCACCTGAATACGTGCTGAATGGTATATTTGAGTAGATGGTGGCCTGTTTAGGGTCTGGGGGCCCAGGCAGGCAGGATGCCTACTTGAGGGGAGAAGGTCAATGTGCCCTGCTAAGGAGACTAGGTAGGCGGGCACTGCCCACCCTGAGCTGGGAACCACTGGACATGCTGGGCAATATGGGGCAGGAGGTGAGGAGGGCATTTTGATCTCCTTAGATCCTCCCAGCCACAGTCCAAGGCTGCAGGGAAAGAAGCCAATGAAACAGCAGCACCAGCCCTATTTTCTCCCACTACAGTGCCAGTTCCCGGCTGCTAATGAATCATGATGTCCTCTCAGGTCAGCCCAAGCCACTGCTCTTGTCTCATGGAGATGGTCCTGCTGACACCACCACCCCCTCTCCTGGGCTCCCTCGGCCGCCGCCTCCTCTCTCACACTGAGTTCAATGCCCTCGGACCCAAACTCACAGAGGACCCAGGAGTTGTCCCCTGCTAGCTTGCTGAGGTTCCAGCCAGTTCCCCCAACATGCCTGTCTCTCAGGGAGGCAGCCCTCGGGGGAAGAATCCGGGTCTGACCATCTATTCCAGACCCTGCAGATTCAGCTTTAATGAAGAGACAAAGTTCTAGACCAGCCTCCCTCATCAACTTGCTTTGTGACCTGAGGATCTTCCTCTTGGAACAAGAAGTGCTTCTCTCTGGCAAAGGCACCCCGAGTTCTTGCTCTGTCCTCAGAAGGTGGGCAGGTGCCTTCAATGAATGAAGCAGGCAGAGTGTGGTTCATAATACAGACTCATTTCGTTTGCGGACTAAACACATAGGAATACTCTTTTTTTTTTTTTAATTAACTTTTTAAAAAAAAATTATTTATTTATTTTTGGCTGTGTTGGGTCTTCGTTGCTGCGCATGGGCTTTCTCTAGTTGTGGCGAGACGGAGCTACTCTCTGTTGCGGTGCGCGGGCTTCTCATTGTGGTGGCTTCTCTTGTTGCGGAGCACAGGCTCTAGGTGCACAGGCTTCAGGAGTTGTGGTTCACAGGCTCAGTAGTTGTGGCTCACGGGCTTAGTTGCTCTGCGGCATGTGGGATCTTCCCGGACCAAGGATTGAACCCGTGTCCCCTGCATTGGCAGGTGGATTCTTAACCACTGAGCCACCAGGGAAGTCTCTGCGAACTTTTTTTTTTTAATTTTATTTTTATTTATTTATTTTTGGCTAAATACATAGGAATATTCTTTACTTCCATGAGGAAAGATGCTCACTCTCCTTTTTCTTAAAACACGAGGCACCAAGAAACAAAAGACAAGCAAAAACATGAGGAGCCCTTTTGCTAGAGACAGCAGTACAGAGAAAAAAAGAAATGCAACATGTGCAGTAACCTGTGGTCATTGTCGTGGGGTCTTGGCATGGGGGAGGCTGTGGGGAATGGAGGGGACTGCAGCAAACTGGAGGGGGTCACACCCCGTTGAAAGGGGGCAGCCCCGACTGAGGTTCAGGTCAGGTGAGGATGGGGCCCAGTGTTGCCAGACCTTCCGACTTCTAAGAAAAACTGGAAAACTAGATTTCTCTGTGGAATCTCCAGATTTCAAAATCTGACGCATGTTTAAAACAAACACACGATGTGGGCCAAACCAACCTGCCTGAATACAAACACAGCCCTTAGCCCGCCGCTTTGAAAAGCCTGGGTGAGCTGCAGCCCTCCTGCCCCCGGGACAGCCTCAGAGAGGGATGGGCGTGGACGGGCAAGAGCAAGGGTCTTGTCCTCCTGTTCCCACAACAGGGAATCCACGGGGAGCCCACGTGCACCCACCCAGCTGTACCAATGCCCTGAGTGGGTTGGTGACAGGTGGGCGGCACTGAGAGGACCAGAGCCCCAGCAAGGCTCAACGAAGGGCAACCCGGGCCTCCTTCTCCCTCTAGGCTAGCCGAGAGGAGGCAGGGTGTCTGGAAGCAGAAGTGGGTGGTGGATGCGGACTTTTACTGGCGCTCTTCCCCCTCATGGTGTCTGGAAGGGAGACAAATCCGTGAGGGTGAGGGAATCGCAGCAGAGACGCAGCTGAGCACCAAGGATGTTCCCTCCAGGGAGGGTTGATTCGATCCTCCGCATGCCCACCCCACCTCTAAATTCCTATGTTGATGTCCTAACCCCAAGTCCATCAGAACATGACCTTATTTGGAACTAGGGTCACCGCAGGTGTGACTAGTTAAAGTGAAGTGATGAGGGTGGGCCCTAATCCAATGTGGCTGGTGCCCCTATAAAGAGGTGAAATTTGGAAACAGACACACACCCTGAGAACACCATGTGAAGAGGCAGAGATCAGGGTGAAGCATCTGCAAGGGCCAAACCACCAGAGATTACCAACAAAGTACCAGGAGCTAGGGAGAGGCCTGGGACAGAGTCCCTCCCACAGCCCTCGCTAGGAACCAAGCCTGCCACACCTTGGTCTCCTTCAGAACTTCAGAACTGGGACACGTAAATTTCTGTTGCCTAAGCCACCCAGGGTGTGGGACTTGGTTATGTCAGCGATAGCAAAGGAATCCAAGCTGAACTAGTTTCTCCTGGGTTTGCCTCAGGGCCACAGAAGGAGAAGGAATCCAACCAGGAATGAGAACAAATGATGGAGGCATCCAAGGAGATGTGGAGACAAGATGTGAGGAGGTGGCAGAAACCAGGGTCTTGCAATCAGCACAGTCTTCCTGCCAGGCCCTTGGTGGCAGCCCACACAGACGGCGCTGGGAGGGGTAGGCATTCGAGTACAGCAAGTCCCCTACATACGAACCTTCAAGTTGCGAACTTTCAAAGATGCAAACGTGTGTTCCGTCAACGTTAGGCGTGAGTGAAACTGCAGCTTGCCCTCCGTCTCCTGTTGCTGGCGATCCTTCAGCTCTACCATCTCCCACCTCCTCTCCCTCCTCCAGTCAGTAACTCTTCTTGCCTGTTCCCTCGATGCCAGTCCCTGTATGCCAGCTGTTGTGCTGTACTACTGTACTTTTCAAGGTACTGTACTGTAAGATTAAAAATGTTGTCTTTATTTTTTGTGTTTGTTTTTTATGTATTATCTGTTTGAAAAGTATTATAAACCTATTACAGTAAATACTATATAGCCAATTGTGTTAGTTGGGTACCTACCTAACTTTGTTGGACTCATGAACAAATTGGACTTACGAACGTGCACTTGGAACGGAACTCGTTCGTATGTAGGGGATTTACTATACCTCCCTCCCCAGCCCACCGTTCCTCGTCAAGCAGCCAGGGGTGGCCTTGCTCCCCTTCTTCGGGGCCTGGGAAGTCACTCCCCAGCACCTGGAAGCACTGTGCTGCGGAGGCAGGCTGAACTGGGGTGGGGGGAGGTCCGGTGCACCGCGACCCCCTTTAGTGCAAACCTTGGCCTACTTGGTGATCCCCACCCCCCACCCAGCCACGAGGCTTCTGGGACAGCTGCACCACCTCCACGGTGAGTGCCATTACCACCTGCACGTGTGGCCAACATCTCATCGGAATCAACACAATTCTCTCTGAGGACATGTTCCCTGGATGAGGGAAACGGAGGCAGAGAGGGACCAAGTCACTGATTCAAGGACTTGCAAACAGTTGCTGGGAGAGCCAGCCAGGAATCCACTTCCAGGGCTGTCCCCGCCGAGGTCCTTCCCGCGTCCTCTTCTATCCCCTCTGGGAGAACTCACTGGGATGTTCCAAGCCCCTGCCCTGAGCCCCCAAGCCCCTCTCTAGTGCCCCAGACCGTCCCCAGAGAGGGTGTGCTTGGATGGTGCATGAGGGGGAGAGAAAAGAGAACAACAAAAAGCCTGCCCTCTGCATGGCAAACAAACAAGCCGACCGCAGAGGCAGTGAAAGGAGGCTGTGTGCAGCGGGGCGGGGGCTGCAGGAGGCGGGGGAGCCGGCATAAAGGAATGTTGTTTGGGAAAGCCAGGGCTGGGTACCGAGGGACAGACAGATGGCCTTTTATCCCATGGCCTGGGTTCGGCCTGAAAACCCTTCTTCTGAAATGAGAGGGTGCCCCAGGCCCTGTGTCCAGCTGCTCCCCTCCCATGGAGGCCCAGAGGCCCACGTGTCTCAGGATACCTGGGTTGCACATGGCCCAGGCAGGTCCCGGAAGGAGGAGGACCGTAACCGCACCAAGAGGCTTCCCTGGGGAGAAGCCAGTGTTAACAAGCCCACCCCCGGGCCCCCCAGGAAGCAGCCTCCCTGGAGCTGGCTGTTTTCTGCAGCCAGAAACATGGGGCGAAAGTGAAGGCAGCAGGACCTGCCTGCTTCTGTCTCCAGGAAGCTGCTGTGTGATGAGGTCCAAATCAGAAGCCAGGACCAGCCAGGTCCTGTGGCCTATCCACGCCTTAAAACACTTAAAATAAACCCCTGACGTGCACAAAACCCAAACCAAAACAAAATCCATGCCTAGCAAGTGACAAGCCACAGAACTCCCAAAGCACACCCACGTCCCACTCGCCCAGTCACTGCAAGGCAGCCAGCTCTGCCAGCCACTCTCCCTGTATTCATGGTAGGAAGATGAAAGGAAAAGAGAAAATGAGCAGGAATAGGAAACCTGTACCTGAGGTGTGCCCCACAGCTCTCTCTCAGAAGACGTGGAGATGTGGACAAGACATTCCCAGCCTCCTGGGTCCTTGATGTCAGTTTGCTGTGGACCCAGCATTGCTCTTACTTGTGAAATGAGCCCCCTTGGATGACATCACCAGCAACCTTGTCACCAGAAGCAGGAGTCAGCATAGGTAGGCATTCCAAGACATCAGAAAAGGGGGCCAGTGGATTGAAAATAGTAAATTACCACTCACAACTCGCCCGAGCACCCCACAAGTTTTCAGGCTACTAACTGGATTCTCTACCAAGTCCTGCCGTGGAACATCCGTATCCAGGCAGATCTCTTCTGCTCTAGCTGCTAACCTTAGACGAGGGCACCATTTCCAGGATGTCACCAAGAGTCAAGTGGACACAGTTTTTTCCCAATGAAAGCCGAACTCGGGGATTTGGAACAGCCCGAGGGGAAAACTCCATCTGGGAGCCTGTGCTGGGGAGGTTGACCTGGGCATGGTCGGGGGGGACCAGGGGAGCTCTCTGAGGCTCACTTCCTTGGTCCTGCCTTACAAAACCCTGCCTCGCCTGCAGTGGTAGGATGGGTGGGACCAGAGCTTCAACTCTAATAAGCAGCATTAGCAACTGCAGCAAATGAGCTCCTCAAGGTTTAGCCTTTTGCAGATTCCACGGGACATTTCTAGACTGTGCTCTCTCAAGTCTTAGACCTCAAGGCACCTCAGGTGGGCTTACAGAATGTGCTATCCACAGGGAAGACACACTTAAGCCATCTAAAATATATTATCTCCTGACTGACCCAACTTCTATAAAACAACCAATTTCAGATGTAACACTCCGTCTGTAAGGATTAATCTCAAAATACTATTTTGCTGTTTTATTAAAGGAGAAACAAGACCATTGATTTACAAATAACCTCATATATCTCTATTCCAGAGACAAGATTCCTAAATGTGCCTTTTGTAATCTAATAACTTAAGAAAGAAAAATACTGTTGTTCTCTTTGTTTACAAAATGGCAAATGATTATATTGCCAGAAACAATAAAAGCCACTGAACTGTTTTGTAAACAAAACAATAAAAACAACAACAAAAAACAACCTGTCTTATACCCACTACCTCTTTTTACTTATTCAAGCAATTTCCCCCTCTCCCTTGCTCAGGCATGGAATCTTCTCCCATTTGTAGCTGAGCATGTTGATGTTCAAGAGGCTGGCTGGCTTCCCTCCAGTGACACAGTGAGTTCAAGAACATAAGACTGTTGAACTCTAAACCTGTCTTCTTTTCCACCCTCATTTATCCTGACAACTTCCAAATCCACTGCACATTTCTCAAACTAGCCAAGTCTACACAGTGAGCCCTAGAACTGGTACCTTCTCATGAGTAATAGCCTACACGCCACGTTTTATGCTCAGGTGTTTATACTCATCACTCTAATGATGCTCAGCCCCAGGGGATGACGTCCTTGATCAGCCTCAAGGCAACTTGTCCTTCTGGGTGGCCAGTGCCTCTCTGACATGGCCACATGTCAGGGACATCACTGAATACATGATATGGTGTGATCATGTAGAGAGAGAGCAAGAAGGAGCCATTTGAGAAGGATGCAGGGACACCAGGTTTCTGGTGTCCAGATTAGGATGCCACTATCCTAGAGAGAAATGCCTTGTGACTCTGGGCCACAGCTCAGACCAACGCTTTTTTGCCCAAGAGAACTTTCTGCAACGATGGAAATGTTCTAGATCTGTCCTGTCCAATATAGTAGTCACTAGCCACATATGTCTACTGAGCACTTGAAATCTAGCCAGTGTGACTGAGGAACTGAATTTTTATTTATTTAATTTAAAATTAAATTGCCACATGTGCCTCGTGGCTACCATATTGGACACCAGATTTCTGGACTCATATATTCAGCTACTATTTGAAATCTCTACCTGGGTGTTTCCTGGGCATCTCAAACCTGATAGGGTCCTAGTGAACTTTAATTGCCCCATCCCAAACCATGGACCCCCATCCCAGTATTCATCATTCCACAAATCAAACCACCTAATTGCTCAGGTCAAAACCTTGATGTCCCTTCAACTCCTCTCTTCCCTCACTCCCAATGTTTAATCCCTCAGCAAGACATTTCCAATTTCTATCTACTTCTTTCTGTCCCAATGGCCTCCCAGTCCAGGCCACCTCTTTTTTTCATCTGGACAACAGGGATGGCCTCTTAGCTCTCTTCCTGTTTCCACTCTTTTTAAATTAATTAATTAGTTAATTAATTAAGTTTTGGCTTTGTTGGGTCTTTGTTGCTGCACGCGGGCTCTCCCTAGCTGTGGCGAGCGGGGGCTACTCTCCACTGTGGTGTGTGGGCCTCTCATCGCGGTGGCCTCTGTTGTTGTGGAGCACGGGCTCTAGGTGCGTGGGCCTCAGCAGTTGTGGCATGTGGCCTCAGTAGTTGTGGCACGCAGGCTTAGTAGTTGTGGCGCATGGGCTTAGTTGCTCCGTGGCATGTGAGATCTTCCTGGACCAGGGCTTGAACCCGTGTCCCCTGCCTTGGCAGGCGGATTCTTAACCACTGTGCCACCAGGGAAGCTCCCTGTTTCCGCTCTTGCCTCCCTTCAAGCTACCATCCACATGGCAGCCAGAATGATCTAATAAACTATAGACCAACTTTGTCAGTGTTCCGCTTCAAGTCCTCCAGCCCCTTGTTCTCAGAGTAAAATCTAAGCCCCCTACAATGACCTGTGAGCCCCGCTGAGGTAGGGCTCCTGCTGACTCCCCGCTCCAGCCCACACCCACTCCCCGTCGCCCACAGCACTCCAGCAACAGCAGAGCCATCTTTTGCATGCCTGATGTCACCAATCCTGCCAGACCCCAGGACCTTAGTGCTTGCTGTTCCTCTGCCTAGAATGCTTTTTCATCCAGTTCTTATGACAACTCCTTTTCATCCATCATATATCAGTTCCCCAGAGAAGCCTTCCCTGACCATCCCCATCAGAAGCTGCAGCTGTCACTCTGTCACAGCCCCCTGATCTAAAATATATTTTCTGTCTGTCTGTCTGTCTATCTATCTAAAATATATTCTGTTACAGCTCTTGCCACCACCTGTAATTGTCCTATCTATCTCCCTCTGTCTACTGGTAGGTACCCCCCATGAGGGCAGCGAACAGTTGTCTTTTTGTCCCCAGCATCGAGCTTGGTCTGGGCATGATGAGACTATATCCACTATGTTTGCAGGTGAATAGAGGAAGGAATGGTGGGGAGAAAGAGGCAGCCCTGCAAGCCCCTGGGACCACTGGGGCAGTCGCCAGCCTCTGTTTCAGAGACTAACTGTCCCTGACCAGGGCGTGTGTCCCCAGTCCAACATTGTATTTGTCCAGGTGAAGACAGAAGGACAGCAGGTTGGTGCAGACCCCACACGCCCTAGCTGGGGGGAGGGGTAACTCTGAGAGACTGAATGTCACCACTCTCCAGCTCCTCCAGCGGGTAAGTGGCCTCACCCAAGAGAGTCTGAGCACATAGCAACTCAGATCTTAAAAGCATCCATCCCTCACCACCTAACAGGAACCTGCCTTTTCTTAGCAGAAGCCGGGGCTAAAGGGGCTCGTAATCATCTATCTCAGTTTAATCTACATGTTCTGTCTTACAGAGCTCACACGATGTCATTGAAGCCGCAGAAAATCCTGTAGTGATGCAAGGAATAAGGAAATCAAGGCCAAGAGAGGTTTAGTGACTCATGCGATGTCACGTAGCCAGTAAGATCCAGAGCTAGACCCAGAGCTGCAGATCCCCGGCGCCTCCTCTCTCCTGGAGGGGAGTAGGATGGGCTGCTAATTCAGCGCCCACCACACAACTGCTCTGCACTAAGCTCCACTCTGGGAGCTTGGGGACGCTGATTCTTCAGTAATTCCAAGAGATCTACCTACTGAGCCACTTTCAGTGACTCCAGCTTTTCCATCTCCATTTTCCCTCTGCCCTTAGCCTTCTGGGACAGTGGGTTGCAAACTTTATGTTGTCTCTAAGGCACACAGAGAGCTTGTTAAAAGTACAGATTTCTGGGGTCTTGCCTTCAGAGATTCTGATTTTGTAGATTTGGGGAATGGCCCAAGAATATGAAATATATATATATATATACACACACACACACACACACACACACATATATCTATATGTGTGTGTGTGTGTGTATATATATATATATATACACATATATCCTTATGGCAATTAATTCTCTAATTTAGTTTTATGTCTATTTTTTCACCCCCAGTGAAACATCAAACTTTTCACACAAGTCTTAAAATATTAGAATCTCTGTTGCTACTAGAGCCATTTTTCTGAAATATAACGCAGTTCTCCAGTGCCTATCACATTCACTTTCTTCTAGGTTATTTGAGCGGCAGAAGTTGTTTAACGATATCTGTATTGGGAGGAATAGTATCTCTCTGCACCCCACCCCTGCCAAATTCATGTCTACCCAGAACCTTGTGAATGTGACTTTATTTGGACATAGTGTCTTTGCACTGATCATGTTATCATGAGGTCATACTGAGTTAGGGTGGGCTCTGAATCCAATATGACTGGTGTCCTAGTAAGAAGAGGGGAAATTTGGAGACACAGATGCAGAGACACAGGGAAGAATGCTTTTGTGCAGATGGTTGCAGAGACTGGAGTGATGTATCCACAAGCCAAGGAACACCAAGCATTGCCAGCTCCATCAGAAGCTAGGAAAGAGGCAAGGAACAGATTTTCCCTTAGAGCCTCCAGAAGGAACCAACTTTGCCAACTCCTTGATTTCAGACTTCTAGCATCTAGAATGGTGAGAATAAATTCCTGTTATTTTAAGTGCCCACTTTGTGGTATTTTGTTACAGCTGCTCTAGGAAACTAATACAATTTCATTAGAAATGTGATGCCTTGTTACAGGTAACCATTCATGTGCTGTTACCTTGTTTTATTTTCCCACTCATCCTTTAAGAACACATTTGGGAGTGATGTCCATGATGTAACTACCCAGTATTTTTCCAGCTTTTTATTATGAAACAATTTAAACATGCAGCCAAGGTGAAAGAATCTCACTGTGAATACCTGTATCCCTACTACCTAGATCCTACCATTCACATTCTACTCTTTCTTTTTAAAAGCACTTTTGGTACATACCTTAATTAAAAAATACGTTATTGCTAAAAAATGCTAACCATCACCTGAGTCTTCAGTGAGTTATTACCTTTTTGCTGTAAGAGGGTTTGAAATATTGTAAGAATTACCAGATTGTGACACGGAGACACAAAGTGAGCAAATTCTGTTGGAAAAACGGCACCAACAGACTTGCTTGACACAGGGTTGCCACAAACCTTCAATTAAAAAAAAAAAATGCAGTATCTGCGAAGTGCAACAAAGTGAAGTGCAATAAAACAAGGCCTGCCTGTTTACACTGTGTGATTCTGCTTCTGTAGTATTCTGTATATGTCTGAAAGAGGAGGACGATCAGAGGACAAAGAAGTACCTCACTGTGTTGTGTCACCTGTGGACAGTCCTAAGTAAAATGTTGATCCTTGCACCTCCCTACCAGCTAGTCTCACTGCCCTCCCCCCAAGGCTCTTGGAAACCCAGTCCCTACATTACAGTATGCTCCTATTACCCAAACAACACCACGCTGGGACCTCCCTGCTTCCCAGAGCCTTTCTCCAAAGCCATCTCCTCACCAAAAACCCCAAACCAGCATTCCCTCAGTGTGCTCCAATTCTGCCCAGTTCTAGCAGGAAAAAAACCTAATTTACGTGATTGACATTAAGATCTGAATGACCAGAGACAACCCTTTTAACCTGTCAGAGTTTTCATGCTTTTAATTGAGCTAAGATTTCTAATCTCTAGTTGATAGACCTTCAGACAATACTACTCAACGGTAAAATGATTGAAAAAAAAAAAAGCAATTTTTAAAGGCTGGTGTATACCAACATCTAACGCTTGCAATCATGAGGTCATATCTTTAGAAGCAATTACTAAATATGTGTTAAATTTATTTGCCTCCTTTAAAAAAATTGGGTATAAACTTCATATAGTAAAAAATTACCAATCTTAAGTGTATTGTTTGATATGTTTTGACAATTATATGCCTCCTTGCAGCCAATGCCCACATCAAGATGTAGGACATTTCCACCGTCCCAGAAAGTCCCAGGAATCTATTTTTAGTAAGGCCTCATTTGATTTTGATGAAAGGAAGGTAGAGAGGGATAAGTATTCAGTTCCCTTGACCAGAGGGACAAGAAGTTTTAGATTTACAGGGCTTTACAAGAGAGGTGCCAGTTTCCCTGATAGGGTTCCTTCCGGCTCTCCTAGCCTCGTCTGTCCCTACACACATAGAACTTGACCTGTAGGCCCCTCCTCCAACTACAAGCTGTGGACACAAAGTAGGAAAGGTACACAGGACCCGCCCCCATGCTGAGTTCCAGCGGCAAGGCTGCCTCCAGACATTCTCTCCACACCACTCCTCATCCTTGCATTCCCTGCTGAAATCACTACCATTCCGCAACCACTGCACACCCACCGTGCACCCCCCCTTCCCATGGGCTTTCGGACTGCGGCAGCAGCCTGTCTGAGCTTCCCTGAGCCACTTCCTCCCTGCTCCAGCCACACGACATCAGGGTCAGGGCGTGCTGGGCAGCCACAGCCCCTGAAAGTCAGACTTGACTGTATTTCCCCAAGGCTGGCAACATGGTCCAGAATTGATGCTCAGCTCTTGTCCTGCCCTTTGCTTTCTCTAGTGGAGCAGGTGGGAGCAGGATGGAATGGAACAGAAGGAGGAGAGGGGAAAAAAAACCTGAATGGCTAAAACCTAATAAGAAAATGAGTGATTTCATTAGTATAGCATAGAGTCCAAGAATAGACCAAAATATAACTGTGAATGTTTGATGTGTGGTAAAGGTTTTTGTTTTTGTTTTAAATCAGTGAGAAAAGATAGCTTATTCCATAAATCTACTGGGATAACCAGTTGGTCACTTGGAAAAATATAAACCTAAAATAACCTCTGTTTTGTTCTTTACACCAAAAAAAAAAAAAAATCCAGGTAGATAAAACATTTAAGCAAAAACAAACAAACAACAACAGAATCATTAAAGATAAAAACTGTGAGAAGGATACAAAATATTTTTTGCTTGCTTTTATATATAAAATCATAAAGTAGAGGTGGTCTTTCTAAGAATGATAAGATGACAGCTTTTACTACATGGAAAACTGAAAGGTTTAAATGGAGAAAAGAAAAAAATTAAACAAGCCAAAAGACAAATGAGAGCTGGAAGACAAGTAGTATTATGTATGATGGAAAATAGGCTAATATTCTTTATATATAAAGAGTGATATAAATCAATAAGAAAAAGATCAACTATCCAGTACAGATGGACAAAGGACCTGAACATGCAGTTTACCAAAAAGGTGCAAATAATTTAGAAATGTATAATTTGAACAGGGAGCAAATTTTTTCTCCCATTGGCAAAGATTAAAAATACTGGCAGTACACAGCATTGGTGAGGGTGTGAAGGAACAGGCATTCTTGTATGCTTTTGGAGGGCGTTTTAATTGGTACAACCTTTTTAGAGGGCAGTTTGGCAATATCCATCAAAATACAAAATGGATATCATTTTGATCTAGAAATTTCACGTCTAGGACTCTATATTACAAATTTATTTGCATATGTGTGCAAAATGATTATGTAAGGATGCTTCTTGTAGCATTGATACAATAGGGAAAAACATCAATAGGGACAGCTATCAGAAAGAATGTTGACAACCTAGAAGAAATGGACGACCTTCTAGAAACATACAGCCCACCAAAACTGAATCAAGAGGAAATAGATAATTTGAAGAGACCGATCACTAGACGTGAAATAGAATCTGTAATAAAAAAAACTCCCTACAAAAAAGTCCAGGACCAGATAGCTTCACAGAATTCTACCAAACAAACAAAGAAGAACTTATACTGATTCTTCTCAAACTCTTCCAAAAGATTGAAGAGGAGGGAACACTCCCAAAGATAGTCTCTTAAGCCACCATCACACTGATACCAAAACCAGAAAAGATATCACCAAAAAAGATTACAGACCAATATCTTTGATGAATATAGATGCAAAAATTCTCAACAAAATATTAGCAAACCGAATCCAACAACACATAAAAAAGATCGTACACCACGACCAAGTGGGATTCATCCCAAGTTCACAAGGATGGTTCAACATATGCAAATCAATCAATGTAATACACCACATAAACAAAAGAAAAGTCAAAAACCACATGACCATCTCAATAGATGCAGAGAAAGCATTTGACAAAATTCAACATCCATTCATGATAAAAACTCTCACCAAAGTGAGTATAGAGGGAACATAGCTCAACATAATAAAAGCCATTTATGACAAACCCACAGCCAATATAATACTCAACAGTGAAAAGCTGAAAACCTTCCCACTAAAATCTGGAACAAGACAAGGATGCCCACTCTCACCACTTCTATTTAACATAGTATTGAAAGTCCCAACCACAGCAATCAGAGAAGAAAAAGAAATAAAAGGTATCCAAATTGGAAGAGAAGAGGTAAAACTGTCATTATATGCAGATGACATGATACTATATATAGAAAACCCTAAGCACGCCACACGAAAACTACTAGATCTAACAAATGAATTCAGCAAAGTAGCAGGAAACAAGATTAATATTCAGAAATCAGTTGCATTTTTCTACATTAACAATGAAATATCAGAAAGGGAATGCAAAAAAAACAATAACTTTTAAAATCACCCCACCCCCAAAATATACCTAGGAATAAACCTGACCAAGGAGGTGAAAGACTTATATGCTGAGAACTAAAACATTAATAAAGGAAATCAAGGGACTTCCCTGGTGGTGCAGTGGTTAAGAATCTGCCTGCCAGTGCTGGGGATATGGGTTCAATCCTGGTCCAGGAAGATCCCACATGCCACGGAGCAACTAAGCCCGTGCTCCACAATTACTGAGCCTGTGCTCTATAGCCAGTGAGCCACAACTACTGAGCTTGTGCACCTAGAGCGCGTGCTCCGCCACGAGAGAAGCCACTGCAATGAGAAGCCCGTGCACCTCAACTAAGAGTAGCCCCCACTCGACGCAACTAGAGAAAGCCTGAGCGCATCAGTGAAGACCCAATTGAAACATAAATAAATAAATTAAATAAAGGAAATCAAAGAGGACTCAAAGAAATGGAAAGATATCCCATGCTCTTGGACTGGAAGAAAGAATGAAGAAAACTTTTATTGCTGATGTGTAAGGAAGTACAAAACATGTCATTAGGTGAAAAAAGCTGCAAGTTGCCAAGTAGCCTGTACCATACAACTCCTTTATGTGGGAAACAGATAGAATAATATATGTGTTTCTCTGAGGCCACATAAGAAATTGTTGGTAGTGTTTACACAGGGACTAGGTTGGGAGGGGCACTCAATATTTTGTTTTGCACATTACTTTTTTTTTTTTTTTTTTTTTTGCGGTACGCGGGCCTCTGACTGTTGTGGCCTCTCCCGTTGCGGAGCACAGGCTCCGGACGCGCAGGCTCAGCGGCCATGGCTCACGGGCCCAGCCGCTCCGCGGCATGTGGGATCTTCCCGGACCAGGGCACGAACCCGTGTCCCCTGCATCGGCAGGCGGACTCTCAACCACTGCGCCACCAGGGAAGCCCTGCACATTACTTTTAATGATTTAAATTTTTGTATGAACTATGTTCATGGGTAATTATCACAATAGAGAAAAGGAGGGACAAAGTGATGGCTGGGGTTACTACCATCTGACAGTATACAATATAACAAAATGCAAACTGACTGCAAAGTGGAAATTCGAAATCAATGCAAAAACTTAGAAAAATTTCATGAAGTCAATGAAAGTGAGAGAAAACTGTTTTAGTTACAGTTCCACTGCCAAATAAGGCTCTGGCAAAGTCAGGCTGTTTAACACTGAAATACAGGCAATCAACAAAGGGTGAGGCCCTTCAAAAGAGGAGGACTTGTATATTAAAGGATCAAAAGAGATCCTTAGCCCTTAAATACTCTTGCTAAAATGACCTTTTTAAAAAAATTTTAAAATTTTGGCTGCATTGGGTCTTCGTTGCTGCACGCGGACTTTCTCTTGTTGCGGTGCGCGGGCTTCGCATTGCGGTGGCTTCTCTTGTTGCAGAGCATGGGCTCTAGGCACGTGGGCTGCAGTAGTTGTGGCTCACGGGCTCAGTAGTTGTGGCACACGAGCTTAGTTGCTCCACTGCATGTGGGATCTTCCCAGAGCAGGGATCAATCCCGTGTCCCCTGCATTGGCAGGTGGATTCTTAACCACTGCAGCACCAGGGAAGTCTCTAAAATGACCTTTATGATCACACAGTGAACAGCCAATGCAAAGTTTAGAATGTCACAATGTACTTTCATACGTTTTTGTCAGAAAAACCACACATGCGCAAAACAACACTACTTGATTCATTATATGCTCAATTTAAGAATCAGCACCCAAGTGCAATCTGAATTTTGCTGTCAGATTTTTTTTTTTTTTGGCTGTGCCACAGGGCTTGCAGGATCTTAGTTGCCCAACCAGGGATCAAACCCGTGTCCCTTGCAGTGCAAGCACAGAATCCTAACCACTGGACTGCCAGGGAATTCCCTTGCTGTCAGATTAAAATAAACTAAAGCAAACAACAAAAAAAACTTTTCAGTTTCATTTTTAAAGAGTATCAGTTTCCTTCTCTCAACCACTTGGCTCATTTTCTATGAAGTTTCGGTCTTCATTTAAAGTAGATTCACTTTAAGTGACCTTTAATCCTAGGAGTCAAGGACTTTCCTACTCAGGTTCAAGAACAACTGAGTTTTTTTATGGCACCCTGTCTCCAACCTGCATAATCTTTTACACCTGGCACTCCAAAGGGTCTTGCCCAGGACATGGGGAAGCAACAACTAAATCGGGTTGGTCTGTCCTGGTGCCTAACTTGGGATCATGGAAGCTGTATTTATTCAGCTAAATGTAACTTCTCCTTATTCCTCCATGGAAGCCAGTCTCAAAGTGTGGGCCTTAACTTGATTTAAAAATGTGAGATCCTGTGATAACAAATGGAAAAAAATAAAAATGTGAGGTCTTTCTTTGATCTTTGTGGGTAAGTGATGCTTGTTTCATAGACATTCATTATTACATAAGACTAGGAGCTATTTATTAGCAACTAAGTAGGGTATTATGGACTATTAACATTTGGGATTTATAAAACAAAGCTAGCCATTACTAGAGATCCCTAAAATCTCCAATTCCATTTTCCAGTGGGAAAGGTAAGCATCATGCAATGCTAAGCAATGTTAAAAAGGTTCTGCTGGGCATAGAAGAATGTACAGAGCTAGAACTCTACTCCCTGTAAATTCTATTTGTTTTAAAGGAGAAACTATGACGAATTCACTTAGGTAATTATCAACCACGTTTGTTGTAGATTACATGGTTCACTCTAAGTGTGTAGTCACATGTACTTCCATCAAAGGAATTTTTGGCTACTAGCTTTCCTCTAACAGGACCTTAAGACATTCTGTATGCATCGTAGTTCAACACATACCCTCAAATTTGCTTATCTGGTACTGCTATTTTAACACCTTGCAATATAAATACTATCGAAGTCAGAAAACAAAGCATTTGAATAATTATGTTTTAGGGCAATGCTTCACAACAACAAATCCTGAGTATGAGGTTTCTATTTCTCAGTGATAACTTTACAGCTGTTGGTAGCATCAATTTTTTTGTTCCCCAGTCTTGTTACTATGACTGAGTTTGTTTTCCATCAGAGGGCAAGAGCAGGTGGGGAAACGGTCGTTAGAATCTTCTGCCCATCTTAGATGAGCAACAATTAAAGAAGATTGAGAATCACCATTCGGAGATGACACGCTTTAGAGAATTTTGCGTGAAAAGACACAGGAAAGAGTAAACAGAACTGGAAACCCAGGAACCTGGGTCCTGCCTATGCACATCATCCAGACACTTATAGACACATGGGGACGGGTCACAGCCCTGAGAGCAACGAGGGCTCTCAATTGGCATTTTCTATGGTTAATTTCACTTCTAACCTTGCAGGGATGAACTTCAGTAGCCTGGCATGGAAGACGTTTTGCCAACTCTTTCTGGCGGCAAAACACTGAGGGCAAAAGTAGAAATGAGTGACTCACTTGATAGTCCTCCATCCTTTCCATCAACTCCCAACCCTTTTAGCTAACAAAAAAGAAACTGGAAAGAGGTTTGTTTCTGTTTTGTTTTTTTTTTTTAACATCTTACTACTTGAAGTATCTTGTCTGCGCTAATATCACCACTTTCCTTTTCAATCTGGTACACATATCAGTTTTCCAAGCAGTTCATTCATTCATTTATTCAGACATTTGTTACTTCCTGTTGGCAGGCACCAGTGTGCTACTGTCTCCTAGGGAAACCCAGATGAATCAGGCAATTCCAGTCTTCGGAGAGTTTACAGTTTAGTAGAGAAGATAAGACACATAGTGAAAACACAGTGAATAAGGAAGAACATTTTGAATGCTGTAATGTAGGGAGAGGCCAAGTGCTATGAGAGTTTGGGAGAAGGAAAAACCCAGTTCTAGATGGGGAGATAAGGAGAATCTCTGTGGAAGAAATAGAGTTTGAGATGGACTTAAAGGATGTGGCAATCGGGAGCCACTGAAGATTTAGGAATCCCGCTGTAACAAAACCACATGCTCTTTGGAAAGCTTCACAAGGCAATGGGCTGAAGGAAGTGTTGGCAAGGAGACACCTGCCCAGGACTCTGCTGCAGTAATGAGTATAACGCAGCTCTGGCCAAGGTAGGGTAGTAGTGGGTAGGCGTCCTGGAAGGAGGACTAAGGAGACTCATGAGGATCGGCATGGGGTCTGTCCCAGCCTCTGGCTCTGGTTTTTTCCAATTATCCCCCATTTTCCCCTCTACAGCCTCTGGATTCTCTAGGACACAGCAAGGAATGGAGACAGTTGAAAAACACAGATCATCTCCCAGACGTAGTAGTGGGTGAAAGAAGCTGTACAGCAGAGCACACACTGTGTGACTTTTCTGGAAAATGTAGAGCAAGAGAAACTAGCAGTGGAGACTGAGCCGTAACGACCAGGGGTATAAGGGGTGAAGTAGGCGCGATAATGCACCCCCCCCTTCAAAATCTACGTCCCAATACCTGGAACCCGTGACTATGTTACTTTACATGGCACAGAGGACTTTGCAGGTGTGATTAAAGATTTTGTGATGAGGAGATGATCCTGGATATCTGGTGTGGGGGTGGGGGTGGGGGGGATGGGAGCACAGTATAATCACAGGGTTCCTTATAAGTGAAAGATGGAGGCAGGAGAATCAGAGTCTGAGAACGAGAAGGGACAGGAGAGCAGAGGTCAGAGCAATGTGACTGCTGGCTGGGGGCCAGGAGCCAGGGAACACAGGCAGCCTCTAAAAGCTGGAAAAAGGGAGGAAATGTTCTCCGCTAGAGCCTCCAGAAGGAGGCAGCCCTGCCAATTCATTTCTGACTTCTGACGCTCCAGAAACACAAGAGAATAGATGTGTGTTGCTTTAAGTCACTGAGTTTGTGGTAATTTGTTACAGCAGCAATAGAAAACCAAAGGGGCGAGGTATCCAGAAACCAGCTGAGGACAGTGTGTCAAGCAGCGGGGAGCGATCGCCATGTCGAGAGTTGCTGCCAGGCCAGGTGAGAAGTGACCACCAGGGTTAGCCAGGTGAAGGTCCCGATGGCCCTGGCAAAGGTACTGTCAGTGCCGTGGTGGGTTTCCGAGAGAACAGGGCGCTTATTTCCTGTCTGTCTAAATGAATGAAGACGACATATGGACCAACAGTGAGTTGTGGGTCTTAAGATAAATAAATAAGGAAAGGGAAGATGATGGATGCTGCTCAGGCGTCAATTTGGGTTCTTCGTTGGGAATGTTTCCAGAAATGATTACCCTCGGGTGTTGCTGAGATTCCTGTCTATTTCTTTTTATTTCCCCCATAGAGTCCTAATTTCCAACCTTCGCCCTAATTTGGGTCTCGAAGCCCCTTCTATCACTGAATTCTGAGGTGACACCAGGGGGCACTCTTGGAGCCTGTGTTTACCCTGTGTCACATGGAACCACAGTGACTTGTGTCCCTGGCCCTCTCCCAGCTTGCGCTAGCTTCATCCTCCAGGTAAGGCTCACCTGGCACCACAGCAGGCCAGGGCTCACAAGTCCCTGGCAGGTAGCAAAGGACGGTGGCTGCTGACTGGCCAGGCAGGCCCACTTAGGAAGCCTTGTTGTGGGCTGAGCAGACCTCGACCCCCTTCGGTTAGCAGATTTCTCACATCCACTCCGCTCTGCAGGCAGGGGGAGTTTAAGAGTTTCCCAATCATCAGCTTTTACCTGAATTCTCAGCTCAGACCGGCATTCCAAGCTGGGCTGTGCTCAAGCTGTTCCGGAGCCCCGGGTGGGGTGGGGACCCTGAGTCTTCCTGCACTTAGATCTCCTCCCTATGGTCCATCCCCATTTAGTTACTCAAGCTCCAAAGTTCTGAAGGGCTGGACCCCCAAAGCCTGGTAGAACCACATGTGGCAGAATCTGGGGACTTCTCAGCCACTCAGAGACAGATACACCTTGTGGGATTAGGATGCGACACACATTCAGACATTAGGGTGAACCCAACGGCAGGGGCTGGGGAGTCAGGGCTTGCCTTCCTCTAGGGTCTCCCCAAACAGAGGGCTTTTCTCCAGGGGCAATGGTCAGATGTCTGCCCACAGGAGGCCCCCTCAAGGTCTGGGTGTGTAAGACGGGGGGAGTATGATCTGCCTTTTCAGTTCTGTTCCTCTTGGTGGCAGGTCTGGAGCGAGGGAAGGATTCTGGTTGGACTGTGATGAAAGCTGCAGCTCTGTCACCAGAAAAATGCACAACCGCGCATGTTTCACACACAATTTCATCTCTTCCGTCAATCCCAGAAAATGGTCCATAGAGCTCCAGGGTTAAGAAGCTCTGCGCCTTGTGTCTTCCAAAGTGAGACTTACTCCACTGATGGTGCTCAGGGTTTTAGGGGATAGGAGGATGAGCATTGATTTTAATAGCTCTGTTTTTAAAGTGCATGTAGACCCTGATTTCACTGGTAATATTGCCTAGGGGGAGTAAACGGTAAAATAAAAAGTGAGTCTACTTAAAAATAAATATTAAATAGTTCAAGTCATATGCCAATTTGGAAAAAAACTGGAACAGTGATTCGTGGATGACAAGTCTGGGAAACGGTATCTATGGTCTTGGGAGGTTTGGACCCAAAGTTATTTTCTTTCCTATTTCTTTAAAAAAATTGCTGGTTGGGCTTCCCTGGTGGCACAGTGGTTGAGAGTCCGCCTGCCGATGCAGGGGACACGGGTTCGTGCCCCTGTCCGGGAAGATCCCACATGCCACGGAGCGGCTGGGCCCGTGAGCCATGGCCGCTGAGCCTGCGCGTCCGGAGCCTGTGCTCCGCAACGGGAGAGGCCACAGCAGTGAGAGGCCCGCGTACCACACACACACACACAAATTGCTGGTTGCAGCTCAGTCAATGGATTTCATGCCCCACTAACAACATGAGCCACTCTTATCTAAGCTTGGAGTGAGGAGCCCTGAGCGCCCAATCGAGGAGAGGGCCTGGCTTCCCTGCTCAGCCATCTCCGATTCACTTCCTCAAGTCCAGGGCTACAAAAGATCTTGTCTCATCCCCACGGTATGTTGGCTCAAACAAGTTTGACTTGTTTCATGTGTGTGTGCTTCCCTGTGAGTGTGAATGTGTGGGTAAGTGTGTATACAGAGGAGGTGTGGCAAAGTGGGGGAAAGGGGAAACCAGTGGGGCTGAGCCTTGTCCCTGGAATTTCATGGCAGAGCTCCAGCAGGCTCCCTGCTGAGGACTACACTTGGGAAGAAGGACTTCAAGGAGGGGCACCATTCAGAAATGAGCTCCAAACAACAGAGCTGGTTCATGACACTCCCCTTCCCCATCAACGCCCCTTCTGGTCTTCACACTACAGGAGCTGGGTTCTAGCCTCAACAGGTGTCAGCATCCCTGGTCCAGCAGGAGGAGATGGGAGAGGTGGAGAAGGCAGCATGGGGGTTGCCAGAAGGGCTTAACCAGAGAGAAGAACAGATATGTCTTCTCTCCATTCAGCCCTTATGAAGATGGTTTCTCTCTGAAAAGACATCTTCTCCAGATTTCTCCTCTGAATACCTCTCTTCCCCAATAGAAAGACAACCCTACACTAGTTTCCAGAATAGTAGACAGAAGCTGATGAGCAACTGGAGTATTGGGTGACTACGGCCGTTGGTCAAGTTTGGGCCATGGGTTTGTAAATGTGGTGTTAATTTTTAGTTTTCTTCCCACATCCTCAGGTGGGGGCCCAGATATAAGGATGCCTGAAACATGGCCACACTGGGACTCTTGGGGTAACAGGTGAGCGCAGGGGTGAGAAACAAATTTAGACTCAGTATTCTCTGAAGGTCAGGTAAAGCAAAGCAAAACAAAGCCAAATCAAACCATAGTGCTGGGTAGCTAGCAGAGCTAGGAGGTAAAGCCATCTAGGGCATCTAGCCAGGAGAGGTGCTCTAGATGGGGCTGAGAGGAGAGGCCACACCCTAAGGCTCCTGTTTATAGGACACAGTTACAATGTAGGATGGCTTCCATGAGCCATCACGAGCCTGGAAGTCTCTAGTATTCCGGCTCCCACCTCTCATTTCCTGCACTCAGCTTCAGTTATATCTATGGCTAAACCTTCTGCCCCTTCAGCATGACCTGACACCTAACATCAGCTTCCAAGATTAAACTGGGCCCCCGCTGCAGAATGCTGAGTCCTACCATTTTACATATGAAGTCTCCCAAATTCAACCTTCCCCTTCCCTTGGTCATCGTCACCGTTACCTCTCACTTGGGCTATGGGGTAGCCTCCCGCCTGGTCTCCTCACACCCACATGGGCTCCTTCCACCCCTTCTTGGCATCGCAGCCAGGATGCTCTTCCAACGATGCAGATCTGACCACGCCACACCCCTGCTTGAATCCATGACCTGGCTTCCCATTGTTCTTAGAATCAAGTCCCAAAACCTGACCACAGCGGCCCTGGCTGATCTCCGGCCTCCTTCCACTCCCTCTCCTTGCCCAACAGCCTCTGGTCACATTGGTTTTATTTCTGTCCCTTGACTCTGCCAAGCCCTTACCCTTCAGAGCCTTCACACATTCTTTTCCCTCTGTCTGGAAGGTTCTTCTCACCACACTTCACCTGGCTTAAGCCCTATCCATTGATTAGCTCCCAGGGTAAATATCACTTTCTTCAGAAAGCTCTCCCTGATTCATACTCTGATAGCACCAGGTAACTGAAGAATTACTGTAGGATTAGTATGTTACCTCATTAGCCTGTTAGGTCCATGAAGACAGTATTGCTTTTGTCCATTGATACCTCCTCAGTGCCTAGCTCAGTACTGCCAATCACTAAGGGACCAAGTGAGTGAGTGAATAAATGATTAAAGAATTAGGCAAGATGGTCTAGTGAAAAGCCACCTGGAACAGTGAGAGACAAGTCCTTTCATCCAAAGATCTACAAGCACTTGCTGGGGCCATCTTGAATGCAAGAGCTAGAAGCAGGGAACAACTGTTGGTTTATGTCCAAGCATGATGGCCTCGCTGTCACCAGTCCTACAGCTGGGCCTGGGGAAGTCCTGAAGAGTCGGTTTTCCTCTGGCACAAGCCTACCTGGAACCCAACGGATAGGATCATCTCCCAGGCCCAAGGATCCTTGGGATGGAGAGAGCACTGATTTTGGAATCAGACACACTTGACTTTTCCACTAACTAGCTCAAATTACCTCAAATTCCAAATTGACCTCAAATTACAGTGCCTCCTTGATCCTCAGTTTCCACATCCTAAAATAGGGATAACAAAAGCTACCCCAGGATCAGTCAGAGGTTTAAATACAATCACGAGCCTGTGGTGCACAGCAGCAGGCAGCCCAGAGTGCTACTCCCTTCTCCCCAGCAAAACTGGCTTAGCCCTGTCACGTCACTCTGCTGGACACCCAAGCCAGCATGCAAGACAAGGAATAAAGGGAGGTCTGAGGGGTGGGAGGACATAGGCCACCCAAGACACTGCGCCAGCCTCTCCACGCAACCAGAGAAGCCGCTGTGCAAGACTAGGGTGGCACCAAGAAATCCAAACTAGCTGAGAAGGGTGACTGGCACCTTATGAGGTGGGAGAAGTAGCAGATAGAGGAGGGACAGGGGAAATGCTGGAGAGGAAGGGCAAACTCCTGGTTGGGGGTGGGGGTGGTGGTAGGCAGGGACCTGTTACCTGGAGAGAAGAGAGGTGAGGGCGGAGGCTGTCACCTTGGGTCCTCCTAGAGGGCAGGTGAACGCGGCCTGCCGGGGAGTGGCGAGTTGGGGCGGGGAGGGTGGGGGGAATAGAGGGTGTGTGACACCCGGGCCCGGCTGTACCTGAGGGTCTCCTTGCAGGTCTCCCACGTAGTACTGCTCGAGCCAGCGGCGCGCGTTGTCCGAGTGCCGGTGTGGTGGCCCATCCAGGTCGGCGCTAACATCCTGACCAGCCCGTGCCCGCAGCAGCTGCTCGCCCCCTGGGTGGTGCCGCACGAAGCCGGTGAGGTCGTAGAGGCGGACCCCGCAGCGGACCCAGCAGGCGCCGGCCGCCAGGCGCCGCTGGACCTCGGCGGGGGAGAAGGAGGCGGCGGGGGGCGGAGCGGGGGCCATGGCGGGAGACGGGAGCTCGCAGCTCGAAGCCTGCGTGTCTACTCCGCGACCGCCCTGCTCGCCTCTTAACATCCCCTGAGCCGCTGCCGCCTTGACTGGTCAGCCGTCGCCGCACCTGCTCATTTGCATGCCGCGCTCCCATTGGCCGCTCCTAAGGACGCTGCCTGTGTCCGGAGGGGCTCCTTCCCCATTGGCCGGCAGGACGCCCAGCCGACCCGAGCGGGCCGGACCAAGGGATGCCCGCCCTCCGTCAGGTGGTTCTGGGCAGGTAGAGGAAGCGCCAGCCAAGTGTGTCTCATTGCAAGAGAGCAAAGGCGGCGGGAGGATGCGGGTGGAGCAAGTCTTCATGTTGCCGGCGGCTGTGTGGACGGACGTCCTCAATAGCCTGTTCGCCACCGGAATAACTCTTCTGCTGCTGCCTTATAGGAGAAACTTGCAGTTTTCCTTCCTCAGGCTGCAGGAGTGGGTGAAGAGTCGGGGAGGCAGCGTGAGAACTAGAGTAAGGCAAGGGAGACACTGGCCTCTGGCGCCCCCAAACTCAGTAATCACGATACACAATATTTTAATGTAATATTTTTTAAAAAAATCATGTCGTGTACAGAACAATGTGAATGTGCTTAATGCCACTGAACTGTAAAGTTTAAAATGGTTAAAATGGTACATTTTATAGTATGTATATTTTACCACAATAAAAGAATTTTTAAAAATAGGAATATTGGCAAACCACAGCCAGTGGCGCTGGCCACCTGATTTTGTATATAAAGTTTTAGTGGAACCAGGACTAGTGAGAGGAGTGAGGCAGGTTGGTGAAAGTGAAGGGTTGGATCTCGTCTTTAACACTGTAAGTTCTGGTATTTTGTTCATCATGGATTTTTTTGTTTGCATTAGTTTTGAATTTTTGAAATGCTGCATTAAAATACTTATTGTTTTTGTTTTTGTTTTCGGCTGCGCCATGCGGCAAAAAGAATCTTAGTTCCGGGAGGAGGAATCAAACCCCTGCCCCCTGCAGTGGAAGCTCGGAGTCCTAACCACTGGACTGCCAGGGAATTCCCTAAAGTATTCTTTATCTTGATTACTGAGTTTTTTTGGCACACCCTTAACTTTTGCCTGCAGAATGGCTGCCTCAGTTGCCTCACTCTAGTCTCAACTTCTGGGGAGGATCCTGAGGGACGAACAGAGAATCCTGCTGCCATTATAGGAGGGGAAATAGGGACCTAAAGAAGTGAAGCCTGGTAGTCATGCTGGATGGAAGGGAAGAGCAAGTGTGCTCAATCCAGTTTTGTTTATAACAGGGGAGAACTGCACACAACTTTAACTGCCCAGCAATTGGGGATCTCACCTGAACTCATGATTTGTAATAAAAGGATCCTGGTACTGAGGTTGCCCCATTCAACTGGCCTTGGTCTCTCTCAGCAAAAGGTATTTTCAGGGTCACCCCTGTTTATGCTCTTCTGGGGTTGGGCCTCTATGCTGGGCCAGCGCTGTGGGGGAAAGCCTAGCTCAGATGCCCTAGGGGCCACCCCAACTACAGACAAGTCCAAGGCCAGGAGAGTTGTTCCTTCCTTCTCTCCTTCCCAAGACTTTCCTGGCTCACCCTCAGGGAGTAGGCAAGAGTTTGGCTGAGTATACGGGTCGGCTGTGGAAATGCTGTCCAACAGGCCTGGAGGGAGGCCTTAGGTCACTAACTTTGCTTTTCTCAAGCAGTGAATACATAGTCACTCTCACTCCACTTCCACACCTACTCTGTTCTAAATACCTTGCATGTGCAAAAGCATTCAAACACTCCTGGGTGTCCTCAGGTACTTCCTGATGACAGTATCTGTAGGCCACCCGCATTTGGATTTTTCACCGCTGCCTTAAACTCGTATTGTCTGAAGTTAAACAAGCAATTTAATTTTTTTTTTTTTTTTTTTTCCTGTACGCGGGCCTCTCACTGTTGTGGCCTCTCCCGTTGTGGAGCACAGGCTCTGGACGCGCAGGCTCAGCGGCCATGGCTCACGGGCCCAGCCGCTCTGCGGCATGTGGGATCTTCCCGGACCGGGGCACGAACCCGTGTTCCCTGCATCGGCAGGCGGACTCTCAACCACTGCGCCACCAGGGAAGCCCCTAAACAAGCAATTTAGTCATCTATTCAGAATTGTAACATTTCTTACCATAGTAATTCCATTTCTAGAAATTTGACCTTTCAGATTACTGTATAAAGATGTGTAGGGAGGAAAAATAATTTTCCTTCTACCCTTCTAGGTTCTTGGCTGAGACACTCCCTGAAATAAAAGATTAATAGGAGAACAACAAACTTAATTTCATATGTAAGGGGACCCCAAAGGTATGAGACCCAAAGAAGTGACCAGGGCAGGGAGCTTTTATACCTTTTGGACAATTATTTGAAATAGAACATTTTTGTCTGCTTTTGATCCTTATATTAATGGAATCATATAGGGTGTGCTCTTTTGTAGCTACCTTCTTTCACTCAAATTATGTTCCTGAAATTCACCCATGTTTTGAGGTGTGGTAACCATTTGTACATTCTTGTGGCTGTATAGTATTTCACTATATGAAAAAGCCACACTAATTTATTCATTCTATCATTGATACCTATTTGAGTTGCTTCCAGCTTGGGGCAATTAAGAATAAAGTTGCTATGAACACTCTTGTACACGTCTTTTTTTTTTTTTTTTTTAGTGTAATTGACCTACAACAATATGTTAGTTCCAAGCGTACAACATAGTGATTCAATATTTCTATATATTACAGGATGATCACAAGTCTACTTACCATCTGTCACCAAAGTTATTCCAATATTCTTGACTATATTCCTCATGCTGTACACTTCATCCCTGTGACTCATTTATTTTGTAGCTGAAAATATGTACCTCTTAATCTCCCTCACCTATTCCACTCATCCCCCTTCCCTCCCTCTGGCAACCACCTGTTTGTTCTCTGTATCTATAAGCCTGTTTCTGTTTTTTTTGTGTGTGTTTGTTCATTTGTTTTGTTTTTTAGAGTCCACATATAAGTGAATTCATATGATGTTTGTCTTTCTCTGTCTGACATTTCATTTGGCATAATACCTTCTAGGTCCATCCGTGTTGTCACAAATGGCAAGATTTCATTCTTTTTATGATTGAGTCATATTCCATTGTATATATATATACCACATCTTCTTTATCTGTTCACCTATTGATGGGCACTTAGTTTGTTTCTAAACCTTGGCTATTGTAAATAACGTAAACAATGCTGCAATGAACATAAGGACGCATATATCTTTTTGAATTAGTGTTTTTGTTTTCTTTGGAAAAATCCCCAGAAGTGGAATTGGTGGACCACATGGTTGTTCTATTTTTAATTTTTTGAGGAACCCCATACTATTTTCCATAGTGGCTGCACCAATTTACATTCCCACCAACAGTGCACAAAGGTTCCCTTTTCTCCACATCCTTACCAACACTTGTTATTTGTTGTCTTTTTTAATAATAGCCATTCAAAGAGGTGTGTGTGTGGGGGTATCTCGTTGTGGTTTTGATTTGCATCTCCCTGATGGTTTGTGATGTTAAGCACCTTTTCCTGTGCCTGTTGGCCATCTGTATTATCTTCTTTGGAAAAATGCTTATTTTAAAATCAGATTATTTAGTTGATATTGAGTTGTATGAGTTCTTTGTATATTTTGGCTATTTAAATCCTTACCAGATATATTGTTTGCAGATGCCTTTTCCCATTCAGTAGGCAGCCTTTTCATTTTGTTGATAGTTTTCTTTGCTCTGCAAAGGCTTTTTAGTTTGATGTGGTCCCATTTGCTGAATTTTGCTTTTGTTTCCCTTGCCTGAGGAGACAGATCCCAAAAAAAATATTGCTAAGACCCATGTCAAAGAGTGTACTGCCTATGCTTTCTTCTAGGAATTCTATGGTTTCAGGTCTTAAAAGCTTTTTCTTAAGTCAGTAGACCCTTCTAGATTGCCTTATTTCTGTCCACGATACTACAGCTCACCTAGCCCTGACATGCAAAATCTTAGAATCACCCAAGACCTATACCGCAAGCTTCTCCTTTAAAATGCATCTTCTGTACCTTGTATTTTCTTTTCATCGTAGAAAGGATAGAATTAGAAGTGACCCAAGAGAAGGAATATGGTTCAATTTCATCATTTGATAGATGAGGAAGATTAGACGTGAGACCACAGAACTAGTGAGGAATACAGCTGGGAGCCTAGTTTAACTTCAAATTTAATGCTAATTTTTCTATTGCCACTAGACGTGAGCAACTCAAGGGCAGGGGCCACTTTGCCTCCATCATTGCTGTTTTGCTCCTCACAGAGGTTCAGACACATAGTAGGTGCTTAATAAATATGTGTTGAAATTGAACTCTACTCTCTAATTCAGATGCTCCCCTGATGCTTAGACTAGTGCAATAGCCCAACAGTTTCTTTTCCTTCAAGTTCCGCTTCTTCTGATTCATCTTCAACACCACAGAAGAAGTGCAAATTAACTAAGTACATGTCATTACCCTGCTCAGAAACTGTCGGATGTTCCCTCTTGCAAAAATGATGCGATCCAAATTCAAGCTGGGATGCGAGCCCTAATCACTTCCTCAGGCTCACCTCACCCTCCTTCAAATGGAAAGATCCTCTATCTCTCTGCCTGGCAGGCCTGACCCCTAGATTCAAGGACCACCTCTCCAAAGAATCTCCTCTGATTCCTTTACTGTCTGTCCCACTCATATTGCCCTTGCCATAGAGTGTCCTGTACTATTACCCTCACTCCCTAACTAGACTGGAAGTGCTCGAGGGCAGGGAATGATTCCCATGTTAGTTTGAATCTCCAGCACTTAGCACACAGTAGAAAACCAATAAATATTTACTTATAATTATGCCAGTAAGTATAAACACAAATTAGTCACAAGCAAACATGCACACATTTCAAGTGTTGTGCAAATCTCTTGCACAACGACCACCCTTTCAGATCCTGCTTCTGGAAAACCCATCTAATGATAATGTCCTGCCCACACCAGTCTTATAAAAAGATCTGTAAGAAATAAGTTTCTTTCAAGTGCTCTTTTTTTTAAATTAATTAATTATTTTATTTTTGGCTGCGTTGGGTCTTTGTTGTGGCGTGTGGGCTTCTCATTGCGGTGGCTTCTCTTGTTGCGGAGCACGGGCTCTAGGCACGCGGGGTGCAGTAGTTGTGGCTCGTGGGCTCTAGAGCGCAGGCACAGTAGTTGTGGCACACGGGCTTAGTTGCTCCACGGCATGCGGGATCTTCCCAGACCAGGTATCGAACCCGTATCCCCTGCAATGGCAGGTGGATTCTTACACTGCGCCACCAGGGAAGTCCCTCAAGCACTCTTTTGAACACTAAGCATTTTGCTTATACTAGGAAAATCTGAAGGTAGTATCTTTTTCTTCCACGTCATTGACTACGTACCTCATTCATTGCGGGACAAACCCTGGGGTTTTTGTTTATTTATTTTTGATGGGCTTTTTGTTTATCGGCTGGTTGGCTAGCTGGTTGGTTGGTTTGCTAGAAGACAGCATAGTGTCTGTTGAAGCATTGGGTTTGGGGGGTTTGTTTTTTCCATTTTATTGAGATATAATTGACATACAGCTCTATGCGAGTTTAAGAGGTGTCTGATGATCTCAATTCTATGTGGAATCTAAAACAAAACAAAAATCACAGAAAATAGATAGTAGATCATATTTGTGGTTACCAGTGGTGAAGCACTGGTTTTTGAGTCTGAAGCCCTGAATCTACTGGAGGTCCTAACATTGACCCTGGTGACTTTAGCCAGCTTCTTATGCTAGTGAACACTGGTTTGTCTTTTTTTTTTTTTTTTTTTTTTTGCGGTACGCGGGCCTCTCACTGTTGTGGCCTCTCCCGTTGCGGAGCACAGGCTCCGGACGCGCAGGCTCAGCGGCCATGGCTCACGGGCCCAGCCGCTCTGCGGCATGTGGGATCCTCCCGGACCGGGGCACGAACCCGTGTCCCCTGCATCGGCAGGCGGACTCTCAACCACTGCGCCACCAGGGAAGCCCCTTCTTTTGTCTTTTTAAAAAAATTCTCACACAGATGAGAGCCATTCGTCCGACTGCGTAGTCTTGCAACTGCAAGATGAAATTTCCCCTTCGTCTGGTAAGGTATCTCTATCTTAGAGATGATGACAGTCCAGAACAGGAATGGCCAGGAGAACAACAGCAGGTGCTCCAAAGACTAGCCTGATTCTTGTGCAGCCGCAGGAGACACCATAGGCAGGACTGAGGCTCGCCATGGTCTTTCCCAAAGTGTGACTGTGACACAACTGTTGGTGTCCCGTCCAGATGCCCTCATTGGGGCATGCACCTGTCCTCCAGCTCCAGGGTTTTGGCTGCTAACTGCTCACCCCTACACCCTCCTCCTGTCCTTGGCTGGCCACCACGGCTTTGTCTGGAGATGCCTGGAAGGTTCTGCACCATCCTTGGAGGGAAGCCTGTGGCCAGTGACTAATCTATGTGGGAGTACAACAGCCCTGCTCCCTTGCCTCTGGCTGTGTGTGGAAGGACAACCTCAGTGATACATGTCACATCCGAGAGCTCCCCTGGGATCAGGCTGAAGCTACACTGAACCCACACTCACGTCTTTCCTTGGCTCACCCCCTGCCCTATCCTGCTTCCCTCTCCGCCTTACATGTTTCTTTGGAGCCCCTTCTCTCAGTAAATCTCTTGCACAACAACCACCCTTTCAGATCCTGCTTCTGGAAAACCCATCTAATAATAATGTCCTGCCCACACCAGTCTTATAAAAAGATCTGTAAGAAATAAGTTTCATGGTCAAATAAGTGGGAGCAGCTCTGCCAATTCTGTTCCCCTCCTAAAGGACCAAAATGCATATTAAAGGTTCTGAGGGGCTTCCCTGGTGGCGCAGTGGTTGAGAGTCCGCTTGCCGATGCAGGGGACGCGGGTTCGTGCCCCGGTCCGGGAAGATCCCACATGCCGCAGAGCGGCTGGGCCCGTGAGCCATGGCCGCTGAGCCTGCGTGTCCGGAGGCTGTGCTCCGCAACGGGAGAGGCCGCAACAGTGAGAGGCCCGCGTACCGCAAAAAAAAAAAATTAAAAAATAAAAAAATTTAAAAAACAATAAATAAAGGTTCTGAGACACCTTGCCATAAAGAAACCTGCTTAATCCTGTTAGCACTTGCTTTAGCACACCTAAGCCAGTCAAGTTCAGAATAAGTAGGTCGGGGGTGGGAAAGGGATATCGGGAAGAATCACTGATGGAGAATATTCTAAGACTAAGTCTATTCTGAGGCTGGCTTTGGGGTATGGATTCAGTTTGGTTGAAGATTAGAGAGAGGATTTGTTCTGTGTAACTGTGGGGAAGTTCCCAGACCAGTAGTCACCCAAGTCCAAGCTTGGACACAAATGACAACGCTAGAACCAGCTCAAACCCCAGGGTCTGGGTGTGGAAGCATCATCCCTCTTGCCCTTCTGGCTAGACTGCTGACCCCTAGTCACAGCTCCTCTGTTGCTCGCTCTAAACAAGGACCACGCGGGATGACCACCTCTCTCCTGCTTTCACTGCCAACTGGCAAGAGTATTGTTTGACTACAGAAAACGTTTGGCTTTATTTCCTAACTGAAGATGTTCCAAAGTCAAACTCCGTCTAGGAGATCAGTTTGCCAGAGTCCATCTTCTCTTTTCTTTCTCTAAGAGGGTGTGAGGAAAATTATTCTCTATTAACAACGTGGGTTGGCAGGTCCACAGTGATGGGGAAAACATGATATCAACATGAACGTGGCAGAGCTGCAAGATCAGAGTGTGAGAAAAGGAGCAGGGCAGGGGCAAGACGGACCCAGTCTCCTCTTTGACTTTCCCTATCCCTGCCTCAGGGTGACGCTGAAATGTCCTGGAGCCAGTGCCCGATCCGTGAGGGTCTTCATAATCCTCATTCTAGGGGCTTGGTGTCCGCTCCTTTCCTGCCACTTCCATCTGATTGGAGGAAGTGTGCTGCCTGGAGAGCGTTGGGTCCAACTGGATGAGTGGTGACCCCAAGGCCCTACATTTGGGGAGCTCAAGGCTTTCCAGAGCATCTGAGGGAGGCAGCTGGCTTTCCCACCCAACCTCTAAAGCTACCTTGAAACTTCTAAACATTGAACCTCCAAACTGCAAATAAGAAGCCAAGGCACACTTGGTACTTCCCTGGCGATCCAGTGGTTAGAACTCTGTGTTCCCAATGCAGGGAGCGTGGGTTCAATCCCCGATCAGGGAACTAAGATCCCACATGCAGCGAGGCCAAAAAAAAAAATTAATTAATTAAAAAAAAAAAAGCCAAGGTGCACTGAAAAGAGGAGCTTGAAATGCCCGATTATTTGATTATACAATTCCACTTAAGATGATGATATCACATAGGAAACCTGCTTGAACAAGCCAGTTTAAACTTAACCAATAGTTGAATTGTCTCCAGACATGAAAAAGCCACAGAAGCCAGCAGTTTAGATGTAGGTCTAGAAAGAAATAAAATAAAAACAAACTTGATCAGAATACCAGCCTGTGGCGACTGGTGTACTAGCACAATGAACTTGAGTCATCCTGAGTTTTATAGATATTATGTGATTAATTGCTTAGGGCAGCCCTTGCAAAAGCCTGAGACCAAGAAGCTGGGAGCATGGGAGGAAATTTGTGGTGTGTTCGTGGAAGGCTGTGTGCTTCCAAGGGGACTCATGGTGTGGACACAGGTGTATCCAAGATGTGTGCGTGTGAGCGGAAGCTGGGTGCCCGTGAGGAGCCCTGTGGTACAGAGGCAAACGGCTGTGTCTGAGAAGGCCTGTGTGGAGGAAAAGGGCTGTGTGTGGGGAGGGGAGTTGTGATGTGGATGTACACACTTGAGAGAGCTTACTGTGTGAACATGAAAGGCTTTGCGTTCTTGAGGGGACTTGTGGTATGGACGTGTGTACCTGCCCAAGGGGATCAGCAGTAGGGACACAGAATGCTGTGTGTTCCTGAGGAAACCTGTGGTGTGTTTCCAGAAGGCTGCATAGACACAAGGAGATGTGTGGTGTGGATGTGGATGTGTACCCAGAGAGCTGGTAGTGTGGACACAGAAGGCTTGTGTACCCAGGGGAACAGTGGTGTAGACATTGGTGGTGAACGGACCTGAGGGCTCTTCTGTTGTGGACAGAGATGGCTGTGTGCCAGATGTGGCTTGGGTCTGGACACAGAAAACAGTGTGTGTTCTGAGAGGACTTAGCGTGTGGACACGGAGGTCTGTGTGTCTCTGAGGGAATTCTGTGGTGGGGCGGAGTGGAAGGCTGTGTACATGTGATGGAACTTGTGGGGTGGACACAGAAAACGGTGTGTCCCTGAGGGGACTTGTGGTGTGGATGGAGGACACAGAAGGCTGCGTAAACCCAAGGGCACAGAGGCTCAGTAGTTTAAAAAAAAAGGCTGTGTGAACTCGAAGGGATGTCTGCTGCGGACCCCTGAGTCTGTGTAGGTGTCAGAGGAAACTCGTGATGTGGACAAAGAAAGCTGTGTGTCCCCGAGAGGATGCACGCTGTGCATACGAGGGTGTGTGCGCTCAAGACAGCATGTGGAGTGGAAGCAGAAAGGGTTTGTTCCGGGGACCTCCCTGGTGGTCCAGTGTAAGACTCCGTGCTTCCACTGCAGGGGGCACGGGTTTGACCCCTGGTTGGGGAACTAAGATCCCACATGCTGTGTGGTACGGCAAAGGAAATACAAAGAAAGCTGTTTGTTTCCAAGATGACATGTGGTGGTGTGGAGGTAGACGTGTCGACATGTGCCCCCGTGTGATGTGGGCACAAAAGGCGGTGTGCTCCTGAGGAGACTTTCTGTGTGGATAGAAGGCTGTGAGCACCTAGGGGACTTGTGGTGTGTGTCCCTGAGGAAAATCGTGGTATAGATGAAAAAGGACTGTGCGTACCTGAGGGGACTTGTGATGTGGGCATAGGTGGCTCTTTGAATGCCGGGGGACACAGAAGGTGGTTGTTGAAATTGTGGTGTAGACACAGGAGGCTCTGAGTACCTGAGGAGACCTGTGGTGTGGTCACAGAAAACTGTCCGTAACCAGGAGACTTTCGGTTTGGGCAAAGAAGGCTGTGTGTGACCCAGCGGATACGTGATGGAGACACAGAGGACTTGTGTACCTGAGTAGAATTGTGTGAACACAGCTAGCTGTGTGTACCTGAAGCAACTTCTGTGTTGGACATGAAGGCTCTGTGTTTGGAAGGCAAATGGTAGCAGGGAGGTAGAGAGTCTAGTACCTGAGGTGACCCGTGAGGTCAACGTAGAAGGCTCTGGATACCTGAGACTGTGGTCTCCATGCTGTGGACACAGTAAACTGTGTTAGCCCAGGGGACTTACATGGACATGGAAGGCCATGTGTGCCCAAAGGGACACGTGGTGAGGAAGCCGAAGCCGTGAGGGGGCTTGTGGTGTCGACATAGAAGGCTGTGTATGGCCAAGGGGACTTGTGGTGTGGATACAGGTCTAATCAAAAAAATACAGATAGGGCTTCCCTGGTGGCACAGTGGTTAAGAATCCACCTGCCAATGCAGGGCACATGGGTACGAGCCCTGGTCCGGGAAGATCTCACCTGCCACAGAGCAACAAAGCCTGTGTGCCACAACTACTGAGCCTGCGCTCTAGAGACTGCGAGCCACAACTACTGAGCCCACGTGCCACAACTACTGAAGCCCACGCACATAGAGCCCGTGCTCTGCAACAAGAGAAGCCACCGCCATGAGAAGCCCGTGCACCGCAACGAAGGGTAGCCTTCCCTCGCTGCAACTAAAGAAAGCCTGTGTGCAACAACGAAGACCCAGTGCAGCCAAACATAAAATAAATAAAATAAATTTATTTTAAAAAAAGACAAGGATGCCTGCTTTAAAAAAAATACAGATAATAACAAATGTTGGTGAGAAGGTGGAGAAGTTGGAATTGCTGGTGGGAAAGTAAAATTGTGTATTTGCTTTGGAAAACAGTCTGACAGTCCAGTCCTCCCAACGTTAAACACAGAGTCACCATATGACTCCATATGAAACTTAGGAGAAACGAAAACATATGTCCACGGAAAAACTTCCACATAAATGTTCACAGCAGCATCATTCATAATAAACAAAAGGCAGAAACAACCCAAATGTCCATCAACTGATGAATGGATGAACAAAATGTGGTGTATCCATGAAATGGAATATTATTCAGCCATAAAAAGAAATGAGATTCAGATACATCTTACAATATGGATAAACCTTGAAAACGTCATGCTAAATGAAAGAAGCCAATCACAAAAGACTACATGACGTGTATATGAAATGTCAATAATTGGCTCATCTCTAAAGACAGAAAATAAACTGGTGGTTACCAGAAGCCAGGGGAAGAGGGGGAGGTTGAAGTCTATTCGTTTCCCGGGGCTGCCGTAATTATTGCCACAAACCTGGCAGCTTAAAACAACAGAAATGTATTCTCTCTCAATTCAGGAGGCCAGAAGTCCAAAACCAAGGTGTCGGCAGGGTTGGTTCCCTCTGGAGGGTCTGAGGGAGAATCCCTTCCGTGTCTCTCTCCTGGCTTCTGGTGCTGGCTGGTGATCCACTGACGCTCCTGGCTTAGGCTTTGTAACTCCAGCCTCTGCCTGCATCTTCACACTGCCTTCTCTCTGTATGTTCTCCTTTTTCTGTCTCTTATAAAGACACTCATCATTGGTTTAAAAAACCCTAATCCAGAATGATCTCATCTCATGATCCTTACTTTAATTACCTCTGCAAAGACACTTGTTCCAAAAAACGTCACATTTTGAGATTCCAAATGGAATCTCATACCTTTGGGGGCCACAATTCAACCCACTCGGGGGGTGCTGGCAATGGGGTACAGGGTTCCATTTTGGGGATGATACAAACATTCTAAAATTGATTGTGGTGATGGTTGCATGACTTTATGAATATACTGTAAGGCATTAAACTGTGTACTTTAAAAATTTTTTTATTTTATTTTTGTTTATTTATTTTTGGCTGCACTGGGTCTTCCTTGCTGCATGCGGGCTTTCTCTAGTTGTGTTGAGTGGGGGCTACTCTTTGTTGCCATGCGCGGGCTTCTCTTGTTGCAGAGCACGGGCTCTAGGCATGCGGGCTTCAGTAGTTGTGGCTCGTGGGCTCTAGAGCGCAGGCTTAGTAGTCGTGGCAGATGGGCTTAGTTGCTCCGCGGCATGTGGGATCTTCCCGGACCAGGGATCGAACCTGTGTCCCCTGCATTGGCAGGTGGATTCTTAAATCACTGTGCCACCAGGGAAGTCCCTCAAGCACTCTTCTGAACACTAAGCATTTTGCTTATACTAGGAAAATCTGAAGGTAGTATCTTTTTCTTCCACATGTTATTGACTACGTACCTCATTCATTGCGGGACAAACCCTAGGTTTTTTGTGTATTTATTTTTGATGGGCTTTTTGTTTATTAGCTGGCTGGCTAGCTGGTTGGTTGGTTTGCTAGAAGACAGCATAGTGTCTGTTGAAGCATTGGGTTTGGGGGGTTTGTTTTTTCCATTTTATTGAGATATAATTGACATACAGCTCTATGCGAGTTTAAGAGGTGTCTGATGATCTCAATTCTATGTGGAATCTAAAACAAAATAAAAATCACAGAAAATAGATAGTAGATCATATTTGTGGTTACCAGTGGTGAAGCACTGGTTTTTGAGTCTGAAGCCCTGAATCTACTGGAGGTCCTAACATTGACCCTGGTGACTTTAGCCAGCTTCTTATGCTAGTGAACACTGGTTTGTCTTTTTTTTTTTTTTTTTTTTTTTTGCGGTACGCGGGCCTCTCACTGTTGTGGCCTCTCCCGTTGCGGAGCACAGGCTCCGGACGCGCAGGCTCAGCGGCCATGGCTCACGGGCCCAGCCGCTCTGCGGCATGTGGGATCCTCCCGGACCGGGGCACGAACCCGTGTCCCCTGCATCGGCAGGCGGACTCTCAACCACTGCGCCACCAGGGAAGCCCCTTCTTTTGTCTTTTTAAAAAAATTCTCACACAGATGAGAGCCATTCGTCCGACTGCGTAGTCTTGCAACTGCAAGATGAAATTTCCCCTTCATCTGGTAAGGTATCTCTATCTTAGAGATGATGACAGTCCAGAACAGGAATGGCCAGGAGAACAACAGCAGGTGCTCCAAAGACTAGCCTGATTCTTGTGCAGCCGCAGGAGACACCATAGGCAGGACTGAGGCTCGCCATGGTCTTTCCCAAAGTGTGACTGTGACACAACTGTTGGTGTCCCGTCCAGATGCCCTCATTGGGGCATGCACCTGTCCTCCAGCTCCAGGGTGTTGGCTGCTAACTGCTCACCCCTACACCCTCCTCCTGTCCTTGGCTGGCCACCACAGCTTTGTCTGGAGATGCCTGGAAGGTTCTGCACCATCCTTGGAGGGAAGCCTGTGGCCAGTGACTAATCTATGTGGGAGTACAACAGCCCTGCTCCCTTGCCTCTGGCTGTGTGTGGAAGGACAACCTCAGTGATACATGTCACATCCGAGAGCTCCCTGGGATCAGGCTGAAGCTACTCTTAATCCAAAGAGCAAATTGGCTGGTTAGCAATGTCATTTCAAAGTCCCCTAGAACTCAAAGATTATCACAGTAGCAGCTGAGGATGACTTCCCAAACCCAACTGAATATTAAATCAGTAGTAAATTTGTAAACAAACAGAAAAAACCAGTATGCTTTACTTGGCACTATATTTTAGAAATCATTATTTAGATGTCCTTGAAAGGCAAACAACTTTTCCAGCAATGTTTGTCTACTGCTCACTTCATGATATAAATACTAAGCACATGAGGCCAGATACTGAGATTAAGGTTCAGATATCAGAATATCCCTTACCTTGATTTGACCCTTTGCTGGAAAGCCAGGACTCGTGTGGCTGTCAGGTTTTCATACGGTAGAGGTGTATGGTGCTGTCTTCCATGCTTTTAAAATGCCGAAGGGAGCAAAGCCCACAGCGAGACCACACCCTTGAACGTCTTGCTGATTTCTGAAGAGAGTGAGTACCAGGGCAGATGCCACCTCCTCCTTGAAAGCCTCCCTAATGCCGTGGGCACGGCTCTCCTCCCTGTGTACTCCAGTGGTACTTGACACATTCCTCTCTGCATAGCCCAGTTCAGGGTAGATATTCAATAAATTGGTTAAGTGTAAACCTAATAAAGTTTTACGGGAAATTATGTGGAAGCCACCAATGGAAACTGAAATTGCCTAGTAGCCACATTAAAAAGATAAGAAGAACCAGGTGAAATTAATTTCAATAATATATTTTATGTAACTCAATATACCCAAAATATTATCAAGACAATATGCCATCACTATAGAAAACTTTAATGAGGTTTTTTTTCTGTTTTTTTTTTTTTGTCCATGCTGCGAGGCATGCGAGATCTTAATTCTCCCACCAGGGAGAAATGTGTTTGAAAAGCAGTTGTTGAAGAGACTCACAGTGGAATTTATAGGAAGCTTCAGAGGAGGCTGAAGACCTGCACCTCAGATTTAAGCAGAGGGATTTTCTTTTCTAACTGTATTTTAAAGAATTTTTAAAAGAATTTTTAAATTAAAAAGTTTTAATTTTCTTAAAAAATTTTTGGAATGACAATTTTTTAAAAAAATTTTCTAAAAATTTAATTTTTAAGAATGACAGTTGTCCCACGTCCTGTCTTTGTCAGAGCTTCCACATTACAGCAAGCACATCTGGCAAGTTAAAAGGAGAAGAATTTAAACAGAAAACTATTCCTCCCCACCTCACTTTCTTATAACATACTTATATTCTTATAGCATATTCATATTATATTCTTATAGCCTACTTCCCCCTTTTAGTCCACCCTTCTATAAGACATGTTGACAGCTTATGAGATTTCATTCATTCACTCAACAAACAGTTACTAAAGCATTACCCTCATCCTTTGGTTATACAAAGCTGACCGTGTTAGTAATGATTCTTGGTTGCAAGCAGCAGAAACCAACACTACACACACAAAAAGAATATTTGGAAGAAATAGATGGGAGGGAGGAGAACGGGGTTTGGGAAATGGACAGGAAATAAGGCAGCGGTGGAGGGTCAGCAAGCAGAAAGACAGACACCATTTTTTAGCAGAAACCGTTTGGTCGGGATGCTACCACCATCACCGTGAACAAGGCCTAACCGTATCATCCTCTTTGTGTCGCTAGTTCAAGATTCTGTGTCCCAGGTGGGAGAAGTGATCGGCCAAGCCAGGTCCTATGTCCATACCCTAAGGGCCTGCGACAGGTAAAGAGTGCTTCTTATCCTTTGATGCTGTCACAGGGGAGGTAAACTCTACAAAGCCAGTGGTGGTGGCGGGGAGAGCTCAAAAATAGGAATGGCTGTGGTCGCCAAAATCAACTACACACTTGAGTAAGTAAGGCACTGACTTTCTGCTTAAGAAGCTCTCAGTCTTGGGCTTCCCTGGTGACGCAGTGGTTAAGAATCCGCCTGCTAAAAAAAAAAAAAAATGAATCCACCTGCCAATGCAGGTACACGGGTTCAAGCCCTGGTCTGGGAAGATCCCACATGCTGTGGAGCAACTAAGCCTGTGTGCCACAACTACTGAGCCTGTGCTCTAGAGCCCGCAAGCCACAACTACTGAACCCGTGTGCTACAACTACTGAAGCCCGCATGCCTAGATCCCGTGCTTCACAACAGGAGAAGCCACAGCAATGAGAAGCCCGCGCACCACAATGAAGAGCAGCCCCCGCTCGCCGCAACTAGAGAAAGCCCGTGCGCAGCAACGAAGACCCAACGCAGCCAAAAATAAATAAATTAATAAATTAAAAAAAAAAAAAAAGAAGCTCTCAGTCTTGAAGGAGAGACACATAACAGATAGATGAAACCCAACACAGAATAATAAACACAATACCAGGGACATGATCAAGAAAAAGTACAGTGCCAGGCTCTGAGCACAAACTCTGCAGGCAGATGGATAAACCTTGGTTCTGCCAGGTAGAAGCTGCATGACCTTGAAAAGGTGTTTAACCTCTGGTTGCCTCCTCACTTGCAAAGAAAAGTTAACATTAGTAATCTCTTCAGAGGACTGCTATTAAATAAAGTATGCAAAGCAATTAGCATAGCGCCTGGTACACAGTAACACTTCAATAAATGTTAGCAATGATTATTACTAGAAAGGGCCATAGGAGCTCTACCAGAATTGGCAAAAAGCCCATCGTTCACTCACACAAAACTCCAACTTATGGGCTCTATCTACTCACATCTTCCCAGAAAATAGATTCATTTTCATTTTGTCTTTGGAAGCAGATAAGTGACTCTGCCTAAAACAGGAACATAAATTACAAACATATCTTCCAATCTTTTCCCCAGTCCCTCATTTCATATACAGAAAAATGGGCTGGGTTGGGTGGAGACAGGGAATAATAGTTGCATCAGATTCTCAGAAGGTTTAGCAACTTCAGAAACAAAGTTGGGGCCTCCACACTAGAAGAAAGCTGTGCAGAAGGAGATTTTTAATAATCATTGTGTTGGCAGAGGGATTGGAATTGCGTATACATACCCGAATATGGATGTCCGAGGAGGCTGGCTGAAGTTTCAAAAACACTACCACTCCTCCCTGACCCTCCATCCATCATCCTGCCATTATCTAATACTCTGGGATTGTTTAAGAGAAGAGTGTTTCTCTTGATGGTTCCACAGACTTATCTTTGATCTCTGTCAAGTCAGAGAATTTTTTCACATCTTGGTTTCATCCTCCAAAGCAGTGCTGTCCACAAGAGCTTTCTGTAAGGATGGAAATGTTCTGTATCTGTCCAATATGTGGCCACTAGTTAGTGATCAGTTGAACTATGGTTAGTGTGAATGAGACACTGAATTTTAAATTTTAATTAATTTAAGTGGAAATAGTCACATGCAGCTAATGGTTACCATGCAGGATGGTTAATTCCACGTGTCAACTTGACTTGGCTAAGGGATGCCCAGAGAGCTGGTAAAGTATTATTTCTGGGTGTGTCTGGTAAGAGTGCTTCTATAAGAGATCAGCATTTGAAACAACACATTACTCAAGCAAAAGATTAATCAGGGTAATCAAAAGGTCACCCTGGGCTTCCCTGGTGGCGCAGTGGTTGAGAATCTGCCTGCTAATGCAAGGGACACGGGTTCGAGCCCTGGTCTGGGAGGATCCCACATGCCGCAGAGCAACTAGGCCTGTGAGCCACAACTACTGAGCCTGCACTCCGCAACGAGAGGCCGCGATAGTGAGAGGCCCGCGCACCGCGACGAAGAGTGGCCCCCGCTTGCCACAACCAGAGAAAACCCTCGCACAGAAAAGAAGACCCAACAGAGCAAAAATAAATTAATTAATTAATAAACTCCTACCCCCAACATCTTCTTTAAAAAAAAAAAAAGATCACCCTTACCAGTATGATTAGCAAATAGAACAAAAAGGCAGAGAAAGGGTGAATCACAACACTGCCTTTAGGGCTTTAGGGCAAGACTCTGCCATCATCCACACACAACTACTCTCCTTTAGAAAAACAGCTCCTGGCTGCTGCTGGGCCTTAGTGGAGACTGAACACTTGACCGTGGGCCAAAGTTACCACGTGACCTGAGCTGCCCATCATGAACTGGGTGTTATCTGACCCACCAAGCCATAATGTTGGGTGTGCATCATCAAATGGAACTGGTATATACACGATCTGGCCCAAGCAGGCCCTGAAAGCACAAGTAAGTTACATGATGAAGTGGCCCAAATGCCTGTGGTCCCACCCCTGCTACTCTGTCTTGTCTCTCCCAGGCTGTGCTTATGGCTTCATGGGCAGTTCCCTATCATCAACTGACAGAGGAAGTAATGACTCAGATCTGGCTTACAGACAGTTCTGTAGATACGTAGGTACCACCCACAAGTGGACAGCTGCAGCACTAGAGCCCCTCTCTGGGACATCCCTAAAAGATGATGGTGAAGGAGAATCCTCCCAGGGGTCAGAACGTCTAGCAGTGTACCTGGTTGTACACTTAGCTTGGAAGGAGAAATGGCCATATGTGGGATTCTATACCAATTCATGGGCTGTAGCCAATGGTTTGGCTGGATGGTCAGGGACTTGGAAGGGACATGATTGGAAAATTGGGGACAAAGAAATTTTGGGAAAGAGGTACATGGAGAGGCCTCTCCGAATGGGCAAAAAATGTGAAGAAGATATTTTTGCCTCCTGTGAATTCTCACCAAAGAGTGAACTCAGCAAAAGAGGATTTTAATAATCAAGTGGATGGGATGACCTTTTCGTGGTTACCAATCAGCCTCTTTCCCCAGCCACTCCTGTCATCACCCAATGGGCTCATGAACAAAGTGGCCATAGTGGCGGGGATGGAATTTTACGCGTGGGCTCAGAAATATGGACTTGCATTCACTGAGGATGACCTGGCTATGACCACCAACTGTCCAACTGGTCAGAAGCAGAGAACAACACTGAGCCCTGGATACGGAACTATTCTCTGGGGTGCTCAGCCATCCACCTGGTGGCAGCTTGACTGCATTGGACTGTTTCCATCATGGAAGGGGCAGCATTTTGTCTTTATTGCAATACTGGCAGACCTCGGAGATACTGCAGGTTTGGTTCCAGACCACCGAGATAAAGTGAATATCACAATAAAGTGAGTCACATGAACTTTCTGGTTTCCCAGTGCAAATAAAAGTTACGTTCATACTATATTGTAGTCTTTTAAGTGTGCAATAGCATTACATTTTTTAAAAAAGTACATATCTTAATTTAAAAATACTTTATTGCTAAAAAAACCCCGCTAACCGTAATCTGACGACACGGGGCTGTCACAAGCTTCGATTTGTCAAAACACTGTATTTGCAAACCACAACAAAGTGAAGTGCAATAAAACGAGGTGTGCCTGTAGACACTTCCTCTGGATACAGATTTCCCTTCCCTGTACACAATGCTTCTGCCAAAACTACCATCCATGGACTTACAGAATGTTTTCTCCATCATCGTGGTACTCTACACAGCACTGCTTCTGATCAAGAACCTCACTTTATGGTAAAAGAAGTACAGCAATGGGCCCATGAGCATGGAATTTACTGGTCTTATCATGTCCCCACCATCCTGAAGCAACTGGTTTGACAGAATGGTGGCATGACCTTTTGAAGACTCAGTGACAGCGCAAGCTAGGTAGCTAGGTAGCTGGAGAACCTTGTAGGACTGGGGCAAGGTTCTCCAAGAGGCTATGTACTTGTTAAAGCACTTACCACATGCCTGGGATTGTGCCTGGCCTGAGATGTGGAGGCAGGCAAAAATGGCCCTTGTCCTGGGGGAGCTTATGTTCTAGGGACAGAGCCAGCTGCAATATGGGTGGGGCTACAACGGGAGGGGCAGAAAGCACAGGGAGTGGTGGGTGGGAGGCACCGATCCTGGGGTGGGGGGATGCACACATCCACCAGGGTCTCTCTCTTTTGACTTCAGAAAGCCAGTTTTCCCTGGTGGTCCAGTGGTTAAGACTCCGAGCTGCCAATGCAGGGGGCGCAGGTTCAATCCCTGGTCGCGGAACTAAGATGCCACATGACGCGGAGTGCGGCCAAAAGATAAACAACAACAACAAATATATATATATATAAGGAACAAATTCGGAAGAAATATTTGTAACATATATAATAAAATTTTTTTTAAAAAGTCAGTTTTGAGTGAAGTAAGTCAGATAAAGACAAATATCATATGATACTGCTTATATGTGGAATCTTTTAAAAAAAGGGCACAAATGAACTTATCTACAAAACAGAAATAGAGTCACAGATGTAGAAAACAAACTTATAGTTACCAGGGGGTAAGGTGGGGGAGGATAAACTGGGAGGTTGGGATTGACATGCACACACGATTATATATGAAATAGATAACTAATAAGGACCTACTGGAGAGCACAGGGAACTCTACTCAATACTCTGTAATGACCTATATGGGAAAAGAATCTAAAACAAAAAAAGAGTAGATATATGTATACGTATAACTGATTCACTTTGCTGTACACCTGAACCTAATACAACACTTTAAATCAACTATACTCCAATTTTTTTTTTTTTTTTTTTTCCCCGATACGCGGGCCTCGCACTGCTGTGGCCTCTCCCGTTGTGGAGCACAGGCTCCGCATGTGCAGGCCCAGCCGCTCCGCGGCATGTGGGATCTTCCCGGACCAGGGCACGAACCCGCGTCCCCTACATCTGCAGGCGGACTCTCAACCACTGCGCCACCAGGGAAGCCCTATACTCCAATTTTTTAAAAAAGCCAGCTGTTCCCCTGGAAACTCTTCATTTAAGAGCTCAGATGGGGCTTCCCTGGTGGCGCAATGGTTAAGAATCCGTCTGCCAATGCAGGGGACACGGGTTCAAGCTCCGGTCCGGGAAGATCCCACATGCCGCGGAGCAACTAAGCCCGTGCGCCACAACTACTGAGCCTGCGCTCTAGAGCCCGCGAGCCAAAACTACTGAGTCTGCGAGCCACAACTACCAAAGCCCGCGCGCCTAGAGCCTGTGCTCCGCAACAAGAGAAGCCACTTTAATGAGGAGCCCGTGCAACACAACGAAGAGTAGCCCCCGTTCGCCACAACTAGAGAAAGCCTGTGTGCAGCAACGAAGACCCAATGCAGCCAAAAATAAATTAATTAATTAATTTTTTTTAAAAAAAAAGAGCTCAGAAAACCCCCTCCAGGGCCCAGTTCCATTCTTATGGTCACCACACATAACCTTACATATTCTATTAAAATGAAAATGGAAAGACTATACATTATCATTAGATTACTCTTGAAAAATACATTTGGACACCTCTTCCCATTTCGCCCATGCCCCCCAAAGTTTAACTTTTTGAAGGTGGTTAAAAAGTACAAACTCCCAAAAGTTTTTACCTTTTGAAGATGGTCAAAAGGTACAAACTTCCAGTTACAAGATAAATAAGTCCTGGGAATGTAATGGATAGTATGGTTAATATAGTTAACAACGCTGTATTGTGCATTTGAAAGTTGCTAAGAGAGTAGATCTAGAAGTTCTCATCACAAGAAAAAAAAATTGTAACTATGTGAGGTGATGGATGTTAACTAAACTTATTGTAGCAATCATTTCACAATTTAGACATATATCAAATCACTATGTTGTACACCCAAAACCAATATAACGTTATATGTCAATTATATCTCAATTTTAGAATTTGAAAAAAAAGAAAAATAGATCACTAATATTTACTGTTCCATTAAACAAGATTGAACATCACTTACAAAATTTGGTGATAAAGTCATGCAGTGAGTATAAAGCAACCAAATATTTACCCCTTAGAATAAATCAGAGAAAAGGAGACATATAGTTAAGGACAAATTTCCTACTAATAAAAATGTTTACATTATTAATAATATTATATTAATAATTACCTTGTTAATTACCTATTGTTAGTAATTACATTATTAATAATATTAAAAGGACTTCCCTGGTGGAGAAGTGGTTAAGAATCCGCCTGCCAATGCCGGGGACACGGGTTCAAGCCCTGGTTCGGGAAGATTCCACATGCTGTGGAGCAGCTAAGCCGTGTGCCATAACTACTGAGCCTATGCTCTAGAGCCCTTGAGCCACAACTACTGAGCCCACATGCCACAACTACTGGAGCCCGTGCACCTAGAGCCTGTGCTCTGCAACAAGAGAAGCCACCGCAATGAGAAGCCTGCTAACTGCAAAGAAGAGTAGCCCCCGCTTGCCACAACTAGAGAAAGCCCGCACGCAGCAATGAAGACCCGACATAGCCATAAATAAGTAAATAAATAAATTTATTTATCTACTAAAAAAATAATATTAACAATCTTGTTAATCATCAACAATAAATGCTCAATAAATGTACCCACTTAGAACCTGGATATTTATTAGCTACCCAAGCATTGATCAACCTTGCCTTGTTTCCTGAGATCTTGACAATCTGTGTAGTTTAAAAGAAGAAAGCATTTTCCTACAGAGCCAAGACTCTTTTTTTAAAAAAAATTTATTCTTTTTGGAAGGATTTCTAGCTAGAACTAGCAGAATCTAACAGGATTGACCCATATTACTCCTTACAGGAGTGTTTTGCTTCCACATGGAGAACTAATAGTTCAGGATTTGTCTTTAATTGCATTCAATAATTATCATTTCATTTATTTTATGGCTTCTCATGATAGATTTATTTAAACCTTCTTGCATTTAGGTAAAGTATTGACTTTAAAAGTACCGGAAAGTTAGGGCTTCCCTGGTGGCGCAGTGGTTGAGAGTCCGCCTGCTGATGCAAGGGACATGGGCTCGTGCCCTGGTCCGGGAAGATCCCAGGTGCCGCAGAGCGGCTGGGCCCGTGAGCCATGGCCGCTGAGTCTGCGTGTCCGGAGCCTGTGCTCCGCAATGCGAGAGGCCACAACAGTGAGAGGCCCGCGTACCGCAAAAAAAAAAAAAAAAGTACTGGAAAGTTAAAAAGAGTTATAAAGACTTAGAGAAAGAATTATGACAGCTTATTCTATCCAAGAAAGTAAACCTTGAATAACTGTCATCATTTTCCGAAGGTGGCAAGAGTCACTTTCACCGTATCAATACCAACTGCTTATCTGCACAACCAGCGATCCTGGCTACAGTTCTAGCTTTGAAAGCTTTTCCTTGTTTCACACGTCCTTGGTCATTAATTTCTCCTTCTAAGAGCTGGTCAGGCTACAGTCAAACAGGTCATTTACCTTCTGTGGAGTTCAGGGCTGTTTTGCTCTCTTGTCCCTGTTTCAGTGACCTCACCCTGTATTTTCTGGGTCAGGGGAAAAACTTGCAACATGCTTGTAATTTTACTTAGTTTTTTGAAAATATATTTGCCTTAATGTAATATAAATTAATTATCTTACCGTTCTGGAGGTCAGAAGTCCAAGAATGGGTCTTGGGGGCTAAAAATCAATGTTTAGGCAGAGCCGTATTTATTCTGCAGACTCTAGGAGAGAATCTGTTTCCTTGCCTTCTCCATCTTCTAGACGCTGCCCACGTTTCTTGGCTTGTGGCCCCTTCCTCCATCTGCAAATCACATCACTTCAACATCTGATTTCCTCTTCAGGTCTCTTTTCTGTTCTGACCCTCCTGCCTCCCTAAGGACTCTTATGATTACACTGGGCCCAACTGGTTAATCCAGGATAATCTCTCTATCTCAAGATCTTTGATTTAATAACATCTGCAAAGTCTCTTTTACCATGTACTGTAGACTGAATGTCCATGTCCCCCCAAAATTCATAGGCTGAAACCTAATCCCCAGTGGGATGGTACTAGGAGATGGGAGTTTGCAAGGTGATTAGGTGATAAAGGTGGAGCCCTCATGAATGGGATTAGTGCCCTTATAAAAGAGATTCCAGAGAGCTCCCTAACCCCTTCTGCCCTGTGAGGACACAGCAAGAAGACTGTCACCTGTGAATCAGGAAGTGAGTTCTCACCAGACACTGAATCTGCCAGTGAGAAATAAATGTCTGTTGTTTATTGGCTACTCAAGTCTATGGAATTTTGTTATAGTGGCCCAAACAGACTAAGATACCATGTAAGATAACAAATTCACAAGCTCCTGGGATTAGAATGTGTATATCTTTGGGGAGGGGGCCATAATTCAGCCTAATACAGTGAGATTTTATACCGTAAGCTGCCTACAATAATGCTTTTACAAATGAATAGAAAACAGAATTTTAGTTCTGGTCTAGATTTTATTAGTTTGCTCTTGTTGCCCAACTTGGCATTCAAGTAGCCAGAGCTAACCAGCCATGGGAACCTCTGAGAGTTTTCAAAATCCCTCCAGGGTTGAGATGCATAACTATCACTTGATAAGGCTAAGAGACATCAGGTGTTTATGACCTCTCTGCTCTATGAGCTAGCCAAGACATGGCTGCTTTAATCCTTTGGGATATTTCCAACTATACTCTCAACATCACACAATGCTCCTAATGACAAAGTCTTAAAATAAGAACAGAGTCCATGAGGAAAAGGAAGCTATTACAATCAGCAAGATAAACAAAAGCACTGGACTTCCTTGGTGGCTCAGTGGTTAAGAATCCACCTGCCAATGCAGGGGACATGGGTACAAGCCCTGGTCCGGGAAGATCCCACATGCCGTGGAGGAACTAAGCCTGTGCACCACAACTACTGAGCCTGCGTGCCACAACTACTGAAGCCCGTTCACCTAGAGCCTGTGCTCTGCAACAAGACAAGCCACCAGCATGAGAAGCCCACACACCGCAAGGAAAAGTAGCCCCTGCTTGCCGCAACTAGAGAAAGCCCGTGCGCAGCAACGAAGACCCAACGTAGCCAAAAATAAATAAATAAATAAATTTTTAAAGCCCTTTTTTTATAGTCACCCCTATTAAAATGATAAATGCCCCAAGCTAGAATGCATAATGTAGATTCTATCTTCCATTCTGCTTTTAAAGAAATATATCGAATTTTTAAAGCTAATATAGAATTAGGCAAGTACATAAAAAATTTTTTTACACTTAGGAGTTTCCAGAGTAGATTATTATTTCAAATGCAACAGAAACTGCAAATGACTCTGTAAAACAAGGACAAATCAACAACAGAAATGGGCTAGGTGAGCTGAGAGACAGTAGTAATCTCCACCTTTAGACTGGAAATTTGTTGCTTAATAGTAAAAGGAATAATACAGTTTACTTTAAACAATATCTTTACCTGAAAGCCTCAAAGCCCACTCCAACAAGTCAGTGGACGTCAGCATTTTATATAACTGAGTGAATAATGACTAAAAAGAGATTTTTGTGTTCAAGATATGCAGATGTCACGATCAATTTGTTGCACCATGGTATCTTTGTAAACGAGCTCATTTGTTTTCACTGATCTCTTACCCTTAGATATGAAGAAATGGAAGAATTAAAGGTCAGATGGGAGGTAGATAGGACATCTGCCTGAGACAATTAAGACGCACACCCAACGACAGCATCCAGGTCACATAGTGCCTACTTCTGACCTAGTAATGATGGGAAAGTAGTCCTGAATTATAGCCCTGGCTCCTTAGCTGAAAACTTGTCATGAGAAACACCTGCTTAATTTCTCAGTGGCTATTTCTTTACCTGAAAAATATCAATAAGAATAAGAAACTTGACAGGGACAGTTCCATATTTCATCTGGAGTTCTAAGGTTGATTTGTCAGCAAACAACTGTGCAATGGGGGCTGATGGGTAGATACAGAAGCAAAACAGAGAGAGTGCAGAATCCAGTGAGCTCTTAACAGGCAGCGGGAAGACTGGCTACAACTCATGTTGGGAGGACGAGAAGAGGTGCCGAATTCCATCTACCTACATCAGAAAGTAAAGATTGGTAAGGATGAAGTTGGAAAGACAACCGGAATGTATGATGCTCTGAATTGAAAAATTTATAATTAACTCCAGTTCAAAGATGTGGACTCGAGAGCCAGACACGGGAAGGCCTGGGCTTGTCCATATGGGGTTTGGTGGATCCAAGTTCCCACGTTCTGTCTGCCCTTTCTGGTGTGTTGCCTTGAAACACTCTCAGGTGTGGTAGGAAACTAGCGATGCTTACTCAGCTCCCCTAAGTGGATGAGTTTGCAATCCTAAAAAGGCATAAATAATAAACATATAGATGGTGAGGAAATAAAGGTTTGATATATACTGTGTAAAACCAGGTGTGAAAAGTTGTATAATCATTGTGCCTCTTTTTATAGGCTTTATTCAGTTTTCAGTGGTTTGAAACATTTCAGATAATCTGATATACTAGAGAATTTAACATCTAATTTTAATTGTAATCCTCAGGAAGATTTAACTAATTCAGTGTGCTGTCAACATTTCAATGCTGAAGAATTCTGGTTTTCTAAATGTATGTTTGATTTTTAACATATAGAAATGTTTTAAAAATTTAACCTTACTGGGCTTCCCTGGTGGCACAGTGGTTGAGGGTCCGCCTGCCGATGCAGGGGACACGGGTTCGTGTCCCGGTCCGGGAAGATCCCACATGCCGCAGAGCGGCTGGGCCCGTGAGCCATGGCCGCTGAGCCTGCGCATCCGGAGCCTGTGCTCCGCAACGGGAGAGGCCACAACGGTGAGAGGCCCGTGTACCGCAAAAAAAAAAAAAAAAAAAAAAAAAAAAAATTTAACCTTACTGAATGTATATTTTGATTTACTGGATTTGTAAGAGTTATCTAAATCCATAGCAAGATTTCACTGTTAGATTTGTAAGGCTTTCTCTTAGGTGCTTGCAAAATTCTGACTTAAGGAAAGAGCTTAACTTTCCTATCAATACATAAACTGTACAGAAGAGTAAGTTCTTTATAGAGAATACTAGCTAATGAACGCAGAAGGAATGATACGCCTGGAATAGCATCATTCTGCAAGCCCTAATAAAGCAATGATTCTGGGCAATGGTCATCACCTGCCAAAAGCATCAGGTAAGAAGCTGAAGGGTTGTATTAACAACGGATGCATCCAGCTGACAAAACGTGAACCCTTGCATTATTTTTCACATCACAAGAAGAGAAACAACCAGACCTTATGTGTCTCCTGATAGAAGTACACAACACTAAATTGAATGTATTCTTGCCCAAAACCCAGGCCTGAATGTGATAACTCTCTAGATTACGGTTGTCAAATTTAGCAAATAAAAATACAAGATGACCAAATATTGCACTACTGAGCACTCTTACACTAAAAAATATTCATTGTTTAGTCAAAATTCAAATTTAATTGGGTGTCCTGTATTTTATCTGGAAACCCTACTCTAAATCTAACCACCAGTTCACAGGAAATAGAATGAATACCATCAACAAAATCTAGAATGCAGAAAACTCTCCAGGACACATGTCCTTCTACAAATAATTTGCAAAGAAACAATAGTTTATTTGCTAACTGGAAGAAAAAAACCATTTTATTCTTTGACAGAAAAATTGCAAGGATGAAAAAGGGAGGAAACCTACAGATCCTTTGGATTAAAAGAGACTTGATAGACATGGCAATAAATTTAAAGTGTGGACTTTGGATCCTGAGTGGAATAAACATTTGTGACACAATTTAGGAAATATGAAACCTAACTGAATATTTAGGAATCAGTGTTAAAAGTTTTAAGTAGCATGGTTGGATTTCACAAGAGCATTTTTATCTTTTAAAGATACATATTGAAGTGTTATTGATGAAATGATATGATGTCTGAGACTGGCTACAAAACAATCCCGTGGCAAGTTGGGAGGGGTAGGGTGTCAGGAATAGAGATAAAAATGGGATAGGCAGGTATTGACAATTGTGAAAGCTGGTGAGACATACGTGAGAGTTCATTACACTATTTTACCTTTGTAAATATTTGAAAAAATTTTAAAGTTTTTTTAAAAAAATTAATTTATTTATTTTTGGTTGCATTGTGTCTGCATTGCTGTGCATGGGTTTTCTCTAGTTGCGGTGCATGGGCTTCTCATTGAGGTGGCTTGTCTTTGTTGCGGAGCACAGGCTCCAGGCACCTGGGCTTCAGCAGTTGTGGTTCGTGGGCTCTAGAGTGCAGGCTCAGTAGTTGTGGTACACGGGCTTAGTTGCTCTGCGTCATGTGGGATCTTCCTGGACCAGGGCTTGAACCCGTGTCCCCTGCATTGGCAGGTGGACTCCCAACCACTGCGCCATCAGGGAAGTCCCTAAAAACTTTTTTTAAAGGGAGGCGTTTAAGAAAAACTGAGGGGTAAACATGTAACTTAAATAGAATATTCATTATGACCTCAAAAAAATTTGCATGCCTTCATACTAATTGAAAGGAATGATAAATTTAAGTTATGTTTTAGTGAAAATAAATATGCTATTTTTTTCCCCTTGGGGGCTCCCAGGAATGGAACTGAAATGTACACAGAAAGGACCAGTTTAAAGATGGGGAACTACATAAAAAGGAATGAAATTGGGTCATTTGTAGAGATGTGGATGGACCTAGAGACTGTCATACAGAGTGAAGTAAGTCAGAAAGAGAAAAACAAATATCGTATATTAACGCATGTATGCGGAATCTAGAAAAATGGTACAGATGAACTGGCTTGCAAGGCAGAAATAGATACACAGATGTAGAGAACAAACGTATGGACACCAAGGGGGAAAAATGGGGTTGGGGGTGGTGGGATGAATTGGGAGATTGGGATTGACATACATACACTCATACGTATAAAATAGATAATAAGAACCTGCTATATAAAAAAATAAAATAAAATTCAAAAAAATATGTGAACTAGAAAAAAAAATAAAGATGGGGAACTAAGTGGAAGAAGCATCATGGAAACAGAAAAATGTATGTCCCACATTCTTTCATTTCACAATGACTAGAAAATACGACTGAAGTCAGAAGCCTCCACATAAAATTAGAATTTAGTGAGAAACCCTGAAAATAATAAGAGCACTATTGGTGCAACATCGTACCTGGTTAAAGACCATTAGAAAAAAGACCAATTTAGCAAATATTTACAAACCACTTCCCACAATATTTAAGTTATGACACCGTAACTTATGTATGATACCATAATGACAGATACAAGTTATTACACATTTGTCCAAACCCACAGAACGTACAGCACCAAGAGTGAACCCTAAGGTAAACCATGGACGTTGGGTGATGATGTGTCAGTGTAGGTTCATCATTTGTAATAAATGTAACACTCTGCGGGCGGGGCGGGGGCGGTGATGTTGGTAATATAGGAGACTACGTATGTGTGGGGAAGCGGGTAGATGGGAACTTTCTGTACTTCCCACTGAACTTTGCTGTGAACCTAAAACTAAAATAACAGTCTCTTTTTTAAAAACGTTAGGTTCCCTTTGATCATCACTGCCAATCTTGGTCTCCCTGCTGCTCCAAGGTAACCATAGCTATCGGTTTAACATGTGTTCTTCCAGAATGTTCTCCATGCATTTATAGGCATATACAGGTACCACAGAAAATGCATAGCTTCATAGTGTGTTTTTGTTTGTTTGTCTTGAGTTCTTTTCTTGCTGTCATCTGACTGATAAAAGACCCTTGATTAAAGGTTAAGGGATCATTAAGATACTGACGGATAACACTTTGACCTGTGGTCCTTTTATACACCACTTGTTAAAAAAAAAATGACTTGAGAATAAGAAAAGCTACCAAGTTGCTAAGGATTTGGTTGAGTAGATAAAACTTGGTTTGTTACTTTGAAAGTGGTATTCGTCTGACAAAATTTATTGTAATTGTGGGTGCACCAGAGGAAAGCTTTTCCTTACGGCCAAAGGTTGGTCTGAATCCCCGAGAGAGGTCTTGCTGTTCTCCTGGTGAACAGACAATGTCATATCAACATTGGACAGGGCCACTCTGAGACCATGTGGAGCAAGACGAGAACAAGACCACCTGGGAACCGTGTCTGAACACAAATAAAAGCTGAACGCTATCCAAGCCCTAAAATACCAGCCATCCCCCTCTCCCAGCCAATATGAGTGATGGCTGCTTCTTTACCAACTACAGCTGTAGCCTCACTCTGGTCTCCCCCTCTCTCATTACGTTTTATTAATGTATCTAATCATAGAATTATCCTTGCTTCCGACAGGAACAAAACATCCAACCCGGAGCAAACCTCCACTTCCATGAACTCACATCAAAATCACCTAACACAAGTGCAAACCCTGTAAGAAGGTCCTTAGAGCAGCCTCTCACCAAGATGCCCCAGGGTCCAGGGCGAGTGGTCTCCCTCTCTGCAACAGGCAAAATCTCACCTTGTTCACCCAGAAGTGTGATTCTGATGATCTTCAGCTGGGTGGTATTGACAGAGGTTTGCTTTAAAACTTTAAAACCAGTTATAAGGACTTCCCTGGTGATCCAGTGGGTAAGACTACGTGCTCCCAATGCGGGGGGCCCAGGCTCGATCCCTGGTCAGGGAACCAGATCCACGGGCATGCCACAACTAAGAAGTCCACATGCCGTAACTAAAGATCCCATGTGCTACAGCTAAGACCTGGCACAGCCTAAATAAATGGTTTAAAAAATATTATTAAAAAATAAAATAAAATAAAACCAGTTATAAGATAAATTAGTACCAGGGATGTAATATACAATAATAAATATAATTAACACTGCTGTATGTTATCTATGAAAGTTAAGAGAGTAAATCCTAAGAGTTCTCAACACAAGAAAAAATATTTTTTCCAATTCTTTGATTTTGTATCTAAATGAGATGAAGGATGTTCACTAAACTTACTGTGATAATAACTTCGTGATTCATGTAAGTCAAATCCTTATGCTGTACACCTTAAACATATACAGTGCTATATGTCTATTATATCTCCATAAAACTAGAAAAAAGACCTTTAAAAACAATGGATCCTGCCCCCAAATACGTACTCATAGGTCAACCCTCCTTAATGATTGCTTCCCACAGTGAGTAGATTTAGTGGTCGCCTTTCCAAACTCTATTTCCCGTTGCTCTCGGTAACCACCGCTAATCTCATTTTTTCAGGTAACTGCCCCGACTCAGCTCACCTGTTCAACTCCTTGGCTTCCGGGGCCCCAAGGACTCAGGTCCTCTCTATGAGGCTAGTGTAGACGTCCCTCCTCTCATGGGGCCCAGGGAGCCTCCAGGGCCACCCGCAGGGTGCTCCGAGTTTGCTGCCAAGCACTTACCCCATAGCTGGGGGCGCTCAAGTCCTCACTACACCGGGAAGCCCAGAGGCAGAAGGACTGGAGTTGGAAATGGGATTATTATTCCACGATTTTAAATGTGCATATGTGCATTTTTTGGTTTGTTTTACACAATTAGAATACTAACATAAATGTAAGTTCTTTATCATGTCTTTTTCACTTAATATATTACCATTATTGGCTCCACATTGCTCCAAACATTTTTAATTTTTTAAAAATTTTTATTTATTTATTTTTTGGCTGTGTTGGGTCTTTGCTGCTGCACGCGGGCTTTCTCTAGTTGTGGCAAGCGGCAGCTACTCTATGTTTAGGTGCGCGGGCTTCTCATTGCAGTGGCTTCTCTTGTTGCGGAGCACGGGCTCTAGGAGCGTGGGCTTTGGTAGTTGTGCCTCGCCGGCTCAATAGTTGTGGCCCATGGGCTTAGCTGCTCCGTGGCATGCGGGATCTTCCCGGACCAGGGATCAAACCCATGTCCCCTGCGTTGGCAGGCAGATTCTTAACCACTGCGCCACCAGGGAAGCCCCACTCCAAACTTTCTGAATTCAAATTTCTTGGAACAGACTTCAGCTAGCCTGTTTGAGATAGAATCCCTCTTTCCTTTTACTCTTTATAATTGTCTTTTGAGACTATTTTGGAAGAAGAGTCAAGTTTTCTTGGGCAGCATAATCATTCCAAGGATTGTAATATACATCATGCCAAAACTCTTTAGGGAAGGACCTTTAAAAGCTGATTTTAGTTGCCATTACCTATTAACTAAGCTGTCAATATTAACCTTCAAGTTAATTACTTCAGGCCAATACCTCAGACCAAACTAGCATCACATCTGAAATGTGAAACACACCCATAAAATTTACCTAGTGATAAATCTGCTCAGCAGAAGTCTCCCAATATAAGCACCTATTCTTTGGGTGTGTGCCTTTCTGACCCATGTAAACATGTTGCCCCAGATACAGCTATCCTGTTTAAAACAAAATGGAGGAACTGGAGTGCTGTGCTCCCAGCTGTCTTGAATACACAAAATTCTTCTCAGTCAAGCACTGAGCTGCCAATAAAAACTTCTTTTTATATTTAAAAAAGTTGCTCGTTTGTTTTTGACAAGGAAACCTTACAATATTTACTTGTTTTTGTTACATTAAAAAGTCAAAGTAACATTAAAAAAACAAATAGTACAAAAAAATTAAAAATAAAAAGTAAAATTATTTTCCATCCCAAACCCCTCCAGCCCTATTCTCCGGAGAACATTTCTTTTAATAGTGTATCCTTTGAGAAATTTTCTATGCCTTTATAAATGTATATGTATATATCACTTAAAAAAACAGAAACAGGACCATACTCGATACAGTTTGTCAGTATGCTCTTTCACTTAACAATATATACAGCAGCACAAACACCCTGCATCCATGTTTTTCCAATGGTGATATAATAGTCCATTGTATGAACACATCACAATTTATTTAATCAGTCCCCGATTGATGAGCATTTAGGTTGTCTCATTTTTTTCCACTATAATAAACAATGTGAAAATAAACTTGCTCATACAAGCGTTTTCGTGCATTTGTGTAACTGCCTCTGTGGAATAAATTCCTAAAAAGAAAATTGAGTCTAAGGGTTGGGTAGTGAACAGTTTGAGAGCTACTGACAAACTGTTTTCTAAGAAGGCTGCAGCAATTACCACTCTCACCTGCAGTATATAATGCTGCATGCTCCCCCACACACTAGCCAACATTTGTGCTTTAACTTTTTTATCTTCGCCAGTCTGATAGGTGGAAAAATGACATTTCCTGTGTGTGTTTTTGTGTGTGTCCCAGTCCACCACGAGTGCAAGGTTACTGCCATTTCTGAACATGGTGACTCAATTAAATAAATCAAGGTAGTAACAGGGATGGCTGATATTTCAAAAGTTTATCCTTATGTCTAAGAGTGATTAATTGGCTTTGCAGCCTAAATTGGAAAGATTAATTATATACTGAGCAGTGCTTGGGAGTCACTTTCTGATTACTCTTTTTTTCAAAATTTGTCTATTTTTTATTTTATTTTTTGGCCACACCACATGGCTTGCAGGACCTTAGTTCCCCGACGAGGGACTGAACTCACGCCCTCAGCAGTGAAAGCGCAGAGTCCTAACCACTGGACAGCCAGGGAATTCCCTTCTGATTACTCTTTGATCTTAAAATGTCAAGCTAAGAATTGAGGGAACTAACAAGGTGACATCAGGAATGATTACAATTTTGATTCAGTTATTTAGAAATATCAGCACATGTCATTTGAAATCATGCTAATGATGACAATGAATATTGTATGTGCATGTGAAACAGGCAGTGCTAAGAATAGGCTAATAGAAAAGGGAGTACAGTACATCTTCAAACTTTGCCTTACCTCTTCTGAATAGCTTTGGAAGAAAGTTATTACTGTCACTAAGAGAAATTTAAAATTCCTTACTGAAATTCATTTAAACAACCTTTTTATTTTAGAAGAGATTTAGACTTACAGAAAAATTGCGAAGATACTACAGACAGTTCCCAGACACTCCACACCCAGTTTCCCTATTTATTAACTCCGTACATTAATACGGTACATTTGTCACAATGAATAAACCAATATTGATTGGTACATTATCATTAACTAAAGTTCATCCTTTACTCAGATCTCCTTAGTTTTTCCCTAATGTGCTTTTTCTGTTCCAGGGTCCCATCCAGAATGCCACGTTACATTTAGTTGTCACGTCTCCTTTGGCTCCTCTGGGCTGTGACAGTTTTTCAGTTTCCTTGTTTGATGACCTTGACAGTTTTGAGGAGTCCTGGCCAGGTATTTTGTAGAATGTCCCTCAGTTGGGATTAGTCTGATGTTTTTCTCATGATTAGACTGGGCTTATGGATTTGGGAGAGGATGACCATAGAGGCAAAATGCCCTATTTGTCACATTATCGTATCACACTGTCAACATGACTAATCACTGTCACTGCTGACCTTGATCATCTGGCCGAGTGACATACATTTATTAACTTTCTCTGTTGACATAAGCAAGGTTACAGGACATGACGAATTGAGTCCTGAGGGCTTCCAAAGTAAATTGTGGTGGCGAGGCTGATTATTAGGCAGTGAGGAGACCCCTCATTCTCTAGGAGACCCTGCCAAGGGAGCAGAAAGAACTCTATGCCAGAGCACAATGAACTTTGAAGCAATCTTGGAAATTCAGAAAAATATATTGTTCAAAATGACCCCACTGGGGTTAGCACTGTTATACTTTACAGAAGAGGAAAGTGAGGCACAGTGCCAAGGATACAGGCAAGCTGAGATGCAATCCACACATTCTGGCCACAGGGTCCAGGCTCTTACCACTGTGCGTACTGCCTCACCAATGCTATTTTTGTCTTAACTTGCATTTCCCAGATTACCCGTGAGATGCGGCATCTTTCCTTTGTTGTATTGGCTATTGGACTTCTTTTCAAGACCTCATTTTGGACAGGTGATACAAAGAAGGAGCCATGAGGAACAGATTCAGGGTGAGACCCCAGAGTCAGAGCTGGCAGAGACCTGGAGGGGTGGCATCCCATGCTCAAAGTGGGGGCCCTGCTGGAGCCAGCAGCTGGAATCATCTCAGGGTATAATTTAAGCACGACCCTTGGTGAGGATCGCCAGATTTAGCAAATAAAAATACAAGATCTGGGACTTCCCTGGTGGCTCAGTGGTTAAGAATCCACCTGCCAATGCAGGGAACATGGGTTCAAGCCCTGGTCCGGGAAGATCCCACATGTCGTGGAGCAACGAAGCCCATGCGCCACAATACTGAGCCTGCGCTCTAGAGCCCACAAGCCACAACTACTGAGCCCGTGTGCCACATCTACTGAAGCCTGCGCGCCCAAGAGCCCGTGCTCCGCAACAAGAGAAGCCACTGCAACGAGAAGACCGCGCACCTCAAAGAAGAGTAGCCCCCGCTCGCCGCAACTAGGGAAAGCCCGCGCGCAGCAACGAAGACCCAATGTAGCCAAACAACAACAAAAAATACAAGATCTCCACTTAATTTGAACCTCAGATGAACAACTGTATGTTCCAAGTGAAATTCAAATCGACCAGGGCATCCTGTATTTTAACACTCCCCTTGGCTGCATGACCCCCAAGCCTGATTTCCAGCCCTCCTAGATCCTGTGAGCTACTTCTCTTTCACTGATTATTCCCAGCTGTGGTAGAGTCGGCTGTGGCTGAACTAAAACGCTTTACACTGTGACTCTACCAACACGGGAAGACAAATGGAAGATCTAGAAGGCTGAGGGTTTCAAGAAAAAAAAAATGGGAAAGACAACTTCTTTGTGTAAGAGAAAACAGTCCAATGTGCTTCATATGCAACATGTCTTTCTAAAGAATTCCACTTAAAGTGTCTTTATAAAACAAATCATAACATCCACTTGCTTCCTGTATTTCTGGTACGTGCCTGATCCCCATAAGCTTTGGAATTTGCAACACCTGAAATAGTTCTGCCCCTTTTCCTAATAGGTGAGTAATTAGAGATTTACAGAAGCTCTGTGCCTGTACTACAGTCACACAGCAAAGCTGGGGTGGGAACACAGGTCTTGAGATTCACAGCCCCTATTTCCACCACTCCAAATTTCTAACCCAGAAGACCTTCGTTATAAGCATAGCGTACACTAAAATGCAAGATCATGAAACAGAAGGAATCATGTCTAATGAACAAGCATGTTTCTACAAAGGGTAGCACAGTGCCTGAAACCGAACGGATACTTGTTAAGTGGATGGGTGGAAAAGTAGAATCTGTCCTTTAAAAAAAAATTCGTTATTTAAGTATTAATGTATTGAGACGTATGAAATGTTTGCCAACCCAAAGTAGATCTTTGAATGAAAGGACATAATGAGGTAGGTAGAGGGAACGCCATGACGTGTGAGAAATTTTCATACTAGAGGAGGTGATGGGCAGGACTTCAACTAGCTTTCCTTTTCCGATGGCATATATCTGTTCAATCACCGGATCGATGAACCTAGATGAATTGAGCAGATCTTTCCTTTCACAACTGGAGAACCAGGTATAGACTAGTCTGGTTTAATCTTTATCGGCAACCTCATTTCAGCCTTAGGAAGCTATCAGATTCACCAAGTCTAGATCTCTGCTGCCACCTAGTGTTAACAGTTTCTCAGGTTTAAAAAGGTAGAAAGTCAGGAAGCTCTGGGCTCTGAAAATATTTCACCTGGAATTCCTTCGACCATTTCTATTTCAGGATTTCCAACTCTATCAAAGCTTTTTGTGGCTAAAACAAGAAGGAGTATATCTTCTATTTGTACTGCACAACTATTTTACCTCTGTTGCGTCTGTGTCCAAAATGTTTACGGAAGGAAGAAAGTTTGATTAAGAAACAGGTTGGCCCAAGCCTCTTAAAAGCCAGCAAGGTTTGCTGGGAAAAAAGGGACATTTTCCTGACAGGAAAGAAAATCCACCTATTTTGGATACCAGTGTTGATCTTTTCTCCCTTTCTTCCATTTCTGATCTCCATTAGAAAAAGAAGAAAAACCACAGAGACGGTTTTGGAGGTGTTCTTCAACGATTCTCTCTAAATCAAGACAGTGGCAGAAGACAGTTAATGTCTGGCCTGGCCCCAGGCCTTTAAACCAGAGTTACTCCCAGTCTGGACACAGAGGCATCTAGCAGGGAGGGCCAGGTTATGGAAGCCATACTTTCAATCTTCTGAAAGCACAGAGAGTGAGAGACAGTGCTTTCCTGCGTGGCAATCCAGAGCCGTGACAGCAAAGCTGAGCTCAGTGAGAAAAGGGACATCATTTCTATCCAATCGCTTCGCATCCTTTATACTGTATCTTGGCTGAACGTAGCCAGATAAAGACAGTACTAAGAGATTGTCATGAGAGTTGTGTTACTGTAAGAGGAATATTTTTATGATAGAAGGAAAAGCCGGATACTCCTGTCTGTGCTTTTCCTACCTTTTTTTCTGTTAGTCCAAATTAAACGAAGTTATCCATGGGCCTTCCCATACAGGACTTCCCAAACACTAACAGGCATCCCCCTTGGTGGCAAAGCTAGGGATTTCTGCTACTTGGTTCGGGAGGTAATAACCAGTCTTCCAGGATTAGTTGTACATTTTCAAAGTGATGGCCGAGTTCACATCCGTTATCTATTCGTGAGAGTTTTGACTGCTTTTCAATCACAAGCCTTACTGGAAAATAATGATAACTGCCATAAGGGAACAGAGTCAAAGGACATGAGCTCAAGCACTGGGGGAACAGGAAAAGATTGTTCTCTGCAAATGGTGTGACTTCACTGAGGAACGTGACAGATCCTCAGTACAGTAAGTCCCCTACATACAAACCTTCAAGTTGCAAACTTTCAAAGATGAGAACGTGCCTGTCCCATCAAGTAAGTTAGTTCACGTGTCTGGCATACATTGTCATGTACGTGCATCCTCTACAAGTGATTGTGCTTTTGTGTACTTTATTGTACAGTGCTGTTGCTGGGTAACACGAGGAGCTTACTAATGAAGACCTGATGGAATTGGAGGCCCAGAGAAAGGACGAAGAGAGGCAAGAGGAAGAAGTAACTGAAGAACCGAAGAGATTCACAACGGAGGAAATGGCAAGGGGATTTTATTTCAGGAGGCACTGTTAGTTTTTGAGGCACAGGACCCGAACACAGAACGGTACAAGAAGGTTGCAGCAGCCATTCAGAATGCAATCCAGTGCTACCGTGTCATCTATGACGAGAAAAAAGAGCTACTACCCGTTTTTTCAAGAGGGTAGATAGAATTCAGTCCAGCAAGGAACCAGAACCTTTGCCATCAACATCAGGTGTGAGTGAAACTGCAGCTTGCCCTCCGTCTCCTGTTGCTGGCAATCCTTCAGCTCTACCATCTCCCACCTCCTCTCCCTCCTGCAGTCAGTAACTCTTCTTGCCTGTTCCCTCGATGCCAGCCCCTGTATGCCAGCTGTTGTGCTGTACTACTGTACTTTTCAAGGTACTGTACTGTACGATTAAAAATGTTGTCTTTATTTTTTATGTATTATCTGTTTGAAAAGTATTATAAACCTATTACAGTACGGTACTATATAGCCAATTGTGTTAGTTGGGTACCTAGGCTAACTTTGTGGGACTTACAAATTGGACTTACGAACGCACTCTCGGAACGGAACTTGTTCGTACATAGGGGACTTACTGTAAAAACTTGTCGACTTATCCCGTGGTGCCATTACAGCAGTGTCGATATAAACAAGTGAACAAGAGTGAACAAATTCCGATGTCTTTGGCCGCCTCCTTTATCCACCTCCCATGTACCTACGACACCTAGTTATTCAGCCCACTCTGCAAAGACGCTGGCATCTTACCTCGGCTCATAGCCCAAGGTTAAAGCTCTGCTCTCACTGCACAGGATCCAGGCCTTTCTTATGTCATGGTGTTTTGTGCCCAGTAACACAGGGATGATGTTCATATAAGCATCATCCAAAACAGTGCTTTGGAAACGTTTTGACCACAACCCTCAGGAAGGAAGGAATTTACACTGTGATCTGTTATACACATGTGCAGGTGTGTGCATATACACTGGTAAACAAGTTACAGAAAATAATGTTTACACTATGTCTGGTAAGTTCTGATACGTCTCTTTCTCTCTGTTTCATTTTTTAAAATTCTGGTTTTTATCCACTACATTGATTTCACAATCTATTAATGGGTCCTGACCTGTAGTTTAAAACACAGCGATGCAGACTTCCCCAGTGGCGCAGCGGTTAAGAATCTGCCTGCCAATGCAGGGGACGCAGGTTCGAGCCCTGGTCCGGGAAGATCCCACATGCTTCACAGAGCAACTAATCCCGTGCACCACAACTACTGAGCCTGTGCTCTAGAGCCCGTGAATCACAACTACTGAGCCCACATGCCACAAATACTGAAGCCCGCACACCTAGAGCCCGTGCTCCACAAGGGAAGCCACCACAATGAGAAGCCCGCGCACCACAATGAAGAGTAGCCCTCGCTCACCACAACTAGAGAAAGCCCTTGCGCAGCAACAAAGACCCAGTGCAGCCAAAAAATAAATAAATGAATGAAAATTCAAGAACAAAACAAGACAAACAAAAAACCCCACCGTGATGTACAACACTTTCACATTCTGAGACATGGAGTTATATTTCTTAAGCTAATCAATTTGGAATTGTAAAATTCTAAGAAATAAATATAGGGACTTCCCTGGTGGTCCAATGGTAAAGAACCTGCCTTCTAATGCAGGGGACGTGGGTTCAATCCCTGGTCAGGTAGCTGAGATCCCACATGCTGCGGGGCAACTAAGCCTGCGCACCACAACTACTGAGGCCGTGCGCCTCAACTAGAGAGCCCACATGCCACAACTACAGAGCCCACATGCTCTGGAGCCCGCGCGCCACACCTAGAGACAGAAAGCCCGCATGCCACAACTAGAGAGAAGCCCACGCTGCAACAGAAGATCCCTTCGTGCCGCAACTAAGACCCAATGCAGCCAAAAAAATAAAAATTAAAAATAAATAAATATAAATTTCAGTAGCAATACTGAAAAGAAGATGTCTCTTTCCTGGCACATACAAAATGGGAAGCATTGCGAATCATTCTGGAGAACTGGTGGATGCAGAGAAACATGGGTCAAAGGCTATGAAGGAGCCCAAGGGAAGAGTGAAGGCGCTTACGGGAACCCAGCCAACCAGCACAGTGGCAACGGGAGGCTCTCACAGCAATGCTGCCATGTAATTTCATTTTCCTTTGTTAAAAGAAATGATTAAAAAAAAAACTCTTGGGGTTGGGAGGAACCTTAAATGTCAAATTCTATTTTCTCCTGCTGGATGACAAAAGCAAATCAGCATTTCCTTTGAAAATGTGAGCGCTGACTTTGGTCCTACGCCAAAGAGTTAATTTCAATTAGAAGCAGAATAAAACACCATTCACTAAAATATCGTTCAACCTCATCTCTTTGTTTTTCAAGCGATGACTAGAATTTTATTAGCCAAGGGAGAATAGCTGGAAGAGAAATAACAAACAGAAAAATACATCTTAAGGATCCTTAAGTACATTACATATTTATAACTTAAGTATATTTTAAAAGGCCACAGTCCATCAGGTCATAAATGCATAAACTTATGTCACAGGCCCATTTGTCCACGGTCCTTTGGCTCAGGAGACTGTCCTTTGCAACCAACCTTGATCTCTCTGATGGCATCAGAAAGGATGCTGTCGTCTTAAAGGTAAACACGGCTCTGGAGGCAGGTGCTTTTCTCCAAGAAAACTTCCACCTGCCCGTGTCCTCCTCCACCGACATCCATGCCACCAACAGCCAACAAAAGAGAAGCAAAGGCTCATGAAGAGCTGGCACCGCGTCAGCCTCTGAGGAGAGCACATCCCTGTCTAGTTAGGGGTGGGTTCTGGAGTCTCTCTCCTGGCAGAGAGCTTGTCAACCGGCAATGACGGGTTCTCTGGGATTTCCCACAACTCCCACGGGCTGTCAGTTCAGAAAGTGCTTTCAAGCAGGCAGTGGCACCCACACCCGGTGGGACACACCTCCTGGGTCCGAAACCACTCCATCATGTGGCTGGTGTGTCCCCCATGCCCACAGGTCAGGCAGAAGTTGGACGACCCTCGCACGGCCACGTGGCAGATGGCACACTGGAACGTGAAGCCTTTGCAGATGGCGCACTGCGTGCCCCTGACCTCACTCCGGCAGTGGCTGCAGTACACACCGAACTCTGGAGAAGGGTGGAGATGGCCGAAAAAGAGACATGGTGAGTTCAGTTCTGCAAAGGGGACCAGGCATTGTGAGCAATAACGAGGTACTCATCTGGGGATCTGTAGGATCCTACAGATCCTTTTTTCTCGTCACAGATTCTGTAGGATCCTATTAGACCCCTGCTGTTCAATTTTATTTTTTTTAATGGCAGAACCCCTTCTTCTACAACCTCACTAAGGAGCTGCTGTCATCACCACGGTGGAAGGGTGCGGGCAGAGGGTGCAGCAGGCGCCTTGCTCCCCGAGGCCCTGGGTGGAAACCCCAGTGTCTGCAGCAGTCGAGGCTCCATCTCATTCCTCTTCCACCCCAACAGCTACAGATGCAGAGAAGGCAGTTAACAAGTATTTGTCTGAAAGCACTGAAGGATCAGTCGACACTCAGGCAAGAGCTGATTGGTCTTACAATCTCTTCCCTACCTGCCTGCCAATGACCCAGCAGCCTAAGATGGACGGAGTCAGGCCACCACAGGGCTGCCCCAGCGTGGGGGAGAGCGGTTAGGACCGCCCTGCTCCGCTGGTCCCCGCCTGCCCCGAAGTCCCTGTCCGCTTCAGCCACGGCCCTGGGGCCAGGCGGCCCACGTTAACCGCCCAGCTCCCTTGCTCACCCCCTGCTACCTGGAGATCCTTCCTCCTCCCAGACCGCCTTCCACTGTGCTGCATCGACTGCAGACCTTCCCACGTGCTCTACAGGCTCTTTTGGGAACGGTCCCCTCACCACCTGGCCCTAACCAAACCCCGCTGTGTCTCAGCCTCCTCCGAAGGGAAGGCCGGCTCTGTCTTACATCCTAAAGATGGAGGGGTGGGAGGGGAGGGTGGCGCATGGCTGCCTCCAGACCGTACTCTCCTCTTGAGGCTACTGCTCCCTGGCTTCACCAGCCTTTCCCCTTTCCCTCTACTGTCATCTACCGACATTCTGGACACCCACCACCCCATGCCCTGAAGACTTCTGCTCTTGGTTCTCAATCTTCCCTCCACCCCAATCCTTGGCATCTTCAAAATCCACGCCACTAACCCTCTGCACACCTGGCCTCCCAGGTCACCGTCCTCGCACCTCTAATCCACCACCGTCTCTCATTCTATCCAAAGTCCACTTGCACTTCCATGCGATCAGCCCCTCTCTGGCTGTAGTTTCCCCTCTGACCAGCCTGAATCACACGGTTCCACTTCATAGTCACTTTTTTTTTTTTTTTTTTTGCGGTACGCGGGCCTCTCACTGTTGTGGCTTCTTCCATTGCGGAGCACAGGCTCCGGACGCGCAGGCTCAGCGGCCATGGCTCACGGGCCCAGCCGCTCCGTGGCATGTGGGATCCTCCCGGACCAGGGCATGAACCCGTGTCCCCTGCATCGGCAGGCGGACTCTCAACCACTGCACCACAGGGAAGCCCCACAGTCACTTTTTTGCAAATATCCTGAACTCCTTGGCCCCTCTCTCCCTCATGGTACCACCTGGCAAAACCTTCACCTGGATGAGCCCCATCCCTGGCCTCCTCCGCGTCAGCCCAGGAGCGTTCCCATGGGAAGGCGCACCGTCAGGATGCTCGTCTCACTGCCCGCACCTCCAGGTAGACTCCTGGCTTGTGTGCAGTGGTCAGGCTCTTCCTCCCCGACTCCCAGGTGCCCACCTCACACCTCTGCCATATTCTTACACCCCTCCCACATGCCTCTCTCTCTCTCACCCGATGGCCTCTTCCCTCCCTTCCCTAAGAAAACAGAAGCCTTCCAATGGGGGATACTTCATCTCAACACCCTCAATTCGTCACATCTCCCTCTTCTTTCACCTCCTACTGTAGAGGAAGGGTCCTGGTTTCTTTCTTCTATCAAAGCCAGCTCCTCTGCTTCACCACAACACGTAGTCATAAAAACGGACAAATAGAGACTCTAAATACATGGTAACTAAGGAAAAAATTTTATGGTAGTTCCTAGTTAAAGTAAATCCTGAGATAAACTGGTTTGAAAATTTGGGTTAAAAATAGCTATGTCTTGGGACTTCCCTGGTGGCGCAGTGGTTAAGACTCCACCTGCCCATGCAGAGGTCACGGATTCGAGCCCTGGTCCGGGAAGATCCCACATGCCATGGAGCAACTAAGCCCGTGCACCACGACTACTGAAGCCCGCGTGCTGCAACTACTGAGCCCACGTGCTGCAACTACTGAAGCCTGTGCACCTAGAGCCTGTGCTCTGCAACAAGAGAAGCCACCACAATGAGAAGCCCACGCACCACAATGAAGAGCAGCCCCCCGCTCACTGCAACTAGAGAAAGCCCACACACAGCAAGGAAGACCAAACGCAGCCCCCCCACCCCCCCAGAAAAAAGGTGTCTTCTTTCTTTAAGCATAACTTTAAAAAAAAAATTTCTTGGAGTATAGTTGACTTACAATGTTGTGTTAGTTTCAAGTATACAGCAAAGTGATTCAGTTATACATATATTCATTCATTTTCAGATTCTTTTCTCATATAGGTTATCACAGAATATTGAGTAGAGTTCTCTGTGCTCTACAGTAGGTCCTAGTTGGTTATCTATCATATATAGTAATGTGTGTATGTTAATCCCAAGGTCTTGATTTATCCTTCCCCCGTCATGTTTCCCCTTTGGTAACCATAAGTTTGTTTTCAGTATCTGTAAGTCTGTTTCTGTTTTGTAAATAAGTTCGTTTGTATCATTTAAAAAAAATTAGATTCCACATATGAGTGATAGCATATGATATTTCTCTTTCTCTTTCTGGCTTACTTCACTTAGTATGATAATCTCTAGGTTCATCCATGATGCTGCAAATAGCATTATTTTGTTATTTTATGGCTGAATAATATTCCATTGTATATACGTATCACATCTTCTTTATCCATTCATCTGTCAGTGGACACTTAAGTTGCTTCCATGTCTTGGCTATTATGAATAGTGCTGCTATGAACATAGAGATGAATGTGTCTTTTCAAAGTATGTTTTTCTCTGGATTATATGTCCTGGTAGGATTGCTGGATCATACAGTAGTTCGATTTTTAGTTTGCTAAGGAACCTCTATAGTGGTTACACCAATTTACATTCTCACCAACAGTGTAGGAGGGTTCCCTTTTCTCCACACCCCCTCCAGCATTTATTGTTTGTAGACTTTTTTTTGATGATGGCCATTCTGACTGGTGTGAGGTGATACCTCATTGTAGTTTTAATTTGCATTTCTTTGATAATTAGTGATGTTGAGCACCTTTTCATGTGCTTTTTGGCCATCTGTATGTTTTCTTTGGAGAAATGTCTATTTAGGTCTTCTGCCCATTCTTTGATTGGGTTGTTTGGGGTTTTTTTTTTTTTTTTTTTTTTTTTTTTTGGCAGTATGCAGGCCTCTCACTGTTGTGGCCTCTTCCGTTGCGGAGCACAGCCTCCGGATGTGCAGGCTCAGCGGCCATGGCTCACGGGCCCAGCCACTCCGCGGCATGTGGGATTTTCCCAGGCCGGGGCACGAACCCGTGTCTCCTGCATCGGCAGGCGGACTCCCAACCACTGCGCCACCAGGGAAGCCCTGGGGGTTTTTTTGATACAGAGCTGCATAAGCTGTTTGCATATTTTGGAGATTAATTCCTTATTGGTCGCTTCATTTGCAAACATCTTCTCCCATTTTGTGGGTTGTCTTTTTGTTTTGTTTATGGTTTCCTTTGCTCTGCAGAAGATTTTAAGCTTAATTAGGTCCCATTTATTTATTTTTGTTTTTATTTTTATTACTCTAGGAGACAGATCAAAAAAGATATTGCTGCGATTTATGTCAAAGAGTGTTCTGCCTATGTTTTCCTCTAAGAGTTTTACAGTGTCTGGCCTTACATTTAGGTCTTTGGTCCATTATGAGTTTATTTTTGAGTATGATGTTAGAGAGTGTTCTAATTTCATTCTTTTACATGTAGTTGTCCAGTTTTCCCAGCACCAGTTATTGAAGAGACTGTCTTTTCTCCATTGTATATTCTTGCCTCCTCTGTCATAGATTAATTGACCATAGGTGTATGGGTTTATCTCTGGGCTTTCTATCCTGTTCCATTGATCTATAGTTCTGTTTTTGCACCAGTACCACACTGTTTTGATTACTGTAGCTTTGTAGTACAGTCTGAAGTTAGGGAGCCTGATTCCTCCAGCTCCATTTTTCTTTCTCAGGATTGCTTTGGCTATGTGGGGTCTTTTGTGTTTCCATACAAATTAAAGAATTTTTTGTTCTAGTTCTGTAAAGCATAACTGTATATATTATGTAAGACTTTGCTTTGTGTTCTCATTAAAAACTGATTAGTTAATATTTCTTAAGTTTCCTTTACTGGTTTTATTGGTTTGAAAAGATTCAACATTTAAAATTATGAAAATGTAAAAACCATGTGTTCACGTAAACTGAATGATAATAACACGTCTTTTTAAAAGGGTTGTTCTTTGGCACTTGAGATAACTGTATATATAAACTATTCTCCACTTCTATCTGGGTAAAATGATTAAAATGTCATCTTGCTGAAAAATTCAATACATCATTAGTAATCATGTTTCTTTTTAGTGTGCCACTTAAACATAATTTCTAACATCCTTATTAACTTTAAGACCTTGAACTTATATTTCATTTAACTAACAAATAATCTTTAGGGGTGTAGACAATTTCTAAATGGATTTAAATTCCCAAAGAGAAAAAATACAAAAACACCAAGTCACTGAGCATAATCTTAATATTCTCTCTTGCCACTCATTGTTGCACATAATGGCATGACCACCAGTTAACAGTTGGTAAGAGTATGCATCCACTTTGGGTGATGCTGGTAAACATGCTAACTTTTGTCACTTTAGGAGGTACAAAGGGATGTGGAATGTGTTCAAAATCGCTTAGAAATGTACAATCTCCCAAGACTGAACCAGAAAGAAAAAGAAAATATGAACAGACCAATTACCAGTAAAGAAATTTAATCAGTAATTTAAAAACTCCCAACAAACAAGAGTCCAGGACCAGAAGGCTTTATGGGTGAATTCTACCAAACATTTAGAGAAGGGTTAACACCTATCCTTCTCAAACTATTCCAAAAAATCACAGAGGAAGGAACACTCATAATTTACAAGGTCAGCATCACCCTGATGCCAGAACCAGACAAAGATACCACACAAAAAAAGAAAATTACAGGCCAATATCACTGATGAACACAGATGCAAAAATTCTCAACAAAATTTTAACAAACTGAATCCAACAATACGCTAAAAGGATCATACACCTTGATCAAGTGGATTCATCCCACGGATGCAAGGATTTTTCAGCAAATCAATCAGTGTGATACATCACATTAACAAATTGAAGAATAAAAACCATATGATCATCTCAATAGATGCAGAAAAAGCTTTTGACAAAATTAAGCATCCATTTATGATAAAAACTCTCCATAAAGTGGGCATAGAGAGAACATACCTCAACATAATAAAGGTCTTATATGACAAACCCACAGCTAACATCATACTCAACAGTGAAAAGCTGAAAGCATTTCCTCTAAGATCAGGAACAAGACAAGGATGACCACTCTTGCCACTTTTATTCAACATAATACTGGAAGCCCTAGCCATGGCAAACAGACAAGAAAAATAAATAAATAAAAGAAATCCAAATTGGAAAGGAAGAAGCAAAAATGTCACTGTTTGCAGATGACATGATACCATACACAGAAAATCCTAAAGACACCACCAGAAAACTAATAGAGCTCATCAACGAATTCAGTAAAGTTGCAGGATACAAAATTAATATACAGAAATCTGTTGCATTTCTATACACTAACAATGAACTATCAGGAAGATAAATTAAGGAAACAATCCCATTTACCATCACATCAAAAAGAATAAAATACCTAGGAATAAACCTACCTAAGGAGGTAGAAGACCTTTACTCGGAAAACTGTAAGACACTGATGAAAACCACAAAGCTGTCAAGTGTCTTTCCCTGGAACACTGATTAACTTGGGGGATCTCAGGGAAGGAGGCACAGAATCACAGGTACAGGCTTTGCAGGTGAAACCTGGTAGAGGCGAAATGGATCATTCTTGGTTCCTAACAGACAAACTAATACGGACAATAAAAATACTGCTGGTACATGGAACGATCAAATTATGATTCCCAAGGTTTTACGGAACCTCCAGGTGGAAGCTAACTCCAAAGGTTTAGTGTCATACAATTCTAGTTTGTTAATCACACAGAAGAGTTATGTGTGTTAATTAACACCACATTACACAAATGTAAGTAAACCCAGCCAAGTAAATAAGACATTAAATTAATAAACCAAAACAGAAAATTGCTGAATAAAATTCAGGTGGGCAGATAGGAACTGGGGGTGGGTTGCACCTTCTCTACCACCATTCTGACCTAGCACCTCATACCTCAATAGAAAAAACAAAGACGAAAACCACCTTGCATATGGAGATTTTTTTTTTCTTTTTTCTTTTTGTAAAGAATACTCTGTCTAGCATTATCTCATCAAAATAAATGAAGCCTGGAGTCCTTTCTATAAATATCTAATCCCCTAAATGAAAACAACTTCATCCCTCAAATCTTGCTGCTGATCCTTGCAGATGACCCTTGCAGATGTGGTAAGTGTGAGAGGAAACTGCTGGTTTTCCACCAGGAGGAGACCAACTTGGCAACCTTGTCATATTCAATACCTGCTATTTCCTGTATTTGGGTAGTCTGACTCTTCCAAAGGAAAAACTTTAAGGATGAAATACTTAATGTTTTTGTCTGTGACTCTTCCACAATCCACACTCCCCCCTTCTTTCTGAAATTTTGTAGCATTGTTTGTAATGGTATTAGGACAGACTATTCATTCTCAAACATCATTTAAGTCTTCATGAGCTTCTGTTTCATCTCTCTGATTGGATTATAGACTTCTTGAATGACCCCCTCCCCAAACCACACCTTACAGTTCTTTGTCCAGCCCACAGAACCCAGCACGACCTTTATAATAGGAGATGTCAATACGTCTAACTGATTGATGGATTGACACATCAGTTACATATCTCTGTGATTCATTTATTTTCCTGGAAACTAATTTTAAAAGACAAATTGCTCCAGGCCATCATTAATCTCTCCCTGATATACTTTCATGCATGTAGATGCTCTGAAAAATATGTACCCAAACAGCATTTTCTGTCTGCATTTCTTTACGTACGCGCACCAAGATAATCCATATTTGGGGCTTCCCTGGTGGCGCAGTGGTTAAGAATCCGCCTGCCAATGCAGAGGACACGGGTTTGAGCCACGGCCCGGGAAGATCCCACATGCCACGGAGCAACTAAGCCCGTGCGCCACAACTACTGAGCTTGCACTCTAGAGCCCGCGAGCCACAACTACTGAGCCCACGTGCCATAACTACTGAAGCCTGCGCACCTAAAGCCCGTGCTCTGCAACAAGAGAAGACACGACAATGAGAAGCCTGCGCACCGCAACGAAGAGTAGCCCCCGCTCGCCAAAACTAGAGAAAGCCCGTGCACAGCAACAAAGACCCAACACAACCAAAAATTAAAAAAAATAAATTTTAAAAAAGATAATCCATATTAAAATAATCCTTTTTATTCAATGTATGTATTAGTATGTATGTATTTATATATTAGTTTGGTTTGTTTTTTTTAATTGAAACTATACTTGCACAACTTAAAGGGTCAAATTATTCTATGTATCGTGTTATGAAAAGCAGCATTCCCTTCCACTCCCACATCCATCACCCTCTAGAGGAAATTCTTAACTATTTCTTCTGTTCCTACCTCCCTATCTCTACACAACATGTTCATAAAGCTATTTCTTAATTGTCATATTTAAGCACTGTCTCTTGACCTTCCCCGTGGAAGCTCTTTCATTCCCCAATCTCCCCCAGACTCATGTACCACCTGTTCCTCATCTTCCCCATGTGGTTCTATTATCAGTTGGTTGGATCAGTACTGTTTTCACATTATTTCTCTAGGTAAATATTATTCAAGCCAAGCCACGTACCATGATGACTTCCTTTCTTTCTTGCACATTTTGTTCCTCCTAGAGGTAGTCTTGTTTTTCCTGTTTGCTTAGTTACATACTTATTGATAATTCATCTCCAAACATCTGAATCTTCTGTAAATACACTGAATACTGAAATACACTATATATACTGAAATACACAGATTTTTTTTTTCTCTTCTTGGAGACAATGCTCTGAAGCTCCAACCTGGACTGGTCTGTCTTCAGGTCTGTCACGTACATCTCCCTTCACCATCATCCCAACACCCTGGTTTCCTGGCTTGAATCTATTTCTCCTCCTTGGATAGGCTGAAGGCCTACTTTTACACTTGATGGATACCTTGGGTACAGAATTCTAGGTTAGAATTCTAAGAGATTCTAAGAGGGTCATTTTCTTGAGAACAGGGAAGGCACTGCTGCACTGCTGTCATCTAGTTCCAGTATCTAGTTCACCGCTCCCAAGAAGTGTGATGCTATTCGTATTCCTATCCTTTGTATGTGACCTGTTTTCTCTCTCTGGAAGCTTCTAGGACCTTCTCTATATTCCTGGGTCTTTCCTCATTCGTATGCTAGCTACGTGGCGGCCCCTTTATTGGGAAATGTGTCCACCTTCTTTGGAGAATGAACTTCCGTTTTCTGCTGGGGGAGAGGAAGGGTGGTAACTGCTCTGCAAACTAGGAGTGGGGATCTGGGGACCCTAGAAAGCCATGACACAATACTCCTGTTTTTGACCTCACCTTCATGCCACTTGCAGAGGTACGCGGTACCACTAATTCCTGAGCCACCTGGGGGTTCTGCCATGTACGTTGCTGTTTTTCTGCCTGCCAGTTCAGGGCTCAGCTTTCTCCCCGTGAGATCAGGTATCACTAACCTATCTGCCCCACCTGGTCCCAAGTTTTACTGCCAACATTACTTCTCCTCGCATGGTTGTGTCTTTACAGAAAAGCTCTATGTAGGCACTTCGGCAGGATCTGGGAGAGAAAGGAAATCAGTGTGTGTTCAGTCCACTCTTGTATCTGTCTTTCATGTCACTCTTTTTTTTTAACCAGTACGCGGGCCTCTTACTGTTGTGGCCTCTCCCGTTGTGGAGCGCAGGCTCAGCAGCCATGGCTCACAGGCCCAGCCGCTCCATGGCATGTGGGATCCTCCCGGACCGGGGCACGAACCCGTGTCCCCTGCATCGGCAGGCAGACTCTCAACCACTGCACCACCAGGGAAGCCCCATGTCACTCTTTAGAAAACATCTCTTCTCTCAGCTTCTTTCATAGTACAGTCTTGCTTTTCCTCAAAACTCACTGATATCTCATTCTAAGTCTCTGTTTCTGGTTCTTCCTCCAAGACTCAATCCCCAAGTCCTGGTTTCTCTCAAGGCCCAGAGTAAGTGGGCTCTCTTATTTGCTCCTCCCATCCTCTTCCTCCCCACCCCCCAGCTCCCAGGTAAACGCACTCAACTCTCACAGCTTGAACACTACCGACATGGGGAAGATTCCCACATTCCTAGTTTTAGCCCTGAACTGTCCTTTCAGCTCCAGACTCATATCCAACTGCCTGCATGACTTCTACAGTCTGAACCTCACCAACATTTCCAATTGTCCCAAACTGAGTTTTCAATTTTCTTCCAATCTTTTCTATCGCAGAATATGGCACCACCATCTACCCAGTTGCTTGAGCTGGAAACTTGGGAATCATCTAAGCTTTGCCTCTTCTCCTCAAGCCCATACCCAACTTGTTAGTAAGTCATATTGAGTCTACCTCTAAAATACATTTTTACTCCACTCATCTCTCTCCACCTTCACTGATGTCACCCAGAGACTAGGCTATCCATCTCTCTCTGACTATTCTAAGAATCTTCAAATGGCCTTCCTACCTCTGCTTCTATCCTCCTCCAACCCTTTCTTCCTATAACAGCCAAAGGGATCCTCTTATAATGGAAACAAGAGCACATCACTTACTTTTCTTTCTTTTTTTTTTGGCCTCACCACAGGGCTTGCGGGATCTTAGTTCCCTGACCAGGGATCGAACCCAGGCCCATGGCAGTGAAAGCACAGAGTCCTAAGCACTGGACCACCAGGGAAGTCATATAACTTACCTATTGATGTCCTTTGAAGTTCACCATTGGACTTAGAATATAATCCAAATTCTTCACCATGACTCTCAAGTCTGACTATCCTACAGTCTAATTTTACATCACTCTTCTCACTCATTATGTTCTAGCCACACTGGTCTTCCTCCACTTGTTTAGAAGAACAAGTTATTTCTCCCACGGACCTGCTCCCTCTGCATGGGATGCCCTTCGTGCTGCTCTCTCGCTGCATCTGTGGCTCCACCCCATCCTGCAAACCTCAGCTCCTCAGAGAGCCTTCCCGATACAGCTCGACACATCTTCTAAGATTCTCCCCCACTGCTTCCCTGCCCCAACACCCCTTTTGTTTGCTCATAAATACTGATCACAATTTGTAATTATATTTTTCTCTCCCACTGGTCTGTGAGTTCCACCACGGGAAGGAGTGAGTGTGCTAGCACTGTGGCTGAGAGGAATTTGATAAACATTAGTTGAATCACTGAATAAATATCCCTACTTCCAATCAATATCTGAGGATTGTATGGAAAACTTCTTCTGTTACAATAAAAATGTAATCACCTCATGAAATGCCAGGGTTTTCAGAAGCTTGAAACAGACTCAAAATGCTTCAGAAATTTCTGCTTATAAATGAGAAACTGGAACTTCATTCCAAGTATTATGTTATGGGCACATTAAATTATAGGACTTTTCAGAGAGTGACGGGAACAGAAAGAAATTCTTACTCACCGATTCCTTTGTGAGGATCAGGAGGGCAGGAAACAAACTTCAGCACTTCAGCTCGTTTCTCCCTCAGACCCCAGCGGTAGAGGATTTCTCCGTAGCATTTCTTAAAGTCATCAAATTGCTGGGTATTGGCGGGGTCCAGAAGCCTGGATCAAATTCAAAATTCCGGTCAGTTCCTTTAAGAGAAACAAGCTCAAGGCCAAACAGCACTTAGTATAACAAATGACACATAATGTGCTAAGAGTCCTGATTTTGGAGAATCTAAGCGTCATGAAATTGCAGCTCCCACCCGCGAAGGTTGTTACCTTTTATTTTTATCGTGCTGGTCACGCTCTCGCTCACGAGGATCACTGTAGGTCAGACTCCCAAATCGGATTTCTTCTGGTGAGGACTCTCCCCAGGGTGAAGATATGTGCTCTGTCTCTCTTCCCACTGAAAAAAATCAAATGAGAAGAGAAGATGAAAATCAGAGAAGGCATGGGAAATACCTGAAAACTCTCATAATGCACTTGTGTCCAATTTACTCCCTGGAAGAAAGATAAGCTAAGTTGAAGATCCTGAGAAATGGAACTAAACAGAACACTTTCTTAGCCTTACCTTTTTGTCTAGGTGTTTACTATTAAGGTAACTTGATAATTAAGTACACACATAATGATCAAGCAAATTATGGTAGAGATGATGTAGACTGTTAGGCAGGCATTACTTATAAAAACTTTTTAAATGACATGAGAAAATGCTCATGACAAAATCAAAAATGGAACACAAAAACCATAAATATAGAATGACCCCCCCACACACACAAAGATTGGAAGAAAATGTTCTGGAATGTTAACAGATGTTATTTCTAGGTGGGGGAATCAATGATTACTATTTTCTCCACTAATGCTTTTTGTTTTTTTTTTCTTCACTGGGCAAATAGTACTTTTGTAATCAACAAAACTAAGATCATTTTAAAAAAGAAATTTAAAATACCCAGAAAACACAAATATACTTCCTCGTTAAATAGACCTTTACGGCCAGCTGGAACCAGGCTCAGCTTTATTTCTCTACCTTGAAGGAGGTACGTGGGGAGAGGGAGGTAACAGGAAGTGGCAGATGATTGGGAAAGGGACTTGTGCAGGAGAAAGGATAAGGGTTAGCATTTGTGGGGGGACACTGGGAAGTCCCACTGTCAGTTTCTTAAGGTTACAAGATGGAAAGCAACCCAGAAAGGCAGAGAGACCAGAAACCAGCCTGTTCAAACACGAAAAGCCCAGACCTTGCTGACTACAGTATCCCCATCATACTCAATTTAAAGGGCAATGGGCGGGGGGGCTTCCCTGGTGGTGCAGTGGTTAAGAATCCGCCTGCCAATGCAGGGGACACGGGTCCGAGTTCTGGTCTGGGAAGATTTCACATGCCACAGAGCAACTAAGCCCATGAGCCACAACTACTGAGCCTGTGTGCCACAACTACTGAAGCCCGTGCACCTAAAGCCCATGCTCTGCAACAAGAGAAGCCACCGCAATGAGAAGCCTGCGCACCGCAACAGAGTAGCTCCCGCTTGCCGCAACTAGAGAAAGCCTGCGTGCAGCAACGAAAACCCAACGCAGCCATAAATAAATACATTAATTAATTAATTAATTAATTATTTTTAAAAAAAGGGCAAAGAGGGGGAATTCCCTGGCGGTCCAGTGGTTAAGACTCCAAGCTTCCACTGCAGCAGACCCAGGTTCGATCCCTGGTCGGGGAACTAAGATAACAAAGATCCCGCAAGCTTCGCGGCGCTGTGTGTGTGTGTGTGTGTGTGTGTGTGTGTGTGTGTGTGTGTGTGTGTGTGTGTGTGTGTGTGTGTGTGTGTGTGTGTGTGTGTGTGTGTGTGTGTGTGTGTGTGTGTGGCAATGAGAAACAAGGAAAAATACGGAGAGTATTCATCCAGTAAAGATTACATATTAAATCGCACACCACATTTAGAGTATAAAAACCCAGCGTGGAAACTAACACACCACTGTAAAGCAATTATACTCCAATAAAGATGTTTAAAAAAAAACAAAAAAACCCAGCGTGGGCTAAGGCCATACCAACCTATGTTCCAGCCACCAGTGTTGAATCCTGGGTCGGACATACTCGAGCAGGAACCAGAGGATGTAAAGCTGGGCTGCAGAGCAAACAGGAGCAGTGTGAGAGTGCCATTCCCCGTGACGGCGACCTCTGGGAAAAGTCAAACTCACACCAGGAAACCCCCAACTTACGTATCGACTGTGGGACACCACAAGGTTAGATGAGCGGCTGGGAAAAGGCCCGAAGGGGTTTGGTATCCCCTGCGGCCGAGACTGGGCTTCAAACACACTGCAGAGCATAGCCAACGTCTGCACGTCCCGGAGCCGGCAGTAATGAGCCAGCCTGGAGAGAAAGGGGGCAGGAGAGGAGAAGTCACGAGAAGGGCAGGGGGAAGGATGACTGTCACGACAGCGGCGGGTTGTCGCCATCGGGGTAGGATGTCAGAATTTTTTTTAAAATTTATATTATTGAAGTATAGTTGATTTACAGTGTTGTGTCAATTTCTACTGTACAGCCAAGTTCTTCAGTTATACATATATATACATTCTTTTTCATACTCTTTTCCATTATCATTTACATAGAATGGATAAACCACAAGGTCCCACTGTATAGCACAGGGAACTATATCCTGTGATAAACCGTAAAGGAAGGGAGAATTCTTGATTCTGCCTCAAAAGCCCCCATCAGGAACGAGGGCTTTCTGCAGATCCGGGGGCGTGATCGACTTTGAGTTTGGCTAAATTTGTTTTGGAATAACATGTATCTGAGCATGACACATGACCTAGATATAACCAATCTGAAAGCTCCTAGCTGGCAACCAGGCCTGGGCTCAGACTTGAATGGAGCTTCTGCAAGAATTAAGGAGACTCAGCTCACATCTGAGTGAGGCCATACATGCTCTCTCGGCCTCCCCAACTCCAAGGAGGCATCACACTGCTTCCTGGGGGGGTTCTATGTCCTCCATTCATATGACCTAAGGCTACATGGAGGTGCTCAGAGAGCACGGTGCCACCACAGTATGGGGAGCAGGTCACAGACTCGGGAGGTGGCATTATGAGTCTGAGCTATTAAGTAAGAGCAACAGGGGATAGTTTTACCTTTTAGGTCCTCACATCCCCTTTGCTCCTTTCAGTACAACTGTGCTAGACAGAATGTGAGGTAGAGATCCCAGGGACTTGATACTTTCCTACCAAGCAACGTCTAATAGTTTTAAGGTGTTTTCACACCATCTCATGAGCCTCATATGAAGTGGGTAGAACAAGCACCATGAGCAACCTGAAGCATAAGCACGTGTCCCAGGTCTGGCCTCAACAAGTAGGTAAAGCAAACCTCCACCTGAAGGAAGGAGAGCTTTTCCATCTCTCTGTCAGGACCTGGGCCTCCCTGTCTTGGAACCTCAAGTGGTTTTTCCTGGTTGTGAATCATTCTCCACACTGTATTTCCAGTTTGCCATATTTCAGTGCAATAAATCAAACACAAACTCAGGGTTTTCATAAACTGTCTAACAGGGTGAATGCATCGTGGCCTTTGGAAAACACGAAGGCCGACGTGCAATTCTCTAACCTGCTCTCAGAGGCGAGATTCTATAGCACCCAAGAAACTTTCTACCTCAAGAACTCAAACTCCTGTGTTCAGACTGATGTACTTCCGGGCCAAAGCATAACTCTCTCAAGGACACATGAGTCCCAAATCCTTGTTATAAATGACAAATACGGTATAATTCCTTCTGCTCTAAGAAGTGAGTTCTGTACAGAAATTATAGCAGCCCTAAAAGGAAAGGTCTCACTTCCTCTTCTCATGCCTCAGGCCTTTGTACTTTTCTCTTAGACAAAAACACTGAAAGTGTTTATAGACCTAAAATTGACATCACTCATTTTCCTCACTTTTAGCTCTCAAAACCTACAGGGACTCCAGTAGCTGTCGCCCAAATGGATGTCGAGCCCAGGGTGTTTCCAAATCTGGGTCAGACTTCGGACCAAGGCAAAGATCCGTAGCTACTGTAGCCAGCGACCAAACCTGCACAGATCAAAGAGAAATACCCACACTCAGACTGGTGAGCACAGGACTGCGAACCACGAAAGAACCCCACCTCCTCCTCCACACACAGCCTAAAGCCTTGCTACTCTGGGGGCGGCCAAAGCTGGGAGCTTACTGAAATGCAGAGTCTGACACCCCACTCCAGACCTACTGAAGCAGAATTTGCATTTTAGCAAGATTCTCGGGGGACTTGTGTGCACATTTGAGAAACACCAGCCTTGAAGGCTTTTATGAAGCAGATGACAGAGGAATGACACCATGCAACAACTTCCCTGCATGGTCTATTTAACCACTGACTCATGTGACTTTTTCTGCTGCTTCATTAGTGAACTGGCAGGGAGAAAAAAATGCATTCGGTATCACACTTAAGATTGTCCTTTGCCCAAATAATGAAAAACCTTCCATTACAAAAGTTTCAGTATACTCTCTGAAGTTACAGAAAAATAGGCCAAGAAAAAACAGACTCGGCTTTCTTTTGGTTGACATCAAATCTGAGGAATATCCCCAAACTTGAAACCTCACGGGGCTTGGAGTCCTCAAGCAGAAACTAATGTCCATGACGTGTCTACTAGATCCAAGATTTAGCACACACTAAATATAAATACATCACACCATCAACAGAGTCCCCTCCCCTCTATACCTTTAAAAATGGAATACTGGGGACTTCCCTGGTGGTCCAGCAGTTAAGACTCTGCGTTCCTAATGCAGGGGGCCCAGGTTCGATCCCTGGTCAGGGAACTAGATCCCACGTGTGTGCCACAACTAAGAGCCCACATGCTGCAACTAAACAGCCCGCATGCTGCTACTAAAAGATCCCACACGCCGCAACTAAGACCCAGCACAGCCAAATAAATAAATATATATATATTTTTTTTAATGGAATATTATTTTTGGGAAATCTTTCTTACTAGCAATACATCACTGTATGCCCACCAACTGGAAAACACTACTAGACTCTGAGAAAAACCCGAAAGGAAGAAGATACAGACTTTGAATCAAGGAGTTTAAAATAGAAGAAAAAAAAGAATAAGCAAATAAAAATACTGAAAAACAGGTATAGAAACACATCAGATATGTTAAAAAAAATCAATTAAATCGTGTGGCTCCAGTGTACTTAAATAACCCCCACAAGTATTGGTTCAAAAGAAAAATATTCATTTCTATGATCAATGGACCACCTGGATGGTTGCTGGAAGAAGTTCATAGGTTTCTGGGATAGGAAAGGATGTTTACTACCCTGGCTGACAACTTGGGCCCATTATTTCCTCACTTGTAATACACGTTTCCTAAGTGCCTTCAACAGAAATAGTTGACAGGTTTATTCCTGTAACTCTTATGCAAAACAGTAGACACATCATCTTCAATATGTGCAAAAAGAACAACAACAAAAAATTCTCCAAGCATTTGCACTGATGTCCATTCCAGTCCGTTAAGGAAGACCACACCACAATGATGACTGCAATTGCAAGAACGGCAGCAATAATTTGCCACATACTGGGTATTTACATCTACCAGATACAGGTATGGAAACTGTATGCATATTACCTTATTTAGTTCTCATAAGGACCTTAGAAGTACTGTTCCTATTTTATAGTTGAGGAAACTGAAGTTCAGAATGATTAGGTAGCTGCCTAGGATCACACAACATGAAAGGGACAGAGCCCAGATGTAAACCCAGGTATGTCTGAACCCCAGGGAAGGGTCTTTCCACTTCACTCGGACTAGCCTGAACTTCCAAATCAACCCTGCCATAAAAGTCCTAAAAACTTAAAAGAAAAAAAAAAAAACACTTTAGGAAGTAATTTTTCCTCAGATAATGTTTTTTCAGCACGTGAACCAATCTTCTCATCAACCCTATGAGGCAATTATTCTCTTGGGTCTCATCTGACAATATACAGAGGCTGAGAGAGTCGGAAATACTTGGCCCAGTGTTACACCATTACGGAGCAGAGTCGGGCTGACGCCTCCTGTTAGAAATTCCCCACTATTTCCACTACTCTGTTTTGCCTTCTTAGTGTTTGCAGAGTTTTAGGTGGCTGGGTCCTTAGAGAAACAGATTAAATCCATGACTCTAAGTTTCACTTAAAAGGGTTTGCAGCAGAGACTTGACAGTGTTTACTAGGAGACAAAAGGAAATCTTAGGGATTTTTCAATCAGATAAAAATCAAGGGGAGGCCTCAGCTCTGGGTCATTTGGAGGGTTACAAGGAAAAAACTGAGCAGATAGGACAGCAGCTCATAGTTTCCATTGCTCAATCTAATCCTCATACTAAAGAATAAAAGATGCAATGGAGACAGAACATAGATTAGTGGTTGGCAAAGGCTGGATGGGGGAAGAGGGGCTTGAGCAGTGACAAGGGGTGTGGGGTGCCTTTACAGGGTAAAGGAAATGTTCCAAAATTGTTTATGGTGATGATTGCAAAATGCTGTGAATATACTAAAAGCCACTGAATGGTACATCTTAAATGTGTAAATTGCATGGTCTATGGACTATAATCTCAATAAAACAGTTTAAAAAAAAAAAACACCAGGAATTCCCTGGTGGTCCAGTGGTTGGGAATCCACGCTTTCACTGTGGAGGGCCCAGGTTCGATCCCTAGTCAGGGAACTAAGATCCCGCAAGTCGCGTGGCAGCGCCAAACAAACAAAAATAAATAAATAACTAAAAAACAAAAAACCTCACCAATATAGGAGCAACTTGCTTAAGCACTGATGTGTTTCTGCAAAGATGAAGGAAATTTTAATTCTTGTAATATTACACCTTGTTTTAAAACTGAATGTGTCTCTATCTTAAGGAATGCCTTGGTAAACCTTTTATGAAATGAAGCATTTTTAAAAGTAAAAAACAAACAAAACAGAACTGAGGGTGTAAATGGCAAAGATAAAGACGTCCAAATTTACATACTAACAATCACCCTGCCCTAGAATAGAAAAGGGATGTTATAAAAACACTTAGTAAATGCTTTAGGACCTCCTCAACTAAGCACTAATAAGAAAAACATCTAAGGGATTTAAAAAGCTGCTCTAGCCCTACAGTTTGGCAAAGAAAATGGGAAAGAAATTACGAAATAGGAGGTACACCTTGAAATGTCACTAAACCACAACAATAAAGTGAAAGGAACCTGCTCCAAGAGAAAAATCCAGATCTCCAACAAAAGGAATGGAAAATACCTGGACGAGATCCTTCCTTCCAACAAGCAAGGCAGAAGTGGCATTCTTCTGACATGTTTCTTGAATATCATTCACATTCAATCTGAAATTGAAGAAGAATTAAAAAGTTTCTTTCCAGTTGACTTCTAAATCAATTACTCCTGGTTTAACAAATAAAGTAAAAACTGCCTCTTTGGTTGTCACTCAAAATGTTTTATTCATATTGGCCTTAAGCTCCCTTTCTATGTAACATGGAGAAAAAGCTTACCTATAGCTGATGTTACACTGTGAGTTCAGGCCTGGGGAAGGTGAAATTGCTTACCTCTTCGAAGTAAGGAAAGGAGGCCAGATTCAAAGAACAATTTGCCAGCTAGCTTTTCTGGGGAGTTCCCCAGGCTTAAGGGTTGAATAAAAATTGATTTAGATATGTATAATGCTGACTGCAGTTTCTAACAAGGAGTAATGTGTGGTACATAAACAACAAAATAAATATTTTTTATTATGTGTTCAAGTTCAGGAAGAAGGGGAACCACAGGTCAGCAGCTTCTGTGTGCCTGTCACCCACCTCCCAGCTCCCTTCAACCAAAGTAGCTCTGCTTTTAAACTGTTTTACATATTAAGTACAGGAGGCAGAATCCTGAGACTGTGCCCAAGATTGCTGGCCCCTGCTGTACAGGCCTTGTATAAACACTCCCTTTAAACGGGGTCAAGACCAGTCAATACTGATGACATATCACTCCTGTAATTGTCAAAAGGGAGATTCTCCTGGGTGGGCCTGACCTAATCAGATGAGACCTTAGAAAGACAGTGAAGCATCAGTGAGACACTTCTGCTGGGCTTGGAGAAGATGAAATTCCCTGAGTTCTCCGGCTGCAAGGAACTGAATTCTGCTAACAACCTGAATGAGTTTGGAAGAGGACCCTGAGCATTGGTTAAGACCACCACGCGGCTGACTTCGTAATTTCAGCCTGGGGAGACCAGAGCAAGGACCCAGGTAAGCCACGCCCAGACTCCTGACCCAGAGAAACTTTGAGATAATAAATGTGTGTTGTTTAAACACTAGGTCTGTGGTAATTTGCTATGCAGCAGAAGAAAACTAATGCACTGGGCCCCTTCTAAAAAGGATTCCAGTATCTCAAAAACTAAAATAAACAGGGAGTTCCCCAGTGGCCTAGTGATTAGGATTCCAGGCTTTCAACTGCCTGGGTTCAATCCCTCGTCAGGGAACTGAGATCCTGCAAGGCACGGCCAAAAAATAAAATAAACAACTTTGATATTCATATCTAAGTGGGAAGCACGGCATAGTTGAAATTTTGAACTTACATGTATAGTTCTCCCAATGACTTGTGAACAGGAAGAAGGCAGGCAATATCCTGAATGATCACTTTCCCAGCAGCCTTGATTGGTCGATTCCCAGAGTCCGATCCCTCACGCTTACTTTTCCATCTCCTTGATTTCTGGGGGAAATGACAAGATATAACTAATGGGGACTTCGATGAATGGAAACCTACATTTGCAGAGCACACCATAGTTGGGTCATTGGTAATTTGCAGAGACCTTGCATTACATCATGCCCACAATTATATGAATCAGCATCTGTAGAAAATAAAAGGATGACAAAGGGCATTGAGCTCATGGCCCAGAATCCTAAGAGGAAAATAAGCACCTACTGCAGTGCTATATACATTCTGCAGGTGCTCAAAAACACCTGGAAGCCAGAATTTAAAAAAGAAAGAACAGCAAGTAAATAAGTTAGTAAAGACCACAAAAATGTGGGAGAAGAGCAACTTTTAAGGTTGGGTTCAGCCCTAGGTTCAAATTCTTGCTTGAAACTAATTAAAGTTTTTTTTTCTTTCCTTTTCAGACAATTTAAATTGGATTTGTTGAAATTTAATTCAGACACAGCAGTGTGGGATCTGCAAACTTTCATCTATGGGAGGCAGACACAGAAACTGAGCAGCTCAAGAAAAGTTACCCTGTCTTCCCTAGCAGATTTGAATTATTTCTAAAAGTGATCATTTAGAATGTCAAAAATACCTGAGCAGAGGGACCTGGGTAATGGATGTGGAAGATCATAAGCAATTATCCTATTTCCCCAGAGCCTTCTCTACAAACGGCTACAGAGGAGCCTGTATGTGGGAAATGAGAGATGTCCTGGAAAATAAGAATTATGAGAGTGTAGCCCCATCTGGTATCTTCAAAATGACGACCAGCTAAGGGAGCAATATTCTATTTTATTTTATTGCCAGAAGTTAGAAAGGGGGTCGCCAAAGTGATTCATCTCAGGAGGGAAGTGACATATTTATTATTAACAAAGGAGGCAAAAGGAACCAGTGAAAGGGCCCTGTAATGTGGAGTCAGAAAACCAAGTCTTACTGGTCTTATTAACACATGCCCTGTCTCATTGCGATCCCAGGCACGTTCCTTTTTTGCGGTGAATTCAGGCTTGTGTCACTCTCTCTTTGCTCACTGGTAACTCTGGGCTCCTGATAAGCTCTGTGGTTCCAATCTCACAAGGTTAATCAGGGGACAATGAAAAGGTGAGACTGCAAAGTGTCAACTGAAAAAGTGCAATTTAAAAATCTGTAATTATTATAAATGTCCATAAACTCTCGGGCATGTAGAGTATATTATTATTTAGATGGTTCATAGATAAATTCGTTTTCCACCAGTGATTTTGATACAATCACTCTTCCATAAATCAGTCATGGTCTATATCCAGGCATTTCTGACCGTTCACGTCCCATCTAACGCCCAAAGTTGTCCAATGCACGTAACTTCCCATAGGATTAGTAAGCGGCATGGAACCTGCTAAACCCAGGACACCCGGACTCAGTGCATGGCAGGTAAATGTAGATGTTTAGCTGAAGTATTTGAATTGTTCAACATCGTTTGTAAATACATATGCTATCAATTTGGAATCTTAACCTATTTGGTCTTAGAAGCAGTTCAGTTACTATGTATCCATACACAAGTCATTATTCTGCAACACAAGAGGAAACTGCATCTATTCTTGGGGGCTAGTAGCCCTTCAATTCTCTGCTGGCCTTGGTTATTTTCTAAAGAAGAACTGTGATGTGGGTGCAAGTAAGGGGTGAGTGTGCTAACGAGAAAAACGGCCTGTCAGGATGGGCTGGAGCCAGGCAGCTTTACTGACGTTAGACTGTGCTGTCACCCGTGCCCTGAGCACTAGGACCGGTTTTACAGAGAGTAACTCAGCGTACACTGACCCTGCAGTGATGGGACGGCACAACATGGTTAACTAGAACACGGAGGGCATCAGTCCATAAACTCACTTCACTGTGACTTTTATCCAGACTTCTGGAAGTTTAAGAATCCCGGGAAATGACATACCCACAAGGCCCCACATAATTCGTCATCTCCAATGACATTTAGGGTACTGGATTTTTTTTTTAAAGGCAGAAAGAAAAGATCTACATTCAAAAGATTCCATCTGGAATCAAATAGGATCCATCTAATTGGGGCTTCCAGGTTTGTTGAAAGGCTTCTAAAACAGTTCCAGGCACTGACTCTGGCTCCTTATTACAAAGAGAAAATAAGAAGCCCTTCAACAATTGAGCAATTCATGACAGCTCCGTTTAACTGAACAGTGGAAACCAATGGACACCTCGTGAGGGATGGGGTCTACAGCTTTCAGACCACACTGGAAACATCCACAGTTGCCTGACTTTTAAAGCAAACCCAGTGAAAGCATAATATTAAGGCCCATGTGCCCAAAGTGGTTCATTTGCAAATAGACTAGTTCACGTCAGAATGTTTTTCCTAGCAGACTTGAAATATTTCTAAAAAGGATCATTTTCAGAATGTCAAAAATACTTGAGCAGAGGGACCTGGGTAATGGATGTAGAAGAAGATCACGAGCAATTATCCTATTTCCCCAGAGCCTTCTCTACAATGGCCAGAGAGGAGCCTGTATTTGGGAAATGAGAGACGCCCTGGACTTCACCAATGAGGATGTGAGCTTACTCAAGGCCACACTCCTAAGAGCTCAGCTTTGAACACAGGTTCTCAGGCTGCTAAGCCCATACTTGTTAACCTGCTTTTAAGAGTACGATTTTAAATTAAAAAGGGGGGAAAATTAAGTCCTGACTAAGTTACCTGTTAATATGTAAATACTTTGATCCATATAAAAACAGATCCATTTCTGCATATACAGAGATCACCTGATTCCAGTGAGGGCTGTCCAACACACCACTGTCTACAATTACTCACTTCTAAAGTCACTTCTCTGCCAAGCGCTGCTGAGCCAGAGCAACGTGCAGACGCAAGCAGCTCCTGTGGCTACAGGGCTTAACACGCCAGGCTCAGGCCAAGGTGCTGTGCTTCAGGCCAGGCTCATGAGCCTGAACCTCGCGCCGTTTAATTTCCTTTTTGGATTTGTTAGGATTCGACACATTCAGAGAAAAGAAAACTCAGGGTCCAAAGAGACGTCTCAGGGCTCTTCTCCCGTTTGCAGTCTTGGGTGACAGAGATTGGCAGAAACGGGCCTGTGTGAGTCATCAATAAGTCCTGGATGAAAATGTGAAGACAGTGGTCTGGGCAGCTTTCTGCAACTACCCTTCACAGAATTACAGAAATCACTGTCTGTATTTCCTGGGACTTCCTTGTCAGCTTCTTGAGACACCAGGCTTCCAGGTGCTTCTCTGTTTGCTCTGTACTGATGCACAGGTGGTGCTTTATGGACCTCGATAAGCTGCCTTTGAGTCTACAATAGGAGGAGATTCCCTAACACAGGATCACCCTCATGATAGCTGCCACCAAGAATCGAAGTGTGAAAGCAATTAAGGGACAGCTGTTTTTGTTCATTTAATCCAGCAAGGAATAACTATAAAACATTATAAAAAATCTTTAAGGGAGGGGTCACAAAATATTTTTTCTTCAAACTTGGAGGTTGATGGCTTTTAAACATGAACTATCTCCCCTTCAGGCTATGGAGGTCACTCAGTAAACCTGTCTCATGGCAAATTATTCTGGGGATTCAAATCCAACAAGGCTGCCTAAACAAAGATGTGGTAGATCTCAAATCAGGCGTCAGGGCCTAGGACCCAGGTGCTCCCTAAGAAGCACGGAGTGTTTCCTCTAGTGTTCTGGCAACAAAAATGGTTCATACCTCATCCACACCTTCCCAAGATTTCTTTGCCTTAGTATCTTGCTGGAGATTTTAGAATAACCTCTCTAGTCTGAGTACCTGTCAGGTGACGACAACCATGACACACCGGGATGAGGTGTGGCTGACCTTTCCAGGTGAGAAAAGGGCACAGGGGCCCCAAAGCCCCCTAAAACCTCCTGCATTGCTCCAGTCCCACTCTGACGGGCTTAAATGTGTATACATTTCTGTGCAGTAAAATCGGTACCTCTGGGAGGTGAAGGACTCTGCACTTCTCTTAGGTCATCTCAATGCCCCATCGATAGAAAACACCCCTTCCCCACAGATTCCATGAGCAGGGATCGAGGGAGGAGAGACAAAGCAAGACAGACAAGTTATCACACAATGAGACTGGGATGCTCCTCTGAACAGACCAAGAAGGTGTTCATGGAATTACGGGAAACAGGACAGGGAGGATCGGGGTGGGGAGGGAGGGGCGGTGGGAGCGGGGAGGCACTGGTGCAGAGAGCACTGAATGACAACCAATAGCCAGCTTGCGACTGAACCACCAGTGTTACTGCTACAATCGGAGGCAACATCGATGGCAATAAATGGGTTAAATGTAAAAACAGCCCAAGAATAAGCCACCAACTGCTTCGCAGCAACCCCGTCGACAATGCATAATCATCAGCAGAGTGGGCAGTGAGTCAAAATGAGTTCCTCTTTAAATAGCAGCAGGAGCAGGGACTTCTGGAAAAATCCGTGGAAACGCAGCAGTTGGGTTGGTAGGACAGGCTTTCTGAGGAAAGATGGCCATGGAGGCAGCTCCACCCCCAGGTTGTTGGGCAGCAGTGGAACTTGCTAATCAAGGTTCCTGATTTCAACCGGTTTCTATATGAAAAGGTTATAGGACTATGCCCCTAATTTTTTTTTTTTTTACACCAAATGAAACGTACACAAAAGCCTCAATGCTGCCTTGCACAGCCTGAGGTCACCATGGCACGACTGAAACACAAAGGGGGTGGGAGAGGAAGACAGAAGAGGAGAGAGTAAGCAAGAGAAAAGGAAGAGAAGATGTCCATTGCAGAGGTTTTATTGTCAATGCAAAATACTGATGGCAAGGAAAAAATTTGTTCCAGGAAATTCCCAAAGGATTAAAATCTAGCTTCGGTGTCATGCCAATGAAGCAGGTGGGCACCTCCCTCTTTGAACTCGAGCAAGACGATAAAAACGGAGACAAAATGGTAGAAGCCTCTTATATCTTCCTCTGCTGCCCCGCCATGCCAAAGGTAGGCTTTTGAAAGCTCTGTGAAATTATACAAATACTCCAAGTGAAATCAGGTGAGCTAAAGGCTTATCACTGGGGTTCTTTCCAAGAAATCCAGCATTCAGCTTCATTTTCAAAGAAGTCCATTCACAATCCTTAACGATATCAGTATTCACCCATTTGAAACTGATAGAACCAGGAGGCAGTCCTTGGTGCCTGACTCCCAAGAGTGAGAAATTGATTATGCTGGTCCTGAAAACCAGCCAGCCTGTCATTTCAGGTTCCTCAAAGCCAGGCAGGTGGCATTTTATTCTTGGGCCTTTGGGCAGAGACAGGATTAGTTAAGGAGAGCATTTGCACAGCGCACAGTACCGGGAAGTCGTTAATTGCTTGTATGGACCAACGTCGCCGGGCAGAGCGAGGAGACATCTGTGCGTGAAAACGTTACACCCACGAGGAGGGAAGAAAAACACCAAGAAAATTAAAAGGGAAAAAATATAGAATAAAATGAAAGCTTCCCATACATCTGATGGATTCAAAGGTACCATAATATACTGCAAAATTGGGATGGGAATGACTGAAAAATCTGAAACTCAGCACAGCAGTATTTAGATTCCCTCACCCCCCTCCCAACCCATCACACTCCATACACAGCTTCAATGCCGTTGTCCTTTAGTCGGAAACACATTTCAAGGTATCAGGAGGCTGACATCCACACAGCTCTGACAGAGGAACTACGACGGAGATTTGTGGTTCTCTTACAAGAATTAAGATCGTAAGAAACAGGTGGAGGGACTTCCCTGGCGGTCCAGAGGTTAAGACTCCACGCTTCCAATGCAGGGGATGCGGGTTCCATCCCTGGTCGGGAACTAGGATCCCACATGCTGCGCTAAGACCCACACAGGCCAGCGCAGCCAAAAAAAAAGGAAACAGGTGGAGAACTCTGCTTCCCCTTCAAAAGCATACGTATGTGCGAGAAGCTTCTCATTCCTAAAAAGGAAGAAGTTCCTCAAGAGATTCAACACCGAATTGTTTTTGGTGTGTGGCTGGGGGGGGTGGGGCACGCCAGGGAAACTGAAGTCTTGACCTTGGGACTGCAGGACCATCCTCAGAGTGGTGCCACGAGGAAGTGAGAGCCTGAGAGAACTGAAGGGTGATGCTCCCCAGGGCTCTTGCTAACCACGGGAGCATCAGTGTGAAACTGGGAGCATACAACACTGTTTCGCAAAATCAGAAATTACTCTATTAACTTCAAGGCCTCCTCAGTTATTTACATTAAAGCTATTTTAGTGATGTCAACTGAAGTGAATGTGGGAAGCTGCAAAAATTTTTAAATGTTTACAGGGCAATGCCTGATGTTTATCTTAAGTCCTGGGCCTTCTGATTTACCCTAAGAATAAACAATATTTCATCAGCTATTAACAGATGGTCCAGTTACCAAATGAATGTTAGCATCTCTCTGTGCTTTCTAACTTCTTATATGAAATTTAATGGTTTTATTAATTTATTTTTACATCTCTCACATTTAAAAAAATTTTAAGAGCAAACACTGGAATTCCATCTGGAGAACCTCTGGGTGATATAACAAGATGACCTAAGTAGGGCAGGGTAAAAACACAAAAACAAGAAAAATGAGTATTAGTCCCCAGTGGCTCTAGGAAGATATTTCTGCAATCTCCAAAATACTCTATAATTCTTTCATTGTTATACTTTAATGCAGTTATATTCTTTTCCTTTCTTCTTACTCATTTAAAGCTCTCAGGGGTAGAGATCTGAACAAGAATAAAAGTATGCAGGAGAAAAAAAAAAGTATGCAGGAGATAAAATTTGGGCTGAAAATGAAGACTTAAGCACAGAGAAATTTAGTACACTGGAATCGTTTCCAGGACAAAAGTAATAAAAGTGATATTATTTGACATTTGAAACTAGACACCCAGGAATCAGAAAATACTTCTCGAGGGATAAAACTGTTATCGTGTCCTCTGTGAGGAAAATAAGATGGCCATATTTCATTCCTGTAATTCCTTCCCCATGCCGTATGTAAATGGGATGGACGTGAACAAGCTTCAAGAAGAGTTTACAAGTTTATTTTAGATTCATCACAAAATAACTGACTGACCAGTTATTGATAACTGATTTTAACTTCTTACTAGGCTGAACCATGTGAAACTTTTTCTTAAGGTCAAAAATGCTCAAATATCAGCAGTTTCATATGATTTAACCTAATAATTACTATGTGTCATACATTAAAATGTGCCTCCCTCTCCCAGGGCTTCTAGGGTTCTTGGAATAGTCTATGTCTTGGAACAGTCTATTTCCTGTGATTGCTAATTGACTGAATTATAGACCTATGATTTGTGAACTTTTCTGCACATAGGCTATACATCAATACAAAAGTTTCATATGAAATTATAATAAAACTACCTCCCCCCCACCTTATTCGCTCACTGTCTGAAATACAATTCAGAGACCACTTACTATGTCATTCTAGGGGACTACAATGGCCTGTTTTCTGGGGAGAAGCAGCACACTGGGAATCACCCCAAAGTGAAATATCACAATCCTTCCTCCACGCCCCAGCATATCCTGTCTGATAAGAGCTAATTATCTATGTGCCTTTGTTCCCTCTTCATGATTACAGTGTGTTTGTCGTAAAAGAGAGTCCAGACCATCAAAAATATAAATGTAGGCCTTACAAAGGCTTCTGCATTAGGAGAGGCTCCTTCTTGGAACTGGAGTTATTTTGATGAAACACGACCTTTACACACTATCACAGGGTCAAAAGTGCAAGTCCCAGCTATGCTGCCCAATCTGAACCCAAGCACGAGAAGCACGGGGCATGATGCAAAGGGGAATTCAGAACTGCCTCTTTGACTAACAGGTCTCCTCAACCTGGCCCTGGTGCTAAAGAAAATTCCCACATTTATTCAACCTTGAGTTTGTTTAGCTACTACATCAATAATAAAATGCCTTAGTTCCAACCAGTTTATCAAAGCTTCTCACCAGTTACTCGCTAGCTTGCAGAAAAAGAAAAAAAAAATTTTTTTTTGAATGTAAAGGACTTGGGAAGATAAAAGTGTTCTAAGAAGTTCTGTGACAGGTGCAGGACAGGGCGGGGTGGGGGGAGGCAGCGGTGGGGTGGAGAACTCCGTCAGAGATGCAAAGAAAGGGACTATGGAGCTGGCCAGAAAGGCAACCAAAAAATCATTTTCCCTGTTTGACTGAAGGTTTTGCCCAAGACTGGTCATGCCTCAAGCATCAGTTCCTGCCACTCATTTGTCACATACAACCCTAAGACCTGACAAAGTCAGCGACAGCCAACATCATGCAAACCAGGAAGGTTAGACACTACACTGTAATCAAAGTGAAGACACCTCCAACACCTGCTGGAAATTGGGGTTTTATTTTAAATAACTCAATTTTTAACAAAAAAACAAATTTTAATTATAGTCAATCCATCATTTCTCAATTAGTGGGAGAGAGCAACAAAGAATTCCTAAGGACTGAGTTTGTGAGTAGCTCAGTGGTAACCAGTTAATACATCATGTCAGTTAAAAGACAGTTTAAGCCAGACTCAACCTGATAACACAGAAAGTTCTCAGAATCATTCCCACGCTCTGCCGATATTCTCTACACTGTCGTCACCAAAGGCTTCTGACAGCTTAATAGCTACTGTAGGGACGATGAGTTCCTTAAGAACCCAGGAACAGAAGGACAGTTTCAGGTGATTTTTGTATAAACCGGTCCATTCAAATGGGTACTTCGGTGCAGACTTTGTGAAAGTATAAAACCTCTTACAGGTCAACTTGAAAACTTCCCACAACTATGAAGTTCCAAATATATCAGGATCCCAAGCCTTTTGAAGCATCCCTTAATTTGGTGACAAATATCAGAATACCCAGGAAGACCTGAAGCTACGTGATTCTATCTCAGAGGATGGGAATCGACTTCATGTATGGGGATCACAGGACAGGGTTAAAGGGGAGGGAAGAGTACGGATTATAACAACCAACCACCCCTCCCCCTCCTATATAATTTACAGTAGTTAAAAACCAACCGAAAGGAACAAAGCAACGGTCTTTCTCTAACACACTAAGTATGAAAGGGAAAGACCACAGGAGGATCACTAATTTAGCTGCTGTGCGTGGCAGGCAGGGAGGCCAAGGACAAGAATCTGGGGAAGGGATAAGAATCAAAGGCCGTGGATCAGCCGCTTACCCGCTCCTTGTAGTAGAAGGAGCTGATGGAGACCTGCTCCTTCTCACTGCGCGTGGGGCTCCCGCTGTACAAACGGAGGTTCCCAGGGGCCTCTGTGCGGATCTTCATGGGCGCAATCAAGCCGGTATGATAGGCAGACAAAGCTGACAGAGACCTGTGGTTGAAAGGGCACGATGAACCGTACTGGCTTGGATCTTTCCATAGTTCTAAGTGATGCCATTCTCAGCGCTTGATGAAATCAGGAGAAAAAGATGGATAAAACGGGGAAAAAATGGAAACTCCAAAAAGGAATCAAAGAGCACTTTTAGAACTGAAAAATGCTTTATCTGCAGAAGCAGAGAATGTTTCTATGACTATATACATAGAAAATTCAAAGGAGTCTATAAATTACTTAAACTAAAAAGTGAATTTAGATACAAGGTCAATCTACAATAATCTACTGTATTTCTATATATTAAAAACAAACATTTGGAAAATAATAAAATTGCATTTACGATAGCATCAAAACACATGCAATACCGGGCTTCCCTGGTGGCGCAGTGGTTGAGAGTCCGCCTGCCGATGCAGGGGACACGGGTTCGTGCCCCGGTCTGGGAAGATCCCACATGCCGCAGAGCAGCTGGGCCCATGAGCCATGGCCGCTGAGCCTGCGCGTCCGGAGCCTGTGCTCCGCAACGGGAGAGGCCACAACACTGAGAGGCCCGCGTACCACACACACACACACACACACACACAAAAAAAACACATGCAATACCTAGGAACACATTAAAAAAAAAAGTGCATGGAAAATACAAAATATTGCTGAGAGAAATTAAAGACTCAAAACAATAGAGAAATACACCATGTTAATAGACTAGAAGATTCCAGATTGTTAAGGTGTCAATTTTCTCCAAGTTGATCTATAGAATCAACACAACTCCAATCAAAATATGAGCAGGCTTTTTTCTGTAGGAACCAGTAAGCTGATTTTTATTTTTACAGAAATGCAAAAGATCTAGAGTAGCCAACACAATCCTGAATGAGAATAATAAAGTTAGAGGACTTAACATTACCAGATTTGAAGACTTACTATATAAACCTACATTAACAGTGTACAGTTGGCATAAGGAGAGACCAATAAACCAAAGAAAAAAATAGAGTCCAGAAACAGATCCAAAACATACGGTCAATTGATTTTCAACAAAGGTATCAATGCAAATTCAACAAAAGCAAAATCTTTTCCATAAATAGTGCTATATATATAACAACTATATATCTCTACATAAGGAATTTACATCTATAAAATTGTAAGAGAAAACACAGAATATTTTCATGACCTTGGGATAGGCAGAGATTATTTTTAGACAGGACACAGAAGCACTAACCCTAACACTTAAAAAGGATAAACTGAACTGCATCAAAATTAAAAACTGCTGAAAATTGAAAATCATTAAAGAGGGACAAAGATAAGCCATAGATTAGGAGAAAATCAATACATACACCCAGCAAAGAATCTGCAATAAGAATTGATAAAGAACTACCACAAATAGATAATAAGAAACACAGTCTAAAAAAAACTGGACAAAATACTAGAACAGGCAAATCACCAAAGAAGATATCCAAGTGGTCAATTAGCACACAAAAGCTGTTCACCATCATTAGTCATCACCATGGAAGCACAAATTAAAGCATGATGAGATAATACTACACACCCACCACAATGGCTAAAGCTGAAAAGACTAAAAACACCAAGTTTTGGAGAGGATGTGGAGCAGCCAGAACTCTGAAACGTTGCTGGAAGAGTGTAACACGGCATAACCACGGGGACAGACTTTTTGGCAATTCTAATAAAATTAAACATGCACGTATACTATGACCCAGGGATTCTACTCCTTGGGTAGAAAAATTAATACACATGTCCATAAAAAGACTTGTATGAAATTTAAAAAAAAAGACTTGTATGTGTAGGTCTACATATAATAAAATAAAAACTGGAAATAATCCAAATGTCCATCAACAGGAGTATGAATAAGCAAATTATATTATTTTCAAACCATGGAACTACTGATCCATGCAACCACGTGGATCAATTTCAAAAACGTTAAGTTGAGCAAAACATGCCAGACATAAAATAGGACATGCTGGATGATTCTATTTAGATGAAGTTCAAGCACAGGCAAACTAAACTTCAATGATGGAAGCAGAAGAATCATTTCCTCTGGGTAAAGGGACCAGGGAACTTTTGGGAGTGAGGACAAGGCTCTGTATCCTGATCTGGGTACTGGTCATCAAGGTACAGACTTCACATTTGTGTACCCTAAATTATACCTCAATACAATACTGTTAGTAAGAAAAATGTTCTAATAGGAACACTTTCCCACTGACCCAAAGTCCAGACACAGATATCTGTTGTTTCCTTTTAAGAGTAGGTGATTGGGGGCTTCCCTGGTGGCGCAGTGGTTAAGAATCTGCCTGCCAATGCAAGGGACACAGGTTCGAGCCCTGCTCCGGGAAGATCCCACATGCCGCGGAGCAACTAAGCCCGTGCGCCACAACTACTGAGCCTGCGCTCTAGAGTCCACAAGCCACAACTACTGAGCCCATGTGCCACAACTACTGAGCCCGTGTGCCACAACTACTGAAGCCTGCGCACCTAGAGCCCGTGCTCTACAACAAGAGAAGCCACCACAGTGAGAAGCCCACGCAGCGCAATGAAGAGTAGCCCCCACTCGCCACAACTAGAGAAAGCCTGCGTGCAGTAACAAAGACCCAACTCAGCCAAAAACATAAAATTAAAAAAAAAAAAAAGAGTAGGTGATTGTTTTCTAATCCAACCTTTCAAATAAGGAATCTAGTGTAATGTAGGGTGTTCTCTGGCATTTAACTCCCACTTCTTGTAGGGTCAAGTTCTCATCTGCTTGGGTTACTGCAGAAACTGGCAAACTCCCAGGACAGCCGTAGCACCTGCTCATGAACTTGGTGCAATGTCTTTTCTTTCTTGTTAGCTTAGCTATTCATTATTAAGTATGCTAATTATATCATATACAGTATAACCAGGTGTTTGTAGCAGGAGGGTTTCCAAGTTATCCTGGTCATCACACTGCAGAACCAGAAGTCTACAGCATAATATTTAAGTTTAAAAAAACCCACTAATATGGGGAAGGTTGTAAAGGTGTGGGGACAGGGGTATATGTACTCTGCACTCAATTTTGCTATGAACCCAAAATTGCTCTAAAAGATAAAGTGTATTAATTAAGAAAAAAATTTACAATATGATCCAGTCATTCAGTTCCTAGGTATATATTCAAGAAAAATGAAAAAATATATATCCACACAAAATTTGCACAGAATGTTCATAGCAGCATTATTCATAATGGCCAAAAAGTGGAAACAGTCCCAATGTCCAATGACTGATATATGAATAAATAAAGCATGGTATATACATGTAATGGAATATTACTTGGCAAGAAGAAGAAATGAAGTACTGATACATGCTACAACATGTATGATCCTTGAAAATATACTAAGTGAAAGACGTCAGTTACAAAAGAACACACATATAATTCCATTTATATGAACTGTCCAGAACAGGCACATTTATAGACAGAAAGTAGATCAGTGTTTGCCCAGGGCTGGAGGAACGGGGGACTTAGGGACTGGGGTGACCCTTAAGGGATTCAAAGTTTCTTTTTGGGATAATGAAAAGGTTCTAGAATTGACTCTAGTGATGGCTGCACATACACTACATGTGTGTGGTAATGTTAGAAGTGGCCTATTAGTGTTACGGGACTATAGATTATCTCTTGCTATTATTCTAGTTTTATTTAATATTCAGATAATACTTTAGCGATAGGGGAAGAGCACATTAAAAAAGAATTTGCCTTGTTTTGACAACAGTTTTTATCAAGCAACTCCTAGTAGTAACTTTACAGTAGAAATCTCAGCTTGGGTGAAATTCAATGAACCATGATCTTTTGGGAGTTAATCTTATAATGAGTGATAACTAACACAAATTGTCCAAAGACAAATTCCCAGATGTCTGCCTATTTCTGGCCCATGAATGTAGCGTACACCTGCATCTCCCAGACTCACCTCGGAGTAGGCTCAGTCGGAGACACCGCTCGGTGCATCGTCATGGGCCTTGTGAAATACACCAGGTACCCTGTCAAAGGAGACATCACACGTGCACATCAAGGTCAATGAGCTGGTCATGGGAAATCCTAAGAAAGCACTGGTCCATCTTCTGTCTACCTCAATATACCTGAAGGATAAGACATAGTATCCTAAGCTACATAGGCTCACCAACGGCAGCCGTACTTAATAAAAACAAAGGTAAGAATCTCCAGGATTCAGGAGAGATGGGATATACGTGGTTTGGAAAAAGTCTTCACAGGTACTTTATATTTCCTATGTGTATTTTCAATAGGTTGAGTCAAGACTCAAATTCACACTCATCAGAATGAAACAAGTTAAGTCTGTAAATCTGGTGAACATTCTTAGGGTATGTCCCCAGATGCCAATTCGGCTTCAGATAACACTATGACAGAAATCTTTTGAGTTCTCAGGAAATAAAAACAAAGAAACATTTTCTGATGGAAATTTTTATACAGACATTCTTAGCTTCTCTCTCTCGAAATCTAGAATCAGAGAACCTAAAGAGACCAACCTGCCCCGCAGAATCTGGCCCCCGAGGTCCTGGGAAAGGGAATATTGGCATCCTGGTAGGACCCGTAGGCGGTGGTCACCCGGGCAAATGTCGGTAGGGGTGGCGTGACAGAGTTCGGGAGCGCGAAGGGATTGCTGGAAGCGCTGTCTTCTTGGTTCTGAAATTTTAAAAGCAGGAGACTAAAACCCACAATCTGTCTTCAAGCCAAATTACAAAACAGGACACATTATTCCAAGATCAGGGAGCCCAGGATTTTAGGGAGGAGGAAAGGAAACGAAACCCCAAAGCATAGCTTGGTAACAAGGATCCCACCACAAAAGACTCAAGGCAGGAGACGAGCTGGCGCAGGCAGGGCTCCAAACAGCTCTGGTTGCGTTTCACTTTTTGCAGGGAAGTGTCTTTCAGGATCTAGAAAAGGCACAAAACGCAGTCAAGAAGAGCAACATTCTTTCTCCTGATTCTTTTTTATTGTGTGACGCATCGGAAGCAGCAACGATGCTGGGGCACCGGAGCATGGCTGTGTCTGAGGCTGCCAACACAACACACCACCTTCCCCCTCCCCGAGAGGCTCAGGGAAAGGATTCATTTGTGAATCCTCTTCCAGATGCCCTTTCCTTTGCCATGGCAGGCACATGCACTGGCTCTCAGAGAGCACGATTAGAACCACCATTCTTCCTTTATAGTGAATTCTACTCCTTTGCTCTCCCCCGACCCCACCCTCCTCCATGAGAAATCTCAGCATCACTTAGAGTAATATCCTCCAGTCTGGACTGAAAACTGTTCCATGTGATACATACATGCCAGGGGGAACAGATTTCACTTTAGTGAAAATTAAAATGTACCTTTTTTGGAGGGGTCCTTTAAAAATATAAAGCCTAATATACCTGGACAAAACTATAATTCAAAAAGATACATGCACCCCTATGTTCATAGCGCACTATTCACAATAGCCAAGACATGGAAACAACCTAAATGTCCACTGACAAATAAATTGATAAAGAAGATGTGGTACATACATACAATGGAACACTACTCAGCCATAAAAAAAGAACAAAATAATGCCATTTGCAGCAACATGGATGCAACTAGAAATTATCATACTAATTGAAGTAAGTCAGAAAGAGAAAGACAAATACCATATGATATCACTTATATGTGGAATCTAAAATATGGCACAAATGAACCTATCTACAAAACAGAAACAGACTCACAGACATAGAGAACAGACTTGGGGTTGCCAAGGGTGAGGGGGAAGGGAGACAGATGGCCTGGGAACTTAGGGTTGGTAAATGTAAACTATTTCATTTAGAATGGATAAACAACAAGGTCCTACTGTATAGCACAGGGAACTATATCCAATCTCCTGGGATAAACCATCATGGAAAAGAATATTAAAAAAAGAATGTCTATATGTGTATAACTGAGTCACTTTGCTGTACAGCAGAGATTGGGGCACAACGTTGTAAATCAACTATACTTTAATAACATATATATATTTTATATACATATATATATGCGGCTTAACATTTTAAAGCACATGCTATCGGTATAACCTGACATACACATACTGAAGGTAGGCATGTAATTGGACCTGGGCTGTCTAACATGGAAGTCATTACCGGACTATAAAGCACATGAAGTGTGGCTAGTCTGCATTGCGATGTGCTGTAAGCATAAAATTCACACCAAAAGTTGAAGACTTAGTACCAAAATGGGAAAAAAAAAGAATGTAAGCTATCGCAATAATTTTTATACTGCTTACATGTTGATATGATAATACTTTGGATATACTGGATTAAATTAAAGTATTATTGAAATTAATTTACCTTTTTTTATTAGTATGGCTACTAGAAAATTGAAAATTACATGTAGTCTGCATCACATTTCTATTGGACAGCACTGAATTAGACCTTTAAAACACTTGCTTATCCTATCATTTTTATACCAATAGAAAAATCTATCTTTTTTGTATGTCCAAACAAGGCAACGAAATGTTCAGACTCCAAGGACAAAACGTCAAGTACCACAAAATCTGAGTTATTAGCATTTCACAGACCCTCACAAAGCTTGAACAATTTCTTGGTTACCTATCATACCCCAAGAAGATAGAACAATCAAGTGTACATAACACAAACTAGGCAAAAAATGAATAGCATTCAGGTCAACTTGGTGCTGTCAGGATATTTCTGCTATTTCACATGTGATGCTGCTCAGACCGAAAAAGACGTATCTCAGCTCATGGGGCTTTTTTATGAGGATTCCACCTGATTAGCTCTGCGTAAACTGACAAATCAAGTTTCTGAACCTGTAAGGGTAAAGACGAGATGCCAGGCTGTACCCCTCCATTCAGGCACCGCTGTCCTATCACACCTCACCTGTCCAGCCAGCCAGCCTCACTCTAAGTAACAACATCTCCTTTTATAGAACAGATTTTTTTAATGACCTTACATACTTTTTTTCTGATTAGAAAGTATCTTTTAGCTTCAGAATACATTTTGCCTACAGTTTCCAAATAAATGAGATTGTATTGTATTAACCTGGGATTAACACATAGCTTTAATGAGATCTGTGAGCAGATTATATGCAATTACATAATTGCCTATGATTTATATGCAATATTTCTGAAGTTATACGCAACATCTGTGCAAATTTTTCTGTGGAAGGGTGTGTGGTTTTCATTAGACTTTAGAAGGGGGCGGTCCATGACCCAAAGAGATTAAAAATCAGCGCTCAATGTTTTCTACACAAAAAGAATACAGCTGTTAACCCTGCTAGGTGGAAGGACACATGATGTCCAAATCTTATCAACTCGTTTTTTCACTCAACTTCACTGCTCGACTCAGACACTGATGCAAATGAGCAGTGCTCTCCACTTCTGACATCAAGGAGAACTTATGAACACAGATGCCCACCTTGAGCAGCTTCGCTTTCATAGTGGATGTGATGGTGGTGGGGTTAATGAACTGGAAGGAAGGGGCCGCGTGGTTCGGGTACTGCGCAGGGAACTTCACCAGCATCTTGACGCGGTGGTTGCTGCAGTGCACAGACACTGTGCAGCTCCTGTCTGCTGCGTCCATCTGCAGGGGACAAATCAATAGCTGCTTTGGAGAGGAACTGCAAAGGGTCTTCAGATGCAAACAGGTTTAAATAAGGTAACTGAATGCTCTAGGTTCCTGGTAACGGAGTGAGAGAGAGTCTCCAAAGATGAATTTGGAAGATGTGGACAACTCATTTTCAAAACGGATTTTTAATTTTAGCACCGATTTAATAAATTCAAAGTGTTTTTGCTTAAAAAAGCTTCATCCCAAAGCTGTGAGATAGGCTGAAACTTGTTATATTTATTTTGAGATGGGAAAATAAAGCAGGAAGATGTTAAAAACCTGACTCAAGTTAAAAGTACTCCAGGGACCTAGGAATAAACCTACCTAAGGAGGAAAAAGACCTGTATGCAGAAAACTAAGACACTGATGAAAGAAATTAAAGATGATACAAACAGATGGAGAGATATACTATGTTCTTGGACTGGAAGAGTCAACATTGTGAAAATGACTATACTGCCCAGAGCCATCTGCAGATTCAAAGCAATCCCTATCAAACTACCAATGGCATTTTTCACAGAACTAGAACAAAAAATTGCACAATTTGTATGGAAACCCAAAAGACCCCGAATAGCCAAAGCAATCTTGAGAAAGAAAAATGGAGCTGGAGGAATCAGGCTCCCTGACTTCAGACTATACTACAAAGCTACAGTAATCAAGACAGTATGGTACTGGCACAAAAACAGAAATATAGATCAATGGAACAGGATAGAAAGCCCAGAGATAAACCCACACACATATGGTGACCTTATCTTTGATAAAGGAGGCAAGAATATACAGTGGAGAAAAGACAGCCTCTTCAATAAATGGTGCTGGAAAAACTGGACAGCTACATGTAAAAGAATGAAATTAGAACACTCCCTAACACCATACTCAAAAATAAACTCAAAATGGATTAAAGATCTAAATGTAAGGCCAGACACTATAAAACTCTTAGAGGAAAACATAGGCAGAACACTCTATGACATAAATCACAGCAAGATCCTTTTTGACCCACCTCCTAGAGAAATGGAAATAAAAACAAAAATAAACAAATGGGACCTAATGAAACTTAAAAGCTTTTGCACAGCAAAGGAAACCAATAACAGGACTAAAAGACAAACCTCAGAATGGGAGAAAATATTTGCAAACGAAGCAACTGACAAAGGATTAATCTCTGAAATATACACACAACTCATGCAGCTCAATATCAAAAAAACAAACAACCCAATCCAAAAATGGGCAGAAGACCTAAATAGACATTTCTCCAAAGAAGATATACAGACTGTCAAGAAACATGTGAAAGGATGCTCAACATCACTAATCATTAGAGAAATGCAAATCAAAACTATAATGAGGTATCACCTCACACAGGTCAGAATGGACATCATCAAAAAATCTACAAACAATAAATGCTGGAGAGGGTGTGGAGAAAAGGGAACCCTCTTGCACTGTTGGTGGGAATGTTAAATTGATACAGCCACTATGGAGAACAGTATGGAGGTTCCTTAAAAAACTAAAAATAGAACTACCATATGACCCAGCAATCTCACTACTGGGCATGTACCTTAAGAAAACCATAATTCAAAAAGTGACATGTACCACAATGTTCACTGCAGCACTATTTACAATAGCCAGGACATGGAAGCAACCTAAGTGTCCATCAACAGATGAATGGATAAAGAAGATGTGGCACATATATACAATGGAATATTACTGAGCCATAAAAAGAAACGAAACAGTTATTTGTAGTGAGGTGGATGGACCTAGAGTCTGTCATACAGAGTGAAGTAAGTCAGAAAGCGCAATGTATGCTAACATGTGTTAGCTACTGTATGCTAACACATATATATAGAATTTTTAAAAAAATGGTTATGAATAACCTAGGGGCAGGACAGGAATAAAGACACAGATGTAGAGAATGGACTTGAGGACATGGGGAGGGGGAAGGGTAAGCTGGGACTAAGTGAGAGAGTGGCAATGAAATATATACACTACCAAATGTAAAACAGCTAGCTAGTGGGAAGCAGCCACATGGCACAGGGAGATCAGCTCAGTGCTTTGTGACCACCTAGAGGGGTGGGATGGGGGGGGTGGGAGGGAGACGCAAGAGGGAGGGGATATGGGGATATAGGTATACGTATAGCTGATTCACTTTGTTATATAGCAGCAACTAACACAACAATGTAAAGCAGTTATACTCCAATAAAGATGTCAAAACAAAAAAAAAGTACTCCTGGGAAAACCCTTCTCTCTAAAGGAGATGGGGGCTGCTAGGGGCTGGCGAGAGAGGAAATGGGAAGAGGCTGCTAGGGGATGTAAGGCTTCTTTGGGGATGATGAAAATGCTCTGGAAGTAGCACTGGTGATGGCTGCATGGCTTTGTGAATGTACTAAGAACCACTAAATTGTGCACTTTATTAAGATTTTTTTTTGATGTGGACCATTTTTAAAGTCTTTATTGAATTTGTTACAATATTGCTTCTGTTTTATGTTTTGGTTTTTTGGCCTCAAGGCATGTGGGATCTTAGCTCCCCAACCAAGGATCGAACCCATACCCCCTGCATTGGAAGGCGAAGTCTCAACCACTGGACCACCAGGGAAGTCCCTGTAAACTTTAAAAGGGTGAATTTTGTGGTATGTGAATTATAGCTCAGTAATTTTTATTTTATTTTATTATTTTTTTTTATTTGGCCATGCCACGCAGCATATGGGATCTTCTCCAACCAGGGATCGAACCCACGCCCCCTGCAGTGGAAGTGCAGAGTCTTAACCACTGGATCACCAGGGAAGTCCCTCTCAGTAAGTTTTAAAAAGCAGTCCTGGGAAAGGAATCAAGATCTCCTTCTTAGACTAGATCACTGGATATCCAAACTGTTCTCAACTGGGACAAAGGGAATATAAACTGAGTTGATATAGATAACCAATTAATCAAGGAATCCTTTATCTCTTTTGATTTCTTGTGCTGCCAACTAGAGATGGCAGCTGGAGGATGGCAAAAAGAGCCACACATATGGGAAATCTGGAGACTCGGATTCAAATAGCTGTTGACCTCGGACAAGTTATTTCATTTCGTAGTGTCTGTTTCCTGATCTGTAGAGTGGGGATAAAACCACTTATTGCAGAGCTGTTTTAAAGGCCAAATGATACAATTATGTAAGTGCACAGATCCAGGCCTACTGTTAACTGAATCTGGGCAAGAGAAAAATTAATCAAGTTTTAAAACTCCTTCACAGAAAGACTCAATTCCCTGAAGCACAGAATTTCAATACCTGCCCAAAAGGAAAAGAGTAAATCTCTCTGTGTGTTAAATGAACAAAGAGGCTTGGTCACCTTCTTAACATGCATCTCAATCTCTGAGGAAATGACCAGCTTACAAGGCAAGATCGTACAGCAAAGTACTAAGAGCCTTGGAGAGTCAGGAGGCTGGCTTCCAAACTCAGTCCTGCCATTAACTTTGCCAGTAAAGTCCCCCACCAAAACACTAAACTTTCCAGGAGCTGAGCATCTTCACATAGAGTAAAATGAGGTGTTAGAGCATCTAAGGAGATTTTAAGACATTTGAGCATCAGTTTATCCCTTGGTTCATCTTATGAGAAAATAACAGGGTAAGGGAAAATAATCTGCGTTTGTAAAATATCTATGTCCTTAGATAACATAGAAAACAAAAAAGCAAGCACAGAACACTTCCCTGTTAAAGCAGCAAAGCTATATTGCTAGCCTAAATCATGGCTGAAATAGTCCCCTCACCCACCAACCGCCAACCGCAAGCGAGAGACAGTTTGCTAAGCCCGAGCACCTCCACGTTCACATTGCGGATCTGCACGTTGATCAGGGAGAACTCCTGCTGCAGAGTCTGAGGCAGGCCCAGCTGCTCTGATTTCTTCTCTTCCAGGAGACTGCTTGGGGGGTCTTCCTTTAAGACTAGCAGGAGAGAGAGGGTAACTTGTTGGAAAAGATTTCTGAAATGGATTCAGAGAGCAGTTCTGGGGTATTTGCCACAACTTGGAGATGCACAGAGGGGCACCGCACCTAAAACAGTGTGAGCAATTACCTTCTTCCTCCCCGTGGCTGGAGTTGTGCTGGTGATCTGTATCCTGAGTGTGAAGGGTCTTCTCTGGTTCCGGCAGAAGAGCAATGCTCTCAATGAACTCATCAACACCATCTAAGATGTCATTTGCACAAAGCTGCAACAGAGGGGAGGACATAGATCTAGGTCTAGAGAAGTCAGTGGAAAGGACTGTCGTGTTTGATTGAGTTCTGACTTAAAAATGGGAATCACAAAGGAGAGAGATGTCAGCCCCAAACACATACAATCAAAATGAGTTTTGCCCATCACCAATTCTCCCTGGTTAAATACACAGGGTAACAGACTCTATTAGTCTACCCTGGAAAATGTTTTATCCTGTTCATAGGTTACGCAAATCTCAGAAAACCTTTTAAACTCCAGCCTTGATGGAGTTATTCAGCCAACACAAGAGCAAAAATATCATAACCTCAAAGCATTTGGAGCAAATGGTACTTTTTGGAGAAAACAGATTTAAAAGGCAATAAGGTGATGGTATTTGACCAAAATTGCTCATGAATGACTTGGTACTAAGCAGTGTAGCAAATCTGACCCAGCATTTTCTATCCACTCTGTACAGAGTGCTGTATGGGATGCACTACAAGTGAGACAAGGATCCCACCTTCAAGGAATTTAGCCACCAGATGAGAAGACAGAAACCCGTGATGGGGCAGAGCAAAGCAAGGGCCACGAAAGCAGTTCACACAGGGACCACTGTGCTTCATATAAGAACAGATACAATTTATGGGGCAAAAACTGGAAAGGGCTTCACTTGACAGGTGGTGTTGATGAACGTGGAGAACTCTGAACGCTGCCTAGTGCCAGGGCAGATTTTCTAGCCCATTTATAAGAGAAAGAAATGAAGCCCCCAAGCCCCTTGCTCAGTATGCTAACCCACACTACCTTAGATCAGGACAAGAGGAAAAAAAGACACTCAGAGGCTTTGAAGCCTTCAAGTGCTGAATACTGAAGTGGGCTCTTGAATACCTCAAAGCCTCAGTGTAGCATACACAAGCCACTCGGCCAACAGGCAAGTACGTATTAAATGTCCATTACGTATCCTCTAACTTCTTCAACTACCAAATCTTCTATCTTAAGTTTCTGGTGTATCCAGTTAACATTCCTCCACAGCATCATTGAATACATACCCTCTGCATCTGGGAATCCACCCGCCACATTCTCAGGGTCTGATCCCGTGACCACGTAACCAGTTGGTAGTCCTTGGACCCTAGAAATCACCAGATAAGAATCATGGAGGTTTTTCTGGATTCAACATCAAGTTTCTTACAGGTTGCGATGGGGTGAGATTCATTCATCCATTCATCCATTTAACAAATATTTATGGAACATCTCCTATATGCCAGGTACTGTTCTAGGCACTAGGGCTATAAAGTGAATACAAGAATCTCTGTCTTGGGCTTCCCTGGTGGCACAGTGGTTGAGAGTCCGCCTGCCGATACAGGGGACATGGGTTCATGCCCCGGTCCGGGAAGATCCCACATGCCGCTGAGGGGCTGGGCCCGTGAGCCATGGCCGCTGAGCCTGTGCGTCCGGAGCCTGTGCTCTGCAACGGGAGAGGCTACAACAGTGAGAGGCCCACGTACCGCAAAAAAAAAAAAAAAAGAATCTCTGTCTTTACAGATCTCACATTCCAATGGTAGAAACATACAATAACATGTCCGGTAGTGACAATGTTATGAAAAAAATAACATGGGATAAGAGGATAGAGACCGACAGGGGAACTATTTTTAGACAGGACTTTCCTGAGGAAGTCACCTTTGAGCAGAACCTTATTTTTATTTATTTATTTTTTTTTTCCGGTACGCGGGCCTCTCACTGTTGTGGCCCCTCCCGTTGCGGAGCACAGGCTCTGGATGCGCAGGCTCAGTGGCCATGGCTCACGGGCCCAGCCCCTCCACGGCATGTGGGATCTTCCCGGGCCGGGGCACAAACCTGTGTCCCCTGCATCGGCAGGAGGACTCTCAACCACTGCACCACCAGGGAAGCCCTTATTTCTTTTTTAATAAATTTATTTATCTTTGGCTGCGCTGGGTCTTCGTGGCTACGCACGGTCTTCTAATTGTGGTGGCTTCTCGTTTTGGAGCACGAGCTCTAGGCATGCGGGCTTCAGTAGTTGTGGCACACGGGCTCAGTAGTTGTGGCTCGCGGGCTGTAGAGCGCAGGCTCAGTAGTTGTGGTGCACGGGCTTAGCTGCTCCACAGCATGTGGGATCTTCCCGGACCAGGACTTGAACCCATGTCCCATGCACTGGCAAGCAGATTCTTAACCACTGCGCCACCAGGGAAGTCCTGAGCAGAAACTTAAATGAAGTGAAATAATAGCTCACAAATTAGCAAGTGAAGAGAGATGCTGGGATTTAACGTCTCACTGAACTTTCACCTCCACAAATGTTCTTCCTTTTACGTGCTCCAGAGGAGCTGGGGATGAATAGGTTGCTTGTAAAATGAATTGTTTTAAATGCATCGTGACATCTTACTGTTTAAAATAATTTTTTGGTAAGGAAATGCATCTCTTTATAAAAGGAATAATCAATCTTTAATGTTCTTAACTGACTGAATTGTATTTTCACACGATAGGACTGGTCAAAGGGAAATTATCCTATCAATAAAAAGGTCCAAGGTGCTTTCTGAAAGAGCTTTATGGAAGATCAGAACATTTCAGGGTAATTCTGCGGTATCTAGAATCTTCTTTATGGCCATCTTTAGAGAGCAAAGAATCTAGAAATAATTTCACCCATTCCCTCATATTATGGATGGGGAAACTGAGGCAACAAAGAACAGAGTGAGTGAGGGCCAAAGTTCCTTCTCTGTGTCACTGCCTTCAACCAGGTCTTCATTCCTCCATGTTTTAATACATCCCTGTGTACAACTATCAAGACAGCAACTATTCTGAGCTACTACCTGTCATGAGAACCACCATCTAGCCCATGTTCATAACAACAATTTTCTTTTCTTTTTTCTTTTTTGGCATCGCTGCATGGCTTGCAGGATCTTAGTTTTCCAACCAGGGATTGAACCCGGGCCCTCGGCAGTGAAAGCACAGAGTCCTAACCACTGGACCACCAAGGAAGTCCCAGCAACAATTTTCTGACTCCACATCCAGCCTCTTTTCATGTCCCTGACTTTGAAGAAAAGTTATGCCTAATTCCTTTCTAAACCCAAATCCTCTACTTGGGTCTTCGGCCTTATTCCCTATTTTCAAAGGGCCTTTGCTTTCACACCTACTCCCTTTCTTGCCTCTTCTCCTTGCCTTCAAACAGAGAGGGCAGCAGCCTCCTCCAAGGAATTTCGTCTACTCCTTGCCTCTGAAGGCAAACTCATTCACAAAACCAGTTCGTGCTGCCTCTGTTTCCACGGTCTTACAATCAGGCTTCCCTCCTCAATCAGCTTTTGGAACTGGTCTCTGAATGATCGTATGGCTTCCTATTTATACAATTAAGTGCTTCTCTCTTACTTTGCATGGAGATCCTTCGGCAAAACCCAAAACCAATGACCTCTGATTCCTTCACGAAGCATCCTTTTCCTTGGACCACAACATCCTGATTCTCTTCCTACCTCTGAGAGCTCCTTCACCACAGTGAAAAACCAACATCAAAGCCTGAGGTGGTCCAGTAAAAACTGACTAAGAAGACATGGCAGTAAAAAGAAAATGGAACACCATTAGGTTGAGAAAGAAGTAAAATATAAGAATACATGCAGGATGGGGACTTCCCTGGTGGTCCAGTGGGTGAGACTCTGGGCTCCCAATGCAGGGGGCCCAGGTTCGATCCCTAGTCGGGGAACTAGATCCCGCGTGCATGCTGCAACTAAGAGTCCGCATGCTGCAAGTAAATAATTTTTTTTTAAAAAAGGAATACATGCAGCATGACTACATTTATGAAAGGTTCAAAAACAAACAAACCTAAAGTATTTTTAGGGATGCAGAAATGGGTGGTAAACTGTAAAAATAAAAACAGAAATCACTATCGTAAATGTTAGGATAGTGTTTACCTCTAGGAAAGGGAAAGGATTGTGATCGGGAAGCTTCCGGGTTCTAGCAATGCTTTCTTTCTTGACCTTGGTGGTAGTCACACAGATTTTCACATTATAAACTCTACATGTTTTATGCAATTTTGTAGATGATAGATCTCACAATAAAAAGGAATTTTAGAAAACACCTATAACTTGTACTCAAAATTTCACTACTGGCTAGACAGCCCCAATTTATACAATTCACCCTGCCAGCTTACAGATGACACAGACAACTGAAAATGGGTTGCTAAAAACTTTTTATTTCAGTCCAAAACTACAGGCCAACCTCTCGCTGCCAGACCATGGGGAAACTCTATCATCTCTTTTCAATGGCAAAATGCAGGACAAAGAGTTGAAAGATGAAGTCAAGCATGGAAATTGATGGCATAGAGACCAAGCAGCCTCGTGTTTCTAGAAGCAAGTCAGATTATGGAAATGAAGATGGGAAAATTAAGAGCCTGATCAAAAGATTCCTTTCAAAAACAATCCTAGGGACTTCCCTGGTGGTCCAGTGGTTAAGAATTCACCTTTCAATGCAGGGGACATGGGTTCAATCCCTGGTTGGGGAACTAAGATCCCACATGCCGCGGGGCAACTAAACCCGTGCACTCTAGAGTCCCTGAGCCACAACTAGAGAGAAGCTCGTGTGCTGCAACGAAGACCCCACGTGCCACAGTGAAGGATCCTGCATGCCACAACAAACATCCTGCGTGCCGCAACTAAGACCCAATGCAGCCAAATAAATGAATAAATAAATAAATATTTAAAAAAACAAAAAAAAATATCCTAGAAGCAGCTTGTGAAGGTCACAAACGAGCTGGGATAAGATGACTGCTCTAATCCCAGGTCCACCAGAGACCTCTCCTGGACTCTGGACAAGTCACACCACTCCACTGCCCGGTTTTCCTTTTGTGATATGAAAAGACCATGAAATATACTTCTGGTCTGGAAAACATTTAGAGAGTGTGGCAATAAGATCTCAAGACAAGGGAGGTTGAAATTAAGTTTGCATGGTGAGTTGGTGGAGAAAGTGAGGCTGAGGGCTTCCTAAACCCCCTTATACTTATGATGCATGAATGAGGGCTAGCTAGATTAAGCTGCAATAACAAACAGCCCCAAATCTCAGTGGCTTAATGCAAGGCTCTCCTGCTCTCTCTACATCTTCACCTCACCCCCACCCTGGTGGGAGCAGCGCCACATGGAGTTTCTCCAGGTACCTCGGAAGAAGCAGAGAGGGTAAATAATTGCACACTGGCTGTTACCACTTCAACCCAAAAGAGACTGCATCACTTTTGTTCATGTTTCAAGATCCAAGCAGGTCACGTGGCCAAACCTATCTTCAAGGGGTTGGGAGGTGAAATACCACTGTGTGCTTGTGAAGAGAACTGGGAATACGTGGTAGGTGGTACTGACGATGACCTTGCATCTCCCTCATCAATAGAGGGGGAAGGGAGAATTCCTTGGCAATCCAGTGGTTAGGACTCCACGCTCTCACTGCCAAGGGCCCGGGTTTGATCCCTGATGGGGGAACTAAAATACCACAAGCTGCACGTTGCAGCCAAAACAAAACAAAACAAACAAATAAACAAAAACGGGGGGGAAGGAGCAAGTGCCAGGGATTTCTGAGTGTGCGATAACCCCTGAGTTTTTCAGCTCTAGAAATGATCCAACAGCAAGGCTACCAACCTCTCCAGATCCCTTCCACATAGGAGAGACACTACACAGAACACAAGAGGATGGACTTGGGGGGAAGAAGCACAGCCACACACCCTATCACCCACCTACGATTAAAGGGGGAGGTTCCCTGACTCCCGCTCCTAAGCCAGCCCTGTTCCTGCATCCTCCCCTCCGATCACGGGGCCCACCCCGACGGGAGCTGTTGGTGAGCAGGGCTCAGGAGGAAATCAGTTGGCGGTCTCCCTCCCACCCACCTTCCTTCTGTTTCCTCCACTGGAATTCCAGCACCACATCATCATGGCCTACGAAGGTATGGACCGGCGTGTTCAAGTCAAAGACATTCCACAAGAGCAGGCTGTTCTCCCTCCGCAGCTGGGGAACCATCACGGTCACCAATCCATTGCTGAAAGGCTGTGGCAGAAGAGGGAAAAGCAGGCATTGTTCCAGGGAGAATCCGCTGTCTTGAGTTACCCACGTTGGAATTCTCGCCTAATTAAAATAAACTGGATGATGGGAGGCCCCAACCCATCTGGGGAACATTTTTCCAAATACCATCAGTTGACCATCAACATCTACTTTTCATTTGCTTTCCTTTTTTTTTTTTCTTTGCTGATGGAAGGGACCACAGCAAGTAAAAAATAAAGCTAAGCCAAATACTTGGAGAAGAACGTTTTTTAATGTAAAATAAGCAAATGGCTCTAGGGGTTGCACACGGGAACACCCCGGCTCCTCTCCACGAGTTCCCTCTGAGGGTTATCGAGTACATTCCCAGAATGAGTGTGCAAAGCACACTGAGGGTAACCCCAGACAGCAAACAAACCCCGCCATGCAGAAATGCACCAGAAGCACACCATCGACGTGGAGCAACGCCCTCCCACAGCCTGCAAGACCACAGCTTTGCAGAGGAAAATCTTCCAATTTCAGGACTGACACTTTCCACTCATAAACACCCAATCTGCGAGGTAGCTAAGGGGCTCATTTGGTTGACAGGCAGACTCTGTTCTTTAAGGAATTAAGCCAAGGCCACCTAAGAGCACATTGATTGTCTCCTGCCCTCTTGGCAGCACTCCTGAGCTTTCCTGTTTGTTTTTTAAAGCAAACATATTAATCCAGAGAAGTATTTCAATTCACAGGAGCAAAGCCTGACTTCCTCCCAAGTGCTCCCAGATGCGAAGGGCAAGTAATACCCCAATTCTCTTCTTCACACCATGACGCAGCAGGTGGCAGCCTAATGCATAAAGATCCCTCCATTCATCCCTGTGCTCCCTTTCAAGTTGACACTGAAGGAAATATATTATCTCTGATCAATTATCCATCTGGCAACAAAGTTGGAAGGTCGGTAACAGCCTATCCACTATACTTGTAGCATTTTGTGGTTTATACAGCATTTTCATACATGTTTTTTTTCCAAAGGGAAAACATATTGTACAGGTACTAAATGCCACCGAATTGGACACTTAAAAATAAGGAATTTTATCACAATTTTTAAAAAGAGCAAGGGATATTAAACACTATTATTCATGTTTGACACAGGAGGAAACTATTACTCAAAAAACACAGGTGGCTTGCCCAAGGCCACACAAGTATTAAATGGCTCATAACAGCATTATTCACAATAGCCAAGATATAGAAACAACCTACATGTCCGTTAATGGATGAATGAATAAAGAAGATGTGGTACATATACAATGGAATATTATTCAGCGACAAGAAACAAGGAAACCCTGCCATTTGTCACAATATGGATGGACCTTGAGGGCATTATGGTAAGTGAAATAAGTCAGACAAAGATAAATACTGTATGATATCATTATACATGGAATCTAAAAAGCTGAACTCATAGAAACAGAGTAGAACGGTGGTTACCAGGGGTTGGGGGTGGGAGAAACAGGGAGATGCTGGTCAAAGGGTACAAACTTCTGATTATAAGATGAATAAGCTCTGGAGATCTAATGTACAGCGTGTGATTATGGTTAATAGCACCATATGATATACTTGAGAGTTAAGAGAGTAGATCTTAAATGTTCTCATTGCAGAAAAGAGATGGTAATTATGTGACGATGGTACAAATGCTACAGTGGTAACTGTTTGGCAATATGTAAGTGTAACATATCAACATGTTGTATACCTTGAACTTATGCCATGTTATATGTCAATTATATCTCAGTAAAGCTGGAGAAAAAAATTAAATGTCATTGCCAAGCCCTAAACCAAGGTCTTCTGAATCTAAAGCCAGAGTTCTTTCCACCACGATCCACTGACCTCCAGCCTCTCAACCCTCCAGCTTACCCTCTTCCCCTCCCTTACTGACCACCTTCACACTGCCCAGCTCCCCAGCCCCTCAACCCTCCAGCTTACCCTCTTCCTCTCCCTTACTGACCACCTTCACACTGCCCAGCTCCCCAGCCCAGCTAGTCTAGCACTTCTAGTATAGAGTCTCACCCAACGACCCAAGGGCAAATTTTTAAATAGATAACAGCTTTTATGCCGTCATTACCACCTGTGTCCCACTTCTAAACCAAGACAGAAGGAGAAAACTGTCTCACAAAAAAATAAGAGGAAATGTCCCTGGCCCCTTCTGTCCAAAACACCTAGATAATGTTTCCGAGCAAGAGGTAGGGCATCTCACTCACAGTGTATCGGGCCTTCCAGACAGGCACCTGGCAAGGGAGAATACTGAGGTATTTCCGAGGCTGGCGGTAATCCCAGAACTGGAAGAAAGAAAGCAGTACAATTTGTGAAATAAATGCCATTAAAAAAAAAAACAAAAAAACTCAACTATCAAAATAAGCATAGCCGGGACTTCCCTGGTGGTCCAGTGGTTAAGAATCCTCCTTCCAATGCAGGGGATGCGGGTTCAATCCCTGGTCGGAGAACTAAGATCCCACATGCCGCGGGGCAACTAAACCTGTGTGCCACAACTAGAGAGCCCGCACACCACAACTACTGAGCCCAAGTGCCACAACTAGACAGAAGCCCGTGCACCGTAATGAAAGATCCCCCATGACTCAACAAAGATCCCGCGTGCCACAACTAAGACCCAATGCAGCCAAATAAATAAATAAATATTTAAAAAAAAAACAGTAAAGAAATAAGCCTAGCCTTCAAATTCCATGCTTTCTGTCCTCTAACTGCATTTGAGTCAGCCCCCATGGCCATGCTCCTGTGACAGAGACACACAGGAAACGCCCCTTTCACACTCAGAAACATTACAGGAGAAACAAAGACTTCTGTGAACACATGAGGAACACTCCTTGAGGCAGATCACTGCCAGCCTGCCTATTAAACTACCTTCATAGTTGAAAGGTAGGAGTGACAACTTTTCATCCTGTATCACTTCACACCACATAGAGTAATTTAACTACTAAATTAACTACCGCTATTGCTAGTAGTTAAAAATGTACTGACTGCTGACTGCATTTCAGACAGATGCTTAGAGCTTTAAGAGTTTCATCCCATCTAATCCTTACAACAATCACACAGTGGGTGTTACGAATCTCTTTTTCAAGGGTGGAAGCTAAATTACTAAATGATGTAACTTGTCAAGGCCACACAGCAAAAAGGTGACTGTGTGACTATTTGGGGCCCAACCACTCACGTCCACTCTTCCACCCACTCCAACACGGAAGGTGCAGGGAACACACAGGTGAGCCAGACAAAAACTGAGTCTTAGAGACGTTTATGCCTTTAACAGAAAAACAAACACACTTAGAGCTCAAGCATTTGCCATGAAAGCAGGAAATGGCAGAGCACCAAAGGCAGGAGGGCCAAGACTGAAACTCTGAACTATCAGGTATTAAGGAACTATTGTCAAAAACAGGTGACAGGGGCTTCCCTGGTGGCGCAGTGGTTGAGAGTCCACCTGCCGATGCAGGGGATGCGGGTTCGTGCCCCGGTCCGGGAAAATCCCACATGCCGCGGAGCAGCTGGGCCCGTGAGCCATGGCCGCTGAGCCTGCGCATCCGGAGCCTGTGCTCCGCAACGGGAGAGGCCACAACAGTGAGAGGCCCGTGTACCAGAAAAAAAAAAAAAAAAAAAAGCTCTTATTCTCAAGGCCATCACTGATGGGGTCTTATGAAATGATTACATTATAGTTGAATGGAGGACTTCAGTCTATTTCAATGTGATAAAGTTGGTTATTATAATAAGTTAACCAGAGCCATGCTGCCTCCTATCCATAGGTAACTTCTGCTTTCCTCTTACCATTGCCAAAGGCCTCTGCTCCAAGCTAGGGATCAAAAAGAAATTTTTCTGGAGAAATGTCGGAAGACCCTCGGTCAAGAACCAGGTTCCTGACTGCTGACATCACAGGGAACAGCTGCTGGGTACGGGTTTCTCAATATGGCTCCCCTTATACCACGAACATGTCAGAATGCACAAGGGGACTGGGTCTGGATTTCCAGGACTCAGCCTGGAAGATGGCAATTTTGTAAAACAGCCTGCTTACCCCAAGATAAGGAAAAAAACAATTGGTTATCCAAACTGACATGAATGAATTTCATTACAGTTCATCTTCTATTTTTAATGGCCATAGAAGAAAAATCCTTTTCTTTCTTCTTGATCTAGCTCTAACCCTCAATACAACAGTTTTACAGTTTACAATCTACAAAGTGAAGTGAAACTCATTCAACGGTATCTTGTTCCAGCAGACCCCTTAGAATTCACAAAAGACAAATAGAATGAAAATTATTAGCTAATAAATTGTCAGATAAAGAAAATGATTATGTAGGAAAAAATGGCATGCATTGAGCCTTATCAACCAATTACTAAAAACAATGGCTGACTATTATAAGTGCCTCTAAATTGCTTCACTTTTTACAATTATGTTATTTGTATATGTTCAGTAAAAACTGTCTTCCTACCAGGGTATAGTGGAATAAATCAAATACCATGCCCAAAATCTCATTTAATTCATAAGCTAAGCCCACTAGTAAGGAATAAGGACTGTGTTTCACATGTGGAAACTGGTCTGTTTCTATTTTATTACCTATGGAATCCGGGCCTCAAGGGTAGTAAAGTTGTCAGTGAATATTGACAAACTTGGGGACCTCAAAGAAAGAGAAGGAGGTGAATCGGATTATTACTGGTTCCTGAAGTTGGGAAACAAGCTGATGGGGTATGGGGACAACATTTAAATCCAAAACAAACAAACAGAAAAACCACTGTTGGCACATAAGAATAAATTACAACCCCAGGGGATTTACAAACCTCAAGAGAGAAGTTAGATTTTAAGCCTGAGTGTACGATTCTAGCTTTGCTAACCATACCAAAAAGAGTACATGCCTGTGTAAATAAAACAAAGCATTAAATTGCTGAAGCTGAATCCTAAAGCTGCTAAGCAAATTTCTGCGATCAAATCTCTGTCCTTCCAGGCAGACCTGATCATATGCAGGAACTGTGGGGCACGGCTAACTCTGTGCCCTGCATCCTTTTGAACAAGGGTGCATATCACATCCCACAGTCAGAGAGGATAAACAAACAAGAAACACTGAGAGAAACCAAAAATAATAAGGTCACTGACATACATAAATCCTTGAGCATCTCCTGTAACTTAGAGAATCTCTAATAAAACAACTCCATCTCTACTTGGGAAATGCTGATGATCGAAGACGTCCTAACTTGTGCAGATGTGATAATCACCTGAGAAAATTGCTTTCTCCACCCCAGACTAATGGTAAACTTGATAACTTTAATGACCATGTGGGCTTTTCTCCTTTATTTGTTTATCTGTTGTGTTTTTATTTTGATGAGCCAGTCCTGAAATGGGACTTCCTGACAACTTCTTGGCAAGTAAACTTCTTTTCCTTTCTAAATGTTTTTGTCTCAGACTTCCTTTCACAAAGGGAAAGAAGAAAAGCCTCTGAACAAATGCCAGGAGCCATATCAGATACGTGCTACTACATCACTCCCGCTGGACCACATAACCAGGTGTACTTGCCCAGCTCCCCAAAAAGCACATGCACCCCTCAAACACGTGCCATGCTAACCTACTGCAAATTTCCTTCTGAAGAAAGTGCTGACACACCCCTGATGCCTCCCAAACACGCTCCCCCAACTGCCCTGGGGATGCTGCTCACCTTGACAGAGTTGTCTTGACTGGAGGTAGCAAGAATGTGCTCGCTGTCTGGGTGCCAGTCCAGGCCGTGGATTTTGGAGAGGTGGGCTGCGAGATACTCCACTGCTGTGCTGGGCTTCTGCAACAGGACCAGCAACGAGAGTTGTCACTTCAGAAGGAACTCACAGTGTCCACCATGTAACAGTCTGCTGGGTGCCAAGTGGGAATACAAAAATACTCCCAGAGGAATTCCCTGGCGGTCCAGTGGTTAGGGCTCCGCGCTCCCACTGGAGGGGGGCGCAGGTTTGATCCCTGGTCGGGACACTAAGATCCTGCATGCTGCACAGCGCAGCCAAAACAACAACAAAGAACTCCCAGAGACCATCTCTACTCTTAAGAAACTCCGCTTTGTTGGTTTTTTTTTTTGCGGTACGCGGGCCTCTCACTGTTGTGGCCTCTCCCGTTGCGGAGCACAGGCTCCGGACGCGCAGGCTCAGCGGCCATGGCTCATGGGCCCAGCCGCTCCGCGGCATGTGGGATCTTCCCGGACCGGGGCACAAACCCGTGTCCCCTGCAACGGCAGGCGGACTCTCAACCACTGCGCCGCCAGGGAAGCCCTCCATTTGTTTTGTTGAAAACAAACGACAGAAGACTTCTCCAGCTCTCCTTCACGCATTCTCTGAATACGGGCCTGTGAGCCTAATCTACTTCCGCTCTGGCTCCAGGTACGGCCTTAATGAAGGACACAAGGTAGTGGATGCTTTTCTCCTTTGGTACCGTGGTCTGCAATTCCTGCTCCCCTTCCTCACAATCACCCACAAAGAGGGGCTGTGACATCTAAACAGACCCAACCCCAATCCTGGGGGTAAAACCACTAATCTTTTTTTTTTTTCTAATTGAAGTATAGTTGATGTACAATATTATATGTTACAGGTGTACAATATAGTGATTCACAATTTTTAAAGGTTATACTCCACTTATAGTTATTATAAAATATTGGCTTGATTTCCCGTGTTGTACAATGTAACACAACATTGTTCCTTGTTTTGTACATAATAGTTTGTCCCGCATAATCCCCTACCCCTATAGTGCCCCTCCCCCCTTCCCTCTCCCACTGGTAACCACTAGTTTGTTCTCTATATCGGAAAACCACCAAGCTTAAAATGATCAAGCCCTAAGACCTCAAAAAGAGAATGAACACACATCACAAAAGAAAACAATACATGATTAATAAGCATATATAAAACAAATTCAGAAGGAAACCTCAGAAATATATTCATACATTAAAACATTAAAAGATTGTTTTTAGCAATCAAGTTAGAAGATATTTGTAAATAATATTCAATGCAGTGAGGCTGCATTTGTCACTGGTGGTATACATATAAAATAGTATAACCTGTTCGGGAAAAAAACTGGACAATTTTTATCAACAGACTTAAAATTCTCCCTTTCTTAAGGGAATATCCTAAATTCACAAAAAGCTTTAGGTACCAAAGATGTTCATCTTGGTGTTATTTGGAACACCTAGAAACCAGAAACAACATGAATAAAAAGTGGGGAATAATTAAATGTTAGAACCAATTATTGTACAGTTATCTGATACAATATGATGTAGCCATTAAAAGTTATACTTAGAGCTTATAACACAGGGGAAATGCATTTGTTGTAATGTTAAATGAAAAAAGTATGCATAACTATGCATATGATATGATAAACCATGTTTTAGAAAAAGCATAAGAAAAGAAAACACCAAAATATTAGCATTTGTCTCTGGGGCAGGACTATGAATGATTTTTATTTTCTCTTTTATATTTTCAACAAAGAGCATGTATTACTTTCTGTAATCAGCACTGGTCTATTAGGTTAACAGTGCAATCTCCAGAACCAGCCTCCCTGAATTTAAATCCTGGCAACAAACTGTGCCTCAGTTTACTCAGCTGTAGAATGGGGTAATAATATTACCTACTTTAAAGGTTAGTTATAAAGAGAAATGAATCAATACACATAAAGTTCTTAGAACAATGCCTGTGCATAATAAACACTTAGAAATATTAGTATTGGGCTTCCCTGGTGGCGCAGTGGTTGAGAGTCCGCCTGCCAATGCAGGGGACACAGGTTCGTGCCCCGGTGTGGGAAGATCCCATATGCCGCGGAGCAGCTGGGTCCGTGAGCCATGGCCGCTGAGCCTGCGCGTCCGGAGCCTGTGCTCCGCAACGGGAGAGGCCACAACAGTGAGAGGCCCGCGTACCGCAAAAAAAAAAAAAAAAAAAAAGAAATATTAGTATTACTAGTCATTCACAAATTTGAGTGAAAATCCAACATCACCACTGATACTACACTTTTTTACGCCTGTGATGCTTGCTGCCAATAGTCCTGCTTTGATACTAGAAAGTGCCAGAGAAGTGAAATGACAACCAACAAGCTTTACAATCCATATGAACAGAAGTCCTAGGTATTAATAGCCAAGAAAAAGTTAAAGCTCTTTAAACAAAATAGATAAAAGGCTCGTTAAGGGAAGTCAGGGTTATGAGTAGACCAATCCGAAGGCTAGAAAGAAACAGTTCAGCAGTACATTTCTACAAGATAAGGAACACAGCTACTGTTTTGGAAAACAGGTCCTCACCGAGTTCATGGCTAAATACCCAATTGTTTATTTTGCCTATGGCTCTGAAAACAGTCTAAAGCAAATACACA